>NC_064924.1:432056926-433306926 GCF_023897955.1 Schistocerca gregaria
TATACGTGATTAATATATCACGTACACTTGAGGTACAGCAAGATTAGCTCAGTTTTCCTCTTTGCTAAGGGGCCTTCGGAAGTACTGATGCGAGTTTAGAACGGAAACAGCAATGAGCTGAGGCGTGAAAAGGAATCTGTACTAGGAGGGAAACATACTAGGTAGTCCATGCATCTGTGGTAACTGGTGTGCTGCGGCTCAGACAGTGCATCTGCGTAGCATGTAGGAGACCTGGGTTGGATAACATTCGTAAGTACGACTTTCAGTTCATTGCTTCAGGCTACATCATTTTCGTTCTGCTAAATTTAAAGTAATGACAAATAGAGACTATAACGCTTGTACATACGACGAGGAGAACGAATGTGTGATTAATATTTTAATTCCCATGGCGAAGAAAGAACTTTAAACGTTGCTGTTGTGGTCTTCAGTCCTGAGACTGGTTTGATGCAGGTCTCCATGCTACTCTATCCTGTGCAAGCTTCTTTATCTCCCAGTACCGACTGCAACCTAAATCCTTCTGAATCTGCTTAGTGTATTCATCTCTTGGTCTCCCTCTACGATTTTTACCCTCCACGCTGCCCTCTTTACTAAATTTGTGATCCATTGATGCCTCAGAACATGTCCTACCAACCGATCCCTTCTTCTAGTCACGTTGTGCCACAAACTCCTCTTACAGTAAAGCTGCATGCCCTCGGGAAAAATTACGGCTGTAGTTTCCCCTTGCTTTCAGCCGTTCGCAGTACCAGCACGGCAAGGCAGTTTTGGTTAGTGTTACAAGGCCAGATCAGTCAATCATCCAGACTGTTGTCCCTGCAACTACTGAAAAGGCTGCTGCCCCTCTTCAGGAACCACACGTTTGTCTGGTCCCTCAGCAGATACTCCTCCGAAGTGGTTGCACATACAGTACGGGTATCTTTATCGCTGAGGCACGTAAGCCTCGGAACCACACGTTTGTCTGGTCCCTCAGCAGATACTCCTCCGATGTGGTTGCACCTACAGTACGGGTATCTTTATCACTGAGGCACGTAAGCCTCCCCACCAAAGACAAGGTCCATGGTTCACAGTGGGTATAACAAAAGAAACTAAAAACTGATAACTTTCATCCAGAGAGATGTTTCAGTGCCAATTTGTTGCGCGTCACAGATCCAAATTCGATATTTCTAGGACACTTTCTCTCTGGTGTCTCTGAACCCATTTCGCATTTTTGTCGCAGAATAATGTATTAAGACAGAGACCTGCCAAAACGTTCAAGTGGAGGGCAAAACCTAAATATTAACACTGGCTAACTCTCCTTTTCCTGTTATAAAAAACTGGCGACATGTTGGCTGCGACACTCGTCGCGAACAAAATAAATGCCTCCTGCGTTTATCTTTTCAAAGCCTTATGCAAGTTCCTCCAGCTACGGAATTACATTACTGGACATTAAAATTGCTACACCACGAACATGAAGTGCTGCAGACGCGAAATTTAACCGACTGTGATATGCAAATGATTAGCTTTTCAGAGCATTCACACGTCGTTGGCGCCACTGGCGACACCTACAACGTGATGACATGAGGAAAGATTCCAACCGATTTCTCACACACAAACAGCAGTTGACCGGCGTTTCCTGGTGAAACGTTATTGTGATGCCTCGTGGAAGTAGGAGAAATGCGTACCATCACGTTTCCGACTTTGATAAAGGTCGGATTGTAGACTATCGCGATTGCGGTTTATCGTATCGCGACATTGCTGCTCGCGTTGGTGGAGATCCTATATCTGTTAGCAGAATATGGAATCGGGGGGTTCAGGAGAGTAATAACAAACGCCGTGCGAGATGCCAACGGCCTCGTATCTCTAGCAGTCGAGATGACAGGCATCTTATCCGCATGGCTGTAACGGATCGTGCAGCCACGACTCGATCCCTAAGTCAACAGATGGGGACGTTTGCAAGACAACAACCATCTGCACGAACAGTTCGACGACGATGACGACGACGTTTGCAGCAGCATGGACTATCAGCTCGGAGACCATGGCTGCGGTTAGCCTTGACGCTGCATCGCAGACAGGAGCGCCTTCGATGGTGTACTCAACTACGAACTCAACTGGGTGCACGATGCCAAAACATCATTTTTTCAGATGAATCCAGGTTCTGTCTGCAGCATCGTGATGGTCGCATCCGTGTTTGGCGACATCGCGGTGAACGCACATTGGAAGCATGTATTCGTCATCGCCATAATGGCGTATCACCCAGTGTGATGGTGTGAGGTGCCATTGGTTACATGTCTCGGTCACCTCTTGTTCGCATTGACGCCACTTTGAATAGTGGATGTCACATTTCAGATATGTTACGACCCGTAGCTCTACCCTTCATTCGATCCCTGTGAAACCCTACACTTCAGCAGGATAATGCACGACCGCATGTTGCAGGTGCTGTACGGGCCTTTCTGGGTACAGAAAATGTTCGACTGCTGCCGTGGCCAGCACATTCTCCAGATCTCTCACCAAATGAAAACATATCGTCAATGGTGGCCGAGCAGCTGGCTCGTCACTATACGCCTGTCACTACTCTACTCGGTGTGTCGGAGCGGTTCTAGGCGCTTCATTCTGGAACCGCGCGACCTCTACGGTCGCAGGTTTGGACCCTGCCTAGGGCATGGATGTGTGTGATGTCCTTAAATTAGTTAGGTTTAAGTAGTTCTAAGTTCTAGGGGACTGATGATCTCAGCTGTTAAGTCCCAACTGTGGTATCGTGTTGAAGCTGCATGGGCAGCTGTACCTGTACACGCCATCCAACCTGTGTTTGACTCAATGCCGTTATTACGGCCAGAGGTGGTTGCCCTGGGTACTGATTTCTCAGGATCTATGCACCCAAACTGCGTGAAAATGTAATCACATGTCAGTTCTAGTGTAATATATTTGTCCAATGAGAACCCGTTTCTCATCTGCATTTCTTCTTGGTGTAGCAATTTTAATGGCCAGTGGTGTATTAATTTGCCTCTGAATCGCTTGTACAAAATCTACAGCAGTTTTGAGCGGTATCAGTCTATTGCAGTGATGTAATGACGTTAAAAATCTGCAGAGCGCTTACGAACAAAAAACCGCGCGCTGCCCTACAACTTCGTGAGAAGTGTAGGTCAGCGACGAAAATTCTTTTCTGGACACCTGAAAGCTCCCTTCGTAGCTATTCCCGGTCTGTTGGAATGAGCGAAGCGATTAGAGATGTTAATTCGAGCCAGCGACAGTTTGTAGGATAGGTGTAAGGTGACCCCGCTGGAGCAGCCGGTAGACGACCCGACCGGGCGTCTTTGTCAGGTCCGCAGCCTCCGTGGTGGACCGACGGTGCGGGTTGCGCCCTGAGCCGCGGGGCAGGTGGCGGCCGCGCCAGAAGCCAGCTGATTCGCAGCTGCGCCCTCCACGGTAGCGCCTGCCCGCATTCCAACGGCTTCCGGAAACCCGACGCTGGGTGCCTGCACGACCGACGCACCTTGCTCCCCTCGCGAGCCCACGTCGCCAGTGCTGGACCCGAGCTGCGGCGACGGGGGCAATCTCTGCACTTAACCAGGCCAATACATCACCTCTCATTTGCTCCTCACGTAACAGGTTTCTTAAGCAGGTATTACGGTCGCAGTGAGCCGCTTGTTGACTTAATGTCCTGTACGGCTATTTTATTGGTAAATGAAGTGGAGCAATAAATTTTAGGAACCTGTTTCCTCCGTGTTTTCTGCAAGGAGAAAAGGCAACTATAATTCTGTTGACAAATTTGAAGAGATCGCATGTCTCTTCGCATTTTGCGCCATATCATGCGTCTCGGTATACTTCTTTACACTCAACTTACTACACCCCATTATGCAATTATTTATTTTACGCTATTCTAGATGCTTCTGTACATGAGTACCACTGTCTATCTTTCTGTGACGAAATCACAGGGATCTGCATCTACATCTACATCTACATCCATACTCCACAAGTATTCCAGTCAACATTGTCAAAAGCTTTATCTAAATTCACAAATCTTATAAACGTAGGTTTGACTTTCCTTAACGATCTTCTACAAGAAGTCGTGGGGTCAATGTTGCTTCGCTTGTTCCTACATTTATTTGGAATTCAAACTGATCTTCTCCGAGATTTGCTTCTACCAGTTTTTCCATTCTTCTGTAAAGGATCCATGTTAGTATTTGCAACCGTGATGTATTAAACTGATAGTTCGGTAATATTCACAATTGCTCCCACCTGTTTTCTTTGGAATTGGAATAATTATTTATTTCTTGAAGCCTGAGGTTGTTTCGCCTGCCTCATACGTCTTGCTTACCAGATGGTATTTGTCATGGCTGGCTCTCCCAAGTCTATCAATAGCTCTAATGGAATGTTGTCTACTCCCGGGGACTTGTTTCGACTTAGATCTTTCGGTGCTTTGTCAAGTTCTTCGCGCAATATCGTATCTCCCTTCTCATCTCCATCTACGTCTTCTTCTATTTCCATACTACTGCCCTCAAGTACATCTCCGATTTCACTTTTACATCTACATCCATACTCTGCAAGCCACCTGGCGGTGTGTGGTGGAGGGTACTCTGAGTACCCCTATCGGTTCTCCCTTCTGTTCCAGTCTCGTATTGTTCGTGGAAAGAAAGATTGTCGGTATGCCTCTGTGTGGGCTCTAATCTTTCTGATTTTATCCTCATGGTCGCTTCACGAGATATACGTAGGAGGAAGCAATATAGTGCTTGACACCTCTCTGAAGGTATGTTCTCAAAACTGCAACAAAAGCCCGTGCCGAGATACTGAGCGTCTCCCTTGCAGAGTCTTCCACAGGAGTTTATCTATCACACCCGTAACGCTTTCGCGATCATAAATGATCCTGTAACGAATCGTGTTGCTCTCCGTCGGTTCTTCTCTATTTCTTCTATCAACCCTATCTGGTACGGATCCCACACCGGTGAGCAGTATTCAAGCACTGGGCGAACAAGTGTACAGTAACCTACTTCCTTTGTTTTTGGACTGTATTTCCTTAGGATTCTTCCAATGAATCTCAGTCTGGCATCTGCTTTAGCGACGATTAATTTTATATGGTCATTCCAAAAATGGTGCAAATGGTCCTGAGCACTATGGTACTTAACTTCTGAGGTCATTAGTCCCCTAGAACGTAGAACTACTTAAACCTAACTAACCTAAGGACATCAGATACATCCATACTTCAATTGCCATTCCCTGCACCATGCGTCAATTCGCTGCAGATCTTCCTGCATTTCAGTTCAATTTTCCATTGTTACAATCTCTCGATATACTACAGCATCATCCGCAAAAAGCCTCACTGAACTTTCGATGTTAACCACAAGGTCTTTTATGTATACTGTCAATAGCAACGGTCCTACGACACTCCCCTGCGGTACACCTGAAATCACTCTTACTTCGGAAGACTTCTCTCCATTGAGAAGGACATGCTGCGTTCTGTTATCTAGGAACTCTTCAATCCAATCACACAATTGGTCTGATAGTCCATATGCTCTTACTTTGTTCGTTAAACGACTGTGGGGAACTGTATCAAACGTCTTGCGGAAGTCGAAGAAAAACATGGACAAAAATGCTACTTCAAAATGAATGTAGATGCTGACCAAATCTGCAGGTTCCACTGATGTATTTTACCACGAACGGCACCTGTGCAGTGTCCTTGATACGTTTTAAGTGTCAGTCGTAGTATGAACAATGTTGTGTGTAGCAATGAGAGCATTATGCCGGAGCAAAGTGAATTCGAATGTGAGCAAATTGTTGGTGCCGTTATCGTAGGCTCTTCCGTAACCAGGGTAGCTGAAGTGTTTGATGTCTTAAGAGGCACCGTATCGAAAATCTGTACCACATGTAGGGAAAGCGTTAAAACCGCATCCGCCAACTCACGAGGCAGGAAGAAGTGTGTGTTGGCGCCGCACGAAGTGGCCGCGCGGTTTGAGGAGCCAGTAACTGCGCGGCTCCTCCTGCTGGAGGTTCGAATCCTCCCGCGGGCATGGGTGTGTGTGTGTGCTGTTTTTAGCATAAGTTAGTTTAATTAGCGTGTAAGTCCAGGGACCGAGGACATCAGCAGTTTGGTCCCTTGGCATTCACATACATTTGAACATTTTTCTGTGTGTTGAGTGATCCTGATGGACACTCATTGAGGAGGACTATGACGAAAATTAAGAGAAAACAGCTGCGAAAGTCACTGGCGAAGTGACTCTCCCACTTGTGAACCATGTCAGCAATGAAACAACTGGAAGGGAGCTCCATAAACAGGGAACTGCAGGGTGAGTTGTAACTCCAAAACCACTCATCAGTGATGTGAACTATGGAGCAAATGGAACATATTTGGTTGGGTGAGTCGTGTTCCACACTCTTTCAAGCTTCTGGTCACAAGAGTGGAACATGGTGACGGTTCGGAGATAATTTGGACAGGAATGTCGTGGTATTCCAAGCCCACCAGGGTCTTTCTTGCAACGTCGCATTACTGCCAAGAAATATGTGATCAACTTGGCTGCTCAGAACCGTCCTATGGCACAATATTTGTTCTGTAGTAGTGATGCACTGTTACAAAATGACAGGGCAACTGTCCACACAACTCGCATCGTCCAGACTGCTTTTGTGTGAGCACGAGAATGGTCACATCTCTCCTGGAGATTATGACATACGTACCTTCGATCTTATTTTTTGTATAATGTATTTTTCCTCCATTTCAGCTTGCAACGAAATATCTTTTCCTATGTCCTAAGATATACAGGGTTTTGGAACTGTTAGGACTTACATTTACAGAAAGCACGTAAAACACTCCTGGCCATTAAAATTGCTACACCACGAAGATGACGTGCTACAGACGCGAAATTTAACCGACAGGAAGAAGATGCTGTGATGTGCAAATTATTAGCTTTTCAGAGCATTCACACAAGGTTGGCGCCGGTGGCGACACCTACAACGTGCTCACCTGAGAAAAGTTTCCACCCGATTTCTCATACACAAACAGCAGCTGACCGGCCTTGCCTGGTGAAACGTTGTTGTGATGCCTCGTGTAAGGAGGAAAATGCCTACCATCACGTTTCCGACTTTGATAAAGGTCGGATTATAGACTATCGCGATTGCAGTTCACCGAATCGCGACATTGCTTCTCGCGTTGGTCGAGATCCAACGACTGTTAGCAGAATATGGAATCGGTGTGTTCAGGAGGGTAATACGGAACGCCGTGCTGGATCCCAATGGCCTCGTATCACTAGCAGTCAAGATGACAGGCATCTTATTCGCATGACTGTAACGGATCGTGCAGCAACGTCTCAATCCCTGAGTCAACAGATGGGGACGTTTGCAAGACAACAACCATCTCCACGAACAGTTCGACGACGTTTGCAGCAGCATGGGCTATCAGCTCGGAGACCATGGCTCTGGTTACCCTTGACGCTGCATCACAAACAGGAGCGCGTGTGATGGTGTACTCAACGACGAACCTGGGTGCACGAATGGTAAAACGTAATTATTTCGGGTGAATCCAGGTTCTGTTTACAGCATCATGATGGTCGCATCCGTGTTTGGCTACATCACGATGAACGCACATTGGAAGCGTGTATTCGTCATCGCCATACTGGCGTATCACCCGGCGTGATGGTATGGGGTGCCATTGGTTAAACGTCTCCGTCACCTCTTGTTCGCATTGACGGCACTTTGAACAGTGGACGTCACATTTCAGATGCGTTACAACCTGTGGCTCTACCCTTCATTTGATCCCTGCGAAACCCTACATTTCAGCAGGATAATGCACGACCGCATGTTGCAGGTCGTATACGAGCCTTTCTGGATACAGAAAATGTTGGATTGTGCCGTGCCCAGCACATTCTCCAGATCTGTCATCAATTGAAAA
Source organism: Schistocerca gregaria (assembly GCF_023897955.1). NCBI lineage: Eukaryota > Metazoa > Arthropoda > Insecta > Orthoptera > Acrididae > Schistocerca > Schistocerca gregaria. The sequence goes on from NC_064924.1 coordinate 432,064,776, forward strand.
CGTGTGGTCAATGGTGGCCGAACAACTGGCTCGTCACTATATGCCAGTCACTACTCTTGATGAACTGTGGTATCGTTTTGAAGCTGCATGGGCAGCTGTAGCTGTACAATGCATCCAAGCTCTGTTTGACTCAATGCGCAGGCGCATTGAGGTCGTTATTATGGCCAGTGGTGGTTGTCCTGGGGTACTGATTTTGCAGGATCTATGCACCCAAACTGCGTGAAAATGTAATCACATGTCAGTTCTAGTATAATATATTTGTCCAATGAATACCCGTTTATCATCTGCGTTTCTTCTTGGTGTAGCAGTTTTAATGGCCAGTAGTGTACATATGAAACGTCCCCTTAGAAATTTATACATGACTGTGCTTGAACTGACAATATTTTTAGCGCAACGCAATCTGATTTTCAATAATCCCTACAAAAGAATGGCCCTGACTAACATTAACCTATACCTTTCACAAATCACTTACCTCACAAAAAATCTTCGTTACTCGAACTACTGCAATACAGCGAGCGCCACTACTACCAGCTAAATAAGATATTCAAACTACGGATGTCACTAACTACTGATAGGCACAATTAGCAAATGAAAGATTTTAATAGAGAACAAACAATGTATTTACCTTAATAGTCATAATATATATATAACACTTCATGACATCCATTCTAACAAATTTCAAAACTCCGCCATCTCTCCCCCCACGTCCACCACTGCTGGCGGCTCACCTCCAACTGCGCAACGCTACGCGCTGTTAGCATCCAGCTGCCGCTGCCCAACACAACAACGGCAGACAACAATGCAAACCAGCCACCGACTGACCACGGCACAGCCAGTGATTTTTATACAGTGGCGGCGGCGTTACCAATAAAAAAACCTAAACAGCCTACTTACACATATTACGCCCTGTCTCTTTTCTCCTGCCTTCTGAAGCCAAATCTGCTTACGTTTAACGTTCTCGGGGATCTGTTAAATTAGTTAATCGACGTATAGGAAGTAATTGCGCGGCCCTCCCCGCCGGAGGTTCGAGTCCTCCCTCAGGCAAGGGTGTGTGTGTTGTTCTTAGCATATGTTAGTTTAAGTAGTGTGTAAGTCTAGGGACCGATGATCTCAGCAGTTTGGTCCCTTAATAATTCACACACACACTCAGAATGTGCTTTCCGGCAACTGATAGCACAGCGTTACGAATCCCCTAGGGACGTGGCCACGGTGCATGGCACCAGTAGTTGCTATTCCGACTGCAGCTCTCTTCGCGTGCCATTTCCCTGATATGCTGCCCTTTTATCTGACTTCTCGCATTTAGCCGCGGCTTGCCCCGGCGCCGCCTGCACGGAACGTTCATTTGCTTGCAAATTTTCTTCCATGTGCGTCGTTGAATAAATGGCATTAACATATAATGTATTTTTTTCATGCAACAGCCCTTAACGCGCACCTTAGAGAAACGCTGTATCAGATACTGCTCACGCAGTTCTGATACATTTGAGTCCGGTCTTTATGAAAACACAGAGTTAAAACCCATTTCATCAAAAAACCTGACTTTCCATTCTACGATAATTAGAGTGAATTTTAGTACATTTCCCATCTAAGTTCGTAGATGTAAAAAACTTAGTTGTCTCATTCTCAGGGAATAGTCTGAGATTAATATAAGGCGGAGTCGAAAACTGGGCTCAACACATGAGTGCAATCTGGAAGAAGACGCTGCTTGTCTCTAAGCACTATAGAAAGCCCTTGGACCTTAAAAAGAAACAGGCAGCAAAAGCTTTTATTTACAATATTGGTAACGGCTGTGATGTGGGGTCTCAGTGGGGTACTGTCAAGTGTGGGTTGCCCCAGGGATCAGTGTTGGTGTCACTCCTGTTCCTTGTTTCCCCTCTAGTATTCCGGGTAACTAAATTATTTCTGTTTGCTGATGACACTAGTTTCGTAGTAAAGGATGTACTGTGCAACACTGCCTCGGTTTCAAATAGTGCAGTACACAACCTCAGTTCAAGGCCTTTAGAAAATAAACTAACGCTAAATCACAGTAAGACTCAGTTTTTACAGTTTCTAACACACAATTCAACAAAACCTGACGTTTTAATTTCACAGAACGGGCATATGATAAGTGACACTGAACAGGTCAAATTTCTAGGTGTTCAGATAGATAGTAAGCTGTCGTGGAAAGCCCATGTCTATGGTCTTGTTCAAAGACTTAATACTGCCATTTTTACTATTCGAACGGTATCAAAAGTGACGGTTCGTTCGACACAAAAATTAGTCGACTTTGCTTATTTTCATTCGCTATTGTCGTATGATATTATATTTGGGGGTAACTCTTCCCATTCTAAAAGGATATTTTTGGCTCAGAAACGGGGGGTTCGGGGAATAAATGGTGTAAGTTCACGAACCTCTTGTCGACTTCTGTTCACGAGTCTGAGTATTTTGACATTGGCCTCTCAATACGTATATTCCTTATTATCGTATGTTGTTACCAGTATTAGTTTATTCCCAAGAATAAGCAGCTTTCACTCGGTTAATACTCGGCAGAAATCAAACCTGCGTTTGAATCGGACTTCCTTAACTCGTGTGAAAAAAGGTGTGCAGTATACTGCTGCATCCATTTTCAATAAGCTGCCACTCGAATTCAAAAATCTTAGCAGTAATCCACACGCTTTCAAATCTAAACTGAAGAGTTTCCTCATGGGTCACTCCTTCTATTCCTTCGAGGAGTTCCTTGGAAAATTAAGCTGATTCTTTTGTATTGCTGATAGCGTTTACTTAAACTTATGGACTGACTTTTTTCAGGTTCATGAACATTTATTTTTATCTGTTATTACTTCTATGTTGTAATTTCATGTACTGACACGTTCCATGGCCTTGGAGATTTGCCCCTCATCTTGGTCCTAAGGAACTTGACGAGTAAATAAATAAATAAATAAATAAAACTTTCACAGACGCTTGTACTTTCAGTAGTAGATTGCCGTGATGATATTCTGCTATGTCTTACCCGTAGCACTTGGACTTGGTGAAGATCTACGTCGTAGATCTTATCTGTGAGTTAGTTACTTTGATCAGATTTACCAGTGGATGAAAGGTAGCCTTGATATCACAGAGAGTTACAGTACATTGCATGTCTGCTTCAGCGGCTGGTTACTGTCTACTGCCTCTCCTACCTCCCCTCTAACTTACCAATCTCATCTGAATAGTACAGCAGACACACTTGTTCTATGCAGAGAAAATTCACTCCATTACACATTCGCCTCCAGCTAATTCTTATCCGTAACAGGTACCGGCGTTTAGAAAGATCTCACAATACCAGAGAACTAAATTACATATCTAACTTCAAACACTGTCTAATGACCTGTCTTCTACAGGAAGTCGAATTGTGTCCTAGTTTTGAATGCAATCCTTACATCGTTAGCTGAATTCCTCCCTGTCTCACTCCTGCTGATGACAATTTAACATTGTCTATTATTTATTAGTGGTAGTAGTACCGTTAGTGGCAATATTTCTAATGTTGTTAGTTACCATTGTGTGTGAGCTTTCCAAGTGCTAACAGACTAGTAAGATCTGCAGTTCCTTGGATAGAAGCTCGCGACTTGGCCATTTCTCAGAAAATGCGCTATGTGAGTGAATGTGGTGGTATAAACTTCGAAAAAAATTATGTTTATGGGCAAGATCTGCATGTTAGGGCGAAATTGGTAGTAGTAGGAGTGTTATTAAAATGGAAATATATTACAGAAATTTTAAACGAGAATTTGTTTCATTCAGTAGGCTCAGTCATGTGTATTACAAAGAAAGCCTTTTGCAGAAGGAAGCAAATCGATGTATGCGCTCATAGCAGCTTCTCCAGGTTGCACTAAATTATGCGACGGTTCACTAGTGGCGGATGCATATGGGGGCGAGTTGGGAGACCCCCCCCCCCCCCCCCCCCCCACACACACACACACTTGCGGGTCAGCCCGCATTGCCACCCTGGCCGACCCCGCGTTTCTTTCCTCAGTCGACTCGATTCTCACTATTCTAATTTTCACACGCTGTACAAAATATTTGCTTGTCTACCTGCATCTACTGCTACAGAAAAAAGAAGTTTTTCAACATTGCGGAGCACAAAGGAATGGCTGAGTTCGACAGTGAAAGAGGATCGACTTAATGGCTTAGCTCTGTTGAACACTCGCCCTGACATCGATTGTCCTATTGACGATATAATTAACCAATATGTCAGGAAGAATAGGCGCATCGAATTCATCATTTAAGGAAGAGAACCACAATTGTAACTGTTTTATGTCATAGATGGCATTGTCTTGTATGCGTGTATAATCGGTTTAAATAAAACTTTCTTAAACTTTGCTTGCGACTTCATTATTTTTTATTACGGAAAAGGTAAAGGTAGATCAAGATATCATTAGCGCCCCCTCCTCAGGTTTTTCTGTATCCGCCACTGCGGTTCAGGACAGGCCATGGTTCTCAGAAACTCACTACGGTAGTTGAGTAATGTTCCAATTGGCAGGACGACTCCGATCCGCCACACTAGCCAATGTTGTTATGTGCCCCGAGTTGTTTAGGTATAAATAAGTCTGTTTTAGATAAGTCGCTTACTGTAATTATTATTCGATTATTATTATTATTATTATTATTATTATTATTATTATTATTATTATTATTACAGCAATTATCATAATTTAATTATACTGTAAAGTACAAATAATATTATTAACTTCTGCGGCTATTCTTCGTCCGTTGCTACTTCAGTTATGTCTGTCACGTAGATAAGAAAAATTACATATTTTGGAACTGAATGTTTGTTTTGTTTCTAACCAAACCCGTTTCCTCTATACATAATAGGCATCATTAGTGATTTTCAGTTTTATCTTCTTTACATGTACGATATTCATTGGTTTTTTTTGTAGGCTCTAGATGCACGCCTTACAGTAGGTCACGTTTATACGTGTCTTTACATGTAACCTTTCCTATTGCACACTGCACATGGCCTTGCTCACTTGCTGTACTCTTGAATGAACAGTCTACGGCAATTAAATCACAAAGGTGTAGTGGGATATTACGGTGGAGCTACGGTTTCTCCTTTCTTCGTGCCACAAAGCTTCTCCTTGTTTCTTATTTTTCGTGCAACTTTTTTGTGAGAGATACAGGATAGATTGAATGGACATGCAGTGCTATAAAATGGAATAGTGGAATGACAGTTTGTGTATTATGTTAGTTGCGTAGATGGCCCTGATGTTAACGTAAAACCTGGCAATGGTGCAAGTAATTTTATTGCTGTAACTTTACTCATTCAACTCTGAGTCAAGAACTTTCAATGAATCTCTTTATAGATGTGTCACAAAAAAGGCCACACATGTCATCATTATTTATTGTAATCGCTGTATGGTGTTAAAGTACAGTAAGCAAATTCGTAATTAAAGAAAGGAAAGTAAGAAGATGGTAAACTCATAGATTTTCCAGTGAGTGAAGATCAGTTACACTGCTGTTAAGTGGTTGCACCTTTCTACACGTTCAAAAAGCATTTACTGATGATTCAGCTGTGACTGTCGCCACATCATTTCGTTGCCCGATAGTACATCTTACCGTGGATGAATTCAACATTTCCTTTTACTGCTCTAAACACCAGTACTGTGCGTTAATATATTTCTAAGTTTTTATTTTTTTGGAACTAATACAAATGTTTTACTGTGTATTCGTATGAAAAGTTTGTAACAAAATATGAAAGTGTAGAAGACAAGTGACAAATATCAATTGGAGTTATAAGATATAAACAGTGACTTGTTCTTACGTTAGGGGAGGACAGACTTTCGTTTGACTGTATAAAACAAGCTCTTGGAGGATCCACTTGGACGTAATTCCCGTTGATTTGTTAATGAGTCGAAACGCTCGTTTTGGTGTCATCGTGTTTTCTATGTTTGTTGCGGTGCCTTTGGGTTTGTCAACGATTTAATACTGTCATCGACAGCCTGTGGAAGACGGGTTAGCAGTGAAGAGCGAACCCAGGATTTTCGAGCGTGAACGAGTGAAGAAGCATACTGAGATTCGCTTGATTCCTCAAGCTAAGCTGCCCCGTATTTGTTCGGACAAAACATGCGCAAACGTTATTCGGCTGGTGTTAATGGCTTGCCACTTTTTTGAAAAATATGTTTTTTGATCCCAAAAAGTAATTAGACTGGGTTTGTTAAAGAACCTCTATGATACCCACTTGTTCATCTAAATAATGTTAGTTTGTATAAGTAAAAGTTTAAGCATCGTACTTGAATTCTGGATGACAATAACTTCTAAAGACATAGAACGCAGAATCCCAGTGATATGCTTTTTTGCTCAGTTGCTCTAAGAACGGATGCAGTGATAGTTGTACCAAATTCTTGTAAGAAAGTAGATTTAACCATCATAATTCATCCACTATGTTGTAAGCGCATTTCTACAATATTTTATGAATATTTTACCGAGTTAGCAGACACAGTTATGGCTTATATTAGCATCTTGGATGTAAGCACTGAAAATAAGAGGAGAGAAAGCACATACTTTCTCACGTCTTTTCTTATTTTTGCTTCTTGTCCTTTATCGTTCTTGAAGGAAACGATTATTACCCACTAATCTGAGTAGTTTAGACCGGCTTTTTGAAACATTTCTAAACATCTCTTTCCAGGTATGCAAAGGCAATATCATTCAGTATACTTTCTGTAATGGCTTTTCGATAAGAAGTCTAGGATCGGCTCTCCTGTCTCTAGTCCCCACCTGTTAAAATGACACCAACGGAATTTAAAACTCGTATGGAGTACATTATTTGCTGAACACAAACTCACAGCCAAGTTTCCTACTACGTATATCGTAAACTGTCGTTGAGGATACCGATCAATGAGTTAACACTCTACCATTCAGATAACCTAAACGCGTACGTGTAGCTAGTCACACAAATTTGATGCAACAAATGATTGTCGCGGTCACAAAATTCTGCAGTGATATCCAAATTCCCAAATTTGTACAGAAGTACCAAAATGTCGTGTTTGAAGTAGGTGTCATACTACAATTCAGTCTGGAGTATTCCTTCATTTAATCCCAAGACCATGTCTGTTAATCATCACTTCTCTCATATTTTGCAATAGTTTTTGTATGTGAAAAATGCCAAATGACATCATCATCGGATTTCATGCTTAGCTGTACTTCCGACTTAGCAGGTCAGTGGCACGTGTGCCTAGCTACTAAGCGGAAGACCAGGGTTCCATTCCGGAAACTGTCAGGAATTTTTCCTTGATGGTAAGACCGGGATGGGGTGCACTCAGCCTCGTAATGCCAAATGAGAAGCTACTTGAATGAGAAGTAGCAGCTCCAAGGTGAAGAAGACGGCCAGGAGACCAGTGCACTGATCTCACACCTCCCCATACTGCATCAAGTGGCGCCACTGGCAAGAGGATGGTACAGCGGTCGGTTGGTCCCGATTGGTCAGAGCGCGGAGCTTTGCTGTTGCTAGTTGATTCAAAGCAAATTTAGCACTGAGGCCACTTTCCAGAATTTTGCTGACTTATATTTGACGCAACTAAACCCTGATCGGCTCGGGAAAGAGGTTCGAGAAAGGTCACCCCATTAATGGAATGCGGAAAAACACATTTGCCACTATTTTACTTTGTTAAAAATCTTAACAATTTCACGCAACGTTTTTTTCTCTCTAGAGCAGTGGTTCGCTGCATTCCTTAGACCATTACCCCTGAGTGCAGTCAGACGTTTGCTAGTAACCCCCATCTTCCCAACTGATATCTACTGCCACCCCCACAGTATCACCAACTTTGGCCTCTTACTAAGCTATAGAATGAAAGACTATTGTTTGTAAGATGGTAAAAGATTAATGATACTTCATTTGTGTGTGTGTGTGTCTGTGTGTGTGTGTGTGTGTGTGTGTGTGTGTGTGTGTGTGTGTGTGTGTGTGTGTGTGTGTGTGTGCACGTGTGTGTTTTAGAATAAATCACGAAGGAATTCATGTTGCATCGCAAGTGATACCTATAATTCCTTCTCGGAAAAATCTAACTGTTCGAAGTGAGGGTACACATACTTGCTACAAAACATATGTCCTCTGCATTAACCCTCGCCATCGCGGCACTTGGTTGACTTGCCGACCGGAGTGGTCGAACGGTTCTAGGCGCTTCAGTCTGGAACCGCGCGACCGCTACGGTCGCAGGTTCGAATCCTGCCTCGGGTATGTATGTGTGTAATGTCCTTAGGTTAGTTAGGTTTCAGTAATTCTAAGTTCTAGGGGACTGATGACCACAGCAGTTAAGTCCCATAGTGCTCACAGACATTTGAACCATTTTTGAACTTGGTTTACTCACACAGTGCAACCCCATTTAAAATAAAATTTCAGATCTATGCAGTACATTTGCAGTTCGTAAATCACTTTATTGCTGGACTCCTTACTTCTGAAATTGCATAAAATAGACGACTTTAAGCTGTTAACGCTTTGTGTCTAAGCACTCTAACAATAAAAATAATAAAACTGTGTGCAGCACCAGAGTAACCGTAGTTACCGCTGTTTCGTGCCGTCAAGTAATTCATTTCTCTGTTTCGAAGCGAGTAATGAAGCAATTTCTGGACTACTGAAGGTACTATCTACAACTTGGAGAAGACATTTTCTCGGGGTATTTAGCATTTCTTAAGTATATGTCTAACTTTTTATCATCAGCGATGTACGGAACAAAGCACAACATATCTGTGTAGTGGGTGGATTATTTGAGGAACCTCTAACCTCTACCACCTTAATGCTACTGCTTAATAAAGAGTAATTATTGTAACATACATAATTAGCATTATAATCCTACAAAATTCATAGTAATGATCTTTTGAAAATAATATATTCTTGTAACTGAAACTGAATAGAATCGTTTGGTTTTTACCCCTCAGAAAATTTCAGTTTACGCCTCAGGGGGTAATTATCCCCAGTTTTGGGAAACACTGCTCTAGAGAGACAGAGAAAGAGACCTATTTCACTGTTTTGAATTGATGATTAACAGCAGACAAGCATCCCGTTCACAGCCAGGACTTGTTCACTCCTGAATGCTGGCTGGCGGGCTACAGCGCTGCGCTTGTGTTTTTCCTCGTACAGCACTAATGGTAGCTGCGGCAGCGACCACGTGATCGAAAGAGACGAGACGAGTTGCAGCCCTCGCCTTGGGCGCGGGGCAGGCGAGTGGGCGAACCGAGCTGGACCGAGCCCGAACGAACCGAGCCGAGCCGGCCACTGTAACGAATGTTTGTGGAACACTCGGCGGTATTGCATTCCTCGAGGTTTGTCCGGGAGTTGAACCGGGTGCAGAGAATAAATCACTGCGCTAACCTTGGGGACAGCTAAACTGGTTTCCAGCATCGATACGGGGCCGGGCCGTGCCCTGCCGGCGGCCGGCGGGCGGGCTCAGGGACGTCGCTTGAAGAATGGCGTCTGGTGCGCGACTTCTTGTCGGCGAGGCCCGAGACCGCGTCCTCCCCTCGGCGGCTGATCCCGCGCCTGCTGGTCTCGCCAGAGCTCCAACCCCAGTCACCTTGCACCGCGGCCGCACAGCTCTCCCACTGGTGACCTCAGGCACTAATTCCGTCAACGCGAGCAGGGAACGTCTGCAGTCCTAACCTCCACTAGAGGTCAAAGGACAACTGGTCTGGGTGCAAGATGGATTCTTGTAGATGTCATCATTCAGAACCTTCGTCATCATCATCATCACCACATGTGGAAAGAACAAACTTGGTCATTAACCCTAGCCGTCCATTATATGAATACTAGTATGCACCAACAGTCTCGAGAGAGATTCATGGAAACTAGCAGTGTCTTGCAAACTATACCACGTAAAGCAAGAATAGAATTGTGGAAGGAAACAGCTGTACACGAACCTCATTGGCTATGTTGTTGTTGTTGTTGTTGTTGCGGTCTTCAGTCCTGAGAATGGTTTGACGCAGCTCGCCATGCGACTCTTTCATGTGCAAGCTACTTCATCTCTCAGTACTTACTGCAACCTACATCTTTCTGAATCTGTTAAGTGTATTCATTCCTTGGTCTCCCTCTACGATTTTTACCCTCCACGCTGCCCTCCAATGCTAAATTTGTGATCCCTTGATGCCTCAGAACATGTCCTACCAACCGGTCCCTTCTTCTTGTCAAGTTGTGCCACAAACTTCTCTTCTCCCCACTTCTGTTCAATACCTCCTGATTAGTTATGTGATGTACCCATCTAATCTTCAGCATTCTTCTGTAGAACCACATTTCTAAAGCTTCTATTCTCTTCTTGTCCAAACTATTTTTCGTCCACGTTTCACTTCCATGCATGGCCACACTCCATACAAATACCTTCAGGAACGACTTCCTGACACTTAAATCTGTACTCGCTGTTAACAAATTTCACTTCTTCAGAAACGCTTTCCTTGCTATTGCCTGTCTACATTTTATATCCTCTCTACTTCGATCATCTTCAGTTATTTTGTTCCCCAAATAGCAAAACTCATTTACTACTTTAAATATCTCATTTCCTAATCTAATTCCCTCAGCATCACCCGCCTTAATTCGACTACATTCCATTATCCTCGTTTTGCTTTTGTTGATGTTTATCGGAGTAGGTATTAAAGTCCATGGAGAAGAAATAAAAATTTTGATTTTCGCCGATGACGTTGTAATTCTGTCAGAAACAGCAAAGGACTTGGAGGAGCAGCTGAACGGAATGGACAGTGTCTTGAAAGGAGGGTATTAGATGAACATCAACAAAAGCAAAACAAGGATAATGGAATATAGTCCAATTAAGTCGGGTAGGAAATGAGACACGTAAAGTAGTAAAGGAGTTTTGCTATTTGGGGAGCAAAATAACTAATGATGGTCGAAGTAGAGGGGATATAAAATATAGACTGGCAAAGGCAACGAAAGCGTTTCTGAAGAAGAGAAATTTGTTAACATCGAGTCGTTCCAGAAAGTATTTGTATGGAGTGTAGCCATGTATGGAAGAGAAACATGGACTATAAACAGTTTAGACAAGAAGAGAATAGAAGCTTTCGAAATGTGGTGCTACAGAAGAAAGCTGAAGATTAGATGGGTACATCACATAACTAATGAGGAGGTATTGAATAGGATTGGGGAGAAGAGGAGTTTGTGGAACAACTTGACAAGAAGAAGGGATCCGTTGGTAGGACATGTTCTGAGGCATCAAGGGATCACCAATTTAGTACTGGAGGGCAGCGTGGAGGGTAAAAATCATAGAGGGAGACCAAGAGATGAATACACTAAGCAGATTCAGAAGGATGTAGGCTGCAGTAAGTACGGGGAGATGAAGAAGCTTGCACAGGATAGAGTAAAACGGAGAGCTGCATCAAACCAGTCTCAGGACTGAAGACCACAACAACAACCAACAGTCAGGAGAGAGAGGTTCAGCAAAAGATTCATGGAAACTAGCAGTGTCTTGCAAACTATTGCACGTAAAGCAAGAATTGTGGAAAGAAACAGGTGTACACGAACGTCATTGGCTATAACCGTCTGAAAATCTCCTTCCTCGAGTACACTGATAGTTCTCCATCGCCTACATTGCCTACTGTCTAGAGTCAGAAGATACAGACGTAAACTTCAAAGTGAGGGTTTCTAGTCGTCATTTGAAGCTGTGGCAACGAAGAAGCTGAAACCGTGAACCACTTCTTGTGCTGCCGGCTCTGTTCTTCTTCCTGCACTGAGGAAGGCCTGCTTCCAACAACGCCAAGTGCTCTCAAGAGTGCCCATTTTTCGCCATTCAAGATATATTCTTCTATGCATTTGTACTGAAACATGTTAACTTCAAGTTATTTGTTTGATGTGTTATGTATGTTTTGTGCTTCGTCAAATTTGTGCTTCTGACAAAAATAAAAGAAATACCATCATAATCCACTTTGGGTTCATTATTGGTTAAAGTCTCTTCCATCATCGAAGCTTACCAAATTACATTCACGGTCGTGGCCAGAATCCGCGCCCTCTTGGCGTGTACGCCGCGCAAGACCAATCATGTGAATTACAGCTTCAAAGATTTAATGCGAAACATTTGTTGGTGAACACTGATCGATTTCCTACACTGCATCACAAGTAAAATCAGTCTAAAATAAGGGTGGTCTAAGTCGATGTGAGGCAGGGTTAAAGTCAATAACTAAAATGCAGTGATGTTACGTGACTAATTTTAGCTAAGGTTCGAAGATCCAACCATTGCACTAGAAGGAATCATCGCTAATTGTCCAGTAAATCACTTTCAACTGACTAATACCAATTGTCATTGATAATCACCGCAACAATAGACACAAAATCTCAGATCTGTCCAGAAGCAAATGAAATTTATTGATATCAAATAATCCTACCTAAGTCTGTCACGTTTTATCTAAACACGACGCCCAACCAGCTAGCAAAATCCAAGAAAAAAAAATACGATGCACCACGAACGAGTTATACGAACAGCTCACAAATTGATATTCGTACACGCATCGACCCCAATGACAATACTGTAAAGTTTGGCTACCGATGGATGAATGTGTGAAGATGCAGCGCAATTTCACCGCGCAGTTGGCAGGGGTAGTAAGCAGGGGACATGTCAGCACCAGGGTATAAAGTGTTTGCGAATTTCATTCCATGTACGCAGTTGGACAGTAACTGTGCCTCGCAGACAGGCGCATGAACAATATACTCCGATGTCAGCATTTGAGAGGGGTCGTGTAGCACAAAGAATCCGACTGGAGTAATTAGCGAAGAGTTCGACATTTGCATAGGAGTCATGGCACTGCTGAGCGATGCTGGCAGGATTGGTTGAGCCGTGGTCAAATAAGGCGCCAAGGGTAAAGCGGTCGACCTAGAGAGATGACAGGACTTGAGGACCGAGCAATCGTCACTCAGAGCCCCGGATTAATCATTATCATTGGTGTTTCAGTGACGACAAGGCCCATTGATAGGCAGATCGCAGGAATGAGGCTGAACTCCGTGTGCCGACCCACCGTCGACCTCTGTATACCAACAACCCCATGTGCAGTGGTATCGGGCACATTCGGCCTGGAATATCACTAACTGAAGTAAAATTGTCTACAAATTGAGCCTCATTGACGAGCGAAGACGAGTCTGGAGACACTCTAGACAGTGATGGACACCAGCCTGACTGTAGCCCAGCAAATGGCCCGACAACCAGAAGTGATGGTCTGGGCTGCCATTTTATTTCATAGCGGGACCCCTTTGGTTGTCATCTGCGACTCCCTTACAGCACAGCGGTACGTCGGCAATATTCTACGCCCCGTTTTGTTGCCCTTCATGGTAAGTCATCCTGGGTTTACATTTCAGCAAAATAACGCCCGCCTGCACACGGCAAGAATTTCATCTGCTTGTCTTCGTGCTTGCCAAACGCTACCTTGGCCCACAAAGTCTTCAGATTTTGCCCCAATAGAGAACTTTTGGAGCATTCTGGGCACGGCCTTCCAACCAGCTCGGAATTTGGGCGATCTGACGCGTCAGTTGGACGGAATTTGGTACGATGTCCCTCAGATGAACATACAACGACTCTCTCAATCAATGCGAAGCCGACTACCTGCTGAACCAACGCGATATTGACTTGCTCAATTTGTGAAGCACTTCTCTTGACTAAACTGTCCAGTTTTCTGAAATGTTAATATTTTTTGAATGTACATTGTTTTCATTTCTTTTTTTTTTGTGAATGTGTATCCACGTTTTCAATTTTTTTTATTTTTTTTTTTTTTTTTTTTTTTTTTTTTTTTTTTTTTTTTTTTTTTTTTTTTTTTTTTGAGAATGTGTATCCACGTTTCTTTTGAGATGATGAATTGTCGAACGAGTCCGCACTCATTATTTCGTAACGCTCGCAGAATACAACATGAAATCGCCTAATCAGAAATCGACGCTCGTGAACATGAACGCACTTTCGAATATTTCGTAGGCTTTGCATACCGGAAACGTAACTCCGTTGATCCCGAAGAATCAATAACTCTATAATTCCGAAATCATCACCACTTTGTAACTCAAGCTCCTCCCAAGAGCCGCCACCGACATGCCGCCTCAGTCCACGAGGGATGCCGCTCAACCGCTGAATACCACATTATAAGAACTGCAATGCACGCGTTACATTACGAAAACAGAACGACTGCAGCGCTCATTCTGGCCTGACAGTGCGAGTACAGGAACGTTTAGCACGAACATCAGTATGCTTGCTTTGAGAAATACGAGTATTAGGTGATAATATTTTTCATTTATATGTTATGGGTGGGCCTCGTAGTCTGGTGGTAAAGTATGTACGTGCAAACCTTTTTGTTACCTTACAAAGTAATATACTGTATTCGAGAAATATAAATGAAAACTAATATTAACTTCTCGTAGCTATGTAAAATTTTGTAAATGACTTCATGGGCGCCTTTTGTTCGAAAAATTATTTATTCATATCATCCAATAATGATATTTATACTGCGTGGTCATAAAAAAGCGGAAATAAGTGTGCTGTAGCACTGGTTGAAACCTAAAAGTCATCTGACGTGACACGAAAGAAAAAGCCTTATATTCCTGATTACGTTGTTTTTGTGTATATCGCACTGTCTCAAGTGCACTGTAAATATCTTGCTCGTATTCTGCTTAATTTTTGCTCGCAGCCATAATACAATAGTGGACGGGGTAAATGATTCCATTATTTTTTTTTTTCGTTTCTTCAAGAACAGAAGCTGGTTTCGTTGCATGGTGTTCTGTGGGCCTACGCCTCTTTGTTATTGCTTACAAATCCATGCGTGAACCACTCAGTGTAAATTCAATGTAAATATATTGCTCGTATTCTACGTTATTTTTGTTCAATCCGTTTTTCGTGCATTCTTGCTTCCGAAATTTTCATTGTAGTGAGAGAATCCTCCCCCCCATGAACCATGGACCTTACCGTTGATGGGGAGGCTTGCGTCCCTCAGCGATAGAGATGGCCGTACCACAGGTACAACCACAACGGAGGGGTATCTGTTGAGGGGCCAGACAAACGTGTGGTTTCTGAAGAGGGGCAGCAGCTTTTTCAATAGTTGCAAGGGCAACAGTCTGGATGATTGACTGATGTGGTCTTGTAACAATAACCAAAACGGCCTGGCTGTGCTGGTACTGCGAACGGCTGAAAGCAAGGGGAAACTACGGCCGTAATTTTTCCTGAGGGCATGCAGCTTTACTGTATGATTAAATGATGATGGCGTCCTCTTGGGTAAAATATTCCGGAGGTAAAATAGTCCCCCATTCGGATCTCCAGGCGGGGACTACTCAAGAGGACGTTGTTATCAGGAGAAAGAAAACTGGTGTTCTACGGATCGGAGCGTGGAATGTCAGGTCCCTTAATCGGGCAGGTAGGTTAGAAAATTTAAAAAGGGAAGTGGTAGGTTAAAGTTAGATATAGTGCGAATTAGTGAAGTTCGGTGGCAGGAGGAACAAGACTTCTGGTCAGGTGACTACAGGGTTATAAACACAAAATCAAATAGGGGTAATGCAAGAGTAGGTTTAATAATGAATAGGAAAATAGGAATGCGGGTAAGCTACTACAAACAGCATAGTGAACGCATTATTGTGGCCAAGATAGATACGAAGCCCACACCTACTACAGTAGTACAAGTTTATATGCCAACTAGCTCTGCAGATGTCGAAGAAATTGACGAAATGTATGATGAAATAAAGAAATTATTCAAATAGTGAAGAGTGACGAAAATTTAATAGTCATGGGTGACTGGAATTCGGTAATAGGAAAAGGGAGAGAAGGAAACGTAGTTGGTGAATATGGATTGGGGCTAAGAAATGAAAGAGGAAGCCGCCTGGTAGAATTTTGCACAGAGCACAACTTAATCATAGGTAACACTTGGTTCAAGAATCATAAAAGAAGTCTGTATACATGGAAGAAGCCTGGAGATACTAAAAGGTATCAGGTATATAATGGTAAGACAGAGATTTAGGAACCAGGTTTTAAATTGTAAGACATTTCCAGGGGCAGATGTGGACTCTGACCACAATCTATTAGATCTAAACTGTAGATCAAAACTGAAGAGACTGCGAAAAGGCGAGAATTTAAGAAGATGGGACCTGGATAAAATGAAAGAACCAGAGGTTGTACAGAGTTTCAGAGAGAACATTAAGGAACTATTGACAAGAACGGGGAAAGAAATACAGTAGAAAAAGAATGGGTAGCTTTGGAAATGAAATAGTGAAGACAGAATAGGATAAAGTAGGTAAAAAACGAGAGCTAGTAGAAATCCTTGGGTAACAGGAGAGATATTGAATTTAATTGATGAAAGGAGAAAATATAAAATTGCACTAAACGAAGCAGGCAAAAAGGAATACAAACGTCTCAAAAATGAGATCAACAGGAAGTGCTTAATTGCTAAGCGGGGATGGCTAGAGGAAAAATGTAAGGATATAGAGACATGTATCACTAGGGGTAAGATAGATACTGCCCACAGGAAGAAAAGAGACGTTTGGAGAAAAGAGGACCACTTGTATGAATATCTGAGCTCAAATGGAAAACCAGTACTAAGTAAAGAAGGGAAAGCAGAAAGGTGGAAGGAATATATAGAGGGTCTATACGAGGGCGGTGTACTTGAGGGCAATATTATGGAGATGGAAGAGGACGTAGATGAAGGTGAAATGGGAGATATGATACTGCGTGAAGAGTTTGACAGAGCACTGAAAGACCTAAGTCGAAACAAGGCCCCGGGAATAAACAGTTTACCGTTAGAACTACTGATAACCTTGGGAAATCCTGCCCTGACAAAACACTTGTGAGCAAGATGTATGAGACAGGGGAAATACCCTAAGACTTCAAGAAGAATATAATAATTCCAATACCAAAGAAAGCAGGTGTTGACAGGTGTGAAAATTACCGAACTACCAGTTTAATAAGTCACGGCGGCAAAATACTAACACGAATTCTTTAGAGACGAATGGAAAACTGGTAGAAGACGGCCTTGGGGAAGATCAGTTTGGATTCCGTAGAAATGTTGGAACACCCTACGACTTATCTTAGAAGCTAGATTAAGGAAAGGCAAACCTACTTTTCTAGCTTTCGACAATGTTGACTGCTAGACTCTCTTTCAAGTTCTGATGGTGGCAGGGGTAAAATAAAAGGAGTGAAAGGCCACTTCCAATTTGTATAGAAACCATAGAAACCAGATGGCAGTTATAAGCGTCAAGAGATATGAAAGGGAAGCATTGGTTGGGAAGGGAGTGAGACAGGGTTGTAGCCTATCCCCGATGTTATTCAATCTATACACTGAGCAAGCAATAAAGGAAACAAAAGAAAAAAATTCGAGTAGGAATTAAAATCCATGGAGAAGACAGAAAAATTTTGAGGTTTGCCATGACATTGCCAGAGACAGCAAAGGATCTGGTAGAGCAGCTGAATGGAATGGACACTGTCTTGAAAGGAGAATATAAGACGAACATCAACAAGAGCAAAACGAGAATAATGGAATGTAGTCTAATTAAATCAATTGATGCTGAGGGAATTCGATTAGGAAATGAGACACTTAAAGTAGTAAATGAGTTTTGCTATTTGGGGAGCAAAATAACTAATGATGTTCGAAGTAGAGAGGATATAAAACGTAGAATGGCAATGGACAGGAAAGCTTTTCTGAAGGAGTGAAGTTTGTTAACATTGAGTATAGATTGAAGTATCAGGAAGTCTTTTCTGAAAGTATTTGTATAGAGTGTAACCATGTATGGAAGTGAAACATGGACGATAAATAGTTTAGACAAGAAGAGGTAGAAGCTTTCGAAATGTAGTGCTACATAAGAAGGCTGAAGATTAGATGGGCAGATCACGTAGCTAATGAGGAGGTACTGAGCAGAATTGGGGAGAAGAGGAATTTGTGGCACAACTAGTCTAGAAGCAGGGGTCGGTTGGTAGGACATGTTCTGAGGCATCAAGGTTCATAATGGTTCAAATGGCTCTGAGCAGTGTGGGACTTAACTCAGAACTACTGAAACCAAACTAACCTAAGGACATCACACACATCCATGCCCGTGGCAGGATTCGAACCTGCGACAGCAGCGGTCGCGCGTTTCCAGGCTGAAGCGCCTAGAACCGCTCGGCCACATCGGCCGGCAGGCATCAAGGGATTACCGATTTAGTGTTGGAGGGTAGCGTGGAGGGTATGAATCGAAGAGGAAGAGATGAATACACTAAGTAGATTCATATGAATGCCGATTGCAGTAGCTACTTGGAGACGACGAAGCCTGCACAGGGTAGAGTAGATAGAGAGCTGCATCAAACCAGTCTCTGGACTGAAGACCACAGCAACAACAACAGTGAGAGAATGGTTCTAGTAAATTGATTTCTGCTAAAATGTATTTTAAAATGTTTATTTGACACCACAAACAATCGTCGTGCCACAGTCACTAAAGCAATGAAATTTTTAAAAGATTACGTGAACTAGTTTACACACACAGAGTCGTCTTTATCAAGTGTAATCACAAACCTGAAAAACTGCATTAATAATTTCAATCACACTTCTTTCAAATATTACAAAAATTCAATAAAACCAGTAAACTGAAGCAAAGGTAGCGGAAACGAGTCACAAGACGACGGATCACAAGACGTCATGAAAATATTTGGTTGGTCAGTCATTTCACACCTTAATTGAGTGTAGATGAAAACTGTGTTCTGATAATAAAAACTAAAACTCCCATCTGGGACTAATAGAATACCAACCTGCAAGCATGACATTGCTTCAGTTTCCTGGTTACACATCAAATCACCAACCAAAAATTTTCATGTTGTCTTGTGACCTGTTTCTGTTGCCTTTGCTTCACTTTACCGATTTTAGAGTATTTTTCGTAATATTTGACAGAAGTGTGGTTGCAGTTATTAACGAAGTTTTCCTGGATTGTGATCACATTTGAAAATGACGATTCAGTATGTCAAATCTAGTTACGTAACCTTTTAAAAATGCCATTGTATTAGTGACTGTGACTTGACGACCGTTTGTGGTGTGAAATAAACATTCAGTCACACTTCTTGATAACAGTTATGTCGAAATATAAAATGTACGTTTGTAGAACTTGTCAATAACGTTTGAACTCATTAGCGAACCTCCTGTACCACATTTACCACTTCGAAGGAAGACTGCTCTAGTCACTAAGACTACAAAGCGTAAGTATATACGTCCACGCTCTGCAAATCCCTGAGAACTTCATGGCTCTCGGAGAGAAGAAACGACTCCGTTCAAATCAGAATTACACACTCATTCCATTACAAGATTTAACGAAGTTGAATAGCAATCCTGCCTAAAAGTGCTAACATGGAAATCTCCATTAAACGCAAAAAAGTGCGGAAAATCGATGCATGCAAAAATATGGTTCATTACAAGCAACATACGGACAACGCATTAAATCGAGCAGTTCACACACGGACTCGTAATCAGTAGCAGATATACATAACTCCGCAAAACACTGTGAGGCGAAACCAGTTCCTGTTTTACACGAAAAAAAAACAAGATGGAATCACTTATCCTACCCAATATTACGGGTGCTAGCAGAAATCAAGCAGCATACAAACATCATATTTGTAATGCAATTCACAGTGCATTACATTTAAGAAGTCGTAATCAGAAATAGAGTGCTGTGAAACCAGCTTCATTTTACTCTCAGACAAAACAAATATGGAAGCCTTTAAATTGCCTTGTAAGAAATGGTTATGACGGACTGACAAGTGTCCTGGCAGCGAACCAAAGTCGTGTTACCGGAAGTCCCTACGTAAGTGACAACCGTCTGCAGTCAACTCTCTCGATTTCACGAGCTCCTAATTGTTACCCAAATTCTTTAACATATTGGTCACTCAGGTAATCAAACTTCGGATCAGATAGTAGGCATTCGGAATGGTCACTTATTATTCCTGCTTATAGTGCTTCTGTGAGATGCTGTCTCTTGGCTAGACTTCAAGAACTTTCTCTGCAACGAGTTGGAAAACACCGGCCGCGCTCAGAGTCAACTTAGTCGTCTCCGACCATCTTGTAGGTAGATTCGGGAAGGGATGTACACCAGTTTCGGGATTTGAAAAGTATTGTCACTAATCTCTAGACAGTAATGCACATGTAAAATCAGTATTGAGTGCAAATCTTGCTGTATTTTCGGTTCTTTTACCAAATGGTGCTACGATAATGAAGGGTCATACATAGACATATTTCTGATTAGGATAATCTCAGAGACATTCACGGTTAGCGTTCTGCCTGGGGCGCTTGAGGAAGCTTTGTGAGGTCTTGCAACACAATGCAATTACGGACATGACACCGAAGCAAAGGGTGTCCGCCTCGCTTATCGAACCGCCGAGGGAATCCATTCTGATGGGGCAACGGCCTGTGGTGAGAACTAACGCACATGACAAAGTGTTCCTTAGCTGTTAGTTAACCTCAGCCGCACCGACACGAAGCGCTTGTTATCCTTTACTAAAAGCAAGTTCCTTAGTCTGAACTAGAGTCTGAATTAAAGGGTATACTTCAGAAGCGACAATAATTATTTGTGGAGGAGACTGTCATGGAAAATTTCTGCGTAGAAGCGCCTGATCAACATGCGTAAAGTGTGGTAATGATATAACTTAAACTATCTGAAGAGAGATCACACGATTGCTCTGGAGTTCCATAACCAATTACACCATTAAAATAAAAAAGGGACCAATTAACCAAGGAACATTCTTTTCGGGCAACTGGTTCTGAACATCGAATACTGGCCATCCGACAAGGGTGTTCCATAGTTTTCTTATGTAATTCATGGCGGAAGCCGCGACGTTTCTACTTAAAGACGATTGTTAACGGTCTTCCTTTCCTTTCCGACTAATATGATTTCTAAAATAAAGTAAATCTGTTTTGTTTGTCGTTACATTGTCATGTATATTTCGGAATTTCATGTTTTTTCCTAGTAATTTGTGGGCACACACCGTGTTCCAATCCTTTAGATTCATCATTATACAGATTGTGTTCTTTGAGAACGCCCGGGTTCCCGGGTTCGATTCCCGGCGGGGTCAGGGATTTTCTCTGCCTCGTGATGGCTGGGTGTTGTGTGATGTCCTTAGGTTAGTTAGGTTTAAGTAGTTTTAAGTTCTAGGGGACTGATGACCTAAGATGTCAAGTCCCATAGTGCTCAGAGTTATTTGAAGCATTTGTTCTTTGAGAACAGGAGCCAGTGTTTGGCAATAATTAAATAGCTTTGTATTAACGTAAACAACTTACGTCTTACAATAATCATTTAAATACATAACAGCTGTTGAAACGGACGATTATCGTTACAACGTAACCCCTCGACGGAACTGAACTCGGGCTCGAAAATCATTTAGCCTCAAAGCCTGCACACGTCGCTTGTGATATGAATGTATTTGATGCTCAACCGGTACTTTTTACAATCCACACTATACTTCGAAGTGTGCATTTCATGGGCAAACTTGCGGATGCTTATGATGAATCACCTCCAGATTCGCCATCTCCTCAGGTTCCACTGTTTGAGTGCTAGCTTGTAGTCCTGTGATTCAAGTTGGAGTTGTAGAAATTGAGCATTGAACCTAACATACCTTAATTATTCACCATCCAGAATATGAACTTAGAATTAAATGACTGTTAAATGAAACGAGAATCACTATTAATTCGGTTTGTTCCGTTAAAGAAAACATTTGACAGCAGACGACAATACTGTAACACCCCACCCGCCACTTATCTGGTTTTGGTGTGTGTTCACCCCAGCTAATTGACTAACAGATCAACAGAGAGTGCAGAACTGCCGCAGAAAGTAATAAGGCCCTGTGACTTCTGATTGATGTGCGGTGGCAGTGTTGACATTAATTGATTCAGAACTGATCCCTTTTAATTAAAAAGGGATGCAGATTAAAGTTATATTCAGCTATTGAACACCAGATGCAAATGTTCAACATAAAATGAATTAAGAAAGTGACTTCAGATTTCAACTGCTTGATTCAAAACAGATGCAGTCGATTAGTACAAATTTATTTTAACTCACGACCTTCAATCATCACATTACATGACTCTCCTAACAGGCAGTGGGAATAAATTGCTTTTACGTGGAGTAAAGCGCGATAAATCAAAATTAATTCCTATCGACTGACCCAGGCGTAATGCGAAGTGCGAGAAGAATTCTACAATACACGGCCCATGAAACCCTCTTGGAAACTTTGCTGGCATGAGCCAACAAATTAATCAGTGGCCTAACTCAAGCCGGAGCGGGCGCCATATCACCGAATTCAGCGTGGCGGGGCGGCGCCGTTGCGCTTCGTGGCTGCGCTCGTCTATTCACTCCTAGCTATCTTAGTCAGTACATAGCTGAAAGAAAACTTTCTATCTCCAAGCTCAATACTATACCCTCTACAAGACGCATTGTGCCTTGGCAGTCATTTTTGTTCAGCCCTACTGTTCGCTCAATGTCAGTTCGGTGATTTTTAATGACTTCATGTAAGCGGCATAGTTCTTGCCATCTTACAATGTTATTACGCTAATACTTTGGCACATCTGATAAAAGGGTCTGTGACAAGATTCTGATGATGACGTAAATGAAACAATTGCAATCATGAAGTTGTACCGTGATGATTGTGAAGTTAGTAGAAAAGGTAGGTAGTACTAAAGCAGGGAGTTCATTAAACCTGTTGTCAGAGATGAAAGCAAGCTGATCATTTAATCTCAAGACAAATCTTCAAAGTGAAACTTACAGTTGTGAAATTCTGTAAAATGGCTTTACTGTACTTACACATCGTCTTGCAGCAGCACCTCGATCTAAAAAAAAAAAAAAATGGTTCAAATGGCTCTGAGCACTATGGGACCTAACTTCTGTGGTCATTAGTCCCCTAGAACTTAGAACTACTTAAACCTAACTAACCTAAGGACGTCACACACATCCATGCCCGAGGCAGGATTCGAACCTGCGACCGTAGCGGTCGCGCGGCTTCAGACTGTAGCACCTAGAACCGCTCGGCCACTCCGGCCGGCTGCTCGATCTCACTACAGTAAACTGTTGGTGGAGGCAGAAGTGAGTGCAGAGTCAGTCGTTAGTGGAACACCAGCAACTGCCACCAACGGCTAACTGCAGATCAGCCCAAAAGCTCTCCCTCGATACATCTGCTCTGGCAGTGGACCCTGGCGTTCAGTACTCTTGGAGTTGGAGTGATGAAGACTCTCCATGGAGAAGTTTTAAGAAGAAGTAATTCTTTATGGAGTGTTCTCTAAAAGCAAAACTCTCATGTCCGCATTTGCGTCATTACTCTATTCTGATTGGCTGGGCTACGGACCTTCGGAGGGCCGACCGGCAAAAACGTTTCTTAGAAAATGCTACACTCATTCCCTAGGCTGTCCTTTAGGCGGCTAACCAGTATCAACCATCCTACCATTTAACAAGGAAAAAAAGGAAATTCGCTGTCTTTCCATCCCCCTCTGCGGCCAATGTGATGTTTCCTCGTCAGCACAGTCGAGTTTCTCTGTCTCATCTCTAGTTTATCCATATCAGACAATCTTGGGAGTTCTCATGTTGCGCAAACATTTGGTCTGATTTGATGCATTATAAATGGTTCTGAAAGCCTACGACTGTGAAAACAATAGATTTGTTTATAAATAACACATCTGCTACCAGTCACGATTTCCTTTATCTTATTTTTCGCACGACGCGTTTCGGCAAATGATCCCATTTTCAAGTGCGGGTTTTGCGTTTGTTACGCCATGTCTGTGTAATGCTGTCGATGTGTGAGTGTCTTCTTCATTTCATTGACTTTACTGCAATGTATTCGAAAACACTATCGAAAGGACATAAAATGGATTTGCTAGAATAACTGGAGATATATTCACATTATGCAAAATATGAAGATAAAATATTAAATGAAAAACTTGAAAGTGAATCAGTTATTTTTTCAAATGTCTCGATAGTATACTTAAATAAAAATAGTAACACACATAAATAAGCACAACAGTAAAATCGATATGAGTAAATTATGATCCAAATAGTTAAGCTAAATAACCTCTGCACAAAAGCATATTATACTCTGTCGAAAAACTATAGTGTCTTCTCTGATGACTACTTGAAGGAACATCTTTGCAACTGTTTTGTTTATGTAAAATGTTTTCGATGTTTAAAAGTGTACAACAAGTTGTGTGTGATGTTTAGTGTGTGTGAGACTCTGCACAAATGGGACATAAGGAAACTGTAAGTATAAATTCTTCTAAATTTCGCCACTAATTTCACGAAAAGATCGACAACCAACTAAAAAATCGCGTGTTTTCTTATATAATGCAGTAAAGTCAACGAAATGAAGCAGAATCTCACACATCGACAACATCACATAGGAAAGACATAACATACAAGAAAAACACACTTGAAAATGGGAATCATTTTCCGAAATGGGTCGTAAAAAAAATAAAGAAAATCGTGACTGGTAGCAGGTGAGTTATTTATAAACAAACCTGTTATTAAACATTAGGTTTTTTTGTGAAATCAACATTCAGTGGAGTCTCACGCCTGCAAAGCGTCCCAAAACTGTGAGTCCCCACTCCATTTCGAGACAGTATCTGCAGCACCTGGCTCTTTCCAGAGAAAAAACAGCTTTTTACATTTTGTGCACAATAGTCCTTTCTTGCACTTCGCTAAACGCACAGCTCCTTCTCATTTCACTTCTGGGTTATAAAAATAGTTGCACCATATGCGATCTTACGGTGTTTGCCTGCAGTGTCCGCCTGGTGGGCTGGGTGGTTACGTGCTCGCCTCCCATGCAAGCAGGCCCGGGTTCGATTCCCGCCGGGTTGGAGATTTTCTCCGCTCGGGGACTGGGTGTTGTGCTGTCCTCACATTCACTTCGTCCTGATCACCTGCTCACAAGTCACCCAATGTGGCGTCAACTGAAATAAGACTTGCACTTGGCGGCCGAACTTATCCGAATGGGGCCTCCCGGCCCACGATGCCAATACGCTCATTACATTTCCATTTGCCTGCAGTGTCTCGAGTGTCCAGCTGCAGTACTACAGAAGACTGTCCGGTAACCTCGAACTATTGGCCTGCGCACCTGCAGGCACTCCCTTCCGAGAAATTCTCCAAGGTTGGTGGCCCATGTGAGTCCACAACGCCGTTGCCTCCTCCCAAATTGCTTTCAACGTCTCGTTTATACTGGGAGTCGGAGACAGCTTGAAAAGCTTGTAAGGGTGTTGCAGGGGAGGCTGTACTGAGAAAAGATAGTTAAGAAAAAAGTTTGATATATCGCGAAATTTCCGATTTATTTGCCACTGAAGTTAACCAATCAGGTCGCCGTGCATGCGAATTCAAGCAGCCTGCCAGAGGCGGTGTCGCCAGACGTCTTCTGCATTTGAAGACATGCTTGAGAAAAAGGGCAAACTCATAAATATAAAAACTTAGAGATAATTGCTACCATCTATTGTTGGGTACAGGAAACATCAAAACTGACATTGGTTTCACCCTTAAATATCACATTAGGATGTAATACAACGTAGAGAATTTCTTGCTTTACGCCTGGTGTGATTTCTGTGATGTCAAAAACGACCTAACCTTCTGCTTCACTCCAGCTTCCTTGCAGCGGAAAGAAGCTGAATAGCTGAGCAGCAGGACAGTCGATACTGTGCCACATGATAAACAGACAACAGTTAATTGAATGAAATTTTAAAACATTTGGGAGCTGAAGTAGATTATATTCGATACAACGAAAATGTAAATACGACATGAAATCCTTGTGTAATATGTAGTATTAATCACTTTTACCTCGTTTAGAGTGTTGGAAGCGTCCACTTGGGACGTTCAGTACAGAATACAAATAGTGATCATGGTGGATGCAGAAATGGGAAAGTGTGAAAAATCAGTGGAAATTATCGAAAGATAATGATGAGAAGAAGGAGCGAAATAGTAATTATACGTGTGTAGTGAAAAAGACCATCATAAAGTTCAGATAAAGCCTATGCAAGAAAATGATTCGGTACTTGTCCTGCAGATACACGGCAGAGGTTATTTCGTGATTTCTGAAATATAAGTAAGAGTGGTCTTCAAAATTCTTATCTATTTGAATGTGTGAATCTGTATCCTGTCAAGTGAAGGTATACTGATGATCCAGAGCGGAGTGCGCGGCAGACAACCAACATCTATAACGTTACTTTAGAGATTTGTAGGAAACAGTGGACGCTTGCACAGCGTGAGTCCACAAAAGAAAGAATCTGGAACTCCTGAAATTAGCTTCTGTGTTTCATTAGGCAACAAAACACTAGACGTACATTCACAATGATAGATGTCTGTGTAGCATGACATTAAAAGATTGATAAGCGGCAGAGACGTAACAGTCGCCCAAATAAATGTAGCGAGGAGGACCAGGAATTTGCATTGGCTCATGTACAAGTAAACAGTTTTCCTACGCAGTAAATTCACAAACCCACGAAAAAGAATCCTAACGTGACGTATCCGTGTGCAGATCAAAACATTAACAAGATGGCAGTGTTCATCAAGATAGGTTCAAACACATTAACAGGGAAAAAAATATCTTATCAGTTTTTCAACACTGAATTTGCAAAACCAGGTAGTGGCGTCTTAAGATCTAAATTTCTTGCGAAAAGAACGGCCAGAAAAACAAAGAACTAGAAGCAAAATTGAACTTCCTTCTTTAAAGAGACTAGATCTGCCTATGGAACTCTGAAAACGGACTCAGAATATCAAAACCTTATAATTGCTTTCATCACAGGATGCATTGTTTTTCAACATCAGACTATGATGCCATTGGCTCGATGTACTGGAGCCATAGGTGATATGTTATTACCAACTTTCCCTTTTCCGGTTCTTTTTACTACATTTAGTGGTATTTTGTGGTTGTAGATGTTTGATAATATACAAAATAAATCTTCACATGTTATTGTCCTTCTTCATTGTTGTTATTTTTCATGTTACTTTCCAATAGAAAGGATATGACAGATCAGGAATAACAATTGGTGTATAAAGTATGGATTTCCATTAAAAAAAAATAAGACTAAAATACTATGATATATTTTTTCCAGCGTCATTTACACAATTTTCCTCCATTTCTAAATAATGTGGGTTAGCCCGTTTTTCCGCGCATGTCTTCACTTGGTTTTCTCAAACCGAACAAATGTCACGTAGTTTAACTTTATCACTACCGAATAAGGCGCATTTCAGCTCGTAATGACAACTTTAACAAATTGTAACTCATGGAGCTACAGATGTCTGTATACTACCTCAATTCAGCATGCACATGTGATTGAATTTTTCCGCATAATGATCTGATTGACTAACTTCGATGTTAAATAACTCCTAAACGGTGCAACTTACCGAATTTGTTTCTCAACCATTATTTCTCAGCACAACCTCTCCCGCAGCACCCTTACAAGCTTTTCCGACTGTTTCTGACCACTGACCACCCTGTACAAGGCACGTAAATTCGAATAAAAGAGTAAATGAAGAGAAATTATAGTAGTCAGCTATCGACAATCACTAGCACTGTCATAGATTACATCTTCCGGTGCCCATTAATTATTCCGTTCGAATGGGTCTGTGAATTATGATTTCAGATAGGTTATGAGGCTGCAGGAAAAATGAAAAAATAAAAAAAAACTGTCCTGTAACACAAGTACAAGGTGCATTCAAGTTCTAAGGCCTCCGATTTTTTTTCTCCGGACTGGAAAGAGATAGAAACATGCGCATTGTTTTAAAATGAGGCCGCGTTCATTGTCAATGCGTCCCAGAGATGGCAGCACCATACGGCAGATGGAATTTTACCGCCAGTGGCGAGAATGAGAACTGTTTTAAATACTTAAAATGGCGACGTTTTCCTTACTTGAACAGCGTGCAATTATTCGTTTTCTGAATTTGCGTGGTGTGAAACCAACTGAAATTCATCGACAATTGAAGGAGACATGTGGTGATGGAGTTATGGATGTGTCAAAAGTGCGTTCGTGGGTGCGACAGTTTAATGAAGGCAGAACATTGTGTGACAACAAACCGAAACAACCTCGGGCTCACACAAGCCGGTCTGACGACATGATCGAGAAAGTGGAGAGAATTGTTTTGGGGGATCGCCGAATGACTGTTGAACAGATCACCTCCAGAGTTGGCATTTCTGTGGGTTCTGTGCACACAATCCTGCATGACGACCTGTAAATGCGCAAAGTGTCATCCAGGTAGGTGCCACGAATGCTGACGGACGACCACATGGCTGCCCGCGTGGCATGTTGCCAAGCAATGTTGACGCGCAACGACAGTATGAATGGGACTTTCTTTTCGTCTGTTGTGACAATGGATGAGACGTGGATGCCATTTTTCAATCCAGAAGCAAAGCGCCAGTCAGCTCAATGCAGGCACACAGATTCACTGCCACCAAAAAAATTTCGGGTAACCGCCAGTGCTGAAAAAATGGTGGTGTCCATGTTCTGAGACAGCGAGGGCGTAATCCTTACCCACTGCGTTCCAAAGGGCACTACTGTAACAGGTGCATCCTGCGAAAATGTTTTGAAGAACAAATTCCTTCCTGCACTGCAACAAAAACGTCCGGGAAGGGCTGCGCGTGTGCTGTTTCACTAAGACAACGCACCCGCACATCGAGCTAACGTTACGCAACAGTTTCTTCGTGATAACAACTTTGAAGTGATTCCTCATGGTCCCTACTCACCTGACCTGTCTCCTAGTGACTTTTGGCTTTTTCCAACAATGAAAGACACTCTCCGTGGCCGCACATTCACCAGCCGTGCTGCTATTGCCTCAGTGATTTTCCAGTGGTCAAAACAGACTCTTACAGAAGCCTTCGCCGCTGCCATGGAATCATGGCGTCAGCGTTGTGAAAAATGTGTACGTGTGCAGGGCGATTACGTCGAGACGTAACGCCAGTTTCATCGATTTCGGGTGAGTAATTAATTAGAAAAAAAAAATCGGAGGCCTTAGAACTTGAATGCACCTCGTAATACGTTGTCGAGATCCTTCGCCAGCTGTCTGTAGTTTGAAAAATGAGGTTTACCTTAAGTCCCTCTGCATGCTGACACATTTATTCCAATTTCGGCGACACTTATTCCATGACGTTTCGGGATTACAGCCGGATCATGTTGACTTCTTGCCACAATATTTCGTTTACCAACCGTACAGCCATCTTCAGGTGAGTGTCCGCCACTAGAAACTGCTAGTTCACGGGATCGGCTGTATAGCAAAAAGTGGCGCGGAAACGCATGCGCATTGGCTGGCGTCACAGGGGCGTCCTCTATCGAACTCCGCGCTCTCTGCAAATACTGTTCCATCTGTGGCGCGCAGGCGCATGCATACAGGTGAAACTACATGCCCACACCTCTGTTGGAATGCGCACTCGCGTCGCTAAAAACAAACGTCAGATGTTGCCAGACGTGTCATTTGAATAAAATGTCTTCTCTCGGAAAATTAAAGAGCTCACCGGGTCCCAATCCTTGTCCACTTGAAAGCTGCTGTCACGATTTAGAAAATTTTGTGCTATATGTATTTCAACAGACCCTTTAAGTACTGAAACCCAAAAGGATCTCAGCGGGGGCAATATTTTTTGTGGCAGAATAATCCATAGAGTGTCGTGTGCTAATACAACGTTCACTTGCGACCGATTTACTGGACTGAGGAAGGCGCGAGTGGCGCTAATATTAAACGCACCTTCTGTGTAATGTGCGTGTTGCCTGACCTATGTAAGTCTTGTCACACAGGCAAGGAATTTTGTAAATCCCGGCCTTCCGCAGACCCAGACCGTCCTTCACCAAACCGATAAGAGCACTAATTCTCACGGGTGGCTGGAAGATTACTTTAACTTGGTGCTTCCTTAGGATCCTACCTACTTTAGACGAAAGGTTGCCGATGTATCGAGGGAACGCCCTGGATTTGAACAGCTGCTTATCCTCTTGATATTGTGCTTGGTCACATTTCTTCCCTCTTAGTGCTCTACTAGTCTGATGTGGAGAGTACCCATTATCTTTGAGCACCGACTGTAGATGTTCTAGCTCCTTTGTAAGGCTGTATCTGTCAGAAATAACGTTAGCCCGGTGCACCAACATTCTAAGGGCGCCAGTAGCTTTTGTATGGTGATGGTAGCTCGATTCTTGCAGATAAAGATCCGTATGTGTGGTCTTACGTTAGAAAGAATTCCCTAATGACCCATCCAGTCTCCTGGTAACCAAGACGTCCAAGAACGGTAAGCAAACATCCTTCTCTGTTTCCATCTGTAAGGTTTGGAAGTCAGAACAACTGTGTAAGCTGTAAACATTTTTGTTTTAATGATGCAATCTTATCACAGAAATACATGCATTTACACAGTTTACAATGTGACAGTGTTATGACAGTTGTCGACCAAACGCATCTCGTCCTCAGAAAGTGAAATAAACCTAAACACAACAATGGTAAATTTTAAATATAAGTTTCTTTATAAAATTATTCTTACAACTACGTCATGATGTTGGACAGTACTACAATAAATCATCCGAATCGGGTTCGAAGTTCGGTACTATTTAGAATGACAGTCACGTCTACGGAGGGTGGTTAGTTTTGTGACAAGTTGAGCAAAAGATTACCCAAGGTCGCTGGACTTTACAATGGGCACAAGCTGGTGAACCAACAAGTTAACGACTCTGCTCGCGGTATTTACCTTAGCTGCGATGAGCTGTCATCTGCATGGCTGCTCTCGCCCACTGAAATTCCTATAAAAACTAACTAAGCCTTTGCTGATTTTTTCAGCAGAAACTTTCCCTATGTTTCTCGTGATGTGAGAAAACATGTACTCATCCCTAGTCCTGGAATATGACGATATGCACGTGCAAGGCTGGAGCAGTGTGCTTATTGAAATGCCCTCTCAGTTCTTCTGAGAACAGTTAACTTACTGGCTGGTTCTTTGCTCCACAGTTGGAGCTCAATGACGCTACAGCTAATATCTAGCTGAATGTCAGCTGCATTGAATGCAGTGTTCACACAAATTTTTCCTCTGCGTATTACAGAGCGTTATGCACCCCATTCTGCACTTGACGCCAGTTCAGAGAAGAGTCCCCCGAAAATTTCACTCTCGTCTTTCTTGTAGCCGAACTGTTTTCCCACCTGGGTTCTTTTGTTCTCCACGTCATGGCTTTTTTCGACCAATAGGAGCGTTCCTCTTAGTTTTGTGGAAACTGACAATCGCAAGGGCCCTACCATTTGTTGTTGTTTTGGTCTTCAGTCCTGAGACTGGTTTGATGCAGCTCTCCATGCTACCCTATCCTGTGCAAGCTTCTTCACCTCCCAGTACCTACTGCAACCTACATCCATCTGAATCTGCTCAGTGTATTCCGTCCATTATACGAATACAGTCCTGAGACTGGTTTGATGCAGCTCTCCATGCTACCCTATCCTGTGCAAGCTTCTTCACCTCCCAGTACCTGCTGCAACCTACATCCTTCTGAATCTGCTTAGTGTATTCATCTCTTGGTCTCCCTCTACGATTTTTACCCTCCACACTGCCCTCCAATACTAAATTGGTAATCCCTTGATGCCTCAGAACATGTTCTACCAACCGATCTCTTCTTCTGGTCAAGTTGTGCCACAAACTTCTCTTCTCCCCAATCCTATTCAATACTTCCTCATTAGTTATGTGATCTACCCATCTAATCTTCAGCATTCTTCTGTAGCACCACATTTCGAAAGCTTCTATTCTCTTCTTGTCCAAACTATTTATCGTCCATGTTTCACTTCCATACATGGCTACACTCCATACAAATACTTTCAGAAATGACTTCCTGACACTTAAATCTATACTCGATATTAACAAATTTCTCTTCTTCAGAAACGCTTTCCTTCCCATTTTATATCCTCTCTACTTCGACCATCATTAGTTATTTTGCTCCCTAAATAGCAAAACTCCTTTACTGCTTTAAGTGTCTCATTTCCTAATCTGATTCCCTCAGCATCACCCGACTTAATTCGACTACATTCCATCATCCTCGTTTTGCTTTTGTTGATGTTCATCTTATATCCTCCTTTCAAGACACTATCCATTCCATTCAACTGCTCTTCCAAGTCTTTTGCTGTCTCTGACAGAATTACGATGTCATCGGCGAACCACAAAGTTTTTATTTCTTCTCCATAGATTTTAATACCTACCCCGAATTTTCTTTTGTTTCCTTCCCTACCATTTAATACCTACCCCGAATTTTTCTTTTGTTTCCTTCCCTACCATTTAACTGCGTCGAAATCTCGGCGCTTTACTCCTTCCTAGTTCGTTTCCGCCAATCGGACGTTTTGTGCCCGTTCCAGAGGCCTAAAAGTTACATGTCTACCATTCGCTGTTCACATGATCAACTTCGTATCTATTTGGAATTCCGAAACGGAGTTTTCTAAAGCTTCTTTCTGACCTACTTCTGGTGGCCCATTAATTGCTCTCTAGTATGTGTCACCTGCCCGGTCGCTGACTCCCGCCACGGGACGCCCCCTAAGAGCAACTGGAAGCAGTTAATTCCATAAATTATCTGGGAGTACGCATTAGGAGTGATTTAAAATGGAATGATCATATAAAGTTGATCGTCGGTAAAGCAGATGCCACACTGAGATTTATTGGAAGAATCCTAAGGAAATGCAATCCGACAACAAAGGAAGTAGGTTACAGTACGCTTGTTCGCCCAATGCTTGAATACTGCTCAGCAGTGTGGGATCCGCACCAGGTAGGGTTGATAGAAGAGATAGAGAAGATCCAACGGAGAGCAGCGCGCTTCGTTACAGGATCATTTAGTAATTGCGAAAGCGTTACGGAGATGATAGATAAACTCCAGTGGAAGACTCTGCAGGAGAGACGCTCAGTAGCTCAGTACGGGCTTTTGTTAAAGTTTCGAGAACATACCTTCACCGAAGAGTCAAGCAGTATATTGCTCCCTCCTACGTATATCTCGTGAAGAGACCATGAGGATAAAATCAGAGAGATTAGAGCCCACACAGAAGCATACCGACAATCCTTCTTTCCACGTACAATACGAGACTGGAATAGAAGGGAGAACCGATAGAGGTACTCAGTGTACCCTCCGCCACACACCGTCAGGTGGCTTGCGGAGTACGGATGTAGATGTAGATGTAGATGTAGAGGTTTTGTGCTGCCTCCCGTGGTGTGGCCTCTGCTTATGCCGCACACTTTTGTACACAAAACGTTTCCTCTCACTTCTTGTTTCACCTTCTACTCATTGACAAACACTGTATAGGAGCGGTGTATTAATACCGTCGATTGAGTGTCATCCCTTTTGCATTACACACGTACAGGCAAATCTACTCATTACCGCAGAAGTAAGTTAGGTGTCATATTAACCTCCCCGTTACGATGTATAAAACTCTTATGTAAGGTGCGGAATTGACCTTCATTTATTCTGCCACCTTACACATCGTAAACTGGATTTTCTTGTGGTTTGAATTCAGGTGTTGCATGAAGCGTTACAGTTCTTCTTCACCATGGGGCAACACTACAAAAGTGTCGCTACAAATCGCCAGAAGACTCTGGGTTTAAATTCTGCCGAATCAAGTGCCCTTTCCTCGAAGTCTTCCATAAAAAAGTTTTCTGCCACATGGGAGAGAGGACTGCCCATTACAACTACGTCATTCTGTTCAAAACGTTCGTTTTCAGATAAAAACTAGGACGAGGAAGGAACATGATGAAAAAGTGCTCTTATATCGGCCATGGACTTATTGCTGATGAGTGACAAAGAGTCCATAAGGGGAACCTTAGTGAAAAGTGGGATGACACTGAAGCTCACCATTAAGTTAGTTTCACTGATTTGAAATGACTTCAGTCTATTGATAAAGTCTGCAGAGTTGCGAACATGATGTGCGCACTTCCTCAGAAAAGCTCTCAGTAGAGAGGCGAGATATATCGCCGAATCATACGTGTGGGCGTCGATATTACTGAAGATCGATTGTAACGGAATCTATTTTTTTTTTAATCTTCGAAGACCATATAACCTGGGTGTCATACTGCGTCCCTTCCCATGGCAGAAACGTTACTCTTCTGTGGTGGAACTTTCGTGTGTGATCGACGTGTTTTACATCTTGTTTCTTTAGCAGCATCGCTAGGAAGAGGCCTAACACCTTCATCAACAGTCAGAGGCAGGCGACACTTGCTGCGAAAATTGCCTCTGGACATTCGTTTTGATGTCCGGGCATTATGTCCTGCTTTGCTATGTATTACATGTGTGTGTGCAAGTTCCTGCAACTAGTAACAGCCCATATCTGACAAACGGTCATATACTGTATATGTCGGCAACCAACATCATGGACATATTAATTCCATAGGCGGTCCATTGCTATGAAATATTAGCACTTTACCAGCACGACCTCGCACACATTACTCATTAAAGACTTGAAATATTTGTTTCCGGCAACTGCATCAAATTTCTCTGTTTATACTAAACTACTTCTAAATAATTTTGGCCCAGGGTGTTTAAGGTACCGTGTACTACAAAGTTTACAAAGATTTTAACTCTCTGACACAGAAATCAAACTGAATAAAATGCAAATAAGTGACTAAGAAAAATACCAGTCGGTAATGACTTCTTAGGTATCTGGATCTCGATATATGGTCTTGTGCCATTTGAGTTTATACAGTAACTGCTGGCTAACCCTGTTGTAATTGCATGAATCCACTGAGGTAACACGAGGGTTGACTGAAAAGTAATGCCTCCACCTTCGTAACTCTTCAACAGTTGGCAGCATTGGTATGCGGCAGGTACTGGCTTGTTCCATAGCCTCTTCTCTACAGCTTCAGTTGGCGGGAATCCTTAGTATTGAACAGTTGTGTTGTTACAGTGTAAAGTATGGAACTCTGCTCAGTCGGTCGGTCAATGCGATTTAAGAAACTTGCAGTCATTGAATTCTTCACAGCAGAAGGTGTCACCCCAAAGGAGATTCATCTGAGAATGAAAGCAGTTTATGGTGATTATATTGATGTGAGTACTGTGCGTCGTTGGACGAGTAAATTTAAAGATGTTGAGGCGGGAACATCAGACCTGCGTGACAAACTATGAGTTGGATGGCCTGTGACAGCAAACACCAAGTTTCACAAGCAAAATGTTGACAAATTGATTCAGGACGATCGTTGTATCACTCAGAGAGAAATTTCAAGCACAATCGGCATTTTACAAGAACATGTGGGACACATTATTGCTTCGCTTGGCTATCGGAAGATCTGTGCACGATGGGTACCCTGGATGTTGTTTCCTGAAATGAAAGCGCACAGACTTGAAAATTGCCAGAAACTCCCCGCTTTACGACAATGAAGGTGATATCTATCTCCATTGACTTGTGACAGGAGACTAAACGTGGGTACACCATTACGACCCGGAGACGAAACATCAGTCTATGGAATATCGACACAAAGACTCGTCCCAGAAAAAGAAGTGCAAGTCGCAGCACTCAGCTGGAAAAATCATGACCACTGTGTTCCGGTATGCAGATTGTGTTATCCATGTTAATTTCCTTGATCGTGGAACAACAATAAATTCAGAGTGTTACATCATTACGTTACGAACTCTGAAACAACGGCTAACAAGGGTCCGAAAGGAAAAGAGAAATGTTTTCCTGCAGTGTGACATTGCCAAACCACACACATCACCTGCCACCACAGCAGAACTTAGAGACTGAATCTCGCCTCCGCACGGAATCCTCCATACAGTCCAGATTTAGCACCGTCTGACTGCCATCTGTTCCCGATAATCAAAGATGATCTGCGGGCACATCATTATGCTTCTGATGAAGACGTAGAGAGAACTGTGAGACTGTGGTTACGGAAACAGAATGTCAACTTCTTCCGAGGCGGCATCAGAAAACTTGTTCATCGTTGGCAGAAATGTATGCTACTGACTGGTGATTACGTCGGAAAGTGAATATTAGTATTTAAAGAGCACATTCTAAGAATTATTTCTGAGTTTGATTTATTAAAATATTTCCATCCAAACCCAGTTAACGAAGGTAGAGGCATTACTTTTCATTCAACCTTCGTAACAGTGATGGGATAGTGGTGGTGGTTAGTTCCTATGGGACCAAACTGCTGAGATCTTCAGTCGCTAGGCTTACAAACTACTTAATCTAAGTAACTTACGGTGAGGACCCAAACACACACACCCATGCCCGAGAGAGGACTCGGACCTTCGAAGGGGGGGGGGGGGGGGGGAGAGAGCATGGGATGGTGATATGAGCTTATACAGATAGCGACAGTATCGCTTACACAAGGTATAAAAGGACAATGGAACAGCCGAGCTGTCTCTTGTACCTAGATGATTCGAACTAAAAGGTTTCGACGTGATTGTGGCCTCACGACGGGAAT
The DNA here is from genome assembly GCF_023897955.1 of Schistocerca gregaria. Classification (NCBI taxonomy): domain Eukaryota; kingdom Metazoa; phylum Arthropoda; class Insecta; order Orthoptera; family Acrididae; genus Schistocerca; species Schistocerca gregaria. The sequence continues at coordinate 432,101,024 of NC_064924.1, forward strand.
TAACCGACTCTGAACGCGGAATGCTAGCTGGAGCTAGATGCATGAGGTATACCATTTCGGAAATTCAATATTCCGAGAGCTAAAGTGTCAAGAGTGTGGCGAGAATACCACTCCATGTGGCTCACCCGAAGATACTTTTACATCTGACGATGGATCACCATCCAAGATAGCAAATTGCACGGTAGTTTTGTGAATCACTTCTACAAACATTTCTGTAGAAGGGTATGGCCTGTGCCTTTTCCGAGAACTGGGGATGGGTTTTTGTTCAAAGGATGTACGGTAGATTATAATTAGAAGAGGGGCTAAATCTGCCTCAAATTCGTTATAAACTCCGACACCGAAAGACAAGTATACTTTTATGGCTAATAAGGAAAGAAAGTATGACAACATAACATATTGCAACGCAGCTTCTTCTATATTGGGAAATATGATTGGTAGGAATTGCGTGTCTCAACATGAATCGTTTCAAGAACAAATTTAGTTTTTGATAAATAAAACCACATTTCTGGCTGTTGAGAATCTTCTGGTTATAACTCGCTGTTACACATATTGGCTGTTTCCGCAGCGTTTTTGTTTCCATAATCATTTAATTTGCTAACATCGATTGCACACAAATGCATAGTTTTAAGGACAAATGACCTTGAAGTGTGGCAGAACAGACACATCTTACTTTAAAGTCATCTTTTTCAGTTTTAACCGTTCGGTCAAGACTACTTCCGCTGTGGGAGTAGCTTCGTTAAAGGGTATTACAGGGTGGGGCAAATAAAAGTGTGCGGGACTTTGGCGCGTTACATTGTCAACATTTAGAAAACATTTGTGGCAGCATTAATGGAGGAGGTAAAGACCAGAAGTTACTTCCAATAGCATGGAGCAACAGCTCATATAGCTGGCCGAACCTTGGAGTACATTTACCCAATCTTCACGCCTGACAGAGATGTTAGCAGAGATCTGTCTGGTCGTGGCCCTAGATGGCCACCGAACAAGTCGTTTGAAGCCCCATGCAGAAATACTGAGCCATGCTGCCACTATAGCCAGCCATAATTCCGGAAGTGTTGCCAGTGCTGAATGCTGTGCATGAACTGACCGCTCGTTTAAGTCCCAAAAACTTTCGCTGGGATTCACGTCGAGTGATCTGGGTGGCAAACCATACTCTTAAAACGTCCAGAACGTTATTCAAAACAGTCGCAAACAACTGTGGCCCGGTGACGTGACGCATTGTCATCCATAAAAATCCCATCGTAGTTAGGGAACATAAAGTCATAATTGGCTGCAAATGGTTTACAAGTAGCTGAACATAACCATTTCGAGTCATTCATCAGTTCAGTTGGATTAACACCATTTTGGAAGCATCATCAGCTTGCACAGTGCCTTGTTGGTAACTTGGATCCATGACTTCGTGGGGTCTGCGCCACATTAGAATACCATCATCAGTTCTTACCGACCGAAATTCCCACTCATTTAATCAGGCCGCGGTTTTCCAGTCATATAGGGTCCAAGCTATATGGTCAGGAGACCAGGAGAGGCGCTGGAGACGATGCCGTTCTTTTAAGAAAGGCACCCGCTTCCGTCGACTGCCACCATAGACCATTAAAGTCAAATTTCGGTTCACTGTCCTAACGGATACCTTCGTTTTACACCGATTATCGCGGTATTTTTTACGTACCGGTTCTTGTCTGTTAGCACTGGCAACTCTACGCAAATGCCAATGCTCTCGGTCGTTAAGTGAAGGAACTGAAGTGGAAGACTCTTGAAGATAGACGTAAACTATCCCGAGACAGTCTATTAACAAACTTTCAAGAACCGACTTTGAGTAGTTACTCTAGGAATATACTACAACCCCCTACGTATCGCTCACATAGGGATCGAGGAGATAAGATTAGAATAATCAATACAGACATTCAACAATTATTCTTCCCGCTCAAAATCCCCAAGACTAGTACAGTTTTGCACAGGTTGGAAATACATAGCGTACTTCAATGGGAAATACTTTCAATAATTTCCACAACGAAGCTTTGTCTCGAAATTTGGCGCAAAACCCACAGAGCTTATGGTCATTCATAAAAAAAAAACACCATTGGCAAGACGCAATCAACACCTTCACTGCGCGATAATAGCGTTGAAGTCATTGATGACAGTGCCACTAAAGGAGAATTATTAAACACGATATTCCTTCACCAAAGAAGACGAAGTAATTGTTCCTGAATTCCAATCAAGAAGAACTTCCAAGATGAGAAACATAGAAATGGATATCCTCGGTGTCGGAAAGCAGCTTAAATCACTTAATAAAAGTAAGGCTTCCGGTGCAGATTGTATACCAGTCAGTTTCCTCTCAGAGTATGCTGATACAATACCTCCATATTTAGCAATTATATACAACCGCTTGCTCACAGAAAGATCCGTACCTAAAGATTGGAAAATTGCTCAAGGCACACCAATAACCGAAACGGGAAGTAGAAGTAACCCGTTGAATTACCGGCCCATATCACTAACGTCAATTTGCAGTAGGTTTTTGGAACTTATACTGTATTCGAACATTATGAAGTACCTCGAATAAAACAATTTATTGACACGCAGTCAGCAAGTATTCAGAAAATATCGTTCTTGCGAAACACAAGAAGCTCTTTATACTCATGAAGTGATGAGTGCTATCTACATGGAATGTCAAATTTATTTCATATTTTTAGATTTCCAGAAGGTTTTATTCACCGTTCCTCACAAGCGTCTTCTAACCATACTGCTTGCCTATGGAATAACGCCTCGGTTGTGCGACTGGATTCGTGATTTCCTGTCAGGAAGGTCACAGTTCGTAGTAGTAGACGGAAAGTGGTCGAGTAAAACAGAAATAATATCCGGCGTTCCCAAAGGAAGTGTTATAGGCCCTCTATTGTTCCTGGTCTATATTAACGGCATAGGAAACAATCTGAGTAGCCGTCTTAGATTGTTTGCAGATGATGCTGTCAATTACCGTCTTTAAAGTCATCAGATGATCAAAACGACTTGCAAAATGATTTAGATATGATATCTGTACGGTGCGAAAAGTGGCAGTTGACCCTGAAGAAAGAAAAGTGTGAAGTTATTCACATGAGTACTAAAAGAAATCGACTAAATTTCGATTACGCGATAAGTCACACAAATCTTAAGGCTGTAAATTCAACTAAATACTTGGGGATTATAATTATAAATACCCTAAATTGGAACGATCACATAGATAATGTTGTGGGTAGAGCCGACCAAAGACTTCGATTCATTGGCAGAACACTTAGAACGTGCAACAGGTCTACTAAAGAGACTTGTCCGCCCTATTCTGGAGTATTAATCGCTCTATTCTGGAGTATTATGTGCGATGTGGGATCCGTATAAGATGGGACTGACGGATGATATCGAAAAAGTACAAAGAAGGGCAGCTCGTTTTGTATTATCACGAAGTAGGGGAGATAGTGCCACAGACATGATACGTGAATTGAAGTGGCGATCTTTAAAACAAAGACGTTTATCGTTGCACCCACGTAAGTAGGGAGAAATGATCATCATGATACATTAAGAGGAAACAGGGCTCGCATTGAAAAATTTAAGTGCTCGTTTTTCCTGCGCGCCATTCGAGATTGGAACTGTAGAGATACAGCTTGAAGGTGGTTCATTGAAACCTCTACCAGGCACTTTATTGTGAAGAGCAGAGTAATCACGTAGATGTAGATGTATATACATGAACGGAACAAGAAGAAACACTAATAACTTGTACAATGAGAATTACTTTCTGTCATGCACCTCGCTACGGTCTGAACGGCATAGTTGTAGATGTAGGTGTAGAAATAGCATAAGCACAGCGGTACATTTCAATATAACAGCATGAACACCTGACAAGGGCAACAAGCACACATTGAAAGCAGCCATAATCTCTTAGCAAATTATCAGTCCGGCATTAATGCCCTGAAAATATTTCTCATAGTGTGATCTTTTATCCATGAATGAACACGAACCCATCTCACAACTTTTAAAGAAATGTGAGGTAATGTTCAAATGTTCATAGGGTAACGGAACTATAAGGGAGCTTTAACATAAAGTAAATGAAGATGACTTGCAACCAGGTTCTTCAACTCTTCTGATACAATCTATCAGTTTGAATGCATCCCTCCATGTACGAGAAACACGTGACGTGTAGATGTAACTGTACGTTCTAATACCTAATGAAAAGAAAAATCGTTCACTGAAAGCAAAAGTCTCGAATTATTCGTTGCTGCAGCGTGTATCTTGAAGTTTTCTGCCACTCGGATTTATCTTGTTCGACTAAAATTGCATATAAACTGGGAAAATACTGTGCCTGCTGGAGTCACTTTATGGGAGTACCAATTCTGGTGAAGGCAATTTAAGAAATATAATGCCTGCAGAAGACAGTGTTATTTTAATACGTTGTACTCACACATGTTACTTAATATGGGCAAAAGTTAAATGAGCGCAGGTGTAAATGAGCATTAGAAATCGTAGGGTTGAAAAACGACTTCGGCACTTGTTAAACTTCGGGTCATAAGTGCCTGTTACAGGACATTCTTTCTTCAGTCATTTTTGCTTCTATAGGCTATTCATTCGTTTAACCGTCAAACATCGGTTGTACACAAAAGCAGAATTTTATACAAAAATGACCTTGATGGGTTGTAGATCAGCCACATTTCTGTATTTTCTTTCGTTTTTAGCCATTCGAACTGCGATACTCCCCTTTTCAGTTATATAGAACCACGACACACTTAACTTATCCCTACGCCGACGAAAATACAGAAGCTGCGCTTCTCCGAGTACATGCTGCACGAAGATCAAAGACCGATGGGTCTGTTTCGTGTAACAGACATAAAGAGCAAAACGTGCTTCCATTACTGAAGGACGAAACACTTTCGACTGCAAGAGGAAGTAAGTTCTTTAGCCGAGATGGAGCCGTTGCCAACTCTATACTTGTGGCAATTCATCAATTATGTCTGACATTCCCTGTAAGACTGATCGGCCGCAGCGGACCCGAGACGCTCAGTTGATTCCGTTAGTTTCCTGTGTGTAGAACGGATAAATAACCGCGACCACTGGGCACAATGCAAGACTCAATATCGTACAGCTAGGATTGTAGGTTTCACGAAAGCATATATAAGGCCACCTCCATAAATGCGAATAAGTTACTGCAACAGAGCCGAAAACTAAGTTTAAATTTTAGTGGCTTGTTTACATAGTTAGTGAAAACCTCTGTAATTTTATGATTTTTTTAATATAAAGACGAATCAGTACGTTCCATATTGCACTTTAATGTTTTACTCATGTTTACCGATTCAACAGTTGATCTACAGTTATTCCAGTCTACGTAACGGTGTGGCCGTGCGGTTCTAAGCGCTTCAGTCTGGAACCGCGTGACCGCTGCGGTCGCAGGTTCGAATCCTGCCTCGGGCATGGATGTGTGTGATGTCCTTAGGGTAGTTAGGTTTAAGTAGTTCTAAGTTCTAGGGGACTGATGACCACAGATGTTTAGTCCCATAGTGCTCAGAGCCATTTGAACCAGTTTTTTAGTCTACGTAAGAACGCGCAGCCTCGCGCCGATAACATTGGATAAAAAGTTCTCGCATTTCCAACCGCGTCAAGTATTTAAAATTACACGAGGTTTCTGCCAAGTATTCCTTGATCATTTCAAGGTGTTGTGAGTGCGAGTGCGCTGCAGGTACGCCTTTTGTATACATTTGTGCCGGCTATGCAGCTTTACTGTATGATTAAATGATGATGGCATCCTCTTGGGTAAAATATTCCGGAGGTAAAATAGTCCCCCATTCGGATCTCCGGGCGGGGACTACTCAGGAGGATGTCGTTATCAGGAGAAAGAAAACTGGCGTTCTACGGATCGGAGCGTGGAATGTCAGATCCCTTAATCGGGCAGGTAGGTTAGAAAATTTAAAAAGGGAAATGGATAGGTTAAAGTTAGATATAGTGGGAATTAGTGAAGTTCGGTGGCAGGAGGAACAAGACTTCTGGTCAGGTGACTACAGGTTTATAAACACAAAATCAAATAGGGGTAGTGCAGGAGTAGGTTTAATAATGAATAGGAAAATAGGAATGCGGGTAAGCTACTACAAACAGCATAGTGAACTCATTATTGTGGCCAAGATAGATACGAAGCCCACACCTACTACAGTAGTACAAGTTTATATGCCAACTAGCTCTGCAGATGACGAAGAAATTGAAGAAATGTACGATGAAATAAAAGAAATTATTCAGATAGTGAAGGGAGACGAAAATTTAATAGCAATGGGTGACTGGAATTCGAGTGTAGCAAAAGAGAGAGAAGGAAACATAGTAGGTGAATATGAATTGGGGCTAAGAAATGAAAGAGGAAGCCGCCTAGTAGAATTTTGCACAGAGCACAACTTAATCATAGGTAACACTTGGTTTAAGAATCATGAAAGAAGGTTGTATACGTGGAAGAACCCTGGAGATACTAAAATGTATCAGATAGATTATATAATGGTAAGACAGAGATTTAGGAACCAGGTTTTAAGGTGTAAGACATTTCCAGGGGCAGATGTGGACTCTGCCCACAATCTATTGGTTATGACCTGTAGATTAAAACTGAAGAAACTGCAAAAATGTGGGAAATTAAGGAGATGGGACCTGGATAAACTGAAAGAACCAGAGGTTGTACAGAGTTTCAGGGAGAGCATAAGGGAACAATTGACAGGAATAGGGGAAAGAAATACAGTAGAAGAAGAATGGGTAGCTCTGAGGGATGAAGTAGTGAAGGCAGCAGAGGATAAAGTAGGTAAAAAGACGAGGGCTGCTAGAAATCCTTGGGTAACAGAAGAAATATTGAATTTAATTGATGAAAGGAGAAAATATAAAAATGCAGTAAATGAAGCAGGCAAAAAGAAATACAAACGTCTCAAAAATGAGATCGACAGGAAGTGCAAAATGGCTAAACAGGGATGGCTAGAGGACAAATGTAAGGATGTAGAAGCTTATCTCAGTAGGGGTAAGATAGATACTGCCTACAGGAAAATTAAAGAGACCTTTGGAGAGAAGAGAACCACGTGTATGAATATCAAGAGCTCAGATGGCAACCCAGTTCTAAGCAAAGAAGGGAAGGCAGAAAGGTGGAAGGAGTATATAGAAGGTTTATACAAGGGCGATGTACTTGAGGACAATATTATGGAAATGGAAGAGGATGTAGATGAAGACGAAATGGGAGATATGATACTGCGTGAAGAGTTTGACAGAGCACTGAAAGACCTGAGTCGAAACAAGGCCCCCGGAGTAGACACCATTCCATTAGAACTACTGACGGCCTTGGGAGAGCCAGTCATGACAAAACTCTACCAGCTCGTGAGCAAGATGTATGAGACAGGCGAAATACCCTCAGACTTCAAGAAGAATATAATAATTCCAATCCCAAAGAAAGCAGGTGCTGACAGATGTGAAAATTACCGAACTATCAGTTTAATAAGTCACAGCTGCAAAATACTAACGCGAATTCTTTACAGACGAATGGAAAAACTGGTAGATGCGGACCTCGGGGAAGATCAGTTTGGATTCCGTCGAAATGTTGGAACACGTGAGGCAATACTGACCTTACGACTTATCTTAGAAGGAAGATTAAGAAAAGGCAAACCTACGTTTCTAGCATTTGTAGACTTAGAGAAAGCTTTTGACAATGTCGACTGGAATACTCTTTTCCAAATTCTAAAGCTGGCAGGGGTAAAATACAGGGAGCGAAAGGCTATTTACAATTTGTACAGAAACCAGATGGCAGTCATAAGAGTCGAGGGGCATGAAAGGGAAGCAGTGGTTGGGAAAGGAGTGAGACAGGGTTGTAGCCTCTCCCCGATGTTATTCAATCTGTATATTGAGCAAGCAGTAAAGGAAACAAAAGAAAAATTTGGAGTAGGTATTAAATTTCATGCAGACGAAGTACAAACTTTGAGGTTCGCCGATGACATTGTAATTCTGTCAGACACGGCAAAGGACTTGGAAGAGCAGTTGAACGGAATGGACAGTGTCTTGAAAGGAGGATATAAGATAAACATCAACAAAAGCAAAACGAGGATAATGGAATGCAGTCAAATTAAATCGGGTGATGCTGAGGGAATTAGATTAGGAAATGAGACACTTAAAGTAGTAAAGGAGTTTTGCTATTTAGGAAGTAAAATAACTGATGATGGTCGAAGTAGAGAGGATATAAAATGTAGACTGGCAATGGCAAGGAAAGCGTTTCTGAAGAAGAGAAATTTGTTAACATCGAATATAGATTTATATATCAGGAAGTCGTTTCTGAAAATATTTGTTTGGAGTGTAGCCATGTATGGAAGTGAAACATGGACGATAACTAGTTTGGACAGGAAGAGAATAGAAGCTTTCGAAATGTGGTGCTACAGAAGAATACTGAAGATAATGTGGATAGATCACGTAACTAATGAGGAGGTATTGAATAGGATTGGGGAGAAGAGAAGTTTGTGGCACAACTTGACTAGAAGAAGGGATCGGTTGGTAGGACATGTTTTGAGGCATCAAGGGATCGCAAATTTAGCACTGGAGGGCAGTGTGGAGGGTAAAAATCGTAGAGGGAGACCGAGAGATGAGTACACTAAGCAGATTCAGAAGGATGTAGGTTGCAGTAGGTACTGGGAGATGAAGCAGCTTGCACAGGATAGAGTAGCATGGAGAGCTGCATCAAACCAGTCTCAGGACTGAAGACAACAACAACAACAACATGAGGTCACCCGTATGGTGTACGTTGACTCGGCGTTCGATGCGCTCACCGTACTGAGCAGCAGGCCACGGTTTTTATTTAGGATGTTAGCGGGATTTTTATTTCAATGGCTTCTTTGATTACACAATCCCAGAAGCTGACGACGGATGCTTCTTCAAATTACACATTATAGTTAGTTTTGATGTGGTGGCTTTGTATACGAATGTGCCTGTCATAAATTGTTTTGACTCAGTATCCAAGTTGTTTGTAAAGACGTAGTCGAGCTATTTAGGAACACTTCTACGTCTTCTTACTTTATGTACAACGCCCAGTATTACGATCAGACGGACAGCGTTGCAGGGGTAGCCCGTTAGCTCCAGCTGTTGCAAACCTCTTCATGGAGAATGTTGAGGATATTCCCTTAGACACGATACCGTTAAAGTCTAGTTGTTACCTTCGAAACGTTGACGACGTGTTCCCCATTTGGCCGCATGAACGTGAGAAAATTGACTAGTTCTTGGAATTAACAATAACATCCATTTTACCAAGGAGGAAAAAAGACGATGCATTGCTCTTTCTCGACGCTCTCGCCCGTCACAAACGAAACGGATGCCTTGGCCACAGCCCCCGTAGAAAACGCCCCAACACCGATCTGTACTTCCACACCTTCACGCGTCATCACCTGGCACAAAAGCACACTGTTCTGCATACGTTGTTGCAGCGTGCAACTATGATATCAGACGCCGATAACTTACCCCATGAGCTGAGCCACCTACGCAATATCTTCAGGAACAACGGCTATAACGTTCCTCATATAAATGAAGTGATTTAAAGCAAGGCTCAGAGCGAGACCACCGATGAGGAGGAAGAAAAGCAACTTGCTTTCTTGCCATTATGTGGCTCCGTGTCGGGCAAGATAATTAGTCTGCTGAAACGACACAAGATCAAATCGATCTTCATGCCTCCGATAAAAACCTGTCATTTACTGAGACCAGTTACAAATGCTGCATTTCTCAGAATACCTGGGGTCTACAAGATACCTGTATGAGACAGGCAAAATACCCAGACTTCAAGAAGAATATAATAATTCCAATCCCAAAGAAAGCAGGTGTTGACAGATGTGAAAATTACCGAACTATTAGTTTAATAAGTCACAGCTGCAAAATACTAACGCGAATTCCTTACAGACGAATGGAAAAACTAGTAGAAGCCAACCTCGGGGAAGATCAGTTTGGATTCCGTAGAAATATTGGAATACGTGAGGCAATACTGACCTTACGACTTATCTTAAAAGAAAGATGAATGAAAGGCAAACCTACGTTTATAGCATTTGTAGACTTAGAGAAAGCTTTTGACAGTGTTGACTGGAATACTCTCTTTCAAATTCTGAAAGTGGCAGGGGTCAAATACGGGGAGCGAAAGGCTATTTACAATTTGTACAGAAACCAGATGGCAGTTATAACGGTCGAGGGGCATGAAAGGGAAGCAGTGAGAGAAGGGAGTGAGACAGGGTTGTAGCCTACCCCGATGTTCTTCAATCTGTATATTGAGCAAGCAGTAAAGGAAACAAAAGAAAAATTCGGAGTAGGTATTAAAATCCATGGAGAAGAAATAAAAACTTTGAGGTTCGCCGATGACAATGTAATTCTATCAGAGACAGCAAAGGACTAGGAAGATCAGTCGAACGGAATGGACAGTGTCTTGAAAGGAGGATATAAGATGAACATCAATAAAAGCAAAACGAGGATAATGGAATATAGTCGAATTAAGTCGGGCTATGCTGAGGGAATTAGATTAGGAAATTAGGCACTTAAAATAGTAAAGGAGTTTTGCTATTTGGGGAGCCAAATAACTGATGATGGTCGATATAGAGAAGATATAAAATGTAGACTGGCAATTGCAAGTAAAGCGTTTCTGAAGAAGAGAAATTTGTTAACATCGAGTTTAGATTTAAGTGTCAGGAAGTCGTTTCTGAAAATATTTGTATGGAGTGTAGCCTTGTATGGAAGTGAAACATGGACGATAAATAGTTTGGACAAGAAGAGAATAGAAGCTTTCGAAATGTGGTGCTACAGAAGAATGCTGAAGATTAGATGGATAGATCACATAACTAATGATGAAGTATTGAATAGACTTGAGGAGAAGAGGAGTATGTGGCACAACTTGACAAAAAGAAGGGACCGGTTAGTAGGACATGTTCTGAGGCATCAAGGGATCAGAAATTTAGCATTGGAGGGCAGCGTGGAGGGTAAAAATCGTAGAGGGAGACCAAGAGATGAATACACTAAGCAGATTCAAAAGGATGTGAGTTGCAGTATGTACTGGGAGATGAAGAAGCTTGCACAGGATAGGGTAGCATGGAGAGCTGCATCAAACCAGTCTCAGGACTGAAGACCACAACAACAATGACATAAGATACCTTGCGAATGTGGTCACTGTTACGCTGGACAAACAGTACGCTGTGCGGAACAACGCAGGACGATGCATGAGACGTATTATCACCTGCGCTACCTCGAGAAATCTGCTTTAGTTGAGTATGCCTTAGGAAACGGACACCAGATAAAATCTGACGAAATCATCCGTAGTGGGTCGCACAAACGGTTTCTGAAATTGTGTAACCAAAGCTAGCCATTGAAATAAAAATCACCGATAATACCCTAAGTAGTGACGGTGGCCTGTAACTCAGCGCGGCGTGATATCCAGAGATCGGGCCACTGAAGAGGGCGCATCGAAAGCCGAGTCAAGTTACGCCTGTGTATGGCGTTGCCGCGGGCACCAATGACGTCACAATCGGCAGCTAGTGTAATTAAGGGGAGTACCAGCAGCCCACTGGCAGTCATACTACTTGACAATGGCCGAGGATTGCTTGGCCAGAAGATCGTGTAATTTTAATTACATGACGCGATTGGAAACCCGAGAACTTTTTTTTATTCACTCCATTGTATGGTCTCCAGATGAAATGCAACTTGTCTCAAAGAGGAGCCAGGACGGAAAAGTAAAAATAAAATTCGATTGAAAGAAGCTCGCTATTTCTCACACATTATGTATTGCAAATAGTTCATGCATGAAGACTCATAGGTTTCAAAACGGGAGGAAGATGGGGGTTTAGCTTCTCAACGATGTCGAATCATTAACGGCAGAGTGCAAACTTTGTTAGGACAAGGGGCGGGAAAGAAATGTACAGCGTTCTTCCTAAAAGGGGCTCTAAGTTTCGTAAACTTCAATCTCCATGAGGCTTAAGTTTTTACATAAGATTGCCTTACCGTTAATGAATAGGAAAATCTATGGACTGTGAGTACAGCGGGCAGCGCATGTCAGCTTCAAAGCGAAGTTGTCACTTGACGTTGATATGCCAGTGTTTATATTTTCAGCGAAATCGAAACTTAAGTATTACTGGTACCTTCCCTGTTTTCACACCTCTATTTATTACTTACGGAAATGTTGCTGATTTGTTGCTGTGAAGGTAGAAAGTCGGAATTCGTCAAAAGAGGAAAGTTACTTTTCATAGGTAATTAATTCAAACGTGTCACTATACTCGTAATTATTATATTATCAAGACGTGCTTTGTATGTTGATTAATAGCGAGACACGGTGTAATGAAGGTAAAACAAAAGGTTGGACTTACTTACGTAACTGTAGGACTACGTATTTACGACACAAGTCCTAGATTAAATCAGTAGTATGGGACTGTGCAGGCCAGTCAGTCCGTTGAATGCAAGCACATTTCGATCAATATTCTCTTCCAGATGGTTTATACAGATCTCCAACCCACTGCAGAATAAGTACTTACGACCTGGAGAATGAGGTTGTGCAATTCATATTTTTATTCCCCTAAGGATAAATATATGATGCCAGAAAATAAAAACGGAGTAATTTCATTCTTAAAAATAGTTGAAACTGCGATTATTTGCTAATTTGAAAACTTCTAAAGTCAAGTTTTGCAGGGAGAATTTTGTTTTATTGTACTACAAAACTATGTCGCAATGCTGCTACAGCATAATTTATTAACACAGTGATTCGACAACACTATCAAATTCAGTGCAAAACCTAAAAGATATCTGTGACCATCCTTTCTTTTCCTATCAGAAAAAAAGCCGGCAAACGAGCTGTGTTACTTACTGCACATATACGAAAGGTCTTACATTTACCTGTTAGGACTTTTCAACCAGATTCATTCCAGATATTGATTGCAATTTTTCAAGATGGCTATGAAACGCTGCTTCAGAACGCGTTATCTCACTGCCGGCGATGTATGAGATTCAGAATCTGCAGAGCGCTCACGAACTTTAGAAACAACAATATCAACAAGCAAGTACTTAATATTACAATTTACAATGAACAGCCAGTCTTACACATCAATCGCCTCGTATTTCATTGCAGAAATTATTGTACTTAATCTAGTTCAGTCCAATAAATTGTGAAATCCTCTAATTACGCTTACAGAAAAATCATTTAAGCTGCTTGGAGCAATCTGTCGGTACAATGAATCCAATTGAAAGTTCTTACTAGGATACTAAAAGGTAAGGCCTATTAACGCCAATATAAATATAGTTATAGCGAGTTAAACGGTCACTGCGAAATTTGAGCAGCTTTTAAGTCGGTGAATATGGGCTCGGAAATTCTGATCAGTTATCCTCACACAGTTCTATTGACTTTTTGACTTAACCATACTAATACAGCTCTATCCTGGTACAGCTAAGATTTCAAGCCTAAGAAATTAAGGAGCGCTATAAAATAATTTTTTAACATGACAAAATGAAACTCACTCTCACGAAAGCGATTGCTCCGTCGCTTCTTGTAAGATACAAGCCTGTACATTATCATCTCTGTCTCTGCTGCGAATTCTTCGTTGAATGAAGATTATCTGTGACAACGCTTCACGTTTTTATGTATTCTGAAACGGAGCTGCCTAGTTCGACTTACCAAACTGAATTATACAAAAGTATTTAACTGATTTAACAGCCGTGCTACATATGAAAGAAAAGCACGAAACGGCAGTACAACCAAGATGTGACGACAACAGAAGTTATTGGGCTGCAATGAAATAATGTACATAACAATCGATGAAGCAGAAGCGCTCATTTCGCGACTGGCGTCTATTCTGCAAAGGTAGATATATGATGTACCGCATATGTACTTGAGAGAGATCTCACAGATTTTCCTTCCTTTTTCTGTGAAGGCCCGCAGTTTTCAGCTCGGCGGTGTTTCATTAGCAGTCGTTTGCGCTTTTCGCTGGTATTTTTCCCAGCAAGTCGTCAACAGTTCGAGAATTTGTTCCTCGACCAACATATTTTCTTCTTAGTACATCAGAATCAATAGTTAGTATAACGTCCTGCTGTTAAAACACTTTCCTCCGAGCAGTCATTCATGGCCGACAGAATACGTTAGACTCCATTACAGAAAACTAATAATAACTGAATGATCACATTATCCTAGACTATCGCCACGTTTAGCGCACTCATCTGTAAATTAATCTGACTCTTGCATCAGTTATATTGTTGTGACAAAATTCTGTTTCTTGCATCAAATAGTAGTTTATAACAGAGTTCAGATGTGAAGGTATTCCATATAAAAATTTAATTCGCCGAGTATATTAACTTCTCAGTGCGCACACCGTCCTCAATTTTGACCATATTTGGTGCACATACAATCATCGACAGATTTTGATGATAAATTAACTCCGCCCTTACATTTAATCTTACAACAAAATTTTGTTCCGTTACATTAAGAGAAATTTACAGCGGTATTCTCATGCAAAGGTATTTCAGATAAACATTTAATCCTAACAAGTATGTTACGCTTCTTTTCCATTAAATCATCTTCTTCCTTGTTTCGATACAGTTTCACTCCTCTTCCCCATAAATGAATGATCGTCTCTTTTAACGCGTATATTAAAACTGTATTCCATGAATTTAGTTACAGAACATCGCTTTGCTGCTTCTTACTTGTCGTTGCCGCCGTTACACAGCCGTTGACTATTCAACAAGTCATCAGCAAAAAATTTCGTTTTTGCTTTCCGAGGCCAACAGCATACAAAACAGGTTCGCTGATCCCAATTCAACCTTTGTCCTCCTCTGAAGTTACGAGTACCATTCCGTTCATTCATATGAAAAACGTCACGCGTTTAACTTTGCAGGTTTCTAAAGTTAATAGCCCCTCCCGTTTGAGGTGTCCTGTAATGAGGGTAGTGGTTGACTCCAACTAGCCGCTGTGGTGCTCGTCAGCGCGACTTGACGGAAAAGCGGTTCCATCAGAGGAGCAGAGCTTGTTTTTTTCAATTCAAGAACAAGCATCTCCTCGGGCGCCACTGACTGGAACAACCAGTTTTTCGATCTGAGGACTGGATGACAGGCTGTGAGTCTGGTGCCTCATTCGATTCGTCCAGTGACCTTCTCCATCCATATGGAACCAGCTCACTGAATAGCTGCCATTTACTTTAAGCAACTAAGCTGAAGGTTAAATTGATGCTCGGATCTGCGATCTAGAAAATATAACGAATCTTCTGTATCTACATCCATACTCTGCACTGTGAAGTGCATCTCAGAGGTTACTCCCCATTGCAGCCAGTATCAGGGTTTCTTCCGTCCCATTCGCACATGCATCGCAGCAAGAATGAGCGCTAGATGCCGCTGTGCGCGCGGTAACTCATCTAATATTCACATCATGAGCCATACAGTAGCGATACGCAGTGAATTGTAGCGTCTACATATCTAGATGTCTCACATAATAACCATTCTTTAAATTTTGTAAGCGGCCGTAGCTGGCGTTTGTCTTCAGACGCTTGGCGTTCCAGGTTTTTCGTTACACATCCCTGTACACCCCACGCTGAGCCAAAGAAACTTATAATAATTCGTGCTCTCCCTCTTTGTCTATGTTCAGTATCTCTTCTTGCATCATTGCGCTAGTGTTTTGACCGGCCGCTGTGCCCGAGCGGTTCTTGGCGCTTCAGTCCGAAAGCGCGATGCTGCTGCAGTCGCAGGATCGAATCCTGCCTCAGGCAGTAGTTCTAAGTCTAGGTGACTGATGACCTCAGTTGCTAAGTCCCATAGTGCTTAGAGTCATTTGAACCATTTTGAACTACTGTTTTGTCAGCAATCTCCATTCTAGACCAATGAAAGGAGCTCCCCTACCTGCATTATCAACGACTGAACCCGTGTGACCATTTCAGATAGCCACATATCTGTATGGTGAACGATTCCAGCTGTGGCTCAGTGATATTGTGGTCATAGGATACCTCACAAAGAAAGACACAATTCTTGAGAAGTACACTGAACTGAAGAAAAGTCATTGGATAGCGATAAACACCTATACTAATGTCAGTGCATTGGCGGAGCTGTCATTTGCACTCAGGTGATTCGTCTAAAAAGGTTTCCGACGTGATTACGGGTACACGACGGGACTTAACAGATTTCGAACATGAAACAGTAGTTGGAGCTAGAAGCATGGAAGATTTCATTTCAGTAACCATTAAGGAATTCAGTACTCCGAAATCTACAGTGTCAATAGTGTGCTGAGAATACCAAGTTCTAGAAATTGCCTCTCACCACTGAGAAAACAGTGGCCGACAGCCTTCACGTAACGACAGAGCGCAGTGTCGTTTGCGTAGAGTTGTCATGCTAACAGACAAGCAACAATGCGTGAAGTAACCACAGAAATCACTGTGGGACATAACGACGAACGTATCCGTTAGGACAGCGCTGCAAAATTTGGCGTTGTTGGGCTATGTAAGCAGATAAACGATGCGAGTGCCTTTGCTAAAAGCACGACATCGCCTGGAGCGCCTCTCCGAGCTTCGTGTGACCATATCTATTGGACCTTAGACGACCGGAAAACTATACCCTCACCAGATGTGTTCCGTTTTAAGTCAGTAAGAGGTGATAGTAGGGTTCGAGTGTGACCCAGACGATACGAAGCCACGGACCCAGCTGTCAACAAGGTATTGTACAAGCTGTTGGTGGCTCCATAATGGTGTGAGCTGTGTTTCTATGGAATGAACTGAGTTTCCTGGTCCAATTGAACAGATCACTGACTGGTAAAAGTCATGATCGGCTACTAGCTATTTATGGTCTTCATGTTCACACGACAACTTGCCATGTCACTGGGCCATAGTTGTTGGCGACTGGTTTGAAGAACATTCTGGATACTTCAAGCGAATGATTTGGCCAGCCAGATCGCCCAACGTGAATCCCATCGAACGTTTAAGGGACATAATCGAAGGGTTCATTCTTGCACAAAATCCTGCACCGATAACACCTTCGCAATTATGGACGGCTACAGAGGCAGCATGGTCCAATATTTCTGAAGGCGACTTCCAAGGGCTTGTTGAATGTTGAGTTCACGCCACGTCGACTCGCTACACTTCACCGGGCATAACAAGGTCCGACATAATATAAGTAAGTATGTCATGGTTTTTGTCACCTCTACGCAGTTATAAGCCGGCCGCGGTGGCCTCGCGGTTCTAGGCGCGCAGTCTGGAACTGTGCGACTGCTACGGTCGCAGGTTCGAATCCTGCCTCGGGCATGGATGTGTGTGATGTCCTTAGGTTAGTTAGGTTTAAGTAGTTCTAAGTTCTAGGGGACTAATAACCACAGCAGTTGAGTCCCATAGTGCTCAGAGCCATTTTCTACGCAGTTATTACAAGGGGAAGAAAGATACATGGTAACAGATCCACTGAAAGACATACAAAATAGCAGGTGAAGTACTTTAGAAGATATTAATACATCAGGAGGAGCTTTCCCTGCTGTACTGTCAAGGTCGAACTGGCTGTTTGGATCGCCAACCTTCGCTAGCAGGCGTTATTCTAAGAAGAAAATGTAACTCATCACATTTCCAGAACAATACCACCACAAATGCAGTTGCTGTGAACTAAAGTAAGACCTTGTGAAATACGAACGTTCCCCGCCCTCCATAGGCCTTTTTCCCTTATTACAGTTCGTGCAGTGCTATTACAGACAAAAATCGTTAAAAATGGAACGGAGTACGCAAGCCCCAACAATGTAAACTTCGTACAGTGGTGATTGTTACGAGTAGTCCCTTGAGTCGCAAACGGCCCTTGAGTCGCAAACTACCTGTCGGACACACTCGATAACTCGCCAGATACATTCAAGTAGTAATTAATATCTGTCTGTATATTTTTAATATCGTGTTTTAATATGTAGCTGTATTCAAGAACTGGATTCTTTTGTAGATCAACGTAAGTAACTTGGGTCCCACACCAAATCAAAATTTGATATCTGACACCCGTAGCCCAGCGGTAGCGTCTTTAGTTAGTAATCAAAACGTCCTCAGTTCCGAAAAAAATTGAAATTTGTGGTACGGTCTTATGGGACCAAACTACTGAGGTCATCGGTCCCTTAGCCTACACACTACTTAATCTAGCTTAAAGTAACTTACGCTGTGGACAACACGTAGCCCCATTCCCGAGAGAGGACTCGAACCTCCGACGGGGGAAGCCGCACGGACCGTGACAAGGCTACCCCGCGCGGCCTCAGTTCCGAATTCGAACCCCGCCACCGCTTAACTTTTTAATGAAAATCATCAATAATGACGTCCGAAGGCTTCGGGTCTAAAAAGTCTGCCTCATTCAGCCAACGGCTTTGGCAAAAAAGGCGGAGGAGCAAACAGAGTTTCAGGGCATTCTCTTGCGTGAAGGTGGAAGAATCAGTAATGATCAACAGCATGAGGAAGTATAAGGCAATGGAAACCGGTGCATTACGTGAATCCATAGGACTTGCGCCCGTAATAAAATAAAATATATCATGATGATCTGTCCATTTGCGAAATATTCCGGACTAGTCTCTTATTCGGATCTCCGGGAGTGGACTACCAAGGAGAAGGTGACTATGAAAAGATAATGAATAACGAACAAATGGATAATGCTGTACCAGTCGGGGCGAAGAATGTAAGCTTGTTGTCGTTGTTGTCTTCAGTCCTCAGACTGGTTTGATGCAGCTCTCCATGCTACTCTATCCTGTGCAAGCTGCTTCATCTCCCAGTACCTACTGCAACCTACATCCTTCTGAATCTGCTTGGTGTACTCATCTCTCGGTCTCCCTCTACGATTTTTACCCTCCACGCTGCCCTCCAATGCTAAATTTGTGATCCCTTGATGCCTCAAAACATGTCCTACCAACCGATCCCTTCTTCTAGTCAAGTTGGGCCACAAACTTCTCTTCTCCCCAATCCTATTCAATACCTCCTCATTAGTTACGTGATCTATCCACCTTATCTTCAGTATTCTTCTGTAGCACCACATTTCGAAAGCTTCTATTCTCTTCTTGTCCAAACTAGTTATCGTCCATGTTTCACTTCCATACATGGCTACACTCCAAACAAATACTTTCAGAAACGACTTCCTGATACATAAATCTATATTCGATGTTAACAAATTTCTCTTCTTCAGAAACGCTTTCCTTGCCATTGCCAGTCTACATTTTATATCCTCTCTACTTCGACCATCATCAGTTATTTTACTTCCTAAATAGCAAAACTCCTTTACTACTTTAAGTGTCTCATTTCCTAATCTAATTCCCTCAGCATCACCCGATTTAATTTGACTACATTCCATTATCCCCGTTTTGCTTTTGTTAATGTTCATCTTATATCCTCCTTTCAAGACACTGTCCATTCCGTTCAACTGCTCTTCCAAGTCCTTTGCCGTCTCTGACAGAATTACAATGTCATCGGCGAATCTCAAAGTTTTTACTTCGTCTCCATGAATTTTAATACCTATCCCGAATTTTTCTTTTGTTTCCTTTACTGCTTGCTCAATATACAGATTGAATAACATCGGGGAGAGGCTACAACCCTGTCTCACTCCTTTCCCAACCACTGCTTCCCTTTCATGCCCCTCGACTCTTATAACTGCCATCTGCTTTCTGTACAAATTATAAATAGCCTTTCGCTCCCTGTATTTTACCCCTGCCACCTTTAGAATTTGAAAAAGAGTATTCCAGTCAACATTGTCAAAAGCTTTCTCTAAGTCTACAAATGCTAGAAACGTAGGTTTGCCTTTTCTTAATCTTTCTTCTAAGATAAGTCGTAAGGTCAGTATTGCCTCACGTGTTCCAACATTTCTACGGAATCCAAACTGATCTTCCCCGAGGTCTGCTTCTATCAGTTTTTCCATTCGTCTGTAAAGAATTCGCGTTAGTATTTTGCAGCCGTGGCTTATTAAACTGATAGTTCGGTAATTTTCACATCTGTCAGCACCTGCTTTCTTTGGGATTGGAATTATTATATTCTTCTTGAAGTCTGAGGGTATTTCGCCTGTCTCATACATCTTGCTCACCAGCTGGTAGAGTTTTGTCATTACTGGCTCTCCCAAGGCCGTCAGTAGTTCTAATGGAATGTTGTCTACTCCGGGGGCCTTGTTTCGACTCAGGTCTTTCAGTGCTCTGTCAAACTCTTCACGCAGTATCGTATCTCCCATTTCGTCTTCATCTACATCCTCTTCTATTTCCATAATATTGTCCTCAAGTACATCGCTCTTGTATAAACCTTCTATATACTCCTTCCACCTTTCTGCCTTCCCTTCTTTGCTTAGAACTGGGCTGCCATCTGAGCTCTTGATATTCATACACGTGGTTCTCTTCTCTCCAAAGGTCTCTTTAATTTTCCTGTAGGCAATATCTATCTTACCCCTAGTGAGATAAGCTTCTACATCCTTACATTTGTCCTCTAGCCATCCCTGTTTAGCCATTTTGCACTTCCTGTCGATCTCATTTTTGAGACGTTTGTATTCCTTTTTGCCTGCTTCATTTACTGCATTTTTATATTTTCTCCTTTCATCAATTAAATTCAATATTTCTTCTGTTACCCAAGGATTTCTAGCAGCCCTCGTCTTTGTACCTACTTTATCCTCTGCTGCCTTCACTACTACATCCCTCAGAGCTACCCATTCTTCTTCTACTGTATTTCTTTCCCCTATTCCTGTCAATTGTTCCCTTATGCTCTCTCTGAAACTCTGTACAACCTCTGGTTCTTTCAGTTTATCCAGGTCCCATCTCCTTAATTTCCCACATTTTTGCAGTTTCTTCAGTTTTAATCTACAGGTCATAACCAATAGATTGTGGTCAGAGTCCACATCTGCCCCTGGAAATGTCTTACAACTTAAAACCTGGTTCCTAAATCTCTGTCTTACCATTATATAATCTATCTGATACCTTTTAGTATCTCCAGGGTTCTTCCACGTATACAACCTTCTTTCGTGATTCTTAAACCAAGTGTTAGCTATGATTAAGTTGTGCTCTGTGCAAAATTCTACTAGGCGGCTTCCTCTTTCATTTCTTAGCCCCAATCCATATTCACCTACTATGTTTCCTTCTCTCCCTTTTCCTACACTCGAATTCCAGTCACCCATTACTATTAAATTTTCGTCTCCCTTCACTATCTGAATAATTTCTTTTATTTCATCGTACATTTCTTCAATTTCTTCATCATCTGCAGAGCTAGTTGGCATATAAACTTGTACTACTGTAGTAGGTGTGGGCTTCGTATCTATCTTGGCCACAATAATGCGTTCACTATGCTGTTTGTAGTAGCTTACCCGCATTCCTATTTTCCTATTCATTATTAAACCTACTCCTGCATTACCCCTATTTGATTTTGTGTTTATAACCCTGTAGTCACCTGACCAGAAGTCTTGATCCTCCTGCCACCGAACTTCACTAATTCCCACTATATCTAACTTTAACCTATCCATTTCCCTTTTTAAATTTTCTAACCTACCTGCCCGATTAAGGGATCTGACATTCCACGCTCCGATCCGTAGAACGCCAGTTTTCTTTCTCCTGATAACGACATCCTCCTGAGTAGTCCCCGCCCGGAGATCCGAATGGGGGACTATTTTACCTCCGGAATATTTTACCCAAGAGGATGCCATCATCATTTAATCATACAGTAAAGCTGCATGTCCTCGGGAAAAATTACGGCTGTAGTTTCCCCTTGCTTTCAGCCGTTCGCAGTACCAGCACAGCAAAGCCGTTTTGGTTAATGTTGCAAGGCCAGATCAGTTAATCATCCAGACTGTTGCCCCTGCAACTACTGAAAAGGCTGCTGCCCCTCTTCAGGAACCACACGTTTGTCTGGCCTCTCAACAGATACCCCTCCGTTGTGGTTGCACCTACGGTACGGCCATCTGTATCGCTGAAGCTACAAACCTTAAAAGGGAAATGCTAAGCCTCAATCTAGATATCGTGAAATGGGAAGGAGACATAGATTTCTGGTTAGATGAGTATAGGGTAATATCAACAGCACGAGTAAATGGTATAACGGGAGTAGCATTCATTATGAACAGGAATGTAGGTCATGGTATGGGTTACTGTGAACAGTTCAGTGTTAGGGTTGATCTCATCAGAATCGACAACAAATCAACATCGACAACGTAGTTCAGATAAACATACCGACCTCGAAAGCTGAATATGAAGAGACAGAAAAAGTGTATGAGGATATTGAATGGGTAATTTAGTACGTGGAGGGACATGAAAATCTAATAGTCATGGAGGATTGGAATGCAATTCTAGGAGAAGGAGCAGAAGAAAGGGTTATTGGAGAATATAGGCTTGGTAGTAGGAGTGAGAGAGGAGAAAGACTAACTGAATTCTGCAATAAACTTCAGAGGATAATAGCTGATACTGTATTCGAGAATCGCGAGAGGAGGAGTTATACTTGAAAAAGGCCCGAAGATACGAGAAGATTTCAAGTTAGATTACAGATAGTGGACTGTAAGGATCACCCCCGAGCAGACATAAACTCAGACCACACTTTAGTAATGATGAAGAGTAGGCTGAACTTTAAAAGACTAGTCAGGAAGAATCAACGCGCAAAGAAGTGGAACATGGAAGTACTAAGGAATAAAGAGAAACGCTTCAAATTCTCTAAGAGTACAGATACTGGGATAAGTAATGTAGGGAGTTCAGTTGAAGAGGAATGGACATCTCTAGAAACGGTAATTCCAGAAGTAGGAAAGAAAAAACAGAGGTACGAAGCAGATAACTGCGAAGAAACCATGTAAAACATAAGAAATACTTCATTTGTTCGATGAAAGAAGGAAGTACAAATATTTTCAGGGAAATTCAGGAATATAAGAATACAAGTCGATCAGGACTGAAATAAATAGGAAGTGCAGGGAAGCAAAGACGAAATTACTGTAAGAAAAGGGTGAAGAAACCGAGAAAGAAATGATTGTCGAAAGGACTGACTCAGGATACAGGAAAGTAAAAAAACCTTTGGTGAAATTAAAAGCAATGGTGGTTACATTAAGAGTACAACTGGAATGTCACTGTTAAATGCAGAGGAGGTAGCAGTTAGGTGAAAAGCTTACGTTGAAGATCTCTGTGAGGGGAAGACTTAGCTAATGACGTGATAGAAGAAGAAACAGGAGACGATACAGAAAAGATAGGTGAACCATTATTAGAGTCAGAATTTAAAGCGCTTTGGAAGACTTAAGATAAAAAAAATGGTTCAAATGGCTCTGAGCACCATGGGACTTAACATCTGAGGTCATCAGTTCCCTAGACTTAGAACTACTTAAACCTAACTAACCTAAGGACATCACACACATCCATGCCCGAGCCAGGATTCGAACCTGCGCCCGTAACTATCGTGCGGGTCCAGACTGAAGCGCCTAGAACCGCTCGGCCACACCGGCTAGCACTTAAGTTCAAAGAAGGCAGAAGAAACAGATAACATTCCTGCAGAATTTCTATAATAGTTGGGGGGAAGCGGCATCAAAACGACTATTCACATTGCTGTGTGGAATGTATGTTGTATGAGTCTGGCGATGCACCATCTGTTTTTCGGTACAACATCATCCACGCAGTTCCGAAGATTGCTGTAGCCGACAAGTGCGAGAATCATCGCAAAATCAGCTTAACAGTTCATGCATCCAAGTTGCTCCCAATAACGATATATGGAAGAATGAAAAAGAAAATTGAGCATGTGTTAAATGACGACCAGTTTGGCTTTAAGAAAGGTCAAAGCACCAGAGAGGCAATTCTGACGTTGCGGTTGATAATGGTAGCTAGACTGAAGAAAAATCAAAACACATTCATAGGATTTGTCGACCTGGAAAAGCGTTCGACAATGTAAAGTGGTGCAAGATGATCGAACGTCTGAGAAAAATAGCGCTGAGCTGCACAGAAAGACGGGTAAGATACAATTTGTGCGAGGGCCAAGGGGGAACAATAAGTGTTCCGTTGTAACGTCAAGAACGGAAGTTCAAAGAGGACTGTGAGACGACGTCAACCAATAGTAAGCTGACGAACCGGACACCAAGGCAGTAGAGGCGTCTACACGAAGAGAATATAAGTGCCGTGCCGTCTAGCCGCGGGCGGAGTGGAAATGGAGCCGTCATATAAACGCTACAGCAGTAACATACGATCTGTATTATTTTGCTTGCATTGAAGTTGTATCTACCAAAGGACATTGATTATTTGCATGTCGCAATTTGCTTGCGAAACACCTTTGTGGATACGCAAAGTTAAGTATTGTCAATTTATCTTCACAGACATTTGCAGAGTATGGATGTAGATACAGAAGCTTCGTTAAATTTTCTAGATCGCAGATCCGAGCATCAATTTAACCTTGATCTTAGTGGTTTAAAGTAAATTTTGCAACGCTGTACCCAGATCTTCAAACGAAGTGATTGTATCAAGCAGGAAATTACTAATCCTATATCCGAACATTACAAGTCTGTTTTTCCTACTCCTCAGAATTAACGTACCTTCTTCTACATTTACAACCCTCTGCCATTCATCACACCAACTACAGTCACCTTGTATCATCCTACAGTCACCCATTTTCGACGCCTTCCCGTACACCACAGGACCATCAGCAAACAACCGCAGATTGTTGCGCACCCTGCCCGCCAGATCACTTATGTATATAGAAAATAATATCTGTTCTATCACACTTCCCTGTGGCACTCCTGACGATACTCCTTTGATGAAAGCTCGCCGTCGATGAAACAAAATGGTTCAAATGGCTCTGAGCACTATGGGACTTAAAATCTGAGGTCATCAGTCCCTTAGAACTTACAACTACTTAAACCTAACTAACTTAAAGACATCACACACATCCATGCCCGAGGCAGGATTCGAATCTGTGACCGTAGCGGTCGCGCGGTTCCGGACTGAAGCGCCTAGAACCTCTCGGCCACAAAGCCCGGCTCGATGAAACATATTGGGTTCTATTACTTAAGAAATCTTCGACACACTCACATATTCAGGCATCTCCGTTAAAATTCTGCAGTGGGATACCGTCTCAAATGCTTTTCGGAAATCTATAAATACTGAATCGGCCTGTTGTGCTTCATCCATAGTTCGGAGTATATCATATGAGAAAACAGCAAGCTGAGTTTCACACGGGCGAAGCTTGCTAAAACCATGCTGATTCGTGAACATAAGCTTTTAGTTCTCTAGGAAATGTATTTACTCAAACTCAGAATATGTTCTATAATTCTGCAGCAAACCAACGTTAAGGATATTGGTCTGCAAATTTGGGTATTCTTTCTTTCACCCTTCTTATGCACAGGAGCCACCTGCGCTTTCTTCAGCTGCTTGGAACTCTGGACAGCGAGAGAGACTTGCGATACGTACAGGCTAAGAAAGGGGCGAATACAGTAGAGTACTCTTTGCAGAGCCGAACTGGAATTCCATCCGAACCTGGCGGCTTATTTATTTTCAACTCTTTTTGTGGTTTTTCTACGTCAGGGACGCCTATTAAAATTCCGTCCATACGGGAGTCTGTGCGATGGTCAAACGACGGTATGTTTGTACGATTATCCAAAGTGAACGACTTCTTACACGTGAAATCTGAAACATTGGTTTTCGTTTTGCTCTCTTTTACTGGTGGCTTATTTATTTTCAACTCTTTTTGTGGTTTTTCTACGTCAGGGACGCCTATTAAAATGCCGTCCATACGGGAGTCTGTGCGATGGTCAAACGACGGTATGTTTGTACGATTATCCAAAGTGAACGATTTCTTACACGTGAAATCTGAAACACTGGTTTTCGTTTTGCTCTCTTTTACTGCCACACC
Organism: Schistocerca gregaria; assembly: GCF_023897955.1. Classification (NCBI taxonomy): domain Eukaryota; kingdom Metazoa; phylum Arthropoda; class Insecta; order Orthoptera; family Acrididae; genus Schistocerca; species Schistocerca gregaria. The sequence goes on from NC_064924.1 coordinate 432,126,766, forward strand.
AGACTGGTTAACGAGTGACTGCATCGAAGCCATCGACCCGCTTAACGATTTTGCATAAGACCAGGATTTTCTCGGGGGCTCGTCCTGATCTTTCGCTAGTATTATACTTGTTGGCAATCATTCTATGCTCCGCGCATAGTTCTGTTCACAGACGCACGAATCTTTATTAGTTTTCGAATGTAGTCATTTCCGCGATCTGTTTTGAAGCGAGAGTGCAACTGTCTTTGCTTCCTCAACGTTTTCCAAAGTTCGCTGCAAAACCACGGTGGGTCGTTTCCGTCCATAATCCACTTACTAGGCACATACTTGTCCAGAGTAAGATTTACAGTTTGCTTAAACTTTGCCTGAAATTCCTCTGTCTCCATCGAACTGGAACTAAATCATTGCAGTTCATTTTCTGATATGCTAGCAACTGTTTATCTGCTTTCTGTAGCAAAATACTCTCTTAGCCTTCTCGTGTGATTTATTAATTTTCGTAACCAGGGTCGCTATGGTAACATTATGATCACTAACCCCATCTCCATACCGATGCTGTCGGTAAGTTCTATCCTGTTTGTATCTCCAAGATCTAAGATATTTCCGTTGAGTGTGGGCTGTCGAACTAGCTGCTCAAGACAGTTTTCGGAAAAAGTGTTCATAAGTACTTCGCAAGAGTGCCTGTCTGTCTTCAATTCCCTTTCCTGAGCGCATACTCAGCTGAACTTTTTGATTGCATGAATGAGTGTAGATTACCAAAACCACACTCGAATCAATGGACTTCGCAACCGGCTACAATTGTCGTTTGTCTGTGCTACACATGTTTATCACACTTTATACACTCAGAGGCAGAGAATGACTGCTGTGCTAGCTGAAAATCCGGTTCGACGTCTGTGAGAATGAGTCTGGAGAGATGGAACGATGTGTTCTCTCCCGAAACCTAAGAAGAAGTCTTTCCGCTCACCGCTCCTGTCTAGAACGTCCCGTGTCTCCTCGCTTTCTTCTTTTTTGCCTACTAAACCTGTTTAGATTAACAAATGGTGGCAGACCTTGCGAGCGCCGACCAACTGAATCTCTCCTAGTGAGCCAGAATCCTCCGCTCCGTTCCATACACAATTTGCTTATCGTTAACCAGGTGAGTGCAGGAGTCGAGAAGTAGCAAGAACATTACTTCCACTCATTACCCCTTCTTGTGTCTCCGCCAATGAGACTTCGAGCACATAGGCACCTATGGCTGTCGTTCTCCTAATCCTTTCATATTATGGTAAACCAATGACATCTGCTCTGAAAAAATATTTGGCATTAATTAAATGCTTGGAGGGACCTTGACTCAAAAGTGAGCTCCTCAGAGCGTGGCGTGTTACCTCTTCGCTTAGTAGACCTTAGCTTTTAGAAAGGGTTCTTTCGACTGCTTTTCTGAATGCAGTTTTACAACTTGGACAGTTCGGCCCTCTGGTCTCCAACTGCCCACAACACAATGGCACGGAACGCCGTCCCAGGAACCTTCCTGCCGTGGCCCTTGGCTTTCAGAGCTAACAAGTTTAGGATGGGCTTGCCATTTACCCCTGTAGCATTTCATGTTCCCACAGCCAGAAAGCTGAGTCAGCTCGACAGAAAAATTAGAAATTTCCTCCCGCCACAGAGATAAATGAAACAAGAAGTACTAGTTAGTTTTGCAGCAACTGATATTTACTTTAATTGTCTGCATACTCTCCTGATTACTTGCGATTAGATTTAATTGCCTTACTGAACTGAACCGATTATTAATTAGGCTACAGAGCAGTTTTGGCAGAAAGACCATCTGTAATAGATGGTAAAACTCTTCTTGATACTCCGCTACCGCTGATTTTACAGTCTGTCTTAAAACGTGTGTGACATTCGTGACCGTTAGCACGTTGTTTTACTGTCCTTCCAGTTTCGTCAATATGTGCTTTGCTACAACCGCACTCACTTCAATACTCGTTCAGTATGGAAATGGCCAGGCACGTCTGTTACAGGTTGGAAGAAGCCTTTTATCTTGTGCTGACCGAAAACGGAAGGTCTTCAGCCATTCTTCCACAGGATTCCGCTTATGAAGTCAGTTACTCGTCACAAACGATAGCCTTACTGAACACGCAGGAGGTTCCTCCTTCTTCTTGTAAAACGTGATCTCCACTCAGTGGTTTTGCATTAACCACGTATCGAACGGCCGATTGTCGCCTGCAGAGCAATACAAGGAGCGATCTATGTTCGTGGGTCTTGTGGTCAACACGTCACCAGTCCCTCGAATCCTTACTGCCAGTAGTTTAATCCCGTTCTTGGTGCTGTTTCTTTATACCAGCAGCTCCTCATCTGACCTCACGAGACAGGGTGTACCCCATTCTGGACCTCCGTACCTCAGAAAAATCTGAGGAGGTATCGGGAATCGAACCCCGGTCCTTCCACACCAACGAAAACGTCGCTAACCATTCTGTTCTTCTTGACTTCGTTACTAAGACTACGTCTGCTTCATTTGGAGGCCTTGTTTGTGAAAAGGTCATTATAACCTTTGGATGTTAGTATCTCGCTAGCTTTTTGTAAGGAAACGTGACACTATGCTTGATCGTGTACTTAAGTAATATGCAAACTGCGTATAATGTAAAGTATAATAACGTATATAAACATACGTACGCAGTATAATTAGACGTAACTAAACAAACACGAACACACAACACAGACAAGAAGTGCCCTTCGGAGAGACGAGGCTCCTCTCCCGCTAATGGCGTGGGCAAATGGAGAAAGAAATTGTAATAACAAGTAGTACTGCCATACTTCAGACACAAACGACGTAGAGTTAGTCTCACGACATACATATATAGCAGTAGTAACAACAGCAGAATAGAATAAGCTAATTCCACTGAGACAGACCTGTAGTGTTTACCAAAGCCTTCCCACTTGAAATAGCCGGCTAAAGGGACTGCTTTTATTATCAAAATTTTTCCCGTCGTCTGTTATTTTCTTTATAAGGACGTGCTAAAATTTGTTTTCCTTCCCTAAAATTTACATTATGTATCATTTGCTTTTTTAGTTAATAATGTAAAAGACAAGAAAAATAACTGCACTGAGAGAACCTGCAGAAAATGACGAAGAGTCTGTTTCTGCAGCTTGTTGCTAGTTTTTGGTATCAGACGACCCACCCGAGTTACCACGCTGGTGGACAACACTGTAAGGTTAATAAATACATAAATTTTGTAAATGAAAACATCCTTTTTATTGCTGTAACTTATTTTATTTGTTCCATGCTCGCTTTGTCTTTTACTTTAAGGCGTCTTCGGTGGAATCTAGCACGATACTTTTTTGTTTTGATGTGAGGAGAGGAAAAGGAGATTCCAACCAAAAACTCGAATAGCTGTAAGTAATCATTTATTTACGTACAAAACAAGACGTGAACAGTTTTATAACCTACAAATATCGCACATCAAAACAAAACTGTATTATTCTAGATTCCACTGAAGATGCCTTAAATTAAAATCTGAAACCTATCTGGAACAAACAAAATATTCAGCAACAAAACAAGTTTATTTCTGCCCTTGCTGGACACGCAAACAAACTTATTAAATAAGTTTTGAGCCATCCACGAACACTGGTAGGTTAATAAGCAAGATCCCAGCGGAGGTTCAAAAATGGCTCTGAGCTGTATGGGACTCAACATGTGGTCATCAGTCCCGTAGAACTTAGAACTACTTAAACGTAACTAACCTAAGGACATCACGCATATCCATGCCCGAGGCAGGATTCGAACTTGCGACCGTAGCAGTCGCGCGGTTCCGGACTGAAGCGCCTAGAACCACTCGGCCACAGCGGCCGGCTCCCAGCGGAGGGATAGAAGCTTCGTTCGAGCACTGAAGAAGTCAGATGGGGAATTTGATGCGCATTTGAGCCTCGGGCTGATTTCGCAAATTTAGGCATAAGTTAACGACGCGAAAGGGGTGTGTGATGGGCGGACGATAACACTATTATTCTGCGACACTTCGCACCATGTGTTCTCCGCAACTGACCAGACGGTTCTTTACGGACAAAAGATGTTAAATTTTCGTTCTCTTTCTCGCATTCTGATTGAGGCTGCTTGCATAAGCAAGTTTTACAAACCACAGAGATACCTGCAAAGACGCGTCCTTCAAATATCGTTCAGTTAACAGTGCAGCGCTCCGAGCTGTCTTATTGCATATTAAGAGGGCGGCCCTGTTTCCAGAAGGACGTGACGCGATTCAAAGAGTAAACTAATTACGCAGCATTTAAATACTGAACCGCAGCGTCCGTGGTCGGCGGTGAGGCGTGCAGGCGCGAAAACAGTGGCGGCGGGAGAGAGGGTCGGACGGCAAGTCCCGACCGCACTTGTGCGCCCAGGGCAGCTTCGTTTGAATGCGCATTCGTGATGCAGGCCGGGCCGCGCTACCTTGGGCGTTTTCCCGAGACCGCTTTCATTAGGCGCCTGTTCGGAAACGTGCAAAAAGAAGAGATCAAACTTCCCGACGGGGAGCGACAGTTGTTAGTGGAAAAGGAATTGCGTGCGCGTAATGGGCTTGCCAGTAAATTATTCAACATCTGTTCTTTCACTGAGCCCCGAGCCGCGACTGACAGATGTTATCTAAGTTATAGAGATCGTTTTGTCTGGATTATACTTAAAGAGGAGGGCAGGCACTCGAGAGGAAAATAGAGCAGACGGCGCACCTGAAACAAGACCTGCTGTAGATCACTCTTTGTAACCATTATAATTTGCCAGAAAGAGTTCAAACCCACTTTTATCTTGCGTGCAATTCCTAATTTATCTTACACTCCTTTCCATCCGTTCCACTCTTAAGTACGGGATTTGTCTGAAAGAAGGAACTGTCTGTAGAAAACGATCCCAGAAACGATAGGCAAAAAAATTGTTAAGCTCTTCACCCAACTACACACTGAAATACGGTACGAAAATTTACTTCGCCTCCTTCGACCAAATGTAATCCGCCAGCCAATGAGCTCCTCTACTGATCATGATGCTCCACATATCCCTCCAGCAGAGATGTGATCGTCCTGCTTGGAAAAAAGGTCGGGTCTCTCCCATCCGCAAAACTTGAAGCAGAACTAATTCTCAGAACAGCCGTCCTTCATTAAGCGTATTGCTTTATAGGAAAATGCGAATTCAAGTGCAGAGATTTCCATACTCCACTGTCACATCAATGAACGCCGGCTGTATCGGAAAACATCTTATTTGTACACCTATCACTATTGTAATTGGCGTCATTATTATTTTCATTATTTTTATCACTACTATTATCACCATTAGTGGCAGCAGCTGCAGCAGTACAAGTATAAATGGTTCAAATGGCTCTGAGCACTATGCGACTTAACTTCTGAGGCCATCAGTCGCCTAGAACTTAGAACTAATTACACCTAACTAACCTAAGGACGTCACACACATCCATGCCAGAGGCAGGATTCGAACCTGTGACCGTAGCGGTCGCTCGGTTCCAGACTTTAGAGCCTAGAACCGCTCGGCCACTTCGGCCGGCGCAGTACAAGTACTACTAGTTTTACCTTTAGTAGTTCGTAATCAGTATAATTTATTCATATTTCTATTCAGACGTTCAGATCATCTTAATACTTGTTGTCGTATTAAAATTGTTATTTCTCCGGTAACTGTGATATATAAAAAGTACTTTATGAGTGAAACCATTGTCTGAAATGAGAGAGGGCCTCATGGCCCTATTCAGATCAGGTTAAATAAATAAATAAATCCAGGCTTCAAGATTTTGTAACTAAAAAATCTAAGATACCGACGATGCCTAGGGTATCGGATAGGTCACAGGTGGCAGTTAGTGAATGTTCCATCAGATACGGTGGACAGCTGCTAATACAAAATAAACAGTCCCAGATCAAGCCAAAAGGAAACCAAATCCACTTTGCGTCAGTCTTGCAGCAAGCGGCAAAGAGGTCAGTGTCTGTTCACCAATGGTGCGGCTCAAATTTAAGTTCTGGCTCTAGCCCATCCTGTCTTAATACTCCTTCGTTCTCTCACTGAATCGAATCAACCCCACCTGATTGCAGGTACAATCATAACGGAGCATTTTGATAATCGTAATATTACCCCAGTTGGTCAATCCACCGCCATTATTATTGGCGCAACTGGTCTTTCGGATTCTGGGGCGGCCATATCAAAATGCATGGTGATTCAACAGAGGAAGTCGGAGTCCTCAAGCCAAATTAAGACCAAAACAAATACTTAACATACAAACACTTCTGCAGCTAAATAAATTTCGTAAATTGAGAGATATATTAAAAGAACAGGAGTTCCAAATTTTGGCACTTAAAGAAACACGAATGACGGACAATAACACCATGGATTTCGGTAGTTATCGTCTTTTTAAAAGTAAAACTGACAAATAAGTACTTAATAATACACCACACCTAGGAGTTGCTTTTGCAGTCTCCAAAAATATTTTAAATTCAATAGCGGAGGTTCAAATGGTTCAAATAGCTCTGAGCACTATGGGACGTAACTTTTGAGGTCATCAGTCCCCTGGAACTTAGAACTACTTAAACCTAACTAACCTAATGCCATGCCCGAGGCAGGATTCGAACCTGCGACCGTAGCGATCGCACGGTTCCAGACTGTAGCGCCTGGAACCATTCGGCCACTCCCGCCGGCAACGGAGGTAAAACTCGTTAATAATAGACCAATGACAAATTCTCTTGAATGCACAAATGAAGTAGACAATTTAATTAATGCCCATATGCCAGTAAATGAGGATAACCGTAAAAAACCTGGAGAAGTTAATGAAGCTTGGAAAACGTTAGAAAGCATCGTCTCGAAAATTCCCGCAAACCACGGTAAAAATTAATGGGCGATTTTAATGTTCAATTAGGTAAAGACAAAAAATATAAGAAAACGGCGAGTGGATTTCCTGCGCATAAATGGACAAGCCAAAATGGCCAAAGACGTCTTAAAATGTGCACAAATTTTAACCTTAAAATCATGTCAACACATATTAAAAACAACCCTTCTATACAAAAACTTTACGGGCTCCCAATACATTTGTTGGGCAGTTTCAAGTCGTTCGTGTAGCAATTTCATACCCTAATTACAAAGAAATTTTAAACGTCCAAGTTAGGAAAGGAGCTAATATTGATTCTGACCAGTATTTAACGCGAAGTCAAACTCAAAAACTCTTCAAAACAAAAGAAATTATCCCAAAGTTCGACGCTTCTAAAATAACCCTAACTCTAACAGGCAAACTTCACAAAAAACAATACAACAATTGGCAAAGTCTAAGAGAAAAGTTCATCAAAACAGCACAAAATTTAATTTCGTTTCGAAAGAAACAACTAACACCCTTGGTGGACTGCGATTTGTGAAACAGCAGCTGAGTCTAGGCATGAGGCATTCAGATACTGGAATCGTAACAACAATGAAAAAATGTACAACACCTTTCTAACTGTAAGACAAGAAATTTCTAAATTAATCCGACTGACTAAAGGCAACTGCAAAAATGCCCAACCTATAGCAATCGAAAAAGGCTTTCCCCAAGAACAATACGAGAAACTTTTATAAAACATTCAAGACGAAACAAACCGATCACCAACCTCGAAGTCTTTGCTTCAAAAATGAAAATTGCAGTTTGGCTCTTAACAACCAGGAAAATTGTAAGGTACTTGCTACTTATTTTGAAAAACTATTTAACTGTCCAGAACCAGCGAATAAATTCCAACAGAAAACTAATAACACCTACCCTAACTCTAAAGAACCTGACGAAATCGAAATAATTAAACAAATTAAGAGACTAGAAAACAATGAAGAATCTGTAGAAGTAGGTATAATTGCAGAACTACTAAAATCGGCTTGTTATAACACTATAAAAGAGATCACTCAACTAACAGGATATATCTTCTAAAGTGAAAAAAATACCTGAGGACTGGAAAACTGCCCTAATTCATCCACTGAATAAAAATGGGCATAGAACCGATATTAATAATTGCCGAGGAATCTCTCTTCTGCCGGTCACATAGAAAGTTCTCTCGCAATGTTTACTTGATCCAGCCCAAGAACAGTTAGAACAAATTCTTAATTTAAAACTAATCCTTAGGCACCAAAGGATTTCTAGTAACAATATTGTGTGTATATTTGTGGATCTTAAAAAGGATTACGACTCAGTTGATAGTGAATTTCTTTTTCCAGTTTTTAAAGGAATAAGGGATAGATTATAAAACTCTAACACCGATTGAGGAAACGTTAACCGACGCTAGCTCTGAAGTCATGGGAGAAATTTCTGAACAATTTGGTACAAAGACTGGTTTTAGACAGGGAGATGGTCCCTCACCATTACTGTTTAACTGTGTTTTTTAAAAGGTAATTACCGAATGGCGAGAGCAAAAGTCGAGTCAAAATATAGATCAATCAATCAATTAGGTAGAAGTAATATTAAAGTAGATTGCCTCGCTTTCGCAGCTGATCTGGGAATTTTACTAGGGATGTCCCACAGCTCAAAAACAAATAGAAATTCTTAAAGAAGTTGCGGAAAAAGTAGGACCATAAATATCATTCAAGAAAACGGAATTTATGACATGCAACAAACAAGCACCAAAGTTTATGAACACGAAATATGGAAAAATAAAAAGGATTTCTCAATTTAAATACCTGGGGGAAACCATACAAGAGAAAGGTATGGAGAAAGTTTCAAATGAAGTTCGCTACTAAAAAATCGCAACTGGATTCAGATTAACACAAAATATTTATAATGAAAAATCACTTTCCAAATTCAGTAAACTTAGGCATTACTCACTGTAATCGAACATGAATGTCTTTATTGAGCAAAAACTTTAATTTTAAATAGGAAGAGGGATAGTGAAAGAAATTCAAAAGAAAGAAAGAAAGATTGTTAGGAAAATATTAGGCCCCAAGATTACTGAAAGTAAAACTTATAGGCTGAGAAGTAATACGTAAATATTAACAGAATCTTCCATCGGTTGTTGGTAGAACAACATTATAATAATAAATGAAAAGCACAAATTTGCTTTTGTTCTACAATATTGTAGAGCAAAAGCAAAACTTGTGATTTTCATTTATTATAATAAGTAAACAGAAGAATACACAGACCTACATGGTGATTTGAAAAACAAAAACTTAAATTTCATGGGCACATTAAAAGAATGGCAAAACAAATAGAATTCTACGAAAGCAGATGTAAGGCCAAAACTGAGCCAATGAAATGGATCACTGCGATTAAGGAGGATCTAAAAGCAGCCGATATAACTGAGGCAGACGTCAGAGATAGAAAAACATTCAGAAAAATGATATTTGATTGTAAAGTTAGTCAGAGGAAAATTAGAAAACTGGAACACCATGGTCTGATGAAAGAAACAGACTTTATTCTGATAGGATAAAACAAATTATGACACAAAGGAAAGCCAACAATCAAATATGACATTGATGGATTGTATATCGCGTGGTCCTATTGGACCAATACGTAAATAAAAACTAATAAATAAAACACATATTCGCTGAAGATGGACATCCTGGGCAGTACAGGAACGTGATTCATCGCAGAACACTATGTGACACAATTCATCAGTAGTTTGTGCTTCCCTGTTACGGCACCACTCCAAACGCAGCCTTTCGTGTTGTATTAACGGCAGCCTACGCAGAAGACTGTAATTTCGTAGTTCCACTGCTGCTAGTCTCCGATCAACGATGTGGAATACCACAGAATGTTGCTTGGAGCCCATTACTGATACAAATGCGTACGCTCCCTGCATCAGACTCAGCTGATATGAAAGTTTTCTGGGTGTGGTACCGCGTCATAAATTATTTACTATGTGACGAGGTACAATACTCCGATAACTTTCGTATGAAGTGAGTTCATTACTTGCTCTCGGCTGGCACCGAATGAGGTAGCGCAGTGGTTAGCACACTGTACTAACATTCGGTAGGACGACGGTTCAAACCGGCGTCCGGCCATCCTGATGTACGTTTTCGGGGGTTTCCCTAAATCGTGTAAGGCAAATGCCGAGATGGTTCCTTTGAAAAGTGCTGCCGATTTCCTTTCACATCTTTCCCTAACACGAGCCTGTGCGCCGTTTCTAATGATCTCGCTGTCGACGGGACCTTAAACACCAAGGTCCTCCTTCCCCCTTCCTCGGATGGTAGGCGCAGAGGTGAAGAGACTACGAAATGCTCTGCGCACAATACGGCGATAGTTCCTTGTGATGATCAGACGTGGTTTTGCTCTCCAGTAAGGAAGATGTTCCTTGTGCGACGCAGGCGGTATCCCTGGCATTTTACAAGTGGATAACCCTCCAGTCGCAACACACCGGCCGGCCGCTGATCGGATTGTACCATGTGGTTGACAGGTTTTAGACGAGAACAGAAAGTCGCTCGTATCCGGTAGGTTTACTGGGACTTGTTGTACCAATGTTTGTAATATACAGAGGCTGACCCTAAAATTCGGGCTGCACTCAGCCCTTGTGAGGCAAACTGAGGAGCTACTTGATTGAGAAATAGCGGCTCCGGTCTCGTAAACTGGCATACGGCCGGGAGAGCGGTGTGCTGACCACATGCCCCTTCATATCCACATCCGGTGACGCCTGTGGGCTGAGGATGACACGGCGGTCGGTCGGAACCGTTGGACCTTCCAAGGCTAGTTCTTTTTACTATGAGGGTATCTCAGAAAGTAATGCACCGCACTTTTTTTTTCTTCAACAATTCTTTATTGATCATAATGAGAATTACACACACGTAATCTCCATCAGGTCCTATAGCCTACCTCCAGAGCGAAACAAGGGTGAGTATGTTCTGTCGGTACCAATCCTTGTTCTAGTGGCGGAGCCAGTGCTTGTGTGAATCACCTCCCCATCGTCGTCAAAATGCCTTCCACGAATGGCATCCTTTAATGACCCAAACAAGTGGATGTCCTTGGGGGCTAGGTAAGGGTTGTATGGTGGATGGGATAACTCTGTCACACCCTGTTTTGCGATATGTTCAGCAGTCCTTACACTTGTGTGGGGTCGAGCGTTATCGTATTGCAGCGAAATTTCTCCTGGGTTGCTGTGGAGCCGAAGTCGCTGGAGGGAGTCTTGAGTTTTGTGAATGTGTTGCATATGCTCCTAAATTAATGGTACTACCTCTTAGCATCACATCGATGAGACTCACACCTTCACAGTCCCAGAACACGGTGATGATGACCTTACCAGCGGAAGCAGTTGCTTTGAATTTTTTTTCTGTGGGGAGTGGGAAAGGCGCCGTTCCATCGACTGTCGTTTTGTTTCGGACTCAGAATGGTGAACCCAGATTTCATTACCTGTCACACTCCAAGACAAGAAGGCCTCCCCCTCAGCTTCAAAATGTTACAACAAATCAAGACAAATGTTTTCATTGTGCGTATGTGATCCACCGTTAGACACCACAGCACCCATCTTGCACACACATTTGAATATCCAAGAGTGCGGATATTAGTAGTAGTAGTAGTAGCTTTATTCATCCGTAGATATCTTTTTACAAGGATATAGGACATGTCAAAGTATTTACAAGTTTATTTCAACTTAAAAATAAGCTAATTTGTAAACACATATATGTTACCGAATTCTAGTTAGTGACGATCATTAGATTTTTCCTGGTATACAATACTATTCTTACAGATAACTTATTAAATAATGTGATGGCACAGTGTTCACTCATATCTCATTATCAGTCACTGCACACACTATACACACATTGTTTCATAACACTTCTCTCACTACACACACACACACACACACACACACACACACACACACACAGACACACACACACATTGGTGATCTCTGGGTCATTTTCTGTACCACAGTTTCCCATTTGCTATCCTGGAAAACTGAGTCAGCATTCCTCTATAATGAATGAGATGTTGAGCTCAGAAAGAGCAAGAGGTGTTAGTATTGTGTTATGCATAACTTGGGGGTAAGTATTTCTAGAAAGGAAAGAAGAAGGGTAAAAAGCATAAAGTGATGGTATTACGTGGAATGTTGGATGTTTTATAATTATTTATTTGTATAACGTTATTTATCAAATCCATACTCCGTTTTATCTAAGTAATCCTTCATGTATAAAATGTATAGTGTAACAGGTACTTTTCAGCGGATTTTTTAAATAAGTGTAATTTTGCAGTTTCTTTAATTTCTTTTGGTAACTTATTGAACAGGTTTATTCGTTGGTAGAAAATGCTGTTTTGAGTTTTATGTTTATTTTTCTTGGTAAATGTAAGTTGAGTCTATCTCTTGTTGCATGATCATGAACAGAGCTGTTTGTGCAGTAATTACCAATGTTATTTTTAATGTGTACAACTGACTGGTAAATGTATTCACATGGAGCAGTTAAACTCCCTAGTGTTTTGAACAGATCTTTATAATGAGCTCGACTAGTATTTTTGGTTATTATTCTTATGGCTCTTTTCTGGAGTTTGAAAATTGTGTTCATATTTTGTGCGTTTACTCCACAAAAAAGAATGCCATAGCTAAGAATTGAATGTGCATCTGAATAATATGTAACTAAAAGACACTACATGCTACACACTGGTGATAGGATTCTAAAGGCATAACATGCTGATGACATTCTGTTTGCAAGTACCTTTGTGTGTTCACATCACTTCAAATGAGAAAATTTGCATTTGTCACACAGTCTATACAGGTGCCATCTACATTTAATTTAACATTGTCTTTTTTCCTCTTCAAACTGAAATTCATGGCATTAGTTTTCTTTATGTTCAATGTCACTTTATTGCTTATCGATTGACCAATCGTAAACTTGCTTGAGAGTTTCATTTGCTTTCTCGGCAAGGAGTTCTCTTGTTTTCTCAGTGACTATAATATTGTTGTCATCAGCGAAGAGAATTTTTTCACAATGAGTAACACTACTGGGAAAGTCATTGATCTATATCAGGAACAGTATTAGTCCTAATATGCTGCCTTGTGGAACCCCTACATGTATGTATTTTGCTTCTTGTAAGTGTTTTACTAAATGTTTAGATCTATTTGAAGTATGTGTTATTTCTACTCTTTGTACCCTATCTGTTAGGTATGATCGAAACAAGTAATTAGCTACCCCCCTTATTCCTAATGCCTCTAATTTATTGAATAGAATCTAGTGGTCGACTGTATCAAACGCCTTATAAAGATCCAAAAATATGCCTGTGACGAACTCATCTTTATCAAGAGCATCAAGTACAAGTTTTATGAATTATACTATGGCTGACTTCCTATTTTTGCCACTTCGGAAACCAAACTGAGATTCGCTTAGAAGATTGTATTTATTCAGGTAATTCATTAAATTTACTAAATTTTCATAATTGCTTCTATTATTTTTGAGAATTGCATCCACACTTCCTTTGCTGATTGACAGATGCAGCACCGACTGCGTCTGTCCTCGCGAGTAACAACATCAGCTCGCTGCAACATGTCAGGTGTGACTGCCATGGATGGTCTCCCCGATCGCGTCAAATCGTGTAGCTCCACCGAACCGCCTTCTGATGACCTCAACCTCTGTGTCCAGTGACTAACTGTACTTCTGTCAACAGCAGATGCTCCGTAGACTTCGCGCAAGCGTTTCTGAATATTCCCCATAGTTTCAAATGTTCAAATGTGGGTGAAATCTGGTACGACTTAACTGCGAAGGTCATCAGTCCCTAAGGTTACACACTACTTAACCTAAATTATCCTAAGGACAAACACACACACCCATGCCCGAGGGGAGGACTCGAACCTCCGACGGGACCAGCCGCACAGTCCATGACTGCAGCGCAGCAGACCGCTCGGCTAATCCCGCGCGGCTCCCCACAGTTCCTTTCTCTGCAGTGAGAAATCCAATAAAGGCACGTTGCTAGTAGCGTACATCAACTAACGACCCCATTTTGAAACTGTCGGAGATGACGGAAACTTGGCGAGCTCACTCAGGGGACTTCAAATAATACATACATAAGGTTTCTCATTCGTTGCATTGTTTTCGGCTGAGAAAAAAAATGCGGAGCATTACTTTGTGGGCAACCCTCGTATATGTGGCTGAACTTACGTGATTACGCAAACTTGCGTAACAAATACGATGGTGTGTTGATAATCCTCGTCGGTTGTAACAAGAGCCACCGCTTGATGTGGAAAGTGGATTGCGGGTGGGTTGTACTCAATGCAGCATGAATTATTTGACCAATCTTTTTCCATCGTACTATAACTTCAATAGATATGTGGACTATCTGCTGTAGCCCGTTTATCAGAGAACTAACAATTAACGAAAATACCAACGATTATATCATGAGGGCAGTGCAAGAACACACGTCCCTAATGAGTCGATGACAATGGGATTAGATATTAGTGACGATGGAGGGAATGCTTCTCCTGAATTCAATTAAAACCGATACGACAACGGCCAGAGTCGGAGTAACAGGCCGGACGGTAACCAGCCCCCAGATACCACGAGCAGGGCCGGACACTTGACCATCTCCCAAAATGCACATCTTCGCTGGAAGCAGTTTCTTCTCGCATGCCACCTTTGTGACGCATATTTCACACGTGAATCTGAATTATCTCTGAAAATTATCTGCACACAGTAGTCTCATATTTGTTGTTCAGATGGAATGCCCCATCTTCTGTCTTCAGTGGGTATGGTCTGAGCTTCTACGTAGTCTTATATTTACCAACACTCCTGGGTCCTTTGTCGTAATGATAGAACTGCAGCATTGTCGAATCACGCGATGTGGAATTGGGGAGCAACACTGCAATGCGAAATACTTCTCTTTCCGGAGCCACTGAACACTGGGTTGTTTACCGCCTCCGAAGTGTCCCCGTGGCCAGCAGCAGTGGTAACTGTCGGAGCCAGGCCGAGGCGCAGCGCGGGGGAGCTCGCCACGCGACGTCGCGACGTAACAAACACATAAAATCGAGAGATAAATTACTTTGATAAGAACCGCTTCAACTGCGTCACGCTCGTATCCGTCAGCCATAAAAATTCCCCTCTAAACGCCGCCGGAAGGGGAGGAACAACAAGCGTTTTGTTTTCGGGGGTTGCCGCACCCACAACCGCCCCAAACGATAGCTCGAAGAAGCCACGCCTTTCAGATTTGACACACGGTACATCTGTCGGCTCGCCACAAAGCAGCCGAGCCACACGAATACACAGAACCCCGTAGCAGTAGCACATCTCAGTGTCTTTCAAGTGTCTCTCGGCAATATACAGGGTATCACAAAAAGGTACGGCCAAACTTTCAGGAAACATACCTCACGCACAAAGAAAGAAAAGATGTTATGTGGACATGTGTCCGGAAACGCTTAATTTACATGTTGGAGCTCATTTTATTACTTCTCTTCAAATCACATTAATCATGGAAGGGAAACACACAGCAAGAGAACGTACCAGCGTGACTTCAAACACTTTGTTACAGGAAATGTTCAAAATGTCCTCCGTTAGCGAGGATACATGCATCCACCCTCCGTCGCATGGACTCCCTGATGCGCTGATGCAGCCCTGGCGAATGGCGTATTGTATCACAGCCGTCCACAATACGAGCACGAAGAGTCTCTACATTTCGTACCGGGGTTGCGTAGACAAGTGCTTTCAAATGCCCCCATAAATGAAAGTCAAGAGGGTTGAGGTCAGGAGAGCTTGGAGGCCACGGAATTGGCCCGCCTCTACCAATCCATCCGTCACCGAATCTGTTGTTGAGAAACGTACGAACACTTCGACTGAAATGTGCAGGAGCTCCATCATGCATGAACCACATGTTGTGTCGTACTTGTAAATGCACATGTTCTAGCAGCACAGGTAGAGCATCCCGTATGAAATCATGGTGGTGACTCGAGAAAGTACAGTACATACTGAGGAAACTGAGATGTATTTGTTAGTTTTCATACAACTGCTAGCCGATTTCTGGCGTTCTTTCATCCGCATGTGTCGCATAGCACGTTTCACTTGCCCTTTCTATTTAGTGATCAACATGCGTGTTTCTGGTGTGTAGTGTTTTCAACTGTTGTTGTGTGGTTGTCTGTCTTTTGTTTGTGTTGTGTTTGATGTTTTTCATTTGTTGTGTGTGTGTATTTTGATGTGTGCAATTTTTTTTAATAATAAATATGGGTTTGTGTATCCTGCTGTGTATTTTTTTTAAAATGAGTTTGTGTATGTGTGTGTGCTTTTGTCTTTATTTTTTTAATTGCTTTTGAATATGAGTTTCTGTGTGTATGTGGCGTGGGAAGGGGGGGGGGGGAGGGGAGAGAAGAGAAGAGGAGAAAGAGATTCATTAATTATTTACCATGGTTAAATTTCGATTTCTTATTGTTTTGGTGGCTAGTATGATCAGAGAATTATTGTTTACATGGATTTCATCAATGAGTACCTTGTTTTCCATTGCAATGGCTCTTTGTATGTGGAAGTTTTCTTGCAATGTCAGGAACTTTTTGTTGTGATCATTCACTCTTATAACTGTCATGTCGCATTCCATGGTTCATGTCCATGCTTTATCAGTTGTTCGGCGAAGATAGAATGGCTATTTTCATATTTCCAACGTCTTATACGTTCTTCATATATAGTGTTAAAGTTCCTGCTTGTCTTCCCCAGATACAATGATTTACATTCTTAGCACTCTAGCTGGTATATATCTGCTGCTTGTTATTTTTATCGTTTGTCTGTTGTTTGTAAATGTGAGTGAAGTGTGTTTCTTGTTCAGTAGGCTATTTGTAATCCCTGTTTCTTTAGTATATTTGCTGTCTTGTGTGTTGCTTTGTGTTTCTATGTAAGAATGTACCATGTTTTTCTGTTATATGTCACGAATGTTATTGTTTTGTGTTTCCGTGTGTGCTGTAGTGTCTGTGGGGTTCTTTGGTGTTTGTGCTCTCTCTTGTTCTGATTTTTCTTTAGTTGTGTTTTAATTTTTTGGTTTAGTTTTTGTACTATATGGGTGCTGTAACCATTCTTTGAGTCTATGAGTTGTACTGTTTGTAATTCTTTTTCTTAGTGTCCTTTGGTGAGTGAGATGTTATTTAGTCTGTGTAACATGTATCGTAGGGCAACAAATTTCTGATTTTGTGGGTGGTTGGATGAAGCATGTATAATTATGTCTGTGGCTGTTGGCTTTCTGAAGATGTCAAATGTGTGTTTATTATTCTCTCTGTTTATTGTTATATCCAATAAATGTATTTGCTTCCGTGTTTCTTTTCCATGGTAAATTGAATATTTTGATGTGTGTTGTTTACATCTATATGAAGTTCATAAATTTTCTCTGTTTGTTCATCTACCATAAAGATCATGTCTTCCACCTACATGTACCAGTGAATTTTATCCGTAGTGGATGTATGCTTTCTTTGTGATGACTGTAACAAAGATGGCGTTTTCTATGTAGTTGCTGAATACGTTTGCCCATGTTCCTGAAATTGGGGATTCCACTGAAAGCCTTCTTGTAAGTAAAATTCATTTTCAAATTGAAAGTAATTTTGGGATGTGATTGCCTTAAGGATTTTCGTTATTTTGTTAGGTGTCAGGCAAATCCAACACCTTCCATGAAAACCCTCACATGATAAGCAAATCCAGTAGTATGTTACATAGCTCCGAATAAATCGTGACATTCAATTAACCAAAGTAATACGAGTAACGAGTGAGCAAATCGAATACCACTGACTAACACAAGAATGCCTAAATGCATGTCGTACCTTCCCACCGTGAGACCGACGCAGTTCCGAGGGGAGAAACGAGAACAGAAGCCGAGAGCAGAACCGTGTTAAGCTAGAAGGCCCTACGATGAGGGACGGACTGGACACCCACGTCGCCAGCTAACCACTAGGGCTCACCACCCGCACGTTTTAGCATGAGACTTTTTCGCGTCCCTGTCACGTCAAGGACCACCCTCCACCCCATGTTAAAAGCTAGAGCCCTCCAGAAGAACAGTATAGATCTTACGATAACACAAAAAGGGCCACTACCACCCACAAGTTTTAGCGTGAGACTTTTTCGCGTCTCAGGTACGTCAAGGACCACCCCCCAGCCCATGTTAAAAGATAGAGCCCTCCAGAAGAACAGTATAGATTTTACGATAACGCTAAAAGGACCACACCAGCTGCAGGTTTTAGCGTGAGACTTTTTAGCGTCTCTGTTATGTTGCAAACTTTAAAAACATTGCCCCACCACAAAAAGTATAACGTTTCTCATGGGATAGACAGAATTTTTGTAGGTGGAGCTTAAGGTCAACATTGAGACCCTGACTGGTCAGATGAAAACACAGCCAGATAGCTTTTTTAAATCTACTTAGGTAAATTGTAGTAAGGAGAAGTTAGGAGAGTTAGTTCCGAGACGGCGAGCTGGATGGCTGGTGCGCCGGCCGCTGTCGCCCTGACGCTGCCTAAACACCGACAAGGTAATGAACGCACGCGATGCCGCATTTTTGAGCGCATAAGGCTTTACTCAGAACTGCAGAAGACTCATCTGTTACACCCCTTTTTGCGTAATACTAGTGTCGATCGTTAATTAAAACTCATGGTGTTCACATTTGCCACTTGAAGTAAAAATCTGAAACGCGATAATTTTTCTGTTATATAGTTATTGAGAAGCCACATCAGCCACTGTAATTTACGACAAGTTAGATAAGTAATTAAAGATAATCGAGGGTCACTGTAGACCATTTTGATAGTTTTCTCTTTTGTGAAACTTAAATTTTACCTAGATTATAGATGTGATATGGCATAGGTCATCCTTCGATCGACTGTAGAACTTGGAAACTCATTCACGGAATATTCGTTCACATTTTTGTTGAACGCAGTTGGTTTTTACCATCCTGTAATAAAACATTTCCTTTTACCAATAGTGCAATTTATAAACGATGTTTTGTGAGTAGACTAAAATTTCCAATGGTAAACTTAACTGCTTTTTCGATGTTATTTTATCAGCTAACTAAAAATAGGAAAGCCTTGAACCCTTTCCACTAAATTTAGTTAGTATTAAGATTCTTTTACAGGGAGTGCAGTGGAGCTGACGCTGAGATCATTAAGTATTTGGTTATATCATCGATAGTCTCACTGAACTCTTCTGAATTCTACATGTCATGTGTGGTCTGGCGTCTCCTTACCAGCAACAGGTCCCAGGTTCAAACTAGTTAATTCCCTAAGAAACACGCTGAGAGCGTCGTTGCGCGAAAGTGGTAGGGAGACACAATATAGTACAATTAGACACCACCATGAATGTTTAGAATTTCATTAATATTGTCTGCAGCTGGTTTGTTGTATGTCAGTAAGTTCCCTTCAGTTAATTTTATTGTGTCTGCAGTGGGTATTGAGGTGTACTTGTTCTCTATGTCAGAAAAGATGAGTGATGCTGCCTGCAGGATATGTAAGTCCTTTATTTGTGTTATGAATTCATTTGTGTTTTTCACTGTTGTACCTGTTTTTGATTTTATAATGTATTATGATTTTGTTTATATGTTTTGCCACATGGTACGATGGTGTATTCATGAAATTAATAACAGACCTACATGGAGTGTGGGGTTTGTGGACCTTGGCTTGGCTGATAAGTGTTGGTGTTTTTGGGTTATTCTGTGTGATGTGTCGTTTTTTTATCTGTGAGTATGTGTCTACGTCTTTGATATTGTTTTTATGTATATCCGAAAGCGTGCTGTTGGATCAGAATATAGTTTTGTGATATTATTAGAAGAGATGATGTATATTGTTCTTTATTGAGCAATACTGTGCTGTTCCCCTTAATCAGCTCTTGTGACTGTAATGTTGTTAGCGTGTATTTTAATTTCTTAGTGTTTTTTTTTTCGTTTGAAGTTTACTGTTTTGCTCTTTCTTTGACATGGCGGTTATGTTATTTCTTTCTTTCTTCACTAGTTCTGAGTTTAAACACTTCCCCTGGCCACCAAAATCCCCAGACATGAACATTATTGAGCATATCTGGAATGCCTTGCAGCGTGCTGTTCAGAAGAGATGTCCACCCCCTCGTTCTCTTTGGATTTCATGACAACCCTGCAGGATTCATGGTGTCATTTCCTCTCCAACACTACTTGAGACATGAGTCTATGTCACGTCGTGTTGTGTCACTTCTGCGTGCTCTTGGGGGCCCTACGCTGTATTAGGCAGGTGTACCAGCTTTTTGGCCCTCCAGTGTACAAAGCAGGCAGCTAGAGGGAAAGGCAAGTAATATACGATGTGTACAAGAGCCTAGAGCGAACAGTAATAGTGGAACATCAAGAATGAAATACTCGGATTGAAAAGGGATGTAGTATTTCGCCCCTACTCTGCTATCTATACATTGAGGAAGCAATGATGGAAAAAAAAGAAAGGTTCAAGAGTGAAATTAAAACTCAGAGTGAAAGAATATCGAAAATACGATTCACTGACAACATTGCCATCCTCCGTGAAAGTGAAGAAGAATTACAGGATCCGTTGAATTGAATGAACAGTCCAATGAGTACAGAATAAGGATTGAGAGTAAATCGAAGAATGGCGAAAGTAATGAGAAGTAGCAAAAATAAGAACAGCGAGAATCTTGACATCAGGGTTCGGAATCACGGAGGTAGACCAAAGAATCCTGCTACCTCGGTAGAAAAATAGCCCATTATGGATGTTGCACGGAGGGCATAAAAGCAGACTAGCATTGGCAAAAAGTGCATTCCTGTCCAAGAGAAGTCAGCTAGTATCAAACATAGGCTTTACTGTGAGGAAGGAATTACTGGGAATGTACGTTTGGAGCACAGTGTTGTATGGTAATGAAACACGGACCAAGGGAAAACCGGAACAGAGAGAATCGAAGGATTTAGGATGCGATGCTATAGACGAATGTTGAAAATTACGTGAATTAATAAGGTAACAGACGAGGAGGTTCTTCGGAAAATCCATAGAATCGACAAGGAAATGAATACATGGAAAACCCTGACAAGAAGAAGGGACTGGATGATAGAACATCTGTTAAGAATAACTTCCATGTTACTAGAGGGAGCTGTAGATTGTAAATGCTGCAGAGCTCGGAATACATCCAGCAAATAAGTGAGGATGTAGTTTGCAATTGCTACTCTGAGATGAAAATGAGATGAATTCGTGGCGGGCCGCGTCAAACCAGTCAGAAGACGGATGACTCGAAGAAAGAAGAACACTTTTAGGATGCAGTGTGTCTTTGTGACAGATACTGAAACCATATGTGAGAGGAGGCTACAAGTTCTTACGACCAGTACCACTAAATGTCGGACGGTCGCCGAGAAATCGCGTGATTCCGCAAAAGTCCCCCTACCATTTTACGTGATATTTTTTTGTAGCTTCCCATATGACATTCATCTCGGTCAGTGCTCGAGAAAAACAACGTTTCGGGAGTAACATTCACGAGCAAATCTGTACGAAGTAATTATCGGGAGACGTCGCGAATTTGCACGTAATTGCTGTCTTGTCCGCATGACGGTCTCATTACGGGGACACGCAATGTGAATGCACTGGAAACGCCAGGTCTGCCGTGCACGCACGGAGTGGGCAGCGGCCAGATCCACGGCACTGCCGTATACCAGCACTGGGATGACAGGGGGGACTGTTGGGAGCCACACAGTTCGTACTCTCCGATAACGTATCACTTTAAAAAATAAAAACTAAAATAAAATCTTAACTGCACTGTAATTCTCTCTTGGAAGATCAGTTTAATGGAATGGACACTGAGTTGAAAAGAGGTTACTAGACGAACGGAGGTGGCGGAGTGCAGTCGAATTAAATCACTTTATAATGCAGAATTAGATTAGGAAAAGAGACGCTAAAAGTCTGTTTAGGCAGCAGACTGTCAATATCAAACGTAAGGAGGGTATAAAATGCCGACATTGGGTACAAAAATAGTTTTTCTTAAAAACAGGAATATCTTAGCATTTGATATAAATACAGGAATTATATTTTCTGGGAGTCTTATTTACTGGTTCTCCTATTTCTTCTTATAGAGAAATTACATATTTATAAATCAGTAGAACAAAAAGAGTGTACTTGATATTTAGTCTTTTCTGGAAGTCTCTGGAAGCCCATCTTCATACAGGTTGGTATCGAGGTCTCGGCTGTTCAATATAAAATGTCAAATCAAAAATACTTTCAGCAGTCTGTTTTCCAGTTTTATTTTATTTTTGCTAGCAGCTTCGGCGTTACACTATGTCACCTTCAGGCCCCTGACCGCCACCGCTTCGTTCATCTTCGTGATGTTAAAAAGAAGTCTACGGAAATATAGTTATACAACCAATTAAAAGTAAAAATCAACCACAATTATGAGTATCTAATATTGGTCTAAAACTAATCAATAAATAAACTCACGCAGTAACAAGAGTAGAAGAATGAACTAAAGCAGAAACAGGAGTAGGAGCAGCTATAGCAGCAGTAAGTCCAGAAGAAAAAGGAATTTGAGCTCTTTTAGTTATATCTGCCAAAACAATTAATATAGTAATAAGCTTTATTTCAAAAGAAATAGAAATAAAATCATAATAATAAATATAATTCCAACCACCAAAATTTCTAAAGCAGTTACTCTATGCTAGCCCTATATCGATCGTACAAGATGTGGGATTCTTACTACACGTCTGTCAGGAGGATTGAAGATGGCGTAGTGAAATACGTCGGCCAGGGGGCCTGAAGAACGCCGAAACTGGTAGCAAAAACAAAATAAAATTGCAAAAGTAGAGGGCTAAAGGTGTTTTTGATTAGACATTTTCCTGAAGTTTTTAGAATATATCTATATACTGAAGCGCCAGAGAAACTGGTATAGGCAGGCGTATTCAAATACAGATGTACGGAAACAGGCAGAGTACAGCGCTGCGTTCGGCAATGGCTGTATAAGACAACAAGTGTCTGGCGCAGTTGTTAGATCGGTTACTGCTCCTGCAATGGCAGCTTATCAAGATTTAAGTGAGTTTGAACATGGTGTTAAAGTCGGCGCACGACCGATGGGACACAGAGGTAGTTATGAATTGGCGATTTTCCCGTACTGCCATTTCTCCGACATCGTTGCTGCCAGAAAAACACCCTGCAAGGACCAACGACAATTCACGTCAATCTTTCAACGTGACAGAACTGCAACCCTTCCCAAACAGCTGCGGATTTCAATACTGGGACATCAACAAGTGTCAGCGTGTGAACTATTCAACAAAACACCATCGATACGGGCTTTCGGAGCCGAAGGCCATTCCTGTACCCTTGACGACTGCGTGACACAAAGCCTTACGAATCGTCTGGAACCGTCAACACCGACATTGGACTGTTGATGAGTGGAAACATGTTGTCTGGTCGGACGAGTCCCGTATGGAGAGAACCTCTTGAATCCATGGACTCTGCATGACAGCACGACACTGTTCAAAGTGGTGGAGGCTCTGTGATGGTGTGGGGCGTGTGCAGTTGGAGTTATCTGGGACCCCTGATACGTCTAGATACGACTCCGACAGGTGGCATGTACGTAATCATCCTGTCTGATCACCTGCATCAATTCATGTCCATTGTATATTCCGACATAATTCACTCACAACTGCACAGAACACAGTTCTGACCACAGCTGAAGCCCGCAAACGTATTGGGACATTGCACAGGTGCCTGCTGTTCATGATAAAATAGAGCGATGCAACCTGTAGGCTAGGTTAGCGTCAGGTCATGCACGTAATTTTCGCGGTGTTTCCACAGTTTTGTTTATCCTTGTAGTATGTCATGACTACATGGTCAATGAGACCCAATCGGAATTTGTCAACTAATACAAATAACTGGAAGTAACAATTTGTCCGCAGTTCGTGGTCTCGTGGTTGCGTTCTCGCTTCCCGAGCACGGGGTCGCGGGTTCGATTCACGTCGGGGTCAGGGAGTTTCACCTGCCTCGAGATGACTGGGTGTTTGTGTTGTCCTCATCATTTCATACTCATTCATGAATGTGGCGGAATTGGGATGAGCAAACGTTGGGAAATTGTACGGGCGCTGATAACCGAGCAATTGAGCGCCCCACAAATCAAACATCATCATCAGTAGCAATTTGTGGGGATATGAAACGGACTGATCACGTAGGAAAAGCAAGTCCCAGAACCGTTCCTGGGTAGAATACTGAAATAATTCAGTAAATTCACAAAACAGTTCACTCAAAAATGTTCATATGTGTGTGAAATCTTATGGGGCTTAACTGCTAAGGTCATCAGTCTCTAAGCTTACACACTACGTAACCTAAATTATCCTAAGGACAAACACGCACACCCATGCCCGGCGGAGGTTCGAGTCCATGACTGCAGCGCCTGTACGCAGTTTACTCACAAAACACTCGTGTGATGTGGTAGGATGTTGCTCAAGGTTGTGAATGCGAAGCCATATAGGACTAACAAGAGACACTGATCATATACAAATAATGGCAGGTTTCTTTGACTCATGGGTAGAGTCTCTAAGCACTGAAAAAGCTGAAGTAGAAGACACTTGAAGATTGGCGTCAACTATTACGCTAAGGTCTATAGAGACTATTCAAGATCAGTTTTATGTGAACAAACTTGTAATAAACTACTGCTTCCTAAGCATCGCTAGGAAACCGTTTTTCTTCGCGCGTTGGGTATAGTCCGCGCAGAATGCCGTGGGCTGTAGATGCGCAGGGCACGCGTGGGGAGAGCGGTAGCAGTGGCGTTTAAGGGCAGGTGTTGAGAGAGAAATGCTGAGTGCTGGACGGAAAGTGCTGCTCTAAACTGAGGCCTAGACTCGTATTTTTTGTAATTATTAAGTGGGGCCCCTCCGAACCCACACTTGCTTTGTGACCACTTAAGAAGATTTATTGTCACCTCTGATTTGTTTACTATCCAAAAACAATTCCACCGAAAATGCAGCGATTTATCTTCGCCTGGCTTTTTAACCAATTGCAGCTTTCAGAAAAGCTTCATGAGAGGCGAATTATGAGTAAAACATACACATTTCTTTTGTTGCCATGTTAAAATTTGCTGCTTTTGCCAAAACACAGCGGAGTTTACACAATCTCACCTCGCTAACACGTTATGCAGACGCAACTGCGAGAGATTTCTGAAACTGTGGTGTATTAAGTTTGCTAAGTGAGGAACTGAGGAAAAGTCAGGTGACTAGCTTATGAAAAAGCACACCCTCAGTACACAAAAACGTGCACGGTTTTCACTTGTTTTGCTCCAAAACACACAGCATTCTCGTTTCATCATCTATAGGTGGCCGTTAAAAATGACGTTCTTTCTTCGAAAAAATCTGTAGTTAGGGGAATACCACAATAGATAATGAAGTTATACATGGCAAAATATTCTCCTCCCCGTGTGCTATTATTTGCCCAAACCTGTGTCAGTATCTCAAACCGTTTATGAAATATGAGGAATCTTGTGGATATTTCGCTCTAGCTTTGTCGCTGGCACAGCGTGCTACGCCAGATCAATTTTCTGTGTGGCAAGCAGTGGTGTAGTGAAAAGCGTTTGACTACGTTATTTGGGGAAAATACTTGTTATAGATTCGTTGCATCACAACATCTCAGCATGATGCAAAGAATGGAAGTGCTTGCCACACGAAAACGTACGTAAATACGAAAACAGGCGCGAAAACATCGCGAAAAACTAAATTACGTTCTAGAAGATACGTTAACTCCCAGCAAAAAAACTTTTTCACCAACATTGTTTGGTAGCAGATGACAAGCTACCTACAATAATTAATACAAAAGTGATCCAGAAAATTCATGCTTACCAAATGTAAAGGTATTTACAAAAAGAAACGATGTGTTGTTTGAACTAAAAATGCACATAATTTTATAATCATGTAACAAAAATGTTCACATTGCAGAATAAATGTAAACGAAAACCCACTGATGATGGCACAGTGGTGCCGAAACATGTTTGGGTACTGAGAAAAACGGTGTTTTGCATATCTGGCTGACCTCACATCCAATACTTTTAACTGCAAACACGGCCAATACAAGGAGCTGCAAATCAAAAAAGATGGGCACCCTTTTTAAATGGTACAATGCCTATTGACACTAACAAACTAAAAGTAAGATAAATTAGAATTTGCTTGTTACAGGTTTCTACTGCGACTCGTTTAAGACATATCATATTTTGATAACTTATCATACCGACACTAGTACAGCGCCTGTGGTACAAAACACTAAGGAACAACACAAGTGCATACACCTGTCATGTGGATCCTGACTGGTACCGAGAGAAATGACGACCATAAGTTGTGTTCAGAATGACCACAGCGGCAGTACACGCTTCCAGTCTGGTATGGAATGACTGCAGCACATGGGTTAGCATTCCAGCGGAGATGTACGAGCAGGCTGCAGTAATACGTCGTTGCATGTCATCGGGTGCAGTTGGTGTGTCCTTGTACACAACGTCTTTCAGTTTTCCTCGCAGAAAAAAGTCTACAGGTGTCAAATATGGGGAATGGGTCGACCAAGGTGCATGTCGTCTGTATCTATTCCAACAATCTGGAAACAATTCGTGAAGGCATGCCGCAGTATTTCGTGCACTATGGACTGCACAGCCATCGTTGTGGTACCACAGGTTCCCTCTAGATAGCAGAGGAACGTCTAGCATCCGTGGAAGATGGTGTGTTAGGAGTCTGCGATACTTGTGAGCGCCCAGTGTTCTGTCTATGAAGAAGGGCCTATAAGCTAATGTTTCACTATCCCACATCACAAATTTATACTCTAGGGACGCTGACGTTCCTCCTGGCGAGGCCAACAGCGATTATCAACAGACCAGTAGTGCAGGTAACGGTGGCTTACCCAGCCATAATTGGTAAATGTGGTTTCATCACTAAACAAGCTAAATGATAATTCTGGAGTATTCTGTCTTAATATCCATGTAAAGATATTAACACGATTGCAATAATCGTTTCTGTGCAGCTCTTGATGAAGAGAGGTGTGATAGAGATGGAACCTATGTCGATAGAAATGCATAGAACTTTTGTCTGATTCATGCCACTTCCTCGTTGGATGGCGCGGGAGCTAACGTGCGGACCAATGGCAACAGCAGAAGATAATTGATTTCCCCCTCTTCTGTCGTCACTTATTTAGTTCTGTGTTGATAAATAATTGCCGAGATAGTTGTCATCAAATGGGATAACTTGCCGCATGCACCATACAAGAACGAACTGCATTCTTCCCACACTCATCATACAAAATGAACATGTCGGCTTTATCTGCACTGGTAAATGCTACCGTCCACTCACGACATACTGCGCAGCCTTTCATACAATAGCTGCACTAACTGAATAGCAAGTCGCAGTGCACTCAAGGAACATATAAGAACAGTGTAAGGAAACTTAACGACATCATATCTTGCAACTACACAGGCTGAACAGCAGCAACAAGTATCAGCGTGGAAACCTTTCCAAATACGATATTTCGTAAACAGCTCGCACTAGAATTCTGCAACGAACACTACTCTATTTCTAATCTACCCTATCTAGCTAATTAATGTCAGTAGTCGTTGTTCGGTTTCAAAGGGTGTATGTTTGCACAAAAATAAGCTTTCTAAGATTTGTTACACTACTGGCCATTAAAATTGCTACACCACGAAGATGACGTGCTACGGACGCGAAATTTAACCGACAGGAAGAAGATGCTGTGATATGCAAATGATTAGCTTTTCAGAGCATTCACACAAGATTGGGGCCGGTGGCGACACCTAAAACGTGCCGACACTAGCAAAGTTTCCAACCGATTTCTCATACACAAACAGTTAACCGGCGTTGCCTGGTCAAACGTTGTTGTGATGCCTCGTGTAAGGAGGAGAAATACATACCATCACGTTTCCGACTTTGATAAAGGTCGGATTGTAGCCTATCGCGAATGCG
This sequence comes from Schistocerca gregaria, assembly GCF_023897955.1. Taxonomy (NCBI): domain Eukaryota; kingdom Metazoa; phylum Arthropoda; class Insecta; order Orthoptera; family Acrididae; genus Schistocerca; species Schistocerca gregaria. The sequence goes on from NC_064924.1 coordinate 432,154,497, forward strand.
GTTTACCGTATCGCGACATTGCTGCTCACGTTGGTCGAGATCCAATGACTGTTAGCAAAATATGGAATCGGGGGGTTCAGGAGGGTAATACGGAACGCCGTGCTGGATCCCAACGGCCTCGTATCACTAGCAGTCGAAATGACAGGCATCTTATCCGCATGGCTGTAATGCATCGCGCAGCCACGTCTCGATCCCTGAGTCAAGAAATGGGGACGTTTGCGAGACAACAATCATCTGCACGAACAATTCGACGACTTTTGCAGCAGCATGGACTATCAGCTCGAAGACCATGGCTGCGGTTATCCTTGACGCTGCATCACAGACAGGAGCGCCTGCGATGGTGTACTCAACGACGAACCTGGGTGCACGAATGGCAAAACGTCATTTTTTTGGATGAATCCAGGTTCTGTTTACAGCATCATGATGGTCGCATCCGTATTTCTCGTCATCGCGGTAAACGCACATTGAAAGCGTGTATTCGTCATCGCCATACTGGCGTATCACCCCGCGTGATGGTATGGGGTGCCATTGGTTACACGTCTGAGTCACCTCTTTTTCGCATTGACGGCACTTTGAACAGTGGACGTTACATTTCAGATGTGTTACGACCCGTGGCTCTACCCTTCATTCGATCCCTGCGAAACCCTACATTTCAGCAAGATAATGCACGACCGCATGTTGCAGGTCCTGTACGGGCCTTTCTGGATACAGAAAATGTTCGACTGCTGCCCTGGCCAGCACATTCTCCAGATCTCTCACCAACTGAAAACGTCTGGCCAATGGTAGCCGAGCAACTGGCTCGTCGCAATACGCCAGTCACTACTTTGGATGAAGTGTGGTATCGTGTTGAAGCTGTATGGGCAGCTGTACCTGTACACGCCATCCAAGCTCTGTTTGACTCAATGCCCAGGCGTATCAAGGCCGTTATTACGGTCAGATGTGGTTGTTCTGGGTACTGATTTCTCAGGATCTATGCGACCAAATTGTGTGAAAATGTAATCACATGTCAGTTCTAGTATAATATATTTGTCCAATGAATAACCGTTTATCATCTGCATTTCTTCTTGGTGTAGCAATTTTAATGGCCAGTAGTGTACTATCTGTTCACTGGGTAAAGCTACGAGCCCCTGACTACCAAACAGTTCGGTGAAAACCGCACATCAATAATACTTTCCATTTCTGCAATATTTACCGTGGAAGTTTTAGGTGATTCAACATGTATACCTACCGGTAATATGTACTTGTACGAAGTTACACCGACATACGGCCATATCTTCTGGGTACTTTACTTCTTTAGTCGGGCAGAATATTATGCTCATTGAAAGAGGCTGCGTTCAGACGGCACGGTTTACCCGTAATCGGCGTGGTGGCAGCAGTGAGTAAGGTTGTGGCTGTGCAGTCTGCAGACTGATGGGGGGGGGGGGGGGGGGGGGGAGGGTACCCGCGGCCCACGCCGATCTGGAGGGAACCGGTCTCGGCGCCGCCGCCGCAGAAAACGAGCCGAACACCGCGAAAAACGGCCGGCGCTGCGCCGCCGCTCGCCTTTATATACTGCATTCATCACTCGCTGCCGGCTCGCCCAAATTGAAACAAAAACCCGTTTTGCTCGCAACCGCGCCAAGTACACCGAAATAATTGAGCAGTTTTGCGTTACCTGACTCGCCTAGTACGGAGGCGCGCATTGTAAATTCAAAACGCGTCCCCGCCGCCTCTGCCTTATCGCGAGTACAGGCGAAACGAAGTCTTTTTATTTACGCGCTTCCTCTCACCGTTATTCTTTGGAGCGTTTACACCAACATTTGCACACTGTGACGGTGTGTTCCTATTTTTGTTCCGACACGTGTACTGGAAGTTGCGTGTAAGTAAGGGAGTTGCCAGTTTCTGGACATCGCAAACTGTGAAAATAAAGGTAAACCAAGGTCGATTTGTCAGTTGTAAGGATCAAGATCCATAAGAATAACGTTCCACTAAGACCTATGCTTAGCGCTCCTGTCTCACCGACGTATAAATTGGCAAAACACTTGGCCTGTCTGCTCCAACCGCACGTGGGGAAGACTGAAGAGACTAAAACTTGCACCATGCTGGTCAGCTTTGATGCTGTTTATTCGTTTACGAAATTCCAAATTCCTCTTAGTCCAGTGGTGCCCAATTCTTCATGGAACATTTCGAAACACAGGCACTGCACTTGGCACCTTGTAAACCTAAGCTGTGGTACAGATACGTCGATTGTACCTTCGTCGTGTGAAGACATGGTGAAGAACAGCTGACTTCCTAAGACACTTGAACAGCCTCCGCGACAACATAAAATTTACCGTGGAAGTGGAAAAGGACAAAAAGCTACCGTTATTTAGAATTAATTTTAATACCTTCATCTGCTAACGGACGTTGATATATACCAACGGGGACAGGTGAAAGTGTGTGCCCCGACCGGGACCAAGACGCGAGATCTCCTGCTTGCATGGCAGACGCTCCATCCATCTGAGCCACCGAGGGCACAGAGCTTAGTGCGACTGCAGGGACTATCACGAGCACGCCTCCCGCGAGACCCACATTCTCACCTTGTATGATCACACACTACATTCGTAGTGTCCCACCCCAACACACTCATTACTTGTGGAACACATTCTTACCAAGTCCCGTAAGAGTTCGGCCATGCGGATGCACACATATTACTGGAACTCTTGCGGGACTTGGTAAGAATGTCTTCCACGAGCAATGAGTGTGTTGGGGTGGGACACAAAGAATGTAGCATGTGAACATACAAGGTGAGAATGTGGGTCTCGCAGGAGACGTGCGCGAGATGGTCCCTGCAGTCGCGCTTTTCATATGTCCTCGGTGGCTCAGATGGATAGAGCGTCTGCCATGTAAGCAGGACATCCCTGGTTCGGGTCCCGATCGGGCACACATTTTCACCTCTCCCCGTTGGTATTTATCAACGGCCGTTAGCAGCTGAAGGAATTAAAATTAATTCTGAATTCCTTCTAGACGGCTGCAGGTCATCAATGGTGTCTGTTCTTCCAGACATGTATATATCAATGCCCTTTAGCAGCTGAAGATATTAAAATTAACTCTAAATTTGTTCTAGACCTCTGCAGGTCATCAATGGTGTCTGTTCTTCCGGACATGTCCGAAAAAACAGACACCATATCCATATAAGTAAAAACTACCATTTCTAGATCTGCTGGTGAAAGCCTGGGACACAGCTTTATCGAAAACCGACACACACCGACCGATACCTGCAGAAACTTTCAAATCACCACTTGATCCAGAGAAGAGGCTCTTAACGCGGGCAAGACGAATATGTGAGCTGCAGCAGCTCAGATGTGAAATACAACACTTGGAAAGTGTTCTGAGGAGCAGTGGGTACTCCAAAAGCTATATTAGAAGTGTAACAAAGTCAAACACTTGGCAAAATGACAAATCGGAAAGGGAAATGTCGGTTACGCCCTTTATGCCATACATTCCCAGACTGACGGACAGAATAGGCCGTATATTGCGCAAACATGGCGTAAACACTATTTACAAACCGACAAAGAACATCAAAGAGTGTCTCAGATCGGCAGAAGAGGAAAGGGACCCACTTGCAATGTCGGGAATATACCGCGTACCATCCACATATGGAAAAGTTTTTGTTGGAATTACTGGACGACCAATCAACACCAGAATCGGAGGAAATAAGCCACATTGCAGGCTGGGGCAGGTGGAGAAATCGGATGTGGCAGATCACGTGATGTGTGAGACGGACCACGTAGTAGAACTCGCCGACACGGAAGTTATGGCTGTAGAGAAGAGCTATCATACCCGTTTGTTCAGAGGAGCTATACAAATTCATAAACACGAGAATAACTTATCAACAAAGAACAAAGCTTCAAGGTAAACGCATGCAGGCTTCTCATGCTGGAGCGAAAGACTGCCACAGGTTGCAAGAGAACCGCACCCGAAATGACCGCAGAGAAGCCCTTGGACGTTGGCGCACCAGGTACATATACTTTGCGGCCGCGAGCTCGGCTCCACCTGCAATGGAGGGTGAAGCTTTGACAATGCGAGCCACTCGCGCTGGCGAAACCTCATAAAAACCATCAGACGAAAGTTGGCCGAAGAACCCGAGGCAGAAGCCAACAGGCAGTTTGTCAACTAGTGGCCACGAAAGCCGTTTTGTATTTCAAGGAAGGACGGACCATATGGAAAACCGAATTGCATTACTGACACCACTGTCCAGCGGACAGGCCAGTTTCGGTGTCAGCAACTACGACATAGGACAGATTGAGCGTTGGAATTGCAACAGATATGTACTGGTCTCCGTATACAGCTGTGATTCGTTGATGGATTTTCGTTCTGGGAACTCCTCCCGCTATCAGGAAGCGCATTGCACCCATCGTCTCTTCTTTTGAAGTCTCCGTTCCAGCATTCCCCATTCGGGAGGACGACGGTTCAATCCCGTCTCCAGCCATCCTGATTTAGATTTTCCGTGATTTCCCTAAATCGTTTCAGGCAAATGCCGGGATGGTTCCTTTGAAAGGGCACGGCCGATTTCCTTCCCAATCCTTCCCTAACCCGAGCTTGCACTCCGTCTCTAATGACCTCGTTGTCGACGGGACGTTAAACGCTAACCACCACCACCACCATCTCCGTTTCAGCGTTTTCAACACGACTGAGTGCAGTGGACGGTCGATATGTGCACGTGTCCGCCCTGTCTTCACGTAGGTGTGCACTCACGCCCCCTCCCCCATCCCAATCTTCTCAGCGCTCTTATAGGAACCACAGCTTCCTCTGTTGACAATGATACCTGTTATCTTTTACTACTGCAAGGTTCTGGTAACATCAGCTCAAAGCACTCCGTCTTCATGCCACGAATGGCCTACCGGGACCATCCGACCGCCGTGTCATCCTCAGTGGAGGATGCGGATAGGAGGGGCGTGGGGACAACACACCGCTCTCCCGGTCGTTATGATGGTATTCTTAACCGAAGCCGCTACTATTCGGTCGAGTAGCTCCTCAATTGGCATCACGAGGCTGAGTGCACCCGGAAAAATGGCAACAGCGCATGACGGCCTGAATGGTCACCCATCCAAGTGCCGACCATGCCCGACAGAGCTTAACTTCGGTGATCTCACGGGAAACGGTGTATCCACTGCGGCAAGGCCATTGCCTGGTAACATCAGCTACGCAAAATATCTCTCTACTGGTTCCCTAACGCCCAAAAATGACTCTGCAACTAGAGACTACGTTTGCATGCCTGCAACAAGTAGCAAATAAAAATTTTGATTAGTGGGCCAAATGTTTTCAATATTGATTAATTAAACTGATAAAAAGGCCCCACCTCACAGATCATTTGATGATTTAATAAAACACCAGTTTAATAATCATGATAAATTCTGATTAAACATTGCTAAGAGGAGGTGCAAACTGACTGATTTTAAGGACCCTGACTAGGGAGCGGAGTGGCGCTGTGAGATGTAATAGCAAAGAATTTAACAATAACTCACATTTATTTTTCATTTATAATAAAATACACACACTCAGAAGTAAAAATGCAGTTACTTGGGGTTCTAGCGCGTGCATCGACACATGGCACATTATACAACACAGCATCTGGACGGACATATGTGGGGCAAGACTGCTAAATTACTGGATACGATTTATCAAGATCACACACACCACGTTCACATTGGTCACTCCCACAACGAAAGACAGAACTTAAAAAAAAAAGCTTCCCTAATCTACATGTAAGCTCACCGGCTCATTTTGGAGAACAAAACCGACATCTAAAATACCGTACAACTCCGTAATTTTGTAAATAAACTTACCAAACCATAACACACCTACTGCGTGATGAAACTAAGGCTTCCAATTTGACCACAAGAGATGTCTACGTCAAACTGGAGCCTCATGATGTACAAAGAAACACAAGCCGGCTGGTGTGGCTGAGCGGTTCTAGGCGCATTAGCCTGGAACCGCGCGACCGCTACGGTCGCAGGTTCGAATCCTGCCTCGGGCATGGATGTATGTCCTATCTTTAGGTTATTTAGGTTTAAGTAGTTCTAAGTTCTAGGTGACTGATGACCTCAGATGTTAAGTCCCATAGTGCTCATAGCCATTTGAACCAAAGAAACACACGTGATGCACCAGAGTACGGGCTACTAAGGCCGGTAAATTAAATAAAATTTAGCACAAGCATTTCACAAAGCACACAACACATACATACCTAATAAGTTAAACTAACTAAAGCTGTACATCAGGTGGTGGCACCGCTCGTTCACACAAGTTACAGCTGCAGAAAACATCTCACCAAATAAAAGAAATATTGCTGAAATTAACACCATTCCCTGATTGAATTAGTTGGTGCGGCATGACTGTCAATGCCACGCACCAGAGTGACTACCGAAAACTCAAACAAACTTCTCACACATTTCAACTCCGCAGACAGAGGTGCTACTCAGAGCATCCGTACTCACCAGCGCCCTAAGGAAGAGTAACCTAATCATCTCTTCCGTCCAGGGTCCACAAACGGTGGTCGGAAGGGCTATGCCCGCACACCCACCGCCGTCGCGACTGCCAGATATCGCTTCGCCGCTAATCTCAAATGTTTGTGTGTATATTGTCCCGGCTAGTTAAGAACCATTCCCTTACGTATGGGTCCGGTATAAAACAGCTCTGAATCACTTTGTGAACCTAGTCGTGTGAACTAGCATTTGAAAACTGATCGCTTTTTTCCAGAGATATTTCATACACTTTCAACCACGACGAATCCAAAGAGAGTTTTTTTAAATTACTCTGGAGTAAGATATCAATGGAATTCCAGTCTACTTTTACTAATTTCTTTCCCTGAGTAGTTTGATTTAGTTACTTTAGCAGTCTGTATGAATTCGTTGAATCCTATTAAATCTGTTTGTAAAGAGGTTTATCAACTTCCTTCAGTAACTGTTGAATGTTCACAGGTATTATTGGTTCAAATGGCTGTGAGCACTATGCGACTTAACTTCTGAGGTCATCAGTCGCCTATAACTTAGAACTAATCAAACCTAACTAACCTAAGGACATCAAACATATCCACGCCCGAGGAAGGATTCGAACCTGCGACCATAGCGGTTGCTCGGCTCCAGACTGTAGCGCCTAGAAGCGCACAGATATTATTGTCTATGTACTAGCTGATTACGGAATTTGGTAAACACTGGGAATGTATCTTATATTTCTAATTTATTGACAAAATTAAGTTCTTAAATTAATGAGAGATGGCACTGGGGGATCAATGAAAGGAGAGTGGATCCTAGTGTATATTGTTTCGGTGTGATAACAATCAGTCAGTGCTACATTCCTTCGTGTACCTATCACCAAAGATATGTTTTACCATGAAACTGTCCTTTGCCATTAATGTCCGATAAATTATAAATATGTCTCTGGGCCTTGCAGTGTCTAAGCTTCTCAATTCTCACAACACGATATTAATTATGGGTTCGAATCCTTTCAATGTCTGTTCATCACAAGTTTAATCTTTTAACGGGCACTATTTTTCACTTCTCGTTTGTTAGCGGAATCACCTTGACAACGAGCGGCAAAGATACTAGTGTGATAAGGTCTAAACTATTTTCGGTCCCAATACTCTTTAATAATTCGCATACAGCGAATGAAGTCCTAATTCAACGTAAAAGTTTCCGTATTGTCAATGAATCGATCGTAGCGTTTCGTTTAACATGTACAATCACCATTCACTTGAATATCAACGTTCGTACACCCAGTCACCTCTGATTAACTCCGTCTGTGAATTTATCCCAAGCCGGCAGCGGTAGCCGAGCGGTTCTAGGCGCTTCAGTCCGGAACCGAGCGACTGCTACGGTCTCAGGTCCGTAGCCTGCCTCGGGCATGGGTGTGTGTGATGTCCTTAGGTTAGTTAGGTTTAAGTAGTTGTAAGTTCTAGGGGACTGATGTCAAGTCCCATAGCACTCAGAGCTGTAGAGGACAAGGAGTTATTTTTAGGAAATATGGTGCGAAATTGTGATTTAGTGTGTTTCAGTGCGCGATGCGTCAGCCTCACGGCAGACGGCGGACGAAGATAATCTATTCTTCATCACTCCAATGTCTAATTCAGTTCTAAGAATGCGGTTTAATTAGGCTTCTAATCCCAAAATTCGGACTACCACGGAAGAACTGCGAATACACACGCCACCGCTGAAAACAAAAACTCAAGAGAGCTAACAATGCTGCTCATTGGTTTATATATTACATTCAAAATAAAACGCAGTTCTGTAATGTCTTCCTTGGATTCCCTGTGTACTTCTTTGGGTCACTCTGCTTCGAATATCTACTCTTTGTAAAATTTTAACTAACTATTACTTCGAAGTATTACTAGCTTTTTTTGGTTTTTAGGCCATTTCGTATTACAGAATTTAATCTACTACTCTTTTCTGTATAACAACTCTCTAAAGAGCGTAAGCGGTTTCTACCTGTACCAAACTCACAATGGTTGCTGACCAGTGCCCACTAATACCTCTCTGATCTAACGTAGCAGCATTCGGAACTCTACACAATGGTTGGCCACTCTGATCGTAGCATTCATAAAACGATGTGGCGACTCACATAAAGCCGTTACAATTTCATTACGATCCCTTCAGCTGTTTTCATTTTACAGCCCATATAATTTGTGAAGAGAGAGTGACAGCTACAACTGAATTAATTCTTAATGACTTTGCGGAGCTATACTAATCAGTTCAACATTTCACTTTACACTCAAAGCTAGAATAGATGAGTAATCACCATATATAGGAAGGGGATGTTAGTGCGTAAATGTTAAGAGGTTGGGTCAGTGACCTCCCTTTCGCACAGGATAACTTCAGCAGCAGCGCGCTCTCTCGGAGCACCGGCGAGCATGTCCGCCACAATGGCGAGGCAGGGAGGTCCGCCGTAACCCTTGCGGTGTGGGAAACGACAGTACGTCTCGCGTGAGGCGCTTTAGCCGGCCGAACGGAGCAATTAGCCATATGGCTGGCTGGATGGCGTGGCCTGCTGCTGCCGTGGCAACCGCCGCCGATTGTTATCCTGCGGGTGTCCCGGCAACAATGGTCGCCATTCAGCTGTGCGGGATATGAAGGCAGGCGCCTAATTGAGGGGTCGCCACTGCGCAGTTGCGGTGGAGCCGGTAATGGTAGCCTGCCGGCGCACCTCTCAGCAGCCGGACGTCAGAATGCACTAACAATTATGACGACAACAGCACCGGTCACGTAGCATGTCGCAACGCCCTGTCCGCCGACGTTAGTTGCACTCGCGAGCCGGTGGAAATAGCTACTGTGTCGGAGACATAACGTTACAGTAGCCATGCCATTTGGTGCAGTTCGACATGAGCCGCAACTGGGATGTAGTCATGGTTGTACTGGCTATCGGCGTAACATTTGAATGTAGGCTAGGTGAGATACGTGGTACAAATCTAATCGTATGTATCCGAGACGCAGGGCACCCCATCTCCACGGTCGTGGAAAAACAAAGCTTTTCATATGCCAACCATTGCAATAGTGAACTGTGGGCTGTGACTATCTCGATCAATAGGGAAACGCCGCTACTGTGTCGGAGACATAACGTTACAGTAGCCATGCCATCTGGTGCAGTTCGACATGAGCCGCAACTGGGATGTAGTCATGGTTGTACTGGCTATCGGCGTGGCATTTGAATGTAGGCTAGGTGAGATACGTGGTACAAATCTAATTGTATCTATCCGAGACGCAGGGCACCCCATCTCCACGGTCGTGGAAAAACAAAGCTTTTCATATGCCAACCATTGCAATAGTGAACTGTGGGCTGTGACTATCTCAGTCAATGGGGAAACGCCGCCACAGTACTCATCCAATGCAGACAACAAATGAAGCGTGCATGAGGACAACACCAAATTTAGAGAAATTGGCCAAAAAGCTGTTTAGTTAATTCTTTCATATTATTTTATTAAATCTTGATATTAAATGTCAGAAAAGGATTGAATAATAGTTCTAAGGATTTTTTTGCCAAGATTTTTGTTAGACCTTAACTTTTCCAGGCGAATTGAATGTTCAAATAACTTACGGGTTTGCTGCTGGGAGGCGTCGTCGACCACCGCCGATATTTCGACAGGTGCACACACTGCCATTCTCAAGGCACAACTGCAGGGAGGAAGCAATGTGCTAGGAAATTTAATACCTCGGTTCACATAGGAGAAACAAGGAAGATACCACACACAGAACAAGTAACCGCAGAGTCAACACACAACCAAAGTAACCAACATCAGAAATATCGATAGTGACTATTATTCAACAGGTGAGGTAGCACTAATTCTGTCCCTCTGTTTTTTGATGAGAGACAGAGCCGAATTCCAAGCAGCATTTAAACAAAATCCACCATCTCCGTTTATAAGGTTACTTGATAGTTTGATTTCAACAGCTTCCTTAATAACACTATTCAAATAACTGGACGTGCAAGCCAGAATCTCCGTGTTGTTGTATTCCATAGGATGACCAGTGTCAAGGCAATGTTCTACAATAGCGGATTTTCTCGGCTCTTGTAAGTGTGTGTGACGCTTATGTTCAATACACCGGTCTTCCACAGTCCTGATTGTCTGACCAATATATGACATGCCACCTTCAGCAAATTTCTGACCAGGACCCAGAAGTGCCAAAACATAAATGGTGGTGACTTTCAACATCTACTATAGTCAGATCAGTACTGTACCTCCTCTCCTCTATCGTGTTTCTTTGTAACCTGGAATTCATTTGCCCATCCTATGTACAATTGGAAAGTACCCGTGGTCTAGGGGTAGCGTCTTTGAATCATAATCAAAACGTCTTCGGTCCCGGGTTCGATCCCCGCCACTGCCTAAATTCTGATAAATACTCAGCATTGGCATTGGCGGCCGAAGACTTCCAGCATAAGAAGTCAGCCTCATTCTGCCAACTGCCTTGTCAAAGAGAGTCGAGGAGCGGATAGAGGTTCAGCGCACTCTCTTGTCCTAGGGGTGAGAAATTGCCCCTAAAAGCGGAAGAATCAGCAATGATCAACGACATGAGGATGCAGAAGGCAATGGAAACCACTGCATTAAAGACATGTAACGTGTATCCACAGGACATGTGGCCTGTAGTTGAAGAAGTGTCATGATGATCTCTCCATTGGCAAAAGATTCCGGAATAGCCCCCATTCGGATATCCGGGAGGGGACTGCAAAGGGGGAGGTTACCATGAGAAAAAGATTGAATAATCAACGAAAGGATAATGTTCTACGAGTCGGGGCGTGGAATGTCAGAAGCTTGAACGTGGTAGGGAAACTAGAAAATCTGAAAAGGGAAATGCAAAGGCTCCATCTAGATATAGTAGGGGTCAGTGAAGTGAAGTGGTAGGAAGACAAGGATTTCTGGTCAGATTAGTATCTGGTAATATCAACAGCAGCAGAAAGTGGTATAACAGGTGTAGGATTCGTTATGAATAGGAAGGTAGGGCAGAAGGTGTGTCACTGTGAACAGTTCAGTGACCGGGTTGTTCTAATCAAAATCGACAGCAGACCAACAACGATAACGATAGTTCAGGTATACATGCCGACGTCGCAAGCTGAAGATGAGCAGATAGAGAAACTGTATGAGGATATTGAAAGGGTAATGCAGTATGTAAAGAGGGACGAAAATCTAATAGTCTTGGGCGACTGGAATGCAGTAGTAGGGGAAGGAGCAGAAGAAAAGGTTACAGGAGAATATGGGCTTGGGACAAAGAATGGAAGAGGAGCAAGACTAATTGAGTGCTGTAACACGTTTCAGCTAGTAATAGCGAATACCCTGTTCAAGAATCACAAGAGGAGGAGGTATACTTGGAAAAGGCCGGGAGATACGCGAAGATTTCAATTAGATTACATCATGGTCAGACAGAGATTCCGAAATCAGATACTGGATTGTAAGACGTACCCAGGAGCAGATATAGACTCAGATCACAATATAGTATTGATGAATAGGCTGAAGATCAAGGCATTAGTCAGGAAGAATCAATACGCTAAGAAGTGGGATACGGAAATTCTAAGGAATGACGAGATTCGTTTGAAGTTCTCTAACGCTATAGATACATCAATAAGGAATAGCGCAGTAGCAACACAGTTGAAGAGGAATGGACGTCACTAAAAAGGGTCATCACAGAAGTTGGGAAGGAAAACATAGGTACAAAGAAGGTAGCTGCGAAGAAACCATGGGTAACAGAAGAAATACTTCAGTTGATTGATGAAAGTAGGAAGTACAAACATGTTCCGAGAAAATCTGGAATACAGAAATACAAGTCGCTGAGGAATGAAATAAATAGGAAGTGCAGGGAAGCTAAGACGAAATGGCTGCAGGAAAAATGTGAAGACATCGAAAAAGATATGATTGTCAGAAGGACAGACTCAGCATACAGGAAAGTCAAAACAACCTTTGGTGACATTAAAAAAAAACGGTGGTAACATTAAGAGTGCAACGGGAATTCCACTGTGAAGTTCAGTGGAGAGAGCAGATAGGTGGAAAGAATACATTGAAAGCCTCTATGAGGGTGAAGATTTGTCTGATGTGGTAGAAGAAGAAACAGGAGTCGATTTAGAAGAGATAGGGGATCCAGTATTAGAATCGGAATTTAAAAGAGCTTACGGTCAAATAAGGCAGAAGGGACAGACAACATCCCATCACAATTTCTAAAATCATTAGGGGAAGTGGCAACAAAACGACTATTCACGTTGGTGTGTAGAATATATGAGTCTGGCGACATACCGTCTGACTTTCGGAAAAGCATCATCCACACAATTCCGAAGACGGTAAGAGCTGACAAGTGCGAGAATTATCGCACAATCAGCTTAACAGCTCATGCATCGAAGCTGCTTACAAGAATAATATACAGAAGAATGGAAAAGAAAATTGAGAATGCGCTACGTGACGATCAGTTTGGCTTTAGGAAAAGTAAAGGCACGAGAGAGGCAATTCTGACGTTACGGCTAATAATGGGAGCAAGGCTAAAGAAAAATCAAGACACTTTCATAGGATTTGTCGACCTGGAAAAAGCGTTCGACAATATAAAATGGTGCAAGCTGTTCAAGATTCTGAAAAAAGTAGGGGTAAGCTATAGGGAGAGACGGGTCATACGCGCATTCCGGAACCGTGCGACTGCTACGGTCGCAGGTTGGAATCCTGCCTCGGGTATGGATGTCCTTAGGTTACTTAGGTTTAAGTAGTTCTAAGTTCTAGGGGACTGATGACTACAGCAGTTGAGTCCCATAGTGCTCAGAGCCATTTGAACCATTTTTTAGACGGGTCATATACAATATGTACAGCAACCAAGAGGGAATAATAACAGTGGACGATCAAGAACGAAGTGCTCGTATTAAGAAGGGTGTAAGACAAGGCTGTAGCCTTTCGCCCCTACTCTTCAATCTGTACATCGAGGAAGCAATGATGGAAATAAAAGAAAGGTTCAGGAGTGGAATTAATATACAAGGTGAAAAGATATCAATGATACGATTCGCTGATGACATTGCTATCCTGAGTGAAAGTGAAGAAGAATTAAATGATCTGCTGAACGGAATGGACAGTCTAATGAGTGCACAGTATGGTTTGAGAGTAAATCGGAGAAAGACGAAGGTAATGAGAAGTAGTAGAAATGAGAACAGCGATAAACTTAACATCAGGATTGATGGTCACGAAGTCAATGAAGTTCAGGAATTCTGCTACCTAGGCAGTAAAATAACCAATGACGGACGGAGCAAGGAGGACATCAAAAGCAGACTCGCTATGGCAAAAAAAGGCATTTCTGGCCAAGAGAAGTCTACTAATATCAAATACCGGCCTTAATTTGAGGAAGAAATTTCTGAGGATGTACGTCTGGAGTACAGCATTGTATGGTAGTGAAACATGGACTGTGGGAAAACCGGAACAGAAGCATTTGAGATGTGGTGCTACAGACGAATGTTGAAAATTCGGTGGACTGATAAGGTAAGGAATGAGGAGGTTCTACGCAGAATCGGAGAGGAAAGGAATATGTGGAAAACACTGATAAGGAGAAGGGACAGGATGATAGGACATCTGCTAAGACATGAGGGAATGACTTCCATGGTACTAGAGGGAGCTGTAGAGGGGAAAAACTGTAGGGGAAGACAGAGATTGGAATACGTGAAGCAAATAATTGAGGACGGGGGTTGCAAGTGCTACTCTGAGATGAAGAGGTTGGTACAGGAAAGTAATTCGTTGTGGGCCGCTTCAAACCAGTATGTAGACTGATGACCAATATATATATATATATATATATATATATATATATATATATATATATATATATATATATATATATATAATTGTTGAGAACGGTGGATGATATAAATTGTTAACAGCTATGAGCACTTGTTCAGTAGAAGAGATATGTTTCATAGTAGCGAAGATGAACAAATGTTCCTAAACCTTGAGGTAGCACTTTAGAACCTATATTTATACCACTAAACATTTTTCCTCTTTTGGTCCATTCTAGCACCTCTTAAAGTTGCCGACATTACGATCTATGCAACAATGGTACCAGTACATGTATTCCACTGTCAGAGGTTTCAGAACAATTTTCGCTTGAAACTTTCGACTCGGTAGTTTCCAGACCAGGGTCTCATGCCTCAAACCGATGCAATTTCGCTTCCCCATAATCCCTAAAACATTCTAAAATCATTACGGAACAACCACCATATTGCGCTTTTCGCGATATTACTTTACGATGTAGAATAACAGAACAGCAGGAATAAAAATTCTTCAGCCATATCACTTTAAATGCGATTTATCTACAAGGTGATTACTGGCTTGACTTCCAACTTTTGAGAAATGTGCTGCCCTAGGCCTTGATCTAACGTCAAAAGCGCAGCTTTCATGTCACATTGTATAAAAAAATAAACATTCTGTCGGGAAAACTAGTAACGAAAAGACTCACCACTACACCGGAATCTGCATTTGTTTTGAAACTATAAGTTTCAACTATAAGTAATTTACGTCCATTATTATCAACAAGAGAGTTCTTATATGATAATATTTCAAGAATGTGACATCTTTTGAAGTGATTTCGTTCACATCGTTACTACAAGTATATGTCTCAGAAAAGAGTATAATCAACAGAACTTTCAGTATCTGTTTAAACACTTCCCCATGATTTAGACGGTTGAGGAACCAATTAACAGTCAACAAATGTAAGTGTCCGAAACATTTGGTATCCTTCAATGACACAGACTGACTATATACGAGGTATTTGTTCTTCTCCGGGGTTAATCCCATCCAGAACTTTGCGGCTGGGAGGTTCTTCCTACCGCCGCAATCTCTGCCTTATGGTGTAGGGAAGGGGGGGGGGGGGACGGGTAGCGGGCTCAACCTGTCTGTAAACATCTAATACATAATTTACATTTGCTGAGTGGAGTGAAATGCTTGTTCCTGTTGTGTGAAACTTAGATGTTAGGTTTTGTATTTCGTGAATCGAGCTCGTAAAATATATGAGGAACAATAGAAAAACAACGAAAAACTTACCGAACAAACAAGGAAGAGCGTTTTTAACCTTCTGAGGTCGACATACGTCGCTTTATACATTCCGTCGCCGCACATCACGTCTCTCAAGGCGCGCCTGTCTTTACGTATTTGAAATACACATCACAGATGTAGTTTAACAAGATCAGATCAAAGATGAAGTTTAACACGTAGGCCAGGGACGTCGTCAGAGATCTGAGTATTAATAAGTTAATGTATGTCAGGAATACATTTAAAATGAATCTTCACAATTACTAAAATAACTATGGCGGAATCTGTCTGTTCATTTAACGTAGATTCAGGCTTTTTAATTCCGTGTAAGTAAATTTCCACTTGTTCTAATAGAGTTAGTATCATACTAGTGGCACCATATTGTATTACTATGGGCCAGTTGTGCAATCTCGGGATAAATTCAGGGCTAGCTAACCGAGGAATAGGCTAACCACTGGTCAACTTGGAAACGCGTGGTACGTTGCCATTTTATTCCTCGGTTAATTATTCCCGGAATGGCGTTCATGTCGAGTTAAGTTGGCAACGAGTGAAGAGCACTCTGGGTATTTTTCCATACGTCATTTCATATTTGCGTTTTGCGTAGTCGTCGTCTGCAGAAATAGCCTGTCAAACATCAGTGATAAATGGTTCAAATGGCTCTGAGCACTGTGGGACTTAACTTCTGAGGTCATCAGTCCCCTAGATCTTAGAACTACTTAAACCTAACTACCCTAAGGACATCACACACATCCATACCGTAGGCAGGATTCCAGACTGAAGCGCCTAGAACCGCTCGTCCACTCCGGCCGGCCATGAGTGATAAACGTTCCAGATCGCAAAACTTTTCGCTTGAAGATACCTTGAGGCTGGTAGATACTGTGAACGAGTTCAAGAGTATAGTAGAAAACACGAAAACTTTTGCAGTCTCCGTCAGTGAAAATATTAGTCAAAACATTTAACTAAATTGGTAGCTTACATATATCTATAACTTCCTATCTTAAATTTAGTTACATGATCAGATATTCGTTATTTGACCGTAAGAGATCTTTCTAGATTTGCGAATAACGTATACGAGAAAATATGCAACAGTTTCCATTCACAAACAACTTCACATAGATCGACAGAGCAGCTACAACAGACGTGGGATCATTATTGTAATTTGAAGAAAGATACATGTAAATATTAAGCATAGAAAGGTAACAGAGGCTGTAGATTAGCGGCGTCCCATATGAAGAATGTCCAAATTGGGCACAATGAAATACACGATTTGATAAAGTTGTCAACAGAAGAGCGCCACAGCCTGTTCAATTTAGATGCAGCATTTCTGCACTATAGTATTCCATCGCATGTAGATGTAGGGTAGATGGTGAAGGGAACTGTATGTAGCCACATAAATAGAAGCAATTGTGAAATCCGTCTGCTTTGTGGAATAGTTGACCTTTACAAACTCTCCAACAAACTGCGACAACATAGACATCGTGAGGATTGATTTGGCTGAAAATTCTGGAAGGTGTTACTAGCTAGATTGCTGTTGTATTTGTGTCTTAGAATGATTCATTCATTACAGTAGCAATGGGTGTTACACAGAAAATACCATTGCTAAATTATTAAACACTATTTGTGCATCCACTTTTGCAGTTATTGAGCATACATGAATCATGCTTCTGTGATGTGATGATTATTAATTATATTGTGAGTATGTATGAAAAATAAGATACTAACATTTACAATGTTGTTGTTGTTGTGGTCTTCAGTCCTGAAACTGGTTTGATGCATCTGTCCATGCCACTATATCCTGTGCAAGCTTCTTCATCTCCCAGTACCTACTGGAGCCTACATCATTCTGAATCTGCTTAGTGTATTCATCTCTTGGTCTCCCTCTACGATTTTTACCCTCCACGCTGCCCTCCAATACTAAATTGGTGATCCCTCGGTGCCTCAGAACATGTCCTACCAACCGATCCCTTCTTCTAGTCAAGTTGTGCCACAAACTCCTCTTCTCCCCAATTCTATTCAATACCTCCTCTTTAGTTATGTGGTCTACCCATCTAATCTTCAGTATTCTTCTGTAGCACCACATTTCGGAACCTTCTATTCTCTTCTTGTCTAAACTATTTATCGTCCATGTTTCACTTCCATATGTGGCTACACTCCATACAAATACTTTTAGAAACTACTTCCCGACACTTAAATCAATACTCGATGTTAACAATTTTTTCTTCTTCAGAAACGCTTGCAAGGTGTCAGGCAAATCCAACACCTTATATGAAAACCCTGACATGATAGCAAATCCGGCAGTATGTTATATAGCTCCAAATAAATCCTGACATTAAATTAACCAAAGTAATACGATCAGCGAGTGAGCAAATGGAATACCACAGACTAACACAAGAACGCTTAAATTCATGTCATACCTTCCCACCATGAAACAGACGCAGTTCCGAGGGGAGAAAAGAGAACAGAAGCCGAAAGCAGAATCGTGTAGGCTAGGGGGCCCTACGATATGGGACGGACACCCACGTTGCCAACTGACCGACAGAACCACCCCCCAGCCCATGTTAAAAGATAGAGCCCTCCAGAAGAACAGTATAGATCTTACGATAACACTAAAAGGGCCATACCAGCTGCAAGTTTAAGCGTGAGACTTTTTCGCGTCTCTGTTACGTTTCAAACGTTAAAAACATTGCCCCACGGCGAAAAGTATAACGTTTCTCATTGGATAGACAGAATTTTTGCACGCGGAGCTTAAGGTTAACATTGAGATCCTGATTGGTCCGTTGACAACACAGCCAGATAGCTTTTTTAAACCAACTTTGGTAAATTGTAGTAAGAAGTAGTTAGGTGTGAGTTGCTTCCGAGACGGCGAGGTGTGGAGCTGGGCCACCCGCCGCCCCCTGACGCTGCCTAAACACCGTCAAGGCAATGAACACACGCGTCGCCGCATTTTTGAGCGCATAAGTCTTCACTCAGAACTGCAGAAGTCTCATCTGTTACATCCCCTTTTTGAGTAATACTAGTGTCGATCGTCAATTAAATCTCATGGTGTTCACATTTGTCACTTGAAGTAAAAATCTGAAACGCGATGATTTTTCTGTTATATAGCTATTGAGAAGCCACATCAGCCACTGTAATTTACGACAAGTTAGATAAGTAATTAAAGATAATTGAGGGTCACTGTAGACCATTTTGATAGTTTTCTCTTTTATGAAACTCAACTTAAATCTACATTATAGATATGATATGGCATACGTCATCCTTCCATGCATTATAGAACTTGGAAACCCATTCAGGGAATATTCGTTCACATTTTTGTTGAACGCAGTTGGTTTTTATCATCCTGTATTAAAATATTTACTTTTGTCAATATTGCAATTTATAAAGAATGTTTTGTGAGTAGAATAAAATTTCCAATGGTAAACTTAACTGCTTTTTCGACGTCATTTTACCAGCTAACTAAAAATTGGAAAGCCTTGAACCCCATCCACTAAATTTAGTTAGTATAAAGATACTTTTACAGGGAGTGCAGTGGATCTGGCGCTGAAATCATTAAGTATTTGGTTATATCATACCTAGTCTCACTGAACTCTTCTGAACTCTACATGTCATGTGTGGTCTGGCGTCTTCTTTCCAGCAACATGTCCTAGGTTCAATTAGTCAATTCCCTAAAAAACACGCTCAGAACGTCGTTGCACGAAAGTGGTAGGGAAACACGACTTAGAACAAACAGACACCACGCAGAATGTTAGACGCTTTCCTTGCCATTGACAGTCTACATTTTATGTCCTCTCTACTTCGACCATCATCAGTTATTTTGCTCCCCAAATACCAAAACTCCTTTACTACTTTAAGTGTCTCATTTCCTAATCTAATGCCGTCAGCATCACCCGACGTAATTCGACTACATTCCATTATCCTCGTTTTGCTTTTGTTGATGTTCACCTTATACCGTTCAACTGCTCTACCAGGTCCTTTGCTGTCTCTGAAAGAATTGCAATGTCATCGGCGAACCTCAAAGTTTTTATTTCTTCTCCATGGATTTTAATTCCTACTCCAAATTTATCTTTTGTTTCCTTTACTGCTTGCTCAATATACAGATTGAATAACATCGGGGATGGGCTACAACCCTGTCTCACTCCCTTCCCAACCACTGCTTCCCTTTCATGTCCCTCGACTCTTATAACTGCCATCTGGTTTCTGTACAAATTGTAAATAGCCTTATTAAACTGATAGTTCGGTAACTTTCACATCTGTCAACACCTGCTTTCTTTGGGATTGGAATTATTATATTCTTCTTGAAGTCTGAGAGTATTTCGCCTGTCTCATACATCTTGCTCACCAGATGGTAGAGTTTAGTCAGGACTGGCTCTCCCAAGGCCGTCAGTAGTTCCAATGGAATATTGTTTACTCTGGGGGCCTTGTTTCGGCGCAGGTCTTTCAGTGGTCTGTCAAACTCTTCACGCAGTTTCCTATCTCCCATTTCATCTTCATCTACATCCTCTTCCATTTCCATAATATTGTCCTCAAGTACATCGCCCATGTATCGACCCTTTGTATACTCCTTCCACCTTTCTGCTTTCCCTTCTCTGCTTCAAACTGGTTTTCCTTCAAAGCTCGTGATATTCATGGAAGTGATTCTCCTTTCTCCAAAGGTCTCTTTAATTTTCCTGTGTCTATCTTACCGTTAGTGAGGTAAGCCTCTACATCCTTACATTTGTCCTCTAGCCATCCCTGCTTAGCCATTTTGCACTTCCAGTCGATCTCATTTTTGAGACGTTTGCATTCCTTTTTGCCTACTTCATTTACTTCATTTTTATATTTTCTCCTTTCATTAATTAAATTCAATATTTCTTCTGTTACCCAAGGGTTTCTACTAGCCCTCGTCTTTTTACCTATTTGACCCTATGCTGCCTTCACTATGTCATCCCTCAAAGCTGCCTATTCTTCTTCTACTGTATTTCTTTCCCCCATTCCTGTCAATTGTTCCCTAGTGCTCTCCCTGAAACTCTGT
Source organism: Schistocerca gregaria (assembly GCF_023897955.1). Classification (NCBI taxonomy): domain Eukaryota; kingdom Metazoa; phylum Arthropoda; class Insecta; order Orthoptera; family Acrididae; genus Schistocerca; species Schistocerca gregaria. The sequence continues at coordinate 432,174,989 of NC_064924.1, forward strand.
ACACCCTCTGGTTCTGTCAGTTTATCCAGGTCCCATCTCCTTAAATTCCCACCTTTTTGAAGTTTCTTCAGTTTTAATCTGCAGTTCATAACCAATAGATTGTGGTCAGAGTCCACATCTGCCCGTGGAAATGTCTTACAATTTAAAACCTGGTTCTTAAATCTCTGTCTTACCATTATATAATCTATCTGATACCTTTTAGTATCTCCAGGTTTCTTCCATGTATACAATCAAGTGTTAGCTATGATGAAGTTATGCTCTGTGCAAAATTCTACCAGGCGGTTTCCTCTTTCATTTCTTAACCCCAATCCATATTCACCTACTATGTTCCCTTCTCTCCCTTTTCCTACTCTCTTATTCCAGTCACCCATGACTCTTAAATTTTCGTCTCTCTTCAGTACCTGAATAATTTCTTTTATCTCATCATACATTTCATCGATTTCACCGTCATCTGCAGAGCTAGTTGGCATATAAACTTGTACTACTGTTGTAGGCATGGGCTTCGTATCTATCTTGGCCACAATAATGCGTTCACTATACTGTTTGCAGTAGCTTACCCATTCTCCTATTTTTTATTCATTATTAAACCTACTCCTGCATTATCCCTATTTGATTTTGTATTTATAACCCTGTATTCACCTGACCAAAAGTCTTGTTCCTCCTGCCACTGAAATTCACAAATTCCCACTATATCTAACTTTAACCTATCCATTTCCCTTTTTAACTATTCTAACGTACCTGTCCGATTAAAGGATCTGACATTCCACGCTCCGACTCTGTGTGTGTAAACTAGTTCACGTAATCTTTCATTGCTTTAGTGACTGTGGCACGACGATTGTTTGTGGTGTCAAATAAACATTTTAAAATACATTTTAGCAGATATCAATTTACTAGAACCATTCTCTCACTGTTGTTGTTGCTGTGGTCTTCAGTCCAGACACTGGTTTGATGCAGCTCTCTATCTACTCTACCCTGTGCAGGCTTCGTCGTCTCCAAGTAGCTACTGCAATCGGCATTCATATGAATCTACTTAGTGTATTCATCTCTTCCTCTTCGATTCATACCCCCCACGCTGCCCTCCAACACTAAATCGGTAATCCCTTGATGCCTGCCGGCCGATGTGGCCGAGCGGTTCTAGGCGCTTCAGCCTGGAAACGCGCGACCGCTGCTGTCGCAGGTTCGAATCCTGCCACGGGCATGGATGTGTGTGATGTCCTTAGGTTAGTTTGGTTTAAGTAGTTCTGAGTTAAGTCCCACACTGCTCAGAGCCATTTGAACTATTATGAACCTTGATGCCTCAGAACATGTCCTACCAACCGACCCCTGCTTCTAGACTAGTTGTGCCACAAATTCCTCTTCTCCCCAATTCTGCTCAGTACCTCCTCATTAGCTACGTGATCTACCCATCTAATCTTCAGCCTTCTTATGTAGCACTACATTTCGAAAGCTTCTACCTCTTCTTGTCTAAACTATTTATCGTCCATGTTTCACTTCCATACATGGTTACACTCTATACAAATACTTTCAGAAAAGACTTCCTGATACTTCAATCTATACTCAATGTTAACAAACTTCACTCCTTCAGAAACGCTTTCCTGTCCATTGCCATTCTACGTTTTATATCCTCTCTACTTCGAACATCATTAGTTATTTTGCTCCCCAAATAGCAAAACTCATTTACTACTTTAAGTGTCTCATTTCCTAATCGAATTCCCTCAGCATCAATTGATTTAATTAGACTACGTTCCATTATTCTCGTTTTGTTCTTGTTGATGTTCGTCTTATATTCTCCTTTCAAGACAGTGTCCATTCCATTCAGCTGCTCTACCAGGTCCTTTGCTGTCTCTGACAGAATTGCAATGTCATGGCAAACCTCAAAATTTTTCTGTCTTCTCCATGGATTTTAATTCCTACTCGAATTTTTTTCTTTTGTTTCCTTTATTGCTTGCTCAGTGTATAGATTGAATAACATCGGGGATAGGCTACAACCCTGTCTCACTCCCTTCCCAACCAATGCTTCCCTGTCATGTTCCTAGACTCTTATAACTGCCATCTGGTTTCTATGGTTTCTATACAATTTGGAAGTGGCCTTTCACTCCTTTTATTTTACCCCTGCCACCATCAGAACTTGAAAGAGAGTCTAGCAGTCAACATTGTCGAAAGCTAGAAAAGTAGGTTTGCCTTTCCTTAATCTAGCTTCTAAGATAAGTCGTAGGGTGTACCAACATTTCTACGGAATCCAAACTGATCTTCCCCAAGGCCGTCTTCTACTAGTTTTCCATTCGTCTCTAAAGAATTCGTGTTAGTCTTTTGCCGCCGTGACTTATTAAACTGGTAGTTCGGTAATTTTCACACCTGTCAGCACCTGCTTTCTTTGGTATTGGAATTATTATATTCTTCTTGAAGTCTTAGGGTATTTCTCCTGTCTCATACATCTTGCTCACAAGTGTTTTGTCAGGGCAGGATTTCCCAAGGTTATCAGTAGTTCTAACGGTAAACTGTTTATTCCCGGGGCCTTGTTTCGACTTAGGTCTTTCAGTGCTCTGTTAAACTCTTCACGCAGTATCATATCTCCCATTTCACCTTCATCTACGTCCTCTTTCATCTCTGTAATATTGCCCTCAAGTACACCGCCCTCGTATAGACCCTCTATATATTCCTTCCACCTTTCTGCTTTCCCTTCTTTACTTAGTACTGGTTTTCCATTTGAGCTCAGATATTCATACAAGTGGTCCTCTTTTCTCCAAACGACTCTTTTCTTCCTGTGGGCAGTATCTATCTTACCCTAGTGATACATGTCTCTATATCCTTACATTTATCCTCTAGCCATCCCCGCTTAGCAATTAAGCACTTCCTGTTGATCTCATTTTTGAGACGTTTGTATTCCTTTTTGCCTGCTTCGTTTAGTGCAGTTTTATATTTTCTCCTTTCATCAATTAAATTCAATATCTCTCCTATTACCCAAGGATTTCTACTAGCTCTCGTTTTTTACCTACTTGATCCTATTCTGTCTTCACTATTTCATTTCCAAAGCTACCCGTTCTTCTTCTACTGTATTTCTTTCCCTGTTCTTGTCAATAGTTCCTTAATGTTCTCTCTGACACTCTGTACAACCTCTGGTTCTTTCAGTTTATCCAGGTCCCATCACCTTAAATTAGCACCTTTTTGTAGTTTCTTCAGTTTTAATCTACAGTTCATAACCATTAGATAGTGATCAGAGTCCACATCTGCCTCTGGAAAATGTCTTACAATTTAAAACCTGGTTCCTAAATCTCTGTCTTACCATTATATAATCTATCTGATACCTTTTAGTATCTCCAGCCTTCTTCCATGTATACAGCCTTCCTTTATGATTCTTGAACCAAGTGTTACCTATGATTAAGTTGTGCTCTGTGCAAAATTCTACCAGGCGGCTTCCTCTTTCATTTCTTAGCCCCAATCCATATTCACCAACTACGTTTCCTTCTCTCCCTTTTCCTATTACCGAATTCCAGTCACCCATGACTATTAAATTTTCGTCACCCTTCACTATTTGAATAATTTCTTTTATTTCATCATACATTTCGTCAATTTCTTCAACATCTGCAGAGCTAGTTGGCATATAAACTTGTACTACTGTAGTAGGTGTGGGCTTCGTATCTATCTTAGCCACAATATTGCGTTCGCTATGCTGATTGTAGTAGCTTACCCGCATTCCTATTTTCCTATTCATTATTAAACCTACTCCTGCATTACCCCTATTTGATTTTGTGTTCATAACCCTGTAGTCACCTTACCAGAAGTCTTGTTCCTCCTGCCACCGAACTTCACTAATTCGCACTATATCTAACTTTAACCTACCATTTCCCTTTTTAAATTTTCTAACCTACCTGCCCGATTAAGGGACCTGACATTCCACGCTCCGATCCGTAGAACACCAGTTTTCTTTCTCCTGATAACAACGTCCTCTTGAGTAGTCCCCGCCTGGAGATCCGAATGGGGGACTATTTTACCTCCGGAATATTTTACCCAAGAGGACGCCATCATCATTTAATCATACAGTAAAGCTGCATGCCCTCAGGAAAAATTACGGCCGTAGTTTCCCCTTGCTTTCAGCCGTTCGCAGTACCAGCACAGCCAGGCCGTTTTGGTTATTGTTACAAGACCAGATCAGTCAATCATCCAGACTGTTGCCCTTGCAACTACTGAAAAGGCTGCTGCCCCTCTTCAGGAACCACACGTTTGTCTGGCCTCTCAACAGATACCCCTCCGTTGTGGTTGCACCTACTGTACGGCTATCTGTATCGTTGAGGCGCGCAAGCCTCCCCACCAAAGGCAAGGTCCATGGTTCATGGGGGGAACATTTACAATAGGCATCCATTATCTTTGTTTATAATTTTGGAGTGGAAATGTACCTATGGCACATACCAAACTGGAAGCTTCTGCTATTTTATCTCACCATAAATGGTCCAGAAACTGTTTTATACATAATTTTGGGTAGTGCAATCATCCCTAGCACCTGTATGTAATCCGGGAGGATAAGGGGAAGTGACCAGAGGCCAGGTACCTTCACTATGTTCTTTCTTTTTTTTCTTGTCAACTCGGCTTGGAACTGTCAGTTTTAAGAATTAGCAGAGTTGCAGATCGTGCTGCTTCAAAACTACCTAGACAAGAACCAGAGATGGGAGAAAGAACCTTATTGGTTAAAAAAGGATCGTGAAACTCAAAATTAGGATCTGAAAATAAAAAGTAATACACATGATTTCAGATTAAAATATATTAATCCATGCACATTTGATTATTTTACTTTATTTTAATTACAGAAGAGAATTGAAATAATTAAAAATCTGTCTCTTGTGCATGGTATCCTGTGTCCTACACATCCTTTTAATAATCATACTGGCTGTCCCCTTGCCTTTTCCAATAAAGTCTCCAATGGACAGGGAGAAATCACCAGAGGCAAAATATTTGAGTGTCTATAGTAGCTTCTTTATTGGTAGAACAGGGGCATTTCTGAAAGAAAGAAAAGAATTACATGACTCACCTAAAAAGAAATTTAAAAATATAATTTGCAGTCACTCTGTCCTGTGTTATGATCATGTAGATCCAATAACTAATGATTCCTGTTAACTGATTGAAAAATATCTGTGTTCTTGCCACAAAGAGATTAATAATTTCTGATAAATATGTATGTGGATAATACTAATTACTGAGATTTTCAACAGCTATCTGCTATAGCTTTCTTTTTTAAAAAACTACTTTCCTATTAATTTTACTAACTTAGATTGAGTAAACACAAATAATTTAGATGTTTATGGAAATACTGCTAAGTGGTGGACCATCTTGTTGCTTTGAAGCATTGACTAAAAGATGGAAAGCTATTGTCCCAGTGGGATGTACGAGTGAACAATATTTTCTGCTATAGATTTGGCTGAGTGAACTAGGGATATTAGTGTGCTGTCACAGTTTTTGTTACATTAAACAATCAAACAATCATAATAAGCCATCAATCAGCAATCAGTCGGAAAAATGGTGCTTCACGCAAGTACAGTGTAAGATATTCCATTTTAAGTTATCTTCAACTAGCTAAAGTTTGACATAAAGGAGAACACTAAAAATAACTAGATATTAAACGAAATGTAAAAATTAAGCATTCCAGGCACTCTGTCCAATTCTACAACTACCCACACAACTGAATTCCTGTTCTTATAGAAAACAAATGCAGCTTTTATTTTATGATAAATATGGGTGGTCCTATGTGGATAATACTAATAACAGAAAAACAACAGCATTGTTTTATAGCTGGGGAATCATGACATTAAAAAAATAATCTTACTTTCCTCTTAATCTTGCTGTGTTAAACTTAGCCTGAGTAAGAATTGACTACGGTGACTAATGGTAGGTGGGAGGGAATCTTCTTGCTCTGAAGCATTAATGGGCCTGTAATCGTAATATTTTCAGTAAAAGGTAGAAAGTTGTTTTAACACTGCTGCTATGTTTACAAAAAGAGGGATTTCCACTAGAAAAGAGAGTGGTACAATATTTTCTGCTCGTGATGAGATTGGGACACTGCTGTTTTGTTAAAACGTTTTGGAACACGAAAAATTGTTGTTTCGTCAATAAGAGAAAAAGATGTTAATGTAAATTGTACACATAATTGGTGTGGTTTTTCGACTTGGTTAATTTTACTACGGCACTGTCGGCAAAATAAAATGAAATAGTCCTTTTCACTACTGCAGCAATTGTAACACACACCAGATAAACAAGACTATTTTTGTTCGAATCATCATTTTAATGTGCCTGTTTTACATATATAACACGACGGAATTCACGAAGTACTGAAATCGAAAACTTATTACTACAAATAAACAGTATTATTTATAAAAACCATGAAACAGTCTCACCTGTCTGTCATGTGCCCTATTTTCTCACGGACAACACTAACAAGACGAAGTATGACTTCCTTTGATAAGCAAAATCTGGACAGAAATTCGGAATCGGCGTCGTCACTCTTTCTTTTCCTTGCTCATTCTAGTGTACAGGTCAAATTTTCGCCATTGTTGGCTGCATCTATCACTATCCCTGCCATTTTGAAAAGTTATTCCCCAGTTAAGCTCTCTAACCGGCCAGAAATCGCTGGTTAAGTTATGTCGAGATTGTTCTCCGGTTAGGCGTTATTTCGTGTTCGTACAACGCGTTTCTCGCTCTATTCCAAGAATAGAGCCTAACCGGTTGCTAATCGGAGATTGTACAATTGCCTCTATGAAATTGCTTTCTATCCTGTTCATAAAATGTTTAGTCTATATGCACTGTGCAGTAATTTATTTTTAAAAGTAGTTGAGTTCAAAAATGGCTCTGAGCACTATGGGACTTAACTTCTGAGGTCATCAGTCCCCTAGAACTTAGAACTAATTAAACCTAACTAACCTAAAGACACGAAACTTCCTGGCCGATTAAAACTGTGTGCGTGACCGAGACTCGAACTCGGGATCTTTGCCTTTCGCGGGCAAGTGCTCTACCATCTGAGATACCGAAGCACGACTCACGCGCGGTACTCACAGCATTACTTCTGCCAGTATCTCGTCTCCTACCTTCCAAACTTTACAGAAGCTCTCCTGCGAACCCTGCACAGCTGAAAGAAAGGATATTGCGGAATGATGGTAGAACACTTGCCCGCGAAAGGCTAAGGACCCGAGTTCGAGTCTCGGTCGGGCACATAGTTTTAATCTGCCAGCTAGTTTCCTATCACCGCATACTCCGCTGCAGAGTGAAAATCTCATTCTGGTACCCTAAAGACATCACATACATCCATGCTCGAGGCAGGATTCGAACCTGCGACCGTAGCGGTCGGGCGATTCCAGACCGTAGCGCCTAGAAACGCTCGACCACCCCTTCCGGCGTAGTTGTGTCCCAGAGAATTTATCTCTTCTTGGAAATGGGTTCTGAAATTTCTGGATTTTTCCATAGTAGGCAGGACAGCTGGAGTAATATCCTCTTACTTTAGTTCACATGTGTGTTCTTCCTTCGTGCCGTAATTCGCAATCCGGTGCCCGAAATGTACGCCCCATTTCATTTACCTAGATCAAGCAACACACAGATAAATCCTTTCTGAAATAAAGGTAAAGAAACCAGACTGCACTACTTACATAACAATTTAACAAAGAACGGGTTCCTCGTACTACACACAAATATAGAAACAAATTCAACTATAAGGAAGCTCAAAGGTTGCCACAATTAGTAAAACAAAAATGATCCCGATCGCACAGTCATTTATTAAAAATATGGCTGGCTTCGACCTCTATCAGTGGGACATTTTCAAATAATGTACCATCCGGCTGTCGATGATCACGCCTTGAACAGCTCTGCTGATCCAGTCGTAAAGCCGGAAGGAGTGGCCGAGCGGTTCTAGGCGCTACAGTCTAGAGCCACCCGACCGCTGCCTCGTGCATGGATGTGTGTGATGTCCTTAGGTTAATTAGGTTTAATTAGTTCTAGGGGACTGATAACCTTAGAAGTTAAGTCCCATAGTGCTCAGAGCCATTTGAACCAAGCCAGTGGTAAACCTGGGGTCAGCACAGCTCTTCTAAGAGTTATCATCATCAACCGGATGGCGCATTATCTGAAGATAGTCTTTTTCTGGAGGCCGAAATCGGTCATAATTTCAGGAAATGTCTGTGTGATCAATACTGTTTTTTACTAATTTTACTGTACTGACAGATCACTGTTCCCAAAAATGTTTTCTAATATGATCAAAGGTAGCCGACTCACCTTGCACCAACTTTCTGCGCTTACTGAAAGTATGAAAACCACAACAACAGCCTAGGGTTTGTATTCAACCTTTACCTAAAGGTTTACACGTAGGACTCCCTATTGTAGCATATTTGTAAAGTCACGCGGGCTGCCCACCAGTTGTCGCAGGCCTCATATCCCAAAGGTAGCGTTCTGGTAGAGCAAAATGCACCAACAAAGCAAAAAAGGGGACTGTGTGTCCAGGAAGGTGAAGAAGATCGTCACTGTTAACAACCGTACCAACTTGATGTAAGGGCATTACTTTCACCTGATTTCGCATCACTCAGTCGATAACGTTGGCTGTATCGTGTTTTCGTACGTTCCATTCCGGAACAGAAATCCCCCGCCTGCGTCATCCAGACGGATCCCCTGGGAGGAGCCGTCGGCGTATCGGGGCAGGTGGACGCGGTCGGGCACGGCACGGCACGCCACGCCACGATGAGTTACCGCCACGGGGCGAACTCGCCAGGCCAGCGGCAGCCTAACAGCCGGGTCGCACGAGACGGGTCCGCACGCATGAGCACGCAGGCGCGTCCACAAGGCCGGGCAGACCGCGGCCTGATAAATGGCCCGCAACAAACTATTCATCAACGGGTCTCGTATTCCACGGCTGCCACCGCGGGACGCTCCGTAATTGAAATAACGTCTTAATTGGCCCCATCGAAACTTTTACGGGATTACTACTAGTAGCAAGTGGAAAGAATGAAAAAAAAGGATGAAGGGGAGATAGGGAGTCACCAAGGGGTCGAAGGCTTAGGGCTTAGTCTCTCACCAAGTCCAGTCCGTGGTTAAACGACTGAGAGCAGACACAAGACAGACGAAAAGATACGGAAAGGATTGAGCAACACTGTCTCATCAGAAGTACCTCTACACGTTTTAGTTGACTGTAATGTGTCCACCCTTGGCCTCACTGAACTCTTCTAGGAGCGCTGTCAGTGAGGTGCCTAAATCTCGGCGGAGGGATGCCAGGCCAGTCTTCCTCAAGAGCCGAAACCAGAGAAGGCGGACTGACGTTGGACGGTGAGTTCTCACTCATTCCAAAGACGTTGCAAACGGTTCATGTCTGGGCCCTAGGCAGGCCAGCCCGTTTCAGGAATGCTGTTTCCCACGGATGCTGCTTTATGACAGGATACATTGTCGGGTGATGCTGAGGGAATTAGGTTCGATTAGGAAATGAGACACTTAAAGTAGTAAAAGAGTTTTGCTATTTGGGGAGCAAAATAACTGATGATGGTCGAAGTAGAGAGGATATAAAATATAGACCGGCAATGGCAAGGAAAGCGTTTCTGAAGAAGAGAAATTTGTTAACGTCGAGTATAGATTTAAGTATCAGGAAGTCGTGTCTGAAAGTATTTGTATGGAGTATAGCCATGTATGGATATGAAACATTGACGATAAATAGTTTGGACAAGAACAGAATAGAAGCTTTCGAAATGTGGTGCTACAGAAGAATGCTCAAGGTTAGATGGGCAGATCACATAACTAATGAGGAGGTGTTGAATAGGATTGGGGAGAAGAGAAGTTTGTGGCACAACTTGACTAGAAGAAGGGATCGGTTGGTAGGACATCTTCTGAGGCATCAAGGGGTCACCAATTTAGTATTGGAGGGCAGCGTAGGGGGTAAAAATCGTAGAGGGAGACCAAGAGATGAATACACCAAGCAGATTCAGAAGGGTGTCGGTTGCAGTAGGTACTGGGAGATGAAGCAGCTTGCACAGGATAGGGTAGCATGGAGAGCTGCATCAAACCAGTCTCAGGACTGAAGACCACAACAACAACAATGTTGTCATATTGGTACCTTTGCTCTCAGTAGAATTAATAGTTAGAAAAGTTGGGCACTGTACTATTGAAAAACCTATATGATTCTGGACTTGACCTCCGGGTTTGAAGTCGTCGTTGAGTACGCACCGGTCAGTAACTGAGAGCACTTCTTCTGGCTATACTTACGTTGGGAAGTTATCTGAACTCCATCCTTGTGACTGGGAATTCGCGTTTCTCGTCTATAGAACACAGAGAGGAGAAAACAGTATTGAGGTATATTAGTCAGAGGACCACCTTCTGCCGTCCTAGTGTTTGGAAGATTGTATTTTGTGGCTGGAGTTCTTCCATCGAGGCATAGATGTACGAGAACCAGCACGCTGACGCACCAGACGCAGTACATACGGTGATATCGCAAATTGCTTCGGCTTATTAGAGTTATAAAGCTAAACAGCTGTGATCAGGTTAGTTTATTTCCACTGACGTTCCACACCACTGTAGATGATTTTGAAGGTAGTGTTTTCTAATGTTTGGTACATAGATGATGTCAGTCATTTCGCGTTATTTATGTTAGATCGCGTGACCATAAAAAGGGGTAGTGTGGGCAATTGATCTGAAATTTTAGTTAGGAAATATAGAGAATTATACTGAAAGTGTTGCTTTTAATCTATAATAAATATAGAGCAACAACATTTATCATTTAGTAGTGTTAGTTGCCTTCCTCATTCAATTATGTTTAGATTGTAATTTATATCTTAAAAAGAATTAAGATCTGCTTCATCGGGTAGTCAGACAGGGCCACTTCATCATTTTAGCGTTTATTATTTTCCGTTGCGCACATTCATTTTACAACCGCCTGGGGTAGCATCTTGGAGTCATACTGGTACAAACAAACATCATCTTCGAACTGTTCCTCTATTTGGTGCAGTACACAATGTTGTAAAATGTGTTCATATCCTTTTGATACTTAACATTTTCTTACCACAATAAGGAGGCCACACCCTAACCATGAAAAACACTCTCATACCATAATACCGGCTCCTCACCATTTAACCCTTGGCACTAAATATAATGGCAGGTAACCTTCTCCAGACATTCACCGAACAAAAACCCTGCCACTGGATTGTCACGGCTATACGCCATTGCGAATCACTCGTTTCCAGTTGTCCATTGTCCAGTGGGGCTACTTGTTACACCTCAAGCATCGTCAAGGATTCGAAGGCTTCGGCCTTACTCTCGCACGAAGTCAATCCGTGACCCAACGATTGATAGCAGACACAATCATTTTAAACTGAGTGACTAATAACCATGGGAAGGCTTGAGCTACACTATTTCATTAGAAGTGCCCCGACACCTGTTAGTTGACGTTAGTGGATTCACACCACAATCATTGTGATAACTGGACTGCTCGTAGCACTTTGGACCTCACAAGTGATTCCTTTTATTGATTTAATGCGATGTTTTACAACCACTCTCCACAATACTCGACCGTCCCTGTCGGCCAGTACATGAGGACCGTCTCGTCTTGGTTTGGCTGCGACTGTTCTTTGGCGTATCCACGTCTCAGTGACATTACCAACAGTCGACTTGGACAATTTCAGAAGTGTTGAAATGTCAATATAAATATCCATCTTGATCGCTGTGTATACAGAGGGGTCCATTGATCGTGACCGGGCCAAATATCTCACGAAATAAGCGTCAAACGAAAAAACTACAAAGAACGAAACTTGTCTACCTTGAAGGGGGAAACCAGATGGCGCTATGGTTGGCCCGCTAGATGGCGCTGCCATTGGTCAAACGGATATCAACTTTTTTTAAAATAGGAACCCCCATTTTTTATTACACATTCGTGTAGTAAGTAAAGAAATATGAATGTTTTAGTTGGACCACTTTTTCGTTTTGTGATAAGTTGGCGCTGTAAAAGTCACAAACATATGGCTCACAATTTTAGACGAACAGTCGGTAACAGGTAGGTTTTCTAAATTAAAATACAGAACGTAGGTACGTTTCAACATTTTATTTCGGTTGTTACAATGTGATACATGTACCTTTGTGAACTTACAATTTCTGAAAACGTATGCTGTTACTGCGTGATTACCTGTAAATACCACATTAATGCAATAAATGCTCAAAACGATGCCCGTCAACCTCAATGCATTTGGCAATACGTGTAATGACATTCCTCTCGACAGCGAGTAGTTCGCATCCGTTAATTTCGCACATGCATTGACATTGAGCTGACGCATGTTGTCAGGCGCTGTCGGTGGATCACGATAGCAAATATCCTTCAACTTTCCCCACAGAAAGAGATCCGGGGACGTCAGATGCGATGAACGTGCGGGCCATGGTATGGCGCATCGACGACCAATCCACCTGTCATGAAATATGTTATTCAATAGCGCTTTCACCGCACGCGAGCTATGTGCCGGAGATCCATCATGTTGGAAGTACATCTCCGTTCTGTCATGCAGTGAAACATCTTGTAGTAACATCGGTAGAACATTACGTAGGAAGTCAGTATGCACTATTTAGATTGTCATAGATAAAATGGGGGCCAATTATCCTTCCTCCCATAAAGCCGCACCACACATTAACCCGCCAAGGTCGCTGATGTTCCACTTGTCGCAGCCATCGTGGATTTTCCGTTGCCCAGTAGTGCATATTATGCTGGTTTACGTTACCGCTGTTGGTGAATGACGCTTCGTCGCTAAATAGGACGTGTTAAAAAATCTGTTATCGTCCCGTAATTTCTCTTTTGGCCAGTGGCAGAACTGTACACGACGTTAAAAATCGTCGCCATGCAATTCCTAGTGCATAGAAATATGATTCGGGTCCAATCGATGTTGATGTAGCATTCTCAACACCGACGTTCTTGAGATTACCGATTCTCGCACAATTTTTCTGCTACTGATGTGCGGATTAGCCGCGACAGCAGCTAAAACACCTACTTGGGCATCATTATTTGTTGCAGGTCGTGGTTGACGTTTCACATATGGGTGAACCTTCCTGTTTCCTTAAATAACGTAACTATCCGGCGAACGGTCCGGACACTTGGATGATGTCCAGGATACCGAGCAGCATACATATCACACACCCGTTGGGCATTTTGATCACAATAGCCATACGTCAACACGATGTTGGCCCTTTCAGCAAATATTAAACAGTCCATTTTAACACGGGTAATGTATCACAAAGCAAATACCGTCCGCGCTGGCGGAATGTTACGTGATACCACATACTTAAACGTTTGTGACTATTACAGTGCCATCTATCGCAAAGCGAAAAAAGTCGTCCAACGAAAACATTCATATTTCTTTACATACTACACGAGTATGTAATAAAAATGGGGTTAATACTTTTAAAAAAACGCAGTTGATACCCGTTTGACGCATGGCAGCGCCAACTAGCGGGCCAACCCCATCTGGTTTCCCACTTCAAGTTTTGTTCTTTGTAGTTTTTTCGTTTCATGCTTATTTCGTGAGATATTTGGCCCGGTCACGATCAATGGACCACCATATATATATATATATATATATATATATATATATATATATATATATATATATATTTCGTCGAATAGTTTCTCATGGTCCCTAGCTGTTTCACCCAGTACAGCTGAGCAAAAATTACTCTCATTACACTCATATCAAGTTCAGTGGGATTGTAGCCCCCGATGTGTCCTTAGTGTAGGATTGAATTGTACGAGGAGGGGGGGGGGGAGAAATTGTCACCATGTATCATGTATAGGGATCAACACTCCAAGGGAGGGAGGGATATTATTCAAGACGGACAATTATACTGACAAGTGATAATGGCTGTGTACTCATACCAGGATTTTATATTTATAAATAAAGGTTTAAATATCCCTGATAGATTTGCTACACTGGCGACATCTAATGACTAGTCCACGTTAGAAGCCACTGAATTTGCCTGACCCACTCTGCTGTTATTGCTTCTCTATTGACAACACAATACTCCCTGCCTGCTTTTATAATGGGAATGTCGGCCCGTCGTGACATCTAATGGTCAGTTCCGAATTATATATAATACGCATCATCTGATGAGATAGGGCATTCGAAGATGTACCGTATATGAGCCGAATGTTCTGGCTAGAAGCAGAGTAGAGGGTGGCTGCTGATAACAAATTCTGAGCAGTCTGTTATTTTAATTTCTTTGTCGATTTATGCTGTCTGGGATGGTTACAGAAATCACACATTTCTGGCATGCGTTCTACGTATTTCACACTAGACTAATAATGATTGACATGTTATAAATTAAAAACAATGTACGATACTTCATTCAGAAGTTTACTGTAGTTTTGAAAAGCCGCACTTTACATTCGTTTTAAGAAGTACAACAATAAAGAGAAATTACAGGTAGCTAGATTTAAACTATGAGTGCTGACAGTCATTTACAACACGAGAAAGGAGTGAAAGAGGGAGAGAAAGAAGACTCTGATAAGAGACAATTAACGAAGGTAATTGGAAAGAAAGAGCCATGACTGACAGAATGAGAAAGGGAAACAAACATAACTGGGACGAGATAGGAGGATTGTCTTTATAGAAGGGAAACTGCCCATACACGTTAATTTTCGGGGAGTCGTTATGAATGCGAGTGGATGAAGAGCTTTGGCTTCACCTTATTAGCAACACAGCACTCATTTGTGCACAGAGTGCAGGGTAGTTTGTTGCACAGGCGGTAGGTTCAAAATGGTGCAAATGGCTCTGAGCACTATGGGACTTAACATCTGCGGTCATCAGTTCCCTAGAACTTGGAACTACTTAAACCTAACTAGCCCAAGGAAATCACACACATTCATGCCTGAGGCAGGATTCGAACCTGCAACTGTAGCGGTCGCGCGGTTCCAGACTGTAGCGCCTAGCACCACTCGGCCACCGCTGCCGGTCAGGCGGATGGATTTTGCAATTTTTCGCCATATTTTTATCAACTAGCTTTCTTGTCTGTCTGTTCAGTACAAATCTTGCAATTGATTTTAAACCAACTTGCCGATGAGATACAGACTTGAAATTTTTAACGTAGCTCAGAACTGGATTACAACGCAATATTAACTTGCTTTCTTATCGTTCTGTTTGGTAGGGTGTATGTGTGTGGGGGTGGGGGTGGGGGGGAGAGAGGAGTGGAAGTTGGTAACGTGTAACATCTAGCCTGCACTGCACAACTGGTGTGCTGTGTGGGTAGTATCAGAATGCTTTTGAAAGGGTGTGCAGGGGGACAGGTATACTTGAACAGAGAGGGAGAAGGAGGAGATGGACAGTGAGATGGGGGAGGATCAGATAGACACAGACAACGGTGGGATGAGATCAGGTAGGGGTGGTAGGGGGTGATGGACAGATAGAGAGAGGTGGTGAACAGACCGAGAGGGGGGGGGAGAGGATACGGATAGTATATGGACAGAGTGAAGGTGGATGAGAAGATAGACAAAGAGAGGGGTGAGAAGGAGACAGACTTAGAGAGGGGTCTGTGGGAGATGGTCAGAGACAGGGGGACGGTGGGATGGACAGTTAAAGTAAGCGATGACACCCAGTGGGCACGAGACAGACAGCGAGTTAGGGAGGAGGAGATGGACAAGAAGAAGGAGAAGGAGAAGATGTGTGCAGTATATCTGACGTACGTGTACAAGTGGAAAGCTGTGGTGAACTTGAATTATTGGAACTTGAATTATTAAGCTATTCTCGAAGCTTGAGGTTATTTCACCTGTATCCTATAGCTTGTGTACTAGACAGATCAGCTTTGCCAAGCTATTTGCTCCTGAGCATCACAATAATTTTAAGGGAATGCCGTCTATTCCAGATGCATTGTTTCAGCTGTGTGGTTCGATGATCTGTCAGTTCAATTCAGTAGCTCATGTGTTTTCTGAGGATTTTGTTTATCTTACAGTAAAGCTTTCACTTTCAAGCCTTCATGCAAGAGTTCTTAACGACAAGACTTAGTTCCAGCTGTAATTTACATTCAGGCAACCGAACGATACATAGTATTTACCACCAAATGTAGTACATGCGGTCCTCGAATGTCGATGCAGTTAACATATAATTGGTCAACTCATTTCGTGTCAAGGATTAAGTAAGGGTTATAATGACTCAACAGATGGCTGATGAACTGTGTCCAACAAATAGGCTTCTCACTTTGCAGTACATGTACGACAGAATAAAGTATTACAACAGATGCTGAAGAATAGGAACACGCAAATATTTGCCCCTGATCTTAACTGGTATTTTCCAGGTTGCAGTCGTCGAATACGAATATTACTCGTAATTACGCGTTACCTCTGACCTCTAGTTACATAAAAGCGAATAAACTGGCCTATTTGTTTGGACAGCTCGGCGGCTGCCTTCTGCGAATCTTTCAAGTACAAGTTGAAGATGCTCAAGAAACCTGTGTGCTGTGTAAACATATTTTTCGTACCTGTAGCTAGACAGCATCCCAGAATATGTTTGGCAACATTGTAGCCTTTGACTTACTCCCTGGAGTAGCTGATAATTATGTTGCTACATTCACTTGACACGACTTTTGTCCATAATGGATAAGGATCATTGCTACTGTGATGAATAAAGGTGTCTTTAAATTACTGCAACCATTTGACTTTGGTTTTGTTTTTCAAATTTTATTATTCCGTTACCAATTTCGAAACGCCTAGCGATTCATCATCAGATAGTACATGTTTATCGAGTGTCTCCAACAGTGTGGGAGTCGTGTAGCTGTAGCAAGATGTGTAAACGAAACATGTAAGTGTTAAATGTGGGGAATATTATTCACATTATGAGATCGATTTTTCTGCGATACTTACAGTTATTAGTACGAGTTGCTTGGTTGGTGGTACACACAGTATTCTGGAAAACATAATGAATGTCTTCCAGTGAAGTTAATTTTACTGCAATTCTCACACTTAGCCACAGGTAACACGTTCCACATGCTTTACAAAACGTAAATAAACCAAGAAATATAATTGAAGTTATGTCAAAGAGTTTGTGTTAGGGAAGAGAGTCTCTTTGTTCTGCTCTTTTAATAAACGCTGGCGACCTTAAGTATGTATCTATATCTCTGTTGCAAAAATAACATGTAGTTACATGGCAAAGTTGACATGTGATATTTATAAAATCTATTAAGCAATGAGTTAGGGAGGCATTACATCTACGATTTCAGTGCTGAAATTTGTAAACATGGGCTATTTTTTAAATGTGTTTGTTCATTTAAGTTAATGTGGAGTGATTTATCGTTATGGATTAGAGATTAGATTAGATTAGATTAGTACTAGTTCCATAGATCATGAATACGACACTTCGTAATGATGTGGAACCTGTCAGGTTAATAAAAGGTCTCTACACAAGATATTACGTTACACAAAATATTAAATGACACTTAATATTTTTAATTTTTAACTTTTTTGTGGGGATTGGGGAAATTACCCCCTTACTATATCCAAAAATTCATCTAATAAGTAGAAGGAGTTGCCAATAATAAATTCTTTTCATTTCCTTTTAAATGCTATATGGCTACCTGTCAGACTTTGCTGCTATTAGGTAAGTGACCAAGGACTTTTCTGGCAGCATAATTTACCTCCTTCTGAGCCAAAGTTAGAATTAATATTGAGTAGGGAAGATCAGCCTTTCTCCTAGTGTTGTAGCCATGTACACTGCTATTACTTTTGAATTCGTTCTGATTGTTAATAACAAATTTCATAAGGGAATATATATGTATTGTGAGGCTACAGTGAAGCTCTCTAGCTCTTATATAAGTGTCTGCAGGATGATCTTGGATGAGCTCCAGCAATTATCCTGATTACACACTTTTGTGTAATGAACACTCTTTTACTCAGTGATGAGTTATCCCAGAATATGATGCCATATGAAAGCAGAGAATGAAAATAGGTGTGGTAAGCTAATTTACTGAGATGTATATCACCAAAAGTTGCAGTGACCTTAATACCATAAGTAGCTGAACTCAAACGTTTCATCAGATTTTCAGTGTGTTTTTTCCAGTTCAGCCCCTCATCAATGCATACACCTAGAAATTTTGAATATTCTACCTTAGCTACCGATTTCTGATCAAAGTCTATATTTATTAATGGTGTAACTCCATTTACCATGCAGGACTCTATGTACTGTGCTTTGTCAGTGTTTAATGAGAGCCCATTTGCTGAGACCACTTAATGATTTTCTGAAAAACATCATTTACAATTTCACCAGTTAATTCTTGCCTGTTGGGCGTGATAGCTATACTTCTGTCATTGGTAAAAAGTAACATCTTTGCATCATGGTGAATTTAGAGTGGCAAGTCATTAATATATATTAAGAACAACAGAGGACCCAGGACTGAACCTTGTGGCACTTCATTCATGACAGTTCCCCAGTTTGAGAAATTACCAGTTTTTTTGCATATTCTGTGAACTGCTTATTTCAACTTTCTGCACTCTTCCAGTTAGGTATGATTTAAACCATTTGAACGCTGTCCCATTCATACTACAGCACTTATCTAGAAGTATTCCATGATTAACACAGTCAAAAGCCTTTGAGATATCACAAAAAAACCAATGTGTGACTTCCAGTTGCTCAGAGCGTTATGGACGAAAATCTCTAATTGTTCCAGGAGGTCTGTTTTTATTCCTTTATCTGCAGTGTGTAGGATATGGAGATTTGTTTTTATGTTTGTGACTGAATGATTGTTTTAGTTTGCAAAACTAGATTTACTAAAATTCTTTAAACATAGTGCATCTGCATGTTGTCTGTATCGAATTTCAAAGTTTCGTCCTGTTTACCACATCTGTACCAGGAACAGCTGTCATGGGTTAATTTATATATACCGGATTTGAAAAAAGGTGGCTTGGCTCCTTTAGTGATATGAACTATTTTGTTCATTGTGTGGTAACTTATTTCGATATGGTATGGTTAAAACAGTTTTGCAAATTGGTATGAGATGTTACCGAGAAATGGCACAGATATATATTTAGTTTCTTCTGCTACTGAGAGCTGTGCCATTGATGCTGTTTGGTTGATTTTTATCTTTTCATCTAATTTGTCAACTATGAATGGGTCACAAGCATTGTTTTCGGCTATTGTTTTTAAAATGTTTAATTAATTTTTTTTATCAGGCTCAGCATGAATTTTGTATTGAAGGTTGAGTGGTGATCTAAAAATGCTAATTTGTGTTGATCTGGGTGACATAAAGTATTATTTATAATGACGTCTCATGTGTTACTTTTTCTATAAATTTGGAATTTACATCTGTTGTTATGACAGGTTTTGTTTAGGTCAAGAAAATTAATTCCTTGCCATGTTTGATGTTTAACTTTTAAATTGTGTTTTCAGATGTGTATTATTAAGTTTCTCAGTAAGCTTTCTATTTCAGTGGCAGTAGTTAATCACACAGTGATGTAGGACTAGAACATACACTGCAGTGTGTTCTGGGAAACTATGTGAAGATTCAAATTCAATTCATGCACCTATAGATTCAGATATAATTATCTTGTATTAGGCTGAGCAGTCTATTACGATGATCAGTGATAGCTCCTTGAATTTCCATGGACTGAATAGACATCTCTCAGTACTCTCATAGTAAGAAGCACAGAACCTCACATTCGTGTCAAACACTAGGCTGTATATTTTCACCCCAATGCAGTAGTAAATTCTCATAGGTGTAGAATTCTGAATTGAGGTGACTCTAGCATTGGTTAACCAGGAGCTGACGAACACAGTGGAATCAGTTGCCACTTTGCCCCTTCTACACTGTAAAGAACAGTAATGAATTGATTAACAGCATCAAAGATATCACCATTCCTACTACAGCAAAGTTTACATCCCTTGACATAGTTAAACTGTGCACCACATAACAGTAACACTCTGTATTAGCAAAGATAATCTTCTGCAGCAAAAAAAGTGAAGCAATGTAGAAATCTACAAATTAATGGATCTGCTTGAGTTGGTGCTATTTCATAATTACTTTTCCTTTAACGACAAAGGCTGTACTCAGGATGCTGGTCTACGAATGGGATGTATCTTAGCTGGCTTGTTAACTGACATCTATATTAAAGACTGGAAACCAAGTTTTCCAAAGCAAACAAAATTGAAAATATCAGATTCATTTATTTTAAATGTTATATTGATGACTCCTGAAAGAAAGGAGGGCTAGTTCTGCATGGTTTAGAAGAGAGCTTCTGTAAAGTTTGGAAAGTACGAAACGAGGTGCTGGCAGAGGTAAAGCTGTGAGGACGGACCGTGAGTCGTGCTTGGGTAGCTCAATTGGTAGAGCACTTGCCTGCGAAAGGCAAAGGTCCTGAGTTCGAGTCTCAGTCCAGCACACAGTTTTAATCGGCCAGGAAGTTTCAATCTGGAATATGTTTGGCTTAGATAAAATACATCAGAACCCATATGACAACTGAAACAAACATTTTCGAATTAGGTCTTGATTTTTCACAGCAACATCTCCTAATATGAACACAGTGTTTGGCTTTACTTTTTCAGGTGGTGTGATAACACTACTTTCAGTGAGTGTGATGTACATAACGCCTTTTACACTGCACAGTATCTCCTGTAATAGCTTATACTTGGGTTGAAATACTGTTTTTTAAAATATACAAATATGTTCAAATTGGACTCCATCCATGTGTGTTAGCAGCATCATGAGAACATTAGTCTTCCCACAATTACATGGAAATACAACAAATGCTGGTATGTTATCAGGATGGAGTATGCCATTCTTCTTCTTCTAAAGATCTATTTCTGTGTCTTCACAGCATGAGCTACCTACAACAAAGTCCTTATGTTTACGATGTTTCACCCATCCTGCCGAAATACTGACTACATCAGGGAGTAGTGGGCATATATGGAAAGACACATACACCGTTGTGGGATGGTAATAATATGTGTAGCCACTATAGCTCTGTCACTTAACCAGCTGAGCTACAGTGGCTACACAGAGAATGCAGCTATATGTGTATTTATCCACGAAAAGTAACTACATCATTCAGTTTGACAGTGACTGGTGAGAAGGTGTTTAAGACAGCTGTCTGCTGCTGCCTGATTAGAGGTGCAGTATCGAAAATAATGATATTAATAAGTGTAATACTTAGACTGTAATGATATAGGTATGAAATAAAACACGAACACAATTTGAAACTATATATAGACATTATTTGCATATTATACTTCAGGTGCAGTATTTCAAATAAATCATCCTACTCTTTATTTATCTTCTTTCCACGTGTACAAGTCCTTTCCAAATAAAACTTTTTTATATGCAGTAATTTGCATGCATATCTCCTTCAAACTGTTGGGCACCTCACAATACTCCGGCTTCTCACACATTCATTTAACCCATTTGTTTTTTGACTCTGCATTGATGCATCGAAAGGTACTGTTCTAAATCATTAACATGTACACTATGCACACATAGAAAGCCCTTATCACTGTATGCAGATTCGAAGCTTAGCAACCACCAACACAGTCTCTCCAGTGCAAGGCATAGCACAGTATTCACATTGTATAAATTCATAATTGTGGCGTGCCACAGATAAACACACATTTCACCCATTTTAATACATAATGCAGAGTCATCATGCACTGTTATAATACATAGTATCGCACCTGTAAGATGAATGTCCACTAGGGTATGAGTTGGATAATACTCTTTGGTCATCTGCTGATTGATGCAGCACTCTGCACAACACATTTTGTTCCAGTCAAACTCGGAAACAAGCACTTTAACACTTTTCGATGCAATTGCAGTTTCTGTCCTCACATGCAAGCCCCGGTCATTATGTGCTTCTACACCCTCATTTACACATTTTGTTCCACTAGAAGTTAAATTGAATGGATAACTGAAAAGCATGGGCCCACTTGTTAACTTCTTATCCACAGCATGTGCACTCTGTCCCTGCTCAAGCACAGGCATATTCTTCTGGGATGGGTCACATGTCAGTGAGCAGTACTATCTTCCATTTTGTTCTTTAGGACCACCAACATCATTTGAGGCATTGGAAACAGATGGGGCATTATCATCACACAATTTATGAGGAGACAGATAATAATAGTTCCTTGTCCTGCTCCATCAAGTGGGCTATGTGTGGAATTATCTGAAGTCTGCCCCTGCGCTACCACAGGGATATTCTGGTGGGATCAGTCATATCTCAGTGACAGACAGTAACAGCTCCTTGTCCTGCTCCAGCTTGTGGAAAAGGTGCGATACAGGATTTCACATTGTCACTACAGGTTCAGACATGCTGGAGGTTGCTGCTGCTGCTGCTGCTGCAGGTCCAGAGGTCAGGTCTCAACAAGATGGTGGCTGAGGTTGCTGTAGGCCTGGATGCAGTGGAGGCCGACATGCTGGACATCCATGCTTCAACAGGCTGAGTGCTGCTGCTGAACAAGGAGGAGGAAGTGTCACATACAGACCAAGACACTAAACAACCAACAATAATGCTAACTATAGACAAAGATCTAATGTGTGATGTTTTTCCAATTCTTCCTGTGCTGTGTCTCAAATGCTGCTGCTGATGCTTCATGAATATTTTGCATGCTACTGTTGCTGCTTGCTAACAGTGAGACTATGGTGCTCCTAAGCCTGCCTTTAATCTCCTCTGATGATTTCACCAGATACTGTGATCCTCCTGGCTGAAACCTATCACAAGACCACCCTTTTCTTCTGGACAACCATCTCGGAATATGTCTTGAGAGGAGGAGAAAGGTGGCAGGGAGTTCCCTGAAGGGGAGCCATATGCTGACTGGAGAAAACCCAGGAAGTCATCATGGGTGAGGAGTTAATTAATTGATTAATTAATTACCCTGTGTAATTAAATTGAAATCAATTTGATGTCAAAAGTGAGCCAGAACCCCTCTTACCCCACTAATATCTCAAACACTTTATGGCCTAATATCGACATGTCCCCAATTTATTATCCTAGCCACTGCATGATGAAACTGTGCTGCAGGCTAATCATTCACTCATTGGCTGTCAAGTTTTACAGTTTTACGTTTTTGACCAAATTTGCATTACTCCTTCATGGTACTTCGGTTCTTATGTCTTGAAGTGCATATGTATTTGGTTTGAGTTATTTGGGCGAACTTACTTTGATGAAATGTCACTGTTATTTCAGTGTATCAGAGTTGAGCCTCATTTGTAATTTATAGATCTTATTTGTCCAGCATTTATGCAGTTGAGTTCGGTATTGAACAGTAATTTACTAATTGCTGTTGTAAGTGAAGCCTTGAGGACGCTCTTTCTGTTTTATTGATATAGACTATTCTTTTATAAAACCAGCCTGAGAAACCTTATTGTAAAATAAAGCTGCGTGGATTGAGATTTGCATTTTACTTGATTATTTATGAATAATCAAATAACACAAGCCAACAAAGGAGAAACTTTTTTGCTGAAATTACTTTATTCTTATGTTATTAGGATGGGAAATCCAAATATAATACTTAAAAAACTGTATCACTCACCATTTCTTCACATTTTACAGTTGAATTTATTAAATTAAGTGATTATTTAAAGAATTTAACAGCTTTTATAAAGATAAAATAATTTAAAAGAGTGGTGTAGTGAATGTAGATGACATTGGTAGCACTGCTGAAAAACGTTTTCTTGCAAAAAATGTCGATTCTATTTCTATGTTAACAGATGGTGTTTTGTTTACTGTCAACCTTACCTCACTTTCTCATTTCTTGTACATGTGCTCAGTACAGTGTCTAATCGTGGTTTTAGAAGCTCTACTGACATTTTTTGTTATATTTGTGGTGAATTTGTGATTAAAAAACACCAAAGAAACGTTACAGAATTTGTGAAAAAGGTTTATCTATCATACTTTGAATCTAAACTTGATGATAAAGGTAAATCTTATGCCCTGCATATAGTATGTTATGTGTGTGTGTTGAAGATCGAGAAAATGGTCCAAAAAGGAGCAAAAAGTCTTCAGATTTGTTGTTCCTATGATGTGGAGAGAGTCAAGAAATCATTCTGATGATTGCTACTTTTGCAGTGTTGATATTACTGGTCATAATTTGAAAAACATGAAGGTTATAAGCTACCCTAACTTTCTGTCCGCCATCCGACCAGTAGGGCATGGTGTAGATTTGCCTATTCCTCTTTGTCCATTCCAACAGTAGTATTTTCTGATGTGCAATGTGATTTAGATGAACCAAATGATGATGAATTCCGTTGTAATACAGAAAGTCTAGAGCCCAAATCGTTTACTCAGACCGAGCTTAACGATTTGGTTAGGGATCTGGGCTAAACGAAAGAAAAAGCTGAATTGCTAGGTTCTAGATTAAAAGAAAAGAACTTATTGGCATTTGGAACCAACATATACATGTACAGAAAGAGAGAGCAGCAGTTTTCCAAGTTTTTTCAACAAGAAGGACAGTTAGAGTGCTGCTCAGACATTCCCGGTCTGATGAATAAGTTTGGTATTGAATACAAAAAGGAAGACTGAAGGCTTTTTATTGATTCATACAAAACTAGTTTAAAGGTCTTTTTGTTACACAATGGTAACATGTATGCATCTATACCTGTTGGACATTCTGTACATACGAAAGAAAGCTATGAAAACCTAAAAATAGTGCTAAATAAAATAGGCTATTCTGCTCATGGTTGGATAATATGTGGCGATTTAAAAGTAACATGCATGCTCCTTGGTCAGCAAAGTGGCTTTACCAAATTTCTTTGTTTCTTGTGTGAATGCGCCAGTAGGGCTAGGGACCAACACTGATGCAAAAAGAGTCTTTAAAACCTGATTAGAAGAACATTCTACGCAAAAACCTCGTAGATCCTACCACCTCTACATACAAAGTTAGGTCTAATGAAAAAGTTTGTAAGGGCTTTGCCTAAAGATGGACCATGTTTTAAGTATCTCTGCCAAAAGTTTCCACACCTTTCAGAAGCTAAACTAAAGGAACGCGTCTTTATAAGGCCTGACATTAGAAAATTGATCTTTGATGTTAACTTTGAATCCACAGTGACCTTAAATGAGAAAGAAGCATGGGTATCATTCAAACAAGTCGTTACAAAATTCCTAGTACATGAAAAAGACACAGAATATGTTTCTATTATAGCTAAGAATGTTAAAGAATTTTAAAACTTTAGGATGTTTAATGAGCATGAAAATTCACTTTTTGAGCAGTCACCTTGAGAACTTCCCGGCCAATATGGGAGATGTTAGTGAAGATCAAGGAGAGCGTGTTCACCAGGACAAAGTGATGGAGAAACGCTACAAGGCCACTGGAACACCAACATGATGGGGGACTACTGTTGGTCACTTCACTGAGAAGTTCAGCAAGCGACTCATTGTAAAACAGCTACACAAGAAGCTACAAAGATAAAAGAGAAAGAAAATAGAAACCAATTCCAGCTGACAAGTGAAACCTCTATTAACACATATCATTGTCTTAAGTAGCTTACTGTAAATACAAATCATGCCTATGTTGTAACAAAGCGTTTCATTAATTTCCGTGTAGCATTTTTATACTATACAATAATAAGCATATTGCTCGAAAACTATGGGTGATACAAAACAACTAAGGCTAGATTTGGATTCAACTCATAAAAATCTATAAAAATGAGCCATCAAAGTAAAAAACGTTTTCCAAAAAAAATTTTTCTTTGGCCTGTGTAATCTGGACTGGTCTATATTTCACATTGTTTTACAGTAGTCCCTTACTTGTTCTCGTTTCCTGTCTTCACTGGTGTTAGCTGAGTCAATAACGAAATATTTTTTATGTTTAATGCTTGTGTTAGTTTCAATGTCTTTGTCTCTTTTAGTAGTAACTGATGTCATAGTGTGTAATTTAGATATTGGCAGAACTCCCTGAGTGAGGTCATGGTTCACATTCTTTCACTATTTTTAATTTCAACTTAAAGTTCAAATATTAAAATTCCTTGCATTTATGTCGGCTTCGTAATTTCACACGGTGAAAGAAATTATTAAGAAGAGGTCGGTGAAGTTTTTAGTTAATAAATTAGTCTTTTCTCGATGAAGTGCTATGTATTTTGTGGCCTGGTACCTTTCCTGCTCCTCGCTTGCTGCAGGATTTCAGCCAGTGTAATTGTTATTCTGTGCGTTCTCGCTTCCCGAGCACGGGGTCCCAGGTTCGATTCCCGGCGAATTTTTCCTGCCTCGATATGACTGGGTGTTATTGTGTCGTCTTCATCATCATTCATCTCCATTACGGTCGGAGGAAGGCAATGGCAAACCACCTCCACTAGGACCTTGCCTAGTAAGGCGGCGAGGATCTCCCGCGTCGCTCCGCTACACTCTGTAAAGTATGGGACTCATCATCATCATCAATCATCATCATCATCATCATCATCATCATCAATTGTTATTCTAACGTTCCTGCTTTACTATATATAGGAGAATGGCCTCACCCCTGCTTTACGCCGTTTTTAATCTCAGCAGCTCCCTATTGGCCTTTGATTGCGGCAATGACTTTTTAATCTCGCAACCTAAGGTAACTACAGCTTCTTTTAGTGAAGCGGTCACCAAAGGAAACAGAATATGCCGTTCGTTACGGCACCAGGTAAAGCCTTTCGGTGTTGAAGCCCGGAATGAAGTGGCCGGCGATCGCATAACTCGCGCGGCGTCGTTAACGGCACGGAACATGTGTCTGCGAGCGCATTAGCGTGTAAGAGGTCGGCCATTGCGGGCTCTGGAGTATTCCGGGCTGGCCGCTCGCTTATTTGCACACTGGCGGAGCCGGCCGGAGCGGGGGCCAGCCGACACTTACCGCGCCGGCTTACTGGAAAATTATGGAGATACGCTGGAAACGCGCGGCTGCCCGCCCTAATAGCATTGTTAAGCGCTTTCTTCTGCGGGCTGGGGGGCCCGTCCTCACGGCGCGCTGATTTAAAACGCCTGCGTAGAGCGGCGATACGTCTCCGGTAACAGGGCCGCGTCAGCAGGTTATCAAGGCCCGCCTGCGTCCCTCCGTTTCCTGTTGCGTACTTCAGCGCGTCTGCGGGGGAGGAGAACGCGCTCTCTCGTAGGAGTTACGTCATTTGTGATCGTCTAAATACACTGTAAACGACTACAGTAACACACTTTCAAGTCTATGTGCCCATCCAGCTTTAGCTGACTATCGTCGCTACAGAAGTTATAATGATGTACAGAACACTGGAAAACTGATCTGATGAAATTACGTTTTCCGGGAGACATATGAGTCTCAACTCTATCTTCAATAAGAATAGAAGCTGAAAAATTAATTCATTGCTTCGGCTTCTATCTTATCGAAAACTGGAAAAGATGTTACACTTCTAGACTGAGGCGGAAACGCATCGTGAACGTTGTCTTTGACCGTGTGATAAACTGCGTTATCACCACACAGTCAAAGATGACATCTACCGTATGTTTTCGACTCAATCTACACTCATGCTCATAAATAAGGGATAATTGCAGCATGTGGTGCCACAAAACGTGGCACTACACAAAACTAGCGCTAATAGCATAGGCACATAGGGAACACACACGACACAGATCTGTAAGTCCACAGTATTGATAATAAGTTGAAAAAACGGTCCCGAAACACATGTGCTACAAAACACCACTGTTTCCTGCGCATGTACCCCAACATCAATGTGGGATATGATCACTATGCACAAGTACACAGGCCGCACAATGGGTTGGCATACTCTGGATCAGGTGGTCGAGCAGCTGCTGGGGTAGAGCCCCTCATTCTTGCACCAGTGCCTGTCGGAGCTCCTGAAGCGTCGTAGTGGATTGAAGACTTGCAGCGATACGTCGACCGAGAGCGTCCCAGACGTGCTCGATGGGGTTTAGGTCTGCAGAACAGGCAGGCCACTCCATTCGCCTGATATCTTCTGTTTCAAAGTACTCCTCCACGATGGCAGCTCAGTGGGCCCGTGAGTTATCATCCATCAGGGGGAAGTTGGGACCCACTGCAACCCTGAAAAGGCGGGCATACTAGTGCAAAATGACGTCCCGATACACCTGACCTGTTACAGTTACTGTGTCAAAGACATGCAAGAGTGTACGTGTACCAATCATAATCCCATACGACACCATCTAACAACGACCTCCATACGGGCCCCTTCCAAGGACATTGAGGGGTTGTTATCGGGTTCGTGGTTCACCTCAGATGAAAACCCGACGATAATCACTGTTCACACTGTACCTGGACTCGTCCGTGAACATAACCTGGGACCATTGTTCCAGTGACCATGTACTGTGTTCTTGACACCAGGCTTTACGGGCTCTCCTGTGACCAGGGGTCAGTGGAATGCACCTTGCAGGTCTCCGGGCAAATAAACCATGTCTGTTCAGTCGTCTGTAGACACTGTTCCAGTGGCTGCGGTAGGGTCCCGAGCAAAGCTACCTCCAGTACTCCGTGGCTGTTTGCGGGCACTGATGGTGAGATATCCGTCTTCTTGTGGTGTTGTACACTGTGGACGTCCCGTACTGTAGCACCTGTACAGGTTTCCCGCCTCCTGGAATCATTGCCATAATCTTGAGATCACACTTTGTGGCACACAGAGAGCCCATGCTACGACCTGCTGTGTTCGACCAGCCTCCAGTCGCCCTAGTATTCTACCTCTCATAACGTCATCACTATGTGTTTTTTGAGCCATTTTCAACACATAGTCACCATTAGCACGTCTCCACACTTACTCGCTGCACCATACTCTGACATACACCAACACACCTCTGCGTATGTGGACTGCTGCCAGCGCCACCGTGCGACGATCACAGGCCAATTGCACCGCATGGTCGCACCGCGACTTGATTTAAACCCGCAAATCACCCAGCAGAGCGTTGTTTCACAATGTTAATTTATGAGCATGAGTGTAGATGTGTAACATTTTTTACAATGTTGTTTACAAACATTGTAACTTCTCTATCGACGATAGTCACTTTAAGGCTGATGCTAACCTTATATGCTGACAAGCGGTTAACTCAGTAACTAATCTTGTAAAACGTGAGCAATGTGTTGGATTTCATTTATTACTCATTTACACATAAATCTATTTCGAACAGTCGCTCTTCTTTACTTAATAATAATAAGAATAAAAGACATATATTTTTGCACATGCAGGAAGGTGTAATGTGTGATGCCCTGTAAAGATGAGGACTGTTGAAGAGAGCAGGTGATCCTGATCAGTGATGTTGACGATGGCGATGATGATCCCCACTGTAGCGTTCTCCGTAAACCCTGTTCACAACGCAGGTGCACTTCGTAGAGCTCAATTCATTTGCTTCCGTAATCTGTTTGCAATGCCGTTATTGCAAGCGTTGCGCTGTCGTGCAACAGCATTATCAGGCACTCCCTCGAGGACACGCCAGATTGCACAACTCCTGAGTCAGGCGTGTAACGGGAAGCGAGCGAAGCGAAGCGAACGGTCTCGAAGTTACTGCGCTCCCGCATGCATATGCATCGATGACTCTGACCTTTGCTTGCTCACGCATACAATCCTCTGCTGGATACTTTTCGCAGCGAAAGTGGAACAGCCGGTAATTAATACCGCTTATTAAATCAACAGCAACAAGCCCTGCCGAGCGCTAGTTTCGGCAGGCCCGGAGAGTCGTACACGGAACCTTCTTGAATAATCGTGGCTTGTTTTTAGATACAGTTGCCAATATTCTAGGAAGTAGGAGCGTTTAATCTTTCATGTTATTTAGTTCTTTTCAGAAATTACAGAAACCTTCAAAGTAGTGGGTAGTTTCTGCGAACGTCTTGTAAAATTTAGCTTCTATTAAGGTGTGTTTGCGTCTGACACTTTTCTTCTACAGTTTGGCACGTCTCTCGACAGAAAATTGCTTTGAAAGTTTACATACTTAGAGAGAGTAAATCGAAGAAAGAAGATAGTAATGATAACCAACAGAAATTAGAATAGCGAGAAAGTTGACATTAGAATTAGGGAGCAAGAAAGTCAAGGAATTCTGCTACCTAGGAAGCAAAAAGAACCAATGATGGACGGAACAATGAGGACACGGAAAACCGACTAAAATAGAGAAAAGAGCTTTCCTGGCTAAGAGAAATCGACTAGCATCAAACATAGGTCTTGGGTGAGGAAGAAATTTCTGAGAATCTACGTCTGGTGCATTGTATGTTGCTGAAACAAGGACTCAAAAAGCCAGGACAGAAGAGAAACGGAGAATTTTAGATTTGATGCTACAGAAGAAAGTTGGAAATAAGGTGGGCTGATAAGGTAAGGAATGAGGATGTTCTCAGCAGAATAGGCGAGGAAAGGAATATACGGAAAACACTAACAATAAGAATGGACGGGAAGAGAGGACATCCGTTAAGACATCAGGGAATGACTTTCATTGTAATAGAGGGAGCTGTAGAGGGTGCAGAATATAGGGAAAGGCAGAGATTGGAATCCATGTGGCAAATAATCGAAGACGCAGATTGCAAGAGCTATTCTGTGGCGAAAACACTCAAAAAAGGAGATGTTATGTCACGGATATGTACACTACTAGCCATTAAAATTGCTACACCAAGAAGAAATGTAGATGATAAACGGGTATTCATTGGACAGATATATTATACTAGAACTGACATCTGATTACATTTTCATGCAATTTGGGTGCATAGATCCTCATAAATCAGTACCCAGGGCAACCACCTCTGGCCGTAATAACGGCCTTGATACGCCTGGACATTAAGTCAAACAGAGCCTGGATGGCGTGAACAGGCACAGCTGCCCATACAGCTTCAACACGATACCACAGTTCATCAGGAGTAGTTACTGGCGTATTGTGAAGATCCAGTTGCTCGGCCACCATTGCCCAGACGTTTTCAAATGGTGAGAGATCTTGAGAATGTGGTGGCCAGGGCAGTAGTCGAACATTTTCTGTATCCAGAAACGCCCGTACTGGACCTGCAACATGCGGTCGTGCATTATCCTGCTGAAATGTAGGGTTTCGCAGGGATCGAATAAAGGGTAGAGCAACGAGTCGTAACACATCTGAAATGTAACGTCCATTGTTCAAAGCGCCGTCAATGCGAACAAGAGGTGACCGAAACGTGTAACCAATGGTACCCCATACCATCACGCCGGGCGATACGCCAGTATGGCGATGACGAATACATGCTTACAATGTGCGTTCACCGCGATGTCGCCAAACACGTATGTAACCATCATGATGCTGTAAACAGAACCTGGATTCATCCGAAAATATGATGTATTGCCATTCGTGCACCCAGGTTCGTCACTGAGTACACCATCGCAGGCGCTCCTGTCTGTAATGCAGCGTCAAGGGTAACCGCAGCTGATAGTCCATGCTGCTGCAAAAGTCGTCGAACTGTTCGTGCAGATGGTTGTTTTCTTGCAAACGTCCCTATCTGTTGACTCAGAAATCGAGACGTGGCTGCAAGATCCGTTACAGCCGTGAGGAAAAGACGCCTGTCATCTCGACTGCTAGTGATACGAGGCCGTTGGGATCCAGCACGGCATTACGTATTACCCTCCTAAACACACCGATTCTATGTTATGCTAACAGTCATTGGATCTCGACATACGCGAGCAGCAATGTCGCAATACGATAAACAGCAATCGCGATAGGCTACAATCTGACGTTTATCGAAGTCGGAAACGTGATGGTACACATTTCTCCTCCTTTCACGAGGCATCACAACAACGTTTGACCAGGCAACGCCGGTCAACCGCTGTTTGTGTATGAGAAATCGGTTGGAAACTTTCCTCATGTCAGTACGTTGTAGGTGTCGCCAACGGCGACAACCTTGTGTGAATGCTCTGAAAAGCTAATCATTTGCATATCACAGCATCTTCTTCCTGTCGGTTAAATTTCGCGTCTGTAACATGTCATCTTCGTGGTGTAGCGTATATGAGAGTTCCTGAAATACTGAAGTTTGTAGTAAATGCACAGCCCACTTAGGTACATATACATCCGACCGTTATGGCATGATACACAGCTGTGTCCTGTGTCGCACATCTCTTTCATTGTACTTCCCACGTTGTAAGCAACGAAACACAAAATGATGGTTTGTGTGATTCCACTAAAGATGCCAGAAAAAGAGAAAAAAAGTTCACTGTAGGTTCGAGAACGGACTTTGAGATGTGAAAATTTTGGAGTCTACAGTTAATTAACGTCTGAGCTCTGTGTTGAGGTGTTATGAATAAAACTATCTGATTACGAAAAGCTTGCTTGTAAAACTGGTCCCCTTACATTAAAGCGAGAAATGAAATTCAGAAGAACTATTAGCCTAACAAAATGACTTTATGTAACTTCGTCATTTTTAGCATCAGGTGAGTAGGTGCTGACACCACTTTATGAAATAGTGTAAAATTTTTATTAAAAGTATATCGTTTGAAATGGAGCAATACATGTTAACAGGTGATTCTTACACAAGCCTAAGCTATTTTTTCCAAATAGCTAAACGTACAATAAGGCTCATTCTCCGAAAGTATACAGAGCAGTTAAGTCAGCATTAAAAGAAGGTTAAATCAAGGTAATTGCTGTTTAATAAGTGAAGATGTACTTTCAGTTTCAGTCAGTAAGTAAGATATTAAAGTTTGTGCTGGTTGCAGATTGATATATGTGGTGTCTGTGCTTTCTGACATGTCCAAAAGGACAGGCAAACTTTGGTCCTGCAGCCATTATGGATTGAAACACAAAGAAATGACTGACAAATAGTTGCTTGTGGGCCTTAATTTAAATCAATGGGTAAAGTTGAAAATTTTTGTCTGTCTGGGGTTTCAGCCCAGGTCCTCTAATTACCAGGCAGACGTACTGAGCACTGCACCATCGGGACATAGGGGTCCTCGCAACTGCACGGATTACCCTAGCACGCCTCCAGCCAGACCCAAATTCTCAACCTATCCACACACTATTGATGTAGCTCCCTTTTCCCATTACCCACATAACTCGTGGCATTTCGCTGATTCCCGTAAGGATTCAAACTTCGTGTCCGTCTGAACTGAAATGATCAGTTGATCGTCCCCACCTTAGTTATATATGTATTATCTGTTCTTCCGGACATATACGGTTTCGCCCATTTTCTTGTCATCTACAATAAGAAAAATTCGAAGAGATCACTAATATTACTTCGAAAACTCTGCAACAAAAGTACTCACAGAATAGAATAGCTTACAATTGGCTGTGAAATCACCACTTCGCCACAGTATCGGGGCGACGGAAACACCGGCTAACCACACGTCACTGGCCGGTACTTACCTTGTTCACAGAGATGGGACTTACTGGCTGACACAATGATTAAAAGAATTCACAATTGTACAAAGAATTTAACTGGACACTGAAAAAAAATTTTCTCTTTGGGTCCAGATGAGCGTTAGTAGATGGACACTCATTTCAACGACCTTTCGTTGACTGATGATACTAAAATTGTTAATGGTATTCACTGCAGGACATTTTAAACGATATCATACGAACTGTTGACATACCTTGTTGTGTCTCACACAAAAGCGTCGAAAATCAACGTCTCTAACGGTGACGTGTTAGTTGTTTTTATTGTAAGATCTCCACCAGACTTTTTTTAAACGCGTGCATATTGGCTTTTGTTGGCAAATAGAGACACTGAAAACATGTTGTTATTTGCAAAAGTTTTTCAACTGTGTGTACATGTGCTGCTTCTGTATAACTAAGTGATAGCTCCATCTTTAGTGAAACAGTTTCCAGCTACTGTGGCCTAGCGGTTCTAGACGCTTCAGTTCGGAACCGCGCTGCTGCTATGGTCGCAGGCTCGAATCCTACCGCGGGCATGGATGTGTGTGATGTCCTTCGGTGAGTTAGGTTTTAGTATGTCTAAGTCTAGGAGACTGATGACCTCTGATATTAAGTCCCATAGTGCTTAGGGCCATTTGAACCAGTAAAGCTGTTGCAGCTACGTTTTACGGAAATCTACTTTAATACTTGCTCCTGGTGTATTTGTTCATGGTGTATTTTCTCTCCATTTTTTCATCTCTACTCAAGACGAATTTGCACAGAGGAAATCGTTATGAACGAACAGCAGATTTTCCTGAAGTTCATGCGGACTGTTTCATTGGACCCTGATGTAAAAAATCAATTAAATGTGTGGAATCTGACACGGGAGCTTTGCCTTTGTACTGCGAATAGGCAAATACAAAAATACAATAAATACGCCTAACTGATCTTAACTAACAAAAGAACAAAAATTACTTAATTCGTTCCGTCTAGAGGATGGAGGAGAAGTGTGCATTTTGATATTCTCAAAG
Source organism: Schistocerca gregaria (assembly GCF_023897955.1). Lineage (NCBI taxonomy): Eukaryota > Metazoa > Arthropoda > Insecta > Orthoptera > Acrididae > Schistocerca > Schistocerca gregaria. The sequence continues at coordinate 432,209,192 of NC_064924.1, forward strand.
GCACCTGGATGTCAATCGTTTCTCTAAAACTGCGAAAGAAGATTTTCCGTTAGTGGAGCATGCTGAATGTTTGGTCAGCTGTTGATATTTAACTACATGTGAGATGGGGAAGAGAATACAGCATAAAATATGTGTAAGATTATAGCAAACAGTGTATTTTCAAAGTTTTTTTGCCTGTTGGGATAGTAGGACAACATAATTAGTTACCATTCGCTTTATGTCCAGTATGCCAGACATCACCACTGTCGGAACTCTAAGAGGCCGGTCAAGTCGTCATGGGAACCATGATTTTTTTTCTCCACTTTTATTCCCTAGCCCTATGATTTGAAAAATATCAAGTTAAAGTGTGGTTCGAAGAGCCCGCCAAGTTGTAGATCCGCCTATGACTGGCTGGGTAAAACATTTCAACAATCGGAGGTAGGCAAGGGCATTCCACCTGCAGCAGGACTATTTCTAGTGAAGCACTGCAACGTCAAAGAACCAACGTTTGCGTAAATAGTCACATGCTTATATTCTCTAGCCAAGGGGATAGTATGAGACGTTTTACAAATCAGCCTATTATAAAGGTCGATTCTTTCCAGTCACATTCCAGTGAGCTGAGAGTGATACAATGAGGTTACTGACTGTAATCTGGAGGGGACTTCTGTTACAGTCTTAATCCTAAAATTCTGATCGACACCCGTGGGTTTCAGACTAATTTGCGGCTGAGATAATTACAACGAAAAATATGTTAACTGAAGAAACACACTAGCTGTATTTCTTCAAGAAGTCTCTTCCACACTCACACTATTTGATGACAAACAGCTGGAGACTGCGTCTGCCGTAAAATACCTAGCAGCAACTATCCAGAGTGACCTTAAGTGGAACGACCATATAAAACAGATAGTGGGAAAAGCAGACACCAGACTCAGATACATCGGAAGAATCTTAAAGAAATGTAACTCAACCACGAAAGAAGTAGCTTATAAGGCGCTTGTTCGCCCGATTCTTGAGTATTGTTCATCTATCTGGGATCCCTATCAGGGTAGGACTGATAGAGGAGATAGAAAAGATGCAACGAAGAGCGGCGCGTTTGGTCAAGGGATCGTTTAGCTGGAGAGAGAGCGTTACGGAAATGCTAAACAAATTCCATTGGCAGACGTTAGAAGAGAGGCGTTATGCATCACAGAGAGATTTACTATTGAAATTTCGGAACAGCACTTTTCAGGAGGAGTCAAAAAGCATATTACTTCCCCCACATACATCTCGCGTATTGAGCACGAGGAGAAAATTCGAGAAATTAGAGCCAGTACAGAGGCTTACCGTCAATCGTTCTTTCCGCGCACTATTCTAGAGTGGAACAGGGTTGGAGGGATCAGATGGTGGTACGGAAAGTACCCTCCGCTACACACCATTAGATGGCTTGCGGGGTATGTTGTAGATGTAAATGTCACAGAGATCAAATCAACAACAAATACGTACACCTAATGGAAATATAGTATCTTTTTATATCAGAAACAATGATGCTTATGACTTCTTTGACATTTACTGAAAAGTTAGTGCCAAGTTGGATGATTGTAGAAACATTTTTCAGCAATCACAGGTAGGCAAGGAAATTCCACCTGCAATATTACTATGCCTAATGAGGCACTGCGCTGTTAAAAACCAACCTTCGGGGTGGTAATCACATGTTTACATTCTCTCCCAAAGAGGACAGTAGGAGATGTTTTAGAACTGAGCCAGTTGAATTGTTAGGCCGCGTCGTGATCCTTTTCAAACTTGTTCTTCAGAAGCCTACATTTTCGAACCTTCTGCTGCTCTCGTCTTCAGGACTCTTCAGTGACCCTCGACGGATGAACACAGTCGGAAACCAGTATCGCGTTAACCTATTAAAGGGTGTTTTCCCGCACTCATTCAGGACAAGTAGAAGCGCAGGTAAACGTCATGTTAGAAGTGAACACGACACTGGTCTTAGACAGTTTCAACTGAAAACAAATGGGCCTGAGGAAAGTCTCACTGGAGGGATCGAAACGTCGACTATTGAAGAGGAGCATGATACAGATTACAATCTAGAAGATTTTACCTTCAATGACAACGGCCACGAAACGCTACAGAATTATATACTCGTAAAAACACATCGCTGTCCTGTGAAATGTGCACCAAAGAGACACGCGTGACAAGTGCGCGGGTCTAACAGTACTGGGACGAGGCAATAATTCAAACAGTGCTTGACAAAACAAACTGCACGGACAGAGCCACGTCTACAAAAATCCGCGCTCGTCCCGAGAGCAGAGATAAAAAAAAAAGAAAAAAAGCACGGCGAGGGGACCTGTGGTCGACGCAGCGCAGCGCCGGGGCGGTCTCGTGGTCGGGCAGGCGCGACCGCCGCTGCTGCTGCGTTTATTTGCATCTGCCCGGGCAGGCGGCTGCCCGTTGCGTAAATTACGAAGCCAAACGGTGAGGGCGGCGGCTAATTTACGTACAGAAGGCTTCCAGGGGCAGCCAATTAAACGCACGACTGTCCCCGAGCCAAACTAATGGCTTCGCGACAGCAGTTTCGGCAGACAGCTGGAGGACTTCTGGCTGTCGATACTGTTCAGTGTCAAAGAGGAAATCGCGAAAAAAAAAGCAGGGAGAGTGGGAGGGAGGGAGGGGGGGTGGGAAGAATGCAGACACGCCGGGCGTTGCAGCTGCCGCCCGTGTGTGCTTTATGTGGTGTCAGGTCTGGCCGTGATACATGTGACTCTAATGGCTATCAGATACGACCGCTGGTCAGTGCCTGAACGGTATCGTAAGTTAATCCCAGCCATGTTTGTATTGACATCCGCGCTCTTTGCGGTCATGTAGAGTAATTGGAGCTGCGCTCCCTCTCCTTAGACGCGCCAGCCTGTTGCTGTAAAGGACGCTAGGGTCGTATTTGGCAAGAGCGGACTCAAATACCTATCTGATCATGCTAATTTAAATTTCCCGTGTTTCCTAAATTGCTTCGGCACAAGCACGTACAGGTACAGATTTCACTAAATGTCGATCACGCTCCCAGGCGTAATACCACTCTACTACTCTGTTTTCAAGGCCTTAGGAGGTGCAAAACTGGTGGTGGTTTTATTACAGAATCTTCGTTTCCCGACTGCGGATGTTTCAGAGGTTCATCAAAATACAGAAATTCTATTATTACAATCGTGTAACAGGACTGTCTCGTGATTTCTTAGCAGTGGCGCTTCTGGCTAGATTGTAGACTATAAGTGTGCCTTTACTTTACGGGCTACATGTAAATAAATATTTAAATGACACAAAGAGAAGAGCTGTGAAGTTTGACGAGGTACTGCCAGAATTGAAGTTGCGAGGACGGGTTGTAAGTCGTGCTTCGGTAGCTCAGTTGGTAGAGCACTTGCCCGCGAAAGGTAAAGGCCCCGAGTTCGAGTCTCGGCCCAGCACACAGCTTTAATCTGTCAGGAAGTTTGACACAAATATAGTGCGGGTGTGCTCCAATGAAGATTATCCTTTAGATAGACGATAAGAAAACCTGTACAATATTTGGATTCAAACGTCACTAGCGTTAAGGTCGCTGAGTGCGAGGATTTGCTAAGTCTTGCTGTTGGTAGTCTTCAGTTTGAAGACAGCTCACTCGCTAGTCTAGCCTTATAATTCTCTTCTTCTCCGCCTAGCTACTGCAGCTTTACAACAATTTGTACGTGAATAATGTAACCAAGTTTCGGTCTCTTTCTACTATTTTCAGCCCTCAAACTTCCTCCATTACCGAATTACCTAATTATGATGTCTCAGAATGTCTCTGATCAACTCGTACCTTTCTTCAGACGAGTTCTACCATAAAGAACTCTTTTTCTCTCCCATTCGTTTCGATTCCTATTCATTATTTATCCAATCTATACACTGAATCTTCAGAATTCCGTAACACCACATTTCGAAAGCTTCTAATCAGAGAAAGAACAATGATAGTAATAGGCTGTTGATATACTTTCCGGGATGTGAGGTCGTGGTCCAAGAACTTTTTCTGCTCCTTACGTTTCGTCCAGGACTGCGCTGGACTTCCTCAGAGGCGCTGGTCCGCTGAGTCTTGCCGACTGACTGGTCGGGTGTCTGAGAGCGACTTATATATTGTGAGAAAGGGGGGCGAGGTTCAGGTGACACGTGATGAGCAGTGATAATCCATAGCAAAGATAAGGTTGACTATCGATTACCACCTTGTCAAGATAAAAATTGTTAGCAATTTTGTAGAGCCGCTGTCCATATATCGCTGAGTTTCATAGCCTCCTCTTTCCTATTAAAATTATCGTGATGTTTATAAATTTCAATAGCTTCTCTGAATAGGCGTGGATAGTAATTTAACGTTGTAGATAAAACTTCGGTGTCCGAAAACTTCACTTGGTGGTTTCCTGGTTGAAGAGCATGTTCCGTTACAGCTGATTCTTCTATTTTTCCAAGTCGACAAAAACTTTTATGCTCTTTCAGTCGCGTATTTACGCTTCTTTTGGTAGTACCAATATAAACTTTCCCACAGGTACATGGAATTTTATACACACCACATGTCGACAGAGGAGGGCGTTTGTCTTTCACAGATCGTAGTACTTGACTTATTTTCTTTGTTGGTTTAAAGACCGGTGTTATGTCATGTTTTCGTAAAATCTTACCGATCCGATCTGTTACTTTTTTAATAAAAGGGAGAACCACTGTATTTTTCTGTCGTTGTGGTTCATTCTTATCTTTTGGTCTTCTGTTCCCTGGACGCAAAATTCTATTTATCTCTTTTTCTGAGTAGCCGTTTTTTTCGAAAGCCTGCTTCAGATGTTTCACTTCAGCATCCAAATGTTCAGGTGTACATATCCGTTGCGCTCGATCGACAAGACTTTTTATGACATCTCTTTTTTGTTGTGGATGATGATTAGAATTTTTATGTAAATATCTGTCCGTATGTGTTGCCTTTCATCATCCACAACAAAAAAGAGGTGGCTCTACAAAATTGCTAACAATTTTTATCTTGACAAGGTGGTAATCGATAGTCAACCTTATCTTTGCTATGGATTATCACTGCTCATCACGTGTCACCTGAACCACGCCCACCTTTCTCACAATATATACGTCGCTCTCAGACACCCGACCAGTCAGTCGGCAAGACTCAGCGGAGCAGCGCCTCTGAGGAAGTCCAGCGCAGTCCTGGACGAAACGTAAGGAGCAGAAAAAGTTCTTGGACCACGACCTCACATCCCGGAAAGTATATCAACAGCCATGTCACCCGGCAGTGAAAGCCTTCATTCTACAATGACAGTAATAGCACTAACAATAGTATGGAAATAGAGTGCATCGAAGCACCAGATTTGAATCAAAAGAACACAATAGTAGCTTTAAGTGCTAGGACGAAAGGATTAACCAGTTGCTTCGATAAAAAGCCTCTGGGAATATTTTTTCTAACCATATGAAACAAGAAAAAGTGTCCATATTCATTAATACAACTGTACTATGGAGGAGATGTCTTGGAATACGTTTGATTGTTTTAGCCTCTTTGAAAAACATTTACCAGCTGAATAAGAACGAAAAGCTATATTCTACACAGTATACTGGGTCCAAATTTGAGAGACACATTCTACACTAAAATTTTAATTAAAATACGATATATTCTAAAACAGAAAAAATTGCATATGTAATACAGAAAAGAGAATTTGGTTTTTTGGTTACGTACGAAAAATTAACGAACTCTTGATGGATGTATCTTCAGCACCTTCCACTCTAAACAAAAACAGTAATATCCTGGTTGACGAAGATGTTGAGCGAAAGCATGTCCTCTATCTTGGTGGCGGATAGTGTTTAACGTCCCGTCGACAACGAGGTCATTAGAGACGGAGCGCAAGCTCTGGCTAGGGAAGGATTGGGAAGGAAGTCGGCCGTGCCCTTTCAAAGGAACCATCCCGGCATTTGCCTGAAACGATTTAGGGAAATCACAGAAAGCCTAAATCAGGATGGCCGGAGACGGGATTGAACCGTCGTCCTCCCGAATGCGAGTCCAGTGTGCTAACCACTGCGCCACCTCGCTCGGTTGTCCTCCATCTGTGACACCCCAAGCAACTTCCGAGCGATTTTGTTGTTACTGCAGACACACTTGTGGCTGATCTGCGGGATGCGCTAGAACTCAGACCAAGAGCCGTGCACATCATGACCCAACGGGACTTCAATTCCTCTTCGATTGACGATTAATCAGACATTGCTGTTTGATGACTGGTCCAATCCACCAACGCCACAGCCATGGAGACAAATGTCACCCACTGATGCAACCTCCTTCAGAGTGCAGCACAGAAGTTACATAACAGCCGATGCTCGAACAAAATTGTCGGTATCTGGTAATGATAGACAGTAAAGTGTCCCACTAAAAGTCTCACTCAAGGACATTACGCTCTGGATAGGTACCCAGAGATAATCATTAAAACGTGGACTACTCATAAATTTACTTCTGATTCGCCATTAAGGACTAACAAATACTTGTAATTTCATAGCGCTTGTATTGTTTGAAAAGAAAACTTTGAAGATCATATTACTTCGATCAGCTGTCTATTGCACTCATCAGTGTGTAAGCAGCAAGCGATTTAGTGGATAGGGTTATTGCATCTGTCGCCAATAGCGAGGTACGTTATGTCATTCCCCTCTGCAAGCATAATGAATCATTGCCGCCGGGGTTCATTGTCGTTTGTTCCGTGTGTATGGGGATGGGGTCATGTGTGATGGTGTTACGACGGTGCGGTGCAGAAATTTCAAAAGCTCGTCGCACAGATGCGCATGACGAAGGCAGTCGAGGACATTCACATGTGACTGATTAACTTCCGTAACGTGTTTACTTAATTGTGCCTCCGGGGTGTCGGTTCGCTATTTCCGAACATACTGAGGATGTGCCAGAAGGGAGACGTGCCTGATATCAAGGAAACCCTCTTCAACATCGTCAGTTGTACGCAGTTTGTACGCAGTTGGTACCAAAAAGTGTAACCGATGTTCACAAAACTGAAAGAATAGATTTGTTCTTGTCATTTCTTCAGTACTGTGATCAAGAGCGGGTGAAATTTCTGAACAAAGTCGTGACTGGGGACGAGACATGGTCCACTTCGCACACTCTGGAACTAAGGAACATTCCAAACAGTGAATGCACACTCATTCTCCCGAAAAGTCCTAAAATTCAAGTACACGCTGTCAGATCACAAAATGATGATTACAAATTTTAGCATCGAACAGGAATTTTGACAGCAGATTTTATGGGAGTAACACGTGAGAATATCCTGACATAACAGGTTTATTGAGAGACTTTTTCTAAACTCCAAGGGTCAGTCCAAAACAAACGGTATGGGATCATTACAAATGAAACCAGTTTCTTTAATGACAGTTCGCAACCCCACACAGCCCATCGAAGATTCTTGTCTGGGAGATTTTGCAACATATTCCCAACAGCGAAAAAAATGCCAAGGTTGGTGGACAAAAAAATCGAATATGCTCCTGTATAAAAGACTAACTGAAATGTGGAATACCAGCTGCCTCATTCTACCTTCCTCTTCACCTTCAAAAATTTATGAAAAATTTTGGCATCCAATCATACTGTCTCTCTAATTCTCACTGTCTCCTGTCTCGCTGCTACAGTTTCCTTCGTTCTGTACTACTATTACTGTCTCCTCTCTCTGCCACTGTTTCCCTCACGCTGTCTCTTACTGTTACTACCTCCTTCATTCCTTCCCACTGCTGCTGCCTCTTCTCACTGCTTCTCCTGTATCACAGCTACAGTCTCCTTCGTTCTATGCTACTAATATTGTCTCCTCTCTCTGTCTGAGAGGTGACACAAGCTCCCCTCTCATATTTCTATCTTACTCTGAATAATTCGATTTTCCTCTCTAATTGCATGCGGTGAAAAGTTGCTGTTCCTTCACACGCGGACTTCCCACGCAGCGTCTCTCGTCACCCGGGTGGTCCAGTGACAGGCGAGTTCCGCTGAGCTTGACAGGGTTAAGCCGACGGGGGTGAGGGAGTCGAATGGATGCTTTCCAGAAGCCGGCATTGTCATAAGAGCGGGAGCGACACGCCCGGATGCGCCGGAAGGGGCGGCTGGGCTAGAGATTCCATTACTTAGCACAAACTTAGTGAAAACCGTTTCTGGTGGGCTACCAGCAAGGCGTGGGAATGACTTGTGTTTCCAGGCAGCCTTGGTGGGCAAATTCCCGAATTTTCTGCAAAATCGTAACTGTGATTGGCTTGCTCAGGGCATAGCTCCGTGACGTAGCAAAATCAGCGCAGAAATTGGCGCCAAGAATCTCCATTGGTGGAATGGTAGTGCTTCGGCGATAGAGTGGAATTTTCTGCCGGTTTTCGAGTTGCTGATTGGAACGTTTAACTACGACCACTGTCGTGGGGGCGGGAATGTTCTGTGTTTGGTTTGTATGGGTGCTCTTGTGAGGGTCGGCTGTCGCCTTTCGGTCGGAGTAGGTTACAAGACTGAGCTCTCGCTGCTCTGGACCGCTTGCCTTCCGTTGGCTGTCTAATATACTTTTATTTAATTGTAACTGTTTGACGAAGTTGCTGAAGTTTCGACTTCCAGGTAACTTTCCGAGTACAGTTGACCAATGAGCGTTCTGCGTATAAGCGGCCTATGTTGTCTGTCTTGAGCAGTTTTGGCTAAAGTTGACTGTATCGGAGTTACTGTGTGACTTCGCTTGTTAAAATCAATCACTGTACCGTCAGTGATTGTGTGGCGAGCCTTCTTCGTCTCCCTCAGAGGAGCATTTGTATTGCTAGGAAGTCTTTAGTCTGGAACAACCAGACCAGGATTATTTGTTTTGGGCTATACTCCCGGCATTATCATCGCCACGACGGGACGCCAGATCGTGTCCTTGCAGTTAAGAAGACAGCTTGGTAATGTACGTCCGCAGCATCGGCCAAGCAGGCAATTTTGCTAGGTGATAATCAGAGCTCAGCAGAGCGTGCCTGTTCGTCTTTACTAACTTTGTTCTGTCTTGGGTGTTCATTGTCTGAGTTCTCACTACTGTAGCAGCAATTAAAGTTGGGTTGGCTGTGTGTTTCTCTTAAGATTTGAGTTGCAAGGAATTGGCTCCACATACCACTTCGTCATAAATGTCACAATCTAGTTTAGGGACAACTTCACCTTCACAGCATTTATTTGAGTATCCAGTTTGAGCCAATTTGATGTATTGTAAATGTTTCATGTTTTTTGTTTATTATTTTGAGTTTAGTGATAATAAATCAAATTGTTATTTTGGACAGAATTTTCATTCTGTTAATCGGTAGAACAACCCTTTGATTTCTCACTATATTAATGAAACTCTCCTTTATTTAACTTATTTATCAAATTAAATTATTGCAGGTGCCAAACTCTTTTCTACTCCACTTGCAGGGTCGATTGCAGTCAGGTCGCGTTTCGTTTTAATCCATGCGCAACAGCAAAAGTCGGAGTTAGAATTGGGGGGGGGGGGGGGGGGGGGCTTAGAGCATCATTTACATATGAAGATTCTAGAAGAATTTAGTGTTAAATACACTGCTAGCCCCGGCACCTCGCATGTCTACCTCTCGCTCTCTCTTACTCTTACTATCTCATTCATTCATTCCCACTGCTGCTGTCTCGTCTCACTGTCACTATCTTTGTCTTCCACGTTGTCGCTATCAGAGACTTTGTCCCATGTTACCAAAGGCTCTCACCCACTTCAACATTCTCCTTCTCTTTATCCCACTCTCAATGGCACTGTATTGCAGAACCGCATTTATGTTAAAAACGTTTCCCCTGCCCCAGGAAGTTAATCACGACCTACACACGCCTTAAAGATCCAAGCTTAAGTTATTATGCACAACGGAATGACTATCGCAAAGAATTTATGGCCTCCTTAAGTGGAGAATTGTGTAGCGTTAAGTATGCTATTAATGGGAGGTGCTATTAGAAACAAGACTTAAATGAACACATTTATTTATTAAATTAAGGACACACATTAAACGCATCTGACTCTGAAAGAATTTCAATTGAAATTATAAAATGTGCCGTATGTGAAATACACCAAATAAACCTGCTGGTTTTCAGCATTAGTAGAAGGTAAATGAGAAAGTGCCCTTTAGATATAATTGACTTTCTAAAATTACTCACAAGCTTTTATTCCAACGAAACCAGTGACTGTAGGCCTGACAGACTGAAGAAGACATGCATCTACTAATGCAATCCTAGACTGGAGACAAATAACCACAACGATCTGGGTAAATGCAGATCAAGGGTTGTCCTATGTTGCCGTTGCTGTTCGTAACATTCATTGTAAACATTTGGCATCAGACATGCAGAAAGATGCTGTCATGTATGTGTCATGCTGTGCCTGAGTCATGCTTCCGACAACATGAACTCTGCCTCCTGTTCAGCTATTAAGATGTGCACCAGATCCGCACCTGTTCGTCTCTGGATTAATTTTTTGATCCTTCTGCGTCTCTGTCCCACAACCAGCTCTCTATATTGTAGCTGAATCATACATCCTGCCCTTTTCATTCTCCGAACAGGACGTATCCACCACTGAATAAGAACACTCAGACGTCAACGGCATGGTTCTTTGTTCCACAAAATAGCACCAAGAAAGCAAGTCACGTTAAAACACCGATGACTTTCTGATTCGCCCTTCTTTCTCAATAAAGCTACTGCTTCTGCTCCGTCTACATGATATCACAAACAGTTTTAATAATCAAGCATTTTCATACCCAGAAACTTGTCTCACATCAAAGGTCCTCTGAAACCAAAGAATTGCACCCAAGGCTAGGCTCTTATTTTTCTGCAAGAGCCGGTCGGAGTGGTCGAGCGGTTCTAGGCGCTACAGTCTGGAACCGCGTGACCGCTATGGTCGCAGGTTCCAATCCTGCCTCGAGCATGGATGTCCTTAGGTTGGTTAGGTATAAGTAGTTCTAAGTTCTAGGGGACTGATGACCTCAGAAGTTAAGTCCCATAGTGCTCAGATCCACTTGAACCATTTTCTTCTGCAAGCCATGTTTCGTAAAGAAACCATAAGGTTGTTATTTGTAGAAGGCACTCTTCAGAACATAGGAAAGTGCAGACCTACCAATGATAAACTTCTTACCCTGGTCTCCATTTTGCCGCAGGGCTGGGGACAGTTCATAATTACACAGTAACTCCAACCCCCTGGAACTCACCCGTTGAGGCAGCTTTAATGGAGACAACACCTGAGGTTGCCTGCCTATGTGGATGCCAGAAGTCACTTTTTTTATCGTGTTGGATACTGCTGTGCCTCTCCCAGATCCAGCATTCTGTCCTGTTCCCACAAACTATCAGAAGTGACAAGAAAAGAAGACCCACACCATACGTAATGTATGAACTTAGTTTGTAGTCTCTATGCACAATCACCGCAGTCCAGAACGCCTTAATAACATTATTATCATGTTCTATTCCCTTATTATCCTCTAAGTAGAGAGTTATTCTCATACTAAATGAACAGGGGCATGCCAGATGTCTTGCTGTTTTTCATAATATCCCAATAGCAATAAAATTCTGTACTGGACGAGGTGCTTTTAAGACAGGTAGAGGGGCAGCTACAAGCAAAATTTACTGCCCACAATGCATCTGATTCTTGGAGAACGTCATGTTTGTCCAAGTGACAATAAACATCAATAACTGTTAAAATGGTAGACAAAGTAACGCTTACAAACACAACACATAAATAATAACCAAGTGACAATCAGAAGAAACTGTATGCATGCTCAAGGAAACCTCCCGATGCTGAATGTTGAAGGCAGATACTTGATCATTAACGAATCTACAAACGCAAATACAGCTTCTGTCATCAGCTGAAAACACATAATTATCTTCCCCAAGGACAGAATCAAATTGTTTTATAATATTGTGCCGGTTACTATGCCTGTCATAAAGTGTGTTTCGTTGCCCTTTTACTACATGATTGGATAACATCTAATGACATAAGGTCCATTCACATCAGCACCTTACCAGAATATTTAACGTTACTCAAAAGTGCAGAGAAGATGCATAACATCTATTTATATCTGTTCAAACTGCGATATGAATAGGGCTTTATAAAAAGAGTGTGGCCTTCTACAGATGTAATTGTTCTCAAAATCAACAAGCGACACACTTGTGAAAGAACAGTAAGGCAGTATACAATGATGTGTAAGCCAGTTTAGATACCTTTGACACATACACAAAACAAAAAACATGATTCCAGTGGTTCCTTATGCCTATTCGTATTCTCAGTTATGTGAAAAGCGTAAATTTCATGTCGAAAGTGATTCCAATCATTCTGTCAAATAAAGTCTGTGAAAAACCATGGAGCATTTGCATCATTTAATGTGACTATGATAACATAGAACAATCTTTACATGTTATTGAATACGTCTCGGAGTGAACCAATTCGATGTTCTTCGGACATGGAGAAGATACAGAGAGACAGCAACTGTCGATGATATGCCTCTCTCAGGCCGCCCAACGGCTACTACTGCAGTGGATGACAGCTACCTACGGACTATGGCTCGGGGAACCGTGATAACAATGCCACAATGATGAATAATGCTTTTTGTGCAGCCACAGGACGTCGTGTTACGACTCAAACTGTGCGCTATAGGCTGCATAATGTGCAACTTCACTCCCGACGTCCATGGCGACGTCTATCTTTGCAACCACGACACCATGCAGCGCAGTACAGATGGGCCCAACAACATGCCGAATGGATCACTCTTGACCGATGAGTGTCGCATATGCCTTCAACCAGACAATCGTCGGAGACGTGTTTGGAGGCAACCCGGTCAGGTTGAACGCCTTAGAAACACTGTCCAGCGAGTGCAGCAGGGTGAGGTTCCTTGCTGTTTTGGGGTGCATGATGTGGGGCCGACGTACGCCGCTGGTGGTCATGGAAGGCGCCGTAACGGCTGTGCGATACCTGAATGCCATTCTACGACCGGTAGTGTAACTATATCGGCAACATATTGGCGAGGCATTCGTCTTCATGTACGACAATTCGCTTCCCCATTGTCCATATCTTGTGAATGACTTCCTTTAGGATAGCGACAAAGCTCGACTAGAGTGGCCAGCATGTTCTCCAGACATGAACCCTATCGAACATGCTTGGGATAGAATAAAATGTTCTCGGGTTTCCAACCGCGTCAATTGGTTAAAACTACACGAGCTTTCGGCCAAGCACTCCTTGGCCATTGTCAAGTGTTATGACTGCCAGTGGGCTGTTGGTGCGCCCTTATATACGCTAGCTGCCGGCTGTGACGTCACTGGTGCCCGTGACATTGCTACATATGGGCATGTTTTGAGTCGGCGTTCGATGTGCCCTCTTCAACCGCGCGATCGCTGGATCCCACGCAGCGCTAGCTGTAAGCCACCGTCTCTATTCAGGGTGTTTGTGGTAATTTTTATTTTAATGGCTTCCTGTATTAAACTGTCCCAGAAGCCGTTTGTGCGAGCCACGACAGAGATATCGTCAAATTTTATGTGGTGACCGTTTTCTAATGCATGCTCAGCTAACGCAGATTTCCCTGGATAGCGAGGCGATAATACCTCTCATGTTCTTTCCTGCGTTGTTCCACAGTGAGCACTGTTTGTCCGATGTACTTCTGGCCAATTGACGCGGTTGGAAACCCGAGAACATTTTATTCAATGTTATCGCCGCGAGACTCTGTATTCACACATGCTTGGGATAGATTGAAAAGTACTGTTTATGGATAACGTGATCCACTAACCATTCTGGAGATCTATGCCGAATCACCGTTGAGGAGTGGAACAATCTGGACCAACAGCGCCTTGATGAACTTGTGGATAGAATGTCATGACGAATACAGGCATGCATAATGCAAGGGAACGTGCTACTAGGCATTAGAGGTCCTTTTAGCAGAACAATAGGTTAAGGACCTGTTAATCAAAGGAGAACAATAGGTTAATGACAAGGCAATCAAAGGAGAAAATAGGTTTGCCTCTGAGTGCATATCTGACCCTGATTTAGTACTAACAAAATGCACTAAAACGAAGTTTGTCCTACTACTAGTGAAGATTGCTGAAACCTCTATAAGAAAAAGCTTCAGTCTACATCTACACTCCTGGAAATTGAAATAAGAACACCGTGAATTCATTGTCCCAGGAAGGGGAAACTTTATTGACACATTCCTGGGGTCAGATACATCACATGATCACACTGACAGAACCACAGGCACATAGACACAGGCAACAGAGCATGCACAATGTCGGCACTAGTACAGTGTATATCCACCTTTCGCAGCAATGCAGGCTGCTATTCTCCCATGGAGACGATCGTAGAGATGCTGGATGTAGTCCTGTGGAACGGCTTGCCATGCCATTTACACCTGGCGCCTCAGTTGGACCAGCGTTCGTGCTGGACGTGCAGACCGCGTGAGACGACGCTTCATCCAGTCCCAAACATGCTCAATGGGGGACAGATCCGGAGATCTTGCTGGCCAGGGTAGTTGACTTACACCTTCTAGAGCACGTTGGGTGGCACGGGATACATGCGGACGTGCATTGTCCTGGTGGAACAGCAAGTTCCCTTGCCGGTCTAGGAATGGTAGAACGATGGGTTCGATGACGGTTTGGATGTACCGTGCACTATTCAGTGTCCCCTCGACGATCACCAGAGGTGTACGGCCAGTGTAGGAGATCGCTCCCCACACCATGATGCCGGGTGTTGGCCCTGTGTGCCTCGGTCATATGCAGTCCTGATTGTGGCGCTCACCTGCAAGGCGCCAAACACGCATACGACCATCATTGGCACCAAGGCAGAAGCGACTCTCATCGCTGAAGACGACAGGTCTCCATTCGTCCCTCCATTCACGGATGTCGCGACACCACTGGAGGCGGGCTGCACGATGTTGGGGCGTGAGCGGAAAACGGCCTAATGGTGTGCGGGACCGTAGCCCAGCTTCATGGAGACGGTTGCGAATAGTCCTCGCCGATACCCCAGGAGCAACAGTGTCCCTAATTTGCTGGGAAGTGGCGGCGCGGTCCCCTACGGCACTGCGTAGGATCCTACGGTCTTGGCGTGCATCCGTGCGTCGCTGCGGTCCGGTACCAGGTCGACGGGCACGTGCACCTTCCGCCGTCCACTGGCGACAACATCGATATACTGTGGAGACCTCACGCCCCACGTGTTGAGCAAGTCGGCGGTACGTCCACCCGGCCTCCCGCATGCCCACTATACGCCCTCGCTCAATGTCCGTCAACTGCACATACGGTTCACGTCCACGCTGTCGCGGCATGCTACCAGTGTTAAAGACTGCGATGGAGCTCCGTATGCCACGGCAAACTGGCTGACACTGACGGCGGCGGTGCACAAATGCTGCGCAGCTAGCGCCATTCGACGGCCAACACCGCGGTTCCTGGTGTGTCCGCTGTGCCGTGCGTGTGATCATTGCTTGTACAGCCCTCTCGCAATGTCCGGAGCAAGTATGGTGGGTCTGACACACCGGTGTCAATGTGTTCTTTTTTCCATTTCCAGGAGTGTATATCTATATCCACGTGGATACTGTGTAAATCATACTTAAATGTCTGGCAGAGAGTTCAACGAACCACTTTCACAAGCGTTGCTGAAATGCTCAGAAGCACTTCCACGAGCAGCAAATAGTTACAAGGTTTTGTGAGCTTCGTTTCCTATCTGGACCACCACCTCTGAAGGTCTCGCTGTATGGTGGTACAACATGCAATGTGTGGTTTTCATGATCAATAAAAAGGGCGGAAATGATGTTTTATATTGATTTCTATTCCACTCGTCACGGCCTACAAGTCAACACTGTTGTATGACTCTACTTGTTACAGTAGCTGACAATAACCTCATGTTATATATCTTGGCAGTTTATGAAAATTACATAAATATGAGGTGGATATTAACATTTCGTTGATACATACACAAAATATAGAATAGATTCTGTAGAGGTTCCTGAACTCTCGGAACCGAAGTGACGCAAAACCTTTTTGATGTGAGTACGTTGCACATGTAACAAATTCTAGCGTTCTTGCATATAGTTCAAATGGCTCTGAGCACTATGGGACTAAACTGCTGTGGTCATCAGTCCCCATATTAACAAACACAAAGCATTTGACAAGATAAATGTATAACATTATTCAAAGAATTTTTTGGTGACAGATGACATTCAGAATTAGTAGACCTTAATAACGACAAAGTATGGCTATAGCGTAAATGCCAAATGTCTTTCTTGCAACATATAAAGGCAACTGAATATGAAGAGGAGAAGGATTTCATATACTAAAATTAAACACGAATATGTCACAGAATTAGATACACTACATATAGGGAATTTTGGTAGCGCTATGAACTTTTGGGCAGTTGGATTCATAAGCGTGTATTTTTACATCTTCTGCTTTAATGAATGAAGAATAGCTACTGTACATCAATAAAAAGTTTCGTTTGATATTTTTCCATTTCGGTGATATATTTTTCTTCTTTCCTTACTACACTTACTTTTGTATGGTAAATATTGCACTGCCTTCGCCTGCTTTGGCACAGAAAATTATACTGATGTCTTTTTTTTTTTATCATGAGGCGCAGGAAAGTTTGTTGCATTTAAATTCTTGCCCGCAGATCATTTCATTTACTAAGGAGTAATATTCATTTTGAATTAATTCTTCACTCTACAGTGGAGTGAGCGCTAGTATGATACTTCCTGGCAGATTCTAACTGTGTACCAGACTGAGATTCGACTCGGGGAAATTAGCCCTTCGTGGACAAGTGCTGTACCAACTGTGCTACCCAAGCAGCACTCACGACGACCCGCCCTCACTGCTTTACTTTCACCAGCACCTCATCTCCTAACTTCCAGACTTCACACAACTTATCCTGCGTAACCTGCTGTACTACCGCTCATGCAAGAAAAGATACTGCGGAAACATGGCATAGCCACAGCCTAGCGGAAACAAAGCTGTGAGGTCTGGTCGTGAGTCGTGTTTGGATAACTCGTTTAACAGACCAACTTTCCCGCGCAAGGCAAAGATCCTGAGACCGAGTCTACGTCGAGTGCACAGTTTTAATCTGCCAGGAAGTTTAGTGTTCAACTTGTTCAAGTCATTATAAGATGAAGAAATTTGTGTTCCAGACGTGTTTTTCTAAAACGCTTTTATCATTTAGCTCAGGCTTGAGTGTACATCCATTATGCACCAAATACAGATATATGTTGTTACGTCGGTTGTGGATGATGTTGATTACAACTCTGAAAAAACTGTGAAGTCATTATCACTCTATACACCATACTTTGCTTGCAAGTTCCAGTAGATGTACTTCATTATTATGTTTAACTTTTATAATCCATGTTGCGCTACTGTTTAAATTCAGTTAGCATCCAAGTTTTTTAGTTTCTGGGACGTTACTGTGGTGTCAACGTAATTCATAACGAATTTCTCTAACACACAATATTCACTGATAATTTTGCAAAAAGTTAATCAATTAAACATTTCAAATTTACCTCCTGTCTGATGGTGCACAGTCTCTACTTTTGCAACCGAATTGATGAAAGTACTTTACTGATATTTTGTAAAATATAGTAGTCTGCCCCTCAGCCGCTGATTTCTTTTTTCATTCTTGTAGTTAAGCAGCTTGTGTTGGACTTATACCGTAGAAGGTATTGTAACAAGTTTCTAATGGTTCAAATGCCTCGGAGCACTATGGGGCTTAACTTCTGAGGTCATCAGTCCCCTAGAACTTAGAACTACTTAAACCTAACTAACCTAAGGGCATCACACACATCCATGCTCGAGCCAGGATTCGAACCTGCGACCGTAGCAGTCGCGCGGTTCCAGACTGTAGCGCCTAGAACTGTGTAACAAGTTTGTTGAAGTCCCAAGCGCTTCTGAAAAGCTCAGAAGCTTTTCCACGACCAGCAAATAGTTACATGGTTTCGTGAGCTTCGTTTCCTATTAACTACACTAAACATATTTCTACATAGCAGTTTATTGTTGCACCGACGAAAAAAGAAATTTTTTTCAGTTTGTCAGTTGTTCACTTCGTTGAGTAAATGTATATTTATCTTAGCGTCAGTAACAGAGATTACTTAGCGAGAAAAACTTGTTCAAATGGACTGGAATAGAGAGGAATATCGGACAGTCGCCTAAAGTTGTTTGTGGACCCCATGGAATCAAAAATGGTCTAACTCGGATACCAACGCCGACTACTCATGAATTTGTCTGATGTCTTATTACTACTGTTGTATGTTGCTCCTATCACGAAAGAAACATTTAGCATTAATAGTCGGATGAATCATTTAGAAGAAATTTTGGTGATACAGAAGACAGTCCAAAGTACTAAACTCATTCCGCAGCTTTAGTTTAGTGCACAACAAAATAAATATGGCCGCTTTCTGTGGTAGAAGTTGTATGTGCGTCAATGACGAGTACCCAAGTTCTTGCCAAGAAATAAGTTGAATTTACTATCATAAGCATGTATTTCGCGACTGATTACTACTGTCTAACGTAAACATGGCTAGTCGATACAGAACTGCTGCTGAGTGAGCAAGCAGGCAGCCACAAAATACCGGTTACGAGGTTAACGCTACTTTATCGCCCGCCAACACTTGCTCAGCAGCAAAATTCGAGACCACGACGCAGCGGAGATAGCGTTCGGTGTATTGCACCATCTGCTCGGTCGCCAGCCGGGAGCAGCAGCATGTGAATCACAACATTAGAGGCCATCCAACCATCTAGTTCATCCATTACTGAGCAATGTCCTCTCTTATTGTGCTCGTTAATGCGTAATGACGCTACGGATTTAAGGCTTGGTTCAGCGGCAACTGGTAGTTCAATAGCTAAAGTGTTGACTTGTCCAGGACTTGGGAATTCAATCGAGGACTGTTATAATTTTCTTAGAAATTTACGTCACTTTTACCTCTGGCATTATTTCGTGTAGGTAAAAACTATTGAGACAAAACCACTGTTCGAATAGAGCTCAGTGCCGTAAACAGAAGTATCTAAGTTAATTAGGTGTCTCTGCAGTTTCGGAAATATTGCCTCTCAGTAATACATCAACACCTTCTAAAGAAAGTATTACCATAGCGTATGCTTTCGCCACCGAATCGAAAATAGTCTAACAGGGTGGACGCAGTACACCATCCTAGGTGGATAATCATTTATATTCACTGGAGTAACAGACGACATGTTCCAGAGGACCTTCGCTGTTCATGATGTAAATTGATGACTTTTCGAGCCGGCCATTGTGACCGAGCGGTTCTAGGCGCTTCAGTCTGGAACCGCGCGGCCGCTACGGTCGCAGGTTCGAATCCTGCCTCGGGCATTGATGTGTGTGATGTCCTTAAGTTAGTTAAGTTTAAGTAGTTCTAAGTTCTAGGGGACTGATGACCTCAGCTGTTAAGTCCCATAGTGCTCAGAGTCATTTGAACCATTTGATGACTTAGCGCTTAGCATTAGCTGCAGATTGCTGAAAATGTTTGTCTGGATTGTACCCTTGCCGGAGGTGAAGCTTGGACGATGAACAGTGCAAACGAGAAGGAAATAGAAAGATTTGAAATGTTGTGTGTGTGAATTCCTAAGGGACCAAACTGCTGATGCCATCGGACCCTAGACTTACAAATTGCATAAACTAGCTTAAACTAACTTATGCTAAGAACAACGCCCAAGCCCGAGGGAGGACTCGAACCTCCGGCGGGAGGGGCCGCGCAGTCCGTGACATGCCGCCTCACACGTGCGGCCACTCCTCCCGGCTGAGATGCTGTGCTCCAGATGAATGCTAAAGATTAGATGGGCAGGTAGATAAATAATGTAAAGGTATAGCATCGTATCTGGGAGAAGTGGAACGCAAGGCAAAAGTTGACTAATCGAAGGGATACGATGATACGAGGAATCCTGAGACATCACGGAAGATTAATTTGTTATTGGAACTAAGTATGGGTGTAAAAAAAACGAAAAACTGTACAGAGAGGGCAAGGTTTGACCCAGTAAGCCCGATCAAGTAGATGTAAGTAGCCGTAATTACGCAGAGATGAAGATGGTTGCAAAGGATAGACCAGCATGGAGGTTTATATCAAACCAGTGTTCAAAGTGCTGAAACTTCAGGTTTTTCGGAGACGATGTTATCTAGGGAGTACGTATGATGAAATTGGTCAAAAAGTGATATTTTCTGATTATTATATCTTAATGATATTTGATCCGTCCTGCATAGTTTGATGCGTCATTTGTCGATTAATTAAAATTTGAAATGTACTTTTTATCATTTCAAAGTTAATAGTGCAAGTGTACAAAGAAATCCGGTTTTTCTGCATTGATTTGCTATCTCTGGAACTATTCAATCTACAAGGCTGTGGTTTTTCAGTTATTTATTCCTTGAATTCATGTTAAGAGTTTGGATGCACTTTGTAAACAGAAATGGCAGTATTGCACATGCATCTTGTTGATTTACTTTGTGGGTGGGTGTAGTGTTTTATAGGTGCTGAACTGCAAACATAGTGATTTAGTGCACAATTACACGTTCACACACCTCTTTTCAACATGACAAAAAGAAATAGTTCTTTTAAGAAGCGACGTTTCCATGGAAATCAGCATACAACTGGATCTCAATCCAGTGCTGATCCTGAAAGAGATGTTTCACAGGCAGACGTAAAGGACACGCCTACTAGTGCTTAGAGGAGGAAACTTGGAAACCATGAGGACTTATTTATTGACAAAGGAGATCATGTAAATAGTTTAGGTTATGTTTTATTAGATTTGGGTATGTTAGGACAAGTTTCACAAGATGCTGTATCACGTAAGGTTTGTGGTCGGCAAATTAGCATCTTTGGGGACACATCTGCAAGGACTGGACTAGCTAGCAAACTTGTTGTTCAGTGCAAAGTTTGCAGGTTCTGTACGTCATTTTGGACTTCTCAAAAGTGTAAGAATGACTTGTTTGAGAACAATGTTAGATTCTTGTATGGAATAAGGTGCATGAGTAAAGGACGGACTGCAGCCCAAGTATTATGTGAGTCGCTGAACTTGTCAGACCCACCAATCAGATCAAGTAAGTGCACAGAAGTAATTGGTGAATGAGTCAAATTTCTTGCTGTTGCTTCTATGAGAGCCGCTGCTAAAGAAGCAGTTGAATTAAATAAAACGACGGACATATCTGTGGCAGTTGATGGTACATGACAGAACTCAGGACACACATCTAAAAATGCAATTGCAACTGCCACTACTGTAGACACAGGTAAAATTTTAGACATCGAAGTGCTAACTTAATACTGCCATCAGTGTAAATCACTTGACAGTGAAACAAGTAAAAGTCATAAAACAAAATGTGCCAAGAATTATGAGGGAACTGGTGGGGATACGGACGCTACTTCAGTTGTTGCTGTGTTCAGACGCTCACAGCAGGAAAGAGGTGTGCCCTACACTGAGTACTTGGGGATGGTGATTCGAAGGCTTTCAAATCAGTCGTGTAAAGCCAGCCTTATGGTGAAACGCATATTTTGAAGATTGAATGTGTGGGCCACGTTCAAAAACGGATGGGAACACGCCTTCGAAAACTGAAGCAGACAACATTAAAAGAGAAGTTATCAGATGGAAGGACTCTAAACGGCAAAGGAAGACTTGCAGACAAAAACATTGATGAACTCCAGCAATATTATGGAATGGGAATAAGCAACAGCACACATGACCTACAAGGAATGAAAAGTGCAGTGTGGGCTAAATTCTACCACAAATCATCCACTGATGATATTCCTATACATGGTCTTATCGCACCTGGTGTTGATTCATGGTGCAAGTACCGCAAAGCTCAGACAGCGGGCACAGAGGAACAATTTAGGCACAAAAACAGCATTCATCTGCAGTTCAAAAATGGCTCTATGCACAATGTGACTTAACATCTGAGGTCATCAGTCCCCTAGAACTTAGAACTACTTAAACCTAACTAACCTAGGGACATCACACACACCCATGCCCGAGGCAGGACTCGTACGTGCGAGCGTAGCGGTCGCGCGGTTCCAGACTGAAGCGTCTAGAATCGCTCGGCCCATTCATCTGCAGTGATGGTGATAATTAAGCTAATATATAGAGAGTTACCTCATCCTGATCTTCTTTCCAAATGTCTCCATGGTCAAACGCAAAACGCGAATGCTTCTTTCAATAATGTCATTTGGATCCGCACACCAAAAAATGTCCTTAATCATATTCCAAATATGCGTCATGACCTCCCAGAAGAAAAAAGGGGTGTAAAACACGTGTTGGTAGTTGCCATATCTCCCAGCATCGAGAGATAATTCGCGCCATTTGCCAATCGAATAGGGAAGGGGGGATCAGTTAATGGTACCAGAAGTATCCTCCGTCACACACCGTTAGGTGGTTTGTGGAGTATAAATGTAGATGTAGATACACTTGTTGCCACGATATTTCGGCATAGAGTTTCCTCACCTACATCATATGAGATGTGGCGAACTTCACGTAGTTCCTCCAACGAAGACCACGCCAGTACATGGCGCACCTCAGAAAAAATGGACAATTTTCCTGCAAGATGGAGCACTCCCCCCCCCCCCCCCCCCCCCACCCCACTGGACTTTGATAGTGCGTGATTTCCTGATAAAACATTTCCGGATCTGTGGATTGGAAGGAACGCTCCAACAACCTGGCCATCCCGCTCTCCAGACGTTACGCCCCTTGACTTTTTTTTTCTGGGGCTATATCAAGGATAGAGTCTTCGTCACACCAGCTGCTGACGTCGACGAACTGAAGGCTAGGATACAGGCTGCTGTAGGTACAGTGACAGAACACATGTTACGAAACACCTGGCGGGAACTGGAATACCGCCTCGACATTCTCCGAGCTACCAAGGGAGCACACGTTAAGGTTTACTAATGTAAGTGGCCTTAAAAAAACTAGTAACACTAACATATGTAACGGCATCAAATGTAAATTATATGTTGTTGTTTTTGATGTTGTTGTTGTTGTTGTGGTCTTCAGTCCAGAGACTGATTTGATGCAGCTCTCCGTGCTATCCCATCCTGTGCAAGCTTCATCTCCCAGTACCTACTGCAACCTACATCCTTCTGAAACTGCTTAGTGTATTCATCTCTTGGCCTCCCTCTACGATTTTTACCCTCCACACTGGCCTTCAGTACTATACTGGTGACCTTTGATGCCTCAGAACATGTCCTACCAACTGATCCCTTCTTCTGATCAAGTTGTGCCACAAATGTCTCTTCTCCCCAATTCTATTCAATACCTCCTCATCAGTTATATGATTTACTCATCTAATCTTCAGCATTCTTCTGTAGCACCACATTTCGAAAGCTTCTATTCTCTTCTTTTCCAAAATATTTATCGTCCACGTTTCACTTCCATACACGGCTACACTCCGTACAAATACTTTCAGAAACGACTTCTTGACACTTAAATCTATACTCGATGTATAGATCAGTTATTTGGCTCCCCAAATAGCGAAACTCATCTACTACTTTAAGTGTCTCATCTAATTCACTCAGCATCAACCGACGTAATTTGACTATATTTCATTATCCTCGTTTTGCTTTTGTTGGTGTTCATCTTATATCCTCCTTTCTAGACACTGTACATTCCGTTCAACTGCTCTTCCAGATCCTTTGGTGTCTCTGATAGAATTACAATGTCATCGGCGAACCTCAAAGTTTTTATTTCTTCTCCATGGATTTTAATTCGTACTCCGAATTTTTCTTTTGTTTCCTTTACTGCTTGCTCAATATACAGATTGAATAACATCGGGGATAGGCTACAACCCTGTCTCACTCCCTTCCCAATCACTGCTTCGCTTTCGTGCCCCTCCACTCTTATAACTGCCATCTGGTTTCTGTACAAGTTGTAAATAGCCTTTCGCTCCCTGTATTTTATCCCTGCCACCTTCTGAATTTGAATTATGGTTCGGAGCGATGTTCGCCAAGTCACACTTTAGCTTTGAGCATAATTGACATCTGTCGGTCAATAGTTTTAAGTGTGTTGTCCGGAGCGATGTTTGCCAAGTCACACTTTAATTCCGCTCTCATTCCCTAAGTTCAATGTCAGTGGTCACCAGGTCCGAATTATGATGGCAGTGTTACACACACAGTTTTTACTGCATGTATGTGGATCACCTCCATGAAGACGAGTTGAGTACCTCATTGCCGCCACTTATCCCCTACTTTAGTATTTTCTGTAACTCATAGCCATAACGTCGTCATGAAGCTCAATCAGGTACGTGCATTGGTTTCTAGATCAGTTCAGGTCAAATATACCGTATAACGGCCCGTATTGCCGGATGTTACAGATTAGATGTAGACTTGTTCATAAGTTGATTCATGACCATTTGTGTGCTAAGTCAATAGGATGTTCATGCGTCTCAAAATTTATTTTATAGACCTAGTAATAATAATGACGATGTTGGCTTTATATTATCCTTCCCACTCCTAAGTTCTTTTTAGGTGATTAAACTTCGTGCTTAAGCACAAAATTTTCCTAGACAGGCCATACGTTGTAAGTACGTTATGTCTTCCTCATATCGTGACCAACGAATACTTAATAAATGTTAAGACAGTCGATTTAAATACGTTCTGCACAGGAAAACATATACGCCCTTTTCCACAGCTGTACCTTTCTTTTATTTCACTTTACTAGTAAATTCAAGGTCAGGAGGTAGTTTCTTGTCTCGTCCGTACAGGTACCCATCTCACAGTTTATGCGCAGATGCAAGGTATTGTGTCCGCCCGCCTAGGGCCTCATGACGCTACCGTCAGTTCCAGTACATCACTCCTGGCTGCGGATTCGAGGTCGCGAAGAGGGGCCGAGGCAGTTTCAGATAAGTTTTTACAGTACGGATTTGTTGTTTTAGCTTGACGATGTCCTCTATGGACAAACGGTAGTTACTTTTATTCTGAGAAAGGTTGGGTTATCGCGGACTGAAACCTAGGTAAATCTAGGTAAACTTTGCAGCTGAGGCTGTTGGTTTTTAAAATTAAAATTAATATTTATTTAGTTGCTGACGGGACCGCGAAATGTCGAAAATATTTAAATTCTGTTAAATGTTGTAAAGGAATATAATCAAACGCTCAGAAGAAGATCAATTCGTGTTCAGAAAAGCTAAAGGATCGAGGAATGCCACACAAACGGTACATGTTATTTCAGAGAAAAGAAATAAGGCAAACTGATAAAAACATATGCAATATAAGAAAGGTAATTGACAGAGTTAACTGAGAGATGCTATTTCGACAACAGAACGATACGGGAATAAATTGGCAAGAAGTCGACTAATGTTCCACTTACACAAAAACCAGTGTACAGAAATAGACTTAGAAATATGATGAACGAAGAAGGCATGTCAGACGAGCCAGCCGTCTTTCTCCATACCTGAGTACTTTTGTTAGTAAAAATGTTAAAGAAAAAACACAAATAACGAAAAAGGTTCAGAAATTCATGTTAAAAACGTACATTAGAACTGCCGACGTATTGTTACCAGACGACAGCATTAAAGTCCCTAGGCTACAAATTTTGGTGGATGTCCTACCCAACCGTAAATGTGGAAGATATAAAAGAAAGAGAGGCCATGTTAAGAGAGAAACTAACGACACATTTGAGAGCCGACAAGGACAAACAGCCGAAAGACATGAAAGAACTCAAATAGGATTGTACAATGATGGATGACAAGAGAATCATAGTGCGCATCAAAAGAAGAATCGCATTGACCAAATAAGCTGTTATAAACAAAAGTAATTTATTACCAACAGTCACCTTGGTCTAGAAACATGTGAAAAATGTCACGTCACTGATTTGGATAATTTTAAACCATGGCTGCAAATTGTGAGCTCTCGGGGAACAAAGAAGGAACAAATTTAAAAGGGAATACATTTTGGTGTGGAAGAAAGTAACAAAAATGTATTCAAAATGCATGTTAGTGTTTATAAACGTATTTATTAATTTTACTGCATTACGCGTTTCAGCCTTGCAACATTCTCTTAGACGTTACACTGAAAATGCTTTGGTACAATTGCATAAGACGTACTCCGTACAGACGAAAGAAGCAAGCGCTCAGTGAAAAACTTTTATAAAACCAGGAAATGCACACCATGAAAAACGAAGATACGTAGGATTCACCAGAATATCTACAACACATCCTTAGGTAAAACGAAACAGATTTTTGTCAATCGTGGATACAAAGTACCTGGCGTACGTGACGTAATGACATATGATTGCGAACTGACTCACTGTACAAAAAATGTTCAAATGTGTATGAAATCTTATGGGACTTAACTGCCAAGGTAATCAGTCCCTAAACTTACACACTACTTAACCTAAATTATCCTAAGGACAAACACACACACACCCATGCCCGAGAGTGGACTCGAACCTCCGCCGGGACCAGCCGAACAGTCCCTGACTGCAGCGACCCAGACCGCTCGACTAATCCGGCGCGGCGACTCACTGTATACATCGAAGCATTATTTGAAGAAACCGCCAGATGGCAGTACCAACAATTCTGTATTTTGAAACATAGGATTACTGATACAATTGATTGATACAACGTAGTTTTAAAGGACAAACAACATTCTCTTTTATTTATTACACTGCCCACCACCATGTAACAAATGTCCATCTGGAGCAAGAAAAATCGAAAATTATCACCGCAAGATGGCGTCAGCGTAAAAAAATGTAATTAAAATAAGTGAACATCTATCTTTGCAGTAAAATAATATATTAAACAAATGTGTAATTTAGTATCCATTAATGGATGCAGAATGACATTAAATCGGTATATTGGGATTCCGACCATAAGATAAAATATAATTTACCAAGTTACACGCAAACTGAGAGGAAGAATGTTTGGTACGGCATATTTGGTATGTAAGAGTTTTGCAGAATAAGCATCAGTTAAAATCAAGGACAAAATGTAAAATACGTATATGACTTCTATGTCATAGCACATTGTAGCTATGATTTATCTCTTGAATCCTGCTTTTACATACTGTTGCCCCGTTTTATGTGTTACTGGTTCTGTCATATTGTTACACAAGGCCGCTAGGCGTGTAATGGAAACGCTTACAGTCTACGACAGCAGTCGAGCTTAGGCTAGTTCTGCGCAACTACGTCATCCATTCTGCGACAGCCAATGAACGTGCAGCAGCGTTCTGAGCGCGCTGTTGTGCCTGTCGTACCCAATGCGATAGTATTTAGTGAATTTTTATTCTGTTTATGGTGATGGTGGTGATATGCGACAAATGTTACACAACCAAGTAAGAGACATAATTGTCTGGAAACACGCTTACATCAAGCACACGACACGCTTGAGAGCACTCTGCTGTCGTTTGCAACCGGCAACAGTGCAATCCCTGTCCGTTTCTCGACCTGCAGGAACTGCCATTGTTCGGGAATCATGCTATATAGCTCACAACTTCGAATTGCAAATTGCTCATTGTGCTTGATCATAAGATTTGGCAGACGCTCATTTTTACTACTTATCGTGAGCTGAATAGTAAATACATACCACATTCATCTACTGTACAGCTTTTATTTTATACTACTAATACTTAACTCTGAGCAAAACTGTTATATACCAAATATGCTTCCTGTCATTTTTCGTGTAACGTTGTAAATTTTCTTTTTATCTTATTGTTTGAAAACTAAATTACACATTTTTAACGTATTATTTTATTGAATAGCTAGGTGTCCACTTACTTTAATTAAATTTTTTTACACTGATGCGATCTTGAGGTGATAATTTTCACTAGTCTCCTAACGCCAAATGGATATTTGTTACGTAATAAACTGGGTGAGTCAATAGATATAACAGAATGTTATTTGTCATTTAAAGCTACGCTGTATCATTCAGTTGTATCTGTACATCTGTATTTCAAAACATAACATTTTCATTAACGCCGTATGATACTGCCATCTGGCGGCTTCTTCCCCTAATACTTCGATGTGTACATTGAGTCAGTTTGCAATGATATGTCATTACGTGACGTACGCCAGATACTTTGTATCCATAACAGACAAAAATCAAATTCTTTTTACCTAAAGATGTGTTGTAGATATTCTGGTGAGTCCTACCTATCTTCGTTTTTTATGACATGCATTTAATGTTCTTATAAAAGTTTTTCAGTGATTGCTTGCTTCTTACGTTTGTACGAAGTGCGTTTTATGTAATTGTACCAGTGTATTTTCACTGATACCTTTTCATATGTTTCTGTTATAAGGAGAATAACGTAAGGCCGAAACGCATAAGGCAGTATAAAATTAATAAATACAGCGATCAAGACTAATATCAGTTTGTGAGTGTATCAACATCTCACAAAGCATTTTCTGCTGCAACAAAAAAGTCCTGTATATGAAGAAGAGCTAACGACCCAGTGTTCAAAGAAATCAAAGAACACCGGACACTGAATAACGCCGTGAAACAATAGATCGGACATCTGATTTGGCATAACGACTTCGTAAAACACGTCATCGTCGGAAAAATGCTAATCAAATCAAGGATTGGATCCAGAATATCAATATTACAGCATGCGGTCAGTGGAAAGAAATACGAAAACTATGATCACACGGTAAAGATGGCAGTAAACAGAGAAGAATGGCTGCACCAAGAAACAGTGGAGGACGAAGACATGGGCTTCTGAACACGTCAGAGAGGAAAAGCAAAGCGTTGGACATTTGTGATTATTTGTGGGCGGAACAATAATGTTTCATTAAAACGTCCCACAGTGCATCCGGTAAGATCGCTGCTAGGGGGTTATGTCCCTTTGTCTACGCGCAAGTGTATTGTGCAATCCCAAATGGGCCATAAATTCCCCCAAGACGATAGGCGTTGACCCAATTAAATGTCAGCAAGTCTGTGAGAAATACAGAGGCGTATCTCGACAAGCAGATTAGCTGATAACGCAGGCCAAGGGTCAAGAGACGCCGCGAGCAAACGTTGGCAGTGACAAAGCCCCGCCCACACTAGCAGATAACCTCGATCTAAGAGTGCGAAAAACACTCGTGACGAGTTTACCTCAAGCGCCCAGACAGCATGGAGCCTGAGCAGAGATAAGAATGTGATAAGAGCAGAAACTTCACCCGTCATTGTTTTTTTCCGAAATCAAGGGCACCTTGCGGTATCAGCCGTTGCTCCCGGCAACCGTGCTCGGTCACGTACATAGAAACGTGGTGATCGGACCTACGTGTCTGCTGATAAACTTGTACTCCCACGAAGGTCTGCACCAGAGCGAGTCGGCAGCAACGGAGCAAGGCAAATAGAACGTTTTTACTTTTCGCCTTCTTTCTCGGCGTCTGCGAGACAGTCGCGCCGTAACATTTGCATGAAAATACTTTCAGCTGTCGAGGACACGGCTGGCGAATGACTAAGTAATGCCTTGTCCGCCCGTTCGGTTACAGGAGGCTGGTTTCAGCTGGAGCAACAATGGCCTGACCTAACACTCTATTTACACGCGGATTAGCTGACGAAGGACTGCTTGGCTACCCCCGCCGTATAAAGGCGACAGACTGCGCTCGTTGGTCTTTCGGTGAAAGCATCAAAGTAAATCGGATTTCACGCAGCCGTTGTGTCGCGTTGTAATCGTGACAGTCATCTGACTCCAAGGTTGCCATTCAGAAGCTGGCGAGGACAACAGCGTTCTGGCGGGAAGTCTGTGCGCTTGCGGTCAGCGTCGGCAACGGTCGGAAAAACTAATCACTGAGCGCGACAAGTTTCAGATGTAGTGTCGCCGAGGTAACTGGTGCACAACCTTTCTAAGAATGTACTGTTGGAAGGGCTGGACACCATTTTGCTCTTTTGCTCTTTTTTCCAATAATAATTGGCTTTTCTATTGAAAGGGTCCTGTAGCCACCTTTCATTAGTCCGGTAACCCATTTTCACTAACATTTATCTTTCTTTTCATTGTTTATCTTTTCTCATAACTCTCATAGCGGTGTGATTGAATGAATGTGGTTGTGTGTCACGTTGCTAGACGGTGGCGTAGTCTGCTGCAGGAAGTCTGCGATAGTCATAGAGATTCAGCAGCAGTTGTGCAGAATAGCCGACTCTCGTAGTGGTCAAGTAGGCAAAGAGGTTTGCGCTACTTGTGAGAAATCCACCTGCTCTAGGTTGGTGGCGGTAATGGCATCTTTGGGTTTTCCGGGCCACGCAGAGCGTGGAACGGGCTGGAGAAGAAAAAGGGAGGCAGTCTGCAGCTGGTACGGGAAGCGTCAGGGCTGTGCTCCAGTCGAAGAAGGGTGAGTTAGACTGACCGCATGGCGCGATGTTACTTGGCGAGAGGAGAGCTGTTAGCTTTTGGTCTCGCTTTTTAACTCTGAACGATTGCTTTGCCTTGTTGCAGCAAGGAATGCAAAACTTTGGCAGATTTTTCTTTTAGTAAATTTCTACAGCAGACTTGGATCCACCGGAAGAGAGCCACACAAAGGTGTCGATAAGAAGTGAGCACTCGCTTCTCTATGAATGTCTGTTTGCCTTCAGCTGTGCCTGTATAAGCTTTCATTTTTCTAAATATTAATAGCTTTGCCTTCTCGTAAATTTTCCTTCCTTTGTGTATCTTTCGTCCGTGGGGAGCCGACCACGTGGTTGAAAATTAGAGTTTGTTGGGCTACCGTCATCACTAACTGTCCGGTCTCATGTTTGTTTTACAGAATGTTAACTGTTCATGATTGTGTAATGTGATATTGTTGCAACTTGGCCACGATACCTGGAAATTGCGTCTCCACAAACCACGTGGGTACGCGGGAGTACTGCGAAACATGTACCGTTTCACGAGTTATTGCGATCAGTTATCAGGCAACAGGAGTTATATGAATGATTCACACCAATGATTTTAGGTGTAGATTATGACGGTGTATGTATCGATGCTTTTCTTTAATGTTTTAGGAATTAATATTATCAGGAATTGTGTGCATGCCTCACATCCATATCTCAGGAATAAATAATTTTGTACACAATTTTCTCTTGCATTCCGAGGTTACGTTTTTGCACCTAAGCCACTCACCTCGTAGCGTTCCTATTAGCACATCCAACGCGTTTCCTTTCGCACAGGTCCAGTGATTAGTTCCCCCTTTTATTTTAAAACAAATGCTTTAGATTAAGTCTTATTTTCAGGTGTGCTGCTGGAAGCTGATCTTCTGCACAGTGTTCATGCATGTGCTGTTTTATTTTAAATCGTTGATTCTCGTGGACAGTTTACGGGAAATACTATTAATTACATCGCATCCCCTATGAGCGATATCAGGACGTACGAATTTTTATGAGTTTTTGATCTGTGATCAAATTAATTTATTTTCCGACCCGGCCTAACCATTGATTAGTTGTACGGTTAGGGTCGGTGGCGACCCTAATCTTCTGACGTTAATTTCACAATCAATAAGCATTTCCATTCCCACTCTTAACGTAATAACCCATGGAAACAGGTTAGTTACACTATATCTGCAGCTGCATATAACGTCCGACCAAAAATATGCGTGGTGTATAAGCGACACCAGCGCCGTGCGTGCGGTGGTAGCTTGAACTAACAATTGTGAACAACAGATGTGTATTCGACCAGTCAGTTATGATTAGGCAGTGTGTGAGTTCCCTATCACCTGTTGCCTAAGAACAATTACAATTCGAGCTCCATAAATTAAATTAAATGACGCCACACATCCATATTGTGGATGTCATCTACAATCGATGATACATCAACTAGACTGGCATCAGTAGGCCGGAATTAAAACAGTAGTCCACTACAAGAATCTGGCCCCGGAGTTCACTCATGTTGGCACTGAGTTTCACGTACAAGTGATAAGTCAAAGCAAGTTTTCAGAAATGACATTTATTACGTAAACATAGTTCACATAATATACAATCACACACTAAGCAGGCCTCGGCCACGTTTATCCAATGCCGCAATTTGACTTTGACAGGCAATCACAAAAAATACACGTCTTGTAGATCGCACCTACGTTAACTCACCCCATGGTTAGCTCGCCCTAAAATGCCTGTAAGTGTCTCTCAAAAATTATTTATAAACATGCCTCTCCCCATCAGTTTAGGGGATGCGAGGTCACAAATACAGAATATGTACATTAAAGTGAACATGTGGTTCCTGATGGTTTGCACTATTTTGATTTATATTAGTTTTACATAAAACAGTTTGTCCTATATGTTACAGTAATCCTGATATAAATTAATATAGTAGCAAAAACATTATAGTCATTCTTCCACAAATCATTCTGCCATCCAAGCGAAAGAAAATATATATAATTTTTATGAAATTTAAAATGACTGTAAAATGATCGTAACGGAAATACTGTATTGAATCCAAAACTGGTCTGAAATTTTGTGAGACTGTAATGTTTCCGAAGTTTCGAAAAATTTAATATTGTGACTAGTATTGTATTTATAGTAAGTCACCTCATGCGTTTAGGCTACAGATGTTCGTGTAAAACGTGTTCTTTTGGTGTCTAGCACTGGCTAAATGAGCATCACTTATGAAAACAGTTGTTTCATTGAATTCGGATGTTGCCTCATATCTTCTGTCATTGATATTTGACACATTTTGGAATTAGCCAAAGGACTTCAGATGGTTCAAATGGCTCTAACCACTATGGGACTTAACATCTGAGGTCATCTGTCCCCTAGAACTACTTAAACCTAACTAACCTATCGACATGACACACATCCATGCCCGAGGCAAGATTCGAACCTGCGACCGTAGCAGCAGCTTGGTTCCGGACTGAAGCGCCTAGAACCGCTCGGCCACAGCGGTCCGCTGCCAAAGGACTATGTGCTCCATAAAACCTATTATCTTAATAGTATCTTTAGTCGTTACAGATCCTGGATTCATGGTAGCAAAATATGGGGTGTAAATTAAACTGGTTTCGACATTCTTTCATGAAGCCAAAAATAAAATTTCAGAAAATTGTCTGAAACTGTATAGTGTCAATGGAATAAGCACACAAGTAGCAATGTAGTGCTGTTGTTATAAGTATGTCTCATCTGTAAAATTATTAAAATTATGTGTTATCACCATAGGTTAAGATCATGAAGTTTGTTGCTACTCTTCGTCACTGACTATGCTAAATAATCGATATTATATCACACATGTCAACGTTGTTGTGTCACGCATCGCTGTGGTGCAACATCTCTCAATCAAGTGTTCAACCATTGTCCACAATATAATGATAATTTCGCTCTGCAGCGGAGTGTGCGCTGACATGAAAATTCCTGGCAGATCAAAACTGTATGCTGGGCCGAGACTCGAACACGGGACCTTTGCCTTTCGCCGGCAAGTGCTCTGATATTCATGAGCTATTGTAGTTTTTGCCTGGGTGCAAATTTCCTTCTTACTTTTCCGGCCTTTATGGAACCGTATTTGTCAAATAGTTGAGTAAGATTTTTTAGTAAATCCATGAAGTTTTTAACGATAGCCAATCTAAGAATCTAGAAGCAATCCTGCCCTCTCTCAGAAAATGCAGTGGGTGAGATCAGCGCAGCCTCCTCCGCTAAGTTGGCTGCACGGGGTACGTTTTACTGGTAGCAGCTTACTGCTTGGAGAATAAACACTCTCCAGCGACTCACAAAAAATGGTTCAAATGGCTCTGAGCACTATGGGACTTAACATCTGAGGTCATCAGTCCCCTAGAACTTGGAACTATTTAAACCTAACTAACCTAAGGGCATGACACACATCCATGCCCGAGGTGGGATTGGAACCTGCGACAGTAGCAGTCACGCGGTTCCAGACTGAAGCGCCTAGAACCGCTCGGCCACTCCGGCCGGCAGAGACTCTCATCTCGTCCTATTGATGTTGGATCGTTCATGAAAATTGGAGCGGAGATCTACCGGTATCTTAGCTAGCAGCATTTTCTGGCTCCACCACCTTGGACTTAAATGTGCATAGAGTTATCATGGTAGGAATCTGGTCGCATTGCGGTGAAGATTATGATGATGATACGCTGGTGAGGTCCCTACCGCCCGCAATAAAATTTTATGAGACGAGTGTGGGTAAAGGGGACAATATTTGTTAAAAACTGTAATTACAGGGAGAAACGTAAATAGCGCCCTAAAAGAATGTACACACACACACACACACACGTGCCTGCACACTGCTACCGTGATCTCCGAAATTACGATCCTACGTATTCTGCACTTCGAGCCGACTGCATTCCGCACGCCGATGCTACTTTAGTAAGAGTTGCCGTAAATGCCACCCTTTCCATTCGAATCTCATTCACTGTCACGGTCATTCAATTCCCCCCTCCGTTTTCTCTCAGAACAGTTTCCCCTCGTTCTTTACCAGTCGTAATTCCCTAGGGGCTGGACGAGCTTATAACTCATCGGCGACCGCTGTGGCCGGGCGGTCCTAGGCGCTTCAGTCCGGAACCGCGCGACTGATAAGGTCGCGGGTTTGAATCCTGCCTCGGACATGCATGTGTGTCATGTCCTTAGGTTAGTTAGGTTTAAGTATTTCTAAGTGCTAGGAGACTGATGACCTCAGATGTTAAGTCCCATAGTGCTCAGAGCCATTAGAACCTTTTTTTTTTTTAATTTTAACTCGTCTTCCGTTACGTTCTTCTATAAATTTACAGTCCACTGAAGGACAGGACGGTCTGGGATTTTGGATTGCTGTTTCTCAACTATGTTGGGGCTGCCTCGGTTTCTTTCGTGTTTATGGTTTTAACACACACAAAATTCAATTCACTGTCTGCCTCTCTGTTAAATTGTTGTGGCTTTGTTCCTGTCCCTAATTCTGCAAGAACTTTCCGGATGAAACAACTATTAGGACTTTCGTTTTCCGATGTTGCAATGATCATGGGGACAGGAAGAGGTTTCGGGTAAGCTATTATTTATCTGGTGATAGCAGGAAGAAGTTTCTCTTGTGCAGCAGGTCCGACAGTCACCACGAACAGTATTTCATTTCATTTTGGTATCTATTTAACGTGATTCTATTATGGAAAACGTACCTATCTCGTAGTACTCGCCTCTTTAGTTGCCGACTCAGTGGACTTATAAACTGCCGGAAGTTATAAAATTTAATTTTGACCATATGGTCGGCTTCCCTCGAAACCAGTAATACTATAAATAAATGTCATTTAACGCTTACATACATGATTGTTATCCATTTCAGGTAATAGTCTAAATAAGAAGCAAAATAGTGTAAGAGAGGAATATAAATTACTTTTTGGATAAACATATTCAATTGAAAATGCTCACACTTATAACAGAATAAAAGGAAAAACAGACAAAGGTGTCATAAATCGAAGCCAGTCACAAACGCGTTCACTATTCACACAGCAACTGAAGACGTACGACCCTGACTAACGAGCGCACAGTGTCGTATTTCGGAATCTCTTTCAACGGACAAAGTTTTCAATTTGCTTGCGAGCTGATGGAACAACAGACCCACCACCGTATGACGCTGGACTCGTAAATCACATTCTAATCACTCTCTGCCGCGAGCAGTTTTCTTACGAAACAAGTCCCGAAATTATATTGCAAGGAACGTGGTGGCAAAAATAATCGTAAATAATTGTGTTAAAAATATAGGCAGGAAATGGCACGAATGCTTCTGCCAACGGTAGTTACAACGGCGACGTGAAATATAGCAACATGGCGGGTACTGTTTAAAAAGTATCTCGCGAGAAATAAATCAGCCGTGCAATTGCGAAGGGCAAGGTCGAGAAAGAAGGAAGGAGAGGGACAGAGAGGCAATTACCGTAAATCAAAATTAATAAACTCGTTCCAGAGCCCCTGCAGTTACCGCGTGCGAGCTCTTTAACGGTCAGTCCGTACAACAGGGGAAGTCCTGCGGGAAATGAGGAGCTGGCGAGAAACAGTAGTCGCGAATTCTTGCTCGGAAATACGCTAGGAGACTATAATGAAGTGTTGGGAGTTCTATCGGTCCACCGGAAAAGAAACAGTTTCGTATCGAAGCATTTTTTAGCACACTAAAAATTTATCTTTGCCGCAGCCCAAATGAAAGACTTGCGAAAGAAAAACGCAGCTGTCGTCTCCGGGATTGGTGACTGGTGTAAGCATCCATGTTTTTCCTTTATTGTTGTTTCACACATCTCGTTCTTTATGTGCCACAGGATTCACAGAGTAGAGTATGGTTTGTGTGGGGAGGGTGGGGCGTTTGGAAGGCTAGGTGCGTCGCTTCTGATGAATTCTCGGTAGGAATTGCACTTGGTGCAATTGTAGTCTTGCACAACTTTTGAACGTATATTGGGATAGGCTGCATGGTAATGAGGTAGTCTGCAATGGATAGTATATTGAAAGACACACTGTATTTACACAAGCAGTAACGGTCTGGAGTGCGATGTCATATGACAGCAACAGCACTCTCGTGGTTATCCCACGCAACCTGACTGCAAATTCTTACGAAATTCTATCTGTTGTGCTGCATTTCATGAACAGTATTCCAAGGGCTGTATTCCAACAGGATAACACTTGATCTCATACCGTTGTGTCACCCAACACACAGTAAAGTCAAAACGACCTTCGGTGAAATTAAAAGCAAGAGTGTTAACGTTAGAAGTGCAACGGGAATTCCATTGTTAAATGCAAAGGGATAGGTGGAAAGAGTACATTTAAGGCCTCTAAGAGGGGGAATATATGTGTAATGTGTTAGAAGAAGAAACAGCTGTCGATTTAGAAGAGATAGGGGATCCACTATTAGAACCAGAATTTAAGATAGTTTTGGAGGAATTACGATGAAATTAAGCATTGGGGGAGTGGAAACAAAACTATTCAGTTGTTGTGCATAATGTCTGAGTCTGGCGACATACCATCTGGCTTTCGGAAAAATATAATCCACACAATTCCGAAGCCTGCAAGAGCTGACAAGTGCGAGAATTATGGTACAATGAGCTTAACAGCTCATGCATCCAACACTGTGACAAGAAAAATACAAAAGAATGTAAAAGGAAATTGAGTCTGTGTTAGATGACGATCAGTTTGGCTGCAGGAACGGCAAAGGCACCAGAGAGGACATTCTGACGTTGCGGTTGATAATGGAAGCAAGACCAAAGAAAAATAAAATATTCGTAGGCTTTGTTGACCTAGAAAAAGCGTTCGAAAAATGTAAAATGGTGCAAGACGTTCGAAATCCAGAGAAAAATTCGGGTAAGCTATAGGGAAAGACGGGTAATATACAATATGCGGAACTGCCATGAAGGGCTAGTAAGAGTGGACGAACAAGAACGAAATGCTCGGATTAAAAAGGTGGTAGTCTTTCCCCCTACTGTTCAATTTGTACATTGAAGAAGCATTGATGGAAATAAAAGAAAGGTTCAGAAACGGAATTAAAATTCAAGGGGAAAGGATATCAATGATAAGATTCGCTGATGAGATTGCTATTCTGAGTAAAAGTGAAGAAGAATTACATGATTTGCAGAATGGAATGAATAGTCCAATGAGTACAGGATATGGATTGAGAATAAACCGAACAAAGAAAAAAAGTAATGAGAAGTGGCAGAACTGAAAACAGCGAGACACCATCAGGATTGATGGTCACAAAGTAGATGAAGTATATATATATCGGGTGAGTCACCTAACATTACCGCTGGCTACATTTCGTAAACCACATCATATACTGAGGAACCGATTCCACAGACCGAACGGAAACCACGTGTGTACGTTTACATCACCCCTCATGGTAATGTACATGTGCGTCAGTGAAAATACCAATAAAAAGGTGTTAGCATGTGGACGTAATGTGCTGTTCCACTCTCTTCTGCACCTATGGTCCATCACCGTTCCCTTTGGATCCCTACGTAAGTCGGTGCTCTCCGATACACACGATCGAACAGCGGAGGAGTGGTACTCAAGCGTCAACTTTAGGTTACAATATCTCCTGATGTAATTAACATTTTACAATGCAACAAACGGCACTGATTACATATTTGTTTATATGTTCAGATGTGCTAACAAAACTAACGGGGTTCCATTTAAAAAAACGTAGGTTTGTGTTAAAAAACACACTTCCGTGCATTTTTTTATGGCTTGTATTAACCAATTACACTAGCCCCTCTTCTCACGTTCGGTCTGTGGAATCGGTTCGTCAGTATTTGATGTGGTTTACGAAATATATCCAGTGGTAACGTTAGGTGTGTGTGTGTGTGTGTGTGTGTGTGTGTGTGTGTGTGTGTGTGTGTGTGTATAACGCTAGAACGGCCAATGATCTTTTCATTATTAATGTACCAGTATTTATTATATTGAAGTTCTGCAAGGTATTTTTATAGATTTAAGGTTACGGATTCGAGGCTGTGTTACTTTCGGTTTGTATAGGAAAGGATGGAAATTTGAACAGCAGGAGAAAGAATTGCAGGTGAAGGAAATGTGTCGAAATCCGTAGTATCCTCTGGCTGGGTTTGGGGTTCCTTGGGCCTTGGGTCTCTAGGAAAGGAGGAACATTTGAATAACAGGAGAAGGAATTGCTGGTGACTGAGAATAGTTTCTATATTTTCCCGTTTCGATGGCATCCTGGTGATTGTGGAGGGTGTTTCTGGGATGGGACATTGTGGGATATGGCGCTATTGTGGTTACCTGTTACC
Organism: Schistocerca gregaria; assembly: GCF_023897955.1. Lineage (NCBI taxonomy): Eukaryota > Metazoa > Arthropoda > Insecta > Orthoptera > Acrididae > Schistocerca > Schistocerca gregaria. Next base: position 432,247,677 of record NC_064924.1, read on the forward strand.
TGCGGGTGGTGCGACCCCCCCCCCCTAAGATGCGTTGTGTCAGTGCAAATGCTACGAGTTCTTTGAGCTGCTATCGCTCGGTGGTAGTAAATTGAGCTCCAGTTGGCCTGCAGAAAACAGAAAGGTATATGTTGGAAGAAATGCATAAGCAGTAGATATTGTCGCAGGAGTTGAAACTGTGGTAAGGGGAGTATTGTGATGCGAGAACAGGCTCTACAATGTAACAGTGGGGCCAGGAGATATGGGAACGTGGATGACACTTGTGGTTTGTACGGTTACAAGACGAACAGCAATCGATGACGTGGAATGCTGCTATTGGGGCTAGGACGACGTCTGTGAGGAGCTTCTGTGCAGCTGTGGACGATGAGGAGAGAAGACACTACCAGACGATGAGGTGCACACGTCGGCGACGAGTAATCACAGCAGGGTGCCTCTACCCACACTGATGGCTAACTCAGTGCCAAGGAACACAGTGACAGGGCGACAACAGAGGGATGAGACAGGCGGCCACTACTAAATGGACATTACATTTTTTTCTTTTATTGAGGTGAAATTCATATAAAACTTTTTGAAAGGTATCATCACCCCCCTTCGTTAATTTCTTTTTTTGTAAAATCCATAATAACAGTATTGGCCTAGAGTCATTTTCAGCTGTTAAATTTTCGCGATATCTTTGAAAAGGACGATAAAAGTAAATGCTGTAACAATCGAGGTATAAGCCTCCTGAATTCAGCCTATAAATTATATGCCAAAATCCTGAATGGAAGACTTAAGAATATCATGGAAAAGATAACATTTGAAGAACAATCAGGATTTAGAAATGGATGATCAGCTATTGACAATGTTTTTGCACTGCAACAAATCGCAGAAAAGAGACGAGAGTTTAATAGGTATGCGCTTTAAGCTTTGCTGGATTTTGAAAAGGCTTTCGATAATGTGAATAGAAAAATGCTATAGAGTATTACGGCTGGACGAGGTCAATCATCTCACCTCATAAATAATTATATACATTATCATCAGCAAATGGGAAATATTGAACGTAAATAGAGCTTCTTTTAGACAGGACAATAGACTAAATATAATTTTATATGCAGGTGACCTAACTGATTACAAAGAATGACGATGACCTTCCGATGGGAGTCTATAAATTGCCTCAAAGTACAACCTAACATTGTCTGTAAATAAAACGAAAGTGATAGCATTTCAGGGCAGAAAACCAATAAGATCTAAAATATCTTGAATAATAAAATTTTGGAGCAAGTAAAACATTTTAAGTCTATGGGATGGGACATCACTTGCGAATAATCATGACGTGGACCAAAAATTAAATAAATTGACTTCCATATGTAGAACCGTCATGAAAAGTTAGCAGAATAAAGCCAGGTAAAGAAAGCCAAATAAAGTTCTGTAAAACAATAGCAGTACCAAACCTTACACATGGAAGTGAAGCAAGGGCAACAACAAGACACACCATGAAAACAGAATAAAGGCTCAAGAATTGAAGTTTCTGAAACGAGTGGATGGATGCAGAAGGGAAGAACGAAATAAAATGAAGATATAAGTAAAGATTTAGGAATTACAACCTGAACGAGAAAATAAAGGAAAATAGGGGAAAATGGAAGGAACATGTAGATTGTATGGGTGGAGAAATGTTCCCGGTAAAGGCTCTAAATTATACATGCATTGAAGGAAAAACTGTAGGATAATCATGCAAGAGATGGATACCGTGACAGGCAATTTGCTAAGACATGAAGAGAAGAAGAGGAAATTTTGGCAAAAGGCCGAAACTGCAACCATAGAAGTGTATAGGTAACACTCAAGGGTGATCACGTTATCTTTTAAAAATAATAGCAATAACAGGTGTTTTTAGATTTCTGGAAAACTTTGGCGATGTGAGTGTTGCTCACAGTTGGATTCTAACACAAGGGTTTTGCAGCCTTTGGTGTGAAATGGCTTTATCTTGTCGGAATAAGATTGTGCCATTACTGTCACATATCGCTACCCTATACTGATTCATTTCCGCCAACATTTCGTGGTTTATATATACAGTATACTGAACACAGTTGCCAGGAGGAAAGCTTTGTAATGTTCTCACAAGGAAGATGTTCTCCTGGTGTCTCTGGATTATGTTTGTCGGCAGGAAGGAAGGGCGAAGGTCCCCTGGGGGCAGGGCAGTTTTCGCAGAAGTAAAGCTGCTGCCTGCTTCGTCCTTTTGTCGGCGGAGCAGGCGCTTCTCCCAGCCCTTAGCGAAAGGTGCCATGCTGTCACTACCATCCCCAGAGAATAATTGAGCGTGACATCTTCACCCTTTGCGTCCGGACATGAAAGGACGAGACACCGAGACGCCTCCCAGCCAGCGTGGGAAGGTCCGTTGCTTTGACTCCAAAAGTTGGTGTAACCAGTGGAACTGAGTCGCCACACCATCGATCTTGGCACGAAGAAGCCGATCAATCAGTGGGACACTGAACCCATCCCAGTATCAATCTCTCATTTTTTAAGGTGTGTTATTCTCAATTTTTTCCTTAAATAAATGTCTACATATTGATAACAGCACTGAGTGATCCCCTCCACGTAGTTTTTTGTATTTTTATTTTATTTTTTTAAAGTAGAGACTTGTGGAGAGAATTCTATGTTTCGTGGTCATTCGATCGCCACATGTCGTGAGGGTCAGTTATTTCCTGAACTCCGTTTGGTGATGATGGTTTCACGGTTCGCTGAGTTTGGGGAAGTGTCACAATTGTGGTAGCACTGTGCATATTCTGAGCAGCTCGATTCTTGAGTACTTTGCCACGCAACTGTGTTGCTTAATTTGCTTGGAGAAGCTTTCCCGCTTTCTTCATTCTATCTTCCAGACTTTTTTGATACCTTCTGGCAGTGTTAGCATAATTTTCAATATATGAGTTTTAGAGAACTTTGTTATATCTCAATTTTATTGTGAACTGTGTCAGTCATTGGAGCACACAAATTTGGGAGGAAGGCTTAAAAGTACTGTCTCCAATTTTTTTATATGAAAACACTTGAAGCTTTTTAAATAAAACGAATGTTATCATCATTCAGCGTCTTTATTCCTAGCGTCTACACATTTGTTTCTCAACATAGTCACCCTGGCGACGAACACATCTCTCCCAGTGAGAGATCAAGTTGTTGATAGTGGCACTGTAGGACGTTTTGTTGATAGCGCCATAACCTCACCTCTCCATGCACCGTTTATCGCTATCAAAGTGAAGTCCTCAAAGGTGCTCTTTAAATTTTGGAAACAGGTGAAAATTGGATGGAGCGAAGTTGGTATTTACGGTGGATAACCGATGGCATTGAACCCACAGCGTTGGATTGTTGCAGATGTCGCAGTTCTACTGTGTGGTCTGGCATTCTCATGGTCAGAGAGAGGTTGCTCCATGTGCGGACGCTCTTCGCATTGGAAACTCGATTACAGCACGCTGTTTCTCACGCACTGACGTAGTTAAGCTACTCCCGCCATGTTACACGCTACAATTCGGAGCCCTCTAGCGGCAGAGGCCTGCAAATACGTAGATGTGAAGAATAAAGATGTAGAGTGTAGCTGACAATTTTTGTTCTACTTATCCTATCACACACCTGTTCTCTCTTCGTGATTATGCACTGAACGTGGCCATTTTTAATAACAATTCGTCTGTTAGGCTGTAATCTTCCTCTGTTTCCTTTCGTACTGTTTCGTAGTGCTAGCTTCCCGCAAATCGCTGTAAATCCCTGAGTTTTGCAGTATTGTTCCCATTATTGTATGTGTCCAGCATTCAGCTCCAGATCTCCCGGGATTTCAACGGTACATAGCCAAAGGTTGCCGCCATGGTGAATCTCAGAGTTCTTCCAGATTATGTTGTCCGGACCGAACTTAGTGGGTCTGTCAGCGTATTTTCCTTCCAGGTATCTTAAGTATGCCGAACGCAACCATTGATAACACTCGTTCAATTTATATTCGATTCTGGCTCCTTGACCCCGTTCATACTACGGGTGGGATCACTACTTATATTTAGGCATAGTCCTAGCATTATTTCCTATCATCATCCCTTCAAGCACACTTTTCGGCATCGACTTGTGTGATAATAGGTGCCTAACAACTCTATCGCTTCGATTCATTACCGGAATGTTCTTTATTAGAATTATTTTCTCATTGGTTTATCTCAGGACGTCATCAACATTTGATTGACCAGTCCATCTCACATAGTAAGCCATAACCAAAGTCTTCCATTCGTTTCATTTTATAACCTTCACTGTCAATGTTTCTCACCCATGCTTGAGTACTTTTCAGATGCCAGGGTTTTTATTTTTGGATGTAAGCAGTCTTTTTAACATATAGAAAGTCCTCTTGTGTAACGTTATTCTTTCGTCATCCGGAAGTCTGTCAACTGTGACCAGCGCATCATCTATTTGTCGACTACGATATTAGTGTACCTGGGAGCGAGAGCGCTTCGGTTGGCTTATAGCGAGTTTCTATCGCGACATTTCACGAGGACACGCTGAAACATTTGATAGTATATGCACAACTGTCTCGAAATCATTCACAGTACCATGTGTTACCCTCATTCACCACTGTTTTTTTTTCTTTTTTTTTCTATAAAATCACCGCGCGTTTGCATTAACGATCACGGGAGGTCAAGTGCAATAACATCGTGATGGGGTAGTAGCTGTTTCCCGACAGCGTCCAATTCTCCTTGTGTTTGCCCACTATAAATACATTCCTTACCTACTTCCTACTACGCAAAAGTATACAAAATCACGAAAACGCTACTAATCAAAGTAGACAGGAACTAAATGAGAACTGACTGCAACAACCGATAACATTACCCGACGGTGACTCTACTCAAACTGTGATGCCCACGAAACACATACAAGAAAAATAAAATCTAACACTAAAATCTGGTCTGCAGCATTACCTCAATCTACACCAAAGATCGCAAAATACGAAAACTCTTATAATAAAATAACACTACCAGTATTAAAAGCAAATAAATAAACAATTACTGCTGACTCCACTCCGACGCACGTAAGAAAACTGCTGAACTAAACGATAATTACGAAGCACGAACTACAAATGAATCACTAACTTCAGTATGTTCTTCTTGAAAGATAACTAAATATAAAAAGCCCAAAGTGAAGTCCTAGCAGAAAGAAAAAAAATGAGAAAAGTGTACCAATGGGAAATATATGTCAAAACAAGTATTTCTTTTGGAAATTCATACGCGAAGAAAATAAAGATGGGTGTGATTTGTGGCACGATAAGCATGAACCGATAAACTGACGTGGGAAGATGAGTTAGAGGAGAAGAATTTCAGTGGCAATCAGAGACAAGAATATGCAACACGGAGTGTCACGAACACTAGGCATCTACGGGTGAAAAGGGTGAACTAGTTAGGCACAATTTTTGGATATCATAAAACTACTTCACATGCTGTCATACTGTTATCCTTATTTCTTTGACGTTATCTATTATTTTCTTTATAATGAAACGATTAATTAAGAAGGAAGACATGATAACGTTGTCTGACACCTCCCTAACAACTGTAAACGTTACAGAAGCGTTTGCTGCTCAGTGCGTAGAACTGCGCTGCTCGAAAAAGCGAAGTTCTAGTCGTCCGGTGGCAGAAAAGATACTACAAGTCGTTTCGTGACCTTCCAGTGGTCTGCAAAGTCAGTAAATTCCGCGTAATGGCGTCGGGTGTCGCAGAAAAGCAAGGCGCGCGGCAACATTACCGATAAATTGGCTACAATTTTCTGGTGTAGGGCGACTGGTGTAACAAGCTGTGTGCTTTGGAGCCTATACTGCTGTTGAAATAGTTGGTGGAAGGAACACTACTTCGACACGGTAACTGTACGGAAGTTTCCACATAGCACATGCTTCTTTCGTTACATCAGTCTCTGTAGTTTAGGTGATAAATGCAAAAAAAAAGATTACTTTATCTCATCCATAGCGTATATTGTTGGAGCCATGACTTCTTCATTTTACAAAATACATGGTGTTTCAAAAGGATTCGCGCTATTTCATAAGACTATAAAGGCTGTCTCAAATCTTTTGGGTCAAATTGAAACATGTATTGTAGGTCCACAACCGATTATATTGAGATAGGGAACCAATGCTGGAAAGCGTATATTTATTGTGTTACGGACATGCACAGCGTACTCAGCAGAACAAAAACATAGCTCTTAACTAGCTGTTCAAAGTGATGACCGCCAACCACAATGCATGCATGGCAACGGTGCATGAAGTCCTGGCGCAGTCTCTCTAAGATCCCTGGTGTCTTTTGGACCAGGAGACAGGCAGTTTGGAGCCTAGCAAGCAGGTCTTCGTCCGTATTATGGGGATTTCATACACCAATGCCTTAACGTAAGCCCAGAGGAAAACATCAAGAGTTGTGAGACCGGCGATCGCGCTAGCCATGGGATAGAATTTCCCCTTTCTATCCAACGATGAGTGTACGTGCTGTTCAGGTGCTCGCGGAAACATCGAAGTGGCCTGGTGCACCATCTTGTGAAACCACATCCTTTCGCGAACAAGGAGTCCAGACTCCAAGAACAGTGCAGTACATCGTAACGTGGACCAGTCAAACCGGAACGACAAAAAAGCTACGTTATTTTTATGCGGTGTGCTCTGCGTGTATACATACCACAATAAATATGCATTTCCGACCATTAGTTCCCTACCTCAATACAATCGGTTATGGACACACTATCACCTGTCACAATTCGACCGAAAAGGTGTGAGGCACCCTGTGTGTTCTTAAAAATGGAAAACATGTGGTGATTTTTATCTTACGCATCGAAACAGAAGTTTTCCTCGGTGACAGTTATGAGCTGTTAGTTCATGTGATTACCGGTAGGTCTCTCCGTGCTCGAACTAGCTTACTCGCTCCTTCGCTTTCTCCCCAATGAACGTCGAGTCGAAATGACGATAGCAGAGCGACAAAAGGCTTTTCAGCACGTGCAATTCATTTACAACTGTGAGACGTGATTTCCGTAGCGGGCACGCCACTGCACCTCCGACAGATCAAAGTTTCAAGACACTATTATCAAAAGGAATTGCCACATGGAGCCGCACCTTAGGTCAAAATGGTTCAAATGGCTCTGAGCACTATGGAATTTAACTTCAGAGGTCATCAGTCCCCTAGAATTTCGAACTACTTAAACCTAACTAACCTAAGGACATTACACACATCCATGCCCGAGGCAGGATTCGAACCTGCGACCGTAGCGGTCGCGCGGTTCCCGACTGTAGCGCCTAGAACAGCTCAGCCACTCCAGCCGGTGCACCTTAGGAGTTAACTGAATGTAATGGAACAAGACGCTAGGCTGAGATGTTACCGCAGCGACTGTTGCCACATCGTAGCACTTCTACATCTATCTGATGGTTATTGTCTTCATGTTTGTTTCTTGTAGATTGTAGTGGCCTTTATCTTTTTCTTTCTCCTTTAGCGTATGTCTTACGACAAGCTTCAGCTGTAGGCTCTACGTCGTGTCCTGTTCTGAGCACCTTCCTTCATCTTCTTTTATGGTAGTCCATTTCTAATGTCCAGACCCAGGTTCGATTCCCGTTAGTGCCAAGGATTTTTCCTCGGTTGGAGGACTGGTACGGGGCGTATTCAGGCTCGTAATGTCAACTGAGAGCTACTCAACACATTCGTAGAGGCTCCACGGGCTGGAAAGTCTGCAAAATGGTGGGACAGCTGTGTGCTGTCCTCATACTGTTTCGTACAACATTCGCATGACACCGCAATGCAGAGGACGACCCGGTGGCCGGTGGATATCCCTCGGCATTCACGGCCTGGAGAGGAGCTCGTTTGAAGCTTAAGATAAGTTTTTTTCTCTTTCTTATCACTTCTAATAATATTCTTTCTTCTCCCATTTCCTTGATTACTTTTTCATTCTTGAGGGTGTCTTCTTCACCTTAAAGGAAGACATTGATGGAAAACAGACACTATTTAAAACGTACACCAAATCCATAATTCTGAAGATACGACAATGAAATTTTGTACTACCCTTTACATGAAATTAACACACTGTAATATACCCAAATACAAAGACTTATTGAAAACTTCGATTCCCTGACGTCGTGTAGTACAATACCTCACTTTAAAATGATTGGTATTGTGATGATTCATGAATTTCATAATAATGACACTAAATTGGAGACTAATTAGTAGGCACTATTACAAAAGAAAACAAACGACGATGTATTTTAACAAACTGTGGCATTCATTGTAGTAATGGGAAAGACTTGAAATAGTGAAAATGGTAGGAATAAAATATACGGTATTAATCAACAGCTGTAAATATTCTAATAATTGGACTTTCACAAATGTAGTTTACTCATTCAAGAAGTTATTCTGTAGCTTGCAAATGAAAGCACATATTGTAAAACGTAAATTTAAGATGAAAGCTGTAACGAACATTCCGTCTTAATGACTTTAATAATTAAACCCGTATTGTTGTAACCAGATATACGCCTAATTATAAAATTCTAGGCATCTGTTACAAATTCTGTCAATCAAAACCTGTTTCGTTTTACCCCCTTAGTTTCAATTATTATTAGGAATGTGAGTCGTTGTGTAATTAGCGTGTATTAATTAATTATGTGAAGTTCATTATAGTACTCATATTTAGATGGAATTTTCACATTTAAAAACATTTTTACATTATAAATTTCATGTATTATTCAATTCTGTAATTTTAGACGTATTATTCTGGGCCGGCCGCGGTGGTCTCGCGGTTCTAGGCGCGCAGTCCGGAACCGTGCGACTGCTATGATCGCAGGTTCGAATCCTGCCTCGGGCATGGATGTGTGTGGTGTCCTTAGGTTAGTTAGGTTTAAGTAGTTCTAAGTTCTAGGGGACTAATGACCACAGCAGTTGAGTCCCATAGTGCTCAGAGACATTTTTGTATCATTCTGTGTAATCAGAATACCTTAGCTTTGGAACTTTTAATTGTAAATACGATTAAAAATATGTTGTCGTTATTAAGTAATAATGGTCCATGTGACCATCCATTATTTAGAATATATAAATAGGGAAGCAGCGAGGCTGCTGAGTGGGGCAGTTTGAACTGATATTTCGAAGTGTAACCTGTGTTAGTTGCTTGAATATTATTTCACTAAGATTTAAAGTTGTGAAAAAGTATGTTTCTTGATTTGTGAACCAGTCAGTTATTTTACGAAGACATACTGTACAACTCGGCCTCTTTGCAATGTGCCACGATGGATTTGATCAGCTGTTACGAACGTAAGAATAAATGTTTAAAAACTGGAACTGATCATTTTCACTGTAAACCACACACTTCATGAAGAGCCAGGCAATCTACGAATATTTCAGTTATGTAGAGAAAACTTTCGTTTTAACCTTCTACTCACGATTCTAGATAACATCAGACAACATGCACTTTTGATAAGTCAGTTCATCTGTCTTCGAAGTTTTGAGGATTACCTTACCGACCAATAGATAATAATTAAGTAGAAGTGTTAAATCACGTACTGTTACGTTCTCTCTATCATACACATTTAACGCTTTTTAGGGAGCTAAAAAACTTGCTATATTGTATCTTTTTCTCAGAAACTATACAAGAGGCTTTTACAAAATTTTCTTTTCAATCTCTTTCCATGTACTAAGCTTCTCCCATGGGAGGTTTTAAGTATATCGCATTAAACACCGAGTCAGGTGACGCAGTCGTTAGCACACTGGACTCGCATTCGGCAGGACGACGGTTCAAACCCGAATCCGGCCTTCCTGATTTAGGTTTTCTGTAACTTCCTTAAATCGCCTGAGGCAATGCAGGGATGCTTCATGTGAAAGGGCACGGCCGATTTCCTTCCTCATCCTTCCATAACTCGATGACACCTACGACCTCGCTGTTTGGTCCCTCTCGCTAATCAACCAGTCAACCAACAAACAAACAAATACCGCCCGGGCAGGCCTTGAAGGTCCAACGGCACCGACCGGCCGCCGTGTCATCCTATGTCTCACCTGGAAGCAGATACAAAGGGGCACGTGGGCAGCACACAGTGTATCAATATTCTAGCCTTGATAGGTTTTGGGGAAAATGTACAAAAACTCAAAAAAACATAATTTAGAGGAAATGCAATTTAAAGTTCAACTTCACGATTTTTTTCCTTTGTCACCTCTTTCCCCTGAAGGATCTCTTCAGGTTTCTTGTTTTCTGCCTCCTTTCCCATAACAGGTTTCCAACTGACTTTTCAGCTGCAGAGGTGCGCTGTAAATCTACTTTTATCAAGGTGTCTAGAGTGAAATTACCTACCGTAAACTCTCTAATACCTTCATCCCCCTACATTCCCATCATTAAATACGAGAACTGCATCATAAATTTGAATTTCGACATAACCATCGTCAAGAAATGTGGGCGAATGAAATTTAATATATCTATTTGATACCACGAATGGTCGTCAAGCCACAGTCACTAAAACAATGAAATATTTAAAAGGTTACATGGGACTAGTTTCGACCCATTGAGTCGTCATTTTCAAATGTAATCAGAAACCTGGAAAACTGCATTCATAATTTGAGCCATACGTCTTTCAAATATTACGAAAAACCAGTAAACTGAAGCAAAGGCAGCAGAAACCAGTCACAAGAAGTCATGACAATTTTTGGTTGATGAGTCATTTCACACCTTAATGCAGAGTAGATGAAAACTGCATTGGGATAAAACATATCACATACTCTTACACTCCGTCCTACAATGATGCTACGATCATTTTGCAAAAAGAGCTCACACGTCGTAATCTTATAAGGTGCAGCAATCCCGAAACTAGAACACAGCACGCAGTCGTACTGTGTTCTGCTAATGAAATCTTACAGAGACGATGCACTCCCATTTGGGGCTAACACAAGAGTCTTTTGACCTTTTTGCTACCTTTTAGTGTATTTTTGGCATTATTTGAAAGAAGTTTGTCTGCAATTATTAATGCAGTTTTCCAGGTTTGTTTTCCAGATTTGGACTCAGTGCATCGAAACGAGTTACGTAACCTTTTAAAAAGTCATTGCTTTGGTGACTGTGGCCTGACGACCGTCTGTGGTGTCAAATAAACATTTTAAACTGCATCATAAGTTCCAATTATAACAACTGTAGCAGGTGAAAATGGAGTTTTAACGCATCGTTTCCATATTAGTGACTTTAGAGAGTTATTTTGTTTCTGGGTTTTGCCGTGAACACACTTTATTAGAAGTTCAGCATTGTAGATGTATCCCGCTAAAGTTTGCTTGAAATTTATGCACGGAATTGTTGTTCACCGAGCTAGTTTTGAAGTGTTGTCTCAAACAGTGGGCGTGGCAGACTTTTGGAACTTATTGTCAATGAGTTCTACTGACAAATAAAATATAAATAAAAAATTGACATTTTTGGTCAATGTCACAAGCGTCCTCCCTTAATCAGTCCTCTCCATAGGCACATTTCAAAAATTTCTAAACATCTTTCTTCTTTCTTATTAGCTACCCATAATACATTGCTGTATAACATTACACTCCAGATATACCATTTAGCAAATTATTTCCTCAGCTCCATTGTAATTCTTCTAGCTATTTGTAAATACTTCAGCTCTCCAAATGCTCTCCTCCTTCTTATTTCTTCTGTGCAGATTGTATATTACATACTAATACACTGTTGCGACGGTATTTTTATAGAAAAAAGGTAAGAATCCGCACGAATAATAATTACATTATTACGTAGTAACGAGTGACAGGAAAACAAGGGTTCCTTACACCAAAATACCAAAAAAATATCCCATAACCAACTCCGAAATTTTGTCAGTGGATTTTGGGGTTCATCATGTGTAACTGCAACATCTGCGAAAATACTGATATTATTGTTAATACCGTCCAGTAATGCATAACACGAGTAGCCGTGGCTCATATCTGAGTAGTCTTGGGTTGCCTTTCGTTGAGACTCGGCAGTTTGTCTCACTGATCATTTTAAAACCCTTGTACTTTCTGGCGTTAAGCAGCGCCGTTTGTAAATTATGCACTTACTTTTCCTGGTAGAAGTACACCGTTACAATTATGTACGAGCTGGGGAAAACCTATGAAAGCGACAGAGGGTACATAACTCCGGAGACGAGTACGAAGCAACTGCCTTAAGATGGTCGTTCGTGTCATTCTGTGCTTAAAGGACCTACTGAGCTGAAGAAAACATAACGAGAATAAGTGGGAGAACGCTTACCGTAAGCGAGGTATTAAAAAAAATATTGAGCTTCTATTGCAAGATATCTCCGTTCTGCACTTGTGCACATGCTAACTTTAATTTATGGCCTCTACCTACGTGGTTTCATACCTCTGCGTTGGAATACAGCCCGCATATGTCTTGTCCACGAGACTGTTAACAGTCCAGTAAGATATAAAGCTTACCGTTACCTCCTTTCCCATTGGGCAGCGCCGACTGCCTTTGGAAGCCGTATGATTTAGCCGTCAGCCAACGGTGAGATTACGAGCAACGAAAACGAATGTAATCCCAGTGAAGGATGCAGCCTCTGCGAAACCTTTGCCGGCGCTGAGGTTCGCAGGCGTGCACGGACAGGTTATATGAACCTAGACTTACATACTGACGGGACGTATCAACTACAGGGACACGTACAATACTCAGACCCGTGGCGAGCTTCGTGAGAGCGAATCTTGTTATATTTATCTGTGGCTGTGCAAGTGTTTTACTCTTCCGTGTGACAGATAATAAAATGTAAATAAAAGTTTTCGTACACAGAAAGTGTCTCCTGTATTTATGTTTATGATGTATGCAAGAACAAATCCGTCTCTTGCGACTAGTTCACTACTCAAAACGTAACCAGCAGTCCGTTGCTAGGTGGTATTTATCAGTATTGGAACTCGTTTCAGACACCTGTCCTCTTCCACTCTCATGACATTAATTTACAACTGCAGTTGTCTTTGCTCTAATATTGACATACACTCCTGGAAATGGAAAAAAGAACACATTGACACCGGTGTGTCAGACCCACCATACTTGCTCCGGACACTGCGAGAGGGCTGTACAAGCAATGATCACACGCACGGCACAGTGGACACACCAGGAACCGCGGTGTTGGCCGTCGAATGGAGCTAGCTGCGCAGCATTTGTGCACCGCCGCCGTCAGTGTCAGCCAGTTTGCCGTGGCATATGGAGCTCCATCGCAGTCTTTAACACTGGTAGCATGCCGCGACAGCATGGACGTGAACCGTATGTGCAGTTGACGGACTTTGAGCGAGGGCGTATAGTGGGCATGCGGGAGGCCGGGTGGACGTACCGCCGAATTGCTCAACACGTAGGGCGTGAGGTCTCCACAGTACATCGATGTTGTCGCCAGTGGTCGGCGGAAGGTGCACGTGCCCGTCGACCTGGGACCGGACCGCAGCGACGCACGGATGCACGCCAAGACCGTAGGATCCTACGCAGTGCCGTCGGGGACCGCACCGCCACTTCCCAGAAAATTAGGGACACTGATGCTCCTGGGGTATCGGCGAGGGCCATTCGCAACCGTCTCCATGAAGCTGGGCTATGGTCCCGCACACCGTTAGGCCGTCTTCCGCTCACGCCCCAACATCGTGCACCCCGCCTCCAGTGGTGTCGCGACATCCGTGAATGGAGGGACGAATGGAGACGTGTCGTCTTCAGCGATGAGTGTCGCTTCTGCCTTGGTGCCAATGATGGTCGTATGCGTGTTTGGCGCCGTGCAGGTGAGCGCCACAATCAGGACTACATACGACCGAGGCACACAGGGCCAACACCCGGCATCATGGTGTGGGGAGCGATCTCCTACACTGGCCGTACACCTCTGGTGATCGTCGAGGGGACACTGAATAGTGCACGGTACATCCAAACCGTCATCGTACCCATCGTTCTACCATTCCTAGACCGGCAAGGGAACTTGCTGTCCAACAGGACAATGCACGTCCGCATGAATCCCGTGCCACCCAACGTGCTCTAGAAGGTGTAAGTCAACTACCCTGGCCAGCAAGATCTCCGGATCTGTCCCCCATTGAGCATGTTTGGGACTGGATGAAGCGTCGTCTCACGCGGTCTGCACGTCCAGCACGAACGCTGGTCCAACTGAGGCGCCAGGTGGAAATGGCATGGCAAGCCGTTCCACAGGACTACAGCCAGCATCTCTATGATCGTCTCCATGGGAGAATAGCAGCCTGCATTGCTGCGAAAGGTGGATATACACTGTACTAGTGCCGACATTGTGGATGCTCTGTTGCCTGTGTCTATGTGCCTTGTGGTTCTGTCAGTGTGATCATGTGATGTATCTGACCCCAGGAATGTGTCAGTAAAGTTTCCCCTTCCTGGGACAATGAATTCACGGTGTTCTTATTTCAATTTCCAGGAGTGTATTTACTACTTCTTATTTCTTCGCTACTATCTCTTTAACATCTTGATATCTGATGTGGGAATACTATTTCTTTACTTCCAAATCTGTCATATCCTACTATATTTCTGTTGAAATCAGTTCAGATGCTCATGGTATGTGGCGCATACTATTGCCACTTTTCCCTTTCCAATTCAAGCGCGAATGGTGCCCAGGAAAAACGATTATTGGTAAGATGCATGCGAGCTCTAATCTCTCTAATTTTGCCATAATTATCTTTTCGCGTGTTATTCATACGCGGAAGCAACACAGTGGTCGACTTGTCTAGGACAGAATGCTCGCAGTATTCCAACGTTAAACCACGTTGTGATGCCCAACGCCTCCATCTTGTAAGGTCTGCTACAGGAATTGAATGAGCATCTTCATGACTCTTCAGCTCTTACCAATCGAACATGTGACGAAATGCGCAGCTCTTCTGTACCGTACGTATGAGTTGATCCATAATTATTGTGGACATGTCGATCTACTGAAACAGAGCACGGAAATTTATGTACATTTCCTCTTATGTTTTGATTTTGTTTGGTACTCGGTATTTTTCTGCTGTTTTTTTGTTTATTTATGATTTGTTTCGGTTTATTAGGCCGTCATCAGGGAACAATTGACAAGCGGTTGCAACGGACACTAGTTATTATTTTCTTTTCGTCTTATATCCTGAAGACCCAAACCAACTGGTACACCTGCCTAATATCGTGTAGCGCCCCCGCGAGCACGCGGAAGTGCTGCAACACGGCGTTGCATGGACTCAGCTAACGTCTGAAGTAGTGCTGGACGGACCTGACACCTATGAATCCTGCAGGGCTGTCCATAAATCCGTAAGAGTACGAGGGGGTGAAGCTCTCTTCTGAACAGCACGTTGCAAGGCATCCAAGATATGCTCCATGTCATGTCTGGGGAATCTGGTGGCCAGCGGAAGCGTTTAAACTCAGAAAAGAATTCCTGGAGCCACTCTGAAGCAATTCTGAACGTGTGGGATGTCGCATTGTCGTGCTGGAGTTTCCGTCGGAATGCACAATGGACATGAATAGCTGCAGGTGATCAGACAGGATGATTACGTGCATGTCACCTGTCAGAGTCGTATCTAGACGTATCAGGGGTCCTATATCAATCCAACTGCACATGCCACACACTATTACACAGCCTTCACCAGCGTCAACAGTTCCTTGTTGACATGTAGGGTCCACGGATTCATGACGTTGTCTCCATACCCGTACACGTCTATCCGCTCGATACAATTTGAAACGAAACTCCTCAGACCAGGCAACATATTTCCAATAATCAATAGTCCAATGACGGGCCCACTCGAGGCGTAAAGCTTTGTGTCGTTCAGTCATCAAGGGTACACGAGTGGACCTTCAGCTCCAAAAGCCCACATCGATGATATTTCGTTGAATGTTTCGCACCCTGACACTTGTTGGTGGCCCAGCATTGAAATCTGCGGCAATTTGCGGAATGGTTGCACTTCTGTCTAGTTGAACGATTCTCTTCAATCGTCGGTGGCACCGTTCTTGGAGTATCTTTTAAGGCCGCAGCGATTTCGGAGATTCGTTGTTTTACCGGATTCCTGACATTCAGGTACACTCGTGAAATGCTCGTACAGAAAATCCCTACTTCATCGCTACCTCGGAGATGCTGTGCCCCATTGCTTGTACGCCGACTGTTCCACAACGTTCAAACTCACTTTAACCTTGATACTTGTCATTGTAGCAGCAGTAACCGATCTAACAACTGCGCCAGACAATGGTCTTCTTATAAAGGCGTTGTTTACCGCAGCGCCTTATTGTGCCTGTTAAGATAACTCTGTATTTGAATACGCTTACCTATACCAGTTTCTTTGGGACTTCAGTGTATAAAGCTGCCAAACTTCTCATGTTGCTTCCATGCTTTAATTGTATAGGGTGTCTCAACAATAAAGTCAGATTTGAAGCAACTATAAATCGAATTTATTTAGTTGGAAAAACAAAACGAAATACACCATTTTCGTCAGAAGATATTGAAGTTTAAACGTGAAACACAATATTGGACGTGTGGTTCCCCTTCTTGCCCTACACGTGATCGCTTGGTCCTCGAAATTAACCATCACCTACACACACATTATCCCATCAACTTCGTCGAACACACGTCGAATTTCGTGTTTGAGTTCCAGCAGTTTATGGGATTTGTTCTGTAAAATCGTGCCTCATAGAAAAAAGTGGCAAAGTATCAGGTCACAAGAACGACATGGATAGGTTTAGTCCCTTCGTAACGAGGCCGGCCGCGGTGGTCTAGCGGTTCTAGGCGCTCACTCCGGAACCGCGCGGCTGCTACGGTCGCATGTTCGAATCCTGCCTCGGGCATGGATGTGTGTGATGTCCTTAGGTTAGTTAGGTTTAAGGAGTTCTAAGTTCTAGGGGACTGATGACCACAGATGTTAAGTCCCATAGTGCTCAGAGCCATTTGAACCTTCGTAACGAGATAGCCTGTCCGGCAACTTTTCACACGATAGACCGATTGTGTCTCCTGAAGTGTGGCAAGTTGGTTCAAACGGTTCAAATGGCTCTGAGCACTATGGGACTTACCTTTTGAGGTTATCAGTCCCCTAGAACTTAGAACTACATAAACCTAACTAACCTATGGACATCACACATATCCATGCTCGAGGCAGGATTCGAACCTGCGACCGCAGCGGTCGTGCGGTTCCAGACTGTTTCACCTAGAACCGCTCGGCCACTCCGGCCGGCTGTGGCAAGTTGCTCGACGTTCATTTGATCGAAAGGGGTCCAAAGGAAAGCAACGATCATCGTAGGGTGGCGAACCGTGAAAGTCCTTCCTTGTTCATATTCAAAAAAGTAATGGCCGATTAAGCCCCACTCCAAATCCCGTACCATACCGTACCTCACTAAGAATACATGTCTTCTTCGTAAATTAAGTTTGGGTTCTCTGAGCCCCATATTCGACAACTGTGATTGTCAAAAAGCCTTTTAAACTGAAGTGAGCTTCATCTGAAAAAAAAAGATGCTCTGTATAAAAACCATAGCACTCTCATTGCTTTTCCAGCATCCATTGCACAAATTGCCGTCGTTTTCCATGATCTTCTGGTTTAAGTTCCTGTTTTCACTAAATTCTGTGCGAGTGTAACTGCATATCTTTTGTTAAGATCCTGTGCATTGTTGCTCGACACATGCACATTGCTGGATACTTGTGCATTTCTTGAGCACGACGGTGACATGATTATTCCGGACTCACAGTTACAGGATCGCACACAGCAACAACATTTGCCCTGCTCCGGCCAACTTGAGGACTTCCAGCACTTTTGACGTCAATTGTTGAACCAGGTCTCCTGATAAACCTACAAAAGGTGCTCTCATTTGTTGCAGTGTTGTGTCCAAGAATAGTACCAAGTTTCCGAGCAGTTTCCGCGAAATTCGCTATTCTTGTAGCGAAGTTTCACAATCAATCTCTTCCGCACTGCGTCATTCTATGCCGGTACTTCACGAACACTGACCTGGGAAACAAAAGTGAAGTATCAAAACAAAACCTCAATGACCACTGATAACATAACGTGCAAATGCAATGTTGCCAACAGCAGTAAAGAAAAAAAAACGGTGTTTTCAAACACGGAATTGTCTTTAAGACACCCATTAGTTTCGTATGTCTACAGATCTACAATCTTTCCACAAAATTTCAAAAATTTCGTTTTTACATTTATCGCTCTAGAGCTATTTTATTCATCATGAGTATCCTTGAAATCAGTGACAAATGCACTATCCCTGTGGCACATAGCATCCACTAGAGTGGATTATGATAATTGTCGTTTCTTTAGCGTTTTCAATCAGCCGTGAGACTAAAATGAACACATTCCATTGCAATGGACACTCCCTACTAGTGCTGTGTCCTGCTTGTATTTTCAGCCCATACTCGTAAAACGCCAGAGAAGGGACCATTAAAAAGTGTACTCTGTCAGTGTATATGGTGCACCAGATACCTTTATATCGCTGAATTTGCTTGTAAGACACACATACTAGTAAATGTCAAACAGGCAAACACGATTGTACGTCACAAGCAAATTGAACGATATAAATCTTAATGCACTTCATGGTTATGGAATGACCACTGGAACGCGTAGTGCTGTTAAAAACAAAAGTGACTGCGTCAGTGTACAAATAATTTTTTTGTGTACGTTCCTTCATTAGTTTCCGCATGATATAGTTCGTAACTTCTTTATTGCCGGCAATCACAGAATGAAGTTACGTTTACCTGGAGATACATGAGCTTCAACTTTTATCTTCCATAAGGACTGCCTGAATTCTGTAGAGATACTTGTTTGGAAGAGTACATGTTTCTAACACCGGTTGTAGCCATACATCCCGATACCACAACTCCTCCATCACAGTGCTTTACTGTGGATTGAATATGTTTCGCATCCAGCTCAGTACATGGTCATCTCAACACAAAAATTCTCTCATCATTTACAAATATGTTAAATTTAATTTCATATGTGAACAGTAGCTTGTCCCAGATATTTGTGTTCTTGCTTTATGCTCTCGAGCAAATTCAAGTCTCAGTTTCTTGTTCTTCTCGTTCGTGTAAGGTTTTCTTCTAGGTACCCTAGCTCCATAACCTGCACTACTTAAAATATTGTGAGCAGCTCTTGGTGTGAATTCCTTCCAGAACTGATAATCAACATCAGTGGACAACGGAGAAGCTGTCAATTTAAGATCTTTTTGTCCATGCGTAAAAATAGACAATTAACTAAAAATTACGCGTTTTTTATATGCTGCAGTAAAGCACAAGGTCACACACGGAAAACATTACTTAAAAAAGGCAAACTACAAAAAACACTCTCGAAAATGGGAATCATTTCCCGAAACGCGTCGTATAAAAGACGAATATAAGAAAACCGCGACTGGTAGCGGGAACGTTATTGTTATTACTAATATGTGCGTCTGTACCCTGTCGGATCACGCATTGCATTTATGATTCGCCTTTTCCCATATAGCTTTCATTCTTTCGCTATGTGCTTTCTTCTAACCTCTTGGATCCTGATCTTTTAGGGACTTCATTCTCTGGCTGTACTACCCATCTGTTTATCTTCTCACGGAAAGTTATTTAGAAACAAACCCAATGTTCTCACAGGCCCAGGCTTTCACAAATTCATTTTTTTAATAGACAAAATCAGATATCTAGTTGTGACTTTCAGTTGTAGTAAATAAAATTATTCTACACGAATAATGGTGTATGAATACCGCTTTCCATAACTGTAGGTGTCGGCCGTGCAAGATTAGCCAAGCGGTCTTAGGCGCTGCAGTCATGGACTGTGCGGCTGGACCCGGCGGAGATTCGAGTCCTCTCTCGGGTATGGGTGTGTGTGTGTGTGTTTCTGTCCTCTCTCGGGCATGGGTGTGTGTGTGTTTGTCCTTAGGATAATTTAGGTTAAGTAGTTTGTAAGCTTAGGGACTGATGACCTCGACAGTTAAGTCCCACAAGATTTCAAAGACATTTGAACAACTGTAGTTGTCGAAATTTGTAAGAGTAAACAGGAAAAGAAACTCGTAATATTTTGCAGAATATGAAGTTTAAAACCTCAAGCGTAACTCACAAACATGGGGAAAACCGTCAAAAAGAGCTTCCAACTTCAGCAAGATGATTACTACCTCTGTTATTTGGGCAGTGCTCACTCGTAAAATAATGACTGTAATCAGTCTGTTTTATTTGTCAGATAGATCACAGGTGAGTTTTAGTGAGGGTGTGTGCCAGGCACTCTCGCTGCGTGGGAACCAGAGGAAAGCTGGGCTGGCGTCGGTCAGCGCAAAGTGCCGGACGCGCCCGGATGGCGCCGTACCCCGCTGGCTCCCCTGAAGTCTGGTGCGGACCTGCGTCGTCTCCCTGGGGGCTCGCCAGCCGCTATCGTATCTCCCATCAGCCCTCGGGGCAAACAGAGCAGCGGGTGGTTCCGAAACACGGCTCCGTTGGGGGCGTCGCTAACGGCAAGTTCACCTGCCTGGCTCGCAAGCACTACCCGGTCGCTTTGGCCTTCCCCTCAGGTAAATTTCACCTTTCCAACGCCAGTTCGACTATTTCCGACGTTTTATATGTGCCGACAACGATGGCTTCGTGTGCGGAGAATCTTAAGCCCGTTTTGCACGGGACGTGCGACGCGAACAAGAAAGTCGTCATCTACTTTTTCGTTCAACGCGACAGAAGGTCCAGTGTAGTATTTCTGGCTTATTCAGCCACCATATTAGGCTCCAGGAAGCTATTCCCAGGGCAGTGGAGATACAAGAAGCATAGAGGTGACGCAGTGTGGGATGAGGTACCGGTGACAGATGTTGGATTCGGTACCATTCCCGTGAGAAAGACCGCCTGCATGATGCTGCTGCTCTGTGATCGGCTGCTGTGTTCGGCGGAAGGGCGCCAAAACGTCAAACTTTAGTTGCTATTATTAATTAAACCTGTCATCCAAATTACTTCATTTTTTAAATAAACATCTCTCTACAGCCAGCTATCAATCAGTCATTTCAAAATTATTAAAATCCAGTTCTGACCTCTCCAGTAGACAGACATGTTGCCTGTTATAGCAGTATTTGTTTCATGCATTCTCCAGTTCTGACCGTTCCAGTAGACAGACATGTTTTCTGTAATAGTAGTATTTGATTCATGTAATTTTATTCTCCAGTTCTGACCGTTCCAGTAGACAGACATGTTGTCTGTAATAGTAGTATTTGATTCATCTAATTTTATCTCCAGTTCTGACGGTTACAGTAGACAGACATGTTGTCTGTGGCTGGATGTATTTCATGTTATTTTAGCAAGATATAATGACTGTGGAAAGATATGTTCAATACGTTGTGATCAAGAATAGTTTCTCGTGTCTATATCAATAAAACGCGAGCGGCATCCTAAATGAGTAATAATTTATTCGTAGCAGCAGTTCCTTGCGAAGTTAATTTCAGCCTCAAGAAAAAGAATCCACGACCTGCGTGCTGTTTTCTGCGCTGGTACATCATCACCATAAAGACAGCAGTTTAGTGAAGTGTACAAGAACTTACGTACTCCACATAGGGCAGTGGAAACAACTAGGCACCTCACGTGTATTGCATGCACAGTACAAATGTGCTCAGTGACACGTCATCTGCAGTAATGCAGAGAAGGTAAATAAGGATGAAAGTATTAACACTATCTCACTTTTATTTCTTTTTCTTGCCATACCAGCTACAGAAAAGGTTTGCACGAAACTTGCTTGTCTAGTCGCCTACTTATGTGTCTACTGTTCTTGTTGTCAACTTCCAGCAAGTGAACCGATGGTTTAAATTCACTTTTCGTGATTATCAAGCATTTCATGTCATTTTGTAATGATTACTATATTTAATTGTACTGTAGACGGACACTGTGACGCAGTATTTCGTTATTTTCGTGCAGTTTATGTGAAACGAAGTTACATGTGTAGATGACCTCACTATAAAAGCTGGAAATCATGGACAAACCAACAGAAATGTTGCTTTTCTGTTGCCTATGTTAATTTACTAGATTAACTCATGTTTTTCCCTACGTGAGAAGACACATTATGACTCATGCGTAATTGCAAGTGTGAGCGAACAGGAACACTTTCTTAAAGAATATTTCCAGATAGATTTACATTCACTTCTCTTGCCGGCCGCAGTGACCGAGCAATTCTAGGTGCTTCAGTCCGGAACCGCGCGACTGCTACGGTCGCAGGTTCGAATCCTGCCTCGGGAATGGATGTGTGTGATGTCCTTAGGTTAGTTAGGTTTAAGTAGTTCTAAGTTCTAGGGGAGTGATGACCTCAGATGTTAAGTCCCATAGTGCTCAGAACCATTTGAACCATTTGAACATTCACTTCCTCACACAAGCGTTTTATCGTTTAAATCACAGAGAAAGAGCCAAAGAGAACCAAAATAGTGATAGACCAGAAGATTTTAGAGCAAGTAAACCATTTCAATTACCTCGGATGTGAAATGACATATGGCAGACATATTGGGATTAAGCTTAGTAAATCCACCCAGGTATGCGAAACAATTAACAGAAACCTAAAAAACAAAACTAGGAAAGACACTCAAATTAAATTTTACAAAACTGTTGCAGTTCCCACACTGCACTATGGAAGTAAGACCTGGGTGATTACCCAGAAGCAAGAAAGTCGGATTCAGGCGCAAGAAATGAAATTCCTTAGAAGTGTTAAAGGTTGCACAAGAGAAGACAGGCTAAGAAATCAAGATATTAGAGAATAACTGCAAAATCTTTAGGCTCAATGATAAAATTCGAGATTACAGAAGAAAATAGAGTGAACATCTACAAAAGAGTGGAGAGTGAGAGACTTCCCTTAAATGCAAGAAATTATAAGTGCCATGGGATAAGAGACAGAGGAAGACCCCGACAGAGATGGGTACCGTGAAAGGCAATTCCTGCCTAACACCTGAAGAGAAGATGAAGATGAAGACAAATCACAGAGAATGTTTACTGCAAATTTTCCATGCGCTAACTGTTTTCGAGATGAACGAACTACAACATTTCGTTGAGCAGGAGACACAATTCACAAAGAACTTCGCGCTGTTTGTCAGTTGCACTCTCCAGTCGGTCGTCTGCGCATGCGCGAAGCACTTTCAAATGCGCCAGAAATGTGCGATCGTACCCGTGAATCTCGTGCAAGTGGCCGCATACACACGCCAGAGGCCGGCGAAACCGGTGCATCATGGTCCATCTTGCAAGCTCACACGTCCCGTGTAGAAAGTGCTTTATAGTGTCGGCAGGATGTTTCAAAATTCACGATACAAACTTCTAAGACTTGTAGAGGGGAGTGAGTAGATAATATTTTGAATTGGAACTCCTGCTAATTCCACTCATTAATAGCCAAAGAAACTGATCATGCACTCGTTGACGGGCTCTCTTCAACGAGATGCAGTACAGCCTCTTCCAGTTCGGGCTTGCAGCGTCCCCTTGGAGCACCATAGTCATGCCTCCTAACGGTGAAGGTACCATTTCTTGAAGCTGTTGTGCAATTGTGTCGAAAAAGCTATGCGATGAAATCCAACGTTATGGAGAACAATTCAGATAAAGGCGATGAGCATCTCTTTCTTACCGTGAGCTTCGACATTGAGAAGGATCATATCGATGTATTCTGCAAATGTGTACTCAACTATGTTGTTCCAACCCTCACAAACATGTGAATGAGGTTCGAATCAGGCCAGAGAGGCAGATCAGACTTCAAATTACATCAGCCGATCCAGCGTAACCGCTCTCCACCATGACTATCTCTTGATTATCTACCTAGCAAACATGTTTTCTACATCTACATCTACATCTACATCCGTACTCCGCAAGCCACCTGACGGTGTGTGGCGGAGGGTACCCTGAGTACCTCTATCGGTTCTCCCTTCTATTCCAGTCTCGTATTGTACGTGGAAAGAAGGATTATATATAGCACACAGACGGTACATTTCTGGACATGGGTTCCGTTTACCAATGTTATGTACTCTCTCCTTCCTAGAAGTCCTAGAAGCTTGTAACCAGAATTTCGGAACACCTTGTATACCAGAAATCAACTTCAACAACAAATTTCAGTAACCAGACACTTTTAGTATGTCTAGTTTTATCCAGATGCAGTTGTAGACGTGACTGTATTCAAAACACAGGACGTATGGATAACGCCTTCAGTCACCAACTTTCGTGTTTTATTAAACTTTTTGTCAAAATAATCAGCAACCACTAGCACAAAAGAAATATTATTTCTTTACCGATTTTAGGCACGCGGTAGCCTTCTTCAGCAAGTCTTACGTCATTGTCGCATTACTAGCGAGCGTCAAAAATAAGCAGGTGTACCCAGCATATTACTGTTCATGCTGCACCCACCTGCTTATTTATGACGCTCGCTAATAATGGGTAGTTATAAACTTCTAAAGAAGTGCACTAGGTGCCTGAAACCCGTAAAGGCATAACATTTCTTTTCTGCAGCTGGTTACTCGTTATTTAAACAAATAGAAATACAGTACATTTGCTGAAGACGGATAAAATATTAAATTTTATTAATCTACACGATGCATTTCGGACCCTATGGATCCATCATCAGGTGCAAGTCGTATTAATGTGCGTTCGTGTTGTGAGGAGGCTTGATGTTAGTTTCCAAAGTCGCCAAGCAAACAACGGGAAAATATGAAGAGACACAGCGAAAGACTTTCCAAAACATCCACGAAGAACATTTTTAGCACTGTCATGCCAGCCACTCTGCAATTGCGCAAAGCGTCACTCTAGGGGCATTCATGTTTGTACACGTGTAAACACCTCACAGATACGGTTTAACATGAGATGACGAAAAATGTATTTTATTGTTTGGTGTCAGATACCACAGTTATAAAACAAAGTGAATACGCAAGTTGTTGTTGTTGTTGTTGTCTTCAGTCCTGAGACTGGTTCGATGCAGCTCTCCATGCCACTCTATCCTGTGCAAGCTTCTTCATCTCCCAGTACCTACTGCAACCCACATCCTTCTGAATCTGCTTAGTGTAGTCATCTCTTGGTCTCCCTCTACGATTTTTACCCTCTACGCTGCCCTCCAATACTAAATTGGCGATCCCTTGATGCCTTAGAACATGTCCTACCAACCAATCCCTTCTTCAGGTCAAGTTGTGCCACAAACTTCTCTTCTCCCCAATCCTATTCAATACTTCCTCATTAGTTATGTGATCTTCCCATTTAATCTTCAGGATTCTTCTGTAGCACCACATATCGAAAGCTTCTATTCTCTTCTTGTCCAAACTATTTATCGTCCATGTTTCACTTCCATACATGGCTACACTCCATACAAATACTTTCAGAAATGACTTCCTGAAACTTAAATCTAGACTCGATGTTAACAAATTTCCCTTCTTCAGAAACGCTTTCCTTGCCATTGTCAGTCTACGTTTTATATCCTCTCTACTTCGGCCATCATCAGTTATTTTGCTCCCCAAATAGCAAAACTCCTTTACTACTTTAAGTGTCTCATTTCCTAATTTAGTTCCCTCAGCATCACCCGACTTAATTCGACTACATTCCATTATCCTCGTTTTGCTCTTCTTGATGTTCATTTTATATCCTCCTTTCAAGACACTATCCATTCCGTTCAACTGCTCTTCCAAGTCCTTTGCTGTCTCTGACAGAATTACGATGTCATCGGCGAACCTCAAAGTGTTTATTTCTTCTCCATGGATTTTAATACCTACTCCAAACTTTTCTTTTTTTTCCTTTACTGCTTGCTCAATATACAGATTGAATAACATCGGGGAGAGACTACAACCCTGTCTCACTCCCTTCCCAACCACTGCTTCCCTTTCATGTCCCTCGACTCTTATAACTGCCATCTGGTTTCTGTACAAATTGCAAATAGCCTGTCGCTCCCTATATTTTACCCCTGCCACCTTCAGAATTTGAAAAAGAGCACTCCAGTCAACATTGTCAAAAGCTTTCTCTAAGTCTACAAATACTAGAAACATAGGTTTGCCCTTCCTTAATCTAGCTTCTAAGATAAGTCGTAGGGTCAGTATTGCCTCATCTAACTTTTCAACGGAATCCAAACTGATCTTCCCCGAGGTCGGCTTCTACTAGTTTTTCCATTCGTCTGTAAAGAATTCGCGTTAGTATTTTGCAGCTGTGACTTATTAAACTGATAGTTCGGTAATTTTCACATCTGTCAACACCTGCTTTCTTTGGGATTGGAATTATTATATTCTTCTTGAAGTCTGAGGGTATTTCGCCTGTCTCATACATCTTGTCATGACTGGCTCTCCCAAGGCCGTCAGTAGTTCTAATGGAATGTCGTCTACTCCGGGGGCCTTGTTTCGACTCAGGTCTTTCAGTGCTCTGTCAAACTCTTCACGCAGTATCGTATCTCCCATTTCGTCTTCATCTACATCCTCTTCCATTTCCATAATATTGTCCTCAAGTACATCGCCCTTGTATAAACCATCTATATACTCCTTCCACCTTTCTGCCTTCCCTTCTTTGCTTAGAACTGGGCTGCCATCTGAGCTCTTGATATTCATACACGTGGTTCTCTTCTCTCCAAAGGTCTCTTTAATTTTCCTGTAGGCAGTATCTATCTTACCCCTAGTGAGATAAGTCTCTACATCCTTACATTTGTCCATAACAAATTTGAAATAAATTTTTAAGATGAATAAAGTAACTATGAGAAGCAAAATCTGTCTGCTAATTTAATCTGGTTTATGGAGGTATATTTCTGTTTGTTCTAAGATATCTAGTGTCTTACCACTGGCTTCACTGAGTAGTACTACCAAATTGTTTTCTGTCTTTTTGACAATATGTTTAGCTTCTAGCATACGCTGTGCAATGGCTGATTTTTCGAAGTAGTTAAGACTGAAGGCATTCTTGTGCTCTTGGAAACGGGTTTTGAAAAGTCTGACTGATTTCCATGCGTAATAGGCGAAACAGTTGGGGCATCGAGTTGAGCCTCTATGGACTAAGTGGTAAAAACCAATTTCATTTTAGTGTCTAGATCTTGTTCTTGTTTCAGCTTTGACTTCCTGCCCATCAAGAAGTGCCTATTTGTACTCTCCGGACAAAGGTCCTCTCTGTCTGTTTGACTTTGAACCCATTTTAAAACCTTGGTAGTTGTTCACCAATCTTCTAAATTTATTCCTGTCAGGAATTTCTCTCTCTGAGATACCAACCTGCCTAAGATTTTTTTCACGTTCTTCGTACCATCTCGCCCTTGTTTTCTTAGATTGGATGAAAACATGGTTCAAATGGCTCTGAGCACTATGAGACTTAAAAGCGGAGGTCATCAGTCCCCTAGAACTTAGAACTACTTAAACCTAACTAACCTAAGGACATCACACACATCCATGCCGGGCAGGATTCGAACCTGCGACCACAGCGAGATTTGATGAAACTCCGTATTCTTTTTGTTAGTCGGTCACTGTCCATCCTCATGAGATGACCATAAAATAACAACCGTCTCTTCTTAGTGGATGCTGTGACAGGTTCTGTCTTGCTGTACAAGTCCTCATTTGCTATCATTCACCATTGTGCATCAACCCATCTATTACCTAGGATTTTCCTTAATATCGTACTCTCTCGTTTTTCCAACCGCTCAGCTTGACCTTGTCTACTCATGGTCAAAGTTTCGGACGCATATAAACCCTCAGGTTTTACAATTGTATTATAATGTCGGAACTTGGCCCCTATACTCACAGACTTTTTGCTATAAATATTCTTTGTTAGTTGGTATGCGTGGTCTAACTTCCCCGCCCTGACATTAATTGCTTCTTCTTCTAATCCATTCTCCTGGGTGACTTCACCGAGACACCTGAAATTCTTAACTCGTTCGATTTTTCCCAGATGATCATCCATTCAGGTCCATCGTTACTGTTGTTGATTATACTCCAGAGAATTACAGAGGTGGGTTCGAGAATGAAGTCTTTCGTGACTACATTACAGTTTAAAACATCCTCAGACTGGTTCCCATGATAATTCAGGGACAAACTGCGAGATTTCGACTATCACCTCCCATCGTCTTCGTCAGGAGCAAATGACTGTCTAAACCACTGTTTTGTGGCCATATGTAGCCCACAGATGGCTTGTGATTGGTCGGTAATTATTTATTGCTGTCGCAGATGATGCCGACGTCTGCGCTGGTGCGTCACCGCTGCCGTAGTAGCGACGAAAATCGAACCGTAAGCCGACGCACGCTAAGTTCTGTCTTAGTGTGAAAACGTTGAACGCTCACGTGATGCATTACTCCCTTTCTGCGGCGCTCCATCCAGCAAAATAGGCAGAGACCTGGGAAGACGAGGTATAGGATCTGTTGTCCGGCCTCCTAAGAAGATATGGGAGATGCTGCGCCCTGGTTAGGACAGTCTCGGCCTCAGGATCCATGAGATTTATAACGTCTCTCCTGATTGAAGAAGCAGTTACATGAGTCAGTCGATCCGTACAATTTCGACCGCTGTGCATAACATCAAGGGAGTATTGAAAATCGAGAACTGGAAAAATCTGCAGTTGCTGAGCACAGCCTTATCAACAAAAACAAATTATTGTTTAGCGAACCCAGGCTCCTACATATTGGGAAACTGTAATTAAAGAGGCTATGGAAGTTAACCCTCGATGCAGAGAAGCAAAGATTTTCATCGCAACGCTCACTAGGCAGCAGTGGCTCCACCAGCGCAGACGTTGACACCGTGTGCGACAGCATTACGTAATTACCGACCAATCACAAGCCGTCTCTGGGCTATATAAAATCACAACAGCGGCAGTTTAGTCATTTGCTCCTGACGAAGACGCTGAAGGAAATCGTCGAAATCTCGAAGTTTTCCTCTGCACTGGCGCGACAAGAAGTCTGTAGAGTTTTATACAACAGAAGGATTTATTTCAATTAAGAAGACACGGATGTGTTGTTTTTACGAATCTGGATAACCTGTGGCACTGTGTAGCAGCAGAAAACAAATATTTGACGTTGTCCTAGTCACACACTTGTAACAATTAACAACGCACGGCGATGTAATAATGTTGTGCTCTCACTCCTTCCCTACTTCTCTCTCTACACACACATACGTACATATACACATACGTACGTGCAGTATCAGCTTAATATAATAATTATTGTATCTATGAGATAAAGTATGCCACTGTTGGGAGCCTTATTATTTATCCGTTTTTTGCACTTCTTAGCTCATAATATGGCACCTTTGCTTACATCAGAGAATAGAAAGCACCTGTCATGAGTGCTGAAAACACGACTGGGAAAGCAGCCTGTGGCCGTAACAGGTATTTACGTTACCGTTTACCTAAGCAAGCAAAATATCAACATAACTTTAAGCTTTCACATTTTTTTTTCTCTCTCTCTCTCTCTTCTGGCGTCAAAGACGCAGCTTATACCTAAGCCACAAATAAAACGCGTCCATGCCTCCTTAATAGACATAAATTCATGTAATGAATAGCACCCTCCAAAAAACGTGGCGGTAAACATGATAAAAATCACTGGTAATACTAATTTTTTTTTGAACAATGACATTAAAGCCTAACCTAAAATGCTTGCGTTTGAACATATAATCAGCTGTTGAAATACCACTATTCATTTCTTTGACATTCTGTGAATGCATTAATACTGTATGAACCTCCAGCAGTCACTGTTTTATGAAACACAGCTGAAGGAAAATTCCTCCCAACGTAATTTATCGTGTAGATACGGTTAATAACTAACTGACTTTTCCAAAGCCCGAGGCAGGATTCGAACCTACGACCGTTGCGGTCGCGCCGTTCCAGACTGAAGTGCCTAGAACTGCTCGGCCACAACTGATGGCTTTGTGGCGGGGTTAGCCCATTTTCTAATTATAATTTGTCGTAGATCCCTTGAAAAAAATCATGCCCAGTAGCTGGAAGAAAGCTTATAAGAAGCGTAATAGAGGTTAACACAAAACTGCCGCCCAACATCCTTGACATCAATTTGTTGCAGAATCCTAGAACATATTCTGATCTCGAACATAATGAGGTTTCCCGAATACAATGAACTACTCGACGCCACCCAAAATGGATACCAAAAACATCGATCACTTGAAATTCAGCTCACACTTATCTTAGGTGACATAATGAAAGTTTTGGATCAAGGTAGTCAGGTAGAAGCACTATTTCTCGATTTCCGAAAAGTATTTGACTAGTATCACATCTACGCTTATTTTCAACCCTAATTCTGCAGCTATCAGGCGAAATTTGCTACTGGAGTGAGGAATTTTTGTAGAGAGGACGCAGCACATTATCTTCGATCGACAGTCATCGTCAGATGTAAAAGTAACTTCGTGTGTGCACAAGGGGAGCGCATTGGGGCCCTTGTTGCTCGTGGTCTTTACTAATGGCTTTCCTGAAAACAGAAGTTTTCAGATAATGCAGTTATCTGTAACGAAGTACTGTCCGAAAGAAGCTGCACAAACATTCAGTCAGATCTTGATAAGATTTCAAATTGGTGCAAAGACTGGCAACTTTCTTCAAATGTTCAGAAATGTAAAACTGTGCATGTCAGAAAAAGGAAAGACTTAGTATCCTATGATTGTAATACTGATTAGGCACAGTTGGAACCGTTCAACTCATACAAAACCTGGATGTAACACTTTGTAGGAATATGTAATAGATTGAACACATAGGCTGAGTCATGGGTAAAGCAGATGGTAGACTACGGTTTATCGTTAGAATACTGGGGAAATATAGCCAGTCTACAAAGAAAATTGCTTAAAAATTACTTGTGCCACCCATTCTAGAACACAGGTCAACCGTGTGGGACCAGGACCAAATAGGAATAACAGGGGATATTGAACGTACACAGAGAAAGACTGCGCCAATGGCGACAGGTCTGTTTGACCCGTAGGAGAACGTCACCGAGATGCAGAAGATAGCGAACTGGCAAACTATCCCCAGAAAGCCTACTTACAAAGATTCAAGAACCGGATTTAGTTGATAATTCAAAGAAAATATTGCTATTACCTTGAGCAGCACGAACAGAGGGATTAAAGCAGTTATTCTTCCCACCGTTCCTACGTGAATGCAACGAATGTAACCCTCGTTACAGGTACAATGGGAGGTACACTCTACCATGCACTTCACAGTGGTTTGCAGAGTACAGATGTAAATCTAGATGGTGGATGACACTGGACAACTAGCAGAAGTAACATAGAAATACGCAGCACGTGGAAGTTTAGGAAAAGCCCTTATCCAAGAGTGAATTTCTGGTAGCTTACTGGGATGATGATGACAGTAAATCACAATTTTCCAAGTGATGATGAGTTTTATTATTTGTATTTCTCAATTAACTAGTTTCACCCTTTAGCCATAATGAGATGTGTCAAAATGAAACTGTCAAAATGAGCTATACAACGTAAGTTGTTGTAATTTTACCATTGTGGTCTTCAGTTCGAAGATACACTTGATGCAGCTCGCTTCAAGACTACATAACTACTGCAACAGACACACATGTGCATATCCTTACTTTTATCAAGTCTTGGTCTACCTCTAAAGTTTCTAAGGCTCCTGCACTCCCACAACCTTAACTACTCCTTAATTTTTCAGAATGTGCTGTCAACCAATCGCCTCTTTAAGCCAAGGTTCGCATTAATTTTTTTCTCCCCGATTTGATTCATTAATTATTGATTAATTACTTGATTTACCCATATAACATGCAGCATTCCTTTGTAACACCACATTTCTAAAGCTTTTATTCTCTTGTTGTGTATAGATATAAAAATAAAATACAAACACAAAAAATATTGATACGTAACATACCATTAAAAAGTATAACACCTGGTACGTTGTATCTCGTCGCAGTATCATGCTTAGATCACAAATGATGTTCTCAAGTTATGTTTACAAAGCCCTCCGTTAAAGTGTTTCTCTCAGAGCCGGTTATTGTCGCCCTTGTGCCGTGAAGTTTCATTTATCAATGTACAACTGTTGTTGTTGTTGTGGTCTTCAGACCTGAGACTGGTTTGATGCAGCTCTCCATGCCACTCTATCCTGTGCAAGCTTCTTCATCGCCCAGTACCTACTGCAACCTACATCCTTCTGAATCTGCTTAGTGTATTCATCTCTTGGTCTCCCTCTACGATTTTGACCCTCCACGCTGCCCTCCAATAGTAAACTGGTGCTCCCTTGATGCCTCAGAACATATCCTACCAACCGATCCCTTCTTCTAGTCAAGTTGTGCCACAAACTTCTCTTCTTCCTCATAACTTCCTCATTAGTTATGTGATCTACCCATTTAATCTTCACCATTCTTCTGTAGCACCACATTTCGAAAGCTAATAAAGCTGCATGCCCTCGGAAATAATTACGGCAGTAGTTTCCCCTTGCTTTCAGCCGTTCGCAGTACCAGCACAGCAAGGCCGTTTTGATTAGTGTTGCAAGGCCAGATCAGTCAATCATCCAGACTGTAATGTACAACTATGCAGTAATAAACATATTATATTACAACAATACCCATAATCCTATCATACGATGGTACAATGGATACTCCAGCCCTGGATTATCACATTCCAGTAAAAAACTGAGTACCATATGTAACGGTGTAAGGTCAATCCAAGCCATTTTTCCCCTTCCGTCTCGTTTGATGTGGCTTTCCACCAGTTATTCTCCTGTGCCATTGTCATCATCTCAGAGTGAATATATTGCACACTCTGCCTTCCCCTGCAGTTTTTCACTCTAAGCTCCCTCTAGTGCCATGGACATTATTCCTTGATGTCTTAACACACGAGATATCATCTATCCTTCCTCCTTGTTAGTGTTTTCCATACGTTCCTCTCTTCACTGATTTTGCGGAGAACCTCTTCATTCCTTATATTATCAACCCACCAAATTTTCAAAATTGTTCTTTAGCACCACATCTCAGGTGCTTTGATTCTCTTCAGTTCCTGTTTTCTCACGATCGATGTTCACTTCCATACGATGCGGTGCTGCGAAAATACGTACTCAGAAATTTCTTCGTCATATTAAGACCAGTGCTATGTTTGATATTATTAGGCTTCGTTCGGCCAGAAATCTTCCCTTTGCTTTCACTAATTCGCTTTTTATTTCTTCCTTCATCCAGCCATGGATTTTGCTTCAACGATAACAGAACACTTTCACTTCTTCTACTTTATGGTCGCCAGTTTTGATGTTTATCGTTAATTTCATTTCTGTTACGCCTCATTACTTTCGTCTTTCTTCGGTTTACTCTCGATCGGTAGTGTGTTCTCAGTAAACTTTGAACTCCATGAAACAGAGCCTGAAATTCTTCCTCACTTTCACTAAGTCTGCCAGTGTCATCAGGAAACCTTGTCATTGATATTCTGTCATCCCGGATGTCAATCCCGCTCCTGAAAGTTTTATTTCCGTCGTTGCTTCTTCGATGCGCACATTAAACGTTAGGGATGCAAGACTGCACCCCTGCCTTTCTCTAATACGAGAACGTCATTCTTGACCTTCCGACTGGCATTGGGTAAGACGAGGATTCAAATTCCCGTCCGCCCATTCAGACATAGGTTTTTCGTTATTTCACTAAATCTTTCAAGGCAAATGTCGGGCTGGTTCCTTTCAAAAGAGCACAGCCGATTTCCTTCCACATCCTTTCGTACTGCGAGTTTGTGCTCCGTCTCTAATGACCGCGTTGTCGACGGCACGTTAGACTCAATTCTGACTTCCTTCCTGTTTGATCTACTATTCTAAGCCTAATACCAAACATACCGGTAAGTTATTTTATATGACGGAACTATAAATTAGAGGCAATAAAATGAAATCCTGTCCCGAATGTTTAAAACTTCTGGAAGAAAAAGTGCTACAAATATAATAAATATACAGTTAAGAGGTCAGTGCATTTAAAACGTTACGACAACACTGACCAAATAACCTATTACTTGTGAATTGCCTTTATGATTTCAAAATGATCTTACCGACGCCTTATGGTGGATTGAATACGTGTCATATTGACAGTTTATACAGCAATTTTCGGCACTTTTACAATCATCCAAAATTCTTCTATACTGGCGTGTAGGCAGAAACTAGGGGGAAGTCGAGCCAGGAGAAAGCAAACATCTTCCATCTTCTGCATTTTTTTCGGCGATAATGTGTTTTCTTTCTCACTTGTCGACCATGTGGCCGTTAAACACGAACAAAATTTACTCTGTTTTCCAACATTCCCTCACATTTCTAACTAATTGCTCATTTATCTTGGCAGCCCTGGCAAGTGTAAACAAGTTTTGGTTTTCAAAGAATGAAGGCGATAATTCTAGCTATTCTTCTGGCAAGGAATTTCTTCGCAGACTTTAAAACTGCGAGAAACGCCAAGTTAATGCACTCCGGGGTCTCTTAAAAAATGTCTATCAGTCAGTGGGAGACCGTAAAACATGCAAACAAAAATAAATTCGGGCCGTTTGCCTCTATGACTTGGTTTACGTCCGACGTGAGATTTGAGTCACAGAGTGTACTATAGTCGATGTTAAACGTATTATTTCTGTCACACTGTCGCTCTCATACAACCGTATTGTAAAGTGTACTCTAAAAATTCCAGGATAGATAGCTTAAGAGGAATGTACTATGTGTAGTTGCACTGAATGACTAAGACGTGATTACATCGTTCACAATAAATTTCACGCCTTTATTCCATGAGTTACATAGTTACAATACACGAAACAACATCTTGAAAGGAACTACTTAGTTAACCGAAAAAGATCTTATGAATGCTGAATTCGCACTGTGTTATCAACTGCGAAAGGTTTCCCCATTTGGTCATGTAGCAAGACGTTTTCATTGCTTTCAAATTCGCGTAAGAAAAATACCAAAATGTCTCTGTATGTCCATCTTTTCAGCGACGGTTGCGGGACTCGGCTGTTCGATACAGGATGGCAAATCAAACGCCATTCAACCGTCTAGTGTCCAAATTTATTTTACTGGCTACCAGTTTCGGCGATTTACTACGCCATCTTCAGGCGATGATGGTTGTAGCAATCGCGATAGCAAGCAGAAATCTACCAATACCAGTATTGCTGGCCCCTGTTTTGGCCAGAACAGAGATGAAATCTTCTTACACGTAGGAAAGGGGCCTGAAGATGGCTTAGTAAATCACCGAAACTGGGAGCCAAATAGAATAAGTTTGGAAAGTAGACGGTTGAAAGGTGTTTGGTTTGACATCCAATACCAAAACGTTCTTTCCGTCTCCTATCCTTCCCTAGCCGAGTTTGTTTTCCGACTGAAGCCTATTTCCTTTTTGCTTTTATTGCGTAAGCGTGTATCTAGAAGTTAGCTGTTGCGAGAAAAGAAGACTGTTTAGCAAAAAAAATACATATTCATCGGTTGAAGTACAAATGCAGATAAAATATACATTGACTGAACGATGTTTAGACTGTTGTTTTCTTCTCCTTGTTTCGTTTACTATCAAGTGAACTGTTGACTGTTGAAGTAAACATCACAAGATAATGAGTGAGCGAAGTTGGTTGAGGAATGTGATTTGAATGAAATTATGTGAGAGCAACAACATATACCCTTAGCATTGCACGTCTGAGAGTGAATTAGAATACTATTATAACGTAACTGTAGAGTAGTTATGCTTGTTTGCAGTCTGTACATTTCTGTATAACTTGACGCGCCTGCACCCTTTTGCAAAGTGAAACGAATACAAATCGATACCACTACGCTACTACACCTTGTTTTATTTACCCAACTGTATTTCTCTTCTTCGGTAGTTTTGGGTCTTTACGCAAGGCGTTCACAAAATACAGGTGCAATAGTTGTGAAATGGTAGCAAACATCCACGTTGTCCTATGTGTTTGGATACACATATTGAGAAGCAGAAAATCTGTCGTGTCGACACTAAACGATGGAAACTCTGAAAGGGTTGTGTCATTTTCAGGACGTTGTACTATTACGTAAGTGATTAACCAGCTTTCATAACCGAACATGCTTGCGAACAAATAAAAAAAGGAAATTTTAATTTTGAGATTTTTTTTAACGTTCCAGTAGATTGTGAAGTGTAAAATTATTATTATGTACTATCATATTTTGGCAAGTTAAAGCAAATAATGAAATATAAGCTTAGGAAAACGTTCAACCGCAAATGAGATATAGTAGCATGGATCTTTGCTAGATCTTTAAGTAATTTTGTCTGATGGCTTATATTTATTAACGTAGACACTTGTTGCTTACCGCACGTGAGACTCCAACAATGACAGATCTTTTGAGGTATTCTTGTGTTATCACTACACAGATTCAGTCTTGAGCTGCAAATTTCGCCCCCCCCCCCCCCCCGCATCACAAAACACTCACCATTCATACTTCCTGTATATGAATGCATTTGTAATACAGTCGCCACGAAAATGCCCCTCCAGAAGAGCAGTACCCAGCAGACGAGATTTTAGTTAGTTACTAGCTTTACGCAGCATCATTCCCATTACACAATCAGAAACATTCTCCTGGTGCTACAGTTCTCATAGCCGCCCATCTCACCACTAAACGTGATAACTGAAGGAATGTAGGAGCCATTCCAAAGCTCCAGCCTAATTCTAGAAGAGACGCCAGCGCCTACACCGCCTCTACTCCCAAACTTATAGTGGAATGAAAGAGTCCTCTTCAACGGGATTGGTCACTCACAAAAATAGTAGTTGTTTAATAGAAAAAGAGTCATCAACAAGTACTTGACCATACCTGTTAAATCTTGTGAACTCCGCTATTGGTAAGCTTTACAAACGTAGTAGTGACGTAACGTGAAAATAGATAATCACAGTTTAGAGAAGCAGTTCTCAAACATTTTTGGCGACCAATCCCTTTATAAACATTAAATACTTAACGGCGCACTAAAATAAGCAAGACCTGGTTGCCAACCTCAACATGAAGATAGCAGCACTTGTCAACAAAAGTTGGGGAGTTTATTTGTGCTTGCTTTGTAAGGCAGTCACCGAAATTTTAGCCATTTTGGAAATGCAGTTGCTGTTTGACAGTCGTTTTAGCGTGTCAATGCTCGTTTCTTTATGAAAATGGACAAAATCGAGTATCGAGCAGTCATTAGACTCTTCTTTTAGCATGGCATTACCGCTACAAAATAACCACAAGCTGGACGCTGTTTACGAAGACTCTGCACCATCATCTATCGCCGTGAAAGTTTTTTCAACAATATTTAAAGGTGGCCGAACCAGTGTGCGTGACGATGAGGGTTCGAGACAGCCGAAAATTGGAACCACTTGCGATAAATTGGTCCAGTCCAACAAATGGTGCTAGAGGACAGTCGAATTAAGGCGAGAGATATAGCAGAGGCTAAGAGCACATCTAAAGAATGTATTTGTCACATATTGATTGAAACTTTAGGTATGAGAAAACCGACCGCACGGTGAGTTCCACGATCGCTCACTCTGCGCCGATCTCTGCGGCTGCCATGGTGAACATCCACGAACTGCGGTTTCAACTGCTTGACCACCCTACTTGTTCTCTAGATCCACCGAGGACACAGATGAATAGCACGACTACAGGTACTTATCCCTTTCACGCTTCCCATGAGACCCACATTCCCAGCTCTTCACAATCTACATATGTAATGTTCCTAATAGATACTTGCCCATCCACTCATTACTCGCGCCAACTAAGGTGACGATTCCCGTAAATATCTATCAGAAACATTACGTATGTAGATTGAGGACAATTGGGAATGTGGGTCTCTCGGGAAGTGTGCAAGTGTTAAGTCACTGCAGTCGCGCTATTCATCTGTGTCCTCGGTGGCTCGCCGGCATGGTAGCTCAGCGTGGTCAGTCAGAGGGTTTAGCTACCCTCTGTAATAAAAAACTGAGTGAAAGTATCAACCAACAACCTGAACGAGTGTCATCGGACGTCCGCCACGAACAAATTCAACGAACGATATAAAAGAAAATATGATCAAAAAAATAGGTGGCTCAGATGGATAGAGCTTCTGCCATGAAAGAAGGAGATCCCGGGTTTGAGTCCCGGTCGGGGCACACATTTTCGGCTGTCCCCATCTATGTATATCAACAAAACCTGTCTGCAGCTGAGGGTTTCAATTAATTATCATTTATTACGTTGAAAGGTAAATTTGAAGGAAAAAAGTAGTTATTTTTTTGTTAAGTCGGAAACTTTTCAAACTACGCTCATTCATTACAATCATTTAACGAAAATCATAGAAAAATAGGTACACTATACACTGCAGGCTTCTATAACGATGTATATCGATGACCTCAGATGTTAAATCCCGTAGTGCTTAGAGCCATTTGAACCAACAACGCATAATAACACAAAGCAAAAAATAACACTGTATTGACTCGACTATAAACTGATAAAATTATTTCGTTTTGAAGGGAGGTATGAAGGTATTCTTTTATTTTTAGCTTTAATATCAGGCTTGACAGATGAGAGCTGAAGACGTATGTCAGTTTCAGCTTCCACTTTATTCAGTTATATCGTCTTTGTAGCTGCATATCCTGAGAATCCCAGTTCACATAAGTATGTTTTTGGGAACGGGAGAAGCTTAAGAGCCTGTGTGGCAAGTTGTGGATACTCATCACAAACCCTGTACCAAAAATCTTGTTTTCATGCTTGAATCTGATGTAAGTTTTAAAAAGGATTCATAGGTGTCATTTGATATGTATTCTGCCTTCTGCAAATTCGGTGCAAAATGATTCTGAACCAATTAGATCATTTTCACTAATATATTCTACTCTTCTGGAAAATACGTCTCAAATATGAGCGCATGTCTTGGAGACATTGGACCAATTCTTCAGGTATTTCTTTTAGATAAAGTTTCCCACAATGTTGACTGGAATACTCTCTTTTAAATTCTGAAGGTGAAGTACAGGCTGCAAGAGCCTATTTACAATTTATACAGAAACCAGAAGGCAGTTAAAAAGAGACGACGGGCACGAAAGGGAAGCAGAGGTTGAGAAGGGCGTTAGGCAGGGTTGCAGCTTATCCCCGTTGTTATTCAATCTGTATATTAAGCAAGCAGCGAAGGAAACAAAAGAAGAAATCGGAGTAGGAATTTAAGTCCAGGGAGAAGTAACAAAAAATCTGAGGTTTGCCGATGACATAGCAATTCTGTCAGAGACAGCAAAGGACTTGGAAGAGGAGTTCCACGGAATGGGAGGTATCTTGAAACAGGGATATAAGATGAACGCCAACAAAAGCAAAACGAGGATAATGGAATGCAGTCGAATTAAATAAGTTGATGCTGAGTGAATTAGATTGGGAAATGAGACACTTAAAGTAGTAGATGAGTTTTGCCATTTTGGAAGCAAAATAACTAATTATGGTCGAAGCAGGGAGGGTATAAAATGTAGACTGGCAATGGTAAGAAAAGCGTTTCTGAAAAAGAGAAATTTGTTAACACCGAGTTTCAATATAAGTGTCGGGAAGGCCTTTCTGAAGGTACTTGCATGGAGTGTAGCCATGTATGGACGTGCAACATGGACGATAAACAATTTAGGCAAGAACAGAATGTGGTGCTACAGAAAAATGCTGAAGATTAGATGGCTAGATCACCTAGCTGATAAGGAGGTACAGAATAGAAACGGGAAGAAGAGAAATTAATGGTACAACCTGACGAAAAGAAGGAATCCTTTCGTAGGACACATAGTGAAGTATCACGAGATCACCAATTTAGTACTGAAGGGAAGCGTGGGGGGGGGGGGGGGGGGGGGGGAGTAAATATCATAGACGAAGACCGAGAGATGAATACTGTATACAGATTCAGAGATTTGAGGTTGCAATAGTTACTCGGAGATGAAGAGTCTTGAACATGGTAGAGCTGCATCAAACCAGTCTTTGGACTGAAGACCACATCAACGAAGACATTCAATGTTGAAAAGCTTTATAGTTCAACAGAAACAATCCCAAAATCTAATTTCTTTGAAGGCGGCTTTTTGGTATTAGTACTGAAAACTGCTGCCGTTTTTCTTGCAAAGATAGATTTACTTTATTAATTTTTCCAAATGTGTCTGCCAAAAAGATAGCTTGAACAATCAAGTCACATCGCTCAAATGGTCTTTTAACGTAAATGAAACGTCAGTCACAAAATTTGTAATTCAGCTCGTAGTTCGAATAGTCTTGTTAAGATTTCACTCCGAAAATACCACCTAATCTCATTGTGGAGCAGTAATGTTTTACGTTCCGCAATCTTCATACAATATTGAAAACAATCGCCACTGAAGAGGTAACTGATCACTTTTACTTCTTCTTCAAGCACCGTTTATAGATTTGGCAGCGTCCTCTTTAATGCGAGTGCTTGCCCATGCAGGATAGAACGGCTGGAACTACAGTTCGACGCTTTGCTTTTTTTTTAGTAACACCGCCCCTTCTGATTCACCAGTCATTGCTTTGGCCTCATCAGTACAAATATCGATACAACCATTCCAGTCAATATGATTTATTTAAAACAAATTGTTAATAATGTGAAAAATTTCTTTTGCTGTGGTGTTACTCGTCAGCAATGCATACAGAAGCAAGTCTTATTTATGTGGATATCGTACAATCATTAGCAAGATGGCTATTAGTCAGCTCATCCACTTGTAAGTCGAATTTGTTGCGTTGAAGGTGACCAATTACTTCTCTTCTGACATAGCAGGTGAGATGGTTAATGCGATGCGAAATAGTGTAGTTCGAAAGCTGAGCTGCTGAAAGATGCGTTACAGAAGCTCTATTGAGCATAAACTGAGGTGAAACAAGTCATGGGTTAAGCCGGGTTCACACAGGAAACAAAAGTATCGCCACTGCGAATGGCGAACTGCAGTTGCTTTGTAGTTGCATGTGTGAACTCCTAGTTTTCGGTGGCGCTATTTAAGAAGCGCAACTTTTGTCACGCCACAAAAAGTTGAACTAGGTTCGACTTTGTTGCGCCATTTTGCCTTCTCCACAATCGAATAACTTCATTCGATTGCTACCTCGAGGCTGGATTCAAGCCTTTCTAGTGCGCCTTCATTCGCAGATAGTGCTTTTGTTTGTGCGTTTGCTATTAATATGTCGAAAAGTGATCAACAGCGACAGTTATGAGATACTTGTAGGTGTATCAAGAACGAGAATGCCTTTGGAACCACAAAAGCGAATCACACAAAGACAGCAATTTGAGAGATGCTGCATTAATTGATATACTAAACAGTATGCGTGAATATGTACCTGGAATTTATGTAGCTACAACAAAGTTAAAAATTCGAAGCATTCGAAATGCTTACATGAATGAACATAAAAGAGTACTAAAATCACTTAAAGAGTGGTGCGTCTACAGACAGTATTTATAAACCCAGCCTTGCTTGGTTTGAAGCTACATACCGGTCCTTAAAACATTTAGTCGAGACAAAATAGACGAGAAACACTTTGGTAAGTAATATTTTACATTTATTATGTTTCCAAAACATCTTATTTAGTAATATGTACAGCAGTTTAATCAGCTGATACACGTGACGCCATTTTGCAAACTGCGCAATTACGAAGAATTTGCGGCGTCCTGTGTGAACGGTAGCTCACAGCGCCACTTCAGAATGACTTGACTTGTGGCGATACTTTTGTTGCCTGTGTGAACCCGGCTTTACTTCCTTATACCGCGTCGGACCTCCTTTGACCCGCGTCGTGCGGCAGGTCTACGTGGGATGGACTCGAAGTCGCCTGCAGAAATATTGAGCAATGCCACCACTTTTTTTTTTTTTTTTTTTTTTTTTTTTTTTTTTTTTTTTTTTTTTAGCCAACATCTTCACCTCGGAGTAGTACTTGCAGCCTACGTCCTCAATTATTTGCCGGACTTTACCCTCCTCAGCTCCCGCTACCAAAGTTACTCCCTGATGCATTAACAAATGTACTATCATCCTCCCCCTTCTTCTTATCAGTGGTTTCCTTTCCTCTCCGGTTCTGCCGAGAACCTCCTCATTCCTTACCTTATCAGTCTACATAATTTTCAACATTCGTCTGTGGCACCTCGTCTCAAATGTTTCGATTCTCTTCTGTTCCGGTTTTCCCACAGACCATGTTTCACTACTATACAATGGTGAGCTCCACGCGTACATTCTCAGAAATTTCTTCCTCAAATTAAGGCCTCTCGATTATGCCACGTAAATCTTCGATGACGTTCATGTCGGCCGATCTGGGTGGCTAAATCATTCGCTCGAATTGTCCAGAATGTTCTTCAAACCAATCGGGAACAATCAGTCAAGAAGCCAAGATGGAACTATAGAAAAGCTAACTGGACAACACATAAAAGAGAAATTGTTACCAACATATGGTTTATTCCAGCAAAGAGAGATAATTATGCAAGATTTGCTGGCCTTATAACAGCGATGGCGAAGAGAAACGTACCAAGGGGATATAGAAAGCAGAACATACCATGCTGGAACTCTGAAA
Organism: Schistocerca gregaria; assembly: GCF_023897955.1. NCBI lineage: Eukaryota > Metazoa > Arthropoda > Insecta > Orthoptera > Acrididae > Schistocerca > Schistocerca gregaria. The sequence continues at coordinate 432,289,882 of NC_064924.1, forward strand.
CTGAAGAACTGTACAGAGAATACCAGGAAACAAGCAACCCACAACTAGGAACCCAATTGCTAGAGTCGCTCAATGAGCAAAGGAAGAAAAGATGGGAAGAAACCACTGCAAATATGAACTTCACGCATTCTAGCCGGAAAAGTTGGTCATTGTTGAGATGTCACGGTGGCAACTACTCATACACCATCCCCGAAACCACCAATATCAACAAACCAGATTACCTCACATATAAAAGAGAGAGCTGAAAATGTAATGTTGAGTCAAGAGAATAGAACATCCGTTAAGGAGTCGCTCAAAGAAATAAAGAGCACCCTAAAAGAAAACAGACAGTTTTCAAAAGCTTTTACTATCAGGGAGGTAAACAAAGGTATAAAAACCATCAAACTACGGAAAGCAGCTGGAGCTGATAATATATTTCCTGAATTTATAAAAAAAATCTGGGACCATTAGCAAGAACCTGGCTTAAATACTACTTCAATGACATACTAAAAACTGGAGATATCCAGAAGGAATTTAGAATGTCTCTTACTCTGGCCATCGTTAAACCAGGGAAATCTGGTGAAAACCCTGCAAACTACCTTCCAATAGCATTATTGAGCATTTTGCTAAAAGTTGCTGGAGAGACTGATCTACAATAGGATATACCCAACGATAGACAAACACCTGCCTCACGAACTATCCGGATTCAGAAATAATCGAAGTTGCTTCGAACAAGTATTAGCCCTCACATCATACATAGAATCGGGATTCCAAAAAGGATTGAAAACATCAGCAGTCTTTGTCGACCTCAGTGCAGCTTATGATACGGTGTGCATAGATGGTCTTATCCTGAAATTTGCCAACATGATCCAATGCTTGAAATTGACAAACCTGTTGGAAAAAATGCTGAAAGTCCGATATTTCAAAGTAAACCTGGGGTCACAAAGCAGCAAGTCAGAAAGAATAAAAAACGGGCTCCCCAAGGATCTGTATTGGCTCCACTGCTTTTTAATGTTTACATCAGTGACATGATAGACACTGAGTCAAGTAAGTTTTGCTACGCTGATGACATGGCTGTAGCTACTCAAAGCAACTGACTAGAAGATGGTGAAAGAACTCTAACTGCTGACCTAAACCGGTACTACAAAAAATGGAGACTGTGCCCAAACCCAAATAAAACAGAGACCTTCCATTTAAATAACAGCCTAGCAGACAGAGAACTAAATATTACTTTCTGCGGAAAACTAATTAAACATAACAAATTTCCCAAATATTTAGGCATAACTCTTGACAGGTCACTTACCTTCAAGAAACACGTGGAACTAACTAGCCAAAAATTAAAAACCCGAAATAACATCATCCAGAGATTAGCAGGTACCACATGGGGAGCGGATGCAAATACACTACGTGTTGCAGTAGTATCACACGTCTATTCCGTGGCAGAGTGCTGCCCCTGTGTGGAGCAGGAGTTCCCATGTAAAGAAGATTGACGCCCAGATCAATGAAGCCATGAGAACAATAACAGGGACACTAAAGTCAACACCTCTAGAGTGGCTTCACATCACTCCGCCTGAAATCCGTAGACAGCAGGCAACAATTCAGGAATGGCAAAAAAAAAAAAAAATGATGCTGTTAAGGCAAGAGTACTACCGATACACCAAGTACTAGATGACCGCTGTCGATATCACCTTAAATCAAGAGCACCAATATGGGAAGACAGAACACTTGCCCAAGGAAATACCTATGACTGCCACAAATCCTGGAAAACCAAGTGGAACAATAGTGACATTAACCGACACAATATAGAGGACCCCAGGCAACAACTCCCAGGAATGCAGCTTCCTCGTAAAATCTAGTGCCAGCTTAACCGTGTGAGAACTGGACACACGAGAACTAAATCCATGCTGTACAAATGGGGCGCCAATGATAACCCAATGTGTGACTGCGAAACTGATGAACAAACATTACATCAAGTACTGGTTATGACAGCTGTGGTCCAGTTTGGCACGGGAGGGGATACAATAGCCGTATGACTCCCAAACGAATCTGTAGATGCATACAGTCCAGAGAAGGCAAAGCATCTGTTAAGTGTGCTCATAGCGCATAGACAATTAAAGTTCCGATACTGGATACAAGTTCAAATGGTGATTCTAATCCTTCAGGTACTGTACATAGTCTCCCCCCTCCCAGTTACGTAAAGGGTGAGGCATAAAGAAGGGAGGTTAAAAAACAATATATCGTTACTTAAAACTTTTTATTTACTGGATAAGGGGATAATACTCAAATGATATTGCCATTTTACAAACTTAATGCTTGGAAACAACATCTCCCAGGTGACAGCCGTTTTCAATGAAGCACTTCAAAAGCCGCTCTCGGAAGTTAGCTTCCACTCTCTCCAACATTGCCCTGTCAATTTGAACGACTTCAACACGAACTGCTTCCTTCAGTTCTCCAGCTGTACGTGGTTTATGCTCGTGTATAGATGACTTGAAATAACCCTAGGTCGTTTTTCCAGGCGTACTAACCTTTATCCGACGGTGTAATTCCTGGAAAAAGAAGTTCAGATCAATAAATTAAGAGCTTCCGGGGGGCCAAACGCGACTGCAATTGAAAATGGTTATGGCGTAACAAAGGACTATATCACTGGCTGTTATTTCTTGGTGAAACATTGTAATTATTACCGAAGAGAATACACTTTCTGATTACGTTTTCACAACTTATTACGACATAAAATTTTGGCTCGAAAGACGTTTTCTACTGTTATGGTTTCAGGGGTGTCATTCATACCTTCTTGTGTAGTAAGAACAAAGAATTAAATTATAATCCGAATAAATCGAGATCTCACAGCATATAACAAAGAAATTAAGCAAATCTGGTTAAGATTACAGGGTAGGTATGTAGTTTCTTGCTACACCATGTTTGCACTGGGCTGTTACTTACTACTTAACAGTCTAATTGTTGCACCAATTTCCACAGTGTTTAAGGAGAGAGCTGTTGGTATAAAACAAATGAATCGAACAAGTACTGGAAACGGCAGAAAAGAATCTCCATTTTTGCATAGCGTTACTCAGAAACTAACCATAAATAGTCCATTGAAACAGAAGTACTGCATTCAGAACTGAGAGGAACGGCACTTCGAGGCTTTGAAATACTTGAAATAAAGAGGCTTTAGGAAGGACACAGAGACGGAGTACTGAATTTCCAAACGTATTTTGCTGTCTCGCAATCTCTTGATAGTGTCAGAATAACAACATCACGTCTCCTTCACCTATCTAGGCTATACATAATCAAATTCTGATCTATAAAGAAAAAAATGGTTCAAATGGCTCTGAGCGCTATGGGACTTAACATCTGAGGTCATCAATCCCCTAGACTTAGAGCTACCTAAACCTAACCTAAGGACATCACATACATCCATGCCCGAGGCATGGACCGTGCGGCAGTGCGGTTCCGGACTGAAACGCCTAGAACCGCTCGGCCACAACGGCCGGCTCTATAAAGAAGGTATAGTCAACCTTATTTGATGTATGACATCAGTGAGCGCAACAGGAATGTGAGGAAGATACTGTCAGATGGCTATTTATTGATGATGCTATCGAAAGTGTTATTATTTGTAAAGGAAAATGAAATATTTGAAGAACAGTGGTCAGAGAAACCGTTGTTAGGCAACAGTAGCTATATCTGCGATGGCAGCACTGTGGAGTCGTAGAATCTTTGAAAGTCAGTTGTGCAGAGCTGTGGAGTGCAGCAGGCGTGGATTCACTGAGCTTACAGTGTAATGCATGCACCTACTTTCCGAACTGTGTGACTTACCAGATTTATTACGAGAAGGATGATGACTCAGGTATTATTTCATAAGGTAAACAGTTTGTTTTTATTTTTGTAGACTTGTATTGTTGGTCCACTCCACCCTATTGACAGTCGAGTTTTTGGTAATTATTCAATTGATTAATAGTCTGAGTTAATAATTGTTTTCTTTGATAAGTTTATTTCTAACTGAAATTTCAGAACTGCAGAACAGGTTGACTGATGTTCTTCATGGGCATTCTGTGTTAAGATTCTGATCCTAATTTCCCTGAACCAACTGTAGTTAGTTTTTAGCAGTATTTTTTTAGCCATTGCGGAGTCTCGCTGTATTGCTGTTTCTGCCAGTACTTCATTTTGTTGGTGAGATTCTTCCGTTTTCTTTGCTCGATGTTGGTTTTGTCAGTTTCTTTACTTTACCATGGCCAAATGTCAGTGCAAAAATTTTCGCGTGTTTCAGGTTAAATTTTCACACATGTCGACATTACAGTTTGGTTTCTTTTCATAGTTACTTTTTTTTTAACGGTTCGCACAGACCAACGCTACTGAGCGTGATGTTATTGGTTTGCTTATTTATTAGCTTATGAATGAGATCGGTTTTCATCCACACAGGATCCCTTTCAATTTCAGGTACCTGATTTGGGTTGAGCTCAGTAGCACATTTATGTTGTAAGTTCATATTCCCTGGTTCGTATTTAAATACCACACACTCAAGTAAAGGCTATTAACTTACACTTCCGCCTGCTTAGCTGGGTGGTAACTTACTTGTCTCTCGTGCACTGGGCCCGGGATCGATTCCCGGCCGGGTTGTAGATTTTTCTCCGCAAGTGAACTGGCGCCAACTGAAATAAGACTTGCACTTGGCGGCCGAACGCGAATGGGGCCACCCGGCCAACAATGCCAGACGATCTTTTTTTTTTTCACTTACACTTAGCGACAGTCTGCGTAGAATACGTTGATTTGTTGTTCTTTGTAGCGGTTAGAACATTAAATTATTTTCTTGGTAGCAGCAAACAGCAACAGCTGGTAGTGTACATCTACATCTACATGACTACTCTGCAATTCACATTTAAGTGCTTGGCTGAGGGTTCATCGAACCACAATCATACTATCTCTCTACTATTCCACTCCCAAACAGCGCAGGGGAAAAACGAACACCTAAACCTTTCTGTTCGAGCTCTGATTTCTCTTATTTTATTTTGATGATCATTCCTGCCTATGTAGGTTGGGCTCAACAAAATATTTTCGCATTCGGAAGAGAAAGTTGGTGACTGAAATTTCGTAAACAGATCTCGCCGCGACGAAAAACGTCTTTGCTTTAATGACTTCCATCCCAACTCGCGTATCATATCTGCCACACTCTCTCCCCTATTAAGTGATAATACAAAACGAGCTGCCCTTTTTTTTGCACCCTTTCGATGTCCTCCGCCAATCCCACCTGGTAAGGATCCCACACCGCGCAGTAATATTCTAACAGAGGACGAACGAGTGTAGTGTAAGCTGTCTCTTTAGTGGACTTGTTGCATCTTCTAAGTGTCCTGCCAATGAAACGCAACCTTTGGCTCGCCTTCCCCACAATATTATCTATGTGGTCTTTCCAACTGAAGTTGTTCGTAATTTTAACACCCAGGTACTTAGTTGAATTGACAGCCTTGAGAATTGTACCATTTATCGAGTAATCGAACTCCAACGGATTTCTTTTGGAACTCATGTGGATCACCTCACACTTTTCGTTATTTAGCGTCAACTGCCATCTGCCACACCACACAGTAATCTTTTCTAAAGCGATTTGCAACTGATACTGGTCTTCGGATGACCTTACTAGACGGTAAATTACAGCATCATCTGCGAACAACCTAAGAGAACTGCTCAGATTGTCACCCAGGTCATTCATATAGATCAGGAACAGCAGAGGTCCCAGGACGCTTCCCTGGGGAACACCTGATATCACTTCAGTTTTACTCGATGATTTGCCGTCTATTACTACGAACTGCGACCATCCTGACAGGAAACCACGAATCCAGTCGCACAACTGAGACGATACCCCATAGGCCCGCAGCTTGATTAGAAGTCGCTCGTGAGGAACGGTGTCAAAAGCTTTCCGGAAATCTAGAAATACGGAATCAACTTGAGATCCCCTGTCGATAGCGGCCATTACTTAGTGCGAATAAAGAGCTAGCTGCGTTGCACAAGAACGATGTCTTCTGAAACCATGCTGATTACGTATCAATAGATCGTTCCCTTCGAGGTGATTTATAATGATTGAGTACAGTATATGCTCCAAAACTCTACTGCAAACCGACGTCAATGACATGTCTGTAGTTCGATGGATTACTCCTACTACCCTTCTTAAACACTGGTGCGACCTGCGCAATTTTCCAATCTGTAGGTACAGATCTATCGGTGAGCGAACGGTTGTATATGATTGCTAAGCAGGGAGCTATAGTATCAGCGTAATCTGAAAGGAACCTAATCGGTATACAATCTGGACCTGAAGACTTGCCCGTATCAAGCGATTTGAGTTGCTTCGCAACCCCTAAGGTATCTACTTCTAAGAAACTCATGGTAGCAGCTGTTCGTGTTTCAAATTCTGGAATATTCCATTCGTCTTCCCTGGTGAAGGAATTTCGGAAAACTGCGTTCAATAACTCCGCTTTAGCGGCACAGTCGGTAACAGTAGCATCGGCGCTGCGCAGCGAAGGTATGGACTGCGTCTTGCCGCTTGTGTACTTTACATACGACCAAAATTTCTTCGGATTTTCTACCAAATTTCGAGACAATATTTCGTTGTGGAACGTATTAAAGGCATCTCGCATTGAAGTCCGTGCCAAATTTCGCGCGTCTGTAAATTTTAGCCAATCTTCGGGATTTCGCGTTCTTCTGAACTTCGCATGCTTTTTCCGTTGCCTCTGCAACAGCGTTCGGACCTGTTTTGTGTACCATGGGGGATCAGTTCCATCTCTTATGAATTTATGAGGTATGAATCTCTCAATTGCTGTTGCTACTATATCTTTGAATTTCTGCCACATCTCGTCTACATTTGCATAGTCAGTTCGGAAGGAATGGAGATTGTCTCTTAGGAAGGCTGTACCAACTACTGCACCATTTGTGAAATTCCTTTTCAGTTTGTGATTTACTTCCTGTATATTCTGTTTGTATAATACGTGTGTTTATTATGTAGGAAAAATTTTTATTAGTCAAAGTAGGAAGTTTGTTAGGTACTTTTTGTGTTTGCATTACAACGGCTTCTGGTGCAATTTATTTTCTGTTTTTGTTTCGTAATTAAAAGCTAACTCATTATTGAGATTCAGTTTCACTTTCCGATACATATAGTAGCAGTCAAATTATTTGTGAAACATTTTTTGAAGAAGAGTACTGTCTGGCAGTCTTTAAACCTCAACAATGAACACCAGAGACGCAAAGCTCAGCAAAACTTTACGGAACGTGCTTACGCAATAAAGTGACGCCATCACGTCAGAAACAGTTACTACCATTCAGCAATCTTTCGTTTCTGACATGACTTGTGAATCAGATAACAACAGTAGAACGGATTCATGTGAACGTATAACCACACGTAATGTAAATCAGTTTTCTGACGTAACAAACAGTGATCGAATCGGTCAAGGATTAAGTAATATCCAACTGCCGGTATCCAATGCAAATACCGTTGGCAACATGGATTCGGGATGTCTCACGGAAAAGATTACGGGTACAAATCCCGACACAAATTTAGTAAATGCGGATGGTAGTCCAGACGTGATGTCGATCTTTCAGAGGATGTTCTCACAGATCGATCGAAAATTTGACAAATTAGACGAAATTAGCGAAGAAACTAACACACTCTTTGATGCGTTGGATAAACGGTGAAACAGTCCCAAGAGAAGTTAGAAAGATTGTCGGAAGAAACAAAAAACGACCTCAGAACTTAATTACAACCTGTAATCCATCGCGTGCAAATATTAGAGACGCAATTCGAGCAAATTACAAACATGCAACAGAGGGAATACGATGAGATTCTTTACCTAATGAAATGATAAAAACAAGTACAGCAACGAACCACACAGATACAGGGAAATGTCGACAAGGTAACTGCTCAAGTAGAAAGTTTGCAGACCTTGACACATACGCACACTGCACTTTTTATTGAAATAACAGAGCAAAAACTAGAAGAGATCAGCAGTAAAACGGCAAATTTGTCCGCCATCTCCGGCAGTAATTCAGTTCATACGACACCAGTGCATTTTCCGGAGACGGCTGAATATCAGTCACTGAAACACTTCAAGGAAAACCAAGATAAGACTATGGAACCGCAGAAGGAAGACAACAGGCGGCTTCAGGCAAAGCTCAAACTCATCGCCTAACAGATTGAACGGAAATGATCGCAAGCAGGAACCTTCTTCTTTCCCTAGTCCAGCAGAAGAAAATACAGAAAAGTATCACCATCTCTGGCGCCTTGGAGGACGACAGTTTATGCCAAACAATACGACGCAGCAACACAGTGACTGTAGGGCTTGGTGGAGTCAAAATTTCGGTACGGCAAGACGCGATGAAACTTTAGTCTATAAACACATCCTGTCAGCACACTAATTTAAAACATTCCGTAATTATAATGAAGGAATGCATCACAAGAGTGTCTGAACCAGTTTTATTATGCTGTCCCACCTACTTGGGCTTTAGACCACAAGTCAGAACACACGTGCAGTTTGCTTGAAAATGAAGCTGCTGCAATAATGTGAGCACTCATTAGCGAATGTCGTTCTTAGCAAGTTTTTTACAACTCTTTTCTCTCAGCGTACTAGTCGCCAGGAAAAGAGGACCGTATTAAACCTGGCATAATCATGTTGCAAAGCTTCGACCAATTAGATTTTTCCAGCCCACAGTACGTTGATTATATGACCAGATGCAAAAGACACCTTTACGACCACTGAGCCTCCTGAATCGATCAGAATTTGTTTGTGAAAATTACCAGCACATTTACGCCAAATTATCACCGTGAGCAGATGTAAAGACAACAGTGAAGAATTTGTAAGTTTATTAAAAGAATTAGAGCTTGAGAGCGACAGTAAATTTACGGGTGAAGAAGCAGCAGAAAACTTTGACAATTATGACAACTTGTATTCTGATAATCATAGCAGAAACTACGGGCCATACAGTAGGTTCCACAATGAAAATAAAATCTCAGAGACATCCGAAACGTACCAGTATAAAAAGGCTGTCTGGTATGAAAACTGCTTCCAAAACATTTTCACATTCATGACCAACAGCATTTTAATCAGAACGAAAATCAATATGGTAAGACTAATAAGTATAATGACAAACACTACTACGGTAACATACACGTATGGAAGCAGCAATGCAACCATTCAAACAAAAGTAAATCCTGGTTCATTCAAAACCGCTCAAACTTTAATCAGAGGTCGGGTCAATACAACCAACACTATCAGCAACAGTGGCAAAATTCAGGACATATCAACCATTAAACGCAAGTAGAGATCGGTGAAGTACTTAAACCCAAACCAACGATAACCAGAGGAAGAAGAGGTAAGCTACGACTTCTGTCCCCGGCAGCTGGTGAAAACAGTTTTTCAAAAGAACCGTCTGCTCTCATAATAGTAAATTACATGGACTTTGAGGACATTAGAGACATTTATTAGAACACAGACTAAACCACTTGCTCATCCTGTTATTACAATCAAAACTTCCATTTGCAATGTTACTGCTGTATTTGATTCCAGTAACGCGGTAGCTGTTATCAGCGAGGCTGTATGCAACAAGTTCACTAAAATTATTTTCTGCCCTACACTACCGCTGAGAAAGACTAAAATTCTAGATGCAATCTGAGGAAAGTCAGTCGATATTAAAAACGAGACATACATTGAATTCAGTTGTCAAGGTCATTGTTCTACCACCAACTTTTTAATTGTGCCAGTTCTTAAGACACAATTCATCCTTGGCATTGATTTCCTCAGTCAATACAGAGCTATTATGAATTTAAAGAATGCTGAGATCAATCTCGCATCTCAGGCGAACAATTTAAGTTAAAGAATGGCTTAGTAGTCAAGATGAGGATGTTAATCGACTTTCTTTTTTGTATGATGACACTTTCAGAAATTTTAACAATGCAACCATGTATCCTCATGATTCTTGTACCAATGTCTCACTCAATTACATAACACAAGAGAGGTTGAGACCGGTGAACCTTATGTGAAACAACAGTTAGATAACATCTTACATACTTCAGCGTTTACCCATAAAGCAGCTACTAGTAGAGGTTTCCAGTATAAGTTACAAATAAAAAAGCATACAAAATTTTGTGTCAGACCATATGTTATTCTTCCACATTATAGAGACAAGCTAAAGTAAGAAATACAAACAATGCTAGAAAACGGCGTGATTGAGCCTACGATCAATTCAGTCAACAGCCCTTTGCACATGGTAGAAAAGCGAGATAGAGCTATTAGATTAGTGCATGATTCAAGTCAGATTAACACTATCATTATATTGGAAACAGACAGACCACAGGCCTTAGATGAACTTTTGCAGAACGTTTTCAGCACACAAGTTCTATCCTCTATTGATCTTTGATCAAGGTGTTGGCAAGTAGAGTTGTAACCTGACTGATGACAAAACACTGCTTTCCTCTCCTTCGGCAGATGCTATCAGTTTAGAATGTTGCCGTTTGGCCTCAGTACCTCATCAGCCACCTTCATTCTTGGGCTTAATAGCATACTCCCTGAAAATTTGAGTAACTGCATCACTACATATGTTGACGACATACTTAGATCAGGACCCAACTGAACTTCACACAGCCACGTTCTGGCAGATATTTTGGACATCTTTCAAGAATATGATCTCACCATTAACTCAGAAAAATCAGAGTTCGGTCAAACGAATGTCAAATTCGTGGGACATAATATTTTGTCTGACAGCATATCTACAGACCCTGATATTTAAAATCAATCAAAGAAATTTCTCCTCGTGATACAAAAAAGCAAGTTCGAAGTTTTCTAGGAGTCGTAAATTTCTACCGCCGTTTTTTGAAGTTAAAGTCATTATCGAAACGTACTCTTTGTGCTCTCACCATTAAAACTTCACCCCAGCTTTGGTCCAAACAAGTACAATTGGAATTTCAAAATTTAAGGGAAGTGATTCTCTCCGCACCCATATAAGCACTCATCCATTTAACGAAAGACTTCTGCCTGTCGACAGACTCATCTGAAATTGATCGCAGTTCCCATCTCTTCCAGGAAGTTGAAGAAAATGGTACAACACTGCAGAAAAGTATTGCTTTTCCAAGTAAAGTCCTCAGCAAGGCTGAACAAAATTATTCTATCACAGAACCAGAGGCTCTCCCCGATAGCTGAGTGGTCAGCGTGACGGATTGCCGTCCTATGGGCCCAGGTTCGATTCCCGGCTGGATTGGGGATTTTCTCCACTCAGGGATTGAGTGTTGCGCTGTCATCATCATCATTTCATCCTCGTCCACCTCGCAGGCGTCGAATGTGGCGTCGAATGTAATAAGACGTGCACCAAGGCGGCCGGACTTGCCCCGCAAGGGGTCTCCCGGCCAATGACGCCAAACGCTCATTTCCATTTCCATACAAAAGGTTAATTGCGTAGGCTTCCGCAGCAAGAGTCAGTCGACATAACAGTTTTCTGGGTATGGTAGCACGTCATGTTGTGTAAAACTACTGCTGAAGAAAACAAACATTTCGGCCACAGTTCCAGTGGCCTTCTTCTGAGTCTCATAGTGTGTTCTAGCTATCATGGCATGTAACTTCTTTTTATTTATTTTTTTTATTTTTTTTTTTCATCAGTCTACTGACTGGTTTGATGCTGCCGCCACGAATCCCTTTCCTGTGCTAACCTCTTCATCTCAGAGTAGCACTTACAACCTACGTCCTCAATTATTTGCTTGACGTATTCCAATCTCTGTCTTCCTCTACAGTTTTTGCCCTCTACAGCTCCCTCTAGTACCATGGAAATCATTCCCTCATGTCTTAGCAGATGTCCTATCATCCTGTCCCTTCTCCTTATCAGTGTTTTCCACATATTCCTTTCCTCTCCGATTCTGCGGAGAACCTCCTCATTCCTTACCTTATCAGTCCACCTAATTTTCAACATTCGTCTATAGCACCACGTCTCAAATGCTTCGATTCTCTTCTGTTCCGGTTTTCCAACAGTCCATGTTTCACTACCATACAATGCTGTACTCCAGACGTACATCCTCAGAAATTTCTTCCTCAAATTAAGGCCGGTATTTGATATTAGTAGACTTCTCTTGGCCAGAAATGCCTTTTTCGCCATAGCGAGTTTGCTTTTGATGTCCCTCTTGCTCCGTCCGTCATTGGTTATTTTACTGCCTAGGTAGCAGAATTCCTTAACGTCATTGACTTCGTGACCATCAATCCTGATGTTAAGTTTCTCGCTGTTCTCATTTCTACTACTTCTCATTACCTTCGTCTTTCTCCGATTTACTCTCAAACCATACTGTGTACTCATTAGACTGTTCATTCCGTTCAGCACATCATTTAATTCTTCTTCACTTTCACTCAGGATAGCAATGTCATCTGCGAATCGTATCATTGATATCCTTTCACCTTGTATTTTAATTCCACTCCTGAACCTTTCTTTTATTTCCATCATTACTTCCTCGATGTACAGATTGAAGAGTAGGGGCGAAAGGCTACAGCCTTGTCTTACACCCTTCTTAATACGAGCACTTCGTTCTCGATCGTCCACTCTTATTATTCCCTCTTGGCTGTTGTACATATTGTTTATGACCCGTCTCTCCCTATAGCTTACCCCTACTTTTTTCAGAATCTTGAACAGCTTGTACCATTTTATATTGTCGAACGCTTTTTCCAGGTCGACAAATCCTATGAACGTGTCTTGATTTTTCTTTAGCCTTGCTTCCATTATTAGCCGTAACGTCAGAATTGCCTCTCTCGTGCCTTTACTTTTCCTAAGGCCAAACTGATCGTCACCTAGCGCATTGTCAATTTTCTTTTCCATTCTTCTGTATATTATTCTTGTAAGCAGCTTCGATGCTTGAGCTGTTAAGCTGATTGTGCGATAATTCTCGCACTTGTCAGCTCTTGCCGTCTTCGGAATTGTGTGGATGATGCTTTTCCGAAAGTCAGATGGTATGTCGTCAGACTTATATATTCTACACACCAACGTGAATAGTCGTTTTGTTGTCACTTTCACTAATGATTTTAGAAATTCTGATGGAATGTTATCTATCCCTTCTGCCTTATTTGACCGTAAGCCCTCCAAAGCTCTTTTAAATTCCGATTCTAATACTGGATCCCCTATCTCTTCTATATCGACTCCTGTTTCTTCTTCTATCACATCAGACAAATCTTCACCCTCATAGAGGCTTCCAACGTATTCTTTCAACCTATCTGCTCTCTCCTCTGCATTTAACAGTGGAATTCCCGTTGCACTCTTAATGTTACCACCGTTGCTTTTAATGATACCGAAGGTTGTTTTGACTTTCCTGTATGCTGAGTCTGTCCTTCCGACAATCATATCTTTTTCGAGGTCTTCACATTTTTCCTGCAGCCATTTCGTCTTAGCTTCCCTGCACTTCCTATTTATTTCATTCCTCAGCGGCTTGTATTTCTGTATTCCTGATTTTCCCGAGACATGTTTGTACTTCCTCCTTTCATCAATCAACTGAAGTATTTCTTCTGTTACCCATGGTTTCTTCGCATCTACCTTATTTGTACCTATGATTTTTCTACCCAACTTCTGTGATGGCCCTTTTTAGAGACGTCCGTTCCTCTTCAACTGTGTTGCTACTGCGCTATTCCTTATTGCTGTATCTATAGCGTTACAGAACTTCAAACGTATCTCGTATTTCCTTAGAACTTCCGTATCCCACTTCTTAACGTATTGATTCTTCCTGACTAATGTCTTGAACTTCAGCCTACTCTTCATCATTACTATGTTGTGATCTGAGTCTATATCTGCTCCTGGGTACGCCTTACAATCCAGTATCTGATTTCGGAATCTCTGTCTGATCATGATGTAATCTACACTCCTGGAAATGGAAAAAAGAACACATTGACACCGGTGTGTCAGACCCACCATACTTGCTCCGGACACTGCGAGAGAGCTGTACAAGCAATGATCACACGCACGGCACAGCGGACACACCAGGAACCGCGGTGTTGGCCGTCGAATGGCGCTAGCTGCGCAGCATTTCTGCACCGCCGCCGTCAGTGTCAGCCAGTTTGCCGTGGCATACGGAGCTCCATCGCAGTCTTTAACACTGGTAGCATGCCGCGACAGCGTGGGCGTGAAACGTATTTGCAGTTGACGGACTTTGAGCGAGGGCGTATAGTGGGCAGGCGGGAGGCCGGGTGGACGTACCGCCGAATTGCTCAACACGTGGGGCGTGAGGTCTCCACAGTACATCGATGTTGTCGCCAGTGGTCGGCGGAAGGTGCACGTGCCCGTCGACCTGGGACCGGACCGCAGCGACTCACGGATGCACGCCAAGACCGTAGGATCCTACGCAGTGCCGTAGGGGACCGCACCGCCACTTCCCAGCAAATTAGGGACATGTTGCTCCTCGGGTATCGGCGAGGACCATTCGCAACCGTCTCCATGAAGCTGGGCTACGGTCCCGCACACCGTTAGGCCGTTTTCCGCTCACGCCCCAACATCGTGCAGCCCGCCTCCAGTGGTGTCGCGACAGGCGTGAATGGAGGGACGAATGGAGACGTGTCGTCTTCAGCGATGAGAGTCGCTTCTGCCTTGGTGCCAATGATGGTCGTATGCGTGTTTGGCGCCGTGCAGGTGAGCGCCACAATCAGGACTGCATACGACCGAGGCACACAGGGCCAACACCCGGCATCATGGTGTGGGGAGCGATCTCCTACACTGGCCGTACACCTCTGGTGATCGTCGAGGGGACACTGAATAGTGCACGGTACATCCAAACCGTCATCGAACCCATCGCTCTACCATTCCTAGACCGGCAAGGGAACTTGCTGTTCCAACACGACAATGCACGTCCGCATGAATCCCGTGCCACCCAACGTGCTCTAGAAGGTGTAAGTCAACTACCCTGGCCAGCAAGATCTCCGGATCTGTCCCCCTTTGAGCATGTTTGGGACTGCATGAAGCGTCGTCTCACGCGGTCTGCACGTCCAGCACGAACGCTGGTCCAACTGAGGCGCCAGGTGGAAATGGCATGGCAAGCCGTTCCACAGGACTACATCCAGCATCTCTACGATCGTCTCCATGGGAGAATAGCAGCCTGCTTTGCTGCGAAAGGTGGATATACACTGTACTAGTGCCGACATTGTGCATGCTCTGTTGCCTGTGTCTATGTGCCTGTGGTTCTGTCAGTGTGATCATGTGATGTATCTGATCCCAGGAATGTGTCAATAAAGTTTCCCCTTCCTGGGACAATGAATTCACGGTGTTCTTATTTCAGTTTCCAGGAGTGTAGTTTAAATCTTCCCGTATCTCCAGGCCTTTTCCAAGTATACCTCCTCCTCTTGTGATTCTTGAACAGGGTATTCGCTATTACTAGCTGAAACTTGTTACAGAACTCAATTACTCTTTCTCCTCTTTCATTCCTTGTCCCAAGCCCATATTCTCCTGTAACCTTTTCTTCTACTCGTTCCTCTACAACTGCATTCCATTCGCTCATGACTACTAGATTTTCGTCCCCCTTTACATACTGCATTAACTTTTCAATATCCTCATACAGTTTCTCTATCTGTTCATCTTCAGCTTGCGACGTCGGCATGTATACCTGAACTATCGTTGTCGTCGTTGATCTGCTGTCGATTCTGATTAGAACAACCCGGTCACTGAACTGTTCACAGTAACACACCCTCTGCCCTACCTTCCTATTCATAACGAATCCTACACCTGTTATACCATTTTCTGCTGCTGTTGATATTACCCGATACTCATCTGACCAGAAATCCTTGTCTTCCTTCCACTTCACTTCATTGACCCCTACTATGTCTAGATTGAGCCTTTGCATTTCCCTTTTCAGATTTTCTAGTTGCCCTACCACCTTCAAGCTTCTGACATTCCACGCCCCGACTCGTAGAACATTATCCTTTCGTTGATTATTCAATCTTTTTCTCGTGGGAACCTCCCCCTTGGCAGTCTCCTCCCGGAGATCCGAATGGGGGACTATTCCGGAATCTTTTGTCAATGGAGAGATCATCATGACACTTCTTCAACTACAGGCCACATGTCCTGTGGATACACGTTACGTGTCTTTAATGCAGTGGTTTCCATTGCCTTCTGCATCCTCATGTCGTTGATCATTGCTGATTCTTCCGCCTTTAGGGGCAATTTCCCACCCATAGGACAACAGAGTGCCCTGAACCTCTATCCGCTCTTCCGCCCTCTTTGACATGGCCGTTGGCAGAATGAGGCTGACTTCTTTTGACGGAAGTCTTCGGCCGCCAATGCTGACTATTTATCAAAATTTAGACAGTGGCGGGGATCGAACCCGGGACCGAGGACGTTTTGATTATGAATCAAAGATGCTACGCCTAGAACACTGGCGATCAGGAGCCAATAGACAACATAGGTTAAGCTCTCAATCCCCCACAGTAACCTAATGAAATAAACTTCCCTCTCCTTCTTCCTTAAGTGATCAATGAAATGAACTATCTTTTTAAAATTATGACCTAATGGCATGCTAAGTGAACAGTCATAACAAAATATAAGGGTCACTTCATAGCTAGTGGTTTTCTCCAGCAGTAGTTCTATGCAATATGACACAGTATCATATCCAAAAAAACTCTTATGTCGGCCATACAAAGGTTTTCACAGATATTAATGAATTCTAAACTGAACCACGAGCATTTGCATCGTAGTGCGTTGATGCTTCAGGAATAGAACTTCAGCATTACTTACATTCCAGAAGAGCAAAATATTATTGCTGACGTACTTTCTCGATCACCTATTGGCCTTAAAGAAAATTTAGAGAACACTGTAGATACCATCTTAAGTCTCTTATATTTGAGAAAGATGTTGTTTGTTGTTGTGATCTTCAGTCCTGAGATTGGTTTGATGCAGCTCTCCACGCTACCCTATCCTGTGCAAGCTTCTTTATCTCCCAGTACTTACTGCAACCTGCATCCTTCTGAACCTGCTTAGTGTATTCATCTCTTGGTCTCATTTGAAAGTTTCATCACAGGTCCATTGCAGCACTTATCACAGGAACAAATGAAAGACAGTATCTGGAATGATATCATCTAAAAACGGCACAATAAGGAATATGTTGGAATTCGTTATTACTATTTGGTCAAAATTGGCGTTCTCTTTAAATGTAGAAAAGTAAACGGTACAAACTGTGTAATTTGTGTCCCTGAGGATTTTATCAACAAGATGATCTCGTACACCCACCTCAACCACGCTCATTTTAGACCACGACAATGCTATTTCAACAACATGGAGAGGCGAATACGCAAAGTTTTAGTGGTCTGTAAGCTAAAGTCAAGCCTGCCACCCTATGTCACTCCAGACCTTCATTCTCGATTAGAAACCGCCAAGCTTAATGATTCTAAAATGGCTATCACTCACATTAAAGACAAGGCAGAAAATCGTCAACTCCACAATGATAAAGCTAAAATAAGAAAGTCAGAATTAGGACGGAAGCACATCACATTCCCTGCAAATGTAAATCATTAACAAAAAAATTCTTCCTGTTGTACAAAGGACAACATAGGATCACAGGAATCGCACATGAAAATGCAATTGAGGTAGAAACTTCACCTACTAAAACATCGAGAGGTTTGCATCACATTTCACATGTTTAACATTTTCTTGAATAGTTTTTGTTTATTTACGTCATGGCTAATTACACTCCACTGCGAAGTGAAACAAGAGACATTTTTTTCTATTTCTGGGTTAACTTTAGTGACTTTTGGTACATTTGTGAGAGACACGTATTCCCGCAATTCAGTCTGATATGGTGATGAATAGCGTGAACCATATTATACTACAGTCACAGTTGAATCAAAAACAATATTTGCAGAATAAATTCATTTTATGACCTATATTGAAGATATATTAAGGTAAGTGAGGAATATAGGGTGAAACGATAAAATCCTGTGGAACAGTTAGTTTTAAAATCCTGTGGAACAGTTAGTTTTTTAGAGTATGGCTGAAGTGTATGCAGTGAATGAACAGCTGTGAAATTGCCAGTGATGTAATCATCATATTGTCTACCTGTACGTAAACAGAACAGAGAAACTATGATGTATTGAGTATGATGAGATGAGGTGTTGACATTCATGGAGCTGACGCGTTTAGTAGTGCCTGTTGTGTTTGAAGATTCTTGTGGACTATATGAATTTATATATGCACTTATACTGTTACTGAGATAAGGAGAAGTGACACTCTGCTTCTGGTTTACATACAACTATGGCAACATTACATTAGTCTACTACTTTTAATGAGAGAATAGGAAACCAGTATGTTAATGTATGATAAATTCTTTCGTTTGTTGAAGAGAAGGCATGTTTTCCTATGCAACATTTCCACTTACAGTTCTTACATGTTCAGATGTGAATGGTGTTTGGTATCTGTTCAGCAGTAGTTATCTTAGTGTATCTGAGTTGAGGAATTTGCTGACTCTTTTGTTTTTTGAACAACTTTGGTATGATACAATGCTTTCCTGGATTTTGTTCAAGACAGTGAATTTACTCTGCAAATATTGTTTATGATCCAACTGTGACTCTGTAGTGTAATGTGGCTCATGCTGTTAATCACCATTTCTCATCCTGTAGATCGTAAAATACAATTCTGTATGATAACAACATTTTATGAAATAAAATAAGGAGAGAAAAGAAAATACAGCATAATGATTATGACTAGTGCTACAGAACACACAGTACAGAAATAAAAGGTTGTTTCATATGAAAACATGTACAGTACAGAAGGACTACATAATAATTCAATTTTCTTACCTTCTTTTCAGCTTTCTAAGCTTAGTTGACAATGTGTGTTCTGGTTCATTAGCATGTGTATAGTAAATACTGTGAATATGTTCATTTGTGTGTAAGTTCTCTGGATATTTTATGTTTTATATATAGTGGCAATGCATCTCTGGATGAGTCTTATGTACTGTACTTTGAGTTTTCTCCACTTCATTTACTGTACAGTTTGGCTTTCTCTTCTTGGTATGAATGAATGAGGGAACGTTGGTACCCAGGAAACAAGATTAAGCACTAATTGTAATGTTTATCATAGATAAGCAACATAAGCCTTAGCCTTAAGTGAGGGAGAAAGAGAATGTTAGAGATAAAGGTGTAGGTTGGTATGACATGATGGTGAAGTAAGAAAGCATGAAGTTATATGAAGTAACAGATACTGCAGTATATTTTTTGGTATGGGAAGGGAAGTGAATTTTGGTTCAGGTGGAAGAAATGAATTACGTTAAGAGAAAAAGGACATAAGCAGTTTTTCTAGGTAGATGATATGCAAGTTTGCTAGTGGGATGACAAAGCATTGGATGATGGGAACATGGGGTTTATGTGTAACACATGATTAAAAAGTGGTCTATAAATCAGGTATTTGAAAGTATGATGACATTTTTATTAATATGTGGGTCCATGGGCAGTCCATTTGGAGTAATGTTTATCTGAGCTCTCATAAATACAGATGTGAAGCTTCAAAGACTTACATACTTGACACAAAATATTTTGATTTTTGCTGATAGGTGACTGACATACAATTTTTCCTTTCCCACTCCCATATGACCTATCACTAACAATTTAAGTGTTACGTTACACTGTTTCCCTTCCGTAGAATAGTAGTCTGAGTACTTGTAAACACATTTCATAGTTCAGTTCTGTAGCACTTAAAACACATTCTACTATTTGTAGACACCTTGTGTTTTACTGTGAAAAATGAACACATATGATTCAGTATATTAAGAGGACGGCAATTCTGAACATTTTCATTTGAATGTTTGTTTGTGTTTTGCCAGCAGATAAGTACATTTGTTTAAGTTCACAATTTTATATTTCTGTGGTTTATGATGTATGAGCAGTTTTTTGTACTCATGTAATGCATTCCATTTACTTTTTTTTCTTCTTCTGCATTTATATGCAAATATTGATGTACACATGTACTTGATTCCATTGGTTTTCTTCTTCATGTGTGTGTAAATATTAATGTATAACATACATAGGTACGCGATTTTTATTCTGTTTATGCTCTGTAGTTTTGCCAGGGTGACGCAGACCAATAACAATTCACATGATATTCTGATTATCGGACAATACCAAACTATATTGTCACAAACTCTGCATTACTATGTGCTACCAATACAGTAAATTTGGCAATCAGTTGACCATACAATTCGCTCTTTGTAATGAGTCTAGAATTGAGAACTACAGTTTGCAATTTAGTAGCTGTCAGGTAGAAACAGTGTACTGAAGAAGTGACTATGATGTAGGATGCAGTGCTTTCTGAGTGCCTAGCTATCCCTTTGGTCATTGAGGAGACTTATCCAGACCTATCACGCAGTACTCCCCCTTCTGCAACTATGGTGTGCCTGCAGCTGCCCCAACTATCAATGGAGGAACAATGGTATAAGCAGTGAAAGTTTTTACACTAACTTATTTATTCCATTATAAATGCTATGTGTGGACTTATTAGGTGGAGGTACCTGCAATAGGCAAGTATTCATCAGACAATTTACTGCATTTACATGATGTATTAAATAATGAACATGTTATGTTGTGAACATTGAACAAGTAGGACTTTGGCCATGTTTGGCTCTGTGTTAGTGGAAGGTGTGATATACATTGTAAAAGGATCTGGGTTGAGAAAAGATTTGTCACTTATGGACTGCTTACTAATTAAGCTGTGAATTTGCAAATATTTTTCACTATGTGGTTGTGTACCCACACATAGAAATGTAGTACCCTGAGCTTATCGTTAAAGCAACGTTTATTTTTAGGAATTTAAATATTACTTTCAAAAACTGTTCTATTTTTCTACTTCCATGGCGAGTTATAAAAATATAAAAACAATTATTCACAGGCTAGGGATGATGTAAGATGGCTATTTTTATAATATTATTGGTTTTGTAAAGGAAAATGATGTATTTGATGAATTGTGGTTAGAAAAAACAGTTGTTAGGCAACAGGATCTGTGTCTGCGAGTCGTAGAGTCTTTGACAGTCAGTAGTGGAAAGTTGTTGTGTGCAGCAGGCATGGGTTCGTTCAGTGTACAGTGTAATGCATGGACGTATTTGTGGAACTGTGTGAGTTGCAGATTTATTAAAATGAGGAATGATGACTCAGAACAGTGGATGGATAGCATATGGACATGAAAAAGGTTTTGAAATGAAGAGCAAGGTATTATTTGATGAGGTAAACAGTTGATTTTTATCTTTGTAGACTTGTATTGTTGGTTCGATTCTCCCTCGTCACAGTCGACTTCTTGATAATTTACTGTACCATACAGTAAATGAAATTTCATATTAAAGTCTATAATTGTTTTCTTTGGTATGTTTCTTCATAACTGAAATTTCAGAACTGCATGACAGGTTGAGTGATATGATTCATTGGCATTCTGTGACAAGACGATGATCCCAGTTTCGCTGGACCAACTGAAATTAGTTTTTAGCAGTATTTTTTTAGCTGTTGTGGAGTCTTGTTCTGTGGCTGTTTTTGCCGGTACTTCATTTTGTTGATGAGATTCGCTATACATCATTGCTTCGTTTCCTTTGCTCGATGTAGGATTTGTCAATTTCTTTATTTTACCAGGGCCATAAATCAGTGCATATATTCTCGTTTGTTTCAGGTTATATTTTTATACAGGTCGACATTAGAGTTTGGTTTGTTTTCTTTTATTTATAGAGCAAAGTTTTTTTTCAGACAGTTCACACAGACAAAGTCTACTGAGCGTGAAATTATTGGTTTGCTTATTTATTTGCTTATGAATGAGATCGGTTTTCACACACACACACACACACACACACACAGGATTCTTTTCAGTTTGGTGCGACTGATGTGGTTGTGAGCTCAGTACCGCACTTACGTTGTCAGTTCGCGTTCCCAAATTTGTATTTGAGATAACGTACACTCAAAGACAACTCACAATACTTTTGGATGAGGCCAGGTACTCCACGAAACCTTCGTCGCATACTATACAATTGCTTGGGGAATACAGTAGGGATATAAATATCGGTGAAGACTGTGTAGTGCGTCTTTATGGTGTCCAGATGAAGTCACTGGACTGTGCCACCACCCGACTTCCTCCGCCTTCGTATGTGAAGCTGGGACCCGTTCGAAGTTTTGCCAGTAGGTGTTGGGATAACAATAGTGCTATGGAGAAGACGGTCGATGCAACCTAACAAGACTTGCAATTCAACGGCGCACAGAGTTGAAGAAAAATGTCCTTTAGACTAGGAGCAGAAAATTCTGCGCCCAGAAAAGGTCGAGAAAATGTCCATTACGATCCCCTTGTTGGAAATCCGCAACTTGTCCCGCAGGTAGAAGCAGCTCACATGAACTCCGTAACTTTCAGCTGTTCAGCACTCGAACTCCGCAAATTGGCGAATACGGTCGTAGCAGCCAGTACGCAAACTCCACAACTAATGTGCAGGCTTGTAGTTCTCTCTTGGCCACAAAAGACAAGAGTAGCAGTTGTATTACATTTTATTACAAAATGTTGAAAACAATAAGCCATTCTCTTAAATTTCGAAGTTGAGAGAAGGGTGACAGATTAAAGCAAATAAGAACGAGCTTCAGCTGCAAATAATTTTATTCAGAAAATATTTTGAAGCTAAAGCAAACATTTAATCCTCGTATGAAACACTCTTCGTAATGTATTAAACTGTCAGTTTCACCATTTTGCAACTACACAAATTTTTCTGGATGAATATTTGTGTATCTTTAATTTTCTTGCCCGTTTTTGGTAAGGAACCACATGCGAAACTATTTAATCGAATGTAACCGTTTGTATTGTTCTCAAGGTTCTCACCAAAACGCAACTGTTGTGTTGAGTGGAATCAAAGAAAGAGCTACAACGAGAATCAAAGCTCTCGCATGCGTTTGTAGTTCCCCAGAGCGCAGAGTAATCGACTGTCCAAATAGAAGGTGAGAAAGATGCATTTTCCTCATCGATGTAATTTTCCAACAGGCAGTCAGCGAAATGTGCTAGTAATAAATCTTATGGCGTGATGCTCGTTAGATAACTAAACGCATTTCCTACTGCTTCAAGTAAATTAAAGAGAAGCGGGAATGAAACCACTTCCCCTTTTTCACCCCCAATATTCTTGTGAACTGGTCCGAGTCCTAATGTCTTAATTTCTGCCACCTATTAAGACAAAGAAAGGTTTCGATAAAAATTAAACGGTTAAACACTGGAAAACATAGAGTTGTAAGCACACTTCTAATTCAGGTAACGCTAAACACTAAAGGTTACTAACCGGGCGTATATTTAGGTTTTTCTTCTTTACTCTTCGTTTTTTCTTTAAGAAACAGGAATATTGTTTGGGCATCAGCCTCTGAATGGAAACCCGTTTCAGGTGTCTTGGTGATTTAATGACTGGCGATCATGCCATCATATATTAAACGGATTTTCATTTTATTTTCTTTAACGGTCTTGCTTTGAGCGTGCTTTGAGGAGAAGGATATTTGAAACTTGTATCTACTGCTATTACGTGATGGAAAGTGGTATTTGTTTTAGTGAGAAGGGAGTGAGGAACAAAGCATTCAAGAATCTAACAATACAATCCAGAAATTTCATAATAATATTATGTAATTTCTAAGAATCAGATCTTATACATAGAATGTAACTCTTTGTTAATACAACCTAATTTTTTAGAATCAACTTAAATCTTGTATACAGGTTCCGTCATTTATATATGATGTAAACCATTGTTTTGAGCGTACATAATGTTCACTGATTCCACATGACTTCTTTGTGGAGTGATCAACGATCGCCACCAAATTCAAACTGCATCAATACGTATCCCTTAAAAATGATCTTCCATACGCATTGTAAAACCTAACGTCACTCGATGTCTGTCACTGTCTATTTGTGAGCTTATAGCATGACAGCCAGATATACAGTAAACACATTTATGTTTTCAATCAATAGACACTTTCTTTGACCAGGTTTTAGTGTGAATTTCACTACTTTGGATAAGGTACAAAATAAGCATAACAACGAATAAAATGGGGGAAAAGTTTGATGACAATGTGTTCTTTTAGAATACGCTGCCCTAAATTTAAGAGCTATGTATAATTGATAAATTACTCAATAAGATCTGCGAACAATCTGCGAAAGTATATATTTGTCTTTCATTGTTTACTCACAATCACCATTTTTGTCTTTTGGATCGTAAACATAAGGATATGCTCTGGTTAACTTTTTATTTATATTTATTGGCATCTACAATTTAGCACCATACCAATTTGACGTAGTTGTTATGATTTGGGCAGTATATTTCAAGACAGGGCACTGCTATGTGTAGACCTTAAATATCCGACTTCAGAAACCAGTTTATGTTGTTTTCAGGAGGAAAACCACTGAACAATACATTATTTAGATCCCGAGTGAAGCGCTAGGATATGTTGCTAGCATAAAACAGATAGAAGAAAAAAAAGAAAGAAATCTTACCAAGCTTGGGATAGATGAAATCTGCATCCAACTATTTCACTCTGGGGAAAGACTGAATGAACAGCTCCGTGGATCGCTACCTCAAAATTAACAACGAAAGTCTTCAGCTCGAAACACATTCATTTGTTTGAACAAATCTGTTTAACATAGTCGAGAACACTAACTTGTCATTATCTTATCCTTCAAAAGACAAAGAACCAGTGGGACATGCAATCTGTCATTATAACCATGAATTGTAAACAACTGCAAGAAACATTTTGGAGAACATCAAACGATCAAATGTACCACCGTTCACAAGTACGTCCTTTTGACTAAAGTAACAAAGATGTGGCTCCTTTGGAAAAAAAAAAAAAAATGAAACCCGTGTCAGGAGTATTTTTCAGTAAAATTTATTCATGTGATGTCATCGTCGTGTTCAAAGAACTCATAGCCAAGTGTACTTCATATGCTAATTCGGGCTATTTCGGATAGTATCTATGTCTTTTTCTGTGAATATTGCTCCATATGTGTGTTATGTCTCGATGAGTTAACACGCTGACCAAATCGCTCTACTCTGAAGTTCTTCATTCATGATTTTTGCCATGCGCTCGTCGATACCATCGGTAGCTTTCCTTTTTCGTGGCATTCGTCATTGATTTTTTTCCTAATGTAATGAATCCGGATCATTGTTATGATTTCCTTCGCATCTAGACAAAACATGGTCACTCCCTACCGTAAAAATATTGGCATTACTTAATTCTTGTTAGAGCGTTTCCAGCTCTGCTGTCAGTAGATTTCGCCTCCATACAGTGGTGGAATGTTAAGTTTTTGTAAAGGAAGGGTGTCTGGCGTCTGTCATTAAACATTCCCCTTTACACTGCCCTCCATCTTCAGCATCACCGTACGACATTTAACAAAACGTTTCTGGTGCTAGGTTCAGCACTAATATCCTCTTCACCGCCAGCAGATGAAAGCTTACTGGGTCTACAGTGACGCCGCCGACGCACCTATTAGGCGGGAAGTCCCGGGTGTGAGATTTTCTACCTAAGCGGAAAGTTGCGGAGTTGGTATAGGGGTATTAGTAAGGCCTATCTAGGCATCATCTGAGATCCGGAGTTCGTGTCCGCCCGGTAGAAGGGAACGAGGACTGCCATTGTGTACTGATCGACTGGCGACTAGAAATACTGGCCACGACTCACATTGGTGACGTCAGGAAAGTAGCTACGCCAGGTCGAGGGCCGTTGGCAGATTGTGGGCCGAGTTATGCACTATCTCGCATACTTGCCTTTCATGCTACGCAAAATTAAGTATAAATGACGTAACTGTGGATTATTATTCTTTTGAAGCAAGAAGTACGTCCTCAGTGGCACAGGTGATGGTAGTGTTTCAATTGTTGTTGTTGTCTTCAGTCCTGAGACTGGTTTGATGCAGCTCTCCATGCTACTCTATCCTGTGCAAGCTTCTTCATCTCCCAGTACCTACTGCAACCGACATCCTTCAGAATCTGCTTAGTGTATTCATCTCTTGGTCGCCCTCTACGATTTTTACCCTCCACGCTGCCCTCCAATGCTAAATTTGTGATCCCTTGATCCCTCAAAACATAGTAAATAAAAATAAAAAAAGGACTTATAACATAGAGTGTTATTTGGTCAGACATTATTATTTCATACTTTAGCTCATAATGTTTTGTATGACAAACTGCGTATCAAACTCTGTATTGCAACTAAATTTCAAAATACACACTCAGACACATATTTTCATAAATGGTTACTTTATACTTCCCCCCAAAACTTCTATGACAAATATTGAATTCCATTTGTGTCTAGTCTCTGAATTTCAAACACACACACACACACACACACACACACACACACACACACACACACACACGTACAAGGGTCCATGGTAAAATCTGAAATGACTATGTCACAAAATTTGCCTTGCACACTCACACAAACAAAACAACTTGAAACTTGAGTTTTCTCTTTTGTTTGCAAGATTCTTATCTTAATAGTTCACAATTTGCATACCCGTAGACGTATGGAATTACTAAAAAACATGGCATTTACATACTTATACACTGAAAACTACATTAAAATATTAAGAAAATGTCGCATTTACATATTTGTTTACAAAATATTCTTTGTTGTCCTCAATTTTTTTTAACTGCCTGCCACTTTGTTTGCTCGTTTCAGTGCCGCTGAAATCCTTAGTCAGTTTATTTATCTTTACGTTGCATGATCAGAAATTGATGTTTTGCAATAGGTCCCTCAAAGTTCTCTGGTGCTTACAAGTATCACTTAAATGACCGTCAACAAAATCACAGCTCTCCACTTTTAGACTACACATTTTGTGCAAACACGAAGCAAGCAAGAGTAGTCACCATAGCAGCATTCTCAGTGGGAACTGTCAACCTTCCACGGTCATATTTCGCAATGAAATCATTTGGGATGGATAATTCTACTTACTCATCAGATTGTACCCAAGAGGTGCAGATCTCACAGGTTTTTAAAGTTCTTTCTTTACAGCACAACCAGATACATGTATGAGTACTGGCAGAAAACATTCTAGTAACTTTTATGTTTCAAAATTCTCCCTCAACACCACAGAATATTTGTCAACATTCACACGTTTGTCATCTGTGCCAGAAGAAGGAAGAGCCGGCAGCGGTGGCCGTGCGGCTCTAGGCGCTCTAGTCCGGAGCCGCGCTGCTGTTACCGTCGCAGGTTCGAATCCTGCCTC
The DNA here is from genome assembly GCF_023897955.1 of Schistocerca gregaria. Lineage (NCBI taxonomy): Eukaryota > Metazoa > Arthropoda > Insecta > Orthoptera > Acrididae > Schistocerca > Schistocerca gregaria. The sequence continues at coordinate 432,317,020 of NC_064924.1, forward strand.
GGGCATGGGTGTGTGATGTCCTTACGTTAGTTAGGTTTAAGTAGGTGTAAGTTCTAGGGGACTGATGACCACAGCAGTTGAGTCCCATAGTGCTCACAGCCATTTGAACCATTTTGAAGAAGGAAGCAGAATATACAGGGGGCATTTTTTGCTCAAAGAATTAAGCAACTCCGTATCTTCGAATCTTAATTTTTTCTCACTCTCAAATAATTTGCCCCATTGAGATGACAGTACCAGCTAAATCTACCTTTCAGACTGTCATTCTGAAATTTGCTCAGCAATATGTAATCTGTTTTGTAGTGTTCAGATACATATGGAATCCACACTAAAAGTGCATCAAGAATATTGATTAATGACTGAAAAGTCTGAGGGCTTTTTGTTCGGGAGCTAGGAACACTCTGCTTCGTTTTTTTTCTTTTTTTAATTACTGCTTTTTTATAATTACTACTTTTATTAGCAGTTAATAAACACATGCCATTAATAGAACTGCAACTTCATAAATTTCACTTTATCAGTTGCAGATAAAAATAAATAATCTCAGTGACGTACACAAACGAACTGGTTAGCTCACATGGAAGAGATCTAGTCAATGCGACTAAAGGCAATGAACTACTTTGTCTACGTCGCAAACACGATGGCTTCCAGTACCTGTGTAAGGTGTCAGGCAAATCCAACACCTTACGTGAAAGCCCTGACATGATAAGCAAATCCAGTAATATGTCACATAGCTCCGAATAAATCGTGACATTAAATTAACCAAAGAAATACGAGTAACGAGTAAGCAAATGGAATACCACAGACTAACACAAGAATGCCTAAATGCATGTCGTACCTTCCCACCGTGAGGCAGACGCAGTTCCAAGGGGAGAAACCAGGACAGAAGCCGAGAGCAGAACCGTGTTAAGCTAGAAGGCCCTACGATAAGGGACGGACTGGACACCCACGTCACCAGCTAACCACTAGGGCCACTACCACCTGCAAGTTTTAGCGTGAGACTTTTTCGCGTCTCAGGTACGTCAAGGACCACCCCGCAGAACATGTTAAAAGATAGAGCCCTGCAGAAGAACAGTATAGATCTTACGATAACGCTAAAAGGACCACACCAGCTGCAGGTTTTAGCGTGAGACTTTTTAGCGTCTCTGTTACGTAGCAAACTTTAAAAACATTGCCCCACCACGAAAAGTATAACCTTTCTCATTGGATAGACAGACTTTGTAGGCGGAGCTTAAGGTTAACATTGAGACCCTGATTGGTCAGATGAAAACACAGCCAGATAGTTTTTATTTAAACCAACTTCGGTAAATTATAGTAAGGAGAAGTTAAGAGAGAGTTGGTTCCGAGACGGCGAGCTGGATGGCTGGTGCGCCGGCCGCTGTCGCCCTGACGCTGCCTAAACACCGACAAGGTAATGAACGCACGCGATGCCGCATTTTTGAGCGCATAAGGCTTCACTCAGAACTGCAGAAGACTCATCTGTTACACCCCTTTTTTGCGTAATACTAGCGTCGATCGTTAATTAAAACTCATGGTGTTCACATTTGCCACTTCAAGAACAGATCTGAAACGCGATGATTTTTCTTTTATATAGTTATTGAGAAGCCACATCAGCCACTGTAATTTACGACAATTTATATAAGTAATTAAAGATAATTGAGGGTCACTGTAGACCATTTTGATAGTTTTCTATTTTGTGAAAATTAAATTAAACCTAGATTATAGATATGATATGGCATAGGTCATCCTTCGATCGATTGTAGAACTTGGAAACCCATTTGGGGAATATTCGTTCACATTTTTGTTGAACGCAGTTGGTTTTTACCATCCTGTATTAAAACATTTCCTTTTATCAATAGTGCAATTTATAAACGATGTTTTGTGAGTATAATAAAATTTCCAGTTGTAAACTTAACTGCTTTTTCGACGTTATTTTACCAGCTAACTAAAAATAGGAAAGCCTTGAACCCCTTCCACTAAATTTAGTTAGTATTAAGATTCTTTTACAGGGAGTGCAGTGGAGCTGAAGCTGAGATCATTAACTATTTTGGTTATATCATCGCTAGTCTCACTGAACTCTTCTGAATTCTACATGTCATGTGTGGTCTGGCGTCTCCTTACCAGCAACAGGTCCCAGGTTCAAACTAGTTAAATCCCTAAAAAAACACGCTCAGAGCGTCGTTGCGCGAAAGTGGTAGGGAGACACGATATAGAACAAACAGACACCACCATGAATGTTTAGACCTGGACCACTATGTCTAGACGGCCGTGGTACTTACCAAGTAGACAGGATATACTCGAATGCGTAGTGTCTGTTCCTTCGGATATGTCCAAAAGAACAGACACCACGCATTCATATAGTTGATACACCTCGGTGGGCTATGAATCTACAATAATCGTTGCAGATACACATTCACGTTTGACCTCTAACAGGAATCTAAGACTAGCGTGCACGGAGGACGTAGACGAGGACTGTGGATGCTTGGCACTTGGTGGCGATGTGTGTCGACTAGGAAGCATGCTGCGACAGTCGGCGTGTTTTGAATAACCACAGTGTTTAACGCAACAGCCTATTAGGCAAGAGATCCCGGTTTCGAGTCCCGGTCCGGCACACACTTTAATTTGTCGCCGTGGATTCAGCATAAATTCCCGATGCACGTGATATCACAATTCCCTTACCTTTCCTTCCTCGCCTCTCCACCATCAAGTTACCTATGACATGATATACTCCGGCAAGATATGTAATAGCAAACTTGTGCGATAGGAAGTGACCATATTTAATTTTATTTTTTGCTGGATAGAATCATAAAATTTTTACTTGTCACCGCGTCTTCAGAAGTTATAGTGGATGCCACAAAAACCAAATTTCAAATCCGGAATTTAAAAAATAGTATCTCTTCTGCTTGACAAAGCACACTTCACGGTCCATACCTGTGGATCAGCATGTAATGCTGTAAGGTATGTAAGATGTATTGTTACAGTAATTAATAATGCCAGGAGCACTCACATATTTACACGAAAAAAAACCGTCCCATATTCTCCCACACTTAATCCTAAATGAACACGTCCTGCACATGTGGCTTAAAAACACTAAAACAGTTTCATTTACAGTTCTGCATACCACTACCATTACTGCCAAGTGAATGGCGTGTGTCAATTTTAATGTTGTTTATTAAGATGTAGTTCAATTGGATGATAGCTGCCAGCGGATCACGGGGTCCCGGGTTCGATTCCCGGACGGGTTGGAGATTTTCTCTGCCCGGGGACTACGTGTTTGTGTTGTCGACATCATTTCATCATCATTAGTGAACGTGGCGAGATTGGACTGTGTAAAGACTGGACTTCGTGCGGGCGCTGATAATCGCTCAGTTGAGCGCCCCATAAACCAAACATCATCATCATCCTTAATTGGATGGAATATGCATCATAAACTAACTTACGTAATACCAAATAAAATTTTAAGGTTACAATCCATAAATATTTTTCATAGCACCTTAAAAAATAAAAAGTAGGATTTAAACGTTAAAATATCTAGAAACAGTTCAATGTCGGTACGTAAGACGGCATATCGTAGAACGTTATGTTGACCATTGATAGCACCGTTCTTCCGATAGCCGGATGATAATGTTGCTGGTCAACTGCATATCTCCGACAGGGCGACACAGTACCTCACTGCGGGGACACACAGCGTTTCTGAGAGGGCAGACAGGTCGTCACTTAATGAACAGGTAGCTGCCGGGAATACTGGACGCAAATTCCACAGATCTTTGTATGGGCACAAATTCCACGGCATAAATTCCACTGCGCTCAGTTTTCATGTGTCATGAAGAAAACCTCAACTAAGCGTTACTCGAAAATAGAACATTTTACAAACGAACATTTTTGGTATGTATGTATTTCTTTCGGTGTGGAAACGGAGGCTGTTTTGTCACATCAATAAAGGTTGCCAAGAGATTATTTGATTTGCAAGATAGTGAACCTGAACCAATCGTTAGAAGAAAGAGACTAATACTTATACGGGGTGGCTCACTGATAGTGACCGGGCCAAATATCTCATGAAAAAAACATCAAACGAAACAACTACAAAGAACGAAACTCGTCTAGCTTGAAGGGGGAAACCAGATGGCGCTATGTTTGGCCCGCTAGATGGCGCTGCCATAGGTCAAACGGATGTCAACTGCGTTTTTTTAAAAAGAGGAACCCCCATTTTTTATTCCATATTCGTGTAGTACGTAAATAAATATGAATGTTTTAGTTGGACCACTTTTTTCGCTTTTTGATAGATGGCGCTGTAATAGTCACGAACGTATAAGTACGTGGTATCACGTAACAATCCGCCAGTGCGGACGGTATTTGCTTCGTGATACATTACCCGTGTTAAAATCGATCGTTTACCAATTGCGGAAAAGGTCGATATCGTGTTGATGTATGGCTATTGTGTTCAAAATTTCCAACGGACATGTGCTATGTTCGCTGCTCGGTATCCTGGACGACATCATCAAAGTGTCCGGACCGTTCGCCGGATAGTTAAGTTATTTAAGGAAACAGGAAGTGTTCAGCCACATGTGAAACGTCATGATGATGCCTAAGTAGGTGTTTTAGCTGCTGTCGCGGCTAATCCGCACATCAGTAGCAGACAAATTGCGCGAGATTGGGGAATCTCAGAAACGTCGGTGTTGAGAATGCTACATCAACATCGATTGCACCCGTACCATATTTATATGCACCAGGAATTGCATGGCTACGACTTTGAACGTCGTGTACAGTTCTGCCATTGGGCACAAGAGAAATTACAGGACGATGACAGATATTTTGCACGCATTCTATTTAGCGACAAAGCGTCATTCACCAACACCGTTCACGTAAACCGGCATAACATGCACTATTGGGCAACGGAAAATCCAAGATGGCTGCGACAAGTGGAACATCAGCGACCTTGGCGGGTTAATGTATGGTGCGGCATTATGCGAGGAAGGATAATTGGCCCCCATTTTATCGATGGTAATCTAAATGGTGCAATGTAAGCTGATTTCCAACGTAATGTTCTACCGATATTACTACAAGATGTTTCACTGCATGACAGAATGGCGATGTACTTCCAACATGATGGATGTCCGGCACATAACTCGCGTGCGGTTGAAGCGGTATTGAATAGCATATTTCATGACAGGTGGACTGGTCGTCGAAGCACCATGGCCCGCACTTTCACCGGATCTGACGTCCCGGGATTTCTTTCTGTGGGGAAAGTTGAAGGATATTTGCTGTCGTGATGCACCAACAACGCCAGACAACATGCGTCAGAGTTTTATCAATGCATGTGCGAACATTACGGAAAGCGAATTACTCGCTGTTGAGAGGAATGTCGTTACACGTATTGCGGAATGCATTGAGGTTGACGGACATCATTTTGAGCATTTATTGCATTAATGTAGTATTTACAGGTAATCACTCTGTAACAGCATGCGTTCTCAACTACGATAAGTTCACAAGGGTACATGTATCACATTGGAACAACCGAGATAAAATGTTCAAACGTACCTACGTTCTGTTTTTTTAATTTAAAATCCTATCTGTTACCAACTGTTCGTCTAAAATTGTGAGCCATATGCGTGTAAGTATTACAGCGCCATCTATCGCAAAGCGAAAAAAGTGGTCCAACTAAAACATTCCTATTTCATTATGTACTACACGAATGTGTAATAAAAAATAGGGGTTTCTATTTAAAAAAAAACGCAGTTGATATCCGTTTGACCAATGGCAGCGCATCTAGCGGGCCAACCATAGCGTTATCTGGTTTTTTCCTTCAAGCTAGACAAGTTTCGTTCTTTGTAGTTTTTTGTTTGACGCTTATTTCGTGAGATATTTGGCCCGGTCAATGGACCACCATGTATATAGACTGAAGTGGCGAGTAAACATTTGTACCAAGGCCGGGAATCTAACCCGGGTCTCATGCTCAGTAGGCAGAACCGTTAGCCAATAAGCCACCTTAGCACAGCAGTCCACACAACTGCACGTATTAACCTGGCACGCCTATTCGATTCAAATTCCTTCTTACACATGAATACAACTGGGCTCATACACATATGATTTTGTGTATATAGACTTAAGTGGCAGTTAAAATTTGTACCAATGTCGGAACGGAACTCAGGTCCCTGCTTACTAGGCAGGCGGCTTGTCCACTGAGCCACCCAGGCGCAGCGGTTTGCACAACTAACACGGATTACCCTTGCTCGCCTTCCTACTCGATCGAACGAGGAGACCAGTAAAGACTCTGAAATTGTGCCATTTCATTTAGAGGTGAACAAATCTTGCAAGTGTTTACCACCACTGTGAAGTACTTCGATTTCCGCTGGGAGGTCAGTCAAGACTTTGACTCTGAGTGTTGTGACATCACATGAAGTCGGTGCTGCCAAACTGTGCGCTCGGTCTAGCGCAGCTCTCAGCCACTGATAAGCAACAGCCAATAACTGCCAACTAAAATTCGCAGCTTCTGACGGTTCACCTATGAAAACTGTCTGTCCGCAATTTTAATCCTCGTTTACATCATAAGGATAGGAGATGTTGTAGATTTATACTGCTGAGAGGTGGTCGTGCGGTAGCCTTCTCGCTTCCCGCGCCCGGGTTCGATTCCCGGCGGGGTTAGGGATTTTCTCTGCCTCGTGATGACTGGGTGTTGTGTGATGTCCTTAGGTTAGTTAGGTTTAAGTAGTTCTAAGTTCTAGGGGACTGATGACCATAGATGTTAAGTCCCATAGTGCTCAGAGCCATTTGAACCATTTTTTTGCTGAGAGGCCAAACGAAACATCAAGTGGGAGAAATTATGTGCCAACATTTGTGATAATATATTTCGAAAGTTACTTAATGTAACGACAGTTTTCGGAGGTGCTGGGGAAGATGAAATTACCTGGCACTCCGCTGCTTGAGTAGCAACAGCAGGCCGACGGTACTGGCCGCCAGAAAACGTCTGGTTGCCCCTGCTGCAGAATGTGGAATACAATTTCAAACTCTGTTATAGTCCGTATTGCTCATGTAATAGTATTCGACTGATGTAATACCATATTCTGCCACAGGCCAAGGCTCTTAATATATTTTATGGGTTTGATCTTAACCATTCATTCTGCTCCTTTTTTTAGAAAATCAAATAATTATTTTTTGTTTCAAATTGTTCAAGAATGTAAGGAAAAATGTTGAAAAAATAATGAATCCCTAATTCTTAAAAAATTATTTTGTTACACAAAATATCCACGGGTGTACTGCCGGTCTATAGTGTCCAACGGGCACAATATTTCGGCGATCAAACATGTCACCTGATGATGGCGACATGTTTGATCGCCGAAATATTGTGCCCGTTGGACACTATAGACCGGCAGTACACCCGTGGATATTTTGATTATCAAATACGCCGGGAGAAACTCAAGAATCACATATTTTGTTACACGTCGCATTTATGCAAAACTGTTTGAAATACAGGGTGAGTCACCTAACATTACCGCTGGATATATTTCGTAAACCACATCAAATACTGAAGAATCGATTCCACAGACCGAACGTGAGGAGAGGGGCTAGTGTAATTGGTTAATACAAATCATAAAAAAATGCACGAAAGTATGTTTTTTAACACAAACCTACGTTTTTTTTTAATGGAACCCCGTTAGTTTTGTTAGCACATCTGAACATATAAACAAATACGTAATCAGTGTCGTTGATTCCACTGTAAAATGTTAATTACATGCGGAGATATTGTAACCTAAAGTTGATGTTTGAGTACCACTCCTCCGCTGTTCGATCGTGTGTATCGGAGAGCATCGAATTACGTAGAGATCCAAAGGGAACGGTGATGGACCTTAGGTATAGAAGAGACTGAAACAGCACATTACGTCCACATGCTAACACCCTTTTATTGGTCTTTTCACTGACGCACATGTACATTACCATCAGGAGTGAGGTAAAAGTACACACGTGGTTTCCGTTTTCGATTACGAAGTGAAATAGTGTGTGTCCCACTGGAAACGCGTCGACGTATGGGGTATCAGCATGATGGTGCACCTGCACATTCCGCAATTAACACTAGGCTCACCCTTGACAGGATGTTCGACGGGCGTTTCATAGGACGTGGAGGACGCATAAATTGGCCAGCCCGTTCTCCTGATCTTACACCTCTGGACTTCTTTCTGTGGGGTACGTTAAAGGTGAATGTGTACCGTGATGTGCCTATATCCCCAGAGGATATGAAACAACGTATTGTGGCAGCCTGCGGCGACATTACACCAGATGTACTGTGGCGTGTACGACATTCATTACGCCAGAGATTGCAATTGTGTGCAGCAAATGATGGCCACCACATTGAACATCTATTGGCCTGACATGTCGGGACACACTCTATTCCACTCCGTAATTGAAAACGAAAACCACGTGTGTACGTGTACCTCACCCCTCATGGTAATGTACATGTGCGTCAGTGAAAAAGACCAATAAAAAGGTGGTAGCATGTGGACATAATGTGCTGTTCTAGTCTCTTCTGTACCTAAGGTCCATCCCCGTTCCCTTTGGAGCCCTACGTAATTCGGGCTCTCCGATACACACGATCGAACAGTGGAGGAGTGGTACTCAAGCATCAACTTTAGGTTACAATATCTCAGGATGCAATTAACATTTTACAATGCAACAAACGGTGGCACTTATTACGTCTTTGTTTATATTTTCAGATGTGCTAACAAAACTAACGGGGTTCCATTTTAAAAAAACGTAGGTTTGTGTTAAAAAACATATTTCCGTGCATTTTTTTATGGTTTTTATTAACCAGTTACACTAGCCCCTCTCCTCACGTTCGGTCTGTGGAATCGATTCGTCATTATTTGATGTGGTTTATGAAATATATCCAGCGGTAATGTTAGTTGACTCCCCCTGTATATTCTTACTTACGTGACACTTTCCACTTACGCAAAACCTTGAGAAATTTACATCAATAACAAACATTTATTACGTGTTAAAACATAGTTTAAACACCAAATGAACAACAGAATTGATAGAATTAGTGGTATTTCCGAAACGAGTCTTTAGACGCTATGGAATGCAGTTCTTGCAACTGTCTTTCTTTAAACATCAGTTTACTTTGCACTTTTCATGCAGTAAGGTTGTTTGCACGTTATTCTCATTCGGCAGTGGCCAGTGCTAAGGGATCTAATCTTGTACCCTGTGGAGGTAACAAAGTTCTTTTCGCCCAGGGGTTTCAAAAAGATACAACATACTTTAATTCTTTATCATAGACAATAAGAGAAACGCATTGCGTAGCTGCACAGAGAAAGATTCGAGGTTTTGTGACTGCTGCGCTGTTTGTTTGTAGCAACATGCCAGCTACACCACAAGAGAAACTTTTTTGTGCGTTCACATTTGCGTGATGTCAGTCCATTGTTCAAGTGCAACCTGCATGCCACCGTCAATTCACCAAGAAGCCGTCTCTGCGCAAGCAGGTTTATGACTGGCATACAAAGTTCTTGGAAGTTGATAGCATTTGCTACTCTTCAAGAGCTGAGAAATCGAATAATTGAAGCTCTCGATTCAACAAACAGAGATTTGTTGATTCGTATGTCGAGTGACGGAGACTACCGTTTCGATGTTCCTCGAGCAACGCGTGGTGCTCATGTTGAGTGTATAGTATAGTGTCTGTGAGAACATAGATCTTTGAACCTTCCTCTATCCAGTGACATAATCAATGTGTTTCTAATTTTCACAATTTGATTGCATTAAACGACTGAAAAATCCTGTTGATCTTTATTGGATCTGTGCTAGCTGTCTTCACTGTTTTGCTCCCGGATCAATCTGACAAAGAGTTTGAACCAATTCATTTCTGAACACCTGATCCATTTCCGTGTCTTCTGTCCTTTTATCAATGAGTTGCCTTCTGTAGAGAAACCACGTATTTATTACAATTATACCAATCAGTTGGAAAAACAATTGTGAATTCCATCGTGTGGATGTAATCTTTATGTGAGATCTGCCAAGGTTCCTGTCTAATAAATCTACATTAGTCTTACATGAGCTGTAAAAAGAAACAGCAGGACATGGTACCAGTTGTGTTTTCTCTTTTTTCTGTCAATCCTTTTTACTTCAAATTTTGCCAGCTCACCGATGAAGGTAGACAGGAAACATGAAATACTGTTGTCTTTATACAAAATGGAAGAAATTTCCACTTTGTCAAGTAATACCTACCTACTTCTTTGCTCAGCTCCAGAACAGTTTGGTATTTCGTTCCTCTGGATCTTTCCTAACACTAAATCCCTAGCCCTTAACAGGCGAATCACAATGTTTCCAGATACTTCAATATCTAGTTTACTCTCTAATCTGAATTGTGGACTATTTTCTTGCCCACTGTAGAGCTCAATTTTTTGTGCAAACCACATTCCTCCAAACAAAACGAAAAGTTTATACCCTCACTTACGTTGTTTGCTTTTTTGCACGAATTTTTTCATCAGCCGACAAATGCTCACTCAATGAAACTGAAAGAGACCCTTTATTCACTTGATCAATTATACACCTAATTTTGTACAATTAGTTTCGATCTCAACTCTCAGGTCTTGTCGCTTCGTACTGCCGTCGAAATGCAATGTCGTCATCAGACTCGCAAAGTTTCTTTGAGACATTGTCTGTTTCACTAGTTCAACACCAGTAATATCACTCCGGAGATCATTAACACCCGTAGGGTGAGCCAAAGAGCTAATAACACATATGGCTAAAGATTTATGGATGTCATGAACAATGCAATTAAGTGTTTTATGTGGGTTTTTCGGTGTGCTGGATAGATTAGTTTCATCCACAAGTTTTGCCATTAATTCGTCAGCAAAAAATGTTTAATAAAAAATTGAGACGCCGTAGATAACTCTAGCACTGTCTGGGACCTGCGTTATCTCTCTTGAATCTAAGAGCGTCATTTACGAATGAACCATTTATTTTTGCAATCATCTGCATAATTCGTTGTTTTTCAGCAGGTTGGCGTACCGGTATGTCAGCGACAAGTTCATTATTATCATGCCCCAAAAATTTATTTGAATTACGTGTACCTCCCTATATTAGTCTCAGGCTCGCTTTTAGTATACGCAGGTATCAGATTATTATTGTTCACTGCCACAAGGGCCATCTAGGACCGAGAATTCTTCGTAAGTTGTCATTTCACGTCGTCTGTTTTCAAAATACGAAAAGATTCCGTTACAACACTGGAACTAGTACGAGGAACTAGAAGAAAGCGGAATGAAGGAAGCACTAATTTTTTATCAATCGGGTGTCGGTGGGAGCATTACTACGCACTATTGCACATATGCTCCCAGTACCTTCTCCAAAGGCCCTAGAACCACCGTATATTACTTTACGTTCACGTGTTCTTGCTTGCGGCTACCAACAGTAATCATCAAAAGAACAATGCGTGCCAAACTTACAGTGCTACACAGAACAACACACACTGGCGCGTCATGCGCTCAGTAGCTCATGCTACTCGCAGATTCTTTTCGGTTACCTTACGAAGCAACACTGCCCACATGCAAGGCAGTTTCCTGTGTCAAACTTTAAGGACAACGATGAAACGAAAGTTGAAACTTTGCTTTGCACATCCGCAAAGCATCGCAGTGAAGATTAACGTGAATTAACGGAATTACTTAAAAGATAGTTAAGGAATATATGGAGTATTACGAGTAGTCTGTGTTTTAAGAATACATTCACAGTAGCTATTTTACAGTGTTATGTTTGAATTGAAATTTAATAGGCTGAAAATTTTATTTCAACTGAAATATTTACCTAATTGAAAATGAAGGTTAGGTACTCCTGGGAACGGACAGAAACTCCTACACAGTAAGCAGGGACGAATTTTGTATTTTACACTGTCAGATGAACATTTCAGCCACAGCCGTCATCTTAACTGATCATTACGCCATGATCGGGGATTTATGTTAGACTCCTACTGGACCGGAATTAATATCCTTTGAGCGTCCAGGTTCGGGAAGGTGGTAAGTCAGACAGTATAACAACGTTCGGTATTCCCCTGCCGATGGGCCGACTGTCACAAACTATACGATGTCAACTCATCGCCATACACCCCTCTGAAGCACTCCGAAAACCACTACCTACCAATGTTCCATTTCAGTCGAAGTAATATTCAACACCCATGACAACAACGCTGAGCTAATTATTAACTTAATGAATGTACTTTAGTGAGAGCTGATGAAATGTAAATTTTCTCATATTACCATTTGTAATGGGTAAATTCCATCAACTTACTCGTGATACGGAACATACAGATTTTGTGGAAATAAAAAGTATTCTAACACCGCATACATAAACGAAATTCCTGCAGCTACCGCATTTGATGTTTGTAAATGCCACAGTCAAGCGCAATCATTTAAAACTAATAAACATGCTTAACATAAATTATCTGCTCAACGCGAATAGTGTATTAAACCCATCGCAACGTACATTAAATGCCAAAGTTAATTAGAGATTGTTCACAAAAATATCTTTTCTATATTGAGGCCCAGAACGGAATTTGTGCGGAAAATATATGGTATCCATCGTGTGGCTAAACACAATATTTATTGCAGTGATCTTCGCAAACCGAAGTCGTAGCTTGCTCTGCCAAACAGACAGTCATTAACTCAGTATCATTTTGAAGAAAGCCCGAACATGTAATGGCTATCGACGAGTAGCATGAGTACCCACAATCATCTGTCGTGAAATCGCATAACTACTTCATTATTCACCGCGAAAGTAACATGAGCTGCCTACCCATTCTCCTGGATAAGCTCTCGCAAAGTCCTATACGTTTAGCGTGTACGTTTTGACGGACTTCTCCATGCTGTTTATATCGTTCTATACAAGATCGTTCATACAAGAATGGATGCATGTGGCGACATACCGTCTCACTTGTAAAAATATCATCTACACAATTACGAAGACCGCAAGAGCTTATAAGTCTCTGAGAATTATACCACAATCAGCTTAACAGCTCATGCATCCCAGTTGCTGACAGGAATAACATACAGAAGAATGGCAAAGAACATTCAGAATGCGTTAAATGACGATCAGTTTGGGTTTGGGAAAGACGAAGGCACAGCGAGCCATTTCTGACGTTGCGGCTGATAATGGAAGTAACACTAAAGAAAAACAAGACGGGTTTATAGGATTTGCCGACCTGGAAAAAGCGTTCGGGAATGTAAAATTGTGCAAAATGTTCGAAATCCTGAGAAACGTAGGGGGAAAGCTGTACGGAGAGACGGGATATATACAATATGTACAAGAGGCAAGAAGGAATAATAAAGTGGCCGACCAAGAACGAAGTTCTCGAATTAAAAAGAGTGTAAGACTGGGCTGTATTCTTTCGCGCTACTGTTCAATGTGTACATCAAAGAAGAAATGACGGAAATAAAAAGAAAGTCGAAAGGATATCAATGAACAATTCGCTCAAGACATTGCTACCCTCAGTGAAATGAAGAAGAATCAGATGATCCTGAATGGAATGAACTGTCTAATGAATACGGAAATTGATTGAGATTAAATCGAAGAAAGACAAAAGAAAAGTAGCAGAAATTAGAACAGCGAGAAACTTAACATTGGGATAGATGGTGACGAAGTAGATAAATTTAAGGAATTCTGCTACCTAGGCAGCAAAATAACCAATGGCGGACGGAGCAAGGAGGACATAAAAAGCAGACCAGCATTAGCAAAAAGGGCATTCCTGGCGAAAAGAAGCCTATTAGTATCAAACATAGGACTTAATTTGAGGAAGAAATATCTGAAAATGTACAATGCACAGCACTGAATGGTAGTGAAACAAAGCTACTACAGACGAATGACGAAAATTAGGTGGACTGATACGATAAGTAATGAGGATAGGAAAGGAGTATGTGTTGATAAGTAATGAGGATAGGAAAGGAGTATGTGGAAAACACTGACATACAGAAGGGATATCATGGTAGGACATCTGTTAAGAGATTAGAGAATGACTTATATGGTACTAGAGGGAGCTGTAGACGGAAAAAAAACTGTAGAGGAAGACAGAGATTTGAATACATTCAGCAAATAACTGAGAACCTAGTTTGCAAATGCTATTCTCAGATGAAGAAGTTGGCACAGAACAGGAATTCGTGGCGGGCCGCATCAAACCAGTCAGAAGACTGATCACAAAAGAAAAAACAAAGTTAAGGCTTTCTTTCTTTTTGCGCAGCTTGTACCTGGACGCCAACACGTTTTCTCAGCACTGTGTACCCGTGAGGGTCTGTTGAGACGATCCTGAGAAGGTTTCCACTGGCGACCAGCAATCCACTACCGCCGTTTTCTTAACGCCGAACGTTATTCTTTTTCATCGGGCCACACTGAATATTTTCTACCAAAAAGGAAAGAAGAGCAGAGTGTTTTAAGCTTTTGTACTCGTATGCTCTCGGAGTGCATTGTTCTCTTCCCCTGACCTCCCCCATTGTCGGCCGGCGTTAACCGCCGTCGCAGCTTCTTTTGTCGCAGGCACTTAACATGACTAAGGTCTTCGGTCAATGTGCGAGAGAACTGCGACGCAAAGAACTTCTTTGCCTCGAAAACCGTGCCTTGTGTGTCGATGCGCCATGGCCGCCCCCTCTCCACTTCCTCAATACTCCGCACGCCCGAACGCACTCCTTCCAACTAAATTTGAAATGCAGAAATGAAAGTTAACGGGTCGGCAGTGGCTTTGCAGGAAAACGGCGGTTTCTCTGTGGCAGCAATGTCCGTTGTGTCGCAACCTTGGCATTTCGAGAATTGAAGAAAGTTCCACTATAGAGAGAAGGTAGTTACTTCAGGTGAAATTCATCGGCAAGAAACGGAAATAAATGCAGATTTCAATAGGGACAACAAAGACGTCAGAAGGTGCGATGAGGGACAACTAGCACTCACCACAAATCAAGTAATTTTACAGCGCAGTTCTGTTTCTCTCCCACCTCTGCAGTGCCTTACACATTATGACAGAGTGTATGCATTACTATGTCAACGAAACTCTTCCACAAGAACCATGTGGTTACCGTCCAAAGAGTCAGATACTTTACTTGACCCGTGATATACACGGCGGTCTAGAAATATGTCAGATCACAGGTTAGGTATTAATGATCTAATGATGGGGAAAGACTGCCTGTCGATGGTAGGAAAGCTGTACGCCACTACAAAAGATCGCTGCCTGACACAGGGCATCTAAATTTGTCAGCAAGAAAAGAGGTAATCTTTCACCCAGAACAGCGGAAGTCGTTGGAGAAAGTAGGAAAGCGATGTCCTCGTGGTTCTGTGCTGGTCCCATTGTTCTATAATTTCAATGCCACGCGTGACGTTTGGGAGTAGTGGAATTAGGGAAACGAATGGAATAGAGGCATATTTCATAAATATCTAACATTATTTAAGAAATGATATTTCATTAATGAAGAACATTTTTAAATTTAACACGAACGTAGTTGAACAGCATTTGATTGAACAACGAGAAACAAAAAAATTGGTTTTGTTATGTGCTTTTAAAAAGCAATCATTTTTGCTGAGAGCACTTTCAAATATAGTTTTTGTACGTCCATCCTTGTGCGCGCGGGTCTGGGGGACTACGGCCGTTCACTATTGTAAGAAAATGACTTCTTTATGGTGTCATTTCTTGTGCAGCTATCCCTTTCAGCGCTTCAGTCCGCCATCTTCAGGACATATTTGATGCTGAACGGATTATCACGATCCATATATAGGATGCATCAGTGGCCAGGTATTAGTTGATGCTGAATGGATTATGGATTATCACGATTCATATATAGGATGCATCAGTGGCCCCCAGCTGGTTTATGCAAACTACCTGTAACTCTGATGTCGTCTCTCCAGTCATCATGACTGTGTAAAACAGGAAGTCTACGTAAAACAGTTGCTGGCCACTGATGCATCGTATATGTGGATCGTAATAACCCCTTCAGCATCAACTAAGGCCTGAAGATGGTGCACTAACTAAACCATTATAATAATCAGGTGGAACCCAGTTCTCATAATTCAGTACAAGATCTTTCATCTATGCTGAATACAGAGCCCACACAATATGTTTTGAGAAGGAGGGATGAAGCTGCTAACGATTCTAGAATACCTATGAAATTGTTATTTGTAAGTAGGCTGTTTAGGTTTTTATGTTCGTAACGCCAGATAGCGCTCTGTATGAAAATCACTGACTGTGCTGTGTGCAGTCTATGGCTGGTTTGCATTGTTGGAATATTTGCTATTGTAGTGTTGGGCAGTTGGATGTGAAGAGCGCGTGGCGTTGTGCAGTTGGAGGTGAGCCGCCAACAGTGGTGGATGTGGGGAGAGAGATGGCGGAGTTTTGAGACCGGATGATCTGGACGTGTGTCCATCAGTAAGAGTCAATTTGTAAGACTGGATGTCATGAACTTATATATATAATGACTTTTAGACACTAATAAGGTAAATACATTGTTTGTTCTCTATCAAAATCTTTCATTGACTAACTATGCCTATCAGTAGTTAGTGCCTTCAATAGTTAGAATCTTTTATTTAGCTGGTAGTATTGGCGCTCACTGTTAAGCAGTAGCTCGAGTAACGAAGATTTTTGTGAGGTAAGTGATTCATGAAGGGCATAGGTTATTGTTAGTCAGGGCTATTCTTTTGTAGGGATTATTGAAAGTCAGAGTGCGTTGCGCTAAAAATATTATGTGTCAGTTTAGTGTTGATCAGAATAAGTAAAGAGAGAAATGTCTAAGTACGTTCAGTTCGGCTCACCTGTTTGATAATCAGCTAACGTAAGAGGTTTATCAGCACGGTAATCCATTAATTTTTTTAAGGGGATGTTTCATATGTCGACGCTTAGCCGAGGATACCTCACTGGAAACTTATGATTTTTTCTTGTAGTTTGTGTAATTAGTGTAGCTATTGTTTATTGCTAGCGCGTAATTGTAGAGAGAATTTCCCTTGTAGTTGTAGTTTTTAATTGTTGTACTGTAAAACAGTTGTGGCATGCTTGTAGGTTTGCATCAAGTATTTCGCTACTGCGCTTGCAATTAACTAGATTTTATTTTCAGTGCTATGTTAACGTGTTTTCTTATTTTACTCTTTCTGATGGACACACGTCCAGATCATCCGCTCTCAAAACTTCGCCATCTCTCTCCCCACATCCACCACTGCTGGCGGCTCACCTCCAACTGCACAACGCCACGCGCTGTTCGCATCCAGCTGCCCAACACTACAATAGCAAATATTCCAATAACGCAAATCAGCCACAGACTGCACACAGCACAGTCAGTGATTTTCAAACAGAGCGCTACGTGACATTACCAAGATAAAAACCTAAACAGCCTTCTTACATATTGTGATCTTCAGTTCGAAAACTGGTTTGACGCAGCTCTCCTTACAATTCTATGTTGTGCAAGCCTCTTCGTCTCCGAATAACTACTGCAACCCACATCCTTCTCAATCTACTTACTGTATTCATTTCTTTGTCACCCTCTATGATTTTTTGCCCCTCACACTTCCCTCCAGCACTAAATTAGTGATTCCTTGGTGCCTCCAAATGTGTCGTATCAACCGAATCCTTTTTCTACTCGGTTTGTGCCAGAAACTGCTTTTCTCTCCAATTCTATTCAGTATCTCCTCAATATGCGGTCTATCTTGTGACGGTACCTAGCGGTTACTGCTAAGCACAGTTGCACTTCCAAACAGGAGCACTCCAAGCAAGTGGCAGCTGTCAAAATTCCCTAAATTGGTATTTCCCTTCTTCCCAGAAGTGCTGCTAGTCTTTTTACCAGTGTCCAGCGATCACGTTATGAGCCTAAAGTATTAGCTCAGACTGTAAAACGATGGAAAAGATTGTGTCCTTGTTGACACAACCATACTGTATTCGTTTAAAGGTAAACAACGCAAAACGTAATTTGTGATGAATCGACGGTGATTTGAACCCCACCCCGGTCCTTCCTGTTGTGTGCGCTGACAAGGACAGAGTTCAAAAATGGTTCAAATGGCTCTGAGCACTAAGGGACTTAACATCTGATGTCATCAGTCCCCTAGAACTTAAAACTACTGAAACCTAACTAACCTAAGGACATCACTCACATCCATGCCCGAGGCAGGATTCGAACCTGCAACTGTAGCAGTCACGCGGTTCAAGACTGAAGCTCCTAGAACCGCTCGGCCACCGCAGACGGCGGACAGAGTTCAAAGATCAGTGTTATTACTTTAAACCTACAGAAGAGTGTGCCAGAATTTTAAAGTTTTGATTTAAGAGATCATGTGAACATTTGAAGTGGATGCGTGAGAATCTGTTACCAGCAGTAGCTATGGATTACATTCTACGGAAATAAACAACGTAGAAGGTCAAGAAACACACTGAGATCATAATCTCAGTGTCCAATACTTAACGATAAAATGAAGATGAATTATGTTTTCAGGCAACAGCTATACAAATGTTAACCTGAATATGAGACTTAATGCTTGTTCATAAGGTGAAATACATAATGTACACTATTAGATAAAAGTATACGGGCACTCTACGTAATGCGGAACTGATCACCAGATGCTACGATAGGTCGGATTCGCCAGTACAAAGGGACAGTGACAACAGAATGGGTCGGTCGAAAGAGTTCAGTGACTTCAAACATGGACATGCCCCGAGTAACAAATCCATCCATCACAAATATTTCAGCCATTCTGAAGCTGCCCACGTCGACTGTTGGTGAAGTGGTCATGAAGTGGAGAAACGAAGGGGCAACCACAAGAAAATCAAGATTAGGCAGACCTCATGTACTGAAGGACAGGGACCGTCGGGCATTGAGGAAGGTGGTTGTACAAAGTTGTATGGAATCAGCGAGAATAATCACTCGTGGGTTCCAAGGAGCTACCAGCTGTCCAGCTAGCACAATGACTGTGCGCAGGGAGTTAAAAAGGATATGGTCGGTCAGCTCCTCATACAACGCTAAGCGACTCTTGAGATAGTGTGAAGACAGACGCCACTGGACAGTTGATGACTGGAAACAAGTTGTCTCGAGTGAGACATGACGCTATACTCTGTAGCAACCCGATGAAAAGGTTTTGGGTTTGCCAAATGCCTGTTGAACGCTACCTGTCACCATGTAGTGGCAACAGTGGAGTACGGAGGAGGTGGTGTTGCGACATTGCTAAATGCAGTAGGACTTGAACAAACTTCACAGCATTGTGTACTGAGTACGCGCTGTTAATATTAGAATGATAATGCATGCTGTGATATAGAAGCAATGTGCAGAAATAGTCCGGAAACAATAACAGCCCCCCACAGAGACGCACTTGGACCCAACAGAACGGGATTAAGAATAGTTAGAATGTCGACTTCTCTCCAGTCCCAAACGTCCAACGTAACTACCTGCTACGGTTACAGCTCCTGAGGAAGATTGGGTTGCCACTCCTCTACAGACATTCAGATCTCAATGGAAGTGTCTCCAGCAGAGGTCATGCCGTCTTAATAGGTGAAGGGTGCACCCACCCCATATTAGTATCCACTAATAGTGTCAATATACTTTGGATCAGATAGCGTACTACGGACCTGACATCTGGAGAGTAGCCTTGTGCAGAAGAGTAATGGGGACGAGAAAAATGTTAAAGATTAGATGGGCAGAACGGATAACTCATGTATGAGGGTTGGAACTTTAATAGTGGCAGCTAATTATATACAGCTCGTACAAAACAGATACGCGTTTCAAAGTTTTACTGACCTTCAAAGTAGTCACCAGCATTGTATATAACCCGTTGCCAGCGATGTGGAAGTCGTAGGATACTCTTAGCAGTGCCAGTTGTGTTGACAGTTCGAGCGGCGCGGTGTATTGCACGGCGAATTTGTAGCAGTTCTGAAGCGAAAGCCGTGAAGTGTTTCCTTCAGTTTATAAATCGAGTTGAACTCACGAGGGCTTAAGTCAGGGGAGTGCAGTAGATGATACGGCACTTAGCACTGTCCAGCAAATAGGATGGTCAGGTGCTGCAGAAAGTGTCATCACTTCTGTCGCTATGCTGTTCATTTTTGGATCACAACCTTAGAGGCAGACCTGATCATCGTTTTGCAAGACAATCCTCAAGCACGTACAGGGCAAGCTGTTACTGATTTGTTTGACTGATGGGGCTGCTAAGTGCTATACCACCTACTGCACTCCTCTGACTTAAGCCCTCGTGAGTTCAACTTGATTTCTAAACTGAAGGAAACACTTCACGGCAGTCGCTTCAGAATTGCTACAAATTCGTCGGGCAATAGACGCCACCGCTGTAACTGCCAACATAACTGGCACTGCTAAGACTATCCTACGAGTTCCACATCGCTGGCAACGTGTTATACACAATGCTGGTGACTACTTTGAAGGTCAGTAAAACTTTGAAACACGTATCTATTTTGTACGAGACATAATAAATAGTTGCCACTATTAAAGTTCCAACCCTAGTAGATGTACTTGATGGAATCTGGGAGAAAAGAAATTTATGGCATAACTTGACTACAAGAAGGGATAGGTTGATATTACACACACTAGGGCACCAAGAAGTAATTAATTTGGGGACATAGGGAAGTAGAACGGATGAGAATTGTAGAGAAAGACAAAGGTTTGACAACAGCAATCAGGTGCGGACCATAGACCACAACAACGACAACAAGAACATCTCCTCCCTAATCTTCCAGTCGCCATTCCTGAAAACTCTCTCCTGCATGGCGAGAAGTCCGTAGTTATCCTCTTAATCTTTTACATATCAGGACATCTGTTATACCTGCTCTGTTCAACGACATTGTTTCGAATACAATTTGTTTCGTGTTTGCATCAGTTCTAGTTCTTTGTCATACTGATGTAAACAATGATCGTCTAAGATAGCTTATACTTAGTTTTTTCCCGCTATTGTTCAGTCGCCAAGGCTGTCTTTTGGAAGTAGTAAGGATCTTCGATTGCTCCGTGTGCATTAAATTTTATTTTAACTTGTATTTTACACGAACAGTGCAAAGATTGGGAATTATGATACATATCCATTCTCGTGTTAATCTATTTTGCTAGTGTGTTCTCTTTTTTTTGTGTTTTCTCATACAAAGGTTCTAAGGTACTTATATTACTTACATCATTTAACAATAATGTTTCTAGAACTAAATTACAGAGAAATACATCACACGTTGTTAAAATCGTCTTTCCATTTCTGTAATTCCATTATGACGTGTTGAACTAGCCCATGAAAATTGACAACTTAATAGAGTCAGCCGTCCTCGTTTTACGCCTTTTGTTTTCTAGTTTCTGAATTGTTTAAAAGCTTTAGCTGTTTTCTAAACTTTACATGATATCAGTAACAACCCTACTGCAATACTGTGCAGAGGAATATAGCTGGAGTACGAAATCATAATTTCACCTAATATTATTTTTTGCTGAGGTTTATCTCCCAACTCAGATGAAATATCAACATCAGCTTCTTCGAGTGGAGGAGCGCAAGGGAAATTATAAATGTTATAATTCGATGTACAGCAACATGGTTACGATGACTTTCGGAGACTGCAACGTTCACCTTTACTCTTCCACTAAAAACCAATTTTTCATTCGATTCGTAAATTTATGTTTCTTCATGACTGGTTTCGTCTCAGTATTGTCACCGTCAAATCTGAACTACGCCAATTCCATAATTAATGCATCATTTTCGATGTTATATTCTAATACATACGTGTTTGACGCGCTGTGGCAGACATACCTGGAACGGGCGCTATTTTCAATGGAATGTTACTAATGTATTTAGAACAACATGAGAGATGGGGTACTCCCTTTTGTCAGTGCCCTTTTAGGAATGTGGGTGGGATTTTCCCCAAATCTTAGTATAGTGCGGCACTCAGGACAGCTTTCACCGCACGGGGCGTTCAGAGGGCTTCCCGTGACGTCATGGCAACCTTGCTGGTCGTTAGTCTGCCATAACTGATTACGAGTATAGATAAGATTCAACGAATGGAAGTGATCGAAGGTGGGAAACAAAGCAAGCATTCTGCAAGGGCAGCATCTGGCCCTACGGAATCCTAAGTGGTTTATAAACTCGCGAAATCGAGGACCTTCAAGCGGAGTGTTATCGGCAGTTAAGAGTTTCATAGACAGACGTCGTCGTTTTATCATAAGTGCACGTGATTTGACGGCGAATGCTTGGCTATAGAAGACTGGGTGGTGTAACAGCCGAACTAGAGAGCACAGTGAACTACACTCCTGGAAATGGAAAAAAGAACACATTGACACCGGTGTGTCAGACCCACTATACTTGCTCCGGTCATTGCGAGACGGCTGTACAAGCAATGATCACACGCACGGCACAGCGGACACACCAGGAACCGCGGTGTTGGCCGTCGAATGGCGCTAGCTGCGCAGCATTTGTGCACCGCCGCCGTCAGTGTCAGCCAGTTTGCCGTGGCATACGGAGCTCCATCGCAGTCCTTAACACTGGTAGCATGCCGCGACAGCGTGGACGTGAACCGTATGGGCAGTTGACGGACTTTGAGCGAGGGCGTATAGTGGGCATGCGGGAGGCTGGGTGGACGTACCGCCGAATTGCTCAACACGTGGGGCGTGAGGTCTCCACAGTACATCGATGTTGTCGCCAGTGGTCGGCGGAAGGTGCACGTGCCCGTCGACCTGGGACCGGACCGCAGCGACGCACGGATGCACGCCAAGACCGTAGGATCCTACGCAGTGCCGTAGGGGACCGCACCGCCACTTCCCAGCAAATTAGGGACACTGTTGCTCCTGGGGTATCGGCGAGGACCATTCGCAACCGTCTCCATGAAGCTGGGCTGCGGTCCCGCACACCGTTAGGCCGTCTTACGCTCACGCCCCAACATCGTGCAGCCCGCCTCCAGTGGTGTCGCGACAGGCGTGAATGGAGGGACGAATGGAGACGTGTCGTCTTCAGCGATGAGAGTCGCTTCTGCCTTGGTGCCAATGATGGTCGTATGCGTGTTTGGCGCCGTGCAGGTGAGCGCCACAATCAGGACTGCATACGACAGAGGCACACAGGGCCAACACCCGGCATCATGGTGTGGGGAGCGATCTCCTACACTGGCCGTACACCTCTGGTGATCGTCGAGGGGACACTGAATAGTGCACGGTACATCGAAACCGTCATCGAACCCAT
Source organism: Schistocerca gregaria (assembly GCF_023897955.1). NCBI lineage: Eukaryota > Metazoa > Arthropoda > Insecta > Orthoptera > Acrididae > Schistocerca > Schistocerca gregaria. The sequence goes on from NC_064924.1 coordinate 432,340,129, forward strand.
CGTTCTACCATTCCTAGACCGGCAAGGGAACTTGCTGTTCCAACAGGACAATGCACGTCCGCATGTATCCCGTGCCACCCAACGTGCTCTAGAAGGTGTAAGTCAACTACCCTGGCCAGCAAGATCTCCGGATCTGTCCCCCATTGAGCATGTTTGGGAGTGGATGAAGCGTCGTCTCACGCGGTCTGCACGTCCAGCACGAACGCTGGTCCAACTGAGGCGCCAGGTGGAAATGGCATGGCAAGCCGTTCCACAGGACTACATCCAGCATCTCTACGATCGTCTCCATGGGAGAATAGCAGCCTGCATTGCTGCGAAAGGTGGATATACACTGTACTAGTGCCGACATTGTGCATGCTCTGTTGCCTGTGTCTATGTGCCTGTGGTTCTGTCAGTGTGATCATGTGATGTATCTGACCCCAGGAATGTGTCAATAAAGTTTCCCTTCCTGGGACAATGAATTCACGGTGTTCTTATTTCAATTTCCAGGAGTGTAGCTCAACTATTTTTATTATTCGGTGGCAATTGTGCACCAGATCAGGGAACTAATAGCTTATGGCATTACTCGTTGAACAAATGGACGTGGCGAGGCTTATTAAAAGTCAGAATGTACATTTTTCCGAAGAAACTGGGGTGTTTCATTTTTGCTGGACTTTTCGCACATTTCCATGAATTATTTTCCCGGAGTTTTTCCTGTTGAGATTGCCGAGGACATCGCATAGAGCCACCCGGAGATAAAAGGGAGATTGTTAGCGGTGCGTGTTTGCTCCAGTACTCAGATTCTGGAATTTATCTGAGTTCGATGGAACTGCTAGAGGGCAGTGACCTCTTGTGACAGAGCTGCGACTTTTTAGCCTCGTCTCGCGGTTTAAGGGTGTATGGTGACCTTTATAAAGACCAAGTCTCTGCCATTTCATTGCCAAGTATTCATCCATATACACCGGTTAACAGCTGCTCCGCCGACAAGAATGCTATTATTACCTGGAATACATCCCCAACCCGGCTGATAAACACCTGCTGGAATGTACGATGTTTATGCAGGATGGCGCTCACCCCATATTGCTAGACATGTGAAAGATCTCTTGCGCGCGTCGTTTGGTGACGATCGTGTGTTCAGCCGCCACTTTCGTCATGCTTGGCCTCCCAGGTCCCCAGACCTCAGTCCGTGCGATTATTGGCTTTGGGGTTACCTGAAGTCGCAAGTGTATCGTGATCGACCGACATCTCTAGGGATGCTGAAAGACAACATCCGACGCCAATGCCTCACCATAACTCCGGACATGCTTTACAGTGCTGTTCACAACATTATTCCTTGACTACAGCTATTGTTGAAGAATGATGGTGGACTGTAAAGAACATCATCTTGGCGTTGTCTTACTTTGTTATGCTAATTATTGCTATTCTGATAAGATAAAGCGCCATCTGTTGGACATTTTTGAACTTTTGTATTTTTTTGGTTCTAATAAAACCCCATGTCATTCCAAGCATGTGTCAATTTGTACCTCTCTATCTACATTATTCGTGATTTATTCAGTTTTCAAATTATACTGACTTTTTGATCACCCGGTACTTGGTAGAAAGTGTAGACAGATTAGCACGATTACACAAAGATTTGAATCCAGTTCCTCACACAAATGATACATATTCCCCTTTTATATTTTGATCTGTTGTTCTTGTTGTTCCTGCTGTCGCGTCTGTCTTCGGTTGTCGGGTGCCTATGCATGTTCGTGAAAATACGGAAAAAATAATCATTTGTGCCAAGGTAGATCCTACTCGACCGGCACACGAACTCTGACAACAGCTTCTGCGTACGCCCTTCTGGACAAGCTGAGCATGAACTGATTCAATGCTCTTCCAGCAACTAGCTCCATTCCATTCTCATCTCACAGAGGTTCTTCCACTACGAGTAGTGCTGCCTAGAGGTGATGAAACCCCATACTGAGCACATTAACCAGTTGTGAGAATATGTGTGCAGCAGTGTCGTAATCAAACCATTGCTGCTGACCGACACGTCCATTTAACAAATTGCCTGTGGATTTCTCTCTTTGGTTCTTCGACCAATACTTTTTTGATGATTTTTCTTACGTTTCACTAGCAGGAGTGACTGGCATTGTCAAAGCTTCACTCTCCATTGTTGGTGGTGGACTCGAATAGAGCTCGCCGCCGCAGATTACATGCACTTGCGCTTAAATGTCCAAGTGCTTTTACGTGGCCATTACCACTATGGTTCTCCCCTTGCTATCCTCAAGGGTCGTTCACTAACCACTCTCCAAGACTTGTGAGCAGCTCTGCAGGAAGAATGGGCGTTTTTGCCCTAACATGAGATTGATTGCATCGTCCCGTCGTTGTCAGCTCTGTATTGGTGCCAGAGGTGATCAAACCCCATTCTGAGCACATCAACCAGTCGTCAGAATGTGTGCGCAAAGCCCACACCATTGTGGAGCCGCCACCAGCTTGCACCGTACCTTGTTGACAACTATGTCCTTGGTTTCGTGGCTTCTGCATCACACTCGAACACTGCCATCATCTGAAATCTGGAGTCCTTTGACCAGGTCACGGTTTTCCAATATGCTAAGGCCCAACTGATATTGTCACAAGCTCAGGAGAGGCGCTGCAGGTGATGTCGTGCAATTAGCGAAGGCACGCCCGTCAGAGCCCATTGACGCGCCAAATGCCACCCCAGTGTCCTATATGATAAGTTTGTCGTAGGTCCCACATCTATTTCTGTCGTTATTTAATACAGTGTTGCTGGTCTGTTAGCACTGACAACTCTAAACCATCGCCGCTGCTATCGGTTAAGTGAGGGCCGTCGGCCTCTGCGATGTCCATGGTGAAAGGCAATGACTAAAATTGGGTATACCCGGCACGCTGTAGACTTTTCACATTAATCACCTGCAGGAAAATGAAAGCTCCGCCAAAGCACTGCCCATTTATATCTTGTGTACGCGATCCCAGTGCCACCTGTACATCTGCATATCTGAGTGTAAACAGACAAACAAAACCCAACCATATAACAAAGCTGAGACTCACGTTGCTGATTCTGTGGTGGATATATTATTACTGACCGGCTCAAATGCTGATCCATTATTCGCTGGACCACCTACAATATGTCATACTCATTACAATACCAGTATTCGCAAATAAAACGGAGAACCGGATCACGGTTGTATCCGCAGCATTGTCCACAAGCCTCTGCGCTCCGTTCTTTTTCGTCGCTTTCGCCTGCTCGGAAAATGTGGCGAGGGAACGGCGAGGCCACTGGTGGTCCTGCTGGAGACTCGAACCCGGTCCCCGCGCGTGACCTGTTCGCCTATCGCTCGCTGGCGCAGGTCAGGCTACTGTGCACAGCTCACTACGCCGGGCAGACATTTTTTCTTCCGCATGGAGCACTCCCGCAGCTACAGGGGTCCACCCTGCCGAGGACATCTACGTCTGCATCTACGCGCACAGATCAATCTTCAGACTTGTGTCTAAATCTGTCGTTATTTTCTTGCCACTCTTAGTTCACTCATGTTAAAATCCATATGCTAAATTTTTGAAGGCAGTATACAGAGTGTAAATTTTAAGTTGACAAACCAAAATAACTCGAAAAATAAGACCCTTGGGGCTGGGGCGGCGGTCTAATTTTAGCACCAGCAGATGTTCCTCTCGAGAATAATCAACTTTGGATTCTGCAGACTAAAACTCTCCCTCTCTTCCCATAGGGTGGGGTTTGAGAAAGAGGAATTAGAGTTTTACAAATGTTGACCCAATTATTAATTTTTTCCACAGATTCGGATAAGTTTTGTTTGTTTCATGGTCTTGAGGCAATACAATTTTTAATTAAACCGAGGGATAATTAAAAGTTGTAGGGCCTCATGACCATGAAACAATCAAAACTTTTCCGAATCTGTGGAAAAAATCAATATTTGGGTCAACATTTGTAAAACTCTAATTCCTCTCTCTCAGCCGGCCGGAGTGGCCGAGCGGTTCTAGGCGCTTCAGTCTGGAACCGCGCGACCGCTACGGTCGCAGGTTCGAATTCTGCCTCGGGCATGGATGTGTGTGATGTCCATAGGTTAGTTAGGTTTATGTAGTTCTAGGTTCTAGGGGACTGATGACCTCAGATTGTATGTCCCACAGTGCTCAAAGCCACTTGAACCATTTCTCTCTCAAACACACCCTACGGGTAGAGAGGGAGAGTTTTAGTTTTAGCGAATCAAAATTTACAAAGTAAATAGGTGTTTTTTTATTTATCCGTAACCATTTTCTTCACAAAATGGGAACATGAATGTGTTTGAGTTACAGCGCCTACTACCAAGAATCAAAACAAATGTTTGAGACAAAATGGACGTAGATTTTTGTGTAGAATCTGATTCTGCGATAAAAAATGGGGGTTCCCATTTGAAATTTTAAAGTTGCCTCCCGCCCCACCCTCAGCGGTCTGGGGTGGAGGTCTAATTTTAGCACCAGCACCCTCGAAAATAATCAACTTTTTATTCCGGACATTTTGTCGTTGAAGCTTATTTTTCGAGTTATTCTGGTTTGTCAACTTAAAATTTACACCCTGTGTAAGTTTCCTAAAGCCAATCAGGATTCCCTTGCTTACCGCTTGCAACTAAGGGTTGGATACCACTGCTTTTCGCTAGCTGCTGTTACGGCGAGCGTTGTGAGCATGATCGAATGACGGAAAGAAGATTAAGATTTAACGTCCTGTCGACAAGGAGGTCATTAGAGACAGCTCGGATCGTCTGAAGAGCGTGCAATGTATTCATCCCTGCCCTTTCAAAGAAACCAAGTCGGCATCTGCCTCGAGCGATTTTGGGCAAATCACGGAAAACCTTAACCTTGATGGGCGGGCACGGTTTCTGCCATCCTTCCGACTGCTAAGTCAAGAGAAGAGTTAGGAGGGGCGGGCGGAGATTTAGTGTTAAACGTCCCTTCGGCATCTATGTCATTAGATACGGAACACAAGCTCCGAATGACTAAAGGATGGGGAAGGAATTCGGCCCGTGCTCTTTCAAAGGAATCGTGCCGGCATTTGCAAATTTAGGGAAATCACGGAAAACCTAAATCTGGGTGTGCAGCTGCGAATTTTTACCGCCGTCCTCCTGAATGCGAATCCAGTGTGCTAACCACTGGGCCACCTAAATCGGTCACGTGATCGCGGTCATGCGGCCGCGTTATTGTCGTAGCAAATTTCAATGAAGCGGATTGTCGCTTCAAGGTTTTATCAAAAAGGGAAATCTTTCTTTTAATTTCTGGGAATTATTTGGAAGCATATCATTCAGACCTGAAAAATATTCTGTAAATTTGGTCTCATGTCGAGTTATTGGGGAACTATGCGAACTCTTTGCTGCTTGTGATGTAGATAAACAAGAGACACTAATTGAATCCATCAACAAAAAACAGTGAAATAGTGCTTGAATTTTTAGACAAACATTTGTATAGGGTAGACAAATCGTTAGGAGAAAAAACCAGAAGTACATGATTTTACACACTACGAATCCATCGTCGGCGAAGAAACTAATGGGCACTAACATTTAACAATTATCTCAAAAAGAAACAACAGTAACTAAAATTACCTCAAAAAAGGCGGACTATTGGTTGAACGAAAGTGGTAAGGAACGCTTACACGTGAGTGCTGTTCAAAAGAAATTTCGCTTATTCCTGTCTGAACGTGAATCGAATAGGTGAAAAAACTAAGTCACAAAAGCATGGAGGTATCGAACGTAAATTACGACGTTTACTACTATTTTAAACTCATCTATGAACAAATCAGCTAACAACAGGTACCATTACCGGAAACCATGGCAGACTGCATTATGTTCTTATGTGATCGCGAAAAGACTGCTTGCATCAACACATTTAAAATGAATGCGACATAAAATAATTTTATAAACATGAAGGAGAAGACGGATCCGGCAAAGAAAATTGCATACAGCCCAAAAAAGGAATGCTGGATTAAAGTTTGTTCCGAACTTAGATCGTATCTCAATAATAATACTGGGCAAGTAAATAACGATTACGCAGTCATACATTTGGTTGTACTATGTACAACCAAATACCCTTGAGCTGTCGATCCATTAGTAAGTACATGCATAAAACTACACAATTTCAGTATAAACTATTACACTTCCGATCCTTTAAAGAATAGAACTTGCGTGTGTAAAACATTTTCTGATTACTTAACAAATGAGTTAATATGTTAAATATTTCATGTTATGTTTACAAGCGAGAAAAGTTTGTATAAGGTCTGAAATTAGGCAGCATGAAGTTCGTTGGAAGTCGCTACGTGAAGTTGCATTCGCGGTGCTGTGCTTGAATTCTAGGAAATGGAGAGAGCCTAGTGCAGCGATGTTGTTTTTTTTTTTCTATTTTGCTGAACGAAGGTTTGAGGCAATCGAAAACCGTCGAAAGATCATAAATCTGTACAGTTAGTGAATTTAAAACTAGCCATCAAATTGTTCGAGATGACCCACGTTGAGGACGTCCGAAAACTGCGAACCAGAAATCGTCGAAAAAGTGTACATTTCGCATGAAGAATTGATAAAGTTCTGTACAGGATGGGTGATGCTCTCTTGTTCATGGCGGATAAGAAATAAATTCGCACAACAATTTCCAAACAGTGTTAGGTTCGTTTACGTTAAAGCAAAAGTGTTTTTCTACATTTCGATGTGGCAGTGGACGCAACGTGGATTTATCTCTACACGCCAAAATCAAAACAACAGTTGAAACAGTTCGACAGAAACGGGTTGTTCCAAATGAGGTGCAGACAATGTCGTCTACAGGAAAGTTGATGGCAGCGGCGTTTTTGAAAGAAATTTCGTTAACTGACTAGCGTAAAATGGAAAGAACGATAACAGGGGATTCTATAATGTTGAACTTGGTTTTTGTTCTACTAATAATTGCTTATGTGCAACATGTTTGAGACTTTTTGCGCCATCAACAACAGTGCCCACGAAAGACACTTACGGGAAACCAAATGAAAATGCAATCAATAAAGAAAGGATCTTTGGTTGTGACGTTAGATTAGAAATATCAGACTGAGAACTTATCACTCGTGTTACACGCTAAACAAGATAAATTGCAGCACTGAAGAGCCTTTGACAAGACGGATAGTACCAAATATGGTACATTACGAAAATACACAATACTAAAATATCCAATTGTATGAAAGTAGAACGAAAGCTTGTCACGCAAAATAAAGTAAGCTATAATGAAAATTATATTGAGGTACAAGTTTGTGGGGAAGAAATGAGATGGATCATTGGGATTGAGGAGAGGGAATGTATGGCTGGTTGAGAGGATCGTGTGAAACTGAGAAAGCTCTCAGCTGTGACTGATAATTTACAACCAGGTGTGCGTTTTGTTCAATTGAATTCAACTGCTTCTCGTAGCATGTTTTGCTTTTGTTGGCTATACGTAGCGCTCCTGGGATGACTTTTCATCTACGATCTTTCTTCAGCACATGTTCACCGAAACCAGGAATTTACTTATATTAATGTTCCGGAAAAGTCAGCGAAGAAAGACTTTTTTTATTGTGATGCCACGCAGCGTCCTCAGGAGAAGTTGGAGAGAAAAGTATCCAGTCAAGGTTGCGTGAACGGCGACAGCTGGCCTACGGTACTCCATGCCTGCAGTCGTGGAGTCTTGGGGACAACGCAGCTATATGAAGACCTTGAAATGATGAGTGCACAGTTTTAATGTAGTGTTATGTTGTATCCAGTAAACTAGACCAAGGCTTTTCGAATGATAGAACTGTCACTGAATTTAAGTGAAATTAGTGAGGGATGCTACGTACATAGCCTGTATATTTTACGGGGAACAAATGGAGATCAAAATCTTCCCGTTTCAATGTCACGCCAACCTTTTCCCACATGCCAGCGCTTATATACCCGCACGACAGACGCGATCGGTTGCGTACACGTTGCGGCAACGGTCTTTTAATCGCCCTTTATTCAGGGCGGCTAGAAACAGTCTGAAGGGCTTCTAAGGAGAGTCTGTGCTGAGGAAGAGATGTTAAGAAAAAAATTCGATACGTTGCGCCACATTCGTGTCACTTGAAATTGAGTTTATCCAATCAGACTGTTAAGCGTTCATACTGAGGCACTTGCACACACTAAAATGCGGTAATTGACATAAACTCCGTAGGGCTTAAACACAATCAATTGACAGTTGTCATCTACTTCAACATCAAGCCCGTGCGGTTATAATAACTGTTTTTTATCACGGCAACTCTATTTATTCCTATTTATGGATTCTTCCGTCGCTTCTTGATAGAACACTTCCATAATGAGGGTTGAATAACAATTAGGCGGTTTTTTGTTCTACTGTATTGCTATGAACTAGTTTTGGCTTATTAGGCCATCTTCATATAACTACTGGCTATTGTTTACAAGGAGCTTGTCTTCTTACGAACCAAACATAATCCTTGTTCAGCCTGAGGGCATTTATGTTATCCATTTTGGATATCGTTAGGGAATTCAATATTCCGAGATCCGCAATGACAAGAGTGTGCATAGAATACCTAATTTCAGGCATTGTCTCTCATCAAGGTCACCCGAATGGCAGACGGTCTTCACCTATCGACCGAGAGCAGCGGCGTATGCGTACAGTTGCCAGTGCTAACAGACAAGCAACGCTGCATGAAATAACCCCAGAAGTCAATGTGTGACGAAATCTACCGTTAGTGAGCTGCAGGGGCACATCTCGTGCAATGTCTCTCCTGGGCTCGTGACCATATCAGTTGCACTATAGATAACTGGAAGACACTGGTCAAGTCAGATTAGTCCCGATTTCAGTTGGTAAGAGCTAATGGCAAGGTTCGAGTGTGCTGCTGACCCCAAGAAGCCATGGACCTAAGTTGTCAACAACGCACTGTCCAAGCTGATAGCGGCTCCATAATTATGTTAACTGTGTTTACATGGAATGAACTGGGCCCTTTGGTCCAACTAAATCGATCATTGAATGTAAATTGTTATGTTCGTCTACATGGAGTCCATTTACAGCCGTTCATGGACTTCTCGTTCCTAAATATAGTTTTGGATGACAGTGCGCCGTTTCACCGGGCCGCAGTTGTTCGCGATTGGTTTGAGAAACATGCTGGACAATTCGAGCGAATGATCTGGGCACCCAGATCATCAGAGGTGAATCCCATCGATGATTTATGGGACATAATAGAGAGGACAGTTCGTGAACGAAACCGTGCACCGGCAGCACTTTCGCTATTAATTCCGGCTGTAGAGGCAACATGGTTCGGTATTTCTGCAGGAGACGTGTGATGACTTGTTGAGTCCATGCCAAGTCGAGTTGCTGCACTACGGGCTAATGAAGGTGCGACACGATATCAGGAGGTATCCCATGAATTGTCACTTCAGTGCAGTTGGTGCTGCACCTGGTCCAGATCTCCAGGTCTTTGTGAGTCGAGGTTCGGGAAGGTGGAAAGTGAGCAGACTTCTAACACCTATTAAAATATTCACCTCTCGATAGGCAGACAACCACGCGTCTGACTTGTGTTATCTCCAGCTACGTTCTTCAGCAAGTGGAGAACTTTCTAACAGACCACGATGCAAAACATTCGAAAAAAGAGGCCTGCATTGCGGCGGATGAAGTTATTTCATCAGCCAAGTGAAACTACATGGTTCCAGAGACATTTTCAAGTCTCAGACATGTATAATGTAGATATGCAGCCTGAATCGACGACTAAAAATTTATACCAAGGTCTGGATTGGAACCCATGTCTTCTACTCACTAGGCAAATGCACTCAGCACTTTGCCACTCTGGCCAAGTGGTTCTGCACAACAGTATTTACCACCTTAGCACGCCCGCTGCTCAATCCAAATTCCCATTCACGCCTGAGCCCACCTCATTAGCACACCGTTTCGATCGATGCTGAGATGCTATTCCAATACAGCTGGAGCGCCTCTGCAATGCTGTTCGAGTTTAAGGAGAATGCCAAGTGAGCTCAGGCGTGAATGGGAATTTGGTCTGAAGAGGGAGGAATGCTAGGGCAGTCGTGCATTAGCGCAAAGCCACTGTGCCAGGGTGGCGTAGTGCTGAGCGCAGTGAACAAGAAACCCAGGGTCGAAGGTTTCAGTCGACATATACGAATCATCTATGTCCGGCCCTGGTAGCTGAGTGTCAGCGCGACGGACCGTCATTCCTAACGGCCCGGGTTCGATTACCGACTGGGTCGGAGATTTTCTTCGCTCAGGGACTGGGTGTTGTGTTGTCCTTATTAAAAATAGCTCTCAACAAAACTGTATGTTTACTGCTCAGAGGGAAACTACAGAGGAATCCAATTCTAACAATACAAGCATACAGACGAAGCAAGCCACACATTATCTCGGACTGCATCTAGACGAAAAACAAAGTTTCAACCATCATATAAAATTGACAATTGACAAAGTCTCCAGAATTATGCACAAAGTAGCAAGATTAAACACAACTCAGTAAAAAATACCTATTAAGACGATAAAGACCTACCACACTGCGATATCTGAAGCCGTCGCATGCTTCGCCACAAGTGCTTGGGCTCACAGACTGAACATACAGACTAACAAGACAACTGCAAGACGATGTCATCGCAGAGTACTCCTGAGAATGAGCAGAGCCTTCAACACCACGCCACTAGAGGCACTTTGCGTTGTGATGGGGACCTGCCCTATAGACATAACAATACGTTATAGAGCTGCACTTTACTGGCTTCAGATGGACAGGCTCGATAAAGTCACCGAAATTACGGGAACCAACATTATGAACAAAACACAAATGAAACAATGGCAGATTCAAACATGGCAAAGAGAGTGGGGTGTACCCGATAAGGGTCGTCGAGTACACTCTTACTTTCCTAATGTACACGAAAGACTAAAACTGAAACATGTCCACCCAAGCCGGGGGATGGTCCATTCCCTGACAGGCCACGGGCCGTATTCGGTACATTTAAACCGTATGGGACTAACTAACGATGCAGTATGCGTATCCGGAGAAACTGGGACACCAGAATATGTCACACTGCTGTGCAACACGCTGACACAAGTGAGACCTATACAGAACGATAATGACATCGCCAGAATAATACGTAATCTCGATGACTGGAACACAATAAATAGCGTAGCCGATATTGTATCGAACACTGTGTGCGAAGAATACAATCGTCAAAATCCACATGGAAGAAGGCGTGGACAAGCACAAAAAACACAACAAACCACATGAGATGATACAAAAACGACCACAAATTCCGAAACCGAGAAAGGAACACTAAGTGAACATGACTCAGAAAGGATCAACATGAAAGGGACCAAACCCAACGATGCATGACACTACATGCCACAACACAGTCACAAACAACACAACAATCATAAAACAAATAAACACCGGTACCACATACTAAGACTGTAGTAATAAGGGAATGTCACTTGGGAGGAGAAGGCTCGAAGAACTCTTATTCCGAGGCTCCTCCTCCCCAATGACATGTTTCATAGTGTTTAAAGTATACTACGCACAAGCAGTAATGTATTGCTCGTCTTACTGTGCAGTCAGAAGTATCTTCTCTTCTATAGCCAAAGCAGCAATCAATTAATTTTATGTATCAGAAATGTACTAAGTTATTTAAGGAATATTGCATTCAAGTAGCAACAAACTATATTCTATTTCTACTAAGAAATTATAAACATAAGTGTACTCATGTAAAGCTAAAATTCATGTATTCCATATATGAAGTGCTCGCTCAGCATTTAATCTGTGTAAACATACATTAGCACAAATCATTTCAGATGAGAATACCTCGATGTTGTACCGAGACCTCATCTAAAACGGGTGGAAATAAGCCATTATTAACGAACATGCTACTTAGGCTGTATTAAACATCCAAATATACTATGTCACTTCCCTCTACATACTACAAATTATTTTCACCACGCTCATTGTGTATTTTTTTGACATTTGCATTATATAAATTAATTCCATCAGCTAGGTAGTAACAAATTATATGGAACCATTTTAACAATTGTTTAGCATTCAATTCGCTGTAACCTTTTTATATGATTAAAAAAAGCATTAACAACTATATACCAATAAGATTGGAACAATGTGAAGTCTTTGCTGTTAGATTCAGAAGCATCCGACCGACCTTACATTTCAAGGCGGTGGATTACTCTGTACTGTTAATGAAATAAATAAGGAATTAATAAATAATGTCCTTATCATTATCATTTCACACCCATCGACATGCAGGGCGCCGAAGCGGCGTCAACTCGAAAGACTTGCAGCAGGCGAACGGTCTACCCGACGGGAGGCCCTAGCCACACAGCATTTCCATTTTTTTACACACATCAGCTATCATCAAGAGAGTACACCTGCCCACAAAAGTGTCTTGACAGAAAATTGAGAAATCTGCGCTATGAAGTGTCGGAACATCCGCTCTATTGCCCATATACCAATACCTGAGGCGTCCATTTCTACCCAAAACTCAGTCTTCTTAGCCGGTCGTCCTTTTCTATAAGCGAGATTTCCACGGGAATACTACAGACGTGGTGCAATGTCAAGACCGGGAACTTTTCAGACCACCCTCATACAGCTTCTGGCACGGTTTGGTGAAGGGGAGGCTGGGGCAGGAGGCCCTTCAATCAATCCACTGCGACGCGCCAGGGTGCACCGCGATTACAATCGCCTGGCGAGCGCTGCCTTTGAAGAATTGCCCCTTAAACGGCTTTTGGCTCGGTGGACACCCGCGGCTAGGCGAGCCGTTGCGAAGGCCCGCCTGAATATTGAACGGGACGAGGCGGGGCTGGGTCCGCCCGCCGCCTGCGAGCCGGCCGGCCTGCATTAATGTGGATGAGAAGCTCGCCGAGCCGCGACCACTTGCACAACTGACCTCGGTCCATATACCGGAGGACGGCACGGCCAGTATAAATCTCCCGTAACGGCTCACGCGGTTAAGTCAACAGCGAATAAATGAATAACGACACGGCGCGCCCCGCTGTTTCCTCGCGGTGGAGCCTCCTCGACGGAGACGGCACCTTCGCTCCTCTGAACGTCTTCCGTGGCAGGCAGCGATCCTGCCTCGTGCAGAGGTCGACCGGTCAAGACCTACTCTGTGCGGGGATCAAGGTACCTCAGTAGTTCTCCGTTATTCGCCTGTAGCCAGCAATTACCTTGTCTGAAACTATACGTCCGGTATTTTGTATCCTTGTGAAACAAAATGCATGACATCAGACATTAGTACATCACCGGTAAGCACCAGCTTCTGGTGGGTTAATACATGACAGAGGGGTGATAAGGGGCGTCGGATGTATTCTTTATTTTCGTCATCAAGGAGCGTCCGAAGACGAAACATGTCGACACCAGCCGAGGCACAAGTGATAAGGGCCATCGGGTGTATTCTTTCTTCCCTGACATCAGGGAGCATCCGAAGATATGTCGACACCAGCCGAGGCACAGGTGATAAGGGGCGTCGGGTGTATTCTTTCTTCCCTGACATAAGGGAGCGTCTGTAGACGAAACATGTCGACACCAGTGCACGCACGGGTCATTAAGGCTGTCGGATGTATTATTTCTTCACCGACATCAGGGAGCATGGTTCACTTCTTCAGCAGCAGTGGCTCTTAATCAGCGCAATTGCACCCCATGAAACTAGGCCAAATAGCTGAATGTTCAAATGGCTCCGAGCACTATGGGACTTAACATCAGTGGTCATCAGTCCCCTAGAACTTAGAACTACTTAAGCCTAACTAACCTAAGGACATCACCCACATCCATGGCCGAGGCAGGATTCGAACCTGCGACCGTAGCGGTCCCGCGGTTCCAGACTGTAGCGCCTAGAACCGCTCGGTCACTCCAGCCGGCAGCTGAATGTACGAAGGGAGCTCAACAAGTACTGCAACAATTTTTTTCCTGAAAGCAGGTTGGTTTTATTCGGGATTCCAGTATACCGTATTATTCTCCACTCTTTTGGCTAAAAAATCTTATTATTCAACATAATCTTTGCTCAATGCGACAACTTACGCCACCTTACTGGTAGGGCCTGTATGTCCACATGGTACCACTCTACCGCTCGACGTTGGAGGCAACATCTTGCTGAATCAGTAACGTCCCTATCATCCTCGTATTGCTTCCTGCGGAGTGCATCCTTTATTGGTTGTTGGTCCAAACAGATGGAAGTCGGAATGGGCAAGATCCGGGCTGCAGGGTGAATGAAGAACAGTCCAATGAAGTTTTGTGACTCCTCTCGGGTGCCCACAGTTATTTGAGGCCTTAGGTTGTCATGGAGAAGAACAAGTCTGATGGATTTTTGTGACAACGAAGACGTTAGAGTTGTTTATTCAATCTCCTCAGGGTAGAAGAGTATGTTTCAGAGTTAATCATCCACCATGAGTAATGACGTCAAATAAAATAACACCTTCAAAGTGCTAGTGAGGCTGCGGCTTTGAACTGTTTGTCCGGAGGAGAGGTTGTGTGGTGGAACGACGTGAATTCCCGTTTTGTTTCTGGTTTGGAGAGATTAACCCATGCTTTTTGCCTGTGACGACGTTCGGCAAAAATTGTCCTAATCACTCTCGTAACGTACAAGCAATTCCGCACAGAATATCATTCGTTGTTCTTTACAGTCTTCGTTTAAGTAGCAACGAACCAAGTGGGCCTCTGCTAGTGGATGAGTGTGTCAGCACTACTAACAGAGACGTCCAGTGGAGTAGTGACGTGTCTTGTCTGTGGTCCGTCGATCTTCTCGAATGAGAGAGTCCACTCATTCCAACATTGCAGGAGTCACAGCTGTGTGCAGCCGGCTGGCACACGGGAGTAAGGACAAGTTTTCCGTGTCATTGTTGCTATGATTACAGACGCATCACCCAACTACCACTGTGCTTTTTAACATTGCCAAGTATCAATAGACATTCGCAAGCGCCCATGAATATCTGTGATGCTCTGGTTTTCCGCCAAAAGAAGCTCAGTGGCACCTCTCTCCTTGGAACGTATCTCCATTACAGAAGCCATTTTGAAGGCTACTTATAGCGCCGACACCAATCGCGGCTGAAACAGAAATATTTCACGATGTCCCACAATAAACTCTGCATTTTTTAAACGAAATTTGCTGAGAAAAAATGTGTTGCGTTACTTACTCAACGCTTCTCGTATATGTGAGGGTCTATGGCTCCCCTGAACATATGATCCTACATTGTGAATCTGTATGCGAGAGATAAGACCCATACCATTCGTAGAAGACGTAAAACAAACAGTCAGGGACCCCGATAAATGCGACAAATTAATCTTGCTGACCCCATCTCACCAACACTGCATGACACATGCGGGAAGACACGACCATACATGGGACAGAGAAGACACACGGAAACGCGATCCTTGGCAAAAGGCTGATACTGGGTAGAGACAGAGATCTCAGAGACCACGTTACTGGAGACCACGTTACTGACTTAGTGATAATCTATGGGAATCACTTCAGAAGCACATAGCTCTACTATATAATCAATTATAATTATAGGAAATTTATACTTGGAGCATGTGGATTATTGTATCTTAATTAGCATATCAAATTTGTTGTAGCACTTGGACATATAAAGTTTTTCGTTTATATTCAACATAAGGCCAAAACAGACTTTAAATGCGAACGTTTTTGGCTGAGCGTAACCTTGACTATTATTGATATCGAATGAAACACATTTATTGTTGCTAGTCGTTACTTATTTATTTCTAAGAGGCGTTTCGGAGTTTTAAACATCCTTCATCAGGGGGCTTTATGTGAATTAATACGGCATGTATGTGTTGGTTACGATTTCTCTTCTTTACTAGACGGTGTTGCTGATTACCATAAAATCCAGCCACAACATAGATATACCATATTAATCCACACAAATCCACGTAATGGTGAGGTATAAACCTCAGAAGGAAGGAAGAACGACCAGACTTTAACACCCAGTTGACAACGAGATCGTTAGAGATGGGGAAAAAGCTCATATTAAGGAAGGATGGAGAAGGAACTCACCCATGCCCTTTCAAAGGAATCTTTCTGGCATTTGCCTGGAGCGAATTAGGGGAATCAAGAAATACCTAAATGTGGATGGGCGGACGCGTGAATTAAACCTACGAAACGCATCAAGAAAATCAATAAATACTGATTAATTTATACCACCTATATAATCATTATAGGAAGGACAACACAAAAAGCAAACACACTGACATACAATTATAGTCTAGTCTTATGTACACGTACAGTTCTGGGCTGAGTGGGAAAATTAGCACTTGAAACATGTAATGACAATAAAATATTATTAGTGGCAGCTGTAACAATATGACAGACTTTACACTGCACAGCATAACCATTAGTAATAAGAAGTACGTGGTCGTTCGGTAGCGTTCTCGTTTCCCGCGACAGGGTTCCCGGGTTCGATTCCCGGCGGGGTCGGGTATTTTCTCTGCCTCGTGATGACTGGGTGTTGTGTGATGTCCTTAGGTTAGTTAGGTTTAAGTAGTTTTAAGTTCTAGGGGACTGATGACCATAGATGTTAAGTCCCATAGTGCTCAGAGCCATTTGAATTATTTTTTTGAATAAAGAAGTAGAATTTCGCAAGCTGTGCAGTTGAGACAAGTTCGTTGTTTCCACGGCTTTCCTGCCTGAAAAACTGTTGGTCTTACTTATTTCCATTCTACTGTATCCCTTAATTTTCTTCTTAAACACGTTTCTAGTTTCATTATTACTCATACTTCAATATTTATGCAATTTAACTACTGCATTGCCGGAAAAAGATAGTATTCCTGGAGAGAAGACGTTGATTTTGACCCGATGACGACATATGCCACCTGGGGGACAGTAGATGTACTGATAATGATTTGAACGTCGTCCGTCCAATGCTCACAGGCATTAGGCTGAGTGTGATGCAACCGCGTAAGCAGGCGATGCCACAGAGATGCACTCTTGCTACCTACAGCCGACTGAGCGAGTCTGAACGGGGTCATATTGTGGCCTTCCGAGTGGCTGGATGATGCTTTCGGACAACTGCAACACAAGTTGGGCGTGTTGCTTCACTTGTGCAACGACGATGGTATCAGAGGTCGCGTCAACAGTCTCACACGCGTAGACGAGGTTCTGGACGTCCACGTAGCACAGACGGCCGCCAGGGTCGTTCTTTTGTGAGGGCAGCAGTGACACAACGTGCAACTACCACAGAATAGATAAGAGGGCTTGTGAGCCCAGACGCGTCGACAGCAGCTGTTGCGAATCGGTTATTAACGGAGGGACTACTGGCACGCACACCTCCAGCCCATATCCCACTCATGCCACAACATCGAGTTGCACAGTACGGCTGGTGCCATCAAAGGATCACTTGGAAGATGGAATGTCACGCTGGGGTCTTCAGAGATGAAAGCAGATTCGGTCAGTGTGTGCAGAATGTGGTTATACCTGTTCTCTTACTGTTCTCCAACAGGGAGAGGATATGTTTTTTCCAACAGTATCATGCTCGCCCACCCACTGCCCTTCCAACTTAGCAGCTTCCCTGGTCAGCACGACCTCCAGACTTGTCTTCTATCGAGCACTTGTGGGATATGATGGGACCAGAAGTGACTTGTACGAACTGTCAACCAACAGTTGTTACAGCACTATATGAAAAGGTAGAGCAGGCACAGCAAGATGTTTCCCACTACAGTACTCGCTCTCTGCACGATCGACTGGATGCTAGAGTTCGTTGATACCTGGTACCTCAGAACTGCTTGTACTACTGACTCGCAAATGTAAATTTTTCATGTACTGCATATGCAGTGTTACAACAATAAATCTTGAGTGAATTACAAGCCTCTAAAAGAAAGTACTGATTTTTTGTCCGCCATTGTATGCGAAAACAGGATAAACATAAACAGATCAGTGCTACAACTGCAGCAAAACTAGTTATCAGACACTCGGATAGCGATCAGCCTTCATATCAGTGGGGACAAGAACTGTCCTGGCCAGCCGTAAGCTGAATCACATGAGATTCGCTACTATGGCTAAGTGACCAACAACTGAAGCTGTTACTAGACATTAGTGACAAAAGACGTGCAGTCTGGTTTGATGCGGCCAGATGCGGCCTGCCATGATTTCCTCTCCTGTGCCGACCTCTTCATCTCATAGTTGCAACTTTCATCCACAGTTACTTGCTGGATGTATTCCAGTCACAATCTTCCTCTACAGTTTTTGCCTTCTACATATCCCTCTAGTACCATTGTAGTCATTCCTTGATGTCTTAAGAGATATCCTATCATCCTGTCCCTTCTCCTTGTTAATGTTTTCCACATATCTCTTTCCTCTCCAGTTCTACGTAGAACCTCCTCATTCTTTACCTTATCACTCCACCTAACTCTCAACATTCGTCTGTAGCACCACATGTGAAATAGTTCGATTCTCTTCTGTTCCGATTTTCCCACAGTCTATGTTTCACTACCACACAATGCTCTGTTCCAAACGTACATTTTCAGAAATTTCGTCTTCAAATTAAGGCCTGTGTTTGATACTAGTAGACTTATCTTGGCCACGAATGTCCTTTTTGCCAGCGCTAGTCTGCTTTTGATGCGCTCGTTGCTCTCCCCATCATTGGTTATTTTGCTGTCTAGGCAGCAGAATTCCTTACCTTCATCTACTTCTTGACCATCAATCCTGATGTTAAGTTTCTCGCTGTTCTCATTCCTGCCCTTCTCATTACTTTCGTCTTTCTTCTATTTACTCTCAGTCTACTTTCTATACTCATTAAACTGCCCATTCCATTCATAAGAACATGTAATACTTTTTTACGTTTCGCTCAGGATAGCAAAGTCATCAGCGAGTCTTATTACCGATATCCTTTCACCTTGAATTTTAATTCAATTCCTGAAACTTTTTTTTTATTTCCAGCATTGCTTCTTCGATGTTCCGGTACAGATGGAACAGTAGGGGCGAAAGACTACATGTCTGTCTTACACCATTTTTAATCCGAGCACTTCGTTCTTGGTCGTCCACTCTTATTATTCCCTTTTGGGTGTTGTACATATTGTATTTTATCCGTCTCTCCCTATAACTTACTCTTATGTTTCTCAGAATTTCAAACATTTTGCAGCAGTTTTACATTGTTGAACATTTTTCCCAGGGGGTCAACTCCTGTCAATGTGTCTTGATTTTTCTTCAGTCTTGCCTCCATTATCAACCGCAGCGTCAGAGTAGACTCTCTGGTGCCTTTATCTTTCCTAAAGCCAAACTGATCGTCATCTAACACATCCACAAATTTCTTTTCCATTCTTCTGTATATTATTCTTGTCAGCAACTTGGATGCATGAGCTATTAAGCTGATCGTGCGAGAATTCTCGCACTTGTCAGCTCTTGTAGGCTTCGGAATAGTATAGATGATAATTTTCCGAAAATCAAATGGTATGTCGCCACGCTCATACATTCTACACACCAACGTGAAGACTTGCATTGTTGTCACTTACCGAGATGATTTTAGACATTCTGATGGAATGTTGTTTATCCCTTCTTTCTTATTTGATCTTAATTCATCCAAAGCTCAGAATGAAATTTTCATTTTGCAGGGGAGTATGTGCTGACACGGAACTTCCTCGCAGATTAAAACTGTGTTCCGGACCGAGACTCGAACTCGGGACCTTTGCCTTTCCCGGGCAAGTGCTCTACCAACTGAGCTACCCAAGCACAACTTACGACCCGTCCTCACAGCTCCATTCCTCCAATACCTAGTTTCCTACCTTCCAAACTTCACAGAAGCTCTAGCGCGAAACTTGCAGAACAAGCACTCCTGAAAGATAGGATACTGCGGAGAAATGGCTTTGCCACGGCCTAGAGGATGTTCCCAGAATGAAAATTTCACTCTGCAGCGGAGTGTGAGCTGATATGAAACTTCTGGCAGATTAAAACTGCTAGAAGTTTCATCCAAAGCTGTCTTAAATTCTGGTTCTAACACTGAATCGACATCTCTTCAAAAATCAACTCTTGTCTCTTCTTCTATCACAGCAGACAAAACTCTCCAACTATCCGCTCACTCCTCTGCGTTTAACAGTGGAATTCCTGTTGCACTCTTAATGTTACACCCTAAATTTTAATTTCACCAACGGTTGTTTTGACTGTACTGTATGCCGAATCAGTCCTTGCGACAATCATTTCTCGTGCAGTTCATTTCGTCTTAGCTTCCCTGGACTCCCTATTTATTTCATTCCTCAGGTGACTTGTATTTCTGTGTTCCTAAATTTCCTTGAACATTTTTGTGCTTCCTTCTTTCATCGATTAATTGAAGTATTTTTTCTGTTACCCATGATTTCTTCGCAGTTACCTTCTTTGTACCTATGTTTTTCTTTGCAACTTCTGTGACTGCCATTTTTAGAGGTGTCCATTCTTCTTCAACTGTACTGCCTAGCTAGCTACTCCTTATTGCCGTATCTACAGCCTTACAGAACGTTAAGAATATCTCGTCATTTCTTAGTTTTTCCGTGTCCCACTTCTTTGCATATTGATTCTTCTTGACTAATCTCTTAAACTTCAGCCTACTTTTAATCACTAGTACATTATGATCTGAGTCTATATCTTCTCCTCTGTGCACCTTACAATCCAATATCTGCTTTCGGAATCTCTGTTTTGATCATGATGTGATCTAACTGAAATCATCACGTATCACCTGGCCTCTTCCAAGTATACCTCCTCCTCTTGTGATTCTTAAACGGAGTATTCGCTATTACTAGGTGAAATTTATTACAGAAGTCAATTAGTCCTTCTCCTCTTTCATCCCTTGTCCCAAGAAAGTATTCTCCTGTACCTTTTCTTCTTATCTTTCCCCCACAACTGCATTCCAGTCCCCCACGACTACTCGATTTCCATCTCCCTTTACGCACCGGTACTTTATTACCATTTCAATACCTTCATATACTTTCGCTATCACTTCGTCTTCAGCTTGCGTTGTCATTATGTATACCTGACCTATTGTTGACGGTGTTGGTTTGCTGCCGATTCTGATGAAATGGAATACTCAGACTCTTACCCACGTGGAATTGGTCTTGGTGGCTGAAACGAGTCGTTATGTCAGAAAAAAACTTGGCAGTTAATGCTGTTGTATGTTTCTAAATGAATTTTTGTTGCTGTTTTTAACTAAACAGGCTTCAACTTGTAGCACTTTGAGTCACTCACTTTCCTGTCCTACTTGCAAACCGAGCGGGGGGCCGAAAATTGCTGTCTATATGGCTCCATACTTGCCCTAATTTCTTTGACTTTATCTTCGCGATCTTTACGCGAAATGCAGTGTGTTGTTGTTGTCTTCAGTCCTGAGACTGGTTTGATGCAGCTCTCCATGCTACTCTATCCTGTGCAAGCTGCTTCATCTCCCAGTACCTACTGCAACCTACATCCTTCTGAATCTGCTTAGTGTACTCATCTCTCGGTCTCCCTCTACGATTTTTACCCTCCACGCTGCCCTCCAATGCTAAATTTGTGATCCCTTGATGCCTCAAAACATGTCCTACCAACCGATCCCTTATTCTAGTCAAGTTGTGCCACAAACTTCTCTTCTCCCCAATCCTATTCAATACCTCCTCATTAGTTACGTGATCTATCCACCTTATCTTCAGTATTCTTCTGTAGCACCACATTTCGAAAGCTTCTATTCTCTTCTTGTCCAAACTAGTTATCGTCCATGTTTCACTTCCATACATGGCTACACTCCAAACAAATACTTTCAGAAACGACTTCCTGATACATAAATCTATATTCGATGTTAACAAATTTCTCTTCTTCAGAAACGCTTTCCTTGCCATTGCCAGTCTACATTTTATATCCTCTCTACTTCGACCATCATCAGTTATTTTGCTCCCCAAATAGCAAAACTCCTTTACTACTTTAAGTGTCTCATTTCCTAATCTAATTCCCTCAGCATCACCCGATTTAATTTGACTACATTCCATTATCCTCGTTTTGCTTTTGTTAATGTTCATCTTATATCCTCCTTTCAAGACACTGTCCATTCCGTTCAACTGCTCTTCCAAGTCCTTTGCCGTCTCTGACAGAATTACAATGTCATCGGCGAACCTCAAAGTTTTTACTTCGTCTCCATGAATTTTAATACCTACTCCAAATTTTTCTTTTGTTTCCTTTACTGCTTGCTCAATATACAGATTGAATACCATCGGGGAGAGGCTACAACCCTGTCTCACTCCTTTCCCAACCACTGCTTCCCTTTCATGCCCCTCGACTCTTATGACTGCCATCTGGTTTCTGTACAAATTATAAATAGCCTTTCGCTCCCTGTATTTTACCCCTGCCACCTTTAGAATTTGAAAAAGAGTATTCCAGTCAACATTGTCAAAAGCTTTCTCTAAGTCTACAAATGCTAGAAACGTAGGTTTGCCTTTTCTTAATCTTTCTTCTAAGATAAGTCGTAAGGTCAGTATTGCCTCACGTGTTCCAACATTTCTACGGAATCCAAACAGATCCTCCCCGAGGTCTGCATCTACCAGTTTTTCCATTCGTCTGTAAAGAATTCGCGTTAGTATTTTGCAGCCGTGGCTTATTAAACTGATAGTTCGGTAATTTTCACATCTGTCAGCACCTGCTTTCTTTGGGATTGCAATTATTATATTCTTCTTGAAGTCTGAGGGTATTTCGCCTGTCTCATACATCTTGCTCACCAGCTGGTAGAGTTTTGTCATGACTGGCTCTCCCAAGGCCGTCAGTAGTTCTAATGGAATGTTGTCTACTCCGGGGGCCTTGTTTCGACTCAGGTCTTTCACTGCTCTGTCAAACTCTTCACGCAGTATCGTATCTCCCATTTCGTCTTCATCTACATCCTCTTCTATTTCCATAATATTGTCCTCAAGTACATCGCCCTTGTATAAACCTTCTATATACTCCTTCCACCTTTCTGCCTTCCCTTCTTTGCTTAGAACTGGGCTGCCATCTGAGCTCTTGATATTCATACACGTGGTTCTCTTCTCTCCAAAGGTCTCTTTAATTTTCTTGTAGGCAGTATCTATCTTACCCCTAGTGAGATAAGCTTCTACATCCTTACATTTGTCCTCTAGCCATCCCTGTTTAGCCATTTTGCACTTCCTGTCGATCTCATTTTTGAGACGTTTGTATTCCTTTTTTGCCTGCTTCATTTACTGCATTTTTATATTTTCTCCTTTCATCAATTAAATTCAATATTTCTTCTGTTACCCAAGGATTTCTAGCAGCCCTCGTCTTTGTACCTACTTTATCCTCTGCTGCCTTCACTACTACATCCCTCAGAGCTACCCATTCTTCTTCTACTGTATTTCTTTCCCCTATTCCTGTCAATTGTTCCCTTATGCTCTCTCTGAAACTCTGTACAACCTCTGGTTCTTTCAGTTTATCCAGGTCCCATCTCCTTAATTTCCCACATTTTTGCAGTTTCTTCAGTTTTAATCTACAGGTCATAACCAATAGATTGTGGTCAGAGTCCACATCTGCCCCTGGAAATGTCTTACAACTTAAAACCTGGTTCCTAAATCTCTGTCTTACCATTATATAATCTATCTGATACCTTTTAGTATCTCCAGGGTTCTTCCACGTATACAACCTTCTTTCATGATTCTTAAACCAAGTGTTAGCTATGATTAAGTTGTGCTCTGTGCAAAATTCTACTAGGCGGCTTCCTCTTTCATTTCTTAGCCCCAATCCATATTCACCTACTATGTTTCCTTCTCTCCCTTTTCCTACACTCGAATTCCAGTCACCTATTACTATTAAATTTTCGTCTCCCTTCACTATCTGAATAATTTATTTTATTTCATCGTACATTTCTTCAATTTCTTCATCATCTGCAGAGCTAGTTGGCATATAAACTTGTACTACTGTAGTAGGTGTGGGCTTCGTATCTATCTTGGCCACAATAATGCGTTCACTATGCTGTTTGTAGTAGCTTACCCGCATTCCTATTTTCCTATTCATTATTAAACCTACTCCTGCATTACCCCTATTTGATTTTGTGTTTATAACCCTGTAGTCACCTGACCAGAAGTCTTGTTCCTCCTGCCACCGAACTTCACTAATTCCCACTATATCTAACTTTAACCTATCCATTTCCCTTTTTAAATTTTCTAACTTACCTGCCCGATTAAGGGATCTGACATTCCACGTTCCGATCCGTAGAACGCCAGTTTTCTTTCTCCTGATAACGACATCCTCCTGAGTAGTCCCCGCCCGGAGATCCGAATGGGGGACTATTTTACCTCCGGAATATTTTACCCAAGAGGATGCCATCATCATTTAATCATACAGTAAAGCTGCATGTCCTCGGGAAAAATTACGGCTGTAGTTTCCCCTTGCTTTCAGCCGTTCGCAGTACCAGCACAGCAAGGCCGTTTTGGTTAATGTTGCAAGGCCAGATCAGTCAATCATCCAGACTGTTGCCCCTGCAACTACTGAAAAGGCTGCTGCCCCTCTTCAGGAACCACACGTTTGTCTGGCCTCTCAACAGATACCCCTCCGTTGTGGTTGCACCTACGGTACGGCCATCTGTATCTCTGAGGCACGCAAGCCTCCCCACCAACGGCAAGGTCCATGGTTCATGGGGGGAAATGCAGTGTGCTGCCATTTTAATGCAGTGTGGTGGCAGCAAAATCGTTCTGCGGCCAGCCGCAAACGCCGGTTCTCTAAATTTTCTCAGTAGTTTTCGCGAAAAGAATGTCGTCTTCCCTCCAGGGATGTCCAACTGACTACACGAAGCATTTCCGTAATATTTGTGCGTTCACCGAAGCTACCAGTTACAAATCTAGGAACACACCCCTGAATTGCTTCAATGTCTTCCTGCAGTCCAACGTGGTGGGGGATCCCAAACACTCGAGTGGTACTCGAGAATGGGCCGCATTAGTGTATCATACGCGACCTCCTTCTTAGCTACACTTTCCTAAAACTTTCCCAACAAACCGACTGATCATTTGCCTTCCCTTATACAGTCCTTAAGTTTAATGGTTCAAATGGTTCTAAGCACTATGGGACTTAACATCGGAGGTAATCAGTCCCCTAGACTCAGAACTACTTAAACCTAACTAACCTAAGGACATCACACACATCCATGCCCGAGGCAGGATTCGAACCTGCGACCGTAGCAGCAGCGCGTTTCCAGAATGAAGCGCCTAGAACCGCACGGTCACAGCGGCCGGCAATCCGTAAGTGCTCACTCCATTTCATATCGGGTTGCAACGTTACGCTAGCTATTTAATCGACGTGACTGTAGCAAGCAGGACACCACCAATACTGTAATTCGAACACGGCAGGGTTATTTTTCCTATTTATATGCATTAACTTACATTCTTATACATTTAGAGCAAGTCACCATTCATCACACCAAACAGAAATTAGGTATTGCAGTAGTCTTTGGACTTGCATACACGTCTGAAGGAATATTGCATCGTGATTCAGAATAACACAAGCACTGCAGTATCGTATTTATCCGCCGACACTGGGAAAGCAACTTTAAAGTAAAATGTCTCCCCTGTACGAGAAAATATATAACGGATGTAGGGCACAAGTTGTAGATGCAGGTTGAAGACATATTGAAGTTTGGGTGTGGCCGTGAGTCGTGCACGGATAGCCAAATGGTAAGGCAACTGCTCGCCATAAGCGGGAAATCGGGTTCGAGTCAGGATCTAGCAAACATTTTCATTGTTGTCATTCCATTCTGCAGCTAACTCGTTGCCCGTAGTCGCAATTGTGGGTACATTTAATGTAAACAGAAGTTCTATCCAAATCATCCGTTGTCCTCCAATAGGCGCACAACTTCAACACTCTCCCGTACGCTAGAGCGTCATTTGCAAACATTCTCAGATGCTGCTCACACTGTCCATCACTTTATTTGTGTGTGAAGAGAATAAGAGTGATCCTATCACACGTCGCTTCTCATTGACGAACACTCGCCGTCCAAGACAATGTACTGGGTTCTATTAGTTTAGGAATCTTCTAGCGTTCACATATCTAGGAACCCATTCCTTGTGATCGGACCTTCGTTAACCGTCTGCAATGGGGCACTGTGTCAAACGCTTTCCGGAAGTCTAGGAATATGGAATATGCCTACTGACTGTCAACCGTGGTTCCCAGGATACAGTCTGAGGAAAGGGGAAGCTGAGTTTCGAACGGGTGATGCTTACTAAATCCTTCCTCATTTGTGGGCAGAAACTTTCCTGCGCCAAGGAAATTAATTAGATTCGAACTCAAGAATTTAGCGGCAGACAGATGTTAAAGATATTGGTCCTTAATTTTGT
Source organism: Schistocerca gregaria (assembly GCF_023897955.1). NCBI lineage: Eukaryota > Metazoa > Arthropoda > Insecta > Orthoptera > Acrididae > Schistocerca > Schistocerca gregaria. Next base: position 432,366,341 of record NC_064924.1, read on the forward strand.
GGACTCATGTTTCCTTATGCGCAGGAGTCACCCGCCCTTTTTTCCAATCGTTTGAGACTTTGTGCTGGCCGAAAGACTCACGATATCTGCAAGCTAAATAAGGGGCGAGTACCGAAGAGTACTGTCTGTAAAATCGAACTGGGATTCGATTCTGACGTGGCGACTTATTTGTATACAACTTATTCAGTTGCTTCTCAGCGTCAAGGGTGCTGAGTGTTCCATACGGGAGTCCTATGATGAGACGATAGTATGTCTGTCCGACCCTTCTGCATGAAATAATTTTTAAGCCTAAAATTTAAAATTTCAGCTTTCCTTTTGCTTTCGTCTGATGGCACACCAGACTGGTCGACTGGTGACTGAATAGAAGCCTTCAACCCGCTTGGCGATTTTACCTGGTTCCAAGCGAGATCTTTCGTGAACGTAATAAAGTGGAAACTGTTGTACACTTATCCGCAAGCACAGGATCGCGGTTTAGTACTTCTATGTTGCTTATGATTTATTGCCCATTATGTCCATTGAGTCTAGTGTAATTGTGCAGTCAAACAGCTTCCATAAGTTTTCACTGAACATCTCAACATATCTGTTAAATAGGCCTGCACTTGCTTTTAAACCTACAGCCCTTGATCTTTTTGCAGTTTTTACAGGTGGACTGATGGATCATGGGAACTGTAGAGCATAGGGGTGTAATGTCGGAGAGGGGAGGGAGGTTGTCTGGCTATGTCCACTCTCTAGGAGAAGTATTTTAAAGCAGAGGCTTACAGAAAAAATAAAATGTGTTCAGTGGTCAAAAAGTCACCACAGAAGACCATCCACAGTGATGTCCATCGTGCCATAGAATATATTAAATTTTATGTAAGAAAAAGAAAAGGCACATAAATACACATGAACATCGGCAGACTGTCCCTACCATCACACCATTCGTTCTAAAAACCTGGAGAGGATATCTAATGTGATAAATGTGGAGAAGAATATTTAATACTTTTGCAGATGAAGGTGGGTGCTGAAGAGGAAGAAAGGCGTAACTAACAAGATAAGAGAGCGACACAGATGAAAACTGTTGCTAAAAATAAAGATTATAAAACACATTGTGAATTTTTGAAGACATCAGACATAGTTGTTACGAAAGAGTGAAGTGTTAATGGTGGACGATATGAAATCAGTGGTGGATACATCAGAAATAGTCAATACATAAAGATTACTTATTTTCGAGATATAACTTCTCCGAGAGAAGTTATGGATTCCAGATGTAATCTCCTGCTGGCCTGATTTTCCTTGAGGTTAATTTTACTGTTAACAATTTTATCTCTGAAGGCGATTATATGATAGAACAACTATTTTGCAGCCTTGGAGCATTCGGGCATTCCGATCATAAGCTGATAGTGTCATGTTTGTTTGCTCTTTCGTCATGGAAGGTTAAACAGTTGCAACTTCTTGCTTCAAAATGGCATTCATAACTCAGCACAGTTGCGGGGTCAGTGATGAATGGGGTTCACCGAAGATCAGTGGTAATTAACTAGAGAAACTTTCGTACTGACTTCCGCTCATGTTAGCTCGTGAATAGACGAGTCATAATAACGTGACCACGCATACCGCAGTAGAATGAACGCTGACCTTTCAAAGTGATCTGAACATCTAAATCACAGAGGGGTATTCAGAGGCGGGTAACATAACTCAAAGAAGTTATGCAGCACAGCAGCCGGGCACTTGGAGACGTCGACGAAGCAGGTTCAGAGAAGTGAATACTTTATCTCTGGCTGCTGGCTGTTACGACGAACATGTACAAACACTTTTTGCACTTATATAGGCAGCCTCTAGCAACCAATTTCTGTGCGAGATAAATGATGACTATATGTGATTGTAAATTTTTCAGTGTCGGGATTGGTTTTAACTGTACACATTCCCTGTGTGATAAAACGTCAGCTTTATTGCCTCCAGCTCTGAAATCGTTATAACAGATAGTTAAGTCTTGTAGTGGATTGTCAGATTCCTAATAGCCCCCGACAGCGAGGGAAAACTAGCAATATATCCATTTTTTCTCGCTACTGTGCAATCATTGCTGCCAGTATTTCTTTTTTAAGAACAGTTCTGAAAAATTACGTAGTCTATGTATTGAGACTCCAACTAGTTTAGTATCAATTTTAGGTGAACTTTAAGCAATTGTATAAGTAGTGTGTGGGGGGGGGGGGGGAGGGGCAGTGTGTGTGTAGTTGTTTCAGTTTAGTCGAGAAGACTTTAAATAGAAAACTGCACACTCGAAGATCACAACCATTATAGTTCTGTCTACTGTTCTAGAAATCGAAACAGTTCCAGTAAATTAATACAAAAATTGTGTGCATCAGCGATGAAATATTTCACTACAACTGTACGTATGATGATTGATGGTTTAATTAAAGTTTACACCCGTCTGAAAAGATATTTCGTTCTAACTGAAAAAGAAGAATTTAACTTGTGCCACAGTATACTGTATAATGCCGCTGAAGAATCTTTACATAAAAGAATGATGTGTGTGTTTCAGCATAGCTCAAGAATGTCTGAAGTAATTTCAACCAAAACTGGATACATATAACTACCAGGAGACAGTGAACCTGTTTAAGGGGGGTGGAGGGGAGGGGGGGTTGGGGGGGGGGGGTGGAGGAGGGTCTGCGACCTGACACGCCTTTTAAAACTTAAGTTTCGCTTCTTTGCAAGTATAATGGTTTGCAACTTGTAATGGAAATGGTCAGTGTTCTGGTCTCTCTCTCTCTTATTCTCTCTTATCACAGTACACAAAATTCACAGTAAATTTATGACGTGATCCAACGGAAATGTTGTTTAGAAACAAAAATTATCCCGATGTTTTCATAATACAATTGATAAATAAAAATAACACAAGATTTATTTCTAACTAAATTCGAAATTTTAATTATAATTTAAAACTATTGTCATTATTTGTATTTCTTTAATTTATTCTGAAAACATTTGACAAGAAGTAGTTAATTGTACGAGAATCGTTGTGTGTAAAATATCGACGCATTCAAACATCTCCGAGATGCGTACTATTTATCTTTGTTGTTGATTCTTACGTTATTGAGTAATAGGAGTAGAGGTATGATGGAGGTGGTTGTTGAGTTGACTGAATTAGTGATAAAAAACTGAGAGAATAAAAATGTACGTTTCCTAAGCTGAAACAACTGTAACTGGTCATTCTATAGTGCATATCGTAATAATGAGAATCTTACTTCCAGCATGCACAGAATCAACCTCAAAAGACGCTGAGCTACGGAGAAGACTTGGAGATTCATAAGTAATCGCAAAATTCCTTCTAGATTCAACTCTTCCTTGAAACTACCTATTAGTACACCATTTGAATAATAATGAACTGTATTTTTTCAAGGCGAGATTAGAAAGTGAATGCAATATCAATATTCTAAGTCTTTAATCCTTCTGTTTTGGTATTTGTTTACGTGCGATTGTACCTCGGTGAGAAGAAGTTCCAATATAACATACGCTTTATAAATTTCTCAGCAGAATATGAACTGCATAAACTATACATTATAGTTGGAGCGATTTTGGATGGCTGTCCGTTGCAACCTGTGACTGTACAGGTACGAGCAGCCCATAGTGGCTCGCCTTCACGCATTGCTTTTTACATATTTTGTGACTAGAGCCCTTCTGGCTTGTTAATTATTTTATATGTGACATGTAAGTACTGCCTCTGTCTTTTATTGTTAGTCAGTACTTTTTATATAAAATGTCTTTTCCTATAAATGTGTAAGTATGTTATGGGCCATTTTAATTGTTTTAATTCTGATGAGGGCACTCTTAGAAGTGTTGAACCTGGTCAATAAGACTAAAAATAATAGTGACCGAGGGCTCATTTGTTTCAATTTTAACTTAGAAACGGTCACTGAACCAAGCATCCATGTTTAAAACTTTGTGACTGTTATGCACAAATATTGGTCAGGTTTGAACTCGAATCGATAATTAATTGAATACATATTTGGAATGAACTACCTGCACTGGCTGTAAAATATTTTTATTCAAAATTTCGAATGTTTTTACGTCAGTTAAAGGTGCATCGCCAGGTGATCCGAGCAAAAATTTATAAAGAAAGAAAGTTCACAAAGAATTCTTAACAATGGTATGAATAGTAAAGGGATGCTGAAAAATGGTATCTTATAGCAATACTTGGAGAGTACTCACAGCGATTCTATTTAACAAATCGTAGCAGAAATCCTCAGAGCCACTCCCCATCGTTGACGCCAAGTTACAGACATACAGCACTTTAAAAGTAGTCCTCAGTTAAAATGAAGGGAATATCGTAAAACCAATAGAAACAAGTATGAACCATGTGGGAGAAACAAAGCTGTTAACCAGTAATAAACCTAGACAATTTCCTCGTAATGAAACCAGTAAACGAGAAGAACCTTAACGTACAACGAGCAGAAAGGTGGCTGAGCGGTAGGAGGAAAGGCAGTACTGACCAATCTGCAACGCAGAGGATCGTTACAAGCGGCATCAGACGTGATGGTAACAAAACCGTCACTATACAACGCATGAAGTGGGAGGGTTGGCTATACATCCATTCCCCTTTTTGTTACCCTTCATAGCAAGTCATCCTGGACTTACGTTTCAGCAAGATAGCGCCCATCCACACTCTGCAAGAGTTCCTATTGCTTGTCTTCGTGCTTGCCAGATCCTATCTTGACCAGCAAACTAGCCGGACATCTCCCCAATTGAGAACGCTTGGAGCATTACGGACAGGTAACTAACCAGATTGGGATTTTGACCATCTAACACGCCACGTGGACAGCACGACAAAAAAATGTTCAAATGTGTGTGAAATCTTATGGGACTTAACTGCTAAGGTCATCAGTCCCTAAGCCTACACACTACATAACCTAAGTTATCCTAAGGACAAACACACACACCCATGCCCGAGGGAAGAACCTCCGCCGTGATCCATGACTGCAGCGCCTGAGACCGCTCGGCTAATCCCGCGCGGCTCAGCAGGACATCAAGCAACTTTATCGATTAATGCTAAACTGAATAACTGATTGCGTAACGGATAGCATAAGAGAAAGAGGTCGACCAATGCGTTACTGAGATGCTCGGTTTGTCCATTTGGACAATTTCTTGGTAGTACATGCTTTTCTTTTCTTTCTTGTGGATCACGTTTTCTTCGTGAACTGGTCAACAGTCACTTCCCTTGTGACGTGTGATGTATCAATTCTTGTACAGTTTTGGTTGTACATCAAAAATGTACCCTGAGAAATACGGTATCATATAAGGTTTCCAATTTAATTCAAATTATGTATTATTATTTCACGTCTAGAGTCGATTTTGTTATTTTATTTCTTCGTATATTCGAAATATGCAAAGTATCACTACCGGTTAACTTTATTATTCTTTTGCAGTATGTTGTACCAGTATCAAAAATAGTCGTAGGTGTCAGATGAGTTTCACTTGCCACATTCTGTGCCAAAACGTTTTGAGGTGATCATATCAGGTGGTACTGAAAGGTGCAAAATGGCAATAACCTTTCATCGATACCTTTGCCTCCACTGTGTGCACTGTAAAATATAGACACTGTAAAACAGTACTACATTCCTGTGCCCACATCTCGTGGTCGTGCGGTAGCGTTCTCGCTTCCCACGCACGGGTTCCCGGGTTCGATTCCCGGCGGGGTCAGGGATTTTCTCTGCCTCGTGATGGCTGGGTGTTGTGTAATGTCCTTAGGTTTATAAGGTTTAAGTAGTTCTAAGTTCTAGGGGACTGATGACCATAGATGTTAAGTCCCATAGTGCTCACAGCCATTACATTCCTATAAAACAGTATTACATTCGTTAACAGGCAGCAACACTAATAAAGTCTCCCCCTGTGTGGGTTCACAGCAAGTGTGCGAGCGCAGGACGTAGACACATAGAGACTGAAACGCGCTCGTAATTATTTTTATTTTATTATTGTTCGTTCTGCTGAAAGACGTACGAAAACATGTGTGACTTTCCGTCTCTGACAATAATGGAAATCTGACAGAGAACTTTAAGAAACAAAAACAGGAACAGAAAATTATTTACTTCTTCTACGAATTATAAAGAAATCAGATCTCAGCTATCTGACTGCAAGTTAAAAAAAAATCTCCATCGTCTCCTAACAACTGTTCTGCAATGCTCGTCTTGCCGCTGCTTCTGCGTAATCAACAACTTGCTAAAATATTTCGAAACAATACTGCGATCCATACATATAGCAATGTGTGGACTAATTGCAACAATTACTGCCTTATTTTTGTAGATAGAAAGTGAGTGATCAAAAGGGGTTTGCTGAACTAGCCTTGTTGTTGTTGTTGTCTTCAGTCCTGAGACTGGTGTGATGCAGCTGTCCATGCTACTCTATCCTGTGCAAGCTGCTTCATCTCCCAGTACCTACTGCAACCTACATCCTTCTGAATCTGCTTAGTGTACTCATCTCTCGGTCTCCCTCTACGATTTTTACCCTCCACGCTGCCCTCCAATGCTAAACTTGTGATCCCTTGATGCCTCAAAACATGTCCTACCAACCGATCCCTTATTCTAGTCAAGTTGTGCCACAAACTTCTCTTCTCCCCAATCCTATTCAATACCTCCTCATTAGTTACGTGATCTATCCACCTTATCTTCAGTATTCTTCTGTAGCACCACATTTCGAAAGCTTCTATTCTCTTCTTGTCCAAACTAGTTATCGTCCATGTTTCACTTCCATACATGGCTACATTCCAAACAAATACTTTCAGAAACGACTTCCTGATACATAAATCTATATTCGATGTTAACAAATTTCTCTTCTTCAGAAACGCTTTCCTTGCCATTGCCAGTCTACATTTTATATCCTCTCTACTTCGACCATCATCAGTTATTTTACTTCCTAAATAGCAAAACTCCTTTACTACTTTAAGTGTCTCATTTCCTAATCTAATTCCCTCAGCATCACCCGATTTAATTTGACTACATTCCATTATCCTCGTTTTGCTTTTGTTGATGCTCATCTTATATCCTCCTTTCAAGACACTGTCCATTCCGTTCAACTGCTCTTCCAAGTCCTTTGCCGTCTCTGACAGAATTACAATGTCATCGGCGAACCTCAAAGTTTTTACTTCGTCTCCATGAATTTTAATACCTACTCCAAATTTTTCTTTTGTTTCCTTTACTGCTTGCTCAATATACAGATTGAATACCATCGGGGAGAGGCTACAACCCTGTCTCACTCCTTTCCCAACCACTGCTTCCCTTTCATGCCCCTCGACTCTTATGACTGCCATCTGGTTTCTGTACAAATTGTAAATAGCCTTTCGCTCCCTGTATTTTACCCCTGCCACCTTTAGAATTTGAAAAAGAGTATTCCAGTCAACATTGTCAAAAGCTTTCTCTAAGTCTACAAATGCTAGAAACGTAGGTTTGCTTTTTCTTAATCTTTCTTCTAAGATAAGTCGTAAGGTCAGTATTGCCTCACGTGTTCCAACATTTCGACGGAATCCGAACTGATCCTCCCCGAGGTCCGCATCTACCAGTTTTTCCATTCGTCTGTAAAGAATTCGTGTTAGTATTTTGCAGCTGTGACTTATTAAACTGATAGTTCGGTAATTTTCACATCTGTCAGCACCTGCTTTCTTTGGGATTGGAATTATTATATTCTTCTTGAAGTCTGAGGGTATTTCGCCTGTCTCATACATCTTGCTCACCAGCTGGTAGAGTTTTGTCATGACTGGCTCTCCCAAGGCCGTCAGTAGTTCTAATGGAATGTTGTCTACTCCGGGGGCCTTGTTTCGACTCAGGTCTTTCACTGCTCTGTCAAACTCTTCACGCAGTATCGTATCTCCCATTTCGTCTTCATCTACATCCTCTTCTATTTCCATAATATTGTCCTCAAGTACATCGCCCTTGTATAAACCTTCTATATACTCCTTCCACCTTTCTGCCTTCCCTTCTTTGCTTAGAACTGGGCTGCCATCTGAGCTCTTGATATTCATACACGTGGTTCTCTTCTCTCCAAAGGTCTCTTTAATTTTCCTGTAGGCAGTATCTATCTTACCCCTAGTGAGATAAGCTTCTACATCCTTACATTTGTCCTCTGGCCATCCCTGTTTAGCCATTTTGCACTTCCTGTCGATCTCATTTTTGAGACGTTTGTATTCCTTTTTGCCTGCTTCATTTACTGCATTTTTATATTTTCTCCTTTCATCAATTAAATTCAATATTTCTTCTGTTACCCAAGGATTTCTAGCAGCCCTCGTCTTTGTACCTACTTTATCCTCTGCTACCTTCACTACTACATCCCTCAGAGCTACCCATTCTTCTTCTACTGTATTTCTTTCCCCTATTCCTGTCAATTGTTCCCTTATGCTCTCTCTGAAACTCTGTACAACCTCTGGTTCTTTCAGTTTATCCAGGTCCCATCTCCTTAATTTCCCACATTTTTGCAGTTTCTTCAGTTTTAATCTACAGGTCATAACCAATAGATTGTGGTCAGAGTCCACATCTGCCCCTGGAAATGTCTTACAACTTAAAACCTGGTTCCTAAATCTCTGTCTTACCATTATATAATCTATCTGATACCTTTTAGTATCTCCAGGGTTCTTCCACGTATACAACATTCTTTCATGATTCTTAAACCAAGTGTTAGCTATGATTAAGTTGTGCTCTGTGCAAAATTCTACTAGGCGGCTTCCTCTTTCATTTCTTAGCCCCAATCCATATTCACCTACTATGTTTCCTTCTCTCCCTTTTCCTACACTCGAATTCCAGTCACCCATTACTATTAAATTTTCGTCTCCCTTCACTATCTGAATAATTTATTTTATTTCATCGTACATTTCTTCAATTTCTTCATCATCTGCAGAGCTAGTTGGCATATAAACTTGTACTACTGTAGTAGGTGTGGGCTTCGTATCTATCTTGGCCACAATAATGCGTTCACTATGCTGTTTGTAGTAGCTTACCCGCATTCCTATTTTCCTATTCATTATTAAACCTACTCCTGCATTACCCCTATTTGATTTTGTGTTTATAACCCTGTAGTCACCTGACCAGAAGTCTTGTTCCTCCTGCCACCGAACTTCACTAATTCCCACTATATCTAACTTTAACCTATCCATTTCCCTTTTTAAATTTTCTAACCTACCTGCCCGATTAAGGGATCTGACATTCCACGCTCCGATCCGTAGAACGCCAGTTTTCTTTCTCCTGATAACTAGCCTTAAAGGGCGAAAATAATGAATGAAATCAATAAGGCCTATACTCTATTATATTTGCAATGTATTATTTCAACACTGACTAACTTTAAATGGACTATTAATTATTCCACAACGTCTATGCTCAATAAACACGTTTCTGGCGACAGCAAAGATACGTCTATTACTCTCAATATAAGCATACACAAATCTGAAAAAATCACTCCAGTGCGCAAGCAACCAACAACACGTGCAACAAAAGGTAAATTAGCAACAATCCTCAATTAATACCAAAGTCTCCTCTGGCGCTTCTAGCGCGATCAAGGTAGGCTGCTGCCTCTCACGTAGCGCGACTCTACCGGACGCTTCGTACGACCACTTCCGACTCGTCTCAACAACTGTTCCCTCGCTGCTACTCGCGAGAATAATATCTCAGACTCCAGAGTTTGTGTATGCACACAGCAGAATCATAGATGTCCAACTTTCAAGATATATGGAGGTTTGCCGCGGTCAGGCAGGCTTGCTCGGACAACCGATGTTGCTAGGGTGACCGCTCACAGTAAGTAGGAAATGCAGGTTCGAGTCCCGGTCTGGCGTAAATTTTCATATTTTACTAATAAATTGTACAGCTGATGTCTAATAATATACGCAATCTGCGAATACACTCACGATCTGAAAAAACAGAACACCTTGAACGATTCGAGATAGGACTTCCATATTCACAAGGCTTGTAGGTTAGTGATTAGCATTTCATTCACATCGGTTCAGCACGTGTCCTGTTGCCTAGTAGACATAGGGTCCATCACCGTCCCTGATAACTTGTTCCATGCGTGATAGCATCGACGCTCATAAGGCGCAAGTAGCGTCCTGAGTTGTAGCCATCCATGCTGTAACAGCTGGTTGCAAAGTTCATCTGTGGTGGCTGGCACTGGGTTACAGCGCTGCAACCGTCGTTTCAGCATATTCCACACATTTTGATTGGCGACAAGTCTGGTGGTATGGCTGGCCAGGGCAAAAGGCTGACATCCTGTGACACTAAAAAGTCACGTGTTCGTAAAGCAACGTGTGGTCGTGAATTGCCTTGCTGAAAGATGACGTTTGTGATGGTGTGCAGAAACGGTATGGCTACGGGTCGCACGATGTCATTGAGGTAGGTTACACTGGGCACAGTGCCCTAGACAGGCACCAACTGTGATTTTTTGTTGCACCCCACACCGTAAGTCCTTGAGTTGACACTGTATATCTGGTGCAAATGCAGACACTGATGCCGTACTCCTGTCTGCGGCGAACGAGAATGCGGCCATCACTTTCAGACAAACAGAACCTTGTTTTGCAAATAAAACTGCCTTTTCCGGCTGCTAGTTACTTTATCTATCCCATACGCGTTTCGCCCTCTCCTGTTCTAAGGGATCATCAGTGGGATCTATAACGATACAGTTTTTGTTAGGTTAGATCATTAAACAGTTCATTCGCGAATTTTTTGGAAAACAAGTAATTACTTACGATTTACAGATCTGCGTTTTCTCACATCTGGTCTGGTGGTTATCACTGCCATATAATCATATCTTTGTGTTCTCGCTTTCCACACACTGTTCACCATGTTTCTCACTCTTTTTTTGGTGAACCTTGATTCGTCCGAAGTTTCTATCCCCAGTGATGTTCCACGCACCACTGCCGTCTCTCATGTTTCTGCCCTTTCATCAAAGGTAGGTGGAGAAGTGGACGACGCGCACGTAACCATGCCGTAATAAACGGCGACGGACTGTGAGCCCTGATAGGGTACGAAGTGTTTCATTGTTCCACTACTGCGCCAGAGCCGAGACGAACGCAGATCTGTCCTGCAACAATGTTCGGATGAGATTTCGATATTCTCGGGGGGTGGTCTGCTACCTAACCCATCTCGTCTTCTGCGGCCTTCTCCGAATCACTCGGCACACATTCGTTACACTGCCGAAACGCTTCGTCCCACACGAGCAGCAGTTTCCCGGATGGATGCATCACGTCCTCTCTGCCAATTGGTTCAAATGGCTCTGAGCACTATAGGACTTAACATCAGAGGCCATCAGTCCCCTAGAACTTAGAACTACTTAAACCTAACTAACCTAAGGACATCACACACATCCACGCCCAAGGCAGGATTCGAACCTGCGACCGTAGCAGTCGCACGGTTCCGGACTGAAGCGCCTAGAACCGCTTGGCCACCGCGGCCGGCTTCTCTGCCAATTTTAGCACCCTCTTTCAAACTCACTGATTTGACGGCACAGTTCGCGCATACGTCTTGAAACGTCCCCTCAGAAAAATTATACACGACTTTGCTTAAACTGACACACAATAGTTTTTAGCGCAACGCAATCTGACTTTCAATAATCCCTACAAGATAATGGCCCTGACTAACATTAACCTATATGTTTCACAAATCACTTACCTCACAAAAATCTTCGTTATCGAACTACTGCAATACAGCGAGCGCCACTACTGCCAGCTAACTAAAAGATTCAAACTACGGAACTCACTAACTACTGATAGGCACAGTTAGCAAATGAAAGATTTTAATAGAGAACAAACAATGTATTTACCTTTATAGTCATAATATATATATCAATTCATGACACCAATTCTTACAAATTTCAAAACTCCGCCATCTCTCTCCCCACGTCCACCACCGCTGGTGGCTCACCTCCAACTGCGCAACGCTACGCACTGTTAACATCCAGCCGCCCAACACTACAATGGCAGACAACAATGCAAACCAGCCACAGACTGCACACGGCACAGCCAGTGATTTTCATACAGAGCGCTACGTGGCGGCGGCGTTACCATTAAAAAAAAACCTAAACAGCCTACTTACAGTCTACGAGGCATCGTGCACGTCTGATCAGGTCGCACTGATCTATTATCTTCGATTTATGGCAATAACGAGAGCCACAGGCACATTTTACCGGTAGGTGTTGTTGTGCAGCGATATCGATGTTGACCTTGAATTCGCGCCGACGTGGTACAAATGCTAATCGTTTCTGCAGAAAACACTAATGTACGTGTCCTGTGGATACGAGAGTCCTATCTGTAGTCGTTCAATGTGTTCTGTTTTTTTTCTGAACATGAGTGGATATTTCAGACAGCCGTAGATTGTGTCTTGCGCAAGTATGTCTGAAGGACTTTGCATAGTGCTCCGTAAAAGACAAAACACTGCAAAATAGAACAGAATCATATCGCCTCTGGTTCATATTAAATTAGGTCTGATGAAGAATTTTGCAAAGGCTTTTGACGAAAGGAGCCCCAAGATCAATGAGGCCAAGTTGAAAAAAGGTTTGTTGATCAAACCATAAATTATAGAATTTTTAGTCGATGAGACTTTTGAAGCCAAATTCATGAATGTTAAGTTATATGCTTGAACTTCATTCATAGCCATTACACAACCACAAAAACTAGGATGTGGATTGTAATTAAGAATAAGCTTTTTACGTTCGTACCTTAATTTTTTCCTATCAAACTTGTTTGCTGTTAGCTATAAGCAAGGGAACCCTCACACCAAAACATTCTGACCACGTTTTATTCCTGTCAGTGGTATTAGAATCCTTTAATGATGAGCGATTACTACCGGTTTTTCTTTAGAAAAACTGATAAAACATCTTTCAAAGAAAAGCATCCTCATCTCGTTCCTCCAAATAAAATTACTCTCAACTCTGTAATACTTAAATGCCTCCAGCAACAATTATTGTTTGATGACGAATGTGTTTTTTGTGTAAAATGATGATTGTTCACATGTTTAAAGTAAATATTAGAATAACTTTTGGGTTACGTGTTCTCTACACTAGCTTATTTAATGTTCACCACATACTAAATATAAAAGCGATATTATTTCGTTTTCATTTACTATACCAGAAACGTGACGTGACAGAGATAATGTGTCTGCGCCTGAGAATTCAGCACATCAATCTGGGTAAATCTACTATCTTTCCAATTAGATGCAGAAAAATAGTTTCAGTTTATTGACCTGTATAATTAGCAATGAGGAATAGCTCAGTAGCAGTGCACTTGAAGAGGAAGTGACATCTCTAAAACTGGGAAACAAAAACACAGGTAAAAGAAGGTAACTGCAAAGAAACCATGTGTAAAAGATGAAATACTTCACATGATCGAAAAAATGTTCAAATGTGTGTGAAATCTTACGGGACTTAACAGCGGAGGTCATCAGTACCTAAGCTTACACACTACTTAACCTAAATTATTCTAAGGACAAACACACACACCCATGCCCGAGGGAGGACTCGAACCTCCGCCGGGACCAGCCGCACAGTCCATGACTACAGCGCCTTAAACCGTGCGGCTAACCCACGCGGCACATGATCGATGAAAGACGGAAGTACAAAAACGTTCATGCAAGTTCAGGAATACAGAAATACAAATCGCCGAAGAATGAAACCAAAAGGAAGGGCAGGCAAGCTAAGATGAAATGATTTGCATGCCAAATGTGAAGAAATCGAAAAAGAAATGGTTGTCGCAAGCACTGACTCAGCATATAAGAAACTCAAAACAAACTTCGGTGAAATTAAAACCAAGAGTGTTAACATTAAGAGTGCAACGGAAATTCCACTGTTAAATGCAGAGGAGAGAGCGGATACGTGGAATGAGTACACTGAAGGCCTCTATGAGATATGTCTGATTCGATAAAAGAAGAAACAGGAGTCTGTTTAGAAGAGATAGGGGATCCAGTATTATAATCAGAATTTAAGAGAACTTTGTAGGATTTAAGATCAAATAAGGCAGAAGAAATAAATAATATTCCATCAGAATTTCTAAAATCATTGGGGAAGTGACAATAAAACGACCCTTCTCGTTGGGGTGGGGGGGGGGTGGGGGGGGTAACATGCATGAGTCTGGTGACATACCATCTCGGTTCCGGAAAAATAGCATCCACACGATTCCGAAGATTGCGGACAAGAATACTATACAGAAGAATGGAAAAGAAAATTGATCATGTGTTAGATAACGAACAGTTTGGCTTCAGGAACGGTAAAGGCGACAGAGAGGCAATTCTGACGTTGCGGTTCATAATGGAAGCAAGACTAAAGAAAATTCAAGGCATGTTCATAGCATTTTTCGACGTGGAAAAAGCGTTCCAGAGTATAAAATGGTGCAAGATGTTCGAAATCCTGAAAAAATAGGGGTAAACTATAGGAAGAGACGCGTAGTAAACAATATGTACCAGAGCCGATAATAGGAGTGGACGAGCAAGAACGAGACGCTCGGATTGAAAAGGGTGTAAGACAGAGATGTAATCTTTTGCCCCAATTGTTCAATCTGTACATCGAAGAAGCGATGACGGGAATAAAACAAAGGTTCAGGAGTGGAATTAAAATTCAAGGTGAAAGGATACCAATGATAAGATTCGCTGATGGCATTGATATTCTGAGTGAAAGTGAACTGGAATTACATGATCTGCTCAATGGAATGAACAGTCTCATGAGTACAGAATATGGAGTGAGAGTAAATCGAAGAAAGACGAAAGTAATGGATTTATCAGAAATGAGAATAGCGAGAAATTTAACATCAGGTCTGATGGTCACGAAGTAGATGATGTTAAAGAATTCTACTACCCAGGTAGAAAACTAATCAATGACGGACGGAGCAACAAGGACATCAAAAGCAGACTAGCGCTGGCAAAAAGGTTATTCCTGGCCGAGAGGTATCTAGTATCTAACGTGAGTCTTAATTTGAGGAATAAATTTCTGAGAATGTACGTTTGGACAGCAGCGTCTTATGGTAGTGGAACGTGGACTGTGAGAAAACTGGAACAGAAGAGAATCGAGTCGCTTGAATTGCGGTGCTACAGACGAATGTTGAAAATTAGGTGGACTGAGAGGGTAAGGAACGAGGAGGTTCTGCGCAGAATCGAAAAGGAGAGGAATATGTGGAAAACACTGCCGAGGATAAGGGATAGGATGATAACACGTTTGTTAAGACATCGGGGAATGACATCCAATGTACTAGAGGGAGCTGAAAAGGGCAAAAGCTACAGGGGAACAGAGATTGTAATATGTTGTTATTGTGGTCTTCAGTCCTGAGACTGGTTTGACTCAGCTCTCCATGCTACTCTATCCTATGCAAGCTTCATCATCTCCCAATACCTACTGCAACCTGCATCCTTCTGTATCTGTTTGGTGTATTCATCTCTTGGTCTCCCTCTACGATTTTTACCCGCCACGCTGCCCTCCAATACCAAATTGGTGATCCGTTGATGCCTCAGAACATATCCTACCAACCGATCCCTTCTTCTAGTCAAATTGTGCGATATCCAATAAATAATTGAGGCAGTAGATTGCAAGTGATGGTTGACCGAGCGGCTCTAGGCGTTTTAGTCTGGAATCGCGCTACCGCTAAGGCCGCAGGTTCGAATCCTACCTCGGGCATGGGTGCGTGTGATATCCTTAGGTTAGTTAGGTTTAAGTAGTTCTAAGTTCTAGGGGACTGATGGCCTCAGAAGTTATGTCCCATAGTGAAGTGATACTCTGATATGAAGCGGTTGACACAGCAGAGGAATTCGTGGCGGTCACATTACGCCAGCCAGAATACTGACAGCTCAAAACTAAATAAATAAATTGGACTTCATACGAAAGGCAGCATATTGGAAACCTGGACAACTGCCGCACTTTGTTTCTGTAAAGCACCCCGTGTGAAAGGTATGATGAACTGAGTTCAAACTTTCCGTGTACATTTTGTGTCAGGTTACAATCTGATGGCATAGGCGGGCGGAGACAAATGTCGGGCAGTGGTCAGAAAGGCCGGCAGCAGCGGATTAGTTATGCAAATGAAGATGGCGAGAAAACGAAGCGAGGCGCGGTGTCGTGCACGATAGCAGGTGGGCGCATGGGAAGCGGACGGCTCCGGCAGCTTTTCACACGGGAAACCCTCTACCCAGCACGACACGTAGAGGAGCACGGGCGCCAGAGTGACAGGGTGTGATTACACACGCTTTAATTGCCGATCAAAATATGCGTCCCGCCGAGGTTACCAGCCAGGTCGAAGGCGTCATTAGTGCGCTGCTCCGTTTCCGAATAGCGCTCTGTTCGGTGAAGAACATTACTGCAATGTTAAATCGAAAGAAAAGAACACACTATGCGTGGCGAACATTTTTGCTTTTACTGATGTTCCGTTCAGGGTCGTCGTGTTTTTCCGCCGAGTGGATAAGGCGATCTGAGAATCTAATTGCTCTCGTCCGGTTCTAGCAGTCATTCAGTCTGGCTATGGCGACCTTGAAGTTCTTGGGATCACAGCTTACTGGCATCACAGAGCAAACCTGTGCCTACAACAAAAAACAAAATTGACAACTGCCTGCTGGAGTGACCGTGCGGTTCTAGGTGCTAGAGTCTGGAGCCGAGCGACCGCTACGGTCGCAGGTTCGAATCCTGCCTCGGGCATTGATGTGTGTGATGTCCTTAGGTTAGTTAGGTTTAATTAATTCTAAGTTCTAGGCGACTGATGACCTCAGCAGTTAAGTCGCATGGTGCTCAGAGCCAAAATTGACTACTCAGCGGTCGGTAGCGGTCAAACAGGGGAAAGGAAGGGACTTGAGCAGCAATGGATCAGCGCTTTCCTAAACGCTTTCGGCTTCTCGTTGATTCAACGTCATGACACTGTCTTGCTGTCATCAGGACTGAGGGCCGTATATGTTTTTTAAGGACACATTTTTGCTGTTTTGTTTAATTTTAAAAAAATCTTTTTTAAATTTCTTATTATTGTCTATACCGCGTGCAGTATAAATCATTGCCGGCCAGCGTGGCCGAGCGGTTCTAGGCCCTACCGCTGCGGTGGGAGGTTCGAATCCTGCCTAGGGCATGGACGTGTGTGATGTCCTTAGGTTAGTTAAGTTTAAGTAGTTCTAAGTTCTAGGGGACTGATGACCTTAGAAGTTAAGTCCCATTGTACTCAAAGCCATTTGAACAATATGTCATTAAAATGTCATTACTAGTTTCTCAACCGCCGGATGACGATACACTAGTGTGCCACGAATGCGTCAGGTGTGTCGCGCGATTCTTAATGTCTTCTTATCGTACGCAGATAGAATTTGTAGTACGTAAAAGATTGTCTCCAGATCGTGTCTTGGAGTAGCCCAATTTGCAACAAATCGCCCGTCATTACATGGGGCTACACACGTATTGTAAATAATAATTACACATTTTTTATTCAATTCTAGAACTCATTTCATGAATAATCTTCACCAAGAAAGTCGCATTTTTGTGCTGCAGGTGACATTCTTTGAACCTTTGTCGGTGTAGCCTTTGACTCTTTGTCGACTTTGTCAGCTGTCTCGGTAAAAAAACTACGGTCGATACTTATAGTGGATTTCTGGAGATGCTGGGTTATTCCTCTTTCAATTCGCTATACATATAAGAGGGCCGACGTCACACTCTCAGTTTCCAAATGCAATTTCCACTCTGCAGCGGCGTGTGAGCTGATGTGAAACTTCCTGGCAGATTAGAACTGTGTGCCGGACCAAGACTCGAACTCAGGACCTTTGCCTTTCGCAGGCAAGTGCTCAGCCAACTTAGCTACCCAAGCACGACTCACGACCCGTCCTCACAGCTGGTCTCCTACCTTCCAAACTTCGCAGAAGCTCTCCTGCTGATCCAGGAAAATTAAAAGTCCTGGAAGAGAGGATTTGCTGAGACACAGCTTAGCCACAGCCTGGGAGATGTTTCCAGGATGAAATTTCCTCCCTGCAGCGGAGTGTGTGCTAGTATGAAACTTCCTGGCAAAGGTTTTAATCGGCCAGGAAGTTACTCCCTCAGTTGTTTTTTTTTTCTGGTAATCAGTTGTCGCATGTCTTTTTCTCGCTTCTTGGTACAATTTTATAGTTTCAGTAGTTACGTGCATTTGCTAGATTCTGTTCAAATTTCTTACTTAATGAGGTTGCGAGATTTGTATGTCGTAGTTGTCCCATTATAACAAAATATGTGTTCTGTGTACTTTACATGTTTGCTGCTCTTTACGTTCCTGCTTAAGAGGAATAAGATACTTTTATTGTATGTCTCATTTTTATGTTCGTATATTCCTGTCATTCACGGAATAGACAGTGTGTTGAAAGGAGACTATAAGATGAACTTCAATGAAAGCAAAACGAGGATAATGAAATGCAGTCGAATTAAATCGGGTGATGCTGAGGGAATTAGATTAGGAAATTAAATACTTAAAGTAGTAGACGAGTTTTGCTACTTGGGGAGCAAAATAACAGATAATAGTCAACCAGGAGACTGACAATGGCAAGGAAAGCGTTTCTAAAGAAGAGAAATTTGTTAACATCGAGTATAGATTTAAGTGTCAGGAAGTCGTTTATGCAAGTATTTGTATGTAGTGTAGCAATGCATAGAAGCCGGCAGGTGTGGCCGTGCGGTTCTCGGCGCTTCAGTCTGGAACCGCGTGACCGCTACGGTCGCAGGTTCGAATCCTGCCTCGGGCATGGATGTGTGTGGTGTTCTTAGGTTAGTTAGGTTTAAGTAGTTCTAAGTTCTAGGGAACTGATGACCACAGATGTTAAGCCCCATAGTGCTCAGAGCTATTTGAACCATGTATAGAAGTGAAACATGGACGATAAATAGTTTGGACAAGAAGAGAATAGAAGTTTTCGAAATGTGGTCTACAGAAGAATGCTGAAGATTAGATGGGTAGATCGTGTAACTAATGAGGACATACTGAATAGAATTGGAGAGATGGTAAATTTGTGATAAAACTTGACTAGAAGAAGGGATCGGTTGGTAGGGCGTGTTCTGAGGCTTCAAGGGATCGCCAATTTAGTATTGGAGGGCAGCGTGGAGGGTAACAAACGTAGAGGGAGAGCAAGAGCTGAATACAGTAAGCAGACTCAGAAGGATCTGGGTTGCAGTAGGTACTTTGAGAACAAGAGGCTTGCACAGGATGGAGTAGCATGGAGACCAGTCTCTGGACTGAAGACCACAAGAACAACAACAATATTCCTGTTCAAGAGCCTTAAGTTATTGAAAATAGTACTGTATCTAATTTATGTGTTTGCTTTTTTGCATCTAGAAAAAAAAATCACATGCAGGAGTGTTGCGTCTCGATAGCTGGGAGCACGCCCATGTGAGTAACATCTTCAGCAAAAACTGAATACTCCAACAAGATAAAATCAATTACATCAAAACAATGTGTAATGAGGTAAAAAATAAATAAATTGAGTGAAATCTCATTAAGCGTGATTTGAACTAGTGGATTTTACCTTGAAGGTTTATTCAGTTTTTTTGAAGGACATGCTCCCAGTTGCTTAGAACATGCAGAGTTTTCAATAGGCTGTATGTTGATGTGTTTCTTACATAACGTGAGTGATAAGATGACTGCCTAGTCAACTGAAAGTAGTCGCTATATTTTGACGTTTTGTACCGGATGCTATATAGTATGTCATAAAACTTCAAAAATTGTTTTCTATTTTTTTGTTGAAGTAATCAGCAACCAGTTTTACAAAGGAAATTTTGTTTCCTTAACCCGTTTCAGGAACTTATTGCCTTTCTTCAGAAGATTGTACGGGAAAACATGCCACAAATAAGTTGAAGTTAGATACGAATATTCGAGTTTAAGAAGGAAAATTTTAAAAATTTATAGATAAGAAATATTATATACTTATAAGTATCGTTTTATTTCGAGTGTCAAAAATCAGATGAATACCGCATATTGCTGTCGTTCTAAAAAGATTCAAGAGCAATATTTAATACAATAATGAATTCGTTAATGAAACCGCTTGAACAATAAAATTTCTTTTGTCAGCTGGTTGCTGATTATTTCAATAAATACAGCTAGAGTTGCTGAAGATGGATAAAATACTAATATTTTCTAACTTATAGAAATCTGTATTTTATCGCTGTCGCGTATTCTGACAATGTCAGTTTAATTAATTTACACCGTTGGATTTAATGTTGACTTCTAATAATGGCGACTGCAATTACGACCGTAGTGTTAGCAGAACAGGGTGCGTATTTCTGCCTCGTCTTTCCCTATACTGCTGTCTTAAGTCGCTACTGCACTTCAATAGTGGTGTCTATTATCCCAAATTGCACAAAGGTAAGATACGATTAGACGAATCAATGCCTCCAGATGCCACTGTTTGTGGAATGTTACAACTCGCTATCGAAGTAACTTCATGCCCTGGGAGATGCTGTAATCTAGGATACGTTGAGAAATCGGTACAATCGTAGACCTCTTGTATTTGCAACCCTGCCGCGCTGCACACGTCGCCAGCTGTTGCTTTCGCGAGCAGTCAGAAGCCGCCAGCACATTACTGGTCTCGCAGACGTCCTCCAGTTACGCCTCTTGCTCTGCTGCATAGATTGTTATCGTGAATGTATGAGCTAAAAGCATTATCCTTGTCACCTAGACGTCTGGCCCGACACGCCAGCATTTGCGCAAACAGTCCTTGGAATCTTAACAACGAAGGTTAGCGGAAGCAGTTGAGGAGGCTCGCAGTCTGCTCACATGCACGACGCTGTTATCCTCAAAATAGCGGTGATGAATTTTGTAAGGAAAGAGGAATTTCCAGCTCTGGATCTGTTAAAGTATTCCAACCGTGCATTTCCAGTAGCAACACGTCAGCAACACTCTTCGGGAGACAAATGAAGCCGTTTTGTTCTACGGTGACATCAGTGTGACATCGTAGCTGTTATGTTTTAATTAGGTGATGCCATTTGAGACTTAACACTGTTTTCATCGGAGGCACTCCCTGAAATAAATTCATTAAATGTTAACAGCAGTAACCGCAACATAATGGGTCCAAGCCGATAATTTTATTCGTTTTTGTCTTTCCCTTTTGTTCCTCAGTATAATTCGACTGATAACAACATTAGAAACAAAAGAAAGTGGTAACGTAGAACCTCACTCCTCCTCAAACTGTAAAGACCAATACTGAAAATATATTTCATATCGAGCAAAAGGCAAGTTAACAACTGCAAAATCTCACGGACAAGACAGAATCAAGCAAGCAATTCGCTGTAGAGGTTGTATTGAACAGTAATCATGTGTATTAGCATTCCTGTGTGTAGAAAGGCGTGGTATCGTCTATTGTACGAGGTGCATTCAAGTTCTAAGGCCTCCGATTTTTTTCTCCGGACTGGAAAGAGATAGAAAATGCGGCTTTTTTTCAAATGAGGCCGCGTTCATTGTCAAAACGTCCCAGAGATGGCAGCGCCGTACGGCAGATGGAATTTTACCGCCAGTGGCGAGAATGAGAACTGTTTAAGTACTTAAAATGGCGACGTTTTCCTTACTTGAACAGCGTGCAATTATTCGTTTTCTGAATTTGCGTGGTGTGAAACCAATTAAAATTCATCGACAGTTGAAGGAGACATGTGGTGATGGAGTTATGGATGTGTCGACAGTGTGTTCGTGGGTGCGACAGTTTAATGAAGGCAGAACATAGTGTGACAAAAAACCGAAACAACCTCAGGCTCGCACAAGCTGGCCTGACAACATGATCGAGAAAGTGGAGAGAATTGTTTTGGGGGATCGCCGAATGACTGTTGAACAGATCGCCTCCAGAGTTGGCATTTCTGTTGGTTCTGTGCACACAATCCTGCATGACGACCTGAAAAAGCGAAAAGTGTCATCCAGATGGGTGCCACGAATGCTGACGGACGACCACATAGCTGCCCATGTGGCATGTTGCCAAGCAATGTTGACGCGCAACGACAGCATGAATGGGACTTTCTTTTTGTCGGTTGTGACAATGGATGAGACATGGATGCCATTTTTCAGTCCAGAAACAAAGCGCCAGTCAGCTCAATGGAAGCACACAGATTCACCGCCACCAAAAAATTTCGGGTAACCGCCAGTGCTGAAAAAATGATGGTGTCCATGTTCTGGGACAGCGAGGGCGTAATGCTTACCCATTGCGTTCCAAAGGGCACTAAGGTAACAGGTGTATCCTACGAAAATGTTTTGAAGAACCAATTCCTTCCTGCACTGCAACAAAAACGTCCGGGAAGGTCTGCGCGTGTGCTGTTTCACCAAGACACCGCACCCGCACATCGAGCTAACGTTACGCAACAGTTTCTTCGTGATAATAACTTTGAAGTGATTCCTCATGCTACCTACTCACCTGACCTAGCTCCTAGTGACTTTTGGCTTTTTTCAACAATGACAGACGCTCTCCGTGGCCGCACATTCACCAGCCGTGGTGCTATTGCCTCAGCGATTTTCCAGTGGTCAAAACAGACACCTAAAGAAGCCTTCGCCGCTGCCATGGAATTATGATGTCAGCGTTGTGAAAAATGTGTACGTCTGCAGGACGATTACGTCGAGAGGTAACGCCAGTTTCATCGATTTCGGATGAGTAGTTAATTAGAAAAAAAATCGGAGGCCTTAGAACTTGAATGCACCCCGTAAACAGTGTACGCCTTGTCTGTAAAACAGCTGCGCCATTTACTTCCGCTGTGCATATGTACTCCCTTTGTTACTACTTTGTATACACATCAGCAATAAGTTTACGATTGATATTCTAGGGAACTACCAGTCCAACATTAATTAAATTACCTAACATTTATTTCCTTTCTCCACTCTGAGGAGTGGGGTGTTTGGCATCGAGAAATCTGGTTCATTTCAGCCACTTATTAGGCACGATGGTAGATTGCCAGCTGCAGCATTTGCGATACAGCCAAACGAAACCTTCGGAATAATTAGTCAGAAAGGAATGGTTGGAAGTACTTTTAACGTTTTCCGTGGTGGTTGAGTCTCTCTTTCTCCCTCTGTCCATCTGTGTGTGTATGTCTGTAAAAATATGTGTTGTTAATGAAATTAGAAATCCATATATTTCTTTCGTACCTTACGTACAACAATGTCGAGTTCTGGAAGTCACCTGATGGCTGACGGAAAACTCCGGAAATTCTTAATCGGATCTGGGACATTCCACCAGCTTCTGAATTCTTTCCGTAATGATGCTGTTCATTGTCTCAGACGAAAAAATAAAGACGGAGTGTGCGTGTATGTGTGTGTGTGTGTGTGTGTGTGTGTGTGTGTGTGAGAGAGTGTTTGTGTGTATGTGTGTGTGTGTATGTGGTGTGTCTGTATGTGTGAAAATAGATGATTGCGGCTTACATACGTATGATGCCATGAAGTTAAAAAAAAAACTTATATAAAACCACATTGCCTCGGTCCTTACTATAAATAATTGCTGTTAACTTTGTAAGTAGGCTGTTTAGGTTTTTATGTTGGTAACGCCACGTAGCGCTCTATACGAAAATCACTGACTGTGCTGTGTGCAGTCTGTGGCTGGTTTGCATTGTTTTAATTTCCTATTGTAGTGTTGGGCAGTTGGCTGTTAACAGCGCGTAGCGTTGCGCAGTTGGAGGTGAGCCGCCAGCAGTGGTGGATGTGGGGAGAGAGATGCTAGAATTTTAAGAGCGGACGATCTGGACGTGTGTCCGCCAGAAAGAGTAAATTTGTAATACTAGATATCATTGAGCACTATTAAGGTAAATACATTATTTGTTGTCTATCAAAATCTTTCATTTGCTAAATATGTCTATCAGTAGCTAGTGCCTTCAGTAGTTTGCATCTTTTATTTAGCTGGCAGTAGTGGCGCTCGCTGTATTGCAGTAGTTCGGGTAACGAAGATTTTAGTGAGGTAAGTGATTTGTGAAAGGTATAGGTTAATGTTAGTCAGGGCCATCCGTTTGTAGGAATTATTGAAAGTCAGATTGCTCTAAGAATATTGTGTGCCAGTTTAGTGTTGATAAGAATAAGTAAAGAGAGAAATGTCTGAGTACGTCCAGTTCTGCTCAGCTGTTTTAAAATCAAATAACGTAAGAGGTTTATCAGCACAATCATTCATTAATTTTTCTAAGAGGACGTTTCAACTTTCCTCATAATTTACGTCCCATAGTGGGATCCAATACGCATGTTCTCGTCCGGCTTGGCGTGTTACTATCAATGCAAACGTCTGTACGTTAATCACTTGTGCCTATCTTACATCACTTCACATATGTTCTCCACACTTACAGAACTACTCAACTAAATGCAGTGGCTCTACTGTTGCAAACAAAGTTTCATGGAAGCCAGGCTAGCAACATTTTCAGATAAAACTGTCAACTCTCTCTTTCCATTTTGGCAATGAACTCTCGGCACGGCTGGTTACAAATACAAATTTATGCAACACTGACTTTTAGTTCCACATCTCTCAGCTGAACAGAGCAATTCTTTCTTTTTCATTTCTCTATTGGCGCAGAGTCGGTATGGATATTTAACGGATTTGATTTTTTAAATATAACTTGTTAATATACTGTATAGGGGTGGTGTGATGTCCTTCCTGTCGCCACCCCATTTCCCCCGGTATGCCGACCTCGATTCACAGGATGTATGACTGTTTCCCGGGTAGTAAGTTCTCCATAACTCTGTCACTGAAAACGTGTAGTCACGGCCTGCCGAGAGATGGATGCACGGCGTGCCAGTCACTGTACTTCACGAAATTTATCATAGAACGATGTACCCGTGTTGTCAACCAAGCCCGTTTTAACACACTGCCCAACCTCGTCAGAGCCAGAGGTGGCAGCCTGGACTACTAACTTTCACATCCTGTATATCCCCAAATGACCTACCAGGTTAATTACATATACACTCCTGGAAATTGAAATAAGAACACCGTGAATTCATTGTCCCAGGAAGGGGAAACTTTATTGACACATTCCTGGGGTCAGATACATCACATGATCACACTGACAGAACCACAGGCACATAGACACAGGCAACAGAGCATGCACAATGTCGGCACTAGTACAGTGTATATCCACCTTTCGCAGCAATGCAGGCTGCTATTCTCCCATGGAGACGATCGTAGAGATGCTGGATGTAGTCCTGTGGAACGGCTTGCCATGCCATTTCCACCTGGCGCCTCAGTTGGACCAGCGTTCGTGCTGGACGTGCAGACCGCGTGAGACGACGCTTCATCCAGTCCCAAACATGCTCAATGGGCGACAGATCCGGAGATATGGTTGGCCAGGGTAGTTGACTTACACCTTCTAGAGCACGTTGGGTGGCACGGGATACATGCGGACGTGCATTATCCTGTTGGAACAGCAAGTTCCCTTGCCGGTCTAGGAATGGTAGAACGATGGGTTCGATGACGGTTTGGATGTACCGTGCACTATTCAGTGTCCCCTCGACGATCACCAGAGGTGTACGGCCAGTGTAGGAGATCGCTCCCCACACCATGATGCCGGGTGTCGGCCCTGTGTGCCTCGGTCGTATGCAGTCCTGATTGTGGCGCTCACCTGCACGGCGCCAAACACGCATACGACCATCATTGGCACCAAGGCAGAAGCGACTCTCATCGCTGAAGACGACACGTCTCCATTCGTCCCTCCATTCACGCCTGTCGCGACACCACTGGAGGCGGGCTGCACGATGTTGGGGCATGAGCGGAAGACGGCCTAACGGTGTGCGGGACCATAGCCCAGCTTCATGGAGACGATTGCGAATGGTCCTCGCCGATACCCAAGGAGCCACAGTGTCCCTAATTTGCTGGGAAGTGGCGGTGCAGTCCCCTACGGCACTGCGTAGGATCCTACGGTCTTGGCGTGCATCCGTGCGTCGCTGCGGTCCGGTCACAGGTCGACGGGCACGTGCACCTTCCGCCGACCAACATCGATGTACTGTGCAGACCTCACGCTCCACGTGTTGAGCAATTCGGCGGTACGTCCACCCGGCCTCCCGCATGCCCATTATACGCCCTCGCTCAAAGTCCGTCAACTGCACATACGGTTCACGTTCACGCTGTCGCGGCATGCTACCAGTGTTAAAGACTGCGATGGAGCTCCGTATGCCACGGCAAACTGGCTGACACTGACGGCGGCGGTGCACAAATACTGCGGAGCTAGCGCCATTCGACGGCCAACACCGCGGTTCCTGGTGTGTCCGCTGTGCCGTGCGTGTGATCATTGCTTGTACAGCCCTCTCGCAGTGTCCGGAGCAAGTATGGTGGGTCTGACACACCGGTGTCAATGTGTTCTTTTTTCCATTTCAAGGAGTGTATTTTCTTCGATACTGTATAAGAAAAATAAGTTAAATATCGTTGTTTGCTATTCTTCCTGGTGCTGCAATTTTTATGGCCAACAATATACAATTCTATATTCCGCTTACTACTTCTTCACTATTACTGCATATTAAACACAGTTTCTTAGTTCGCAAGATAGTCTTATCAGGTAATCAGGCGCACTAAATCTAGTGGCACCGGTTAAACCTTATCTGCCCGAATAAATTTTTTGTTTGGAAAAAATGTTAATTTACTAATTTAATGTACACGTCAGTTAAATAATGCAGCAAAATTATTTTCAAATTTTTCTGATCTATGTATTGTTCAGAACAGCATGTTGCCATATGGAACCACTAGGTCATTATAAAACCTTTTTGTGATGTTAATTATGTAATGTTAATTATTCAGTTTTGGAGGGGGGGGGGGCATATATGAACAATGCACACATAAAAAATGTACGTTTTAAAAACTAAGGAACAATGAACAGAAAATAGCAGTTTCTGTATGAAGAAGTATAAATATTTTCACAAATTTACTGTGCAATATTTGTGTCCTCATTACATTTGATGGAAGGACAGAAAACATTCCAAGTTTAGGCAAAAATTACACTTTGCACACATTGTACTGATTTACGTCCGTCTCCTGCATAACTCTTCTTTTTATTATCTTTTGTCTTTTTTATAAGATGATCCATTCTGTCACAGTGAATTTCATCCAAGACTCAGATGGCTGTTCGGAAGCCACAGGGCCGTCCGGGACTTTCTGGTTTTGTCCCGAAACCAGTAAGATATTTCTGATCTATTATTCTTCTGAATTCGAGTTGCGGCACATCATGTCCTGAGTTCTTGTACAATATCCAAGCATTGCGGATGGAGACATCTACTAGCCACGAGGAAATAGGCCAGTACCATTCTAGTTACGTATTCTGATACTCTGCTTAGCTATATCTTGATCCATCCGCTCAATGAAAATACCTTCAACAGGAAGAGTAGTGTGCTCTACAGATTGTCCACTCTCATCCCCAAACACTATATCTAGAGCTTCTCTTCGCGTTACATCGCGGTCAAGACACACCGGAGAATCACTGCGAGAAAAAAAGAGTGCCTGAAAATAGGGTGTACTACACATAAAAGGTAATGAAATCTTTTCCCGCTGCCAAGTGGTACCACTTGCAATCTGGAGAGGGGCGGAGACTAAATGTTATACTATAACCAGTTTCTTTATGCTGACATAAAATATTAAACTTAAATCAAACAATTTGCAGAATCTTAGGATTGCAAGTAAAATATTATATGAGATAAGAAATATCATCATTACGAAATCTGACATATCCATATCCTCTTTGGAGAATATTAACGTTGTAACTCTGAGACAGAGGTATGCAGACTAACTGAGTTTCAAGTTAAAAACTATGTTACCAATTGTTGTAAATGAAATGAGTGAAACAATGTCGTGAAACGCGAGCAAAAGACAGTTAAAGCCAGTGCTGCTCTATGACAACGCTAGGTTGTTAAGGATTAACTTTTGTTGACAATGATATTGAAATAGTTATGACCATATTACATAACACGTTATGCTATTTTTTTACACCACCGGAAACCTTGTCCATCTTTCCAGTCTCTCGAATTTCTCAATACATTTTGCGTTTATAAATCCTATTGTTTTCCTGTTCTTTGTATTTATACCGTACACCTCCATATTAAACGTAATTCGTTGAGTGTCAAGGTCTGAAAGTAATTTGGATATAGATTTCCCACTACGAGTCTACAGTATGGATGTGGTACAAAAAGAAGTTCCCGTATATACAGAAATTAGATGGCGTTATTCCCATCTATTTTGTGCCGTTGTGGCTAAACATTAGTCATTTTTTACCCAAGCAAATGCCCCAGCATTTAACCACTATGATTTTAATAGTCTGGTCTATGCAGGGAGGAAGATAGAGATAACAGATGTCTCTGGGAATTTATTTCTCTGTTTCTTAGTGATGAAAAAAATCTTTTCACAAATAACAACACCTTCCTGATAAGCCGGCCGCCGTGCCCATGTGGTTCTAGGCGCTGCAGTCCGGAACCGCGGTCGCAGGTTCGAATCCTGCCTCGGGTATGGATGTGTGCGATGTCCTTAGGTTAGTTAGGTTTAAGTAGTTCTAAGTTCTAGGGGACTGATGACCTAAGATGATAAGTCCCATTATGCTCAGAGCCATTTGAACCATTTGAACCTTCCTGATAGCGTCCATACTGACGAATAAACTGTGCAGCAAATTACACTGGCTGTTGCTTTCAGTCGATGTAGGGTGTAAGTGAACTGTACAAAACAATTCCTTGAGAACCCTTAGGCTAGCCCCAAGACAAATGCCCAAGACAATTTGACGCAGGCGAACTTATTACGTAACAACAGCGGGCACGGTTGTCGGTAGGGAGTTAGTCGGATCAAAGTACTGGAGCTCACATAGTGCCAGGTACAGAAAGCTTGCTAAAAGCGAAAATTGACAGCAATGAGATTTTTTGTGTACATATGAGTGTATATGTAAAGGAGAGGCTAATTGGAAATGGAGGTACTTTGTTGGACACAGTGGAGAAGGAATTCAATTCCACAGAGACAGAAATACAATTAGCATCTGAGAGTTATCGGGCTCAGTATTAGGGAGAGGAATAAATTTATAACAGTATACTTTTATCGACCGCAAGGTCAGCTCATAGATGCAAGCGAAAGCTTTAGAGAAAACCTCTGCTTCCTAGTATGCGCATTTCCCAGTTATACTGTCGTCATTGGATGAGACTTAAATCGTCAGACAATCGACTGGAATGGTTACAATATTGTAAGTGGCGCGTTTAACAAAAAATTCAACAGATAAAATAATAATAAGAGTTTGCAATTGAAAGTCTAACATTCTGCGTGTTTGTTCGTGTCTCCCTACCACTTTCGCGCAACGACGCTCTGAGCGTGTTTTTTAGGGAATTGACTAGTTTGAACCTGGGACCTGCTGCTGGTAAGGAGACGCCAGACCTCACATGACATGTAGAATTCAGAAGAGTTCAGTGAGACTAGCGATGATTCAACCAAATACTTAATTATTTCAGCGTCAGCTCCACTCCACTCCCTGTAAAAGAATCTTAATACTAACTAAATTTAGTGGAAGGAGTTCAAGGCTTTCCTATTTTAAGTTAGCTGGTAAAATAACGTCGAAAAAGCAGTTAAGTTTACCATTGGAAATTTTATTCTACTCACAAAACATTGTTTATAAATTGCACTGTTAATAAAAGGAGATGTTTTAATACAGGATGGCAAAAACCAACTGCGTTCGACAAAAATGTGAACGAATATTCCCTGAATGGGTTTCCAAGTTCTACAATGGATCGAAGGATGACCTATGCCATATCACATCTATAATCTAGGTTTAAATTAAGTTTCACAAAAGAGAAAGCTATCAAAATGGTCTACAGTGACCCTCAATCATCTTTAATTACTTATCTAACTTGTCGTAAATTACAGTGGCTGATGTGGCTTCTCAATAAATATATAAGAGAAAACTCATCGCGTTTCAGATTTTTACTTCAGGTGGCAAATGTGAACACCATGAGCTTTAATTGACGATCGACACTAGTATTATGCAAAAAGGGGGTGTAACAGATGAGAGTTCTGCAATTCTGAGTGAAGCTTTATGCATTGTTATGCGGCATCGCATGCGTTCATTACCTTGTCAGTCTTCGTCATGGGGCGGCGGGCAGCACAGCTCCGCTCACCTCGCCTTCTCGGAAGCCACTGTCTAGTAACTTCACCTTACTTCAATTTACCGAAGCTGGTTAAAAAAAAAAAAAACTATCTGGCTGTGTTTTCATCTGACCAATCAGGGTCTCAATGTTAACCTTAAGCTGCGCCTACAAAAATTCTGTCTATCCAATGAGAAACGTTATACTTTTCGTGGTGGGGCAATGTGTTTAAAGTTTGCAACGTAACAGAGACGCGGAAAAGTCTCACGCTAAAACTTGCAGCTGGTGTGGTCCTTTAGTGTTATCGTAAGATCTATACTGTTCTTCTGGAGGGCTCTAGCTTTTAACATGGGCGGGAGGGGGGGGGGGGGGGTAGATCTAGCGGTTAGCTGGAGTCGTGGGTGTCCGTCCCTTATCGTAGGGCCTTCAGCTTAACACGGTTCTGCTCTCGGCCTCTGTTCTCGTTTCTCCCCTCGGAACTGCGTCTGTCTTACGGTGGGAAGGTATGACATGCATTTAGGCATTCTTGTGTTAGTCTGTGTTATTCCATTTGCTCACTCGTTACTCGTATTACTTTGGTTAATTTAATGTCACGATTTATTCGGAGCTATGTGACATACTACTGGATTTGCTTATCATGTCAGGGTTTTCATGGAAGGTGTTGGATTTGCCTGACACCTTACAAAAGTATTACGTAAACTCTTTAGTTTTTTCATCAAAACGCTGTTTACTCAGCTATTTAATGATCAAGTGTTCAGTTTAAGTTCTTCACTGACATTTAGACACACTAGGTGTTTCTCATGGAAAGTCTTAGGCAGTTTTTCCTTATATAAAAAGTTACCATAGATAATAAACTGAAATTCATATCGTAGTTAACTGCTAGCTCTTACAAAAGGCTGTGTGAAGTTACATAACGACTGCGTTGCTAGAAATGCCTCCAAAAATTCATATTTATCTACGTAAGATCGATCTCTGTTGCGTATATGCTCGCAGCCGATCAGTTCGTACGTAACACACACTTCTCTCGAAGCGTGAAAAAGTTCTCTAGGACCATCACTCATTGCGTGTGGCGTGAAAACTTATGTCAGGTTCTCTACTGGTGATGTGTATCGTTACGCCTCAGACTCCTTATAAAACACTCGTACAGCACAGGTGTGTGGGACCCATACTAATTACAACTAATAAGGGATATTGACCGTGTACGAAGAAGGGCACCACGAATGATCACATGTGTGTATGAGCCGCCGGAGCGCGCCAAGGACATTCTGAAAACCGCGAACTGACAAAAGCTTCAAGATAGACACCTACGCTGCGAAAGACTACACCGTGCGTCCCAAACGCTTCGAGACTGGTTTATTCCTGGCGTATGAGCGACGGCAACGCAATGATTACGGTCGCAGCTTAAAATAGCAACTGTAAACAAGGGATGTACATTCGACCAGTCAGTAGTGAGCAAGTGGCGTTAAGTAGTGTTTTCTCTACCTTTTGTTAATCCAGTCTCGAGACTTTTTGGACTAAAGGGGCTTTTACAATGTTTCAAGAACCAGTATCAATTGCACCTCGCACAGAGGCATTCATTCAGTTATTCTTCTCGCGCTCCATACGGGAATGGAGGAAGCGTAGTACGTAGTACAATTGAGAGTACACTGTGTCATGCTCAATACAGTGTCTTTTAGAGAGTAAATGTAGATATGTTACAAGGTACTGCGACTGTTTGTTGCCATGTGTAGAAACAAAAGTATATATTTCTTCGAAAGCAGGTCGACGGAAACCCAGTGACGTGTTGTTATTTCTAAGCGCAGATTTTCCGTAGGTCTCTGGTTAACTTTGATGTCATGATTCATATTTACACGTCCTCTAAATATTTGGTCAATGAGTTTTGGTAACATCTCTGTCGTCCTCCATTACATATTGCTGCTGAGACTGATCATAACTGATAATCGTGTGGTACTCATAGCAGTGTTTACGGGAATTGTTATTTGAAACAAATAATTTAAACTGGGATTAACTTTTTGAATACAAATGTTTAGTCAAAGAATTAATCATTGCAAACGATTTCTTCAGATATTGGTAGGTCGTTGTGCATCCGTCTTGGAGTGAATCAAATAATCCGGCTGCTGTCTTTCCTTTCTTCTCTGAAAGATGCTCTTGGAATATCATGAGGTTAAAATCTTTGACTTACGGAGTAAAATTTTGCTATGGATGTTATGTGAAATCGAAGACATTGAGAGGTTCCGTTAACGAATGGCCCTTCCTGCAGTGTAGCTTCCAAGTCTGAAGAAAGTGAGACACGTTGCTTTAGACGCTGCACACAACTGCGCAAAAGGCGGTGACGTCTGTCCTCTTGCGGAAATCGCCAGCAAGTCACGTACAGTGGCGAGCACTGATTAAATTGCTACAACCAGCGTGTGACTCAACTTGATAATCGTATCTGCGTAGTAGGCAGGCACTCTGAGTTACCACCCTCTGATTGTCCCTAAAGGCTGAGGAAATTATCGTGCCTTGAAGTGAAGCGCAAAAATGCAGGGAGCATGAGTCACTTGACCATTTAGCCAAAGTGGCAAACATAAACACATATGCAACACGAGGCAGTAATTTTAGTCTAGGCTTTCTCATCTAATGTGTCTGAAACAAAGCAATAATTCTCAGGAAATAATCATAGCTGCAGCAGAGGATCCACAAAGACTCAGAAGCATGTTAAATATTGCTCTAAATTATTTGTTCATTCCGCATAAACTCTTGAAAATTGCCGGGCACCATTAGGCTCTAATGGTATAACGTGTTTTGTACCTGAATATACATTTACATTCTAAGTATAGGTGTCAGATCTATTATGGTTTTTTCCTAACTGTGCTTCCAGTAGTCTTCTGCAACCATGTACTCGATACCAAAACAACTCTCTAAATATCCTGCAAGCTCTTTTGCAATACCGTGAATCTGGTATCATTTCTACGCAATTATGGATTGAAGAAGATACATATACTTATATGGACATGGGATCTATTGCTTACATGGCAGACGCTCTATCCATCTGAGACATGTCCGAAAGAACAGACACCATTTATGACCTGCAGACGTCTAGAACGGAATTAGAATTATACATTAATACTTTCACCTGCTGACGAGCGTTGATATATATCAAAGGGGACAGGTGAAAATGTGTGCGCCCACCGTGACTCGAACGCGGGACCTCCTGCCTACATGGCGGGCGCTCTATCCAACTGAGCCACCGAGGGCATAGAGAATAGTGCGACTGCAGGGACTATCTCGCGCACGCCTCCGGCGAGACCCACATTCTCTCCTTATATGGAAACACACTACATTCGTAGTGTCTCTGCCCAACACACTCGTTACTCGTGGAAGGCATTCTTACCAAGTTTCGTAATATGTGTGCATCGGTACAGAAGAAGGAGGTCATGGCCGGTGTCGCCAGAACGATATACAGCTCGTCAGCAGCTGAAGGTATTAATACATAATTAAAATTTCGAAAAAGATGCATGTCAGGATATTACCAATTCATGAAAAATATTTCAGACGTTTTTGCCTTGGTGATCAAAATGGAAATAAAATACACACACTCCTTCAGAAATATGTTTTTAACAATGAATGATAAGACCAAACACCAGCAGTGCTCACGTATAAAGCATTAGGAATAAAACTAATCGACCACTACACACAACTTGTCCCGAGATGGATGTACAACAATGGGTAAAATAAAACAGACTTAGAAAATATTTACAATAGGACTGACGTGGAACTGACCCTTGTTAACGAATATCACAGAAAATGCTACATATGGCTTCTTGGCGTCGATGGAGCGCTGCGCCCGATTTACCAGACAGTGTGAGACGCGTAACAGGTCTGCCTGAGGAATAGCACCATTAGAGGTTTCTGTGTTCTGCTATAGCTCTTCCAGTGAGGATTAATAGCGTCTAGTCCTTCAATTGGCCCAAGAAATAGAAAATACCGGAAGAGAGACCAGGCGACTGAGGTGGCCAGAAGATGGCACTGTCCTTGTTGACTGTCCCTTCCTCAGCCAACACCTCATGCATTCGTGACAAGATTGTCGAGGCGGCGTGCATTGTTGTTCCGTCTTGCTGAAAATATCCATACAGTCTTTCATCTTGTGTGAGTTGATTCACATATGGATTAAACTATTTCTGGACATACCGGCTAGCATTAATAGTCTGGTGAGAGAATCGTTTTACGATGAGAGGATGTCCACGTGCAGCATATCATCATATTTCAGTCTTTGGTAAAGATCGAATCACTGGCATGAGTGACACAGGACCATCACACTGACGGATCGTACAAACAGTTGGCTTTAGTGCAATGACTGCAGACGAGATGGACTCAGAATAGTGCGGCAAGAATTGCACTCACGGTTATAAACATCTAAACAGTGTGGTGCTGCAGGGTATATAACGAATGTCCGGCAAGTGAGGACGAATTTGAATTTTGTGCCATTTTGTCATATGATGGTTGGTAGCCCTGGTGTTTTCATGTTTGTTATCTGCGATCCTTCCCATTAGCAGCCCGGTAGCTTTTGTGTGGTGAGCATTGTTGATCGATATTTATTTTCGTCATAGAGCAGATGACAACTGAGCAATGTACCCAAGTGATAAATGGTGTAACAAAAATAGTGAGAGTCCCATGGCAACCGTTGGTGAATTGCGTGTCACTCGGATGTGATGCTGCTCCAACCTAATTATCAGTTCGGAAGTTGATCCGGAAGTTTGAAGCCACGGGCTCTGTTTCAAACGTTAAGAAAACAGCACGACCGCTTTCTGTTCGACCACAAGTAAACACTGCTGACGTGCAGGATAATGTGACCTTAGCCCCCAAAACTCGGTTCGCCGACGAGCTCAACAATTGACTTTATCACCAAACTCACTGCATTCTTCTAAAAGATCTTGAAGTGCATGAGTACATGATTCAACTTACACAAGAACTGAATCCTGTAGATCATGGAAAAGACATTGATTTGCTCGATGGTTCTTAGCTCGACAAGCGGAGAACGAGAACTTCACAAAAAGAATCATTTTCTCAGATGAGGCGCACTTCCATCTCAGTGGGTACGTCAATAAACAGAACAGAGAATTTGGGGTAACGAAAACCCACGAGTGACTGTGAAAGACGAGATGCATCCACAACGCATGACTGTTTGGTGTGGGTTCTGGGCAGGAGGAGTCATCGGTCTCTACTTTTTTTTTTTTTTTTTTTTTTGAAAATTATGAGGGAGCTGCCGTCACTGTGAATGGTGGCCATTACCGAAAGATGCTTTCTGATTGTTTTTTCCCTCTTATTGATGAAAATGAAGCTTTTTGGTTTGAACAAGATGGTACGAGATGTCACAAGGAAATCGCGTGAAACAACTGCTCTTCTGAATGAAAATTTTCCTAAGAAAATTATATCTTTGCCTGGCAACCAGGAATGGCCCGCCGGATCATGCGATCTTAAGTCTTGAGACTTTTTGTGTGGGGATATGAGAAATAAAAAGTGTACGTGAATAAACCACAAACAATACACTAACTGAAGGATGATATTAAAAGTGTTATTAACGGTATACCACAATATGTTTGTGAACGCGTCATCGAAAACTTCAATGAACGCATTGCTCGTTACCGCGCGGGCTTGTGTGATCATATGAAGGATATAATTTTTCATACGTAAGTGGGAGAAGTTACTTAATGTGTTTGTAATAAAGCATTACAATTTCAATAAATTTTGTATGTTTTACAGCACTCTAATATTCGGCCCTACTTCACGGCACCATGCATTTGCAAAATCCCGAGTGTGTTCAAAATGATTGCCCTGATCCAGAAAATTAATTAAGAGCCTGACACACCTTTAAGACCCAAGCTGAATTTCTGTGCACTAACGGATTAACTAAGGTGAAGAATTTATGGCCCTAATCACGGATCCTAAAGTGGATAATAGGACAACATTTAAACGAGAATAATTGAAGATGTTAACAAACAAAGATTTAAATGAACACATTAATTTATTCAGCTAAAACATAAACATGAAATGCATCTGACTACCTAACAACCTCAGTTAATATTACAAAGCTACACTGTATGGATTACACCAAGTCAACCTGCTGATTGTCTGAGTTACTTGAGAACGTGCCCTTTACATGCAACTGACTTTCTAAAAATGACACGAGAGCTTTTAACTAAACGGACGCAGTGACTGTTGGCCTGACCGTTGGACGCTGGACTCGCATTCCGGAGGACGACGGTTCAATCCCGCTTCTGGCCGACCTGATTTAGGCATTCCGTGATTTCCCTAAATCGCTCCAGGCAAATGCCGGGATGCTTTCTTTGAAAGGGCATGACCGACTTCCTTCCCCAGCCTTCCCTAATCCGATGAGACCGATGACCTCGCTGTTTGGTCTCTTCCCCCAGACAACCCAACCCAACCTGACCATTGGAGTGAGACATGCATCCATCTATCAAACCACTGCTCGGCTTCAGAGATATATCTGCAATGATCTGACTGAATTTTGACCAACGGTTGCCCTAACGTGCCGGTGCTGCTAATAATGCTCACTATTAATTCTCAGCATGAGACGTGCAGAGTATTGCTGTCACGGCTATCTCTCTTAGGTACGGGGTTAGGTTAGTGTTTGCGCCGGTACGAACTTCGGAGCGCCGATCGTTTGCTCGGATAGAGACGACAGTTCACAGTAATCCGTTCCACACAAAGATCGATGTCGAACTCCTAGATATGCACTCTCCTCCGTCCCCGACTGAATTATCCATTTTTCAGCGGAATCGTACAACCTGATTTCTCCTTCCTGACAAGAAAGACATGACTGCCAATCGCTGTGTAAGAACATTCAACCTTCCAATGGTTTGATTGCTTCTCCCACAAAAGTCCCTCCAAATCAAGCAATGCGTTAAAACTCCAGTGACTTTTCGATTCACCCCTCCTTTGAAAAAAACTTCTCCCTACTATCCACCTTCATGACGTCACAAGCCATTTTACCAATCGCCGTTTTCATGCCCAATATTCAGCTTCGCATCAGAGGTCCTCAGAATGTAAGGAACTGTGCTCGAGGCTAGGTTCTTATTTTGTGACATCCGGTGTTTTCTTAGGAAAGTGATAGCTTCTTATCTGCTGAAGGAACTCCTCAAAACATGGCAGACAGCTGGTCTCCCACTCCAATTTCCTCCACTCAACACTGCTCGACCCTTGCGCTGGAGATGAGCTGTAAATGAACAATATCACTGACCCCATGGGGCTCGCCCGATAATGGAACTTTCATTGAGACAACACCTTATGCTACCTGCCAGAGTCCCTGCTGCTGCTCGGGTCCACCTTTTACCTACATCGCACACTGTGTTGCCTGTTCCCAATACAGCATGCTCCCTGTTGACACACACTCTATGAAAGCAAAGAAAAGGAAGACCTGCATCCCATTAAAAGTACTTAAGATACACCAAATGAGTTGAAGATCAGTGTGTACAGTACTTGCAGTCCAGTTTGCATTTATAAACAATTACTGTAATATTTTGCTACCTCATTGTCCTCTTAGTAGAGTGTACGTCTCATATTAAATGAAAGCGTGTAATATTGTTGCATTAATTTGTGGTGTAAGCGATGCTGCTATTCATGACCATAAAAGTGGGATAAAAGCTGTGAGCTGTCTGGGGAAGTTAACCTTGCATTACTGAGCAACTGTTTCACCAAGTATCCAGTCTAGCTTACCAAATTCCCAACCAGACTAACATTAATTATAATCTTTTAATAGTTATATGACAACCGGTGATTATTTATATATATATATATATATATATATATATATATATATATATATATATATATATATATATAAGAGAATTTAAATAAAAAGAAATAAATCAGTTTATATTTGCAAATTTATTTTAACATTGATCATTGAAATTTCAGCATATTAAACTTGAGTCATAACTAAGCTGGTGCCTTATTTAGGACTGTGAAAATGTGAGTTTGTATTCTTACGGAACACATCAAATATGGAGCCAAGATTGGGAGACTGCATACAACACTACAATCATAAAATAACACACGAAGAACGTTGAAACATATGCAAGAGGAAATTAACCACAACCAACCGATTCAATTTTCAGCCAAAGAAGTTACGTTCGTAGCGCAATCCTGTCCGTCATGTAATAACCACACACTGGTATACTAAATTCATACTAACTCTCTGTGAAATCTTCCCGAAAAGAATAGCTGAGGGCTACTTTGATGATTACACCACATGCTTCACGTGGTCAACTTGGTTTACACAAAGAGTGTAACTCCACAATAATTTTGATAATTAAAATAAATTACATCGAAAAGCAATTTACAAAAGAAAAACCTCTAACTGGTTACTATCGTCTTACTATTAACCTGATGGGACAAACAATTGTATAAGCACGTGGTACTGGTATCACAAGGTACACCCCACGTGGGTTGAACATAAAGAAAAGATGCTATATTGAAAAATATTGTCAAGAGCCGACGTTATAATCTGACGTGCATTCGCATTTAAGATTGATGATCTTAGTTAGAGTTACTGATCAACACGTGGTTCCACTTTACTCACAAAGTAGTAACAAAGCAACTACTGGAAGATATTCTGAACTTCACACTCGAAATACACTGCGTTGCAATTTAAGATAACATTAGATATTTTAGAGGTAAACCTGAAATAAAGTTGATTAAATTTTCAGTTAGGCTGAACTTAAGAAATCCATTGTCCTACGGACTTAGCAGACACGCCCCTAGCCGGAGATCTTACCACTTCAGGCGCTCGCCGCGGACAGACTGACCTGGGCTCCTACCAAGGGGGCTTCCGTATACAAAACGGAAGTGACCAGACAGGCAGCTTCCTATACCACCATGACAAGGGACGGACAGGACTGTACTAAGGATAGAAACCTCTTTGCTTTTAGAAAGCGTAGCTACCTGTAGGTTCTGTATGAGACTGTGGCATGAATTACTTATAAACTGTGTTTTAAAGTGTAGTAGTGTGACAGATCGTTCTTGTTTATGTGTAAAAGTAACACATTTCACTGCTCAGGCTCCTCCCAGATAGAAACACCACAGTAAATTTAGAAGAGGAATTTATGCCGTAAATGACAACATATTTTAGAAATTAACATGAAAAGAATCCAACAGAGACCTTTCAAGAGGGTATACCAAATGGCTTGCCGCACTTTATGTTTGTAGTCTGTGAGCTCAAAACACTTTTTGAGACTGCCAATGACTATGAAGTTTCATGTTGTAAAACTAGCATCACGGAGCTCTCTCCTGTTGTGGTGATAACTAGTCTAAAGTTAAACTGGTGTACTTATAATTAAATACTTCGCATTTCTTCACAGTTAAGTTTTTCCAGCACGAAACTGTATGCCATTGGCTAGTGGTACTTATACTAGGTAGCGTAAGATAAGCTTTTACTCATGAATACGCACTTTTAATTTTTTTTTGGAGCTTAAATGAATGAGTTGGAAGATACTCAGGGTAAGACATAGAAACCTGATTAGGCCGCCCGATAACTCATCTATCACTGAATGACTGAAACTTCGTTTCTGACGTAAAATTTGTTACCTAGAGGGATGAAATAAAACATACGACCTGACACTCTGCTATTATGCACTTCTGTCACAATGGAAACCCTCAAGATGTATTGTCGTATTGGAAATATGTGTCCATGTCTTTGTCCAGCCTGTTAACTGACTCATACACCAATAAACAGGAGCGTAGGCCATTTTCAAAGGAGTCTGACATTTAGTATGAAATATAAGCGATGCTACTACATGTAACTTCTTCCGGACATACAATATTTCCAAATGTGAGAAACATTAAGCGCAAAAAAAAAACGTTCTAGGGAACCCAGGACTGCGCAATCGACTTTTTCCTTATACTATGCAAAGAACCGTACCTCGAAAGACAGATTGTTTTTCGTAAATGCTACGCTCTTGCAAAATACGAGGGTCACTCCAAAAGAAATGCACACTATTTTTTTAATCCATCTTTTGTCCTACATGTTTGAAAGTATTACAGTGTGTAGATACATCCTGTAGGAACAATATTTTCATTTCTCCACGTAATTTCCATCCATCTCAAATGCCTTACGCCATCTTGGAACCAGATCCTGTATACCTCCGCGGTAAATTTCTGGACCAACCTGTTGGAGCCACTGTTTGGCAGGGGTGCAAGAGGGAGTCTACGTCTTCAAACCTTGTTCCACAAAGAGAGTCTTTCAGTTTACCAAAAAAATGACAGTCACATGGAGCCAGGTCAGGACTGTAAGGCGGGTGTTTCAGTGTTGTCCATCCGAGTTTTGTGATCGCTTCCACCGTTTTTTGACTGACATGTGGCCGTGCATTGTCGTGCAACAGCAAAACCCTGCTTTTGCCTATGTGGTCGAACACGATTCAGTCGAGCTTGAAGTTTCTTCAGTGTCGTCGCATATTCATCAGAATTTATGGTGGTTTCACTTGCCATGATGTCCACAAGCAAGAGTCCTTCGGAATCGAAAAACACCGTAGCCATAACTTTTCCAGCAGAAGGTGCGGTTTTCAATTTTTTTTTCTTGGGTGAATTTGGACGATGTCATTCCATTGATTGCCTCTTCGTCTCTGGTGAAAAATGATGAACCCATGTTTCATCAACTGTCACAATTCTTCCAAGAAATTCATCTCTACCATTCTCGTACTGTTCAAAAAGTGCGCTGCATACGGTTTTTCTTGTTTCTTTGTGAGCCACTGTCAACATCCTGGGAACCCACCTCGCATAAACCTTTTTTAATGCCAACACTTTCAGTATTCTGCGAACACTTCCATCCCCTATCCCAACGTTGCGCGACAATTCGTTCACAGTGATGCGTCCGTCAGCAGTCACCAATTCGTTAACTCTCTGCACATTGCCTGGAGTGTGTGCAGTACGAGGCCTGCCGCTGCGAGGAAAATCCTCAATATTGCCGTGCCTGCTTTCATCACGTAAACTGCTTGCCCACCGAATAACTGTACTGCGATCGACAGCAGCATCTCCATACACCTTTTTCAACCTCTTGTGGATGTTTCCCACTGTCTCGTTTTCACAGCACAGGAATTCTGTGACAGCATGTTGCTTCTAACGAACGTCAAGTGTAGCAGCCATCTTGACGACAAGCTGTGATGGCGCCACTCACGGGAACTGGTTGAAATAAGTTTGAAAACAAGCTGGAAGGATGTCTCTACACACTGTAAAACTTTCACACATGCGGAATGAAAAATGTATTTTTACACAAATCGTGGGTATTTCTTTTGGAGTGACCCTCGTATCATGTAGACTAGCTATATGCGAGTAACACAGGCTCCTTCCAAGGCTGGTTGGGATTAATTGCTGTGCACAGCTGGGCCAAAGTCCTTTCCTTATCCTTCGAAGTTGCCGCGCAGAGCCACACGTGAGAGACAATGTCGGCATTGTGTTTCTTATCAAGAAACACGTGTTGCACCGAGCTCTTGACGATAGGGCGTAATTAAGTGGCCGGCGGTAGCTGCGGCAGAGGAGCATTCCAGCGCCGCTAAGCCGCTAATTAAGGAGCCGCCGCTGGCCCGCGCGAGACACGGAGGCGCTCCGCTACTTTGCGTTCCGGCGGCTACCTGTCCCTGCCGCCGGCGGGAATCGCAAGCTTCGTCCGACGCACGCAAGCAGCGGGCGGATATCGTAGACGTGCCCCGTAGACTGAAACTGGAGACCAAGCAAAACTCATTCTAGCTTCATGTCTCAGAGGCACTGAATTTACACTGTTTGCTACTAAAATTACACC
This sequence comes from Schistocerca gregaria, assembly GCF_023897955.1. Lineage (NCBI taxonomy): Eukaryota > Metazoa > Arthropoda > Insecta > Orthoptera > Acrididae > Schistocerca > Schistocerca gregaria. The sequence continues at coordinate 432,408,046 of NC_064924.1, forward strand.
AGAAAGGATAGCATCCAACGAAAATTTACATTTTTAAATTTGTGTGTGCACGTTATAGTAGTAAGTATACATCGTTAAATTTATAGGTTGCCTCGGCTTTAACTCTGCTAGGCATCGAATGGAACTGAGCGTGGACGACGATACTGATATATCATTCGATGTACTTCACCTCTTTCAGAGGTCGTCAGTCGTAGTAGCTGGCAACTGGAGGACAGCCAGCCTTAACACTTCAGAAATGTAAAATTTGCTGTCCAAATTACTGACTGCCGTACTATCGAACCAGATGTTGAGCCCATATAATCTGATCAGGTTAAATAAATAAATAAATAAATAAATAAATAAAATAAATATAGCGACGAGGAATGCAATCCAGCGATGTTCGTTCTCCTCACCCCCTCCGCTGTATTGCATTACACGGAATGCGCGCCCCAGACATCGTAGTATTTTCTGTGTGGGTACTTCTCCGCCCGCAAAGCGAAGTCCATTTTCTGACTCAAAGTACGTGTAGTCGATGTACGATCCTAGTCGAAAGAATCTCTCCTCTCGAATGCTAGTCACTTGCTGCCGTTAAGATTCTGCATGGCACTGACTACAGCCTGGACCAATCGCTTCCACTGCCTTTCACTGACTGTGTTCTATCAGCATACGGCAAGACTTCCCCAATCTCCTGGTAAAACATTACGCTCATACGATGATCACACGAAGCATGAATTCGATGAATTCGCAAGAATTAACCGATCCATATGAAACGTCCCGTTTGAACAATTATACATGACTGTGCTTAAACTGACACACAATATTTTTAGCGCAACGCAATCTGACTTTTAATAAACCCTACAAAAGAATGGCCCTGAAGAACAATAACCTACACTTTTCATGAATCACTTACCTCACAAACATCTTTGTTACTCGAACTACTGCAATACAGTAGCTAAACAAAAGATTCTAACTACTGAAGGCACTAACTACTGATAGGCATAGTTAGCAAATGAAAGATTTTGATAGAGAACGAACAATGTACTTACCTTAATAGTGTTCAAAAGTCGTAATATATATATATATATATATATATATATATATATATATATATATATATATATATATATATCGTCCGCTCTTAAAATTCTCCCATCTCTCTCCCCACATCCACAACTGCTGGCGGCTCACCTCCAACTGCGCAACGCTACGCGCTCTTAACAGCCAACAGCCCAACACTACAATAGCCAACAACAATGCAAACCATCCACAGACTGCACACAGCATACAGAGAGCTACGTGGCGTTACCAATAAAAAAATCTTATACAACCTACTTACACATTCAAGAATAGCGAATACAAGCAGTAACAAAGGTTACGTGCAGTATATAGCATTGCACTTTCTACAGGATACTGATTAGTGTGGACTGAATATGTAAGTAGTTATTTGTCTGCGTGATGGTGTTACTACATTACAAGTGTGGCAAAACTGAAATTCTAAATATTTCCGTACTAGCTCTGATCTCAATACTCTATGGTTTAAAGGCCTGGGCTAGCAGGCCAGAACGGGTTAGGTTGTGGAAAGGGGCAAAATGAGGTTGCTGTCAGTTGCACTCAACATACAAACTTTATTTGTCCACACACAATATTACACAAGAATGCAAAATACGCAAAGTTGTAATGGATCTCCTTTGATTAACACTAGATCGGCTGAAGGCCACACTCAAAATCCAAGACGCCTAAATAAGAAATTGACATAGAAGGAGCGGCTCGAGGTATCACAAAAAATATTTTCTAAATCTTCAATGTAAGCAGGCTGAAGGCCTTAGCACCTTAATTTTAATGGAACTCGGTTGGAGCCCGCATATTAAGCAATAAGAAGTGTTTCAATCCAACGGCAGAAGGCCTTATCTTAAAACAACTGAAGCAAATTTATGTCAAATTCGGCTGAAGGCCACGATAAGAATAACAATCTCATGCCTTAAGGGTAAGACAACAACATTAATTCAGGATATATAAAACTCAGCTGAAGGCCACACGTCAACTAAATAACTAAAACTGAAACAGGGCTGTTACTATGTAACAGACATGGAACGGCGCTCAGAAGTTCCAAGGGTCGGCCTGGAATTGTAACACTAACGCCCGTTTTGGAGAGACAGGCAGCCTGACCAACAATCTCTTAATAGAACGGCAACCCAACCGACAGACAGCCGACCAACCAATCAACCAAATCAGTTCGTCTCGACGCAACCAGCGAAACGACCACAAGATTCAATACAACGACACACAGAATATTGGCACCCACAATGACCAACAACACCTCAGCTGTCGAACTACACGCCACACTGAACAGCAACCACACGACGAGGAAAATACACCGCCAAAATTACGTCAGCGGTCAGGGCAGGTAACCGGAAAGTCAATGGCCACAAGGCAGAAGATACTGCTGTTGAACTTAAATAACAGGGAATACATTAAGTTAAATTCCACAGGAAGACGGCTGTAATCTTAGCCGACTTAAATACACATACGTTGTTGGTCGCGAAAATGTCGCAAAAGCGAAAACCAGGATCAAACGAAGAAATGTAAACAGTTGAGGCTCGACAGTAAGTTAAGTGAGGACTCAACTTTCGTGTCCAAGATCGGTGGGCGACGAACTTCGTAGCGCTCGCAAGCAGCACCTCACACTCCGACCGCGCGTGCACGCCGCCAGCACCTCCATCCCAACTTCGCGCGACGGGGGCTTGCTTGCTGCTCCACGCCAACCGACCGGCTGGACTGCTGGTCGGTCCACGACTGCTGGTCCTTCGCGGCTGCACTGCTGGTGCGTCTGCAGCTGACTCTTACTTCAGACCGACGACATCCCGAAGACAATGGCTCTGACGCAACCTTGCAGAGGTAACACCGTCCCAAATACGCGTCGTCGATGAGACGATCCACCGAACGACTAACCAACAACGGTCGTCCCCGTTGGTACTGGCTATGCCGACCTCGTTGGTGCTCCCTCCCCGACTGCACTGTTAGTCCGCCTCGAACTGATCGCCAGAGACACTACGACCCAGAAATACTAACGGTCCGCTCCAGAGATGGTACGACAGTGCACTTATCGATACGCGCTGCTGCTGCCACTCACGGGCAAGTAAGGCAGGAAGTTAGTGACGCCAGTAAGTGGATTAATAAAACGAGGCGGCCGTACCGTAATGGAAGATGACAAACTATAAATGGCATAAACACGTGCCGTGAACGGCTCAGTGGTTATACAGTATATGTTGCTTTCAAGAAAACCACATGCTTTGTCGCCAAAAGCTAAAATCTTGTAGACTGAAATTTTGTGAAAATATTGAGGCGCTATGGAAAGCACTGCTCAAATAAATTTCGGGCTTGCAGCCGGTAGTCGTTTATTCCCTCTCACGATATTTCTACTGGGCACCTGCCAGTTATCTTCAGGTGACCCATCGAAGACTCACAAATACACGCTCCGTCCCAAACAAAATACATAGCGCGCTCCGAGTGTTGCGCGCATGCGTCAGAGTCGACAGACGGACCACACATGCCGGTGGCAGCGCTCTTGCTGGTGGAATCGCGAAACTCAGCTGTCCTGTTCATTTCCGCTCGCCGCGGTCGTTGGCGCGCTCTGTCGTCTTCAATTAGAGAAAATCGCATAGATGATGGGGTTTTATGCACAGTCCAGCTGGTGACCATTTTTTATCACTTTTCACCAAATTTTCCGTCAGGCGTATTTCCACGGATTCCTTTACAATAGAGACCCAAAAAACTGTTAGTGTGGTGAGAATAATAGTTCTATCATCCTTCATTTATTGCCCATCTTTTTAGGACTCTACATTGGTGGAAAATCTGATCAACCTTGATAGTGGCTACCAATTAGAAAGTGCGTGGAATCCCATGATCTCCGCGATTTGTTATGCTCTGAGACGACAGAGAGCGCCAAAGGCCGATGTGAGAGGTATTGCTGAGTTTACAGTCCCACTAGCAAGGGCGTTGCCGCCAGGAAGGATGGTCCGTGGGTCAGTTTGATTTTGACGCACATACGGAATACTCGCAACGGGGTATATACGTATTTCGGACCGGAGCGAGTATTCGTTTTCTCACCCACTAATTAACAGTCCAGGTACCCTGCTGCGCCACGACATCCATATTCCACCTTCCACGCATCTCCATGCCTTATCCATCCTCTCCTACCGGAATTTTAACCAACTCCCATTCCCCAGTTATGAAATCCATCACGATATATACCCCTCTTTCCAGCCCTAACCACAATGGTCCAGCTCACACTATTCTCCGATGCCGGACGTTGTGACAGAGAGGTTCTAGGCGCTTCAGTACGAAACAGCGCTGCTGCTACAGTCGCAGGTTCGAATCCTGCCTCGGGCATGGATGTGTGTGACGTCCTTAGGTTAGTAAGGTTTAAGTCGTTCTAAGCCTAGGGGACATGACCTCGGATGTTAAGTCCCATAGTGCTTAGAGCCATTTGAACTATTTTTATCCTCCAATTTTCTCCTTTTTCCTTCATCAGTCTTGCTGACTTCTAATCGCTACCTGAGTTTCTACAGGGCCCCGTAGTCATACTCATCAACGCACCTTCACTATGATAATTTTTTCATGTGTGCCACCTCGCATCATCATCAAACCATAGCATAATTCACATTCCTGTGAGACTGTATTTTAGCTGTAATATAAAATCGTCAAACGTATTTTAAAACCCATCAGTATCTTCATGTGTGTATTTTACAAATCCTCATACTTGTTAGTAAGTAAAAATCTTATGGTTTTAAACACGGCTGTCTCACAGCAACCGTATGTAATTTTCAGCATAGGCATCACACAGCAAACCGGTTTCAGGCAACTGTTTGCTACACTGTCCTAGGTTTCGACATCTTCAACGATGTCTGCTTCAAAACGTGTTTAATTTTCATTGTTAACTACTGCATATCTGTTCGAAACTTTGACTACTGCTTTTTGACAATGCAACTTCACGGTTTCTTAAAATTTCATTCTGACGAAGACATCCTTAAAGACGTCGAAACCTCGGCCAATGTATCAAACAGTTATTTGCAACCGGCTGGCTGTGTGAGTCCTATGTTGATATGTAAAATTCGACACTGTCATCCACTTACGCATTTTTTACAAAATCATTTGTTATCGTCACCTTTATATGTTTTAACCGTTTTTAAATACCGTTTTTGTAATCTTTGACTGAAGAGCAGTTTCTGTCCGCAACCAGCCCGCCCACGTTGAAGGAGAACTGAAATAACAATAAAGAAGAAAGAGTATTCGAAAGTTTGCGACGGCTCACCTGAAGAAGAGTGGCAAGTTTAACAATCGGTGCCAAGCCCGATATTTGTTTGAACATTCAGTTCACCGGGAAAATTTTAAAATCCACATGGAAAGTCATCTCAGCTCAGTTGTAATCCTCTCAAAACTATTTCGTGACAAAACAGAAAGTGCCATTCTTCCTTGAAGCCTCACAATTGTCCTGAATCGGGTCTGTATGTTACGATCTTACGTCAAGTAGCAGTGCTCTACGGGGTGAGCGAAATGAAACTAACCCGGAAAATATTTCTTGCACCTTAAGTTAGGCAATCAAACTTACAAATGGTTCAAATGGCTCTGAGCACTATGGGACTTAACATCTGAGGTCATCAGTTCCCTAGAACTTAGAACTAACCTAACCTAAGGACATCACACATATATATACCCGAGGCAGGATTCGAACATGCAACTGTAGCAGTCGCGCGGTTCCGGACTGAAGCGCGTAGAACCGCTCGGCCACCCCGGCCGGCTAACCAAACTTACAACATCCAGCATCCAGAGTGTAAGTAGTTGACTCAGAGTATTTATTGCAGTTTCAGTTCTGAGAATAAACGTAGCCTTTGGTTTACCTTGCCTGTAGCGTTTTGCGTATGATCATTCCAGTTAAAATGTTCCTAAGTGCAATACTTCGACATTTACTTCATTCGATAACTTCTAAAAATTGTGTCACTTGACAAGTGACAGAAACTGAATGGAATTCTGTTAGTACTCACTCGGGATCCTTAGTCGCTTTCAAGCTATTCAGATATCTTGTATAAAATTCTTCTCAAATTAGACATCATCTGCAAACAATCTAAAAGGGGTGCACAAACCGTGTCTTAAATACTTTATACATCTCGAAAACAGGAAGAGGTCTAACAAAATTCTTGGCGGAACCCTACATTTATCTTTAGTTTTGCAGTATGAGTTCCCGTCAGTTACTATACATGGTGAACTTTCTGACAGGAAACACCAGTTTAAGATATTTTAATTCGGTAGAAATGACGCTGTGTATTTATCATGTGCGTGATTACCAACGAACATTACCGTCCCTGTTCACCATTCTTTAATGTAATCTTCAGCTTTTTTTCCCGCTCCCTGGACAAGTTTAATCAGCACCGTTTCAATGTGTAGTAGTAGCCCAGACATACCGACTGATTTTGAGGACTGAAAGACACACGAAGTAGTTGCAGCCGTGCTCCAGGCAAATGTGTTTACATCCTTTCTGTTCATGTTGTTTACTGATGACCTAAAAAACAACAGGGATAGCGCCCCAGACTTGCAAACTAATTAGTCATCCATAACGTAGTATCTTTCGAAAAAAAACTGCACATATGCCCAGTTAGATCTTGATAAGATTTGCACTGGTATAACGGAGCAATTTTATTTCTATGTAGGAGCGTAGTGGCCCTTGGTCAGAGTTAATATAAAAGTTTTCTGGGTGTGCTGTCGCGTCATATTGTAGGATGTCAGGATTCAGACACAGCTGCAGTGGCCGTTCCCTGCATGGAGAGTGTGCCGAGAGGAATACCACTGCAACTGTATCTGAAAGGTCGATTTTATTCACTGACATCTTACAGTATGTCGATGCACAACATTTAGAAAACTTTTATGTCGACTTCCTTAAATATTCAGAAATTTAAAATTGTGCGTTTGACAATAAGAAAGTAATATGATGTGACTACAACGTCAATGTAATTACAGTGAAATTCAGACCTTTAGCTTCTTACTTGCGTTGATAAATATCAACGGCTACAGTTGAAAATGTGTGCCTCGACCGGACTGGAACCGGGGATCTCCCGCTTACATGGCTCTATCCGACATTTTTTTTTTAAATTTTTGATCTCACTTTGCATTTTGTTCGTTAGTGTTCGATACATTTGTTCTATATCTACATCTACATCTACATGGTTACTCTGCAATTCACACTTAAGTGTCTGGCATCAAACCATTTTCATACTACTTCTCTACCATTCCACTCTCGAATGGCGCATGGGAAAAAGGAACACCTAAATCCTTCCGTTCGAGCTCTGATTTCTCTTATTTTATAATGATGATCATTTCCCCCTACGTAGGTAGGAAGAGAAAGTTGGTGATTGAAATTTGGTAAACAGATCTCGCCGCAAAGAAAACCGCGTTTGTTTCAGTGACTGCCACCCCAACTCGCGTATCACATCAGTGACACTCTCACACCTATCGCGCGATAACACGAAACGAACTGCCCTTCTTTGCACTTTTTCGATGTCCTAGGTCAACCCTACCTGGTAAAGATCCCGCACCGCGCAGCAATATTCCAGCAGGGGACGGACAAGTCTAATGTAGGCTGTCGCATCTTCTAAGTGTTCTGCCAAGAAAGAGCAGTCTCTGTTTCGCCTTCCTCACAATATTATCTATGTGGTTTTTCCAATTTAAGTTGCTCGTAATTGTAATTCCTAGGTATTTAGTCGAATTGACAGTCCTTAAATTTGTGCGAATACCCAAAATTTATCGCATGATGTTTGTTCAAGTTTATCGTTCATCCAAGTTTTTTATTACAGAGGGCGGTTAACCCACTGACCGGACGCGCTGAGCTATCATGCCGGCATCCGACTGCGTCATCGAGGACACATAGCAGAGTGCGACTGCAGGAACTTATCTCTGGCACGGTTCCCGTGAGACCCACTTTTCCAACTTCCTGTCCACACTACATTTGTAGTGCCCTGAACACACTACCCATTACTCGCGCAATCGATCTACCGATTCCCGTAAGAGTTTGAGCAATGTGAGTGCATCCACACTGAAGAAGATCATTGGCCGGTAAACCTTATCTATATGAATATGGTATCTGTTCTTTCGGACATATCTTACGTGAATCGGTAGATTGACATGTCCAAAAGAATAGATACCGTCTTCATACAGCATCTGTGAGTCACAACTGAAAGAGCTAAGCTCAGATGTGTGGTACTTATACCAGATAGGACTAAAAGGTTGTAAAACTAAAACTAAACTCCTCCCGAACAGTCACTGAAGGCCCAACGGTACCGACCGGCCGCCGTGTCATCCTCAGCCCATAAGCGTCACTGGATGCGGACGTGGAGGGGCATGTGGTCAACACACCGCTCTCCCGGCCGTATGTCAGTTTCTGAAACCGGAGCCGCTATTTCGTAATCGGTTTGCCACACAAGGGCTTAGTACAGCCCGCATGGTTAACAGCGCCCGGCAGACCGGATGGTCTCCCATCCAAGTGCTAGCCCAGCCCGACAGCGCTTAACTCCGGTGATCTGACGGGAACCAGTATTACTACTGCGGCAAGGCCGTTGGCACTAAAAGGATATAATGCACAAAAAATGCAGTTCGGGATAGAGTTTGGTTTACCAGGGTAGAAAAATAGCAATATTAAGCCGGACATTATGCTCTACAAGCCGGACTAACTATTTTAAACATAAACAGAATCAGTTTAATATTTTCCATCGTTTGTTAATAATAAATTACAGACGGTTTTTTGACAGATCAACAGTAAACGTGCTTAAACTACAAAAGTTAAAAAATAAAAGTAGCCTAAATGTGTAAACTGCCTTATAATATGGCAGAAATGACAGCAATTAAATGCTCAGTAGTGTTAATTGCTCAGTCTTCTGCCTAAGATAAACTTATGTCAAAATAAACTCGAAGGTGGTGACGCGGGGTTGGTTGGCACCGGATGAAACGCACGTTCTACTTTCCTGCGGTCGCTTTGTGCGTAGCGTCGTTGTAATGTTCGGCCCACGAAGAAAACATAGGACACTCTCATAAGAATATCTATATATTCTTAGGTACCCCTCCTTATTCCTCGGCTCCACCGACCTCGTCGTCGACAGGACGTTAAACCCTGATCTCTCCTTTCCTTGTTCCTCCTCATCCGTAACGCTCACTTCATTAGCTCACAAAGAGCCTTAGTTCTGCGTTCTGTACTTCGTCGCTAGAAATGCTGAAAAAGCGTAAAAAACCTGATACCTGGTAAACCTAGATACGGAGCAGGAAATGTTGAAAAGCCTGAATTAACAGACGCTTTCAGACAGACTTCAGCGATCCACGGCAAGGCCTCTCATATAGGTTCGAGACCCAATATTGGATGCACAATCTAACAATATACAACCGTCCTCGAAGTACGTTCCTTTACGGAACCGAAAAACAAGACTGAACTCCGCATAAAGACATGTAAGTAATCATCATTTATGTGGCCATAGTGTCAGTAGTTGCTTCAAAATGCTTGAGGGTATTATTTTTCTGTAGTTGCAACTACAAAAATGCGTGACTTTGATCACCAGACGCGTTTCGCTTTAATGAGGTAAAGCATCATTAGTGGTCCGTAATTTAGTTATTTATGTTTACACTGGTTATTCAATCTGATGGTTTAACTGTTTTATACAAATTAAAATTAATCTTCTTAAACTGGTAATAGAGGCCAACTGAAAATAATTGACAAGTCGACATTAAATTCTTCATTTGAGTGACCATTACTTAATTACAGACCACAGATGTGCTTTACCTCAATAAACCGAGAAGCGTCTGGTCAAAAAAATCACACATTTTTGTAGTTGCAAGGACAGAACGAAAATACCCTCAAGACCGTAAGCAATCGCTCCTCAAGCTTTCTTTCATAAACAGAACGGGAAGAAACCCTAATGTGTGGTACAACGCCAAGTATCCTCTGCTATATGTTTCACAGTTGTAGTTTATGAGCATTTCATTGTAAATGTGGATATAGTTTTCCTATTACACGGAGTCCACGGTACTGGTTTCAACTGTATTTACTCAGCAGTCGGAGAGGGAGTCGCAGTTGAATCTTAACGCGTGAGAAGAGATCGCAGACTTTTGGAAACTGTACTGACCTGACGCCTTGCAGTTCTCTCAGAAACGTGCAAAAGCTGAATTTGGATCATGTACTGTAAGGTGGCAACGGCCTTGCACCTTACATGAGTAAATACATTTAACGTGACACTTTAGGTTTTGTTGGAGGAATACTCTAAATTACGGTGTAGGAAATCTGTGTGGAAACGCATCGGCACCCGAGAATTCCGCGATTTTGTAATTATAAGATTTTGCGGAAAGGCAGTACGCGAGACAGAGCTCAGCTACGTCCCCGCCTAGCCGCCGAAGGCCACAGGCTGACGGTATGAATGGCGAACTGGGGGATTTCTGTAATCCGTTTAGAGCGGCCACAGCGGCCGCCAACCTCTGAGGTGTTCAAGTGTTTACCAAAACAGAGCAGTGGATAGCTGGAGGGGCTTTCCTGTGCGTGCTCTCGCCTATGTCCCACTAATTTTACGCCTTCGAATAACTCGAGTGGGGCAGGCCAGGAGTTCCGAATAACAAACTTTCAATGCAAGAATCTGTGTTCGCTACGACGGGGAATCTCGGGTGGTCTCTTGGGAGAAAACTTCCAGTAAACGTGTTATTACCCACAGCTGTGGTTCTTCCCAGCCGGCGAAGGAAGAGTTTGCTTGTGAGTTCTATTCCCAGGCCGTACATTGGTCGGCACTGCCAAACTGGGTATTTTGAGAGCTTCTAGTGATGTGATTCGCTCGGTAAAAGTTGCGGTGAGAAAACAAAGGTGAAGAGCGATCTTGCTGGACTCTCGGTAGAGGTCTTCCGTTCTGGGCTCTCGTACTGAGAGGACATTAGCCAAGTCGTCTCCCCTCTCGGTCTTTCGTTCTGAGAGGACGTTAGCCGGGCCAGCTCTTTGCTGACGGAAACATTGTCGCGATTAGAGAAGTTTACGGACAGCAGTCTGGTGTTCGAATACTGTAGGATTGTAGTTTCCGAGACGCCACGCACCGATCGCACAGCCGCGCCGTCGCCGTCGGAGACCGCCGCTACAACAGGAATATTACGGTGAGATCGCTCCCGCTTCGGTCTGTGTTAGGAGGAACGTTAAATAGTTGGATCAGTTGCAATTGCTATTTCCACAGAGGTTTCACAGTACTTTGGAGTGTAGTGTTTCTTCGTATATATGTTATAAGAGATTGCGTTTTGGACCGATTCTAACACAGTTACTGCTAATGCCAGTTAGGAGGATAATTGTTCATTGTGTTTTATTCAGCATTGATCTGAAGGTTATAATAGAATTATTGTGATTCAGTAGAGCCTTTGCTTTCAGTAGTTGATCCTAAATTCATCCTTTTGCTTTATTTTATTTTTGTGTATGTGTTTGATGTCATTGAACACCCTAAGTGTTTGTGATCTTTCATGTTTGGAAGTAAAAATAGGTGTGATTTATCGTCAACACTACCACCGCAGATTAATTAGGGGTGACAGGGCCGCGTTTAAATCTAGCGTTATCCATTTTTGCGTACAGTTCCACTCCCAATTTCTCTGTAAGTTGTTTGTCAGGGGAGAACACACTCAACAATCGGACAAGCAACGGATGGGCTGTTACAGTACTACTGTGTGAAATTGTTTGCTACATTTCGCATATCTGACTGGGATACTTAGGTTCAGGGTGACGATTAATTAAGAGACGTCGAGATTTGGAGTGGGATACTACTTACTTTATCCACGACGTTTGCGTTGGTTAAAATAACATTACCATCGTTGTATGCTTGCGAAATACGTTTTTACCTGGCTGCCGGTAAGACTGGAATTTTGCCTATCCTACCAGTGCTCAGCTGCAGTGGCTTCTCAAGGTCAGCGCGGAACAGTCTTATGGGGCATCACTCAAGACAACACGACAACATACGAAGTGATTCAAGCTGTTCATAATTTTCTTATGTTTCAAATGTTATTGTGATATTATTTTCATTAGCTCTTTCTACTGATTGCTTTGATGAGAGACCCTTTACGCTTGTCAAATTTCTGTTTCCTGTCTTATTTAACAATCAGTTACAGACGTATGGAAAAACTGGTAGAAGCCGAACTCGGGGAAGATCAGTTTGGATTCCGTGGAAATATTGGAACATATGAGGCAATACTGACCCTACGACATATCTTAGAAGATAGCTTCCAAAAAGGCAAACCTACGTTTCTAGCATTTGCTGACTGGGAGAAAGCTTTTGATAATGTTGGCTGGAATACCCTCTTTCAAATTCTGAAGGTGGCAGGAGTAAAATACAGGGAACGAAAGGAATTTACAACTTGTACAGAAGCCAGATGACAGTTATAAGAGTCGAGGGACATGAGAGGGAAGCAGTGGTTAGGAAGGGAGCGAGGCAGGGTTGTAGCCTATCCCCGATGTTATTTAATCTGTATATTGATCAAGCAGTAAAGGAAACAATAGAAAAATTCGGAGTAGGAATTAAAATCCATGGAGAAGAAATAAAAACTTTGAGGTTCGCCGATGACATTGTAATTCTACCAGAGGCAGTAAAGGATCTGGAGGAGCAGTTGAGCGGAATGCACATTCTCTTGAAAGGAGGATATAAGATGAACATCAATAACAGATAAACGAGCATAATAGAATGTAGTCGAAATAAATCGGGTGATGCTGAGGGAATTAGATTAGGAAATGAGACGATAAACTAGTAAATGAGTTTTGCTATTTGGGGAGCAAAATGACTGATGATGGTCAAAGTAGACGGGAGACTGACAATGGCAAGGAAAGCGTTTCTGGAGAAGGGAAATTTGTTAAAATCGAGTATAGATTTAAGTGTCAGGAAGTCATTTCTGAAAGTATTTGTATGGAGTGTAGCCATGTATAAAAGTGAAACATGGACGATAAATAGTTTGGACAAGAAGAGAATAGAAGCTTTCGAAATGTGGTGCTACACGTTTTGGCACGCATGCCAATCAGAGGGTGGGTTCGCTCTGCACATGCAGTGCTGTTGAGCACAGGCGCCCACCAAACTGTGGTGCCGCATGCAGAACGACACGTAGTGCGTTCCTCGGTCGCACGCATGGATGACGTCAGCTGCCTGCTGCAACAGGTAGAATGCTTTGAATAATAAAAGCAACCATGGCTGCAAGAGCCACAAATGTTAAAAGACTTAGAAGACTCGAAGAATGTGAAGGACAAACGGACGCTTGAATTGTGAACTTCTGGATTACTGACCCCGCGCTTAACTAGCTGAGCAGGGAAATAAAAATCAGTAAAGACGGATACGAACAGTAGTTAGGTATTATTTGAGAAGAATGCCGCTAAGCATTCCTGCAGCGATGTCACAGGCGTGTTCCTAAGCGTTGCGCGCGCAGCTCCTGCCCGTCGCTGTGCTGCAAACGTCGCTGCCGCGAGAGGAAAAAAAGAAAAGGAAAAAGAAAACGGAGGAAAAAACTAAGTGTCCAAGCAAGTATGTCTTTCAGACTATTGTCCTAGGGCGATTACAGCGCGGGCAATGCTCACGAAGAATCCGACCGGACGCCGCACTAATTTATGACTCGCTCTGTCGTCGTTGCGGGCGCAGAAGTGAACGAAAAAGTCGCGAGAGGAGGAGGAAGAGGACAGGTGGAAGAAAAAAGACGCGCAGCAGTGGAGGGAGGAACGGGGTGGGGGGTGGGGAGAAGAAACTGAGCGACGCGGCTGTCGCAGCGGCGCAGCTCGCTGCCGGGCTGACGGCTCTGACTGTTGGTCCGGCCCGTTCGACCGCCGGCGGTCGCTGCCTCTGGCCACAGCCTCGCCATCGCATCGTTACTCCAGCGCCGCGCCGAGGCCCACGAAAACGGCAGATCAGCGCCGCGTTTCCCTCATTACGACAAATAAAGCGCGCCATTACTCTTGCGCGGGCGTCCGCACGTCAGGGACGCCTACCCCTCCCTCCTCCCCCTCCGCTCGCCGCCTCCCCCACCTCTCGAGCCTTTTTTCCTCTACCACTCGCGCGTTTCGCCAGCGCGGTCGGACCCGCCCGCGGAGCAGCAGCTACAGTAGCAGGTAGGCCAGGAAACTCGGTCCGCCAGCCAGCCAGCCCAGCCACAATTATTTCCTCCTCGAATAATGCCGCGCGCGCCTTCTTCTCGTTTCGGTTTCTTTATTTTTCCCCGTCCGCGCTGTGCCCCGATAATCCCTCTCCCCCTTGTCCTCGGCACGGCCTTAACGCATCCTTCGATCAGCGCGTCGATTTATCAGTGTCCGCACCGCCACCAGTGGAGGAGAACCTGTGCGGAATACGCCGCTACGGCGCGCCCGTTCTCCTTCAGTCGCTACACAAAACGTGCACGCGAATTAAACCGCGCTTATACTGTACTAATGATGCTCGTCTTTCTCTTTCCCCTCCTCATTCTTCTTACTCTGCCTTCTGTCCGCTAGGTAGAGGTAGCACACTCTGGTTTCAGATCACCTATTCACCCACGTTCCGATGTTGCCTTCCTCTCTCGTACATTGAACACAGCAGTGACGAATGTTTCCTGAAAGTTTGGCCGTACCTTTTTGTAACACCCTGTATATCGAAACGACCTGCAGTCAGTTTCATTATTTTCTTAAGAGGTCTCAGCCACTTTGTGCCCAGATGATTATCGCTTTATTTGCGAGCGTCAACAATAACATTCATGCAGCGTGTTGGTATGGTCATGTGGTTCAAACATTCTGAAGAAGTGGTTAAGAAAATGATTTTTTTATTCAACTGTTCGCTGATTATTTCGATATATACAACCACGGTTGTTGAAGATACACTGTGTGACCGAAAGTATCCGGACACCCCCAAAAACATACGTTTTTCGTATTAGGTGCATTGTGCTGTCATCTACTGCCAGGTACTGCACATCAGCGACCTCAGTAGTCATTAGACACCGTGAGAGAGCAGAATGGGGCGCTCCGCGGAACTCATTGACTTCGAACGTGGTCAGGTGGTTGGGTATCACTGGTGTCATACGCCTGTACGTGAGATTTTCGTACTCCTAAACATCTCTAGGTCCACTGTTTATGATGTGATTGTCAAGTGGAAACATGAAGGGACACGTACAGCACAAGTGCGTACAGCCTGACCTCGTCTACTGACTGACAGAGACCACCGACAGTTGAAGATGGTCGTAATGTGTAATAATAGGCAGATATCTATCCACACCATCACACAGAAATTCCAAATTGCATCAGGATCCACTGCAAGGTGAGAAAATATGGATTTCATGGTCGAGCGGTTACTCATAAGCCATACATCAAGCCGGTAAGAGCCAAACGACTCCTCGCTTGGTGTAAGGAGCGTAAACATTGGCGGATTGAACAGTGGAAAAACGTTGTGTGGAGTAACGAACCACGGTACAGAATGTGGCGATCCGATGGCAGGGTGTGGGTATGGCGAATGCCCGGTGAATGTCATCTGCCAGCGTGTGTAGTGCCAACAGTAAAATTCGGAGGCGGTGGTGTTATAGTGTGGTCATGTTTTTCATGGAGGGAGCTTGCACCCCTTGTTGTTTTGCCTGTCACTATCACAGCACAGGCCTGCATTGATGTTTTAAGCACCTTCTTGATTCCCACTGTTGAAGAGGAATTCAGGGATGGCGATTGCACCTTTCAACACGATCGAGCACCTGTTCATAATGCACGGCCTGTGGCGGAGTGGTTACGCGACAACAGAATTCCTGTAATGGACTGGCCTGACCTGTATCCTACAGAACACCTTTGCGATGTTTTGGATCGCCGACTTCGTGCCAGGCCTCACTGATCGACATTGATACCGCTCCTCAGTGCAGCACGTGAAGAATGGGCTGCCATTCCCCAAGAAACCTTCCAGCACCTGATTGAACTTAGCGCCTGCGAGAGTGGAAGTTGTTATCAAGGTTAAGGGTGGGCCAATACCATATTGAATTCCAGCATTACGGTGGAGGGCGCCATGAACTTGTAAGTCATTTTCAGGCAGGTGCCTGGATACTTTTGATCACATAATGTAGATAAAGTACTAAACATCGAAAAAACCTATCGTTGAAAAGCCCAGTTTGCAAATAACGAAGCATGGTGTTGTTTCACTCGTATTATTTGTTGTTACTAGGCGAAACTACTTTTGTCTGGCCATAAATGTGTGTTCTTTGAGTCCTTCGGGAGAACTCAAGAAATACTGATTCACTTTGTTACGTAAATGAGTAAAGGTTTTACTTAATTTTGACACAGTTCTTCCCCAAAGGACTGCTTGATAATTTACAACTTTCACTGATTTTGAAAGCATCACTTCAGATTAACAGTTCAACGTTCGACGTTTACCACGGTGAAGTTCATCAGAAACTTAAACTACTCATTGGTCCTACACCATGGCGTTGGCTGCTATACCTGAGGCCACAAGCTGGGGCTGAGCTCTGACATGCTCGACAGTATACTGACCTGAGAGTCAGTGCTCTGCAGAGCTGATAGGGAAGGTGTGGTCTATTGGAGCGGCACCCATACTGTGGTGTCACCGCCGGCCACCAAACGTGCTAGGTGGTAGCCTTTAAATCGGCCGCGGTCCGGTAGTATACGTCGGACCCGCGTGTCGCCACTATCAGTGATTGCAGACCGAGCGCCGCCACACGGCAGGTCTACAGAGACTTCCTAGAACTCGCCCAGTTGTACAGCCGACTTTGCTAGCGATGGTTCACTGACCAAATACGCTCTCATTTGCCGAGACGATAGTTTAGCATAGCCTTCAGCTACGTCATTTGCTACGACCGAGCAAGGCGCCATTATCAGTTACTATCGATACTGTGAATCATATAATGTCAAGAACGACG
Organism: Schistocerca gregaria; assembly: GCF_023897955.1. Taxonomy (NCBI): domain Eukaryota; kingdom Metazoa; phylum Arthropoda; class Insecta; order Orthoptera; family Acrididae; genus Schistocerca; species Schistocerca gregaria. The sequence goes on from NC_064924.1 coordinate 432,424,912, forward strand.
TTCACCATTAATGGATTAAAGTTAAGTATTCCACCAGCTACGTCCGTTTTTCTAAATTCTAATTTCCTAGTCCTGTTCCAGACCTCACGCCAGCCAGCCGGCCTCCTCTAATAACACTGTGTTGGCTCTCCTGCCAACCACAACACATACATCATTGCGAATTGCAGCGAGTCCTCGTTAATGTCTGTGATATCGATTAGCGTTGTATTGATACGCGTTGCCGAATTTGGTGTCGCACCGCGATCTCTGGACGATACCACATTACTAGTATATTACACTTCAGTTTTCGAATTTTCCAGTACACCTGCTACTTTCTAAGATCCCTTTTCTACATGCAACTCGTAAGTCTTCCATCTTAATGAGCTTTTTCAAAAATTAGTTCATTACAAACTAATCTTACATCAGCATCAAAATGTACCTGTGCTATGCTCAAGGAGAACAATCTCAGTCTTAGAAGATCCAGCCGTAGAAACGAAGCACACTTGTCCAACAAGTTGTCTAGGAAACATGTGTGGCCCAATGTGACGATCATCTAGTACCTCTTATTACACATTCAATCGGAGACATTGCTGATGTGATGACTCGTGAACTGCATGTTGATTTAGCCAAATTTGAGCACAATCGAAGGGGGACGTAATAGGAAACTCTACATTTCATATACGTTCATAAGTAATACAATATTTCATCGCGAAATCAGTGGTGATTCACAACCACACATGCACATTTCTTCGAATAACTGGTACAATGAGAAGTACTCTGTGCTATGCACTTCACAACATTTTCCACAATATGGATATTCTGTTTCATTAGTTCACGATCCACTGGAAAAATAAAGTTCCTTCTTGATCGTAACAATGTGTGTGTGTGTGTGCGTGTGTGTGTGTCTGTCTGTCTGTGCTCGTTCGATAGCATGGTCCCAAATCAGTCTAGTGCGGCATTCGTTTTAGCGATTTGTATTACCAGGGACAGTGAAACACGAAGAATAACCATATAGTGAAATAATGACAGTAAAGTACTAGCCCACACTGACTACTACCACCCCGCAGCAGTGCTGTTCAGACACTGCTGGAGTGCTGGTTATTCTTCAAGTTTTACTGTTCCAGTTAATCGTTTTTTTCCTTTTTTTCTTTTTAATCATTAGTCTCCTGACTGGTTTGGTAAGGGCTACCATGAATACCTCCCTTGTGCCAACACCTTCCTCTTAGAGCAGGTCTTGCATCCAACATCTTAAATTATTTATAGGATGTATTCCATTTTCTGTCTTCCTCTACACTTTTTACTCTCTACTGCTCCCTCTAGTAGTATGTGTCTTATTCCCTGACTGCTTAACACATCTCTTGCCAGTGTGGCCCCTGGTTTTCTCAGTGATTTCTGTACTTCCCTTTCGTCGCCGATTCTGCAAAGAACCTAGTCATACCTTACATTATTCTGCAGAAAACCTCCTCATGACTTACCTTATTTTGCAGACAACCTCCTTGTGCCTTACCAGATTCTGCAGAGAACCTCTTCATGCTTTACCTTATCCTGCAGAGAACCTCCTCATGCCTTACATTATCCTGCAGAGAACCTCCTCATACCTTACCTTATTCTGTAGGGAACCTCCTCATGCCTTACCTTATTCTGCAGAGAACCTCCTCATACCTTACTTTATTCTGCAGATAACCTCTTCGTGCCTTACCTTATCCTGCAGAGAACCTCCTCATACCTTACCTTATTCTTTAGAGAACCTCCTCCTGCCTTACTTTATACTGAGAGAACCTCCTCATGCCTTACCTTATTCCACAGAGAACCTCTTTGTGACATAACTAGCTCTGCAGAGGACCTCCTCAGGCCTTACCTTATTCTACAGAAAACCTCCTTGTGCCTTACCAGATTCTGCAGAGAACCTCTTCATGCCTTACCTTATCTTGCAGAGAACCTCCTCATGCCTTACCTTATTCTGCAGAGAATCTCCTCATGCCGTATCTTATTCTGCAGCGAACCTCCTCATACCTAACTTTATTCTGTAGAGAACCTCCTCATGCCTTACTTTATACTGAGAGAACCTCCTCATGCCTTACCTTATTCCACAGAGAACATCTTTGTGACATACCTTGCTCTGCAGAGAACCTCCTCAGGCCTTACCTTATTCTGCAGAACCTCTTCGTGCCTTACCTTATCCTGCAGAGGACCTTCTTATACCTTACCTTATTATGTTGAGAACTTCCTCATGCTTTACCTTATTCTGCAGATAACCTCCTTGTGCCTTACCAGATTCTGCAGAGAACCTCTTCATGCCTTACCTTATCCTGCAGAGAACCTCGTCATGCATTCCCTTTTCCTGCAGAGAACCTCCTAATGCCCTATTTTATTCTGCAGAGAATCTCCTCATGCCGTATCATATTCTGCAGCGAGCCTCCACATGCCTTACCTTTTTCTGTAGAGAACCTCCTCATGCCTTACTTTATACTGAGAGAACCTCCTCATGCCTTACTTTATACTGAACCTCCTCATGCCTTACTTTATACTGAGAGAACCTCCTCATGCCTTATTTTATACTGAGAGAACCTCCTCATGCCTTACTTTATACTGAGAGAACCTCCTCATGCCTTGCTTTATACTGAACCTCCTCATGCCTTACTTTATACTGAGAGAACCTCCTCATGCCTTATTTTATACTGAGAGAACCTCCTCATGCCTTACCTTATTCCACAGAGAACCTCTTTGTGACATACCTCGCTCTGCAGGTCTTACCTTATTCTGCAGAGAACCTCTTCGTGCCTTACCTTATCCTGCAGAAAACCTCCTTATACCTTACCTTATTATGTTGAGAACTTCCTCATACTTTACCTTATTCCACAGAGAAGCTCTTCGTGCCTTACCATATTCTGCAGAGAAGCTTCTCTAGCTTTAACTTATTCTGCAGAGAACCTCCTCACACCTTACTTTATTCTGGAGAGAACCTCTTCATGCCTTGCCTTATCCTGCAGAGAACTTCCTTATACCTTACCTTGTTCCGTAGAGAACCTCCTCATGCCTTACTTTATCCTGAGAGAACCTCCTCATGAGTTACCTTATTCCACAGAGTATCTCTTTGTTCCTTACCATATTGTGCAGAAAACCTTCTCTAGCCTTAACTTCTTCTGGAGAGAACCTCCTCATACCTTGCTTTATTCTGCAGAAAACCTCTTCGAGCCTTACCTTATCCTGCAGATAACCTCCTATTACCTTACCTTATTCTGTAGAGAACCTCCTCACGCCTTACTTTATACTGAGAGAACCTCCTCATGCCTTATTTTATACTGAGAGAACCTTCTCATGACTTACCTTATTCCACAGACAACCTCTTTGTGACATACCTTGATCTGCAGAGAACGTCCTCAGGCCTTACCTTATTCTGCAGAGAACCTCTTCGTGCCTTACCTTATCCTACTGAGAACCTCCTTATACCTTACCTTATTCTGTAGAGAACCTCCTCATGTCTTACCTTATTCCACAGAGAAGCTCTTCGTGCCTTACCATATTCTGCAGAAAACCTTCTCTAGCCTTAACTTATTCTGCAGAGAACCTCCTTATACTTTACTTTATTCTGCAGAGAACCTCTTCGTGCCTTACCTTATCCTGCAGAGAACTTCCTCATACCTTACCTTATTCTGTAGACAACCTCCTCATGCCTTACTTTATCCTGAGATCATTACTACTGAGAGAACCTCCTTGTGCCTTACCTTATTCTGCAGATAACCTGCTCATGCCCTATCTTATTCTGCAGTGATCATCCTGATGTCTAACCTTATTCCACATAGAACCTCTTTGTGACATACCTTACTCTGCAGAGAAACTCCTCAGGCCTTACCTCATTCTGCAAGAGCCTCCTCATGCCTAACCTTATTCCACATAGAACCTTCTTTAGCCTTAACTTATTCTGCAGAGAACCTCGTCATATCTTACTTTATTTTGCAGAGAACCTGTTCGTGCCTTACCTTATTCTGCAGAGAACCTCCTCATGCCCTATCTTATTCTGCAGAGAACGTCATATCTTACTTTATTTTGCAGAGAACCTGTTCGTGCCTTACCTTATTCCGCTGAGAACATCTTTGTGACATATCTTATTCTGCAGAGAACATCCTGATGCCTTACCTTATTCCGCTGAGAACATCTTTGTGACATATCTTATTCTGCAGAGAACCTCCTCATACCTTACTTTATTCTGGAGAGAACCTGTTCATGCCTTACATTATCCTGCAGAGAACGTCCTCATGCCCTATCTTATTCTGTAGAGAACTTCCTCATGCCTTACTTTATACTGAGAGTACCTCCTCATGCCTTACCTTATTCCACAGAGAAGCTCTTTGTGCCTTACCTTATTCTGTAGAGAACCATCTCTAGCCTCAACTTATGCTGCAGAGAACCTCCTCATACCTTACCTTATTCTGCAGAGAATCTCCTCATCCCTTACCTTATTCTGCAGAGAACCTCTTCGTTCCTTACATTATTCTGTAGAGAACCTCCTCATGCCTTACCTTATGCTGCAGAGAACCTCCTCATACCTTACCTTATTTTGCAGAGAATCTCCTCATTCCTTACCTTATTCTGCAGAGAACCTCTTCGTGCCTTACATTATCCTGTAGAGAACCTCCTCATGCCTTACCTTATTCTGCAGAGATCCTCCTAGTGCCTTACCTTATTCTGCAGTTAAACTCCTCATGCCTTACTTTATTTTGCAGAGTACCTCTTCGTGCCATACCTTATTCTGCAGAGAATCTCATTGTGCCTTGCCTTGTTCTGCAGAGAACCTACTTGTGCCATACCTTATTCTGCAGAGATCCTCCTCGTGCCTTATTTTATTGTGCATAGAACCTCATCATGCCTTAACTTATCAGTCCACATTCCTCTGTATCACCACATCTCGATTCTATTCTGTTCCGGTTTTCCAACTGTCCATGATTCTCTACCATACAATGCTGTGCTTCATAGGTATATTCAGAAAAATCTCTTCCTCAAATTAAGGTCTGCCTTTAATCTTAAAAGATTTCTTTTGGCCAGGATATACATACCGGTAAAACAAATATCGCATTAGACAAATTTGGGACTACTTTATCGAATGGGTGCGTAAAATACGGTATTTTGTTTGAACCGGGTAACAAGCCCACATTTTGTCCACACTGGGACCTGAAAGAAAGACTAGATCACTATTGTCTGTTTAGGCTTACTGCAGCTACACATTACAAAAACGAAACTGCAAATATCTGGTGAAACACCAGGAAAACTGCACCTGACAACTCTGAGGGAGGGACTCCATGTGCAAGGTGGTCAGAAACAATCTGAAAACCTTGCAAGGTTGTGCTGAGAAATAATTATTAATAAAAAACCAATACGTTGCGCCGTTTCTAAGTTAATTAGCATTGAACTTAGCCAATAAGGCCATTGGGCAAACAAATTCAAGCGGTCCGACAGATACAGTTAGCTACAGTTGTTCCAATACCATTGATGATAGCGCACGAGACTGCTTACACTTTGGCTCGGGTTCGATCCTTACTACTGTCCGACGTCCGATTTTTGTATCGTTGTTTTGTTCCGTTTTAGGAAACCAAACGAATATCACATCCGGGTATACCACCTCCTGCAGGCTGTTTGAATTTGCGCGCTTGACAACATGATTGGGATCTGTTGATCGGCCGCATCTTGAGGCACTGGCATGGAAATATACATTTTACAAGACTTCTGACAATTTATTTACGAATGGAACAGGAGAAATGGAGAAATCATAGTGTTAGCAGAAATAAGCTGCGGAGTACAGAGGTGAACGAAGATGTATTCAGATTCACTGTTTTTGTCACAGGTAGCGTAACACGGAGGTGCTTGCTGTTCTGGTTATTACACATTTACGGTGTTCTAGCGAGACTACGCTAGCACTGAGAAAGTGCTGACTCTTTAGCCTCAGTTCACATCCATTGTCTAATTGCCTGTAAACCCAGACCATGCAGTTCAACAGGCGATCGATTTTCATTTCCTTCGTCACATGCAGCCTATGGGCGCGTCTGTTCTTTGATATTTACATTGCAGCCGTTTGACAACTACATAGAGGACAGGGTTTTTTCTGTGTGTGTGTGTTGTCCAAATCTTTCGCTGTGAGATATAGTAGTTGTACTGGATCTTCCAAGATGGATTCCAGTCTCGTACAAGCGTTAATTCTAAAACACAGTATAGTTTTCTCCCTTTCCAAAACTGTAGTGTTATTCACATACTGTGTTGCACTGTAACTTCTGATAATAACAAACTCACAATTATAGCTTAGCCAGAGTCAACAACATGCGGGATGCAGGACAATACGAATTCTTACACTACTGAAACTTGGAGCAATCTGTAGCTCAGAAAAGCTCACAGCGATATTACCCGGTAAAGAATGGAAAACTGTTTACATTCTTCCTTTACAGACCGCCCTAGCAAATTATTTATCCTCTTCCGGCGAAGACCAAAATCTCACAGAAGATGTTGAACCAGGAATAATATGTGCTGAGATAAGCCGCAGCTATTCCGTGAATGTAGGAAAACAGTTCAGGACACAGTCTGAAAATGTGATACGGTTTGGTTTTGCTGTAAGCAGACAAGCATCATCTTTCCATTCAGTGTGTTTCCTAGAACAAAATTTGAGCAGGAAAAGTATCTTAACACTCTGGCACATAACAGTGCGATCGAATCATTTCATCGAATGTTTCAAGATTACGTACTGTACACGCTGAAAAGGTGCAGAACAACACCGAATAGTCGACAAGGCACTAAATCATTTTTCTTCTCCCAAGTTCATAACACTGGTCAAGAGCACTTACAAACATCAAGACTAGGATGATATCTCAAATAGGTTCCCTAACTTCCTTTCTTGTTGCTCTCTTACGAATAGCGATTTAATGAAATGTAAACATAGCTTGTCATTCGTGAAGGCGTATTCCGTTTCTTCAACAAAACAAAAGGCGAGCTCTTTCTTTCTTTATTTGTGAAGCATCTTCAGAGGTCTGTAATACATAAAATAAACGTGCTGTATATTAGCGTAAAATATGTTGCTGCATTGTTTTTTCTCTTTTTTTCAGGTTAGAAAAAACTTTTGCATCAGAAGTCTTGCGAGATTAAATTATCATCACGAATCTTAGGCTGCAAAAGTTGTTTGTATCCTGAAATACAAGAGAATAACAAGAGAACACGTAATACGAGTATAGTAACATATTTGTATATTCTATATGGCACATTTATTACAAGCCTAATACGAACATGTATTATTGGCGACTGAAGATGCTTCACAAATAAGCAAAACGCTTATGACAAAAGACAAACTGCCTTTCATTCAATTGCAAAGACGGAATACACCTCCATGAATTTGAAGCCTTAAGAAACGACGGAAAACCGATAAAATGACGACAGCTTGTTGTTTTCTCAAGCTATTCCACAGTATGACTGACGAAATCGAATCGTCAATGTTAAAAGATGTCGCTCCTGCAGGAAAAAATATTTTTACAGTTACATAAATATATGCAACCGAATTTTAGATTCAAATGCCTCCATTTTCAGAGACCTCCAAAAGAGGCGTGAATCAATAATCTAAGCCCGCAGTCTGCATCATCCTCCGATAAAGAGCGTGTCAAAACTGTTTTTATTGTGCCGGCCGCTGTGGTCGAGTGCTTCTAGGCGCTTCAGTCTGGACCCACGCGGCTGCTACGGTCGCAGGTTCGAATCCTGTCCCGGACATGGGTGTGTGTGATGTCCTTAGGTTAGTTAGGTTTAAGTAGTTCTAAGTCTAGGGGACTGATGACCTCAGATGTTAAGTCCCATAGTGCTTGGAGCCATTTTTTTGTTTTTATTGTACAACCACAACTTCTAAGACACCATTGGTACATCGACACTAGTGTCACTATTGTCCACACGCTGACTGCGATAACCAAAATGCAGTATCACCAGTCCATGAGCCTTAGGGCCCTCGCATTTTTAGGCGGTCGAATTTGGAGAGTTCTGCGCGAACGAAGTGCTTTCCTTTACAGTGCCTAGGCTGTGGTCGGAGATTCCTGAAAAGAAGGAAATTAGTGCAAAATTATCAGCAACGACGAAGGATGGCTCAGGGCATCAACCACGGAATATTCAAAGAAACCTTCCTGGCATTAGGAAACCATCTTGGCATTAGCGTTCATGGATTTAGGGGACCTGCTACAAACCTTAATCCAGATTATCGTTCGGTTTTCTGAACCCTGCTCCTTACGTATGCAAGCTACAAACGAACATAGCTTGGATGATGAAAGCCTACACTCGATTTTCCACATGCATCATTTACATACACTTGAGCACGCCCACACCACCACTCGCGAAAGTCTCTGTAGATGTAGAAACACCCTACATGGGCACTGGCATACCAGCTTACGCGAAAGTTATAACGTGTTTAATATTCTTCCGCTGAGTCGCTTCTCCGTCATTTGCCACAAGCTTCTGCAGCTGCCGCTAGGCGGAACAGATATAAGTATATTCCTGTTCGTCTGCCTGTTAATTTGTGCTAGAAAATAACAAAAGAAAAATTTTTCGTCTTTAGCTTTGCAAGAATTTCATTCTCGTTCGGTCCGTTAGAAATGTTTTGTGAAAGCCTGAGGGTGTGAAAGCAATAGATCGGTTTATAAATAACATTTCTGTTACCAGTCACGATTTTCTTTTTATTTATTTTTTACACGACGCATTTCAGGAAATCATTCCCGTTTTCATGGTTCATTTTTTTTTTTTACATTTTTAATGTGTGAGGACCTGAATTGTTCTGTCGACTTTACTACAATATCCAAAAAGGAAACAATTTTTAGTTGAGCATCGATCTTGATACAATCATGTTCAGATAAAAAAGAACACCTAGAATGATATTCACAGGACATGCACATTAGAATGTTCTGCAGTAACGATTAGCATTTGAACCACGTTAAAATGGTTCAAATGGCTCTGAGCTCTATGGGACTTAACATCGGAGGTCATCAGTCCCTTAGAACAGAACTACTTAAACCTAAGTAACTTAAGGAAATCACACACATCCATGCCCGAAGCAGGATTCGAACCTGCGACCGTAGCGGTCACGGAACCACGTCCGTCCGCTGATCCAAGATGGGGCTGCTGACAAAGTATCGATATTTCAACAGTAGATATATATCGGCAACATTTTGTTCACCGATATATCGATATGGAAAAGGCAATTTCGAGTGCCGAGTTTTTATTTTGTATTATACTTTCTGACAATTTCTGATTAATATTTGAAGAGATTATTTTCAAATTGTAGAGGAACATAATATTACTTTCACTGTATTACTTTTTGAGCTTTCATCACTTTCTGTCTTTCACTTTGACAGTGTGAAGCAATTATAGATGACACAAAGAAGAAATCCGATTGCACTAGGGGATGGCGTTGTTAGTGGAATAATAAGATATCCGACGTGAAAAAATAGGACACCAGTTACGTTAAAAACAATTTTTAACACAGCTAGTGTGCTGTTTCTTCACATCGGAATTCTTCAAAAACAGTTGCAACTCATGCATAAAAATCTAAATGACAAGACTGGTCTTTGGGGTGGGCAGAGACGTGAGAGGGGAAATGCTGACTAATCGGCGCTCGGCGCTACCAACAGAAACTGCAACGTTTAATTCCACATGCAATTTTTTTTTTGACGTCTGCAGAAATTTAAAAAAAAACACACACACACAGGGTATTCGACATGATGGGTGCCAGACAAATCCGATATGTGACGAAACCGAACGACGGACCCATCGGACACCTTTTATTGTGCCATATACCTGCAGTTACTATTGTTAACAAAATGGTTATCGTCAAGGGTGAACGTGCATCGTTTCCCTTTCAATTCTTGCTCTGCAGGTGATAGCTAGGCTGCCAGATTGCTGATGCACAGAATCGCTATTTTTTTATTTTTTATTTATTTATTTATTTATTTATTTATTTTTTTGTCGGCGCATCGAAGCATTTACCGTCTTACATCGATATTTCTTCGATATATCGAAGGACGACATTGATACTTTTTTAAATGTCGATTTCGGATTCCAGATATTTTTAATAATATGAACAGTCCTTGATAAGGTCAACACCGATATCGCGGTGAAACACCATCTACCGCTAAAATGTGCCCGCCGTTCTGTTTGTCGCTATAAACAGAGTATAATTGATCAATGTACAGGATTTCTCGCAGAAGAATGCACGAAGTGTACAGCCAAATCAGTGACGTTGAAAGAGGGAGCATACCGGCATGAGATTGGTTTGTTGATTTGGGGGGTGGACCAAACAGTGAGGTTCTCGGTCCAGTCGGATTAGGAAAGGATGGGCAAGGAAGCCGGACGTGCCCTTTCAAAGGAACCATCCCGGCAATTGCCTGAAGTGATTTAGGGATATCAAGGAGAACCTAAATCAGGATGGCCGGGCGCGGGTTTCAGAATGCGAACTCAGCGTGCTAACCACTGCGCCACCTCACTCAGTACTGCCAAGAAAGAAAGTGATACATCCATCCGGGAAATTGCTGCACTTGTGGGACGAAGCGTTTCGGCAGTGTAACGAATGTCTGCCGAATGGTTCACGGAAGGCCGTAGAATATGACACAACCTCATCCGAATAGCACTACAGGACAGATATGCTTCCTCCGCGGCTATGGCGCAACAATGGAACGTAGTAACAATCGTACACTATCAGTCCGTCGCCATTTATTTCGGCATGGGTTGCGTATACGTCGTCCACTTCTCCACCTACCTTTGACAACGATGACAACGATGTATGGAACGACGTCACTGAGGACATGAATGGAATCAGATAGTGTTTTCGGACTAATACAGGACCTGTTTATTTGAAACTGACCGCTGCATTTTGGTTAGCTGCAGACAGGGAAAGCGGCATCACAGTGCTGCATTCGCACGAGACATACATCGCCATCTCAAGGCCTTATGGTCTGGTGTGCCATTGGCTCCAACCAAAAATCACAGGTGGTGTGTGTCCAGTGTAACCTACGTGAATGACGTCCTGCGACACATAGCCATACCCTTTCTGCACACCACCACAAACGCCATTTTTCAGCAAGACCATGCACGATCGCATGATGGCGTCACAAGGATGTCAGTCTTTAGCCCTGGCCACCAGACTTGTAGCCAATCGAAAATGTGTGGGATATGGTGAAACAATGGATGCAGTGCTTTGACCCAATGCCAACCAACACAGATGAACTTTGGAACCAGGCGAATGCAGCATGGATGGCTATACCAGAGGCGTCATTTGCTTCTTGCTAAGAAATGAAAGAGGAAGCCGCCTGGTAGAATTTTGCGTAGAGCACAACTTAATCATAGCTAACATTGGTTCAAGAATCCCAAAAGAAGGCTGTATACATGGAAGAAGCCTGGAGATACTGACAGGTTTCAGATAGATTATATAATGGTAAGACAGAGATTTAGGAACCAGGTTTTAAATTGTAAGACATTTCCAGGGGCAAATGTGGACTCTGACTACAATCTATTGGTTATGAACTGTAGATTAAAACTGAAGAAACTGCAAAAAGGTGGGAATTTAAGGAGATGGGACATGGATAAACTGACTAAACCAGAGGTTGAACAGAGTTTCAGGGAGAGCGTAAGGGAACAAATGGCAGGAATGGGGGAAAGAAATACAGTATAAGAAGAATGGGTAGCTTTGAGGGATGAAGTAGTGAAGGCAGCAGAGGGGCCAGTAGAAATCCTTGGGTAACAGAAGAAATATTGAATTTAATTGATGAAAGGAGAAAATATAAAAATGCAATAAATGAAGCAAGCAAAAAGGAATACAAACGTCTCAAAAATGAGATCGACAGGAAGTGCAAAATGGCTAAGCAGGGATGGCTAGAGGATAAATGTAAGGCTTATCTCACTAGGGGTAAGATAGATACTGCCTACAGGAAAATTAAAGAGACCTTTGGAGAAAAGAGAACCACTTGTATGAATATTAAGAGCTCAGATGGAAACCCAGTTCGAAGCAAAGAAGGGAAAGCAGAAAGGTGGAAGCAGTATATAGAGGGTCTCCACAAGGGCGATCTACTTGATGACAATATTATGGAAAAGGAAGAGGATGTAGATGAAGATGGAATGGGAGATATGATACTGCGTGAAGAGTTTGACAGAGCACTGAAAGACCTAAGTCGAAACAAGGCCTCGGAAGTTGACAACATTCTATTAGAACTACTGACGGCCTTGGGAGAGACAGTCCTGACAAAACTCTACCATCTGGTGAGCAAGATGTACGAGACAGGCGAAATACCCTCAGACTTAAAGAAGAATATAATAATTCCAATCCCAAAGAAAGCAGGTGTTGACAGGTGTGAAAATTACCGAACTATCAGTTTAATAAGTCACGGCTGCAAAATACTAACGCGAATTCTTTACAGATGAATGGAAAAACTGGTAGAAGCCGACCTAGGGGAAGATCAGTTTGGATTCCGTTGAAAAGTTGGAACACGTGAGGCAATACTGACCTGACCCTACGACTTATCTTAGAAGAAAGATTAAGGAAAGGCAAGCCTACGTTTCTAGCATTTGTAGACTTAGAGAAAGCATTTGACAATGTTGACTGGAATATTCTCTTTCAAATTCTGAAGGTGGCAGGGGTAAAATACAGTGAGCGAAAGGCTATTTACAATTTGTATAGAAACCAAATGGCAGTTATAAGAGCGGAGGGGCATGAAAGAGAAGCAGTGGTTGGGAAGGGAGTGAGACAGGGTTGTAGCCCCTCCCCGTTGTTATTCAATCTGTATATTGAGCAAGCAGTGAAGGAAATAAAAGAAAAATTTGGAGTAGGTATTAAAATCCATGGAGAAGAAATAAAAACTGAGAGGTTCCTACACAATTCAATAACAATTCGAAATCTGTATCTCCCATTTGCAAAAAATTATGAAATAGCCCATATTACAAATCAGTTTTAAGGGCAGACATTAAATTTGTACCATCATTCTTCACCCTACTTTTTAAAAGAGGGGTCGTCATGAGAGTAGTGTGCTCTTCCTCCCTTCTTTCAGTAAAATAAATGCTACACATGCGACGTCGCACAAGCTCTCTTCTTCTCTCATAATTTCGGCCTGTGAGACTGTTATTAAAAAGCTACCTTATAACAATAACAAAATGGGAGTAACCTCAATAAGTTACCAAAACCAAGTATGATTCCACGTAACCGAATCTCTTGGTCCCAATCCCTTGGTTGGGTGACGATGACAGGCGAAACGCCACTGCGCTCGCGAACAACTTTAGGCCAGTCTACATCTACATCAATACTCCGCAAGCCACCCGACGGTGGGTCGTGGAGGGTACCTTGAGTACCTCTACCGGTTCTCCCTTCTACTCCAGTCTCGTACTGTTCGTGGAAAGAAAGATTGTCGTTACGTCTCTGTGTGGGCTCTAATCTCTCTGATTTTATCCTCATGGTCTCTTCGCGAGATATACTTAGGAAGGAACAACATACTGCTTGACTCCTCGGTGAAGGTATGCTCTCGAAACTTCAACAAAAGCCCGTACCGAGCTGCTGAGCGTCTCTCTTGCAGAGTCTTCCACTGGAGTAGTTCGTTTGTCTTCGCTGGGCTGGTGTGTACGCACCTCAAGATGCTGGACCAACTGGCAGGTCGAGGTGGCTCAAATCCCTGCCTGATTTACAATATTTAAGTACACAACTGTTTGCTGGGCTTTCAAAACGTCACGGCTGTTAACCCTTGCTCATTTTTCCGCTGTCTAAAATTGAGCTCCGTCTCTAAAGAACTTCCCGGCAAGTGGTGCAGCTTGGCATTTTTCACATCAACAAATCGTCGTTAGGGGTTAAAGGTAGAAGAGTGACAGAAACAAATCCTAGGGACGACTGAGATTGGGACCCTGGACCATCGAGCCAGACCGTTAATTTCTATGGCCTCTTACGTCACTGGTGGCTGCAGGTGTCAGATTGGAGGGAGGGAATGGTAACTGTATTTCAAATTTACCAGAGCTTTCTGAATTGGTATGGCTTCCGAAAGAAACATGCAGTGGTGAATTTCGCGTCCCGCTTGCAAAGAGTGAGTCATGCGCTTGCCTTACGGTCACAAGGAAACGGAATGTCACGGCCTGAATCACAACCGCGCGACGGCATTATTACTGCGAATGCGTTACCGGCTATAAACCGAGCATGTTCCTTTCTTGACGACCTTTCTTCGTCGCTCGCTCACCTTCAATCTCGCTCTCTCTCCATCTCTGTCTTCCTCAGCTCTGCAGTCTTATGTTCTCTACCCCTACTTCTTGCACCTTCGCTACACACGTTCTCTCTTTCTTTCCGTACCCCCCCCCCCCCCTGTCTCTCCCCTTCTCTCTGTCTCTCTCTGTCCTTTTCCCCCTCCTCTACATCAACCTCTACCCTCTCCTCTCCCGACCGCACCCAGCCAAACCGACTTTCGCTTCTTACCCCACCCACCATGTCCCCTCTTATGTTTTATTCCCTTTCCGGCCTTGGGACCACCCGCGTTTTATAGGACACTCGTCGGTTTACGCGGTGGCTCCGTAAATCATTCGGCCGGTGGCGGCCGTTAAAAATTTCGCGTGAGACGCTTTGCGCCAGCGACGGGGGCGGATCTCAGCGGCGAGTGGCATTAACTGCCACGGCGTGACCGATGTTGCTTTCACCGGCCATTGCTTCGTAGGTGAATTGCCCCAGATACCGCGAGGGGAGACTGCATTAAGGCGCCGGCAGAGGTGCGCTATTGCAGCCCGGCGAACGGTCCATCTGCATATCACAAAGCCGCACTAACCGGGAACAGATTCATTCGCCTAGATAGAGTTGCGGCATTAATCTCTTTTCTTGGCGCACTTCACGTAACTAAATAGCTAAGCGGAACCACATAGGCAAGGTCTACATATTTAAGCTTACATGCCGTGGTACCCAGCATTTTATTATAGGCTATGTGACACGTATTTCGCTCCGTCTTGTTTTATTGTTAGCTTTTACTTGCTTCGATATCCTTAAGATCGAACGACCTGATATACTCTTCTTATTCTTTAACCCTTTCCTTACCACCAATAACATCTTTGTTCAAATTATATTTACTCGGCACAGATAAAATCAAGTACATATTTAATTTACGTAAATACGGTTATTTCCAGAATTTTTGTTGTATGTTTCTCAGCGAATCCACTGGTAAGCCAGGGTTGCTCACTTTTAGTGGTACTCTGCAAAGCCGGCCGTTGAGACCGAGCGGTTCTAGGCGCTTCAGTCTGGAACCGCGCGACCGCTTCGGTCGTAGGTTCGAATGCTGCCTCGGGCACGGATGTGTGTAATGTCCTTAGGTTAGTTAGGTGTAAGTAGTTATAAGTTCTAGGCGACTGATGAACTCAGATGTTAAGTAGCATAATGTTCAGAGGCATTTGAACCATACCCTGCAAAATTATTAATGCTCATCAAGAGTCTAGCACAACAGTCAAATGGCTCATACGTTTGGAACGATGGGTTTGTATCACTACGCAATACAATGCACGCCTTCTTGACGTTCCTTTTGCTGGCGTATGTGCAACTTAATCCAACAATATGGGAGTTGTGGGTCCACCTACATGCAAAACGCATTTGTTATTTACTTATTACCCAAACTACAACATGCAGAAATAGCATGGTTAGAAAACATTGTAAAACATTATTACATGTGTACTCTTTGTTATATTAAATATTGTTTTCTGTAAATGCTTTCATAATTATGAATAATGTTTCACAATGTTTTATAAGTATGCTATTTCTGCATGTTTTAGAATTAAAGAAGCCGCTGATGATGGCGATATTTGTCGCTGAAACTAGTTTCGGAAACAAATAAATGAATAATAAAAGTGTTTTGCATCAAGGCGGACTCACAAATACCGCATTGTTTTCGTATGCAACCACGGACCGAAGGAAGAATTCCAAGAATAAATTATTTTACAACTTAATTTCCGACCTTGTAGCAGTCGAAACGTAGTACCTCATTTGTTCTTGGTGTTGGCGAACTCGTTGATGATTTCGCCCCCCCTCGCCCCGCACCCCTTTCCTTTACCGCGGGCTTTGCAGTAACAGTAACTCGAAACTTCTTCGAAGTCTTTCCATCTTCTGTACTAATTTCGTTGTGATCCTGCTGACATTGACTATAGCTTCATAAAGAAAATGCCGCACTATGAGGTATCACAACTTCACTTTCCTTCCATTGACTTCTGCTCTCTTGGTAATTCATTTGGTACATAATGTATCACTTTACTACTCAGGTCAACAGAACGCAGTTTCCATGGCCCCATGGCAGAGATGAGGAAATGATTCCTTACTCGCTTTTGGCTACAGACAGGGCGATGGTAAGCCAGTGAATGTCTGACCGTATTTCAACCCCTTAGGGGTTGCATTTCCAAAAACAGTAACACGCGCATGTTTTATTTCCGACAGAGAAGCCAAACACAAATTTCCATAGATTTAGCATCAAAGATGCTTGCACAATGAAATACTTCCATAAAAATCTTCATCCCCATAGGGGTTGAACGTCCAAAACCAGTGATAACTGATATTTGTCTTCTCCATTGGAAAAAAATACGTGTTTCGTTATTTCTGGAAATTCTGCCCCTAGGGGAGTGCAATAGGGGATGAAAATTTATAAGAAAACTTTAAAGCTAAATTTATGAAAATTGGTATTTCACTGCTGGGTTAGAGCACAAGAGCGCAAGCATCATGATTTACAAAAAACTTTTACTCCAGCTACCAGAACCGCTTTTTTGGTCAGACTTGCATTTGGAAAAGATCATGCTTATATGGCCTTCATTTGCCCGAAAAGCTAGGTGTTGCAATTTGTGAACAATATAAAAATTCGATTAAATAAAAACAAAAAAGTCCCTGCAGGCCATACAGTCTACGTGAGCGAAGCTTCGGGTGCTAAGCTAGTTTATATATGATTATATAGTCCTCTTAATATAGCAAGTCAAATTTTATTAAAATGATGGTATTTCCCGTCTGGTGTAATATTCATCTGATAGGATTCTCACTTGAGTCGTGTACCTTCTGGAAGATAAACCTGTTTGTTTATCACGTAATGCAGACCCCTTCCACGTACACTACTCGCCATTAAAATTGCTACACCAAGAAGAAATGCACATGATAAACGGGTATTCATTGGACAAATATATTATACTAGAACTGACATGTGATTACATTTTCCTGAGCAATCAGTACCCAGAACAACCACCTCTGGCCATAGTAACGGCCTTGATACGCCTGGGCATTGAGTCAAACAGAGCCTGGATGGCGTGTACAGGTACAGCTTCCCATGAAGCTTCAACGCGATACCACAGTTCATCAAGAGTAGGGTCTGGCGTATTGTGACGAGCCAATTACTCGACCACCATTGACCACACTTTTTCAACTGGTGAGAGATCTGGAGAATGAGCTGGCCAGGGCAGCAGTCGAACATTTTCTGTATCCAGAAAGGCCCGTACAGAACCAGCAACATGCGATCGTGCATTATCCTGCTAAAATGTAGGGTTTCGCAGGTATCGAATGCAGGATACAGCCACGGGTAGTAACACATCTGAAATGTAACGTCCACTGTTCAAAGCGCCGTCAATGCGAACAAGAGATGACCGACCCTCATAGGTCAATAAGTAACCATGATCTCTGTTCGGGATCCGTCCCCATACCATCACGCCGGGTGATACGGCAGTATGGCGATGACGAATACACGCTCCCAATGTGCGTTCCCCGCGATGTCGCCAAACACAAATGCGACCATTATGATGCTGTAAACAGAACCTGGATTCATCCGTAAAAATGACGTTTTGCCATTCGTGCACCCAGGTTCGTCGTTGAGTACACCATCGCAGGCGCTCCTGTTTGTGATGCAGCGTCAAGGGTAACCGCAGCCATGGTCTCTGAGCTGACAGTCCATGCTGCTGCAAACGTCGTCGAACTGTTGACTCAGAGATTGAGTCGCGGCTGCACGATCCGTTGAAGCCATGCGGATGAGATGCCTGTTATTTCGACTGCTAGTAATACGAGGCCGTTGGGATCCAGCACGGCGTTCCGTATTACGCTCCTGAAACCACCGATTCCATATTCTGGTAACAGTCATTGGATCTCGACCAACGCGAGCATCAATGTCACGATGCGACAAACCGCAATCGCGATTGGCTACTATCCGACCTTTATCAAAGTCGGAAACGTGATGGTACGCATTTCTCCTCCTTACACGAAGCATCACAACAACGTTTCACCAGGGAACGCCAATCAACTGCTGTTTGTGTATGAGAAATCGGTTGGAAACTTTTCTCATGTCAGCACGTTTTAGGTGTCGCCACCGGCGCCAACCTCGTGTGAAGGCTCTGATAAGCTAATCATTTGCATATCACAGCATCTTCTTCCTGTCGGTTAAATTTCGCGACTGTAGCACGTCGTCTTCGTGGTGTAGCAATTTTAATGGCCAGTAGTGTAATTTATACCGGCGTCGCTGTGTCTCCGAGAGTCCCTTGCGCCCCTCTTTCAAACGAAGCGGCGGCCGACAGGCTAAATTTTGAGTTGCAGTGCGCTGACTGCCGAGGGTAACGCCTACAGACAACTCGGCACCGCTAGGGCAGCCGTTGCCTGTGTACAGTTCAAACGCAACGCCCTTTTTCCTGGTAGATAATCCGGCCAGGACGTTTCAAAAATACTAAGAATGGAAGGGGAAGGCAAAAGTTTCCTCATGTCTCATAGGATAGAGCTCTGATTGGCCCCTAGTACAATGACATTCATTATTCTCGGAGACATAAGAGAACAGCAGGATTTCGAGTGAAAGAAGTCCTGTTCCTCATAGGTCAACAAGTAGCCATGATCTCTGTTCGGGATCCGATCCTGTTGCTGTGTAGGCGGGTTGTCTTTTCGGTCTTGGAATATAACTGAGACTGGTATCGTGTGAATTTTGGAATGTCACGTATTTCTTTTGAAGTCAGAGTGATGATTCTTATTTTAGTTATTGCAGTAAGGGAGTGGATTGTTATTACAATGGATCTTTCGTTACCTCGTCAATTAGCAAGTAATAGTTCCTGTGGCTGGCTGAATAGCACCTCTCCTTGTATCATTTAAACTGGAGTGACAGAAGTCACGTACAAGATATAAAACGTCAGTGCATTGTCAGTGATGTCATTTATACTCAGGTTTCCTACATGATTATAGGTGCACAACGGAAATTAATAGATTTTGAATCCGGACTGGTAGCTAAAGCTAGAGGCAGGGGGCATTCCATTTAGGAAGCCGTTAGGAAATTCAATATTCCGAGCACCACAGTGTCGAAAGTGAGCCGAGAGTATCAAATTTCAGGTATTATCTGTCACCACGAACAACGCAGTGGCCGACGCCCTTCATTTATAGACCTACATAGCAGCATTTGAGTAGAGTTGTGAGTTCCATCAGAGAAGCAACAATGCGTGATGTAACCGCAGAAATCAATGTGGCACATAACACGTACGTATCCGTTAGGAGGGCGGCGAAATTTTGCATTAATGGTCTATGGTAGCAGACGGCCGGCGTGAGTGCCTTTGCTAACAGCACATCGCCTGCAGCATCTTTCCTGGGGCCGTGACCATATCAGTTAGACCCTGGACGACTGGAAAACCGTAGTTGTCAGATGAGTCCATATTTAATTTAGTAAGAGCTGATGGTAGGGTTAGAGAGTGGCGCAGGCCCCACGAAGCCATGGCTCCAAGTTGTCAACAAGGCATTGTGCAAACTGGTGGTGGCTCCATAATGGTTTCGGCTGTGTTTGCATGAAATGGACTTGATACTCTCTCCTCTGGTCCAACAAACCGATCATTACTTGGAGACCGTTTGCAGCCATTCATGGACTTCATATTCCCAAACATCGAAGGAATTTTTATGTCCGACAATGCACCATGTCACCATGCCACACTTGTTCGCGATTGTGGACAATTAAAGCAAATGGTATGGCCACCCATCGAACATTTATAGATCATAGTAGAGAGGTCACATTGAGCACAAAATCCTGCATCGCCAACACTTTCGCAATTATGGACGGATAAAGAGGCAACATGGCTTAATATTTCCGCAGGGGACTTCCAGCGATTTGTGTCCATGCCATATCGAATTGCTGCACTATCCCGGAAAAAAGGAAGTACGACAGAATACTCAGAATATTAGGATGTATCCCATGTCCTTTGTCACCTCAGCGTATTTCTGCTACGTCATTTAAAGCTGATTCGGACCTGATATGGTATTGCCATTTTGTACTGTATCTTGCAGGCCAGTCAGTGAGTATAATGTGTAACTGAGACAGTTTAACGTTTCGTGTGCATTTTGTCAGTATTGAACGTAGCTGTTCTCTCTGTACAGTTTTTCTCCGTGTATGTAGATTTTGGTGAAATAAATGTGCAGTGGTTGAATTTCTTTGATATTATTTTGATAACTAGTTATCTTCTTCACTTTCGATTACGGGAAAACGAAGGCCATTAGCCATTCTTGTACATGAGGAACTTTACTTTCAACAAATCCGTTGTATAAATTACTTTTTATCCCACACAGTGGATAACTTTTATTTGCCTTACCGTACTTAGACAGATAATTTAGTATCATCTCCACGAATAATAAATATATTTCAATTAACTGATCCTGCCAGGATTAATTATTTACCATTAACAGATACGTTGCATGTAGCGTACACTGTCAGGATATATCGCCCATCGTTGAATTTCCAACTAGTAGATCCGTTTCACTTAGTTTACCTTGCCAGAATCATCTATTTACTGTAAACAGCTATACTGTCCGCCTCCGGTTGCTGAGTGCTCAGCACGACAGAATATCAATCCTCAGGGTCCGTTTTCGATTCCCGGTTGGGTCGGAGATTTTCTCCTCTCAGGGACTAGGTGTTGTGTTGTCCTAATCATCAACGTTTCACCCCCATCGACGCACAAGTGGTGTCAAATCGAAACACTTGCTCCCGGCGAAAGGTCTATGCGACGGGAGGCCCTAGTCACACGACATTTACGTTGTAATAGGTACGCTTCACCAAATGTTAGTATACTTTCAACCACTGTTTGCAAAAGCCTCTTCTTCGTCTCGTTTGATACTGCCATGAACCATTTAACATTTTAATTGCTCCTCTTGACTGCTGGATCCTGCTTTCCTTATAGAGGTGGGGATAACCGAACCTAAGTATTTAAACTGTTTTAGTGATTCCTTGTGACAGTACTGCATCCCTTCCATCCCCACTACTAGATGTTCTACTTTGCTCATGTTTATTCTAGGCCAGCCTTGTTCAGATGCTTCCATTAACTGCTGTATCATCAACTTGAGATCCTCCCTACTTCGTGCTGTCCTACTTGATCATCGATAAATAATAAAGACTCGATAGTTCCATGTTGGAAATAATTCTCATACCTCGGCACGATTGAATCCAGCCTGCCCTCATATATTGCACAAATATTTTAAACAGAGTCAGCGACATACTGTAATTTTGTCTAAGTCCTTTCGATATTTCGAATGGCTCATTCGCCTTTCTCGCTATTTTACTACTGCGTACGATTGTTGGTATATTCAGTGAATTATGAATATATGCTGTGCTTCTATAGCTATGTACTCCATCTCTTCCCATAGTGCGTTGATAGGCACAGAATCATACCCTTCTTCTAAATGCACCAATATTAAAGGTACTTCCTGACTGTTAGACTTTCTCACATGTGTCCAAAGTAAAAAATAAGCTCTAAACAGGATTGTTCAATCGTGAAATCTGCCTGGTCCTCTATCCCACAACCTCATTTGGCAACCTTTTTTCAACGTAGCGCTAAAAAGTTTGCTGATAGATACCACAACAGTAATCCATCTATTATTGCCTGGAAGCATCTTGTTTCCTTTTTTACAGATAACAGATATGAATGATACCCACCATTCTCTTGGTACTTCCTTTCCCCTCGCCTCCCCCCCTCCAAAATTGAACAATTTACGTATCTCATCATATGAGGGTCCCGTATTTCTCTAATTCTGTCACAGTTCCCCGCACTTGCCTTTCCATTTCTTGTCTTTTTCAGCACCTCTTTCACGGTAGTATAGGTTTTGTAGTACCTTATGTATTGCCATTGTTGTGGACTTACATCACCTGGTATCTTCCTTTTCCTGGAAGAAGTTCTTCAGTTTGTTACTACTACGTCCGATTGCTGGTATATTCTCCGAATTGTAAATATCTGCTGTGCTTCTATACCTACAAACTCCATCGCTTCCCATAGTACACTGTAAGAGGTCCATGAATAAGGAGTTTATTGCTAGCGCACTCGAGAAGATGTAATTTCGATGGATTCCTCACGCGCTGCCTGTGATTTGTATGCTACAGTAGAATCGCAGACCAGAGAGTAGTGTCGGCAGAAGTAGGAGTAGTAGCTCGCTGTCTGGCGGTTGGCCCGGTCGTGGGGAGCGATGGCGGTGCCTGAGCGATATAGTATAAGGTAAAAGCAGCCGCGCGCATATGTAATTTGTAACAACTAATTTTGCACTATTGTTATATCAAGTCCCATGTAAATGTTTTTTTAAAATCTTTTAATAATAATCTTTCTTATGAAGATAACTTTTGACAATCATTCACCTGAATTTAAAGATTTTACTAATTTCTCCTATCCATGGTCATCCCTATTATCGTAAAGAAAAATCAGTTATTTCTTTTTATACATAACAAATACAGTGGCCAGCACTACACTTGGCTGTGCCAGAAAAATTTCTTATAGGAGCAGGTATATACGAGTTATCCGGCGACTCCAGTGAGGTAAGAACTTTTCAATTTGTTAAGAATGATCTTTCAGGGTCATGACGCAGCACTGCTGACGTCCAAAGTTTACCAGTTTAAATTCACAGTCAGTTAATTATTGAAAGGTTATATGTGAGCCACACTTTTATTGAGAGGTTAGTCACATTTTTATTCCGAGGTTGCGGAAAGAATTTATCTGTTGGGAGGTTGCAACATGTAGGTAGTATCATGGATGCGGAATTGTTAGCCATTTTCATCTTCATTTACGTTCTCCATGCCTCTGCCGATCGGCTATATCAAAGCGAATGCTCTGTTTCTCTACTCACTCTTTCCCATCCTTCTTCCTTACAGTTACTAGTCAATTTACTAGCCATCTTTTTATGCAGCTTATATCTACTGCAATATTCTTCGCCCACAGAGTTTAAACAATATGTGATTTAGTTTTTCCTCTTTTCCTCAATCACCTCGAACAACTCCTTCGTCATCCATTCAGTTCTTAGACTTCTGTCTCTTTTTTCCCTCTTAAAGACTCCTTCGCTAGATGGCCCGATAAAAGTCGTAAGTGATACATGTATTCTAATTATTTGAATTCATTAGCATTTCAAAATACTGACAGCTAATAATTAAGAAAAATTATATTCAAATCCTTTCATCGACAATTAATACTTCGTGCACAATTATGATAACCTGAGGCCACTTCCTAATAAACATTTAATAAAGGCAACCTGCTGAGAGGCGAACATGGCGAAAATAACAGGAGGGTTTGGGAAAAACTGAGAATAACCACAGCAAGTAGTGAGTGTTTGTCGTGAAACTGGCTAATATAAAATAAAAGAATTCAAGACAATATACAGAAATAATATGCAGAACTATTGAAGATAATACATCATACCTGTTGCGGATTTTAGGGGATTAGTGTCCATGACTTCACAAGGCAAATCTTCAGAGTGAGGCTCTGAGGCTATAAAATTATGAACTGACTCTAAATTACCTATTAGCGGTCTCGCCATAATTTAACTGTTTGTGACTGGAGTACTACCACTGCAATCAATGGTAGCGCCATCGGTACTGTGGTGTGCATACTGTAAGACCTTCGGTACACACACCATCACATTATTTGACTTGTCGCTCTAACGAAGTAGGCGAGTGTCAGTAATATGTCTCGTGGTCTTATCGTGGCGTGTTTATCTTCTGCCGTTAGGTCAGACGATAAAAATGCCACTTGCACGCTTAGAATAGCAGATTGACGGTGACCACCTTTAAACAGAACTAGATTAATTTTCACACACATTTATTAAAATAATAACAAGTGTAAACATTACATAACTTGATTCTGGATGCTATTTACAATTGACAATCTGAAGTTCCTTTGGTCTTGGTACGTTAATCTTATTCTCACATATCTCTGATACTTGACAAATGTGTCTATACATTTATCTTCATGGCTATGTACAGGAATATGATAATCTTATTAGGCGCAGACTGAAACTGGACTATAGACTGGTACAGGCCAATGCAGACTGGTACAGACTAATGCGGACAAATGCAGACTGACTGATCAGAGGTCCGTACACTCGTTATAATACTTCGCGCGTTCAGGTATCACTGCGTGAGCGTGATCCACGAGGAGAAAAGGTTCTACGTTAGCAGCAATCTCATTGGCTGCGTTACATATTCATACGCGGATTGGCGGAAGCAGAATTTGGTCCGTCTCTAAGGCAGCGCCATCTCGTAGTGCGGAGACGGACGAGCGCTGCGCCTGCGCTGTTGTGCTTAGTGGGGCACACTCTAGTGGGAAAGTTGTGTACGCGCCGACTACGCGGAACTATGTACACAACAGATACTCTTCTGCGGCTGTGCTGTTTGGGCCGAAAATTTTCTAATAATCCAAGATGAATCAGATCATTTGGAGGCTGATGGAGCTGTAGGAGCAGTGCTCCAGACAAGACTCAGGGTGAAGCATGTGACGAGGTCAGTGACGAGTGATTTCTGAGCGAAAGCGTTCGACAAGGAGAGCAGTTTGCGGCGTTTTTCATCGTATCCTCCATTAGATTGGCTACGCTATGAATCTTCTGAGTTCTGATGATCACAGTGCTTCTTAGGGAACTCGAGTCCCCTCTTCTGGACTAAGTCTTACTTTGTTATCCTTTGATCTCCTTTCTACCATTCTCCCCTGAAAAAAGCCGTTTCTCGCCATTCCTGTGCCACTCCTTGACAATGAGGAAGTTTCCCGTCATCATTTGGTGCTTTTCTGTCTCTCTGGAAAACTTTTAGATGAATTGAGGTCTGTAGGTCTTACGTCTTAAACAATGTTTTTTGTGGGAGCTACACGTTTGGCGGCATCTTACGGTTTTCAGAGACCTATCTTGGGGTTCTCTTTCCACTTGCAATATAACGTTCTCCATCGTCCGTCCCAAAAGTTGGCATCTGCGTTTGGGAGACAATATCGTCTTTCGCTAAAATTTCTTCCTCAATCCACTTGACAAAAACATTTGCGGGACCGGTCACTACACAGTTTCCTTACTGTTGTCGTCTGCAAGGATCGCCCTGTGTTCCACAAGGCAGCACATGGGCCCGGCCATTTCAACGGCTGCCTCCTCTTGCTAGCCTTCCAGGAAGAGCTCAGAAGGGTTTCTGACCTTCCGGCGTTCGGCTCTGCACCCTTATTTCCATCTAGCATGTAATTCTGTTTTAGATTGCTACGGAAGTTGATAATACATTTACTATCAATTCATTTCTGTGGTCGAGGCTTGTTATATAATATCAATGTATATGAATTTACGAGTGTTACATCGCTGTTCCGAAAAACTGTCACGTAACACTTCTTTAATCGATTGCTTATAGGAACTGTATAGATCACATGGCACTCCAACTCTCCTCCACGAAAGAAATAATATAGATCCCCTGAAAATCTGGATAAGAGGATAAAATGCTACTCGAAAATCACTTGAGTCACTGAGACGTATTCAGGCCATCACGTGTTCTGAATCGAACAGATGAACAAAGACACGAGAGTCTACATGTGAGATTTGCAGACACGAGCTCCCCAAAAAGGGCGTCCCAAATAAATGAATGCTATTGCAAGGCTTGCGACAAGCTTGCTAGTTATATGGCCTCATATTTAAGCTAGACAAAAAGTCTGCGCGGCTACTTGATATACCATGCTGCCCTGCCCAAGACAACGAACATGGAAGAAGTAGACAGAGGTGACAAAAGTAATGAGATGCCCCCTAATATCTTGTCAGGCAACGGCCTTGCCGCAGTGGATACACCGGTTCCCGTGGGATCACCGAAGTTCAGTGCTGTCGGGCGTGACCGGCAGTTGGATGGGTGACCGTCAGGGCCGCCATGAGCTGTTGCCATAATTTGGGGTGCACTCAGGCTCGTGATGCCAACAGAGGAGCTACTCGACCGAA
Source organism: Schistocerca gregaria (assembly GCF_023897955.1). Lineage (NCBI taxonomy): Eukaryota > Metazoa > Arthropoda > Insecta > Orthoptera > Acrididae > Schistocerca > Schistocerca gregaria. Next base: position 432,451,055 of record NC_064924.1, read on the forward strand.
TAGTAGCGGCTCCGGTCAAAGAAGACCATCATAACGACGGGGAGAGCGGTGTGCTGACCACACGCCCCTCCTGTCCGCATCCTCACCTGAGGATGACACGGCGTTGTAAGTCTCTTTCAGAAATATTCAGCTATGTTGCCACTATAGCGGTCCATAACTGCGAAAGTGTTGCGGGTGGTGCAGTATATTGTACACGAACTGACCTCTCGATTACATCCCATACATGACTAACAGGATTTATGTCGGGCGATGAGGGTGGCCAAATCATTCGCTCGAATAATCGAGAACGTTCTTCAAATCAGTCGCAAATAATTGTGGCCCATTGACATGACAACGTTGTTTCAGGACATGAAGTCCATGAATAGCCTGCAAATGGTCTCCAAGTAGCCGAATATAATCATTTTCAGTGAATTCACGGTTCAAGTGGACCAGAGGACCCAGTCCATTCCTTGTTTACATACTTTGCACCACTTTGCACAAGGCCTTGTTGACAGCTTAGGTCCATGGTGAACCGTGACTTATTTTCTTAGAATTTTCTTGAGAATTTAAACCATTTACTAGTGATTCATCAAAAATATTAACACATTTAATCACACTATGTGAGCGTGGAAGTAGTTGCCAGGGAGTAACTGATGAAATCATAAGCAACTTCCATTTGACAAACGGGAATTTACTCCTAAAAGCATTTTTTTAGAAACAAATTTAAAATTATAAGCAGAAAATACCCTCTAAATATCAAGTTACAATTTATTCAGAGGCAGAAAGAAACAAATTTTTGAGTGTATGATCTTCCGTGCTGAGAACCTTGCCGCTCCCTTTTGACACGGCCGTAGTCTCGACAGCTCACAACAACCTCTGAAAGACTACACTGGTGCAAATCTGCAACACACCAGATTACTTTAAACTAAAGGTTTTAACAGTTCACACAAACACACAAACTATGCACTCTGTTGGACGGATGGAAAAGGTACAAAACACTAAACTTAAAAGATTAACTTGCCACCGAAGGTGCAACTTGATTTAGCTTCTAAGGAAAGTCTTTCGGTAGAAGGGTGGCAACTTTACATACTAAAATGATCATATAAATAAAAGCCCATAAAATACAATCTTATATAAAATTCTACAAGGTTGGACAAACAAATTAAAATGCTCTACAGTACACAGATACGGTCTCTCAAGACGATAGGCAAGAACAAAACATATTTAAGGAATTAGGCCGTTACACTGCAAGCAATAAATTCGTAAACACACCAAATCCGACAAACATGACAGAGGCAGCTCCGAACGACAAACAGACACTAACTGCCTAACAAATGCGGACGAGAAACAGACGAGCAAGTTGGGGACGAGAGACTGACCAAGAAAACAAGTAAAATTTAACAAGAGTCAGTCACAGCATATATCACCAATCACTTAACTTCTAATAAACTGCGATTTCTCGAGAAGACCTGGCATAGCACCCCCAAATCGCTCTCCCGAAGCGTCAGCTGTCAACCGCTTCAACGGACGCAGGAAGGCGCGCCTATCTCCCATCTTTCCGGGTCCGCACCAACCGACCGACTGCCCGCTACTCCGTCCGCGACTGCTGCTCCGTCACGACTGCACTGCTGGTGCGTCTCCCACCCACTTCCAGGCACACTACGGCGGAAATACTGGTTCGGACCCAACCATGCACAGGAAACACGCCCACTGGCAAAACGACATCCCTGCACCAGGAAAGGACCGATCCTAGCTCCACAAGATGGTAACTGAAGGGGCCCAGAAGCGCTCTGAGAACCATTTACACCACGGCGCCGCAGCTCGCACCAGCCAGACTGATGTCGTGGGTTGACTTCTGTTGCTCTCGTGTCGACCGCGAAGCCACTACCCCTCGCTATACGGAGCAGCCCACTGGACTCATGTGGCGACCTCACATGCCCCGACGCTCAAGGTGGACAAGTCATCTTGTGTCTCAGTGCGCGACCAACCAACCGATCGATCCAACCGCCAATGACCATCGCCTGAGCAAACTTGAGCAGACTGGCGGCCTAACGCGCAGACTCAGATACAGGAACTAAACCCCGACCGGACGACCACTCGCTGGGTTCTCTTACTGGCGGAGTGAAAAGACTGTCATTTTGCCGGCTTTAAAGGTTGATCCGAACGACAGACATACTAGCACTCGGGACGACAGACAGACACTAACTGCCTAAAAAATATAAACGAGGCACAGACTAGCAAGCTGGGAACGAGAGACTCACACCAGACTGACTAAACAGACCAACTAACCCTAGGCTGACCGCAGACTCACCCAGACTGACCCACTGGCGAGCTCATAGCGCCCCTTAAATGCACGTGAACAGGCAACCTTTCCCCTTTCCCACCAGAGGGAGACACCAAAGCTGCGATTGCCACAGCGGCGCCACCGCCAGAAACGGAGGCGACTGCTCCACATCACGCGCTGCGGCGCGCTCTTCAAAGCAGCAGTTTTTTTTTTTTTTTTAACCACGGCTCACATGGCTTCGTGATGCCTGCACCACACTCGAAACCTATCATCAGCTCTTATTAACTGAAATCTGGACTCATATGGCCAGGCAACGGTTTTCCACTCGTATAGGATTCAACCCGTAAGGGCGCAAGCCCAGGAGAGGAGCTGCAGGCAGTGTGCTGTAGCAAAGGCACTAGCGTCGGTCGTTTGCTGCCATAGCCCAACAACGTCAAATTTTGCCGCACTTACCTAACGGGAACGTCCTTCTTAAGTCCCACATTGATTTCTGCGGTTATTTCACATGGCGTTGCTTCTCTGTTAACATTGACAACTCTAGGCTATTGCACCTGCTCTCGATCGTTAAGTGCAGGCGGTAGACAACACCGTTATCTGTGGTGAGAGATAATGCCTGAAATTTGGTATTCTCGGCACTCTCTTGAGAATATTTCCGAAATGCAACGTCCCATGCGTCTAGCTCCAACTACCATTACGCATCCTCGCTCTGCTAATTCCTGTGGTGCGGTCATAATCACGTCGGAAACCTTTTTACATGAAGCACCTGAGTACAAATGACAGCTCCGCCATGAATTTCCCTTTTATGCCTTGTATTCGCGATACTGCTACCATCTGTCTATGCGCATATCACTGTCCCAACACTTTTGTCACCTCAGTGTAAGTTTTGTCTCATGAAATGTGGCGAAAACAAAATGCATTCTGCTGTGTTACGTTTTCGTTGGCCGAAGTCACTAAAAAACTTTAACTTGTAGTAGAGGAAAGGGGCGACTTGTGACTGAATGTCAGTGATGAAAACAAATTACTTGCAAGAAAAAACGGAACATACAGTTAAAACACGTTGAACGCGTTGTCATTAGAGACTGAGCAAAATGGTTCAAATGGCTCTGAGCACTATGGGACTCAACTGCTGTGGTCATTAGTCCCCTAGAACTTAGAACTACTTAAACCTAACTAACCTAAGGACAGAACACACATCCATGTCCGAAGCAGGATTCGAACCTGCGACCGTAGCAGTCGCACGGTTCCGGACTGCGCGCCTAGAACCGCGAGACCACCGCGGCCGGCCGAGACTGAGCACAAGCTCGGGTTACGGAAGGTTGTGGAAGGGATTCGACCGTGCCCCTTGAACGGAAACATCCGAGCATTTGCCTAACGTAACTTAGAGAAATCAAGGAAAACCTAAATCAGGATGGTCGGACAGGCATTGGATCCTTTTCTTGCCGAATGCAAGTTCAGAGTGCTAATCAATGTACCACCCCGTTTGGGAATTTGAGCATCAACTTTATAAAATAGTAAGTCCATTGTGAGATTGTTCATATGCCTATTCTTAAAAAGCTCCCTACATGACTTTCGATGAAGGACATCACAAGTTAGCATTATAGTGTTTCTGCTAATCAGTGATTTGCGTCTAAGTGTGTAATGTCTGTGGAAAATTATTCCATATTACAGTAATGAATGGAATTATTTAATGTACGCCCACTCTCTGATGCTCTGACCACCAAAATCAGGAATTTCACGCAGATTGACTGTTGTTAATCTCAGGCGTTAAAGAATATTTACATGAAAATTTCAGTTCTATTTATGATTAGTATGTATACCCAGGAATATTGAACATTAGCTACCCACATTTCCTTCCCCTCAAATTCTGTTGTTATTAATTATGACACGTTCTCTCTGTTACCGAATTCACTGAACAATGTTTTTTTGAGTTAAATGATACACTATTTATCGACAACCAGTCAATTCCTAATGTTCTAATAGCACTATTTTTGCTATAAGTGTAAGAGAGGTCATTTGTTTAAAGAAGAAGCAGGAGTGGTCCCAACACCGAACGCTGTGATAAGTCAGTTGTAATTTCTCCAATCTTGTCCGTCTGCTTAGCTCAGTGGTAATGTGCGGGCCTGCGTTCGATTCCCTGACGGGTTGGAGATTTTTCTCCGCTCGTGGACTGGGTGTTGTGTTGCATTTACCATCATTACCGACGCGCAAATCGCCCAATGTGGCGTCTCCTGAAATAAGACTTTCAACCCGGCGGCCAAACTTTCCCGGATGGTGCGTCCCGAGCAACAATGCAACACGATCAATTAATTTTTTTTCCCATCTTGTACAGAAATTCTACATGAAAACTGGATTAATTATCTAACAGCGCTCCTTGCTTTCCGTCTCTAAAATGGATTTAGGTGAACCTTGAAAGCCAGACTTGTAAGTTTGTCCGAAACTCCATCGCCTGAGGAAGACTAAAAATAGATCGCGCTAACTGAAATTTTGTCTTCATGTGCTTTATAAAGGCTGTTAGTGAGAAAGGTAAATGGCATGCTCCGTGGGGAGCAGTAGCGTATCTCAAATCAAAACTGACTCAGAACATATTTTTGGTTAGAGAAGAAAGGCAATAAATAGACAAGTGTGAGATACTTTTCAGTACAGCTTCAACGATGATGTACACCAGCATTTACAGGTTGTGATATTGCAAAGAATAATTCATGAATCTAGCCTCAGATGTACTCAATGATAACAGAGTTCTGGGAAAAATTACACTGTCCTTAGATTTAGGCTATACATACAAACAATGCCAATTTTATCCATAATCTTGGTTTTGCCTAACCATCATGCTCTGTGGTTCTAATACATTAAAATGAATTTTCTGTACATTTAGACAAGCGTAGTTAATCACTACGTACTGAAAATTACCTCACATAACAATTCCTTTGTTCGGTTATGGTACTGCTTAAGGTTTTAGACCCTGAATTCCAGTATCTATTACATGACTTATAAGGCAACATAACACTGAAAACAATTTAAAAGGAGAAGTATAGAGGCGGTGAAGGTAACAAGTTGTTGTTGTTGTGGTCGTCAGTCCGAAAACTGATTTCATGCGATTCTCCATTCTACTACATCCTGTGCAAGTATCGTCGAGTAACAACTGCAACCTACATCCTTCTGAATCTGATTGCCGTATTCATCTCTTGATCTCCCTCTACGATTTTTATCCTACAGACTTCCCTCCAGTACTAAATAGGCGACCCCTTGATGTCTCTGAATGTATCTCCCCAGTTCTATTTAGTACCTCCCCATTAGTTACGTGACCTACCCATCTAATCTCCGGCATTCTCTTGTAGCACTACATTTAAAAAACTTGTATTCTCTTACACGTAACAAGTATCGAATAATTATTGTATTAGCCGAAACAGTATTGTAGTGTAACAACACAATGCGTAAGTAATATTGATTGCTAAATGATTACTTGGTTATGGTTCAAATAGTTCAAATGGCTCTGGACTTAACATTTGTGGTTATCAGTCCCCTAGAACTTATAACTACTTAAACCTAACTAACCTAAGGACATCACACACATCCATGCCCGAGGCAGGATTCGAACCTGCGACCGTAGGGGTTGCGCAGTTCCAGATTGTAGTGCCTAGAAACGCACGGCCACCCCGGCCGGCACTTGGTTATGGGATTGGCTACAGAATTAGAACGTCGTTATTAAATGCAACATATCGTCAACTATGTGACTGAGGTAGCAATATAGTATTGAATAAACTTACGGGAAAAAGGAAAGATGTGGGAGGAGGTGCAGGGTTTCGCAGTGGACTTTACTCGGCTGCGCAGAAATAGTGCACCTTCGACTTACATTTGGGGTGCGCGTCACCCGGCTGTGACGCATTAACGCACATAAAACTGGCGACAGTTTTATTGGCAAACGGCGCTTAAAGAGACAGCTTAAAGGACGCACTATTTGTTAATTCGGAGACAAAATAACGGTGTTGCGTCTCCCGGGAACGACTTGTGCTCTCCGGTCGCGGAAAGAAAAAGAGGGCGAGGTGTGCGGTGCAGCGGTTGTATTTTGCTATTTACAATCTCTCTGCCAAACGGGCGCACTTTGATCGCGCCAGTAAGCACATAATTTCCGCTCGTCGACGCGTTTATTTCTGCGCGTTCCGCAAATGCATCTAAATTTAACGGCTGCGCGCCCCACGGCGGAAGGTCGGCGCTGCAGGCCGTATTTTTCCCTTAGCCCTCCGGCCTTCGTCGCGTCTGCGATGGGGACAGCAGGACAAACGGGCCTCTAAAGCGACCTTCTCCCCGCGCCTCTTTCTCTTCCGCTCTAAAACTGGCGTTATCTCGACGCCACGTGCGCCGGTGCTGTATCAGACCCTTCTTGTGAAGTACAAGGCAGAAAATGTGAAAAATTATCTATTTGTTGCGCGTCTAACGAGCTGTTAAACGGCTCTCTTCAAAAACTGAGCGAAAAACCCGAATCAACTGTCTCAACACATTGAAGCATTGGGGTACGAAAATCGTACCACCTTTTCGTAATTTTGTCGGGAAGCGGCATAGCGGTATATCTACATAAGCGCCCAGAACCGCACGGCCACTACGGCCGGCCAAGTAATAGCAAAGTTTTAGTTTATTTAAGTGACATTAGACACATTATGTTTATAGAGACACAGGAAGCGGAAGAAGTACGTTCAACAATGCCGGCCGCGGTGGTCTAGCGGTTCTAGGCGCTCAGTCCGAAACCGCGCGGCTGCTACGGTCGCAGGTTCGAATCCTGCCTCGGGCATGAATGTGTGTGATGTCCTTAGGTTAGTTAGGTTTAACTATTTCTAAGTTCTATAGGACTGATGACCACAGATGTTAAGTCCCATAGTGTTCAGAGCCATTTTTACCTTCAACAACCGCGAGGTGTACGAATGTCTGTCTCTTAATGATATTTTGTGGTGTGCTGGCTTTTTTCATTGCGTGATTCTTTTAGGATTTATCTCTAAGGTATGTGTCAGTTGCCATGTGTTCACCACTATTATCCAATATTCTGACTCACATTGTTTCAGGTGTATATTTTTATTAATTTTCTACGTAATCTCACATTCGTCTGTCATATATGTTTGAAGTTGGTACTACCTGTTGTGTTCCTTTTTATCCTTCCTTGATTCACGCCGTCTATTCTCACTTATAGTTGGGTGCTTTGGATTACTTTGTGGTCTAAAGACAGTGGGACTGAGAAGTGGCTTACAGAGATTCCGTCTGATCTGTTGTTTCTAGAGGATGCAGATGTGATGTTGTCTATGAGGAGAAAACGTGTCAAATATCATGTACAGCTATATAATGGCAAGGTCAGCCGGCCGGAGTGGCCGAGCTGTTCTAGGCGCTTCAGTCTGGAACCGCGCGACCACTACGGTCGCAGGTTCGAATCCTGCCTCGGGCATGGATGTGTGTGATGTCCTTAGGTTAGTTAGATTTAAGCAGTTCTAAGTTCTAGGGGACTGATGACCTCAGCAGTTAAGTCCCATAGTGCTCAGACCATTTGAACCATTTTCAACCAATGACAAGGTCATCGAAGACAGAGCAGCCAGTTGCTATTTGAGAATGGCTGAAGAAACTTGGCTGGCCGAAAGGTCGTGGAAATTTCATCACATCACGCAGTTGTGGAAATTTCATCACATCACGCAGTTGGAAACCCCAAAGGATTTTGTCTGTTCGTATCACTGCGAGACCATTCATTCGTAAATTCTGTAATAAGTATTTTAATAAAATTACAGTTCCTTCCAAACGATTTTCTGTGTGTTCGACCCTCTTTCCTTAACTTTCACGGTGTACCGCGTATATACGAAGTCGTATTTGTAAACCTACAAAATAAAAACATTCGAATCCAAAGTTGATGTATTATTTACCATTCATCAGTTATAAATAATATACTTTTTCAGGAGGTGCATCAAATATAAATTAGGAAGCAGGAATAGTTTGCAGCTATTTTCGAAATTTTTAGTGTGGAGGTGTTGTTGACCACATACTTCACACGACAAATGGTCCGAGTTGTGTAACAAAAGTAGTTGATTACCTAATGTTGCTGTGTTATCTATTTTATCCCACTTTCTCAAAACAAAAATGATGTTTACTGCAATAGTTCCTCAACTGCATTTCCAATGCGTTTCTGAAAATTTAAAGAACTCCAAAGTTGTGTTAATCCTCTTCGACTGGACTTGCTGTTAAATGCCATTAGAATTGTCACTTTTCAGCCTAGTTATTGCGGAAACTGTGCATTCTACGCCAATACCGTTAGTTTTCGGTTACTTTAAAACAGCACCGACTGCCAACGTCACTCCCATCTGTACAGTTACCACCGGTATCCCACCCTAGAGTAATTTTTCTCAAATAGGAAGTTTTATGTCTTTCATGATTTATTGTTTGTTGTTTGAGGCGTCCACTTCATCATGTTCACTGCAAGGCAAGTTATGGCTATTTCAGATTCGCAGTCGTTTCTTTCCTCACGCCATGTATCGTATGAAACTTGAAAGTAGTAGAAAGGTACTGGCAGAATTGAAACTGCGAGAACGCGTCGTGAGTCGTGCCTCGATAGCTTTGAAAACCACCGCAGAGAAGCAGGGGACACACCGTAGGTGACGTCTTTGTATGCATCGGTTCTGGATCAACTCCCCAGTATAATAATCTACACTATCTCACAATACTTCTACACAGCTTGGAAGACGGCTTTTTCTCTTATATCGTTTTCAGTGCTCCGATAGGAGAGCGTATGTGAGCCAGTCATGCTTCACTTCATTTTCCTCTTTTCTGTTCTTTTCAAAACCTCTTCATTAATTAAGTGCAGTTCTCTTCATTTTTGTCTGACTGTTTCTTTCTGTGTTTTCTTTTCGTAAGACATGTTAATTTTCTTGTTTCTGATTTTATTTCTGAATTGTTTACTGGCCCTAATTTCCTCTGCTGAGAATTTCAGATCTTCTTGTGCTTCTGTTATCAAGCGCAAACACACACACACACACACACACACACACACACACACACACACACACACACACACATATGAAACTTGAAACCTGCATACAGAGAACTGCTACAGTATAGCAAAAAAGGTAACTGAAAAAAATGCACAGTGAGATGAGCAGAAATAACACTTTTATTCGAAGACAATAATTGTGCTGAAGTCACCACGATTTATGGTCGGTTCATGTACATTAAAAAAAAAAGGCGGTATAATCATCTTGATGTTGAAGCTCTTTTGTCTATAACATATGTTTTAGAATGGGGTCCGCCTTTAGCAAAACACAGTTTTGTTTTTTGTCCCAGACATGTTTCACTGCAGTTGCAGCATCATCAGTGTTGTTTTTTTTTTACTGTTATGGGTGTTAAACATAAGAAATGTTCCTTACTGTTTAAATAAATACAAATATTAGTTTCTAAATCGTAATTACAGGTTCTGTATTCACAATTTTATGTGCTCCTCAAAAACCTGTAATTACGGTTTAGAAACTATAATTTGCATGTATTTAAACAGTAAAGAACATTATTCACCATTTTATGTGCTCCTCAAAAACCTGTAATTACGATTTAGCAACTAATATTTGTATGTATTTAAACAGTAAAGAACATTATTCACAATTTTATGTGCTCCTCAAAAACCTGTAATTACGATTTAGAAACTACTATTTGTATGTATTGACACAGTAAAGAACATTCCTTATGTTTAACACCGATAGCAATTAAAAAAACTACTGCTGATGCTGCAGCTGCAGTGAGACTTGTCTGGGACAAAAAAACAAAATTGTGTTTTGCTAAAGGCGGACCCCACTCAAAAACATGTGTTAAAAAAGGGAGGATAAGGTTCTTAATAGAGTGTGTGATCATCAAGGCCGGCTTTGCATGCTCTGCAACGTGTCCCAAGCCGGCCACAGTGGTAGTAAGGAGGTCTTGTAGCAATGCGTTGCATTCCTCCACCAGGTTCACGGCTGTTGGATACTCGTTGGTACTTGCGAACGTTCTGTAATACGTCTCCCCAGCGCATTCTACACATATTAGGTAGGATTTAAGTCGGGGAAACAGGTAAGCCAGTCCATTCACCCGAATAGCCTCTCGCTCCAAGAGTTCCTCCATCTGCACTGCTAGATACAATCGCTCACTGTCACACATAAAAGTTAAAGTCAGGGCCGAATGCATCCCCAAAAAGATGCAAATGAGAAAGGATTGCAGTTTTACGATAACACTGACCGGTTAATGTACTATGTTCAAAGGTTTGGAGGTGAATAGGCCCTATGAACGTCGTAACTCCGCACGCCATAACACCTGGACCGCCAAAACAGTCGTTTATGAGTATATAGTGTTCCTGAGTGCATTATGCGTTCCCACTTGTCACCACATGAAGATACGTCCAGCAGAGGAGTTTTCTATCAAATGATATTATTGGGTTTTCAGTGCATTTTAGCTACCACAAGGAATCTACGGTGACGTTGTTTCTCATCAAGCATGACTCGAAAACGCAGAAAGATATGCTCAAACGAAAGACATCGTTGTTTTTCTCAGTTTAATTCTCCATCTGTGCCATATGCCATATTACTCCCATCATAGCTGAAAATAACAAGTTACAATCAAGATGTCACTTTTTAAAATGGCTGCGAGCCTGGCAAACTAGTCTCACAGCTTTTCTCTCTTTCAAATCTCCTTTTACTTGACTTAAAATCTCTGTTTATTCTCTGCTTTTGTTTCAGAAGGTTACATGACGCCCGCAGGGAGACCTGCTGTAACGGAGATGGGTTTTTCTCTCGTGCGCTCTAGAGAGTGGCTGGATTTCTCTGTGTTCCTGCCGCCTCCCTCGGCAGCCACTTTGCGCTGCCATTACAGGCGCCGCCCCTGGACACGCGTGGGTGGCGCGGCACTTCTGCGTGTGGGTGGCCGGCCGGCCGCCGGGCCCGTAACCACAGCCCCTACATTCGTTATCCGATCGCAAGGCCGTGCACCCGATGTCTTCCTGTTCCTTCTGGGCCTTCCTACGCGGTAAACTCCTCCTGAAGTTTCTCGTTAGTCTTCCGACACTATTTGGCATCCGCGTTTCACCTCTTTTCGCAGAAAATGAGCTCAATAGTGCTGCAGGGATTTTTCGGATTGAGGCAGTAGATATTTGACAGCTTGGTTAACCATTGCCTATTGGAAATGCACCTTATTAGTTGTCACCTTGGTGTGATCACATTACGAGAGACCTTAGTTTAATCCCTAATGCTAATCGTCAACGTAAGCTCCACATATTGTAGGCCCCAAACCAGGGAACAAGCTGACTGACAGCTACTTGCATTTGTGGTGGTTCTCTACGTCTACTTTAGAAGAACAGAGAGCTTCGATCCCAAGCGTTAATTATCTGAAGAAACGCAGCAACCAGGGACATTTTCAGTAGAGCTTTATTTTACGCTAGGGCGCTTTTTGAGCTTGCACACATCTTCAGCTTGCGTAATACATTTAGGTCTTCATCAGTACATTTTCCTTAACTACATTTTGAATGTGATGTAAGGAAGCCTAATACACATTATGAAACTCACGATAGAAGCTGGTATCGATCCTTTCACACAAATTGAAGTAGAAATTTTGTATTCAAAATCGATATTTATAGCTTGCCAACCAACTTCTCATTGAACACATATTTCCCATTTGTGTAGTTAAATTAAATAAGACATAAATATAGCCATTTGTATAAATATTTACGCAAACTTTAGATGTCAGTTTATGTAAAAGCAATTTTAAACATTTCTACTAAGTAGCTGAGACAGTCACTAAATTCTTTGACTTAAGAGTATAACAGAGTCTTCGTCCTTTTTCTTGCTTATATTTGCCTGGAAGAGTAGTTCATTCTGGAGTGTTGGAAAGATAGTTGTGAAGAGTAGACATGTGCAGTTATTGAAAGAAAAGTCTTTTGCAGCTTTTCGTGAGACTTGTTTTGTGAACCAATCATCCGGTAATTTATGAACACAGATGATTCAATGAAGAAATTTTTATTTGTTACTGGGTAAACTATGTGCATGACAAAACTGGAAGTAGTATATACATTTCTTCAGTCTAATGCGAAGACCAATGTTATACCGTTGGAAAGAACACAACGAAGCACTAGCAGCAGCAGCTAAGTAACAGAACTAAATTTATTATCGTGGGCACACCTTTCGAATACACTTAAAAATGACAAAAATCTTTGAAGTGGATACGTCGTGTTAGTTATTCATCATTGTAAAGGCATATTACAAGCTGTCCTGCGAAAATAACATTTCGTTTAGTTTCCACATTTTCCGGCATCGCTATTTACGTCTACTTGTTAGTCAGACTAACTCACTTCTGTTCTGCAATTTGTGGCTCCTTCCTCCGCCTCTATATCCGTATCATAAACAGTTTTATGTTCACAGGTTTATTCATGCAGCGCAGGGCTTTTAATGACCATTGATGTGAGTGGTTATTGTTATCATAGTCATTAAAGATCGCAGTGTGAATTATGACAGTACATCTATTGAGTGGTTATTGCTGTTATAATCTTTAGAAAGGCACGGCGCGGACGATAGTAGTACATCCACTGTATGTTGCGAAAAAACCATTTTTTAATTATACACAGTCATTTTTTTTTAGTTTTAGAGGCACTAATATTAAATCTATAGACGTTACTGAGTTCAGAAGTCGTTTTAGAATGTCCAAGACTGTAATTTGACTTAAGCGGTAGCTTCCAGTATAAACAAACACATCAGTAAGCCACAAGGCGAATTCTGCACTGCTTCACTGCATTTGCGAACAAAACAGTGTTTTTTCATCAATGCAGGCTTTCACTAAAGGTATCTGAGGCATTGCTGATTTTGTATCATGAGTATTAGGCGTCGGGTGATGCTGAGGGAATTAGATTAGGAAATGAGACACTTCAAGTAGTAAAGGAGTTTTGCTATTTAGGAAGTAAAATAACTGATGATGGTCGAAGTAGGAAGGATATAAAATGTAGACTGGCAATGGCAAGGAAAGCATTTCTGAAGAAGAGAAATTTGTTAACATCGAATATAGATTTATGTATCAGGAAGTCGTTTCTGATAGTATTTGTTTGGAGTGTAGCCATGTATGGAAGTGAAACATGGACGATAACTAGTTCGGGCAAGAAGAGAATAGAAGCTTTCGAAATGTGGTGCTACAGAAGAATGCTGAAGATAAGGTGGATAGATCACGTAACTAATGAGGAGGTATTGAATAGGATTGGGGAGAAGAGAAGTTTGTGGCACAATTTGAGCAGAAGAAGGGATCGGTTGGCAGGACATGTTTTGAGGCATCAAGGGATCACAAATTTAGCATTGGAGGGCAGCGTGGAGGGTAAAAATCGTAGAGGGAGACCAAGAGATGAATACACTAAGCAGATTCAGAAGGATGTAGGTTGCAGTATGTACTGGGAGATGAAGAAGCTTGCACAGGATAGAGTAGCATGGAGAGCTGCATCAAACCAGTCTCAGGACTGAAGACAACAACAACAAAAGTATTAGGCCATTATCCAAGGTACATTTCTCCGCCTTAAGTTTCGTCTTCCAGTGCCGCAGACACCGCCAGAGGCTTCAACGACTCAGGAAGCAGCTACAGCTTCAGACAAGCTCAGCAATCTGAATCCACCTAACGATCGGTTCGTGACGTCCCCAGACCGCTGCCTAAAATCGTGGAGTAGGAAAGGGCAGTTGGTGCTAGAACTTAACCCACAACTTATCTCTGTCCTTCTTCTTTTTTGTTAAAGTCGTTTTTGATACTGAATTCCTGCGGCCTCTCTGTGCATCTTAGCATAGTAACGATAGGATCTTCTCATTCGAGAAATGAGTTTGGTGGTTACCTGGTCCCAGTGCATTATCTTCTACTGCCAACTATTACTGTGCTAGGATGTATACAGAGACCGCAGAAATCTGGAATCACAAAAACTATTTTAACGGAAAAGAAGAAGGATTGAAATTAAATAAGTTATTGTTTGTGCTATATAAAGAAAATGGCCACAACTCTTGCTCACTGCAAGCTCCATAACACACGTCGGTGCTAATCTGTCACCTTAAGCAGCGTTCTGTTGACGACGCGAAAAGACTGCTTCGTTGATTGGAATAAACAGTTTGCTTGGTGAGCCTGTTGAAGCTTGGACTGCTATCTGAGTCTTTATATAAAGGGGTGGTTGTAAGTCCTTGGCTTCATGAAGAAAAAATTCTATAATGCGTTAAAAAATTTATTTACTCAACATATTTCCCCTTGAGATCAACATATTTATCGCATCTTTGTTCCAGATTCATTGATCCATCTTGAAACAAACAAAACAAAATTCGACAGTGCTGAAAATCCCTTACTGCTGCCTTTCTGGCTTCCTCAGTTTTAAGAAATGGTTTTCCCGTGAGATGACTCTTAACATTTAAGAAAAGATAAGACCTGCCATTTTTTTGTCGAAAAGTTCAACATAGTACTTTGCAGTGATGGTTTGGCAATGTTGTAGCTACCCAAAAAGTAGGGTTATCTTTATTCAAAATGTCAGATGTGAGCAACCTGTCTGCTAAGTTTTGTGTTGTGAACTTTTTTGGACTTGAAGAACCACTGTGTCTCCATTCCTTGGACTGTTCTTCCGTTTGTGGATAGTATGAGCATATTCGTGACGAGACTACCCAAACATCCTACATGGTCCCTGCGAAATTGGACTACAAAGTACTGAGACATTTGGGAGAGCTTCCTCAAGCCCAAAGTCTCATGAAAAATGTGACCACAAGTTCTAGGTGATGTGACCAGTGTCTATTCTGTCTTTTTAAAGATCAACCAGAATCATGGAATGAAAAGCATTTGAGGTTCCTAGAACTGTGACCTGAGTTGGCCTTCCAGGATGCCCATCATCTTCAATGATGAAATATCCCGTTTTAGTTGCAGCAACCCGATTCTTGATAGTGGAAAAGGAAGGACATTTATAACCCAATGTAGCAGACATATCATCATAAATTTGTTTGACCGTATTGTCTTAAAAAATACTTATGAACAGCCCGGTTTTTTTCACAGTGAATTCTCTGCTTTCTTGCACCATGTTCACTTTCAGCATGCACAGAGAAATAACTAATGTAACTGCTACGCAATTACTGTCACATATAATGTAAAGAACAAGGTTTAATGCAGTAACATAAGAACTAACCTACATCAGTTTAAACAAGGACTTACCAGCAACCCCTCCTCGTAACCTCTGATTATGACTTCAGTAATGGAAGGCGAAACGTTAGGCAGAGAAATAACCCTTGAACCACGACGTATTGGCCATTAAAAATCACCAATGATGATGTTTGTGCTGTTAATATGAAGTTTGAAAAAGGAGACACAAATGACAGGAAAAAATTAATGAAACGTAATTAGATCGGAAAGCGTGGTTGCTGAAGAAAATGTTACTTTGCGCAGGCTAGATGTAGCACTGAAAACGCAGTCAGGAAAAATATTATGCTGATGAAGATCAATCTAATCAACCGTGACTCGGGATACCAAATCAGCACTGCCTGGAATCCAGCGCTTGAACTTGTGAAAACTCAACGCAGGACACTCCGGGATTCTGCAAGAAATATAAGTGGAGACCGAGAGAACAGCCGTGAGGCAAGGTGTTGGACATTAGAGACCAGATCTGACACACCACAGATCATGAACTCGACTTCAGAAGACGGCCAGGCCGGGCGCGGACGGCGGAGGGAGCACCGGCGACCAGAGAGGGACAATGTAGCCGCGTCTGGCGGGCGCGGACCTCAGATGGAACACACGACGCGGCGCGGACCGATTAGGGAGCGCCCAGCACGCAACAGAAGTGGAAACCGTTGTAACAGTCATGAGATAGAGTACCCAACATCTCAGATCGGGTCTGACACACACCAAATGACAACCACAACCGTTGAGGATGGCCAAAACGGGCGCCGACGGTAATCTGAACATCCGCGACTGGAGGGGTCCGTTGAAGCCGAGTCTGGCGGGCGCGGACCACAGATGGAACACTCGACTCGGTGCGGACCGATTAGGGAACGCCCAGCTCCTCCCAGGCATAAATACTGGACTCGATCGACTCAAACCATCCCTAAATGTCGTCCTCAAAAAAATTCCGGTAAACACCAAGGACGACTCAGTCATCGAACAACTCCGAAATCAGGGTCTAAAAATTAAGACTGCATGGAGAATCACCTCCAAGGCAAACAACGCCCCAACTGAGAAATACAGGGTCATTACGCACGACCCGCAAACAGTGGACAAAATGCTGGCGGAAGGCGTGGTGATAGACTACAAGAGAAGAACAGCAGAACCCCCACATGACCCCCCTCCACAACCGGCACAGTGCGGGAGGTGCCTCACATTCAGCCATACAACAGCCAGATGCACTGAGCAGGTGAAGTGCGCGCGATGTGCAGGCGCCCACAGCCTCTCCCAGTGCAAACAGATGGAGAAACAACAGTGCTCCAACTGCGGCGGGGAACACTCGGCACTGTCTTACAAGTGCCCCCAGCGCCCAGAAAAAGCCACCAACAGTGAAACCACCGCCCCCATCAAAACAATTGATGGCCCATCGCCTCTCCCAGCTGAAGAAATCTTCCCAGAAGAGGTAGTACTCAAGGACGACCTCATCAGGCTCCTCACGACGGTCTTGATGGACTTATTCCAAGACCGCCATGAGGAAGTTAAAAGATCCATAGACAGAGCGTCCAAACAAATCCTCCAGAAGGGCATGTTCGCCGCACAAGCGAGAAACTCACTACACATAACAATAACTGATCGATGGGACCCAGAACTCGAAACACAATGGCATCCACAACACGACCACACACCACGACCCCGCTGCCCCTCTCCCACCCCACCGCAAGACCCACGACACCACAACCAGCGCGAAACACACAGAAGGAAGTAGAAAAGTACACCCCGGCCACCTTACCTCCCTCCTTAATATGGACGAGGCTAGAGAAGTAAATCACCTGAACTTTCTTTTCGCAAATACGAAAGGAATAAAACATAAACGAACCATACTAATGCACATGCTCCACCAAGAGAACATACATGTCGCTGCTTTCGCCGAAACATGGCTCACAGACGGAGACAAATGCGATCTCCCAAAATATAATACATACAGGAAAGACAGGCAGGACGGCAGAGGAGGGTTGGCCATCTACGTCAGCAACACAATTGCGGCGAAAGAGGTCACCCTCCCTGCCGCCTTTGACAACACCGAAGCCATCGCGGTTGAGATAAAGGACAAAAACAGGCGAACACTCAAAATAGCGTGCATGTATAACCCCCCAGGGACTGCGCTACAGGTCCAGTTCATTCAGTACTTTACTTCACTTCCTCGATCTATCCTAGTAGGAGACTTCAATGCCAGACACCACAGACTTGGCGACAGAGTAGACAACGGAAACGGACGCAGACTATTTGACCTCCTGACCACAGACCCGACCCTCCGACTCCCGCTAAACGAACCTACTTTCATAGGACACCAGGGTATCTCAGCCCCAGACCACATCCTACACAGCCCCGACTTACACAACTTACTCCAACCACCCCGAATCGGAGACTCCATTACCAGCGACCACCTACCCATCCTCTTTTCCACATCCGCCAACCTCCCCCCTCCATCCCATCCCCACAGAAGGACAATAAGCCTGTACAATAGAGCAGACTGGGAAAAATATCAGGACACTATCAACCAGGAGCTATCCATTCCTATAACAATCACTGACGAAGAAGACTTACATCTGATCACCAACAAACTCGAAACGGCTATCACGAAAGCGGTCCAGGAAGCAATCCCCACCAAATTAGTAGAAAACTGGAAACCCACCATCCCAGAAGCAGCACTAGAACTAATAAGACAGAAGAAACGACTACAGCGACAGATGAGACGAGACGACAATCCAGACCTAGAAAGACAATGGAACAGAATAAACGCCCAAATCAAAAGACTAATATCTCAACACAGACAACGACAATGGGACGACACATGCAGCAGACTGTACTACAGGAACGCGGGAAGTTCTGGAGTAGCTTCAAAACACTCACAGGGCAACGCCAGACACACACCAACACCCTGACAGTAAACAATGAACCTTCAACAGACCCCCTCGAGGAAGCAACAGCCTTTAAAGAAACACTGCAAGACGTATACTCATTCCCGAACGACAACAGATTTGATGACATATTCAGACGACAAGTAGACATGCAACTAGGAACCATGAAGAACAGCAGGACCTCACCAAAGACATCACAGACGCAGAAATAAAGAACGCAATCTTCTCAGGACGCAACTCCGCCCCCGGACAGAATGAAATTAGACGAATTCACTTACAAAAAGCCCCCCCTCCACGTCATAGTCTCCTTCCTATCCCTTATCTTTAATTACCGCCAGCACAATGAGACAATACCTACTAACTAGAAGACCAGCAAGACTATCATGATACCTAAACCCGAGAAACCCAGGACAGACCCAAAATCATACAGACCAATATCCCTACTGGACGTGATAGGGAAAACATACGAACGAATAATAACGGACCGCATAAGGACTTACGTCGAGACAAAAAACCTACTCCCCCTCACACAAGCAGGATTCAGACACAACCACTCGACTAATGACCCTCTCCTTAAACTGACAGACAGCATCACGAAAGGGTTCAACCAGGGATACTGTACACTCGAAGTGTTCCTGGACATAGAACGGGCCTTCGACAAACTATGGCACCAGAGCCTGCTGTTCAAACTAATCAGCATCGGCATCTCAACCAAAGTAGTCAGGATAATCCAAACATACATCACCAACGCGGGGTGCACGTCGCCAATCAGGTTTCAGAAGCCTTTACCCCACAAGCTGGCGTCCCCCAAGGTGGCATCTTGTCCCCACTGCTGTACACACTATACACTGCTGACATACCTACTGTAACGACTCCACACGAAGAAATGGGACTATATGCAGACGACACCGCTTACTGGTGTACAGAACTACGCACAACGACACTGCAACGAAAAACGACCGCATACCTTCACCTCCTAGAAATCTGGATGGCAAAATGGAGGATACGACCAAACCCAACCAAGACACAGACAGTCCTCTTCAGACACAGACACTTAACGAAAAAGAAACAACAGAACGAACAGGACATCCGACTAACCCTCTGGAATAGCCCCCTACAACTAAACGAGACAGCTACAGGGTGTTTCAAAAATGACCGGTATATTTGAAACGGCAATACAAACTAAACGAGCAGCGATAGAAATACACCGTTTGTTGCAACATGCTTGGGACAACAGTACATTTTCAGGAGGACAAACTTTCGAAATTACAGTAGTTACAATTTTCAACAACAGATGGCGCTGCGGTCTGGGAAACTCTATAGTACGATATTTTCCACATATCCACCATGCGTAGCAATAATATGGCGTAGTCTCTGAATGAAATTACCCGAAACCTTTGACAACGTGTCTGGCGGAATGGCTTCACATGCAGATGAGATGTACTGCTTCAGCTGTTCAATTGTTTCTGGATTCTGGCGGTACACCTGGTCTTTCAAGTGTCCTCACAGAAAGAAGTCACAGGGGTTCATGTCTGGCGAATAGGGAGGCCAATCCACGCCGCCTCCTGTATGTTTCGGATAGCCCAAAGCAATCACACCATCATCGAAATATTCATTCAGGAAATTAAAGACGTCGGCCGTGCGGTGTGGCCGGGCACCATCTTCGCAGTGTCGTCTAAGGCAGTTTGTACCGCCACAAATTCACGAAGAATGTCCAGATAGCGTGATGCAGTAATCATTTCGGATCTGAAAAATGGGCCAATGATTCCTTTGGAAGAAATGGCGGCCCAGACCAGTACTTTTTGAGGATGCAGGGACGATGGGACTGCAACATGGGGCTTTTCGGTTCCCCATATGCGCCAGTTCTGTTTATTGACGAAGCCGTCCAGGTAAAAATAAGCTTCGTCAGTAAACCAAATGCTGCCCACATACATATCGCCGTCATCAATCCTGTGCACTATATCGTTAGCGAATGTCTCTCGTGCAGCAATGGTAGCGGCGCTGAGGGGTTGTCGTGTTTGAATTTTGTATGGATAGAGGTGTAAACTCTGGCGCATGAGACGATACGTGGACGTTGGCGTCATTTGGACCGCAGCTGCAACACGGCGAACGGAAACCCGAGGCCGCTGTTGGATCACCTGCTGCACTAGCTGCGCATTGCCCTCTGTGGTTGCCATACGCGGTCGCCCTACCTTTCCAGCACGTTCACCCATCATGTTCCCAGTCCGTTGAAATTTTTCAGACAGATCCTTTATTGTATCGCTTTTCGGTCCTTTGGTTACATTAAACCTCCGTTGAAAACTTCGTCTTGTTGCAATAACACTGTGTTCTAGGCGGTGGAATACCAACACTAGAAAAATCCCCTGTTCTAAGGAATAAACCATGTTGTCCACAGCACACTTGCACGTTGTGAACAGCACACGCTTACAGCAGAAAGACGACGTACAGAATGGCGCACCCACAGACTGCGTTGTCTTCTATATCTTTCACATCACTTTGCAGCGCCATCTGTTGTTGAAAATTGTAACTACTGTAATTTCGAAAGTTTGTCCTCCTGAAAATGTACTGTTGTCCCAAGCATACTGCAACAAACGGTGTATTTCTATCGCTGCTCGTTTAGTTTTTATTGCCGTTTCAGATATACCGGTCATTTTTGAAACACCCTGTAGATACCTCGGAGTACACCTAGACAAACATCTCAACTGGAAAACCCACCTGACGTACCTCCTTAACAAAACCCGACTCAGACAAAACCTAATACGACAAGTGCAAGGACGCTTCCATGGCTGCAACACTCAAACAGCAATACACACCTACAAAACTTTCATCCGACCAGTGCTAGAGTATGCTGCAGCCCCCCTGGGAGGCATACATGCACCGACTGCAAAAAGACTGTTCAGCACAGAACGCAGACTAATACGAAGTACCTCAAGGCTACCGTTTCTAACACCAAGCAATTAAGTACATGAGGCAGCCAGAATAGAGCCACTACAAACAAGGTTGGCCAAAATGAGAGCCAGATACGGAAACCACATCCTAAACAAAAGACCGGACATGGAGGACCTAATCACAGTCAACCACAGAACCAAAAGGAAACCCAAATTCAAGTACACAACACCCTCCCACACAATCGCCCACAACATAGCGAAGAAGTACCTCGATCTCGCCCCAATCCTGTCACCACTAACAACAAACACCACCATCCCCCCCACACCTAGACGGAAGGACCCAAGAATAAAACACTAACACCACCAAGTACACAAGAACATGGCCCACAAAGAATCACCAAAATACACCAAAAACAACTCCCACTCCCCCGCCAACCCAACTCCCTCCACTCCCCCTCCCTCGCTCTGTACACCAAATAAGAAATCTAAGACAAATGCATATGTATAGTAGAATAAGAACTTACCCATACTACAAGATATCTGTAATTGTTAAATATTAACGACAAGAATAAATGCATTGTAAAACAAACCTGAAATTAATAAAATTAATTTAAAAAAAATTATTACTGTAATGTAATATTAACAGAAATTATTTAAAACATCATTGTAATTGTTAAAATATCACAAAAACTGCTAAAATATCATTGTAAATGTTAAAATCCTACTGTAAATGTTAAAATATCTAAAAACCTTTGTAATTGTTTAAAATACCTAAAGATCTCTTTAATTGATAATGACCAAAACGAAACTTGCACTATGTAGCAAGACAAATGTAAAAAAAAAGTTTAAAAATAAACTGTATAAACCCATGGCTGAAAAGGGCAAATAGCAAGCCCTAAAACAGCCCGCTCTGTCCCCTCAGGCCAGAAAAAAAAGACTCAAGGACCAGTCTCAGGTAGCACCTGAAGAAGACAGCGAGGCACGCGGTTGAAATATCGTGCGAGAACGACGCGAACATCCGGCTGGATTCCCGAATATCCAAGATGTCAAGATCTATGCACATTACATATACTGAAAATGGATGAAAGGCAGAAACGGGTCCTTGCATGTAACAAAGCTCTACAGAAACTTCCAGTTTCAGAACGCTGCAGAAAGAGAAACACTGTTCAGAACAGCGTCAAATTTGAACAGCATATTATTGACGCAGAGAGGAAAAGTCATGAAACGAAAAGAAACTGTAACGAAAATTTTACCAATAGAGGGCGCTGTAAGTGTCTTAACATAAATGGGGTCGAAAACAAATGACAGATGAATCCGCTGCGACGTCTATGGCTTGAGTTGCATATTACACCATATCTACTGATCAGTGTGAACGATTGCACAAGCCCAGGAGCCTACAGTTGTGGCACTGTTAGTTAGGAAGCCATCTACCACGTCAAGGTGGTACCACATCGGATGGGAGAAATCTGTTTTAACTGTCCTGAGACCAGAAACCGCAAAAAAGCAAAATGACATCGGTTCAAAGAAAAAAAGGCTCTGAGCACTATGGGACTCAACTGCTGTGGTCATTAGTCCCCTAGAACTTAGAACTACTAAAACCTAACTAACCTAAGGACATCACACACATCCATGCCCGAGGCAGGATTCGAACCTGCGACCGTAGCAGTCGCACGGTTCCGGACTGCGCGTCTAGAACCGCGAGACCACCGCGGCCGGCAATGACAGCGGTCTCTAATTGTCGTGAGACTGTTCAATAGGCTGTCCACCGATTTATGCCAAAAGTTGAAATCGAGAAACAGCATGTTCCACAAAAGATTGGAGTGTCTCGAGTGTCACGTTCAGATTGTGTTGAGTAGTGCTTGCCTTCAGTTCAGCTACGTTCGTAATTGGCGCAGTGAACATAATTTCTTTCTGATAACCCCACAGCCAGAAGTCACACGGATTAACATCAGGTGATCTAGAACGTCAGGCTGTATGGGAATGATGGCTGATAATTCTAGCATTTCCGAAATACCTCTTCAGCAGCTCCTCCACTAGTTGTGCAATATGTGGAGGAGCACCATCTTGTATGAAAAAGGATCTACCCACATTTTCACATTCTTGAACGTTTAGAGTGACGTTGATGTGCAACTATCTCTCGTGGCGTTTACCAGCGACAGTACAGGTAACAGGTCACGCAGGCCTCGTCTCCTCGAAACAATACGGCTCTACGGTAAACGATGCCGTCAACTGGCACCACACATTATCTTAGCAGAACGAACTGGTAACGCCTGATGTGCGTGTCGATTTTCTATTTACCATTTTCTACACTTCTGCGTACTACCATGTCCTTGGAGGTGGAAATGGGCTGTCGATAGAATATTCCATGGCCACTTCCATGTGAGCAAGAAATTCCGGGCCGAATGTTTACCTTGCGGGCAAGACAGCAGGGAGCAACTCGAGAACGTACGTGGTATCGTATGGATAGCAGTGAAGGATGTTTCGTAGCATCTCACGCACCGTGGCCACAGGCATATCCAGCGATCGGGCAATTCCGCGTGCATTACATGTTGGCACACCACAGCTCGACCCCTCCTGCAATGCTCTGGCCACGTCTTCGTCAGACGTCAGCTCAATTGATTCCGTCCCTCTACCACACTGCACTTCAAAAGAATATGTCTTTTAGAATTTGTAATCAGTTTCTCCACTAAGCAGACATCGAAAAATGCCTTTTTTCATACCCATGACTGTCCGGACCTCCTGCAAGGCTACTGGCACATAGTCACCGTTCTTGTAAAATTGTTTTAGCAGCAGCACGAGAACCTACATGAAGACAGTCATGCTGGGCGTCTCGTGAGCAAACACAGAAACAGCAATGTACCGCACGTCTGTTGGTGTGCCATGTCTTGCTCAAATTTTTGTTAACTTTTTTTTCTCTTCCCCCTGCGTCAAATAACATGATGCTCAAATTTGACGTTATTCTCAGCAAATTTTCATATTCTGCAGCGTTCTGAAATTGGAACTTTAATTATGGATAACTGCATTTCATCAAGTAATTCCATCATAGCCACGGAGCTCAAATAGCATTCCTGTTCTTTTCGTTAGTGTGTATGCCTAGTACCAGTTTCACTGTGTTCAGGTTTCGGCACATTGGAACAGGTCTATAGGGAGTTTGTTATTTGCATTTCTGGAATTTGTACATACTCTGGATGTCTCGAACGCTACGCAACAATTTTGAATCGCTTATTAATCGCGCGCAGTCTATGGTCAGAGTGGCTGTGTCTCTGCAAGATGCCCTTGTTTTTGTCATCCTGCTCGGCAGCGAGGAGTGCGGGAGTTGTGTGGAGTAGAGAGACATAGCGCCGAGCAGAGGACTCATGGCATTGTGCACGTAAAGTTAAGTGCATCTGAGTTTAAATAAAATGACATGTGTTTGAATATTGTGAGAGAGAGGATTAAGATTCGATTAGCGATGTAGAAGGGAATGAGTTGTAATGAGATTAGAAAAGCAGATGAAGAGGAATGAAGGTAATATTTTTTATTCAATTACACTGCACTCACACGTAGTTCGCAACCATTGTTGGATGAGACATCCATACCAGGGAACTTCATATTTTTCGTTGAAGACTGCGTCATTTTCCTGCACGGTATTTTTTGATGTTTATTAATTATTTGTCTAACATTTACGAGAGTAAGAATTTGTACCAGTGTTGTCCTTTGTCAATGTTAACTAATACGCTGCACAAAGAGTTAAAATACTATCACGCACAGAAAGAAGTTTACACAATTGCTAGACAGGCACGGTTTAGGTAACCGACGACGGCGGCGACTGGGCAGGTATCCGGCCTCCGGCCGCGAAGCTGAATAAAAATAAATGTGGAAAGTTTCCTTTAAAATTTGTTTTCGTTTCATTTTTCAATTCGTACTGGCTTGGTAGTTGGTGACAATTTGCTGTTGTTTAGCTTTGGATGAGTTTTTGCATTGCAAACTGCGAGAGAAACCAAATATATCTGCCTGTGAGAATATAGCACGAATTTCGCTCTGCTTTACAATCTTTCTAAAAATGTTCAAACTGATTAAATCCTGAACTCTACTACTAATCTCTTTAGTTAAACAACGTGATCAGTGTGTGTTAATGATGTGCCTAATAATTCTGTTCATAACGTGGTCCCTGTGTTGTTGATTTTTATTTTTTTATTTTTACTGATCCAGAAATGAAATTATCTTACCTTGTAATGTAATAATGCACGATATTGGTAGAAAAGCTAACATTTGCTACATTTAATTTAAGTATGCATATACTGAACCCTCGCTTTTTTTTGTAACCTTCAAAATATAGCCGAGAAAATTAAAGTATTTTCACTTGACATGACAAAAGTTGTCAGTCCAGACCGAGTATAAGACAACGACTGACGTTATTACAATACCAACTTTATCATTATTAGAATTAATAAAAATTTTATGGGTTTGTGACCGCATTGTCAATATGCAAAACTACCGACGTTTCAGTCACTGTTGCAAGTGACCTTCTTCAGGGAGCTTTTGTTTACTGCTTAATGAGAAAAACCTTTTTTCTTATATACCTGTGACGTGGCTGTTATCTAATGCTGATAGGCTGTTAAGGATGGAGGAGAGGTTGTTAGACGTTCTTTATTGGTGTTTTTATTATTTCTTTTCATAGGTGCAAACACTATGGCCGGCCGGTGTGACCGAGCGGTTCTAGGCGCTTCAGTCTGGGACCACGCGACCGCTACGGTCGCAGGTTTGAATCCTGCCTCGCGCATGGATGTGTGTGATGTGTGTTAGGTTTAAGTAGTTCTAAGTTCTAGGGGACTGACGACCTCAGATGTTAAGCTCCTTAGTGCTCAGAGCCATTTCAACCAAACGCTATGTTTCGATTGGTGTTTGTATTACTGCTTGTGATTGGTGGAAATGGGAGAATGGAAAACAAGGCGGCAGTTTATATTTATTATTATTTTTTAAACAACTATTGGATTTGGAATTTGCCCCATCGTACTCCTTGTACATTCTACACTAACTCCGTTTCATCGACACAAGTTTTACAGGGTACGCAGCCCCTTGGGTAGCGATGCCGAGTGCTGGCTCAGAAAACCTTTGCCAGCCGGTAGCATGAAACATGTTTCTAACACACACATTAATAAAAGGAATTTCCCCGTCTGTTTCCCTTTTTCTATTGCTCATCTGCGCACCCATTCTCCGCACATCCTTTTTCGTTTTAAATTTTTAAATGGAATGAAAGAAGCGGATGAGATCTCAAAGAGCCATTCCAGTCATCCACGCTCCATAATGTGACCACAATCTTTGTATAGCAACGCAACGACGCAGGTTGTTATTTTTGATACCCATATTGAATTCGCTGAATTTGTACAGTCCGTGTCCAGTGAAGTGTCGGACTAATTGGATCCACAATTTCCTCTTTGTGTGTTGCAAACTGCATAAAGCGGTAAAACAAAGTTTCGGGCACTACTTTAACGAACCTTCATCAGAGTAATGAGAAGAGCCCAAATGATGTTGTGCCACTGTTGTTATATACCCGTTGAATTGTAAGTCCCTGTATAAGTATTTGTTTGAGTCAGACGAAATGTTACAGAAAGTCAGAGGCGTGTCACCTACAATACGAACATACGTAGTGAAGCACTGTGATGTCAAACGAACTTTCCGAGTTGGGGATAGCTTTAAAAAATGTTTCTGTACAGTTGGGTCATTTACCAAAGGTGTTCTTCGCTTGCTGATTGAACTTTTATTCAAGACTAGTTTAATAAATGAAAACTGGCCTATTTTGGTTTAAAACTAAAATATTACTTTTTAACAAATTTCTGTCCTTTCTCGTTGTGAGGGACTTTGTAGCGGCTTCTTGCACATCATTTAATGATACACTGTATGATCTGCATATGCTCCGATTCTGTCATTAGAAAAAATGACAACTTTTTACTAAATTTCTTACCCTAGTTTCGACTGTGAAGGGAAAAAAATCGTGTTTATTTTGGCAACACTAACATTCAATTTCATACAAACAACAGATATAGGATATAAATAGAAATGAGAAAGTTGGTGTGTTTACAGTTTCTTTAATGACAGTATTTATCGGAAAATGACTATTTTGTTACTGATTCTGGGGTCCTTTCCCTTTGCGTTTTTTTCTGCAGTTTGTGAAGGAGTAAAATGTAAATACTTTTGCACTGTAACTTCCTCGATTGCTGTATTCGAATGTTTTATAGAGGAAAAAATTAACTAACTCGTATAGTCTCAGCGTATACCTATGTGTTTTCCTCGCCTTCTTCTCTATGACATCATCTGAGAACCACTCGTCAGAGTTTATGTAAGTCTGTGCTTAAAAGATGCGTTACATAAGAATGGAAAATACCATATTTTATCACTTATTAAAAATATCATGTGGTGTGATGAACAAATTGCAAAATTGATAATTTAATGAGAAATAACAACTGTGAAATGTTTGTGAGAATAAGTTTGGGCAGATTATTACAGTTTTTATCAAATAGAAAACGGTTAATTTAGTTCTGTTTCGTTATCTAGAAGCTAACCCTTGTGGTAGCTAAGCTATTCTTATTTTTTTTTTAAATTCTTTAGTTAACTGTGCGTGCTATAGAGGTTATCACTTGGTAGTTGAAAGTGACCCACGGAAAGAAAAAGCCACATGAAAGAAAATAAATTACCGCCGCTTAAGAAACAGAGTGATATGAAAG
This sequence comes from Schistocerca gregaria, assembly GCF_023897955.1. Lineage (NCBI taxonomy): Eukaryota > Metazoa > Arthropoda > Insecta > Orthoptera > Acrididae > Schistocerca > Schistocerca gregaria. The sequence goes on from NC_064924.1 coordinate 432,478,947, forward strand.
TGAGGCAGTGACTGAAGCTGTACCAAATCGACAGCAGGCTTTACATTTTCAGAGTTAAATTTATCAAGAAGAAAGTATTCCGTGTAGCGATCGGTCGATCAAATATTAAAGTAGGTTATCAGTGACGTCTCTTTAGGTTCTTTTGAAATACCTGTGCCTGAGAGAAACTGTCTCTTACAGCACCATAAACCAGACTTGCTTCGTAACTCTGAAGCCCGCCTCTGACATTCAAGCTACTGTTTGCGCAGTTGGCATCTAAACTCACTCCTGTCACGACCAGATTGTTGCCCCTGCTTGAAACAAATGAACGTCTTCGGTCTGGACATTGACTGGAGTAGAACTGTCTTCAGTAATGAGTCCCGCTTCGAACTGAGTCCAAATACCCAGTGAAGAAGGGTCTGTGGATATATCTTTATGTACTACATGAATATGCAATAAAAATAGGGGTTCTTATTTTTAAAAAAACGCAGTTGATATCCGTTTGACCTGCGGCAGTGCCATCTAGCGGGCCAACCATAGCCATAGCGCCATCTGGTGTCCCCCTTCAAGCTAGACAAGTTTCGTTCTTTGTAGTTTTTTCGTTTGACGCTTCTTTCGTGAGATATTTGGTCCGGTCACGATCAATGGACCACACACACACACACACACACACACATATATATATATATATATATATATATATATATATATATATATATATATATATGTGTGTGTGTGTGTGTGTGTGTGAGTGTGTGTGTGTTTGTGTGTGTCGTGTTACAATTTTTTGGAGGTATGTGTGGTACTGTCACCAATGGTCACAAGCTCCTTTCACTGTCGTAACATACCGTGGCCACTGAAGACAGTGCCGGAAGTTCCTCTTTCCTCCATAAAATAGTAACACAACACACATATGCACACATATCATACTAACATGTGAAAAGGCACCTGATGATGGAGGTTTAAGCCTCTGAAGCGCATCTAGGAGATAAATAAACAGTGACTGGTAACGGTAAACCTGTTGTTTCATTTTATGTTAGTGTCAGTCACGACAAAGCTTAACCTAAAATATGCTCATTTAAAGAAACACTGTGTTAGGAAGCTCCATTCAAACGCTCTATAGAATCACGAAAACGCAAGGTCTACAAAAATTAAGTACACATATTTACATAGATAATCAGCTCCCCATTCCCAACCAACATTTCATAAAGCCTAATCACAATTAGCACAAATTTAACACATTTTTCGAAAAATAGTATTCTAACCTAATAGAATGCTATTCAAAGGATAAAACAACGAGAAGGAAAGAAATTACGTAACAAAACAATAACAAACGTTTATTAATAGCAGATGACATATTGGAAGACAAAATTATAGCTGTGCTGCAAATACCAAAAAGACTTCTGAACACCGGTATATAGTAATTAGGTATATACATTGCCAGAAAAAAATTGTACACTCTTTTAGACGTTTCCAGTTCACTCAAGATTTATTTACGATAACGCTGGAAGCTGAAGAAGTGGATTAAAATTTGTACTGCGGCCGGGACTCCAACCCGGGTGTCCTTGCTTACTAAGGTGGAGATGCTGACCATTACACTACCACAACATTATTATCAACGTAGCTGCACGAACTACAGAAGTCGAACACCCTCCCCAACACAAACTCCAATTCACATCTCCCTTCATATTGTCATTATTACCAGGGCTCTCCGACTTTGGAATAGCACCCCAGCATTGCACGCAATGGGGAAGTGCCGCACTACATGTGATCGTATAGATCTTAAATTAAATTTTCCCTGAGGCCTTTAAGTCTCTAATTTGTCTACGATAACGTTGGAAGCTGGTTCGAGTCCCGGCCGCATCACAAATTTTAATTCAGTTCCCCAGCTTCCAACGTTATCGTAGATAAATTAGATACTTAAATTTCTCAGGGAAAATTTAATTTAAGGTCAGGTTTATTGTTGCACCAGCGCATATGGAGTTATGAAACGAATACATTTACAGATCAATAGCACAAGCGGTTCTGAGGTACCAGCTATCGACCCACGTTGAAGCAGCAATGTTAGTATGTGGTGTAGCCTCCACAGGCGACAGCGCAGGCGCTGCTCTGGTGTCCAGTCTATCGGACAGATGGCAAATACTGTCCCGGGATACGTTATGCAACGCCTGCTCGACTTGTTCACGTAGTTGTTTAAGAGTTGTTGGTTGAGGGAGTCGCACGAGTCACCTCTCATCCCACCATATCCCACATGTGCTCGACTGTAGTCAAATCTGGAGATCGTGCTGGGCTGGGAAGCTGTTGCACGTCTTACAAAGCGCGATGAGACCCACAGACATTGTGTGGGCGAACATTATCCTGTTGGAACAACACATCCCCTTCCTGTTGCAAGAACGGCAAAAGAAGGGTAGAAAAATGTTCTGGACGTATTGGGCGCTGGTTAACGCCCCCTCTAGAAACACCAAAGGTGAACGAGAGTTGTAGCTTACCGAACCCCGGTGTCTTGGATGAATGCATTCTACTTGACAGTGCTCACCAGGTCTACGTCGTACACGCAAACGATCATCACTTGCGTACAGATGGAATCTGCTTTCACGGCGTGTCATACCAACTTCCGTACGATTCCATGGCGGCACCAGTCGAGCTGTGCATGGCGATGCTATGGCGTGAGCAGAAGACGGGCTAGATGTGTGCATGCCTATAGTCCTACTGGTAATAAACGGTTCGCAACAGTTGGTGTGGAGACTTCTGGGCTCACAAGCCCTTTTATTTTTGCTGTGGTAGCTGTACGCCCTGTCACTGCTGCCCTTACGACGATCAGGGCGGCCGTCAGTGCTACGTGGACATCCGGAAACTTTCTACGGTTATGTGAAAGTTCATGTGACCACTGACATCAACATCATTGCACAGTTGACTCAGCCAGCTTGTAAGGCAGTTCTCCGAAACGACCTTACCGCCAAACGGAGGGTCACAATCCGACCCCTTTCATATTCGCTCAGTTGGCAGTGGAAAGCACGAGTGCGTCTTCGTGCCATGGTTGTGCTTGCCTCACACGTTTGCACCACACTAAGCCTTCTGGCTGTGAGCGTTCCTCATCGGCGCTCTGGTAAATATGCCGTTGTGCTATATTTTGGCGGACGACTTTAAAACCATTATTAGTACTCCCACGTGGCACATGGTGTCATCGAATCGAAATCGTCGTCTCCTATCCAGGCGTACCAATTCTTTTCGGCAGTGTATTTCTTCTTCATGTTAATATTTCTGTCAATACTTACAGGAATGTAAATACTACACTCTCAAAAAAGCTGGTAATATGGTAATGCATAAAGTCTGTGTATACCTTTCGATAGGTAATGAATAAAACCCACTGAAGATGGAGAAGCGTCACCGAAACATGTCCATGTAGTAAATCAAGAAAAACTGTGGTTGTTCAAGGCTGAACTGCTTTCCCTTATTACACTACTGGCCTTTAAACCAGCTACACCACGAGGTGCTACAGACGCGAAATTTAACCGACAGGAAGAAGATGATGTCATATGCAAATGATTAGCTTTTCAGAGCATTCAAATAAGGTTCGCGCCAGCGGCAACACCTACAACGTGCTGACATGAGGAAAGTTTACAAAAGTTTCCTTATACACAAACAGCAGTTGACCAACGTTGCCTGGTGAAACGTTATTGTGGTGCCTCGTGTAAGGAGGAGAAATCCGTAGCATCACGTTTCCAACTTTGATAAAGAACGGGTTGTAGCCTATCATGATTGCGGTTTATCGTATCGCGACATTGCTGCTCGCGTTGGTCGAGATCCAATGACTTTTAGCAGAATATGAAATCGGTGGGTTCAGGAGGGTAATATGGAACGCCGTGCTGGATCCCAACGGCCCCGTATCACTAGCAGTCGAGATGACACGCATCTTATCCGCATGGCTGTAACGGATCGTGCAGCCACGTCTCGATCCCTGAGTCAACAGATGGGGACGTTTGCAAGACAACAACCATCTGCACGATCAGTTCAATGACGTTCGCAGCAGCATGGACTATCATTTCGGAGACCATGGCTGCGGTTACCCTTGACTCTGCATCACAGACAGGAGCGCCTGCGATGGTTTACTCAACGAGTAAACTGGGTGCACGAATGGCAATACGTCATTTTTTCGGATGAATACACGTTCTGTTTACAGCATCATGATGGTCGCAACCGTGTTTGGCGACATCGCAGTGAACGCACATTGGAAGCGTTTATTCGTCATCACCATACTGGCGTATCACCCTGCGTGATGGTATGGGGTGCCATTGGTTACACGTCTCGGTCACGTCTTGTTCGCATTGACGGCAATTTGAACAGTGGACGTTACATTTCAGATGTGTTACGACCCGTGGCTGTATCCTTCATCCGATCCCTGTGAAACCCTACATTTCAGCAGGATAATGCACGGCCACATGTTGCAGGTCCTGTACGGGCCTTTCTGGATAGAGAAAATGTTCGACTCCTGCCCTGGCCAGCACATTCTCCAGATGTCTCACCTATTGAAAACGTCTGGTCAATGGTGGCCGAGCAACTGGCTCGTCACAACAAGCCAGTCTCTACTCTTGATGAACTGTGGTATCGTGTTGAAGCTGCATGGGCAGCTGTACCTGTACACTCCATCAAAGCTCTGTTTGACTCAATGCCCAGGCGTATCAAGGCCGTTATTACGACCAGAGGTGGTTGTTCTGGGTACTGATTTCTCAGGATCTATCCACCCATGTAATAATAATGTAATCATATGTCACTTGTAGCATAATATATTTGTCCAATGAATACCCGTTTATCATCCGCTTTTCTTCTTGGTGTAGCAATTTTAATGGCCAGTAGTGTACATATTAGGAAGCAAACGTGCCCAAGAAAAGTGCTTCGATCACAAAAATAAATACATTTAATAAAACTCTAGGCGGAAAATACCGTCATTTCTGAAACACTGTTGAACTGTGAACGTGGATAAACACAAAATAATCCAAGTATTGTCTCTTTCTGTTTATTTGAGATAGAACGAGTCTGTTGCCCACGCGATAGTGGCCTCATTACAAAGGCACGCTACGCTCGCTGACGGCCACTGGCGTGTGCAGACGGCACGCTGACACCAGGCCCACGGGGCGACGGATTTATGGCGTTTTCGCTCAATTACGTAATAGACTTACGGCCCGCAATGTGATTGGACGCGGCTGCTCTCATCGCAGATAGCGGCCGGCGCACGTGCCCCGCTGATGAAGCCGTGCCGCGGCGCGCGCCGCTAGCCTATTATTTTGCCCATTTACTTAATTTAGGGTTCCGTGTACTCACCTCCGGCTCCGGGCCTCTCCTCTCAGCCCCTAGCGTTCTGATCGCACTTGTTATGCCGGCGCACGCTGTGCATCATTAGGCGACTACTGGAGTGCAGCGGTGAAGCCGCAGTTATTGTGTCTTTTTTCCTTGTTACGTGTGAATAGTCCACAAAATTCACAGCAGACTGGCAGTCTCTTGGGTCTAGTGGTTATTACTGTTGGGTATTAAAGTTGGAGGTTCAACGTTCGTTCCCCACTCAGCGACGGACCAAATGAGGGAACACTTGGAAAGGAAAAGAGATGTTCCTTACACGCCTTCGTCGTAGCGGCTTAAGGCACATGGGTAGGAATTAACGTCCGTGGCTAAGCATTTTGAAATAAACTGCCATACCGCTTATCAGTAGCAGAACATATGAGGACGAACATAAAAACATACAGCTACAAGATTCACCAAAATCAGTGTGAGCGTATAATTAATCATGCAGATGTATCAAAAGGTATGCAAATGTGCCTCTAATACAGCGCTGTTTATATTCATGGTGGCAGTTCTTTTCTTTTAAAAAAATTGCGTTTTAGTTTTCATATCTTCCTCTCAGTTTGATGCCGCATGTTACCGTAATTTGATGCGGTGAACTTGAAATTCAGCGTATAATAATTTAGTCGTTGGTGGAGGTACTTTGGTTAAGTATGGTTAAGAAAAGAGTAAATAACGTCATGGGGACGCCGTGCTCGCTGTGATTATTAAAATCTATTCCCGCCTATATCACCGTAAATAATTACGTTACGTGTCTGACAGTGCCAAGTACTACACCCACGTGCATTGGGTATGAAGATCGCCTGATCTTCCTATCGAAACGAGTAATCGACGAAAAATGATAATTCAAGCAAAAGTAAGACTGGATAAGTCGGTTCCAAGATCTGAGGAAGGTAAGGACTTATCACCCGCCTGGTAACCCCTGTGGTGCAAAAACCAAAGTTAGGCCTGACGACAGCCTTACTACACTCCAGCATTTATTACCTTGTGTATAGTCTATTCTGTGTGTATTGAACAGGGGACCTAAAAACGACGGAGAGGCTTTGTCCCGCGGTAGTCCACAGTGGCCGCAGCAGTCCACCCACCCCACCGCCGACCCACACCGAACTCAGAGTTATTGTGCAATTCGGTCCCCAGTAGGACCTCCCTCCCCTCCATCGCGAACGTCTCATGTCAGGCGAGTGTAACGCCAAATGTTTGCGTAGTAATTACGGTGTACCCATAGATGGAGACTGCTTGCGCAACAATCGCCGATACGTTGTAACTGAGTAGGAATAAGGGGAACCAGCCAGCATTCGCCGAGGCAGATAGAAAACCGCCTTAAAAACCATCCACAGGCTAGCCGGCACACCGGACATCGACACTAATCCGCTCGGGAAGCAGTGCGTTAGATCGCGCGGCTAGCCAGGCGGGCATTTATTTCCTTACTACTGTTGCAGTGATGTTCGGTCCGAAACATGGTATCAAGGAGCCCTCCATGCTAATCTATCCTGTGCAAGCTTGCAGTCTACATCCGCCTGAACCTGCTTACTGTCATCCGTCCTTGTCCTTATCCCACAGCCTTCCCTCCTTCCGTAAAATCGACGATCCCTTGATGTCTCAGGGTGGGTCCATCAACCGATCCCTTCTTTTAATCAAATTGTAGCATACATTTGTTCTCCTCCCACGTCAGTTCAGAATCTCTTATCATGTAACCTTCAGCATTCTTCTGAAACACTATATTTCAAAACCTTCAATTTTCTTCTCGTCTCATTCCATTCTCAAATACTGCTTCCTTTTCATGCAGATCAGCTTTCGCTCTCTGTTATATAAAAACTTTCAACGAGTATATTTCAGTCCACACTGTCAAAATCTTTATCTAAATCTATTTACGTTGCCTTTTCTTCAGTCTGTCCTATAACATAAGTTGTAGGGTCAATAGTGGCTTGTATGTTCCTACATTTCCATACTGTTCGTCCTCGAAGCCTGCTGCTGCCAGTTTTTACATTTTACTGTAAACATTTAGTGTTAGCATTTTCCAGCGATGCCTTATTAAACTGATGATTTGGTAACTGGAATTATTAAATTTTTCTCTAGTTTGAGGTATTTCACCTGTCTCATGTATGTTGCGTACTACTTGAAATAGTTTTGTCGTGGTATATTCTCTTAATAAGTTTTAGTCATTCTTGAGAAATTTCGTCCACAGCAGGTGCTTTGTTTCGGTTTAGGTCTTTTTCTACTCTGTCAAATTCTTTTCCCATCTAGTCTTCATCTACTTCCCATTAACTCTCGTAGTATTTTCTTAAAGTACATTTCCCTTTTTTAACCCTTCAACATAATCCATCCTTCTTTCAGCCTACCCTTATTTGCTTATTACCGCTTTTCTATCCGAGGTTTTAAAATTCATGCACATGCTACTCTTTTCTCCAAGTCTGTAATTTTCCTACACACCCGCGTGCTTCAACAGAATGCATCCCTCCTTTAGCCATTCATGGTCTGACTTTTTCTATCTGTCAGTCTCAGTCTTTAGATGTCTGCATTTCTTTTTAACTGTTTCATTAGTTCATTAGTTAAAGTTTTGCATTTCCCCCAGTCATCAACGAAATACATTATCTCGTGTGTTATTCAAGGATCTCTTCTGGAATTGTCTTTTTACCTACTCGATCCTCTGCTACCTTCGCTGTCCCATTCAGTGGCTCATTCAGCTTATCCAGGTTCCATGTACTAATTTTCCAATTTTTCTGCAATTACCTGAGTTTTAGATTGCAATCGATAACCAATAAATTATGATCAGAATCCACATCTGTCCTGGAAATGTTTTGCAATTTGAGACTTAATCGGAAATATCTCTCTTATCATTACATCATTTGTCTGAAACTGTCCCCTTATCTCCAGCTCTCCTCCACTTATATAACATACATGACATATTCTTAGATCAAGTGTTAGTAATGATTACATCATGCTTTCTGCAAAACACTACCAAGCGGCTTCCTCTTTAATTCTTTCCCTCGAATTTATATTCTACTTTTTTCCGTCTTTACTTTCCTACTATCAAATTCCAGTCTCTTATTACAAGTAAACGTTCACCTTAACGATCTAAATAATTTTTACCACATTAAACTTTTTTTTCAATCTATTAATCATATGCGGAAGTGGTAGGCATATACTACTCACTCTCGTGCTAATGGTGTTGAAAAGAAGCTTATATTACTAAAATTCAATGAGGCTGCAGGGCACTAAGGAGTCCCTGTCAAAGCCTAAGCAGAATTCGAAAGTGAATTAGAGGCAGCCTAAACCATAACTTATTGCAAATCTCTTCAGCATAAGTGTATTCCCCAGCACTGATAAAGCGTGAAGGTTACATTCGCCCACGAGAAAGGAAGGTGCACTAATTCATGGAAGTACTGCCTCACATGGCTCACTTTCCTTTCTTGGAGAAGCTTAGAACATACTTGAGTTTAAACATTTGATTCAGTACCACATCGTCGCCTTCTAAAAAAATAATTTCCTATGAGGGTTCGTACCCGGTTAAGGTAGGACTGACTGTTTTCTCATAGGTAAGACGCAGCATGTTAACCAGGCTGAAGATAATCTACAGACATTAAAGTAAAGTCTGGTGCGCCACAGGAGAATGTCGTGTATCAATGACGTAGTGCATAGGAGTCTCAGGCACTTCGGAGGAGGTTGCAGTTAACTATGCGGAAAAGCTATCCAATAAAAGCTGCAATTATATCCAGCCCATACTGGGAATCTGACTTCTTTCTACTATCCGCAAGACACCTGAAAACGTTTCGCGTAGATGAATAGCACATAGATTCCTAGGCCTGCGCTTGGACATGGCTTCTGTCCTCCATCATCAGTGTGAAACCAGTGACTTATCTTTTAACATGTGTAAATGTTAGAAAACGAAGAACACACTTCGTACCTCGTGACAGCAGGTGACCGGTTTCAACGTTCATATGTTGCCATCATCAGATCTAAGGGGACATCGAGAAGATATTGGGAAGGGGGGGAGGGAGGGAAGGAGGGAACTACAATTAGTTAGACCTGTTATAAAAACAGAAATTACACGTACCTTATGGATCTTGTTAAAATAGTTCTAGGTTACATTACATTGTTAACACACTGCCTGTTGCGTAGTGCTGTGTGTCGAGCTCAGGAGAGCCATGTTCGACGCCGATTTGCATGGATTCTACGAGGATGTTGTCAACTGTGTACATTTTATCAGCTGTGTGTTTCTAATCAAGATGTGTGTAGAACGCCTTTTGTGGTTTGACTTCACGTAATGTAACATTGCACTTTTATAATAAGTTCCATAAAGAACGTGAAATTTCGTATCTTGAATAATAGGAGTAATTAATTGTAGTCCCTCCCCACCCCTGTCATTAACTTCTTGGTCTCCCCGTAGATCAAATGACGGTAGCGTAAGACTGTCTAATTCGGTCATCTTACAACAATAAAAGTTTCTATACGGCAATCGCGGTGTACGAAAGGTGTTCTTCATTTCAAAACAACATGTGTAGTTTACTAAACAAATTTTGGGTATACCTCTTAGTATATAAGTTTAACTGAAAGCAGTTAATTAAGGACGACTGCAGTGATTATTCAGAACAGGTAATAAACTGATTACATTGCACGCTACCTTGACTCACATCCAATAAAGGGTGAGACTGATGATGTCAGTACTGGCTTAATATAATTTAACCACCAAATTGGGGACTGCTAGCTTGGTGGTCTTTCTGCAAGAGGAGGAGAACCGGAACGAACTGCTAAGTGGAAGAAGACAAATTCCACTACAGACTGGTGCCACTGCTGAGGAATGCCGGACATTTGCCACACCGGACATTTGCCACACCGGACATTTGCCCCTACGCCAGGTAGCGATCCCTCCGCGAAGGGACGCCCTTCCTCGTACTTCTTCTGTCATCTTTCAAACCGCCGTCTCCACATCTTACTCGATACAACCAGTACGTAAGGGACCTACTTCTTCGACATATTAGCAAAATACAGAGCTTCGTTTCCGAAATCGAAATATTTATATCTTTTGGGAAACGAAAGCAATTCCGACGATTATGTCAGAATCTAATTAGTTCTGCCAAGTATAAATATAGATCCCTTAAATATAGATCCCTCTGTCTGTACGGTAGCTTCCTTTCACGCTTGCTGATTGCCATAGAAACAGTCCATCGCCATGGGAGCAACAAGAAAGGAATGCTGTAAAGAGAATGCGAATGTACGCTAATCATTTCTTTTGATCGCTGCATTTGTGCCTAATTTAATTACTACAATTGCGTGCCCAAAATACAATAAGCAATAAAGTAATGGGTACGTGGATGTTTGAAAAGAAGAACGACATACTCCATACCAATTTACTCTCTAAAATCCGATATCTCTTGCGGCAAAACGTTAGTTAATGAAATGTAGCGGGACAATGTTCAAAACGTGACTGAAAGTACGTTCATAAACAGAGATAAGAACATCTATGATCGACATGTCGACGTACAATTTTAAAATGTTAGAAATAAGGAAACGAATTAATACAGAATGCTGTGTTTGTAACGTACGTTGTTGTTCTACATTCTTTAGCTCTGATATTTACAGGGTCACAGAGAAAGCATCCTAGGTTTTGGAGGAAAAAGCCGTAGTTGTAATGATCTCCACTACAACAGAAACAAGAAGCACAACTTACGGAAAAATAATGTGATGTGTGTTCCAGCTCACAAGCGACATTGAAGCAGATAGTTCCTGTGACTTAGTATGGGCAGAGGTTATATTCGACAACTGGAATAATTTAATGACTGGCTCTCTTTACCGACCCCTTGTCTCGGATGAAATAGTTTCTGAACAGTTCAAAGAAAACTTGAGTGTCATCACAAATAGGTACCCTACTCATACAATTATAGTAGACAGTGACTTCAATCTACCTTCCGTATGTTGACAGAAATACATTTTCAGACCCTATTGTAGATAGAAAACAACTTCCATAATTGTTCTAAATGCTTTTTTAAAATAATTTTAAGGAATTACTTCATGAGGCCATTCAAATTGTAAATGGTTATAAAAGCACACTTGACCTCTTAGTCATAAATAATCCTGAGCATCATGATGGATACAGGGATTAGTAAACACACAGTCGTAGCGAGGCTCAATTCCCGTAACAAAGAAATTCACCAAAACTAAAGGCGAAATATATCTATGTATAAAAGCAACTAAAAATTCAGTTGACGTCTTTCTAAGAGACAGTCTCCTCAATATGTAAGTGAAGACCACATGTAGCTTAAGTTCAAAGAAATAGTATCAACCGCACTCAAGAGATTCATACCAAATAAATTAATATCAGATGGAACTGATCCCCCATGGTACACAAAACATGACAGAAAGATGCTGCAGGAGCACCAAAAAAGGCGCGTATAATTTAGACGAACGCAAAATCTCCAAGATTGGCGAAGTTTTACTGTGGTTAAAAATTTGGTGCGGACTTCAATGCGAGATGCATTTAATAGTTTCCACAACGAAACTCTCTCTAGAAACGTGGCGAAAAATCCATAGAGATTCTGGTCCTATGTTAAGAAAACCAGCAGAAAGGCTGAGTAAGCACCTTTACTGCGGGTCGGGCGGTGAGTGAGGAGGAGGAGGGGGAGACAGGGACCCAAACCTTCGGAACAGGTAAAATCGTGGAAAACGTCCGCCGTGGCAAATGTCCGGCGTGGCAAATGTCCGGCGTGGCAAATGTCCGGCGTGGCAAATGTCCGGCGTGGCAAATGTCCACACACCCTGCTGAGCACCCTAGTCGTTTCCGCAGTCTCGAGCACTAAATTGTCGTGTCCTGCCAACCTAATACTAGATGTGTATTATTACCGGATGCCAGCTAGTGATAAGGGCAGGCCGCTCTCGACGCGGCCGTCTGTGGTGGCAACCAATTCCAAGCGGTGGGAGAGTCATTCAACGGCAGATTTTGAACTAAGGCTATAAAGCGGCAGACGAATGGTTATTCAATTTCTCTCAGTTACATGCAGTTATCGAGAACGACCGAACAGTAACAACATTCGAACCGTGTCGCCATGAGAAGATTTGCCCGGATCGTCATGATATTCCATCTCGATGCATACTCGAACGTCTGTGCTCACGTTAGGCCACTTTCGAGAGAGTTTTAAAACATTGCTTGGTTTTATTTTAAATCGGTTCACCCTTTTACCCATGGGTAACTACTCATCATCTGCATACTGTAAATGGTTCTGTTATGATCGTTTGTCCAGTTACAATACTCGCTACTAATTTCGTTTTATGCCCATATGGTATATGCTACCGGTATGTTTGTTGGGAGGAGAGTCATCCCTTCAACGTACGATCACAATAATAATCATAATCTGATGTTCTTATTGTGGTCTTCAGGCTGAAGACTAGTTTGGGTCTATTCTATACAAGTACTGTCACCTGTGCAAAACTACTGCAATCTGGATCTTTTTGACCCTGCGAACCGTAGTCATGCCCTGGTTTCCATTTAAAAATTTTCTCCCCTTACTTGTCTCCATACTGGCTCGGTGGCTCAGTGGAAGACGTAATTCTTTTAACTACAAAGATGCAAATATGATGAAACTGAAAACATGGAGGCAAAGTAAAAGTTCTAGTTTTAATTTCAGTTGTATACAACCGTTTGTAAAAAGCGAATCACTCAGAAGCACGGGTATGCAACTGTTCACGACAAGATGACGTAGAACAGCGGTATCATAATAAGTGACTTATGTGGCAGAGGGGGCGTGGACGTAGGCCCATCGGCGTCCTCTGTTGTGTGACCTGACAGGTCAGTGTTACTCAACGCCCACTCGGTGCAAAGCCCTCATACGAAGTGGAAAAGCGTAACCAAGTGTCACTATGCCTCGCCGACACTACAAGGCGGAATGTCGGCATGTGAGTGCGTTCGAACGGGCAGAAAGATTGGTCTCCAGGAGGCGGGTCTGTCGTTCCGTGACTCTGTTCGGCTAATCCCGCGGGATTAGCCGAGCGGTCTCATGCGCTGCAGTCATGGACTGCGCGGCTGATCCCGGAGGAGGTTCGAATCTTCCCTCGGGCATGGGTTGTGTGTTTGTCCTTAGGATAATTTAGGTTAAGTAGTGTGTAAGCTCAGGGACTGATGACCTTAGCTGTTAAGTCCCATAAGATTTCAGACACATTTGAATACTTTGAACTTTTCATTTACTTGCCTCCATTAGCAAACTGAAGTCTTGATGCCTCAGGATGTCTCCAGTCAACTGCTCCCTTCTCCTATTCAAGTTGTACTATAAATTTAATATTTTCCCTATAAGATTCAGAATCTACTCAGTGGTTATCCGATCTGTGTATCTAAACTACAGTATTCACATGTAGCACAATATTTGCACAGCTTTCATTTTCTTCATGTTCCGTACAAGGCTAACTCCAATCAAATATCTTCAAAAACTACTTCGTAACATTTAAATTTGTATTCATTGTGCACAGATTTCTCCATATTCGAATAGATTTTGCCACCTTCATCAGTCCGATTTCTATTTTCTCTCACTTCAACCGTTATCATTTAATCTGCTCCCGAAACAGCATAACTAATCTTCTATTTCCAATGTCTCATATCCTAATAATCAACATTATCCCGTATTTTTCCTTCTCCGCCTTTTCCTCGTGTCTAATTCCAGTTCCTCATAATTATTTAATTCTCTTTTCTCTAAACCATACGAAAAATATTTTTGTCGCATAATACATTCTTGCAAACTCTTCATCATCTGCTGAGCTAATAGTCATAAAAACTTGTACTATTGTGCTGGGTGTTGGCTTTGTATCTGTCTAAATTAGCTTCCGATAATGCGGTCACTATGTTACAGTTTCCTGCATGTCTAGGTTCTGTCTCATTTTACCCATCCCTAATTCACTTTACCACAAGTCCTGTTATTTCTACAGCCCCACTGCACTAATTCTTACTATATCTAACTCCAGTCTGTCCATGCTCTAACTTGCCTATCTGATTAATGGGTAAGGGATCTAATTTGCCACGCACCAACCAGCAGAACTCTGATGACGAAATCGTGCTAAGCGGTCCAAACCCAGAATTATAACAGGAGGCAATTCTACTTAGAAATTTTATTTTATTTTTTTATTTTTTTTTTTTTTTTTTTGCCCTAGAAGAGCCGTAGATGTGTGCCAGAGATGAAATTAAGGGGGTAGGGGGTGCACTTCCGATTCTGCCTCAGAATCACACCTGTTTCTTCTTAGTCTAATAAAAGAAAGAAAGGGAGAGAGATCCTTTGCAAAATAGCTTTCATACTTAACAGTTTAGAAAATTTTCCCGCTCTTGTAGTTAGTATTTCAACAGATTAAGAAAAGCGTATGTTTACTCTAGAGAACTTGTAAACACAAGGTTCGTTTGAGCAGTGGCCAGCGTGCTCGAGTGCATCCGCAGAGCTGAATTCACGTGCGGGTAGTGCCTTCTCCCGCTTCTGGCTACTTGAACTGTGGCTGTTCGCGTATTAGCAGTAGAAGCAAGTAGCCAGATGCTACCCGGAAAAATATTTCTGGCGCGTTCAAGCTGCCATATTCACGGACGCACAGGGCAATCTGAGTTATAGTGAGGGTGGGGGTTGGCGGTGGGGAGGAGGGCAGCAGGAGGGTTATTCTCCACGTGACCCGTGTATATGTTTCGTGATACTGCTGTTCTCTCTCCGTTTATAGCTCACACGTCAAATGAAAACAAGACAGATTTCTGAGGCCAGGAGCCATCAGGTGAATTAATATACATCCCTTTATTCATGGAACCCTAAAATAAGTTAGTAGTTTCAGTTTTTAAATTCTGTGTTATTTCCGCATTATTAGTAATCACCCATTAACAGCCTTAATGAAGTTATTTTTGTCGGTTTGCTAGAGAAATTTGGTTCAATTAGTCTTTTACCGAGACAGTCAATTTATTTGAAACGAAGCGTTTCATTCCATAATATTGGCCAGTTTCAACATCGTTCAATTTCAAGTAAACATTTCCAACATTTGACACGAATGGCATTACACCACAACAACGAACCAAACAGGAGACAATACGGTACTGATACTCAAGAAAATTGGTATCCCGAAAACCACATACAAAAGCTAAATTTCAGGTACTTCAGTGTGAATCTCAACATACAAATGTGCACTTGAAGTCAATTTAAGCATTTTAGTATGGTTTACGAAATTCAAATGCTCTTGTAGGAATCTCTGATGTCCTGTTTCTTTTATCACATTGTAAGATCTCTTAATGTTCTATACGTACGAACATACGTAAATACTCACTTGAATTGGTTCAGTAGTTTTGAATTAAATATTTTGTTTCAAATATATTGGCAGCTTTAGTAAAATTTTACAAATCTGCCTTCCGTGTAACACAATGTTTTTCGATCGCAAGACACTTATCTAGTACTTCCTCTAGGCGTGACTTTATTTCTTAATTTGTGTTGTTCACATCTTAAATTTATGGACTGCCATTATGTGCTAAATTGTAGACTGCCAGCATACCGTGTTTTATCATTTTAACTCCCGACATGGCTTTATATTTATTCCTAGAGTAGAATATAAACTGTCAGTTGTACAGTTTCTTTGCCTCACAGACAACCATGCTATATTTTTTACACATTTTGAACTAGTCATGAAGTAATGTATTGTATTTTATTCTGGTGAAAGCTACATTTTTGCAAGAAATTTGTATTCCTTCCTGCTAGCTTTTTACATTGCTGTGTAAAAGTAAACCTGACTGGAAATGCTAAATTTTATTCTGTCGTTTATTGTGTCTGCTGTTATGTTGAGTTGGTTCAGATCGTTTTCTACCTCTGCCACCCATTTGTTGTTTCTAGTGGTTACCCAGTCAAAGATCTGTTTTGTCAGCCTGTGTGATGGTATTCTGTATAGGTGTCCATAGAATTGTAGTCTGCGTTTTCTAATCTTTTCTGTGATTGTCTCCGTATGTTTGTACAGTTCCTCTGTAGATTTCTTGATCCATATTCCATTGTTGTTAGTTGCGCCAAATATTTTCCTAAGTATTTTCCGTTCTACTTTTTCTAATTGTCTGATACGTGTACGCCCTAGGATTAGTGTGGTCTCTGCTGCATATAGTGCCTCCGGGAGCACCACCGTGTCGTAATGGCGTAATTTGGCTTTTAGTGAGATAGACTTCTTGTTGTAATGATTTTGTATGCCTTGTCCAGTTTAGTCTTTCTTTCTTCGTTTGAGTCTCTGTTATGTCCACTCATTTGTAGTGTTTCACCGAGGTATTTGAAGTTTGCCGTTTTGTAAATCGTGCCATACTCTGTGTTCAGAGATGAGAGTTTCCTTGTGCTCATAAACTGTGTCTTTTCGTACGAGATCTGTAGTACAGTTTTGGAAGCGATTCCGTGCAGTTTTTCAATAGCGTATTTTGTTTCCTTTATACCTTTCGTGACAATCGCCAAATCGTCTGCAAAAGCCAGGCATTTAATCTGTAGGTTTCCTAAGGTTATCCCCTGTTGTGACGTTTCCCATTCTTTTATGACCTTATCTAACATCAGATTGAAAAGGAGAGGTGAGAGGCCATCGTCTTGTCGGACACCTGTGCGAATTTCAAAGGGCTCTGATAGTTCCCCACAGAACTTTACTTTGGAGGTGGTGTTGGTTAAAGTTTGCTCTATGATAGCCCGTGTTGTGTCGTCTACTTCGTATTCTGCTAGAATCTATATCTAGGAGGCATTCCCCTGTCCGCCACCTGGGGAGGCGCTCGGTTGCGGGTCTACTAACCGCCCCGATATATATATATATATATATATATATATATATATATATATATATATATATATATATATGAAGATAGAAAATTAATAAACGTCATTCAAGGGTAGAATTGTATCCGAATAATTCATCGAATATAAAGAGATATTACAGTTTTGAAATGAATATTGCACCAAGAACTGCTTCCTTATTTGCATTCATTATCTGGGTAGGATATGTCCTCTCAACAACATGCCGCAGAATGAGATTTCACTCTGCAGTGGAGTGTGCGCTGATATGAAACTTCCTGGCAGATTAAAACTGTGGCACACAGTTTGAATCTGCTAGGTTTCCACATGGCCACGTGATGTCCCTACACGCAGGAAATTCCAAACAGAAATGAGACGAAAAGAGTATGAGCAGAGCAGACACCAAG
This sequence comes from Schistocerca gregaria, assembly GCF_023897955.1. Classification (NCBI taxonomy): domain Eukaryota; kingdom Metazoa; phylum Arthropoda; class Insecta; order Orthoptera; family Acrididae; genus Schistocerca; species Schistocerca gregaria. Next base: position 432,496,405 of record NC_064924.1, read on the forward strand.
CACGGGCTGTCTACGTCATCGTAGCTAAGCATGCGCAGTAAGGTCTGTTTTCTGGTGCGCTCTGACAACTGCTCAAACGAACCTAGAATTTCTATGGGCTCAACGCCTCACCCCAGACCAAAATCCTGGATTCGACTCTGGTGTCTATTATGAAGATGATTTTCCGTCCACAAAACCGAGGCGACCATCTCTGGCTTGGGCGTGTTCCGGCAACTTTGACCTCCTTTCGTGGTGACAGGGGCAAGTTGTCATCCCAGAAAATACATCGCGGGGCCTCGGGCGGCGAGCCGCGTTGCGAGACGAGCGCTATTAACGACGAGGCCGGGCCGATAGCGCGCCGACATCCATCAAGCCCAGCACACCACGCCACACCACACCACACCCCGCCCCACCAAGCGGCAGCGTCCGTGCCGACCCGCCTACCTGCGGGCCGGTCGGCCTGCAGAAAAACTCCAGGGCCCGAGTGCTCGGCCGCGACGCGGCGCGCTGCAATTTATTTCGGATTTACGGTCGCAACAACACCCCCGCTCGTCCTCCGCTAGAAAGGGAGCGCAGGTAATAGGCTCCCCGGCCCCCGAGGGTGGCTCTCGCCACAATGCCAGCCGACAACAGACCGCCGGCCGGAGGAGAAGACTCGTGGCTGTTTGAATCCGATTACGGTCCGCCTGTTCCCGTCACTTCCGTTCTCGTCTCCGACAGGCATTGTCGGCGAGACATGTGTAATCAAATGTCAAAATGAACAAGAGGGCTCGTGTCAATGAAATGCGAGATATAAGTGCAGTCTGCTGTCGCAGCACTGTATTTACGAACCGTATCACCGTAGATTACGACGCGTTTCTCTTCATGTCTTGAAACTACTCAGCAAATTACTCCTGAAGACGATTGAGGAGACATATGTCGAAACATCAAGAATTTTATTCTAAATGACACGGCTTGCACCAATTTACAAATTAGTGGTGAACATACTGACCACAAGTGGTATGAAATGGGACTGATGAACATATGTTTATTAACTACCTTGAAATAATGGAAATTAATGAACACACGTACAGCAGCTCAAGCTTAGTATTGAAAGTACGTGTTCATTAATTTCCATTATTTCAAGATAGTTGAGCTATCTTGAAATAATCTAAATTAATGAACATGTGTTCATCAGTCCCATTTCATACCACTTGTGGTCAGTATGTTCCCACTAACTTGTAAATGGATACAAGCCGTGGCATTTGGAATAAAAATCTTTTTGGTTCAACAAATATCTCCTCAAGCTCTCTTGTTATGTTAAAAAATTTTACTTTATATAGCCACAGCTGTTTCACTTACCAGCTTAATCTCACTAGTAATTTAGGTCTATTAAGGATAACATACCCGCTCATTGGAACATGTCACCGTAGCTTACTGTCCAATTTATATTCTTCTACGAACAACAGTTGTACTTTGTATATAGTCTATTAGTTAATGTGTCACATATTTTAATGGCATTTAAACTCTCTTATGTTTTATTCCTAAATATAAAATTAACTATTCTACCTCTGGAAATGGGGATACTCTGTAAGTGTAAAAATTTAAAATCTTTGATCCAAGAAAATTTCAAAAAACATGGTTCAAATGGCTCTGAGCACTATGGGACTTAACATCTGAGGTATTCAGTCCCCTAGAACTTACAACTACTTAAACCTAACTAACCTAAGGACATCACACACCTCCATGCCCGAGGCAGGATTCGAACCTGCGACGGTAGCAGTAGCGCGGTTCTAGACTGAAGCGCCTTGAACCGCTCGGCCACAACGGCCGGCAACAAAATTTCACTGCACCACATACTTACCTTTGTATCTGACGATGATGTACAGCGAAAAACAGGTTTTTGAAATAAATAATAAATATTTTAGAATGTTACACCAGAGTTGTGTGTGTTTATGAACGCTACGATAGCGTTCAAAATGTGGCAGATATGCTGGTTCGTCGTTGGACAGCAGAAAAACAATATGGGATTTGCAGAGATGAAAGGTACGCAGAAAATAGCAGTCCAAGCTTTTGTCTAGTCTTGAACGTAGCTTAATTTTGTAACAGTCACAAGTTAGCGGATTAGTTTGTTCCAAGTGTTGAAATGAGAAGGAAGCCGAGAAATTTTACGGACAAGCACAGCAAGACGGTACTCGCATCGGATCTTGTATTGCTTATTATACTACGGAATGAGGGTAGTTATTAATCATCTTGTGGTGCTGTTCTTCTTGATGTGTCCGTGCTTGCTACGAGAATGGGATGAGAAGTTCCGCCTTATGCAAGATACCTTTTTTTGTTTTGTTTCACCCAAACGTGTTTCAGCACTTTTGTGCTATCGTCAGTGGGTCCAATTTTTATTTTTAACAGTAAAATTGTTGTTACATATTAACATTTGTATTGTTTGCAACATTATGTAAAAGTTCCATTTATAGCTTAATTGGCGAAAAGTGGATGTAAGCATTAGTTAACATACCTTACATGGTGTTATTGTCCATTTATTTTGGTAGCTATTTCACTACACAATATACAATTTGTCATCTGCAAACAGCAAAACGTAATTTATTTTCTATCTGTTATGCATTTACGAACGGAAATGAGTCTGCATCACGTTTCTTGTGAGTAACTTACACTTTTGAAGTTGTGGTGCGTTCTCCTGTGTTGTTGGCGAAGTAAATAGGCTTACTTCTTTACCTATGGTCGCTTGGCACAGCACTTTTTTCGATTTCTCGAAACATAGGCGGAGTTTTCGCTGTCATTACGTGTTGTTGTGGCTGTGTGGTTTTCATTTGTTTCGTAGCGTGTTGTGGTGGGTGAGGCGCGCGAGTTTGAATTGTATTTGTCGTCAGTGGTGTATGGTTTGTGTGGGTTTGCGTGTGTGTGTTGAGTACTGGAGCAGAGAGAGAGAGAGATGGATAGAGAGAGAGAGAAAGAGAGGCCGCCCACTTCAGCTCTGTTCTTGACATCGAAACTGCGACTGATTGTTGCGGTCCGTGCCATATCGAGGATCCCAACCACTCTGAGAACAGGGGAGACGGACGTGATCAGACAATCGAATGTTGCACTCAAATCTTACGAAAACATAGTATGTTGCTCCAGTAGCCAATGGAAGTCGTTTGTACAATATTGCTTAAAAATTCTTTAATGTCGGTTTCGATATCATTAATGTTTTTAAGTGACCAGTTTCGGTTAAACTTGAAACCATTTTCAGATCTATAGACAATACTAAAATAACTATAATCAGCAAATAGTCTACGAAATACATAATTTTGTCATACTATGCCCATTATCAAACATCAAAAGTATCGGAACGTACGTGACTGCATCAGTTGCAAGAGTAATTTTTCCAACCATCAGCAAACTCTACATTCTACGTCACAGAGTAAAATAGTGGTTTGGGCAGGTTACCCTTGTTACTGATGCTATCACGAGCTTGTGGTAGTTCTGATGTTTTGATGATACCATCATGTAACATACATTTCGTAGAGTATATTTGATATTTTCCTGTTCTCTACAGACATGAGTGTTTCATACGAATTTTCTCCCAGGACATTATGTCAATTTTGCAAATATTTCCTTCCTTCAGTCGAATTTTGGCTTTCGAAGTTAACCACATGAAGCCACTGTAGGTGGCGGAGATATGCCGCGCCAAAGTCACCGCTTTTCTGTCTTATTCCATGACTACATGCTCTGCACGCACGTCTCTCATGGTCCTTACCAAATTTACCCAACAGTCTTCAGCCAGAACAACGTCGACTTCCATCCAGATAATCCATGAGCATCACTGTTACACAGTGGCATGGGCTACACTGACCTCAATTAATCTCGAACCAACTCTTTCTGCCCAGTCAAGTCACAAGGAGCTCCTACTGGCTGTTTCACAAAATTACACTAATCCTTCCTCAGCTTGCCTTTAAACCAGTGCGTAAGAGTAGGAGAGAAAAGAGACATTCTGAATACAATTCTTTAGAGGAAGGTCAGCTGGATCGGACATATACCCGGACACGGAGGGCTCGTACGCGAAGTCACTGAAGGGAAAATTAAAGCAACGGTACGAATAGGAAAAAGAAGAATCCAACATTTGGATGACGTGAAAGATGTAAAGAATTGAAACAGCAGACTGAAGGAAGACGCACAAGACAGGGAACATTGGCATCAGAAATTCTCCGTACGAAGACACAGACCTGCCAGTAGGCAGAATACTACATTATAATAATAAGCAAATCCTTCATGTGCCTGTATGCTACCTGCGAAAAGCCGCTTACCCAAGCAAGAACCCCATGTTCAGCAGATGTGTCACTCCGCACAAGTGTTCGACATAGCGATGGCAAATATCGCCGATTTTCGGTTATCCCGGTTCTTTTCGTCTCCAGTATAACCTGGCAGTTGAAACTGCACAAATTAACCGGTTTCTTCAGTAAACGACCATCGTTTTTTTTATTGCTGTTACTATCAGTAATAAATGAAGTCTTCGAGCAAAGACTGAAAAATTCTAAGGTGAAGGAGATCATGATCGATATGGGTCGAAGGTCCATCAGAAATTGGTCTAATTGTCTCCAGTAGAGACTGCCACGATTAAGGTGATGGACGCGGCAACAGCAAGAGCGAACATCACAAGTTGATGACATCCTACATCATCGTTTTTGGATGGTATCAACTTTTCACCCAGAATAAACACAAAATTAACGTTTCAGTTCTAATACCAAGTTCATAGCACGTCAACAAAATTATAGGTATGTAAATCAAATTTACCTTATCTTCAAAGGAACACTGTGGGTGTTTTTTCTCTTTACATGACGTCGCAAGTTTGTTGTGCCTCTTCCCATTTTTAATCTTATAAATCAAAATGAGCGTTGTGTTTCATTGCCCCCACGCTTCATAAAAAGTGAAATGAAAATTAAAACACCTGTAGCATCGCTTTTGCATTTAACTTATATTTACGTAGAGGTCATTCTACATTTCATTATGATTTACCAACGGCGATATGTAACAACAGCATCTCCAATGATCGTGCTGATAACCGCACATTCTATTGGAAGGACGAGCGCCTCCCCCTGAGAAAAATTTTCGTTAGTTTCATTTAAGTCACATAAGTTTCGGGTTTGTGGCATTTATTTCGTTACATCGGTTTGGGTGTTATAAAACACAAATTTTGTTCACTATCAGTGCACTGAAAAATATTGTTTTAGGGGTGAGTTGTTGTCAGTAATAAATAAGACTGATACGCAATTGCATACCGACCACTCAGCTTAAAAATATACACTCCTGGAAATTAAAATAAGAACACTGTGAATTCATTGTCCCAGGACTTTATTGACACATTCCTGGGGTCAGATACATCACATGATCACACTGACAGAACCACAGGCACATAGACACAGGCAACAGAGCATGCACAATGTCGGCACTAGTACAGTGTATATCCACCTTTCGCAGCAATGCAGGCTTCTATTCTCCCATGGAGACGATCGTAGAGATGCTGGATGTAGTCCTGTGGAACGGCTTGCCATGCCATTTCCACCTGGCGCCTCAGTTGGCCCAGCGTTCGTGCTGGACGTGCAGACCGCGTGAGACGACGCTTCATCCAGTCCCAAACATGCTCAATGGGGGACAGATCCGGAGATCTTGCTGGCCAGGGTAGTTGACTTACACCTTCTAGAGCACGTTGGGCGGCACGGCATACATGCGGACGTGCATTGTCCTGTTGGAACAGCAAGTTCCCTTGCCGGTCTAGGAATGGTAGAACGATGGGTTCGATGACGGTTTGGAAGTACCGTGCACTATTCAGTGTCCCCTCGACGATCACCAGAGGTGTACGGCCAGTGTAGGAGATGATGCCGGGTGTTGGCCCTGTGTGCCTCGGTCGTATGCAGTCCTGATTGTGGCGCTCACCTGCACGGCGCCAAACATGCATACGACTATCATTGGCACCAAGGCAGAAGCGACTCTCATCTCCATCGTCCCTCCATTCACGCCTGTCGCGACACCACTGGAGGCGGGCTGCACGATGTTGGGGCGTGAGCGGAAGACGGCCTAACGGTGTGCGGGACCGTAGCCCAGCTTCATGGAGACGGTTGCGAATGGTCCTCGCCGATACCCCAGGAGCAACAGTGTCCCTAATTTGCTGGGAAGTGGCGTGCATCCGTGCGTCGCTGCGGTCCGGTCCCAGGTCGACGGGCACGTGCACCTTCCGCTGACCACTGGCGACAACATCGATGTACTGTGGAGACCTCACGCCCCACGTGTTGAGCAATTCGGCGGTACGTCCACCCGGCCTCCCGCATGCCCACTGTACGCCCTCGCTCAAAGTCCGTCAACTGCACATACGGTTCACGTCCAAGCTGTCGCGGCATGCTACCAGTGATAAAGACTGCGATGGAGCTCCGTATGCCACGGCAAACTGGCTGACACTGACGGCGGCGGTGCACAAATGCTGAGCAGCTAGCGCCATTCGCCAGCCAACACCGCGGTTCCTGGTTTGTCCGCTGTGCCGTGCGTGTGATCGTTGCTTGTACAGCCCTCTCGCAGTGTCCGGAGCAAGTATGGTGGGTCTGACACACCGGTGTCAATGTGTTCTTTTTTCCATTTCCAGGAGTGTATTATGAAATTTTTGAGTGGGTCGATAGAGAAAAAAATAACAACGAGCACTTTTAAGATAGCTATGTGCTATCACGAAACAGCATGGCAGCTCATAAATCTTGGCTGCGAAACTAGATGAGTTTATTTTTATGTACTATCATCTCATAGTCCATCCCCCAATCAGCAAAAAGTAAGCACAGTCAACATGAACACCTAAACGATTATGTGGAAGCTCCAAGCTTTTGTCAGAAGAGCGAGCAAACGTCATATAGGTAAACCGTTTTTCACTGGTCCACGTTGGAAAACCGATGAGGAAATACTCAAAAATCGAAAATATAGATAGAATACAAGTGATAGAAAATTGACGCGTCACTAAAGTTTTTCTAGCTTCTTCAGCGGCACTCGAAAATAGAAACATCAAGGAATCGTCAGTCAATGTCCACGAACACTGAATGAGTCACCAAATGTAAGAAAAAGACGAATGAAAACGTTCTACAAAACAGATGAATTTGGTGATACTCGGTGCTTGCGTTTTTACTCTCCGTCTACAAAACTACTTTGTGTTTGAATCCTGCCTCGCGCATAGATGTGTGTGATGTCCTTAGGTTAGTTAGGTTTAAGTAGTTCTAAGTTCTAGGGGACTGATGACCGCAGATGTTACGTCCCATAGTGCTCAGAACCATTTGAAGCATTGTTGTGTTTCATTTCCTCTGTGATATCGTCTTCCTTCTACGGTTGAGGAACATAGATGAGAAGTAAAGCACGCGAACAGGGAATACATTGCAAAACGATATATTTCACAAATTTGCGTACGGCGTGGTTTTTGTACTGATCAGGAACACTGAAACGACCAGGATAGCGATGTGCTGACAAATGTTAGGGATGGGAAAAACTGACTGGTTAAAATCGATATCGGTAATTACTTCTGTCTAATCGGTATTTTTCGGTTCAAAAATGATTCAAATGGCTCTGAGCACTTTGGGACTTTACAGCTGTGGTCATCAGTCCCCTAGAACTTAGAACTAATTAAACCTAACTAACCTAAGGACATCACATACATCCATGCCCGAGGCAGGATTCGAACCTGCGACCGTAGCAGTCGCACGGTTCCGGACTGCGCGCCTAGAACCGCGAGACCACCGCGGCCAGCCGGTATTTTTCGGTATTTGTCTGGTCGCGACTATAACAGATGATTTTCTTTTTTACTAACACCCGGGAAAAACGAAACATCAATTAGCCATAGCAGTAATGCTAAAATTTTACATTTCTAAAGAAATTTTTTTAAAAGAACGTACAGTTTCTATTCAGAAAATTCGCATTGCTTTGAAATATTAGGTTATTATAGGAAATGGGAAACGCTATCAGTGCTATTTTAATAACAGTGACGACAGAAACGAGCAACAAATACATGGCATAAGAACTGGAACAGCATTACTGACACGATAATATACGCTTTGCCTCATGGCATGTCCTGCTACATGGTACGTATGTCCATACAGTGCGCAAAATTGGCTCCATCTGATCTGTACGGTAGTTTCTCATTGTCGGCATGTTGTGTACATAGTTCCGCGTAGTCATCGCGTACACAACTTTCCCAATAGAGCGCGGCCCGCTAGCAAAACAGCACAGGCGCAGCGCCTGTCCGTCTCCGCACTACGAGATGGCGCTGCCTTAGAGACGGACCAAATTCTGCTTCCGCCGATCCGCGTATTAATATGTAATACAGACAATAAGATTGCTGCTAACGTAGAACCTTATCTCCTTTCGGATCACACTCGCGCAGTGATACCTGAACGCCTGAGGTATTACAACAAGTGTACAGACCTCTGATTAGTCAGTCTGCATCAGCCTGTAGTCAAGATTCTGTCTGCGCCTAATAAGATTATCATATTCCTGTGCATAGCCTTTAAGTCAAATGTATCGACACTTTGTCAAGTATCAGAGATGTGTGAGAATAAGATTAATGTACCAAGACCAAAGGAACTTCAGATTGTCAATTGTAAACAACATCCAGAATCAAGTTACATAATATCTACGCCTTTTTATTATTTTAAAAAATGTGTGTGAAAATTAATCAAGTTTAAAGTTGGTCACCGCCAATCTGCTACTCTAAGCCTGCAAGTGGCATTTCTATTGTCTGACCTAAAGGCAGAAGATAAACACGCCACAATAAGACATATTGCTGACACTCGCCTACTTCGTTAGAGCGACAAGTCAAATAATGTGATGGTGTATGTACCGAAGGTCTTACAGTACGCACACCACACGGCGTCATACATCAGTTGTGGTACAGAAAAGCACCATCCCTAGTCTGTAAGCATTTTACAAAGTGTGGTGTCAATGACGTACAAAGGTCCATTTGTTTTAAGAGATTAAAAACAGGAGGAGCCACTATTTTACAATGGTATAAGAAGAAAACTTAACAGTTCATTCACAGTAAACAATTAAATTGGAAAGCAGCTGATCTGCTGTCTGTGTCTACATAACCGACCACAGTGGCCGAGCGGTTCTAGGAGCTTCAGTACGGAACCACACAGCTGCTCGGTCTCAGGTTCAAATCCTGCCCCGGGCATGATTGTGTGTCATGTCCTTAGATTCGTTAGGTTTAAGTAGTTCTAGGTCTAGTGGACTGATGGCCTCAGATGTTAAGTCGCATAGTGCTTAGAGCCATTGGAACCATACGTGTCTACATAACATACCTTTATCTGCTTGCAGCCTTTGGAAACTGAAAAATTAACGCGAAAAATAGCTATTCAGACTCAGTTTTCACCCTTTAGCACTGACTATTCGTAATGTCCAAATAGCAGCATGATACCCGATTATAACATAATTTTTGAGGAAAGTTTCAAAAAATTTGAGTCAATACAGGAATGCTGGTGACTTTCTTAGTAGTAGTCAACCACTTATCACTTTTAGAGAAAAGCAGCGAATGGTGAACGTATTAAGTTTTCTTTCATTTGTCGTCTTAACTTAATATTTTGATTCTGCGTGGCTTGAAACAGGGGGAGCCAAAATTTTTCGTGTACTACGTTTATTACAGAAAATAATTGGAATAAAAAAACCGAAAATCGGTTATTTCAGAAACCGGTTGTTTTGAGCGGTTTTAACAGCCCGATTACTCTGGCGTTAAAAAAAAAAAAACACCGAAAACTGGTTGTTGCAGCTGTAACAGCCATCCCTACCGCATGTCCCTCCATATCCCCATCCAATGATGCCTACGGGCTGAGGAAGATACGGTGGTCGGTCGGTACCACTGGGCCTTTAAGGCCTGCTCGGATGGAGTGGATCGCGTACACCTAGTTCACCTTTATCAGATGTTTAGTTACCAATCCTCAGTCGTTCTTAGCTCGTGTTGTTTTCAGTTTTGCCATAATTGCTATAAAGCGAAGATACACTTATATACCAGCTAGAAATTTTTCTCAGTTGCTTCTGACGTCAAGCACGCACAAAGACTGAAGTATTGATGATGTGCTCCGTAGAGGAATCGGGACATAGCAGAACGTTACTGGTTCACTCAGCAGTCTTGGGAACAATGACTTTTCTCTGCTTAAGAAAGTAGAGAGCGAGCAGACTTACATTGTGCGGGAGTTTCTTAGATTTTCAGATATCTTACAGGTTTACGTGGATTTCCTAAATCGACTGAGGCGAATTCCGGGATGATTCCTCTGTACAGGACACAGCCGATATCCTTTCATATCTTTGTTCCATCCGATCTTCAGCTTTGTCCCTAAACGACCCGTCGTTTGGGAAGCCCTAAACCGTATACTTCGGCAATAAACCGTTGAATATTAACTCATTACAGGACTCTAATATTAGAGCATGCATCTGTTCCGATTCTATGTCTACATTCTACGGATGACTGGGACGTGCATGGCCGATGTTACTTTTTAGTGCATTTCATGAGTTCATCTCTTCGTTCTCTAGGTCCACCAACGTGGACTTTTATTCATTTTTTTTCTCCAAAAATACTCAGATTTTCCACTTATAGAACGATGATACACAAGCGTGGACATTTTTGTTCATAGTCTTAATACTAGAAAGCAGCATCCTGCAAAATCCATTCGTGAGTTTAGAAAGATTTATAAGCAATTATTATACCTAAATATTAGATTGAGAATCTTTGTTTAGTATTTAAAGTTCGCTAGATAGTGAGAATTAGTTCACAGTTGCATAAATTTAGTTCATTACTATGAAATACCACACTTTATGAGCGTACTCGAACGTGGACCTCACGTTATAATGCAGATAGCAGAAGAAGAAGTTAAATGTTCCACAACCAATGATACTGAAACTCTATAATGAAAACACAGGAGATTTTGATGCCTGTGACAGATTTTTATCATGTTACACATGTTACAATGGCACAGGAAAACGAATGGGGCATCGATTTCTAATCACTTTGTAGACCATGTGACTGCTAGTCGTTCGGTAATGTTCCACATACAGTGTTCAACCAATCAAATAGCTAAACAAAACATACTGTCAGTGACTGGTTACAAAATACAAGTTGGAAAAGTTATATAATATGTCAGGCTGGTTGCTAGGAGAATAGGGCATTCTTTTACAGTGTATTTCTCCGACAGTGAAGTGTAAATGATATAGAATATCTAAGTAAATACCCAAAAAGAGCTGTTTTGCAACCGACTGCAGAAATTAGCTTTGACCATGTTGCACACCTACCAAAATTTCTTGATGCAAATAATGTTTCAAAATGCAAGAAACCCAGTCTCGGAAATTGACAACGGTCGGGAGAGCGGGATGCTGTCCACACGTCTCATCATACCCTCATCTAGTGACACTTATAGGCTGAGGATGAGACGGCGGTCGGTTAGTTCCTTGGGGCCTTCCGAGACCTATTCAGATTGAGTTTAGTTTTAATGTGTACAGAATATGGATTGAGAATAAATGGAAGAAAGGTGAAAATAATGAGAAATAGCAGAAAGGAAACCACCGAGAGGCTTAACATTAGAACTGGAGGTAACGAAGTAGACGAAATTAAGGAATTCTGCTACCTAGGTAGCAAAATAACCCCTGATGGACGGGGCACGGAGGACAAAGAAGCAGACTAGCACTAGCGAAGAGAGCGTTCAAGGCCAAGAGAAGTCTATTAGTATCAAACATAAGCTTCAATGTGAGGAAGAACTTTCTGCGAACGTATTGTATGACAGTGAAACATGAGCCGTGGTAAAACCAGAACAGAAGAGAGTCAAAGCATCAGATGTGGTGCTATAGAAGAACTTTGGCAGTTAGGTGAACTGATAAGATAAGGAGTGAGGATGTTCTCCACAGAATTGGCAAGGAAAGGAATGTAGGGAAAACACTGATAAGAAGAAGGGACGGGATGACAGAACATCTGTTAACACGTCAGATAAGCCGAACGCAGTGGAAGAGCGGTTCTAGGCACTTCAGTCTGGAACCGCGTGACCGTTACGGTCGCAGGCTCGAATCCTGCCTCGGGCATGGATGCGTGTGATGTCCTTAGGTTAGTTAGGTTTAAGTAGTTCTAAGTCCCATAGTGCTCAGAGCCATTTGAACACATCAGCACTTTCATACTATTAAAGGAAACTGTAGAGGCTAAAACCGTACAGGAAGGCAAATATTAGAGAACACTCAGCAAATAATTTAGGACAAAATAGGTTGCAACAGCTACTCTGAGATAAAAAGATTGGCAAAGGAATTCGTGCGGATAGAATTTAGATGATAGAAGACAAACGTTCTCCCGGAAAATATGCTGAGAGTTACGAACCGGCCATGGCACTTATTCAATGAAATAACCTAATACTAACGCATCGTGCCAGTATACTAAAACTTCTGACACTTGGGGCACTAAACCAAAACAATAAAATCGCTTGTAGTTCCAGAGAGCTGTGTCACTCTAGGTCACTAAGAATGCCTAACACATATCGAAACGTTGCATGGTCCCACTTATAATGAGGGTTTTCAAGACGTATGAGATGAGAGCAGCCCGCATCGATTCAAACGGTTCAAATGGTTCTGAGCACTAGGGGACTTAACAGCTGAGGTCATCAGTCCCCTAGAACTTAGAACAACTTAAACCTAACTAACCTAAGGACATCACACACATCCATGCCCGAGGCAGGATTCGAACCTGCGACCGTAGCGGTCGCGCGGTTCCAGACTGAAGCGCCTAGAACCGCTCGGCCACTTAGGGCGGCCCGCATCAATTCATATTTATATTATACGTTATATATATCATACCAGCTAACACAGAAACTCTCTTTAGTTCATTACTTAGATTGAAAACACAATTCCGTTTGCCAGAAAGCATGCCCGACCCTACATATGTCACGAAAATAGGAGAGCTTTCCTCAACACGCACGACAAGTAAAATACCTACTTCAGAATTTTGCATTACTTGTCGTCACTACTGCGTTAACTTACAAAAAAAAGATCCAAGCAGCGGTAATATACAGCGGTTCGTCCTCGATATAATTGCTGAAAGAGATGCGCAACCAATAAGCATCTCGATGGTCACTTTGTCAGTGACACTAAGTTGGCGCCAAAATCTCCTCGGTAATCGTAATCACACATTCCTGTGCTCTAATACATCATTATGAACACCGAGTCACTCGAATTTTTCCTTCTAAATTACCTCCATTTCTCCCTATGTTACACATATTCTGACCAAGTATTCGTAATACGAATACAAATCTTCCTTCTTGAAACCACATTGCCTCAGCATTTACTTCACACTGATTCCCCATATGCTTCAAGTTCACTTTCTTTATCCTCGTCTGTCTTCCTTTTATTTCTCATTTTCTTTTTTTCTACCTTTGCATTACGTTGACTTTCTTTTTGCATTGCCAGTAATTTATAGCCACAACTTAACATGATGTATAATTTTTAGGTATATTCGATGTAGTAGGTTCACTTGAGAAAGTAATACAGGAGGACAATAAATGAATGACAACACCAACTACTCATTTATGAATGCATGCCAGCTATCGTTCTTGTGTGAATGCTTTATAGTGAGCTGCAGAAATCAGTTGGTAAAAATTTCAACTGCCAAACTTTACCTATCGTAAGGATCAAACATCGGGGTCATAATCAGGTTTGTCTAACCTACGTGAAGCAGTAAGTTACAACGAAAGCAAGTAAATGGAGTATTCAACTCAGCGTCTGAGGCGAGTACGGAAATTCAAAGGAGTTGTAGAAATGGTGACCCCCTGTACCCGCAAGATCGCTTATTTTTTCCCGTCATATGTGGAGGAGAAGAAGCGGCAATAACACAAAACATAAACAACTCTCATAGTTAGTCGCAATTAATTCTAACAACTGAAAAAAAACAATGTGTTTACTTCTGTGCACTACGCATTATTTTGTGTGTTTGTCACCGTCTTGCGTCGATCGTGTTTGTAAGCAGCGACCTTACGGGTCTTCCCAATCTGATACCGTTTCTGTATGGGCGAGATTACGCCACCGCCTGCTTGTTTGTTTACATGTCTGTTTTTCCCAAGCAGTCGTATATGTTATGATAGAATACACTGCCTTATTACATTAAAATGAATCTTTCAATTGCTAAACAACTGCATTTTCTATGACGTATAGAATTTTATGCTGCTGTTGGTGACATGTAAAACCGCCGATGGGAAAATTCTGTACATAATATCGCAGTGATAGGTACGCCTTACAGATCGAAAATCTTATCAAAATGATGGGTTGTTAATACAAGTAGCTGAAGTTTTTTTATTGAAAGAATTACACGTTCTTTGGCACTATTCTGCTAAAGATTAGTATTTAAAGCGGTCAAAATCGGTCTGCAGCCGTTGCAATATGAGAGATTAAAGCACATCATATTTCAGTTTTATGAGACATTTGCATGCTTTAGTTGTCCAGGTTCATTTGATATTATTCCAGGTACTTTGTATTTTTACCTGTTTTGTTGTGGAGTATTTTTGAAATTTTGTACAGTATGTCTCCAAATAACAACAGTTGATTATTTAACAAAATAGAATAACTCGATCAGAAATTCGTCGATGTTATGTGCAAGACATGTTATCCTTTTTTCCGCAAGTTACTCTCAGAGAATTAGGCGTTGAATTTAGATAAGATATTGGAATTGCTCAGAAACTTTTCAACAAGCGGAGTTATTAGATTATAAGAAATGGGAGAAATGTTTTACAACATTTGCAATTTTGTGGAGTGCTCGAAAATAGTGCAGAAAAAACTGGTTAACGAGACGATGCTATTTTTATGGCAGATGGAATACCTACTTACGCTAAAGGTGACAAATCACTAAAGACGCAGATACCCGCGACCCCTTTGCCCCCCACCCCCTTCCCCTTCTCTCTCGAGAGCTTTACTTCTGCCAGTGTCGCTTCACGATATTTTTATATTCTCCATTGTGATTGTAGTTAAATACAGGGGCTGACAATTGAATACTGTGAAGTGTACAGCCAATTAATATTTTTTTTGTGCATTATGTTGTCGCTTATCACGAGTCGGTTTGATGCATTTATACATGTTCTGCAGACTACTTTCTGAATGTTGAAGGAGTCTCTAGTGTCATAGTCAGAAGCTGACTATTCCACTAGTCAAAACATGTTGCACACACTGTTAAAAATTGTCTGAAGTTACTACATTTCAACAAATAGAAGCAGAAGACAACGGCATCTAGCACTGAAAAAGCTATAAAAGCTGCATTTTTCTTGTCTTATAGTTCATGACAGATGATTCAGATATGATGCGAGGTCCACCACTAACATTCTTAGAAGTATTCCCAGAATGGTCTGTGTCTAAGTGCTTGCAATAAAAGGGATAGAAGGAAAACACAGAAACCTAATTCTGGACTCTGGGTCTCCCAAGTGTTTTAATCACTTTGCCACCTCTCTCTGTGAAGCACTCTAAAACATCCAGTTGTGGAAAAATTGATAAATAAAAAGGGGAAAAAATGGAAAAGACCTAGGTCCTAAGATACTGAAATGGGAGTTGGTGAAAGAAATTCAAGAGCTCTGGGAAGAGACAGCATGAGGTTGTAACAGAATACCATCTTAGCCATTGAATTTCTTAGGTCAGAATCCAATAGCCAGGTTGATTGATGTAGTAAACAGTATTTATGACACAGGAATTCGGTCGCAAGATCTACTTAAGAGCATTCTAGTATCTTTAGCTAAGAATTGTTCCATTCCATCTTGGCTTGGTGGTACCACAATCTTCTATTGTTGATATCTGAAAAAGAGTCGTAGGTTGCACAATATTCTTTATTAACTTAAGAACAAGGAGTTTCGCCCGGATACCATATCATCAGGTTATGAAAAATATCGGAAAATTTCCTGCCAAAAAAGTCTGTCAAGTAGGCAGATACCGAATAAAAAGTACTAAAAGACAACGTCATGGAGGCGACGACAGGTCCTGTTCTGCGCGAGTCATACCTTCTTGACGGATGCTTTTTGACAAAAGAATTTCTGATTTTTTAACATTACCTGATGACTTCCTCTCCGGAGAAAACGAGTTTTTCTTAAGTTAAAAAGCATATTATGCAATCTATAACTATTTTAGCTAAGAAAGCGTAAAGCAAAAGAATGAAAGGGCTGTAGGCCAATTAGTTTTTATGCCTAGGGTTTTACTAAAGGGAAGTGAGAAGAAAACTGAGTAAAATACTGAGAAATATCTGTTCGGGTTCAGAAAGGATAGAGAAACGAGAGATGCTATAGGTGGTCTGAGGATGTTTGGAGAAAGGTCGATCGAAATGAACAAGAAGATATGTATTTGTTGTATCGACGGGGAAAAGGCGTTCTAAAGAGTCAACTGTAGTATACTGCTGAAAATTTTTAGAAGATGTTAGTACGACTGAGAAGACAGAAGGTTAATGAAAGTGATGTACACAAAGCATAAAGTGACAGAGTAGGGAATGGGGAAATGGAAGAGATGACCATTGGAAGAGGTGTAAGGCAAGGTTGTCATCAAAGCTGTTCAACTTATATGAAGGAGAACTAATAGGTAAGGTTGCAGAGGATACAAGAGACATCGTAATTGGAGGAGAAAGGATGAATAGTACAAAATGCCCGGATGATTATGTAGTACTCATGGCATCAGAAGAGAAGCGACAGCAGATGTTGAAGAGTTGTTGCAGGAAGGGACGAGGAATATGGACTGGAGTTAAAAATAAGAAAGTCATAACTGATGAGAATATGCAAGAAGGAAGCGCCGTTTAATATATCCTTAGAAACATAGTCTTAGAAAGAAAAGAATAAGTAAAATCCTTTCTGCATATGAGAAGTATAATGACATAGAATGGAGTCTGCGCAGAAGAAATGAAGATATTTGTGGGAAAGACAGCTTTTGAAAAGGTAAAGGAGATACTACCAGCTAGAAGAATTTCAAAGGCGATGAGATTTGCAATATGTTATGTCTGTAGTGCAGAACTATACAACGATCACGAACATTTAAAAACAGAGAAGTAGATATTTAGAAAGTTTTGCGATGTGACTATGGAGAAGAGTGCTTAAGATGAAGTGAACTGACAGACTTGGGTACGAAGAAGTAGTTAAGAAATTAGGGGAAGAAAGAGGATTATTGGAACTGAACAGAGAGAGGAAAATGTCTTGTCGTAGGAACTGTCTGCAACGAAGAATTATAGGGTGAAAAGTGGAAGAAATTGGCCAACAAACAAATACATAAAGGCAGCGCAGGACACGATGTAGCCTTTCAGTTGAAACCTGTCATAAGACAGATACACTGAAGGATAAGAAGAAGACTGGCATGTTGAACTATATATTTATTTCAGGTGTGGGTCGGTAGCTACCTTTTCTACAATATTATAATGAAGACTGGTTGGGCAAGTAAGCTCTGATCACAGGACTGAATTCAGTTTCAGGTTAGTGTTTTTCAGTAGCGGCTTCTACCTACAGGGCGGTGAGGGTACCTTTGTCAACAGTATACCCGTATCAGGTATAAACTGCTATGAAAAGTCCACAAAAGCCTCCAAGCAGCATCAGTTCCTCTTGTTTGTGTTTTTACTGTAACCGATAATATTTTGCTCATTTAATTTGCGTCACAGAAGAATCATTTTACGCGAGGACGTTGGCAGATGATAAGAGAGAACGGCTCTTCCATATTAAGACTGCGTTTCTTGCTTTCTATCGCGGCCGCTTATCACTGCCAACGCGCCTGCACTACAAAAAACGGAGTAACATCTGCGTCGAGCGCAGGCGACCTTGTCCGTGCGTGGACTGGTATCCCCGACCTCTGACCAGCTGGGTTTCATGCTATCGTCTTCTTATATCCACCGAGTCAAGGGTGAGACCTTGCATCCCACACGCAAACAACAGACGTAGAACGTACATGCTAGCACACGCGGAAGCAATAACCAGTACTCACTAGACAGTAGATAAAATCTCGTTAGACGAGGTCTTTCAGAATTAACTGCAGGTCAAACGCAGAGAATCTGAGCGAGGCTCACCGAAGACGAACTGATCAGGAAGACTGCTTAAGGCGAGTGCGCTACATCGTTGGGGGTCATATAATCAGCGCTGCAGTAAGACGCTCATTTCAGTCTAAACCTCGGGTAAACATACTGTGGAAGGGTGCAGCATATGTCATCTCCGACGCTGACAGTTTTACAGAAGGAAGTGAACACCTGAAGTGCGTGTTCAAGCAGGACGGTTATTCCGATAAAGAGGTCCAGTACATCTTGGAGTTTGAACTCCCGCAAACACTGCAAGATCGATGTAACCAGTTGCTTTCCATCCTTATGCTCGAAGCCGTCCTCCAAAATTATGAAAATTTTAAAAAAATATTTAACGTGAAAACACATATTAGTCTAAAATATGGTTCCTGAAAAATGCCTTTACAGAAGTTGCAGACACAATAATCACGATGATTGAGTGATCTGGGCTTGTGACGTCAGCCAACATGCTCTATCTGTGATGATACTGCGGGCGACTAAAGAAATGGGAAACTATTACTATTATTTTTTTCGCGAGGACCTACGGTTCCAATAAATGGTTAATTCTTAAGACAAATTTTTCCTGAGGTAAAGCAGTCCCCAGTTCGGATCTTCAGACGGGTCGGGTGAGTATAGAGTGGAGAATTATTAACGTAATAGGAATAATGATGTAGTAGGTCTAATAACGAATGATAAAGCAGAAATGAATTGCACAATGAATGCATTATGACAGTCAAGATAGGTACAAAACAATGGGTACCACTGTAGTACAAGTTTATGTGTCTACTAATTCCACATATGATGAAGAGACTGAAAGAATGTGTAACAAGAAAAAAGAAATTATTCAGATCATTTTTGGCGACGAAAATACAAACAACAAATGACTGAGGATGCAGGTTGCAAGAAAGGAGGATGTCTACGTGAAAGATATTTGTCGATACCGCAATGTTTTAGATACATTATACAACTTAATTTCGCAGATTAAAACTGTAGATTTTCCCAAAAAATTAAAGGATATTAGCGCTGGAACACAGGTAAACTGAAAGATATCAATTGGGTAATGGGCGACTGAAACTGTAGGGATGCAATAGAAGATGAATGGGTGGCTTTGAGAGGAGTTGTAGTGAAGCAAGCTTCAACATTTCTCTTAAACATTGGAACAGTCTTAGAAACACTGTCCATGTCGAATGCCACGTTCGTGGAGACTTCGTCCAATGCTGTCTTCTAGCTTCCCCACAGTTTCAGTTTTATTGTCTGTATAAAAATATCGTTTCTGCCATTCTCTTTACTGTTCGCCTCCATAACTGAGTGGTCAGCGCGGCTTCGATTTCCGGTACTTTTGGGGTTTTTCCCTTAGCGGGGCGCACTTCGCCTCGTGATGTCAGTTAAGCAGCTGCTTGATCGGGTAGCAGCAGCTGCAGGTCACGAAAACTGACAACGGGCGAGAGAGCCGTGTGCTGACTCCACGCTCCTCTGTACCGCATCCAACGACGTCATTGGTGGAAGACGACACGGCGGTCGGTCGATACCTAAGGGCCCGCCAGGAGCTGTAGACGGAGAGTATTCCCGTAATTACGTAAAACGCCGTTTGACTAAGGATGGTTAAACGCACATTTTACTTCAACTACACTGCAGTCTTCACACATTGTCAATAGAACTGGCACGTCATTGTACTCAGCACGCCACCTGCAGTGCATTTGGGAGTTTCTTATTCAGACCTTTCATGATATACACCTACATGTTGGTCGAATTTCCAGTCTATTTCGTGAATGTTGCTTGGAAACTGTCGACAATTTGCGAGAATAATTTCTGTGACTTTTTTCGTCGCGGTCATTTCGCGAGAACAGAAGCACATAAGTTACCCGACGCGCTAGTAAATTCACTAGTAAATCTCTCCTTTATCACTGAAGAAAAAAGAAATTACCATTAGCCACAGTTTTTTAATTAATTGTATGTTTCCTGTAACTAGTTTCGTCCCTGAGCCAATCATCAGAAGACAGCGAGGACTTTTTGATATTTTTGTCCTAGTGCATAACAAAATATTCAGGATTCTCTTGTTTGCCAAAGCTTTTACTTCATATCTAAGGTCTTTTACATTTTACGTACTTGAGAAAAAGTTTTGCTCTTGTTTTACTACATAGGAATCTGCGTCATTGATATGCGGTGTGACGAAAACGATCTTAACTAAAGACAAGACGGCGGACACATGGATTTACATCTGACGTCACGCCAGTTAGTAATTTCACTGATTAAACCAGAAAACAAGACTGTACTGTAAAGTTGTACTTTTACAGCGATGTTATATATTCTAGCAAAGATTTTTTTTTACCCTAGATGCCGATGGAAGCTATATAACGAACTTTTAAAAAAATAGTTGTAATCTAAACTGATGGTGTAAGTAGGCTGTTTAGTTTTTTATGTTGGTAACGCCACGTAGCACTCTGTATGAAAATCACTGACTGTGCTGTGTGCAGTCTGTGGCTGGATGGCATTGTTGAAATATTCGCTATTGTATTGTTGGGCAGTTGGATGTGAACAGCGCGTTGCTCAGTTGGAGGTGAGCCGCCAGCAATGGTGGATGGGGGGAGAGATGGCAGAGTTTTGAGAGCGGATGATCTGGACGTGTGTCCATCAGGAAGAGTAAATTTGTAAGACTGGATGTCATGAACTGATATATAACTTTTGAACACTATTAAGGTAAATACACTGTTTGTTCTCTATCGAAATCTTTCATTTGTTAACTACGACTATCAGTAGTTACTCCTTTCAGTAGTTAGAATCTTTTAATTAGCTGGCAGTATTGGCGCTCGCTGTATTGCAGTAGTTCGAGTAACGAAGATTTTTGTGGGGTAAGTGATTCATGAAAGGTATAGGTTATTGTTAGTCAGGGCCATTCTTTTGTAGGGATTATTGAAAGTCAGATTGCGTTGCGCTAAAAATATTGTGTGTTGGTTTAGTGAATGTCTGAGTACGTTCAGTTTTGCTTAGCTGTTTGAAAATCCAATAACGTAAGGGGTTTATCAGCACAATCATACATAAATTTTTCTAAAGGGAGGTTTCAATGGCTATTTTTATTTATTTATTTATTTATTTTTGCTTAACTAACTAGGCTAATTAAGGCTGTGTACATGTTCCCTCTATCGGCACAGCACTGTAGAATTTGAATGGAATTTTATGCGTACATTTTTTTTCTGTTACAGTGATCACAACTCCCAGAGAAGAAAGATTATTAATTGCAGCAGTTGGCCTAAATAAATGATGGCCTGATTCGCTCGGACCCTGAATGATTTCTCCATCAAGCCAACGCTGTACGCAGTAGTGTGTGCAAGTACCCTGAATTAACTGCCAGTGTGTAAAATCAGAGGAAACCGGTGGTATTTGGGGGACGTAATACGAGGGGAAGCGCAGGAAGCGCCCTGTCACGAATGCGGCAATATGAACACGTGTTGTCAACAGTGACTCTCTCTGATGCTGCCAGAGGTACGTCCGCAGCCGTACATGAGAACCTCTGCTCCGTCGACAGTTTCCTGGGCTGATGGTTTATTCATAGCGAATGCAACACGTGCCTTTCTGTGGGGACGCTCTGGAATTCCGGAGTTTCTTCGGTAATAGATCTGAAGGGTAAGGACACCATTACGTACAGCTCTGACTATATGCTTCATCATTACAGTTGTTTACTGAGCTGTCAATGGAGTGAGTGTCGGACCTGTAGAGCATATGGGGGAGAACTGTGGAACTTTTTTTTTTCTTTTTGGCTGCATTAATCACATTCAGCTAAGGCAGCAGTTGTTGCACAGCCTTCACAGTATTTATGACACAACTCACGAGATTTATTAATGTATTTTGAAGCGGATATTCTACGGAAAATACTCAAAATACTCATACCACTTGTATAAAATTCGTTTAGAAATCATTCGGAAAGCAGATGCAATTAATTCACAATGTTTCAGCTGACTCTTTTTCCAGTACGTAGACCTCCCATGCCATCGCTGTAAGCGTTCCTCTCCTTCGTTCGACAGACAATTCTCGTGGTTCTCCAGCTTCGATCATGAGTTTTCTTCACTTCTGTGCACTACTGGTTTCTGTGACGTGGCAGCTTCTTTTTTATGTCTACGTAGATCATTAAACATCATGGAAGAAGGAAGATTAGCGTTCGACGACTTGTCGACGACAAGCCAGAGACGAAAGAGTACATCCAAGGTATGTTCTTTTGTTGCAATATACTGGGTGATCCAAAAGTAAGTATAAATTTGTAAACTTAATAAACCACGGAATAATGTAGATAGAGAGGTAAAAATTGACACACATGCTTGGAGTGACATAGGGTTTTATTAGAAACAAAAAAAGTTCACGAAATGTCCGACAGATGCCGCTGGACAGCAAAACTGCTACCGTGACGGGAGAGAGGTACGCTGATATGTTACAGAATCACATCATCCCCAGCCTGTCTGATAAACACCTGCTGGAACGTACGACGTTTATTCAGGATGGCGCTCCACCCCATATTGCTAGACGCGTGAAAGATCTCTTGCGCGCGTCGTTTGGTGATGATAGTGTGCTCAGCCGCCACTTTCGTCATGCTTGGCCTCCCAGGTCCCCAGACCTCATTCTGTCCGATTATTGGCTTTGGAGTTACCTGAAGTCGCAAGTGTATCGTGATAGACCGACATCTCTAGGGATGCTGAAAGACAACATCCGACGCCAATGCCTCACCATAACTCCGCACATGCTTTACAGTGCTGTTCACAACATTATTCCTCGACTGCAGCTATGGTTGAGGAATGATGGTAGACATATTGGGCATTTCCTGTAAAGAACATCATCTTTGCTTTATCTTACTTTGTTATGCTAATTATTGCTATTCTGATAAGATGAGGCGCCATCTGTCAGACATTTTTTGAACGTTCTTTTTGTTCTAATAAAACCCTTTGTCATTCGAAGAATGTGTGTCAATTTGTACCTCTCTATCTACATTATTCCGTGATTTATTCAGTTTTCAGATTGATACTGACTTTTTGATCACCCGGTATATCTACTTCTTCCTGTAAAATTTCTCTTTTATGACTTTAACAACCAGTTCTTTTCCTTTTTGCTATTCTTCCAGTCAGGATATTAGGTATTTTTAATTTGGCCTCTTATCTCCTGCATCACACTAGTGCTAAAACATTCCACATCTTTTTGAGTGTGTATTGACATCTGCTATTGGAAGCTCCGTATAAGACTTCAAATTTACAACGTTTGCAAATAAGTGCCCATTAAATGTACTTCTTCCGTCAGTTTTTAACTCGGTAAAGGCCTGTTCTGTTGCTAGGTACACAACAGCTAGTCCACTACATTTAGACGCAGTGTAACCTTACTATTAAGCAGATCCAAATCGGATTGGGCCTTTGTAAACAGATTTTTCGTGATTCTTTAACTTAATAAACATGCTCGACTCCAACATTTTTACCGAGTACTCCATTGTACAGCCATTTACTAATGCTGATTGCACTTTATGCCAGTATCTTATATTCTCCACCAGTGTCCAGCTTTCTCGATACACTACATTTAAAGCAATATGGGAGCTTTAGCTGCATTTCTGCAGTAGCTCCCTCCTTTTCCAGTGGGAGTTTATGTTCTTCCTGTATGGCCGTTTTTTTTCAACATATGCTACAGTTTTTTTTCCCTTTTCTTTTTTTACTTCGTTCTCTTTCATTGCAGCTTTCTTTTACATGCACAAACACGTCAACTGCAAATAAAGTAGTAATTTCATTAATAGAGTATGGCTTAAGCCTGTTTGATACATCGGTTCTTTTTGTTAAGCCTGTGGAATAACATAAAATTGGATAGAAATATAAATCACAGCTTAATATCACCCATACTGTTCGATTCCAAGGGAATGAGTGTGCCCGACAAATGTTATATAATCCAGGACAGAAAGAAGGTCACCATCGGTCGTAATGTCATCTTCCCTCTGTATTGCATTGCACATTTAGATTTCAGTTGATAAAAAGAAACAGCACATTGACCAAATATCATTTCAAATTGATCACAATTACAATTACATACCGTTATAAGTAGTCAAGTAGTCTGAACGTAAGTATAATGACACATATTCCAATCTAAAATCTATACAGCTAAACTCAGTTTACTTCAGACCGGGCAGCCAATGCCCTCTGTTTACTGCCCTTACGTAAAGGAATAGGTTAACATAAAAAAATTTATTCACATAAAAAGACAGTGAAATCAAATGACAAATGTAATACAATACAGTTTTGTCTGGAGGCATATAAATTCAAAAAATCATTACCACAGATGTTACATTACACTGTATTTGTCATTAAGTGCAATGGAATATTAAACTTTGTTTCCATGAAACAATGGACCAGGATTAACAAGTTGGTAAAAAATTTTAATGTACCAGTCTTAACTTATCTGGATAATCTAAATGCAACTCACAATCACCACTTTACATGTACATAGATACTACATGATGAAATTTTCAAACAGGTATATTAGCTGCAGCAAATGTTACATACAGTAAATTGTTGATAAACCAATTTCGAGCAACATAAATGACATACATTTATGTTTAAAACTAAACTGCAAAATATACTATCTAGAAATTCAGGAGAGACAGCTTATATTTTTCTTTATACCGTTTGTACTACTATTTTAATTCTGTCAGAACATTAAAACACAGGAATGGATACGATAGGTTCGGTGTTCACCATCCTTTCTGCCAAGAAAGCAAATCTCAAAAAGCTCCAAAAAATGGATGCTTCCTGTTGATAGTTGTTCCTTGAGCAAGAAAACGCAAGAAGATTTCTGGTGGAAAAAAACCTCCCTCTCCCAATAAATCCGAAAATTTACCCTCCTTATTCACATGAAGCAATTTTAATTTCCAGGTAAGATCCGGAACCATGTGTCTGCTGTCATTAGGGTGGGAGGAAATTAGATTTATCAGCCGTGTATGTCCCTTCTTTCCAGCGCCACGTGCTCACGTAATCCGGTATCTTTTTTTATATTATCCAATAATAAACGACCACGATTATTCACAGTCGAAAAAAGATACAGTAACTTTATATTTCTTAAAAACTGATGTCAGTCTCATGCCAATAGTTCCGTAGTAACATGACATAATAAATTTCTTTTTTATTTCTTTTTTCTTGCAATTTTGTCATAAGTATTAGTTACATAACTCTGACGATAATTATTAGTTTTTACAATGTAACCGATAATGTCTAACTCTGATCCGTGTTCAGTTTCAGATAGTGGTAATCTAAAGAGACAAGTAATAGCAAAATAAAAAAAAAATGCCTGGGTGGTTTCAACAAAAATCTAAAACACCATCCGTATTTATGTGTTTCCCATTTTCATTCCTAAATTTTAAATCACCTGTTATAATTATTTCTGTAATTTATATGCTTCCAGAACAAACAGTATTTTGTTATAATTGTTATTTGAATTCACGGTAATTTTCTGTACGTATAAAAAAATGTTAAACCATTCTTTTACTTATGAGCAATAAACATAGAAGGTGTTGGCTGTCCTGTTTGACGTAATGAAACATTTGTCTTAATGACTTTTTGAACTTGTGATCCTCTAGACAATGTGCAATAAATAGAGGGCGTTGCCTACCCAGTATGGTGTAAACCGAGGTGAACTGTATGAATCGGCAAACAGGAGCCTCATTTGAACTAATGCTTGTATATGCCTGTGTTGGACTGGAGTGTGCTTCGTTATAATAACGTTCAGTGTACCTGGATACTTATAATGGCATTTAAACGTGTAATTACAACTGTGTACTACCGTGTAACATTGTGTTTGATCAATGTCATTTTTCTATCTCGAATTCTTGTATTATTTGTATTTATTGCACTGATAACAGCTGCACTCTCAGTTGACATCTAGACCTGCAATGCAGTAAAATGACAGATGACATTATGACCGATGCTGACCTTCTTTCTTTCTTTAATAACAAGCTCTTTAGTCAGAAAAACGTGTATAAGATGGTTACTTAATTGGAGTTGTCGATGCACGTCTCTTGTGGCTGAAGTATCATGCGAATTAATTCGTACTGTTGTATGTTAAAATAGTACTGGAACACACAGCTGTGGTAATCCTACTTAAGAGAGAGTGGAGTATTCATACCTAACACCTCCTAATAGCTATATGACGTAGCTGCTTCATAAGTCAGGTGCCGTCAACCATCAATGTGATTTTATCAGTAACAGTGCTTTGGAAACCACAACTTCCATGGATGATTTACAATTCACTCATCCCAGCATCTTCTTCTGTCTTATATACCCATTTGACTTTAGGTTACTTATTCCTAGGTATTTTACAATAACTACTGTTCCCAGCGATGTGTAGTAGGACAGCTCTGGATTTCTTTTCCTATGAACGCTACATCCAATGTCAAATCCAAGCCTCTCCTCAGTTACTCTGCAATTTTCTACAGTCTACCAGCACTTCTATATTCGTCTTAAAGACAACTACATCATCTGTGGGCAAACTCTTCGTGGTATGATAAAAAATGTATACTGCAGAATGTCCTTTCCTTATGTGAATCGAAGTAAAAACGACACCGATTTTATTATTTGCATAATACCCATATCACCCTCCAACTCTCTCCATTGCTTATAAAAGCAGTTAATAACAGCTATTTCTTTCCTATCACAGGCCCTTCGTCCAGGAATTTCAAAACAGCATGTCTCCCCAACGCATCATCAAACCTTCCTACCATGGACCAATAGGTTTCAATTAAGTAGAAAACGCCATCACTCCAGACAGATGTGCACTGTCATAATTGATAGACAGCAACCTGTGTTCGGAGGGGTCTATATAAAGAGTATAAAAATCTGACTGTCTATCCACCTAGTTAGCTGCAAAAGTGATATTGCTGTTTGATAGTAAACATTTTTATGAACCATATGAATGTGTGGCGTCTGTTCTTTCTGACAAAACAGACACAACACAGAATTTGCAGCTGTGATACACATTTTGTAAATGGAAGGCAAGGGAAGGGAAGGGAAGGGAAGGGAAGGGAAGGGAAGAGAAGGGAAGGGAAGGGAAGGGAAGGGAAGGGCAGGGAAGGGAAGGGAACATATCAGCTGCATTGGGACTTCATGTGGAATCAGCAGCAATGAGTGAAAATGTGTAGCAGACCAGAACTCAAACCTGGGATCTACTCTAGGCAGTTGCATTAACCACTGCATCATCCAGATACAGAGTTAATTGTAAATGCTTGTACTAGCTCAGCAAGGTTCTCAGCCACCCCATATCTCGCCTAGTCCTATCACTTATGAGCAGTCCCCATCCATGTCCTCCATGCTCGCTAATTTTAGATTCCCACTGTAGGTCGAACGTAAATGTGCATCTGCGCTGGTGGTTGAGGATTCATCAAGGCTTATCAGCTGTATGAATGCGTGATGTCTGTTCTTGTGGACATGTCTGAAATGTTTAAGATAAGTTTGGACTTTGAATAGTTTATATCAACCACAAAATTAATCTGTGGGTACTACATAACACTTCACCCCATACATCAACTTACAGCAAAAAACTGTGCTAAAATACACCTGAAATTGTAACAAAATGCTCCCAGACTGTAAAACCTTCCCCCTAAACTGTAACAAAATGACTTCCAGACTTCAGCAAAAATACCCCATGTCTCAGTAAAATTGCTAAAAAGAAGTACACTGTGTTACAATGAAATTATATCAAAATGCCTCTCAGTATACATAAATGCTGTTCAGTTTTCAGTAGAGAAGTCTCAAAACTGACAGTTATCAACAACTTTCAAATGCTGACAGTATTACAGGATTACCATACAATGTCTGTGAAGGGCTACCCAAGAATAACAATGAGAATACAATGCAGAGCACTCGGTATCTGAGTAGCCCTGGAATTTCTACAACAAAAACCAGTTATATATTAGAATATACATTTACACTCATATGGTTCAAATGGCTCTGAGCACTATGGGACTCAACTGCTATGGTCATTAGTCCCCTAGAACTTAGAACTACTGAAACCTAACTAACCTAAGGACATCACACACATCCATGCCCGAGGCAGGATTCGAACCTGCGACCGTAGCAGTCGCACGGTTCCGGACTGCAGCGCCAGGACCGCTCGGCCACCGCGGCCAGCGCTTACACTCATAATGAAACTGTGAATGGTGGGTGTATTTAATGAGAAATTAGCACCAAATGCACCCATGAAAAGACGTAAATGGGTAAGGTGTACAGTGTCACAGTCAAATTGACCAGTGAGTGTACCATGCCCAAAGATTTGGACATCAGTACACTCATGTAACATTATGCATCCTGCTGCTGTAATACCTCGAGCATCAAAACAATCACGTTGAACAATGTTGTTAGGTGCATTACACTTCCTACATCTCACCACATGAGGGCTCATCCAGAATGGCTAATCGGAGTGAATCTGCTCTCATCGGAGAAGAGCATGTCACCCCACTCCCCTTTGGTGTTGGCAGCATGGCAGTGATGCCGCCTATGTATGGGTGTCAGACAAAGATAACATCCCTATGCAATCACCATGTCATCGTGGAGTGCGAAATTGCTTGCTTTACTGTACTGTTAAATGTGATTGAAATTGCATCCACTGTTTGACATAAGCTTCTTCTTGTCTGTTGCGCATCGGTGAGGCCACCTGCCACCATACTTGAGCGTGGTCGACTTACCTTCCCTCCGTTGGGCAGCAGTACCTTAGGTTCACAATGCTCCCCATGCATGTGAATCAGTGCTGTGAGCAATACGAAGCTCCTGAGCTACACTCATTATGCTTCATTCTTGTTCCAATTTCCCAATGATTCTTCCCTCTGTGAAGTCATCCGAATGTTCTTCGGACCACGTTGTAATGAAGAATACCACCACAGTGTACCATAACTGTTCGCTGATTGACACACACTGTCTTTGTCCATTTCTTCAGCTGACTCATGTTGCGAGGGCAGCCCAATTTGGCCCTTTAGTGGGGATGACCTCACTTTCTGGACACGACTTGACGAACTCTGGCAACATGCCCCTGTACTTTCATTCCGTTCCAGGAAGTTTTAATTTGTTATGTCCTTGTACACATCTCATCCTTACAGTTTCCAGAACAATGTCCATGTTACAATGAAAGTTCGTTTTTAGTTAGAACGCATTCTTACTAGATTAAACTAAATTATACTGAATGTCTTTGTTACAACTGGGATTTGCTGCTGGTCAAAGATGAATGTCATTTAAGACTGGTTTTAACTAGACAAAACGTGTTTTGATAAAATGACTCTGTGCCATGTGCACTCAGTAAGCAATTGTTTGTGGCCTGGTATGTATTTGCCTGTTGCTGGGATGCCAGACAATGCCTCCCCTTGAGACGGTGTATAAGCAGCAGTGGTCCGTGGTATATGGGTATGCTCCAAAAGTGGAATTGAATGGAAGGTGGCAGCCTGTCCTGTGTAGTGTTACTGACACCATCACAGCGGTCGGTGTTTAACTGTCAGCTACTTTACTGTCGGTGGAAGCGAGTCAGCTCGGGGAATCTATGCGTAGTTATATTGTAGACAATATGGGGAGCATTTTGTAACACGGAAGTAATTTTATGCTTTGTTGATCCGTGCCCCTCTGCATCCTGGTTCCTTTCAGGTCTGTTTGGTATCTGTGGTCATTCCTCCGATTTCCTATTGTGAGGAAAGGCGCTTGTTTGTATTTTTCTACTAGGCTGTGTTTAGCTGCAAGATTTTCTGGACACATATCCGCAATTTGTAGGTGAACATGGATTGTAACTTGATTTTGTCCCCACGTTAGTGGGTATGTAGCTGAGTTGTTTACTTACACAAGACCCGGTTTCCTGTCAAGTGTAATGCTTGTTTGGATGTTATTTACTCAATGCTCGCCAGCCTTAATTCACTGGTGTGTTGGCGCTTTACTGGAAAAGTGTTTAATATACTTATTATTAAGGTTAACTGTAGATTACTTGCTTGCAGTGCTTACCATCCTTGCTATATTGTTTAATGTCTTGTATTTTGTTAGAACAGTGGTCAACACTTGCAGTGCTTGTCAGACTTGTTTTATTCATTGTTGTTTGTACTTAGTTAAAACAGTGTTTAATTTTGCTCATTTGTGTGTCTTACAGGACAGATTAACCATTTTTAATATCTTATTTACCGAATCTAGGGGCAAACCAAGAAACGGGCCTCATTATATGCTTTGGTTGGTCTTCTGGCATTAAAAAAATCATTTTGTAAATTCCTTATACATTGTGGAACATTATCTGTCTCCTGAGGTTAAGCATTTGCCTCACTTTGGGGTTTTGGTCGTACATGATTCAACGGAACTGATACATTTTAAATCCCACTGAAGTAAATCTAAGCAACACCATCTAGAGGTGGCCTGTAGCATAACTTCTGCCTAGTGTTTTGGTTCTCCACTGCGTGTTTATAAGCCTAATAACCTGCCTGCCCAAGGCGTCGTGTTCAAACGTAAGCTTAAGCGGCCTCAAAATAGTTACTAATGGAGTTATTGTATTTTAAAGGCACCTTCACCAACTGTAAAGCTTGTTTGTATGGTTAAGCGTTAATTTTGTTTTCCTGTATGTGTCTTAATGCTGTTTGTGTTCCTTGTAGTGAAATTCCGTTCACTTAAGGTCGGTCACTGCTGCTATAAGCTGGTCCTTATGGCCGAGGCATCGTTTTCCTGAGAGGCATTTGTATATAAAATTATATTACTTGAAATTGCTTCGCCATGGTAAATATTTATGACTGGGCTTTAAGCTGTTTGTACAGATATTTTCCTAGTCAGTTGAAGTTCTTGATCCGTAATTGTCTGTTAATAACTTTGCTGCACTGCTTACTACTTTAAGTTATATTAGCTTTGCCATGGTAGGCATTTACCATTGGGCCTTAACATATTTGTGCGGTTGCTAAGTACAATTATCTGCTTTATCTACTGATGTTTTTGCCTGTAATTCTCTTTTAATGAGCAATGCGACATCGCAATTAATAATCTGGTTGTAACTGCTTAGTACTTTTAATTATTTTGATACTTTCATTTTGGCCCACCGCTGTGGGTCGATTTATTTTTAATGTTATTTTTATTATATTATCATCTTTCTGTCGTGCATTTCAAGGATTCTATTTAATTGTGTATTTTCTCACTGCGAAGAGTTTAATTGTTTCTGGTAATAAACTGCTGTTGAAGTATACTATATTTTGTGATCCCAGTAGTTTACCATTCTCCAACCAGCTTCCTGCTGCTTCAGACTCAGATAAAACTGTTTCCAACTCAGGTCAAGGTTCATTTAGCTCACACGTGACGCATTAGAAGGATTCTGATTGACTAAGTGGTCGACAGGCTGCCCACTTGCACAGACCCGCTCAGTAGTCCTCCATTATGCACGTATAGATCGACTTATGCGCGTTTGATCTAAATCAAGAAGAATTATGGATAGAAGGATTTCTAGAAAGGATATTACGGGTTGATGAGCACGAAAAAAGGAACAACACTACAGTGTGATAGCAAAGAAACTTATGATTAATTAGTGGACGAAATTGAAGAGGCAGAATTTACTGAAAAAAGGCACAGAAACATTACAGCAGATTAAACTGATTAAAGGCTATTAGCATTTGAGGTTCGTGAAAGATAATAACAAACAAGGAGTTGTGAAGTACTACTTATAAGTAGACAAAATTTTTGATGCTATTACAGCAGCTCCTGTGGCCGTTGGTCGTGGTGTACAAGACAGACTAAAAAAAGAGTAATGAAAATATTCTTATCGTATGATTATTTTCATTTCACTTTTTTTTATTAATACAGTCAAAATAGCTCTGTGATGTTCCTGTAAAGTGTCCCTTTAGTTTATGATTACGTTGTATTGAAGAATTCAAATGTTTTTTTTCTTTTTTTTTAAGTCTTGATCAACATATAACTGCCTTTGATTGAATTATTTCCCCCAGACAAGTTACTCCAGCTAAACCTAGTTCTATCTAACGTTGAAATTTAGAACTAATTTTACCTAAAAATCAAACAGGTGTAGCAGTAAATTCTAGTTATAGCTACGAAATTCTGGCTGTAACAGAGGCATTCAGTATAAACTAGTTTATTGTTTGTCGTGCATTACTGTTTTTCTGGCGTGTTCTACATCCTGGAGGACCTTCTCACTACGGATCAATTGGAATGAAAGTAAATCTAATCTAATCTAAACTAGAGGAAATATGTACAAAATAAAAAACATTTTTTACTGCTGAGTGCCTACAAATGGCTATTTCTTCTATTTCACAAACTTCCAGTATTTAAGAGTATAATCTAACGAAAGGTGAAGATTTTGTTTAGACACTTTTAGTGCTAATGCAAGAAAATATGATACAGTTATAAAGTTAGCTACTGTAAGCATGATAGTTAGTATTAGTAATAGTATCAACTTCTTATTATGAATAATAGACACTTTATCGTCTCATTTTTATTTTTTAAATTTTTTTGGTTAGTTCTGTGTTTTAGATGCGAATAAACAGAGTGTCTCTTTCGCATTTACTCGCCAGTTTCGGCAGATATCTGCAATTTCGTTTATGAAGTGTGTAGCTGGAGGCAACCGAAACAAATGTCGCTCACCAAGTCTTTCACGCGACATCCAGTGCCGACAGAATGCATCGGTTTGTTTCCCGTTACGAGCAATACGATTTTAAACACGGAAATATACCCGCCCAACCGATAAAACAATTCCAGGTTAGTTTAGTGCGGTATTTGTTTTATCGATGTGTAATAACAGAAACAGTATCCGCCCTCGGTAGCTGAGTAGTCAGCGCGAGAGAATGTCAATCCTAAGGACCCGGGTTCGATTCCCGGGTGGGTCGGAGATTTTCTCTGGGTGTTGTGTTGTCCTGATCATCATCATTTCATCCCCATCGACGCGCAAGTCACCGAAGTGGCGTCAAATCGAAAGACTTGCACTCGGCGAAAGGTCTACCTGACGGGAGGTCCTAGTCACATGACAACTACATCTCGACAGAAACAGTAAAATACGAAGAACAACCAGTGCTCCAGCAATGCGCTTCTGTATGGCGGTAGCAGTCAGTGAGGCCAGGGCGGCGCTGCCACTGCTGGAATATTGGTTATTCTTAGACTTTTACTGGATCTAAATAAAAGAAAGAATGCCGCGCTAGACTAATTTGAGACGGCTCAGTCGAATAACCACGGTAAAAAATTCCGCATTAAGGATAATTTTACACGTGACGGGTAACAAACCGATGCTTTAAATTGATACAGTGCTACACTTAAAAGAATTGATGAGCAATTTGTTTGGACAATACAAAGACGACATTATGATTATCTGCCTAAACACTAGAGAAAATGCACCTGATGACCCACAGGAGAGACATACTGTATATATTAAAAGTTCTGCCATTCCTTTGACAATCCTCTTGAAATGATAATTATATTCACTTCAATAAAAGGATAATTCCACAGATAACGCAGCAAACTTCTTCTCTTATTTTGTTGTTTTTGTCCTCTTAGGACGCATTTGAAATTTAATGTGCCATAAAATGAAAGCTGTAGCGATACAGAATGGCCCGCCGGGGTGGCCGAGCGGTTCTAGGCGCTACAGTCTGCAACCGCGCGACCGCTACGGTCGCAGGTTCGAATCCTGTCTCAGGCATGGATGTGTGTGATGTCCTTAGGTTAGTTAGGTTTAATTAGTTCTAAGTTCTAGGGGACTGATGACCTTAGAAGTTAAGTCCCATAGTCGTCAGAGCCATTTGAACCATTTGATACAGAATATTGAATAATTAGAAACACATTATTCAAAAAGAATATGGAAGTCTGCGATAGCTCCACTCCACATTACTGCCAAAAACGTGATGACGTGGGCTGGATGTGACAGCCAAACATTTCACCTAGCATGCACATTCCAGCCAAACATTGCGATAGTTCTGTCTGCTAACCTTTCGTCTTCAGTAGCGGTGTGCTGTTTGCAGAAGATCATGCAGCCTGATCATGACATTAAACTTGACAGAAATAAGTATCGCACCCAATTGTCAATCGTAACTGCGTAATTTTTAGGGACGCTGTAAAATTTTTATCAACTGCTATTGTGCAATGTGTACCACCATTATCACAAGTACTATGAATTTACGACACACTTCTGAAAAAGAATATAACACACTGTCACACTATATATTCACTGAAGCGCCAAAGAAACTGGTGTAGGGATGCGCATTCAAATACAGACATATGTAAAAAGGCAGAAAACGGCGCTGCGCTCGGCAACACCTGTATAAAACAACAACTACCTGGCGCAGTTGTTAGATCGGTCACTGCTGCTGCAATGGCAGTTTATCAAGATTTAAATGAGTTTGAACGTGGGGTTATAGTTGGCGCACGAGCGATGGAACACAGCATCTCTGAGGTGGCGATGAAGTAGGAATTTTCCCGTAAGATCATTTCACGCGTGAATCCGGTAAAACATCATATCTCCGACAACGCTGCGGCCGAAAAAAGAGCCTGCAAGAACGGGACTAACGACAACTGAGGAGAATCGTTCAACGTGACAATAGTGCAACCCTTCCGCAAATTGCTGCAGATTTCAGTGCTGGGCCATCAACAAGTGTGAGCTTGCGAACCATTCTACAAAACATCATCGATATGGGATAGCCGAGCCCACTCGTATACCCTTGATGACTGCACGACACAAAGCTTTACGACTTGCCTGGGCCCATCAACACCGACATCGGACTGTTGATGACTGGAAACATGTCGCCTGGTCGGACGAGTCTCTTTCCAGTTTGTATCGAACGGATGGACGCGTACGGGTAAGAAGACAATCTCATGAATCCATGGACCCTGTGTGTCAGCAGGGGGCTCTTCAAGTTGGTGGAGGCTCTGTAATGGTGTGGGGCGTGTGCATCTGGAATGATATGAGACCCTTGATACGTCTAGGTACGACATTGACGGGTGACACATACGTCAGCTTCCTGTCTGATCACCTGCATCCATTCATGTCCATTGTGCATTCCGACGGACTTGGGAAATTCCAGCAGGACAATGCGACACCCCACTATTACTATACAGTGGCTCCATGACCACTCTTTAGAGTTTAAACGCATCCGCTGATCACTAAACTTCCCAGACAAGAACATTATTGAGCATATCGGGGATGAGTTGCAACGTGCTGTTCAGAAGACATTACCATCCCCTCTTACTCTTACGGATTTATGGGCAGCCCTGCCGGATTCATGGTGTCGGTTCTCTCCAGCACTATTGTAGACATGTCGAGTCCATTCAACGTCGTGTTGCGGCACTTCTAAGTGCTCGTGAGGGCTCTACACCATACTAGGGAGGAGTACCAGTTTCTTTGGCTCTTCGATGTATATTCACTGCTATACTATTACACGCATTAATGATTAATTTATATAATTTTAACTACAAGCACGTGCTATGGAAGTCCTTCTCTGCATGCCACCAACTTTAAACTGGTGCCAACCCTTCGTGGCATGCTGTTTTGGAGTACCTGTTCTCAAAATCAATCAATTATAGGCCAAAACGTCGACACTTTCTTATACGGACGTGCTCTGGATAGGCAGTGGAAGAGGAGGAACGTTTTTTGTCTGACGTTTCACTTGATCGATCACAACGTAACAGGTGTCGCCAATTCTCAGCATAGGACCAATTAGCCATAACTTTACACAGTAGATAAAACACATTAATGTAATATGAAACTGAATACTGTAGTTTTGGTTCTAGATCTGAACGACATTCAGCTTCTTTCGGTCTTCACTAATTCATCATCTACAAGTTAACGACCTTAACAATAAGAAGTTTCCGAAGTGTAATTTACGTGGTGAATAAATAGGTTTGTATTAACTAAAAACAATGAGGGAAATTAATTTTGTTGAATTTCAATTGAAAGCAATAAAAACATGTTTAGAATTAACGACTAGCTCCAAGAAGAAAGTTTGCTTTCGCTATATGAGCTTGTACCTTGTACACTAGTTCAAAACTCCGAATGCCGGCACACGTTATTGTTACTACTATAATTCGATTCCCAAGTATTTATCATATTCTCTGACTGCTGAAGTTATACTATGTCTAACTTCTGCAAACGGAGACAGCAGGTTACCA
This sequence comes from Schistocerca gregaria, assembly GCF_023897955.1. Classification (NCBI taxonomy): domain Eukaryota; kingdom Metazoa; phylum Arthropoda; class Insecta; order Orthoptera; family Acrididae; genus Schistocerca; species Schistocerca gregaria. The sequence goes on from NC_064924.1 coordinate 432,532,486, forward strand.
TAAGCAGCCATATTACACGGGGTTCACTGAATTCTTTCATAAACCACATAGTGGAACTTGCCGGCGGAAATAAAGCTGTGAGGACGCCTTGTAAGTCTCGTTTGGGTAGCTCAGTAGGTAGAGCACTAGCCCGCGAAAGACGAAGGTCCTGGGTTCGAGTCCCGATCTGTTATACTCTTTTAATCTGCCAGAAAGTTTCATATCAACGCAAACTCTTCTTCAGAGTGAACAACTGATTTTGTGAAACCGCATAGTGATTGACTATCGGACGCTGCAAAGCGGCTGCGACAAAAGTAACGACGAATGAGTGATATGTAATCACTTCCTCAACACACGAGCTACCGCCTTACGTGAACATTATTCTAGGACGACGCAGCGCGGTTCCCGCTATTGTTCTTTATTTAAGTGCTGCTGTGTGTGAATGGTAACGAGTCATGCGAGCGGAAGAAACCAATAGAGAGCAAAACATCGTCACACACATGTGACGTAACGTTGTACGAACCGTAATATCAAGTGATACCAGCTTTCACAAGGAAAGAGTCAAAGCGGCGCATTTCCTGATGATCATACATCGAAATGGCGATTTGGTTAGTGAAAAAGTAAAGAAGATTGAGACGGAAGAAAAACGTTAGAATTTAATTCCTCCGTAATATAGTGGACATTAGAAAGGGATGGATACTCAGCTGGCATAGAATTTGGGACAAAATTATTAATCACTTGATGAAAGGAAGATATTTGTCTTTCACGCAAAGGTCTACGCAGCTGCAGACTTCATTCAATGCACGTTAAGTGCAATAACGAACACCTTCAATCACAACTACTACTATTTAATTATATTACAGGATCCAAGGCGGCCCCTGTCGCTTCGTCTTATGGCAGAAAACCGAAATAAATCGGAGAATAAAAATCAGAATGAGTGAGAAAATTAGGGTTTAGTTGGGACAAGCGTTTCTTTACATTACATTGACATTCAGAGTTGGGAAGCGCAATTCAAGTTAGCTCATCGCAGTGCGTTAGGTGTCCATGATTACGTATCCATCACAGTAACTCAAAGATCTGGCAAATCAGAGGTAACCGCAGATACAACTTCTGAAACTGCGGTTCGTAATGGAAAGAAGACTGAAGAACAATGAAGATACCTTCACAGGATTTACACGAAATTTATTCGCAGTTGTGAATATTGGACAACCGTTAGCTGTGTAATGGAATGACGAAAACGAAAATTAGTGCCAGTCCGGGACTCTAACCCGGATTTCTCGCTTATTGCGGGAGGTCGCCTTACTATTAGGCTATCCGAGCGCGACTCACTGCCCGACCCAAACTTACATATGACATCATTATGCATAGTCCCGCATAGGGTAGACATTTTAACTGAAAGTTGCTTGCGTGGTGAGACGTGCTCAGGTAGCCTGATGGTAAGGCGATCGCTCCCGATAAGTGGGAGATCCAGGTTCCAGTCCTGGTCCAGTATAAAATTTCATTGCCATCATTCCATTATAAAGCCTCGCTATTGCGAATACGTTTCATGTATTTCATAACGTCTATAGTCGTCACAGCGCATGCATATCCAAACGAACATTCCATCGCACTTCTGGACAACACAGACACTGCAGCATCTTATTCATAGGATCTGTCGACCCAGAAAAAGCGTTCGACATTGGAAAATGATGCAAGATATTCGAAATTCTGAGAAAAATAGAGGTAAGCCGTAGGGAAAGAGGGGTAATTTACAATATGTACAATACGTACAGGAACCATGAGGGAACAATTAGAGCGGAAGACCAAGAACGAAGTGCTCGGATTAAAAACAATGGATGACAGTGATGCAGTCTTTCGCCCCTACGGTCCACAATCAATGCTGGAAATAAAAGGTTCAAAAGACGGTTGATGATATTGTTATTCTTTGTAAAAGTGAACAAGAGCTGTCTTCAGTGGAATGAGTACAGAATAAAGATTCTGAGTAAATCGGAAAAAGACAAAAGTAACGAGAAGTAGCAGCAATGAGAAAAGCGAGAACATCAAAACTTGTGATCACGAAGTAGATGAAGTTAAGGATTTCTGCTACCTTGGCAGCAAAACAACTGTGACAGACGAAGCAATGAGGACATAAGTAACAGACTAACACAGGCAAAGAGGGTATTCCTGGCCAAGAGAGGTCTACTGATACCAAAAGTAGGTTTTAATTTGCGGTAGAAATTTCTGAGAACGTATGTTTGTAACACAGCATTATATGTTATCGATTCGTGGATATTGAGAAAACCAGAACAGAAGAGAATCTACGTGTCTGTGATTTGGTGCTACAGAAATATGTTGAAAAGAAGTTGAACTGATACGGTAAGAAATGTGAGGGTTCTCCACAGAATCGGGGAAGAGAGAAATATATGGAAAACACAGTAAAGAAGAAGGGAAAGGATGATAGGACTTGTATTAAGACATCACGGAATAACCTCCATGGCTCTAGAGGGATTTGTAGAAGGCAAAAACAGTAGGCGAAAACATAGACTGGAAAGCAACCAGCAAATAACTGTGGACGTAGTTTACAAGTGCTTCTCTGAGGTGAAGAGGTTCGTACAGACAGAAGTTCATGGCGGGCCGAATCAAACCAGGCTGAAGACTGATGGATCCAAAAAGACTTGAAAACAATCTTCTTATTAAGTGCCAGAGTTGAACTAAGTGTAGTCGTACGTATATCAGTAACATTGCTTGACCATTAAATTTTCAACACCGGAAGGAATAGAAGATGTGAAGAAATTTTACATATACAGCGCAGTGGGAAGAATACATGCTTAAATTAGCAGATGGTTGGCGCGTGGGGCGCGAAGTTTAACACCTTGAGCAGTACTACTGGATGGATATAGAGTTAAAAAGAGACTGGATGACACATGCTTTAGAGTTCGTTAATTGCTGTGGCAGGTGACTGGTGGCGTGCCAGTCTCTCACCAAGCTGTGGCCAGATGTTTTCATTGGATGACGGATCTGGGGAACGTGCTGGCCATGGCGTAATTCGAATACTCTCTGTATTGGGGTGGATTAAGACAACATGGGTTACTAGGGGTAAGTTATTATCCTGTTGAAAGCGGTCAGTTGTTATCCCGTCACGGAGACATCGAATATAGGGCACACAGCCACTAGACTTAGCACGTCGTAGATATAAAGCCAGAGGTGATCGTGTTGTGTACTCAGTAGAGCCCCATAATATCACGGCAGATGATCGGCCCATATGACGATAACGAATACATATTCGTTCTCCTCAGAACCTCTACACACGAATACGGCCATCGTGATATTGTATGCCGAACAGGGACTCGTCCGAAAAGACGTTATGGTGTCACTCCTGTGTCCAGTGGCGTTGGACGCATCACTGGCACCGCTTCTCTTTCTCTAGCCGCTGCGAAGGGAAGCCTAAGGCCGTCGGCACACGGAGCGTGCTTTTCAACGTTGACGTTGAGCGTACCGAGTTCAACCTGCTGCTGAACGCTCAGAAATGATGTGACTTGTGCTTCAACATGATATACGCAATCGCAGCGTGCGCCAATGGCAGTTGTGAGCTGTACTCGGAAATCACGCTGTTAACTAAATAGATGGTTGTAAAATTCCTAAATTAGCTCTGTTAAAACGCACATTTCTTCCCTTGTCTATATGCTAGTCATGTTGTTCTGTCGATAGCATACATAAATAAAACCTTCAATATCCGTGAAAATGTGTAAGTAGGCTGTTTAGGTTTTCTTATTGGTAACGCCGCTTAGCGCTCGGTATGAAAAATCACTGGCTGTGCTGTGTGCAGTCTGTGTTTAGTTTGCATTGTTGTCTGCCATTGTAGTGTCGGGCAGCGGCAGCTGGATGCAAACAGCGCGTAGCGTTGCGCAGTTGGAGGTGAGCCGCCAGCAGTGGTGGACGTGGGGAGAGAGATGGCGGAGTTTTGTAATTTGTAAGACTGGATGTCATGAACTACCATATATATTTTGACTATTAAGGTAAATACACTGTTTGTTCTCTATTAAAATCTTTCATTTGCTAACTATGCCTGTCAGTAGTTAGTGCCTTCAGTAGTTTGAATCTTTTATTTAGCTGGCAGTAGTGGTGCTCGCTGTATTGCAGTAGCTTGAGTAACGAAGATTTTTGTGAGGTAAGTGATTTGTGAAACGTATAGGTAATGTTAGTCAGGGCCATTCTTTCGTAGGGATTTTTGAAAGTCAGATTGCGTTGCGCTAAAAATATTGTGTGTCAGCTTAAGCACAGTCGTGTATAATTGTTCAAAGAGGACGTTTCACATAGACCAGTCTTGATTAATTTTTCTAAGGGGACGTTTCAAATGTTATATGGCAAAAAGGAAAGTACCTAGTCCAGTCAATCTGGACATCGGCTTTTAAAAGTTCCATTACAAACAGTATGATACAAATTTACAGTAGTTATCCACATAAGATAAAATTAACTCATCATTCTAACTTTTTAGTAGAACACTAAAGTCATTCTTATTTGTCTCTGCTCCTATTCAGTAGCAGAATCTTTGTAATATATCAAATACAAAACTTGAAACAGAAAAGTGTAAAATATATTGCAGCAATCAGTGCAAGTCAATCTGACAAACTCATTTCTCAGAAACAGCAAACTCACATTCGCTTAACATCAAATACTACAGAATATACTTTTATTCAACTAATAAAAAAGTATCAGAATGTATTAGAAAACGAGAAGGTTTGCGAAACTAAATTTGGATCTAGTGAGACCCGAGCCTTCTCATTGCTCTACTCTTGATCATGAATGAATTTGAGCATATTATCATTGACAATAGACTGGCTGGGTGAGCTTAAGATATGTGAACACAAAATAAGCAGTCTTGCATATGCGGATGACTTAGTTGTGATGGCAGATTCGATTGAAAGTTTGCAAAATAATATTTCAGAGCTAGATCAGAAATGTAAGGACTATGGTATGAAGATTAGTATCTCCAAAACGAAAGTAATGTCAGTGGGAAAGAGATATGAACAGATTGAGTGCCAAATAGGAGGAACAAAGAACAGGTGGACAGTTTCAAGTACTTAGGATGCATATTCTCACAGGATGGCAACATAGTGAAAGAACTGGAAGCGAGGTGTAGCAAAGCTAATGCAGTGAGTGCTCATCTACGATCTACTCTCTTCTGCAAGAAGGAAGTCAGTAGCAAGACTAAGTTATCTGTGCACCGTTCAATCTTTCGACCAACTTTGTTGTATGGGAGCGAAAGCTGGGTGGATTCAGATTACCTTATCAACATGTTTGAGGTTACGGATATGAAAGTAGCTACGATGATTGCAGGTACTAGTAGATGGGAACAATGGCAGGAGGGTGTCCACAATGTGGAAAGCAAAGAAAAACTGGGAATGAACTCTATAGATGTAGCAGTCAGGGCTAACAGACTTAGATGGTGGGGTCATGTTACACGCATGGGAGAAGCAAGGTTACCCAAGAGACTCATGGGTTCAGCAGTAGAGGGTAGGAGGAGTCTGGGCAGACCAAGGAGAAGGTACCTGGATTCGGTTAAGAATGATTTTGAAGTAATAGGCTTAACATCAGAAGAGGCACCAATGTAAGCACGGAATAGGGGATCATGGAGGAATTTTATAAGGGGGACTATGCTCCAGACTGAACGCTGAAAGACATATTCAGTCTTAAATGATGATGATGATGATCATTTGCTGAAATATTTAATCGTACAAATGTTCGTAACTGACAATAATGATGTGTTGTTGTTGTCTTCAGTCCTGAGACTGGTTTGATGCAGCTCTCCATGCTACTCTATCCTGTGCAAGCTGCTTCATCTCCCAGTACCTACTGCAACCTACATCCTTCTGAATCTGCTTAGTGTACTCATCTCTTGGTCTCCCTCTACGATTTTTACCCTCCACGCTGCCCTCCAATGCTAAGTTTGTGATCCCTTGATGCCTCAAAACATGTCCTACCAACCGATCCCTTCTTCTAGTCAAGTTGTGCCACAAACTTCTCTTCTCCCCAATCCTATTCAGTACCTCCTCATTAGTTACGTGATCTATCCACCTTATCTTCAGTATTCTTCTGTAGCACCACATTTCGAAAGCTTCTATTCTCTTCTTGTCCAAACTAGTTATCGTCCATGTTTCACTTCCATACATGGCTACACTCCAAACAAATACTTTCAGAAACGACTTCCTGATACATAAATCTATATTCGATGTTAACAAATTTCTCTTCTTCAGAAACGCTTTCCTTGCCATTGCCAGTCTACATTTTATATCCTCTCTACTTCGACCATCATCAGTTATTTTACTTCCTAAATAGCAAAACTCCTTTACTACTTTAAGTGTCTCATTTCCTAATCTAATTCCCTCAGCATCACCCGATTTAATTTGACTACATTCCATTATCCTCGTTTTGCTTTTGTTAATGTTCATCTTATATCCTCCTTTCAAGACACTGTCCATTCCGTTCAACTGCTCTTCCAAGTCCTTTGCCGTCTCTGACAGAATTACAATGTCATCGGCGAACCTCAAAGTTTTTACTTCGTCTCCATGAATTTTAATACCTACTCCAAATTTTTCTTTTGTTTCCTTTACTGCTTGCTCAATATACAGATTGAATAACATTGGGGAGAGGCTACAACCCTGTCTCACTCCTTTCCCAACCACTGCTTCCCTTTCATGCCCCTCGACTCTTATTACTGCCATCTGGTTTCTGTACAAATTATAAATAGCCTTTCGCTCCCTGTATTTTACCCCTGCCACCTTTAGAATTTGAAAAAGAGTATTCCAGTCAACATTGTCAAAAGCTTTCTCTAAGTCTACAAATGCTAGAAACGTAGGTCTGCCTTTTCTTAATCTTTCTTCTAAGATAAGTCGTAAGGTCAGTATTGCCTCACGCGTTCCAACATTTCGACGGAATCCAAACTGATCCTCCCCGAGGTCTGCATCTACCAGTTTTTCCATTCGTCTGTAAAGAATTCGCGTTAGTATTTTGCAGCCGTGGCTTATTAAACTGATAGTTCGGTAATTTTCACATCTGTCAGCACCTGCTTTCTTTGGGATTGGAATTATTGACAATAATGATATACTGTACAAAAGAGAACGCGTTTTTGATGGGTTCTCCAGTACCCTTATAATACGAAGTTACTATCACACATACAGATTGTATACCAGTCAGGTTCCTCTCAGAGTATGCTGATAAAATAGCTCCATATTTAGCAATTATATACAACTACTCGCTCACAGACAGATCCGAACCTAAAGACTGGAAAATTGCTCAGATCACACCAATACCCAAAAAGGGAAGTAGGAGTAATCCGCTATATTTCAGGCCTATATCACTAACGTCGATTTGCAGTAGGGTTTTGGAACATATACTGTATTTGAACATTATGAAGTACCTCGAAGAAAACGATTTATTGACATATAGTCAGCACGGTTTCAGAAAATGTCGTTCTTGTGAAACACAACTAGTTCTTTATACTCATGAAGTAGTAAGTGCTATCGGCAGGGGATGTCAAATAGATTCCATATTTTTAGATTTCCAGAAGGCTTGCGACACCGTTCCTCACAACCGTCTTCTAACCAAACTGTGTGCCTTCGGAGTATCGCCTCAGTTGTACGACTGGATTCGTGATTTCCTGTCAGAAAGGTCACAGTACGTAGTAATAGACGGGAAGTCATAGAGTAAAACAGAAGTAATATCCAGCGTTCCCCAAGGAAGTGTTATAGGACCTCTGTTGTTCTTGATCTACATTAACGACATAGGAGACAATCTGAGTAGCCGTATCAGATTGTTTGCAGATGATGTTGTCATTTACCGTCTTGTAAAGTCATCAATGATCAAAATGACTTGCAAAATCATTTAGATAAGATATCTGTATGGTGGGAAAACTGACAATTGACCCTGAATAAAGAGAAGTGTTAAGTTACTCACATGAGTCCTAAAAGAAATCAGCTAAATTTCGATTACGCGATAAGTCACACAGATGTGAAGGCTGTAAATGCAACTAAATAGTTACGGATTACAATCACAAATAACCTAAATTGGGACAATCACATAGATAATATTGTGGGTAGATCAAACCAAAGACTGCGATTCATTGGCAGAACGCTTAGAGGGTGCAACAGGTCTACTAAAGAGACTGCTTACACCACGCTTGTCCACCCTATTCTTGAGTATCGCTGTGCGGTGTGGGACCCGCATCAGATGGGACTGACGGATGATATCGAAAAAGTACAAAGAAGGGCAGCTCGTTTTGTATTATCGTGAAACAGGGAGACTGTGCCATAGACATGATACGTGAATTGGAGTGGCAATCGTTAAAACAAAGGCGTTTCTCGTTGCTACGCGATCTTCTCATGAAATTTCAATCACCAGTTTTCTCCTCCTATTGCAAAAACAATCTTTTGACACCCACATACGTAGGGAGAAATGATCATCACGATGAAATAAGAGAAATCAAGGCTCACACAGAAAAATTTAAGTGTTCATTTTTCCCGCGCGCCGTTTGAGAGTGGAACGGTAGAGAGACAGCTTGAAGGTGGTTCACTGAACCCTCTGTCAGGCACTTTATTGTGAATAGCAATCTCATAGATGTAGACGAAGATGGGCGCGAATAGGACGTTTCCCGTCATTTTATTACAACGACTCATGTAATTAACGACGGGTTTTCGAGAGATCCTCAATTTGTTGGTGCTCAGAAATAGCAGATATAAATATGGACCTCAACCGAAAGCCAATATGGCTCCTGGCGACTCAGTACTGAGGAGAGCTTACGAGCATGTGACGTAAGTGGTGTTCATCTGTCTCATTGTTTTACATTCTAATGCACGTTCAGAATATGTGACATGCTAGATACCGCTCTGCACGTTCCGAAAGACCCTCTAGCGTGCTATTGCAAGCTGTGACGTCAGAAACCCGGCTCAACGTTCGAATGGACGGTTCGTGTGTCGACCGCATAACAGTGGTCGCCGCGCTAGCACGCTCCAAACGTAGCCGCACTGTCTGTATGGTATTTGTGTTACTGTGTTACTGAAGAAGCAAATAAATTTACTGGTTTAAGGCCCTCGACCTGGTTGTACGATCCTGCACAGTCGAGCAAACAGAATATCTGTCCCCATAGCTGCTATTTTCACGGGGCAGTTGAGATCCTGGATGGCGTTGTGTGTGGCCTACCAGAACACGTCGATTCCATATACTCACGGCAGTCCTGGCATCCTGCCCAAAATGAGCAGTAATATCGCTGAACAATAAACCGCAGTCTCCATACGCCATATTCTATTGCAGTCGAATTCCGATAAATGCTGTTCAGCATTTCTCCTTCGTATATGAGGACTAGGACGATCTTCTCACAATCAAAAAACATTCAAATGCAGTTTTAAAAGGTAGATCCGCTGCATAATCATTCTTCATAAACAGAATGTAGATGACGTTACTACTATCAATCATATGCATATCCGAACATGTGGTTGACTTCCTACCGATATGATATTGTTGCGTGTCGCTTGACAGGGCACAATTTTAATGACTAAGATTGTACATCATGTTATTAGGTGCTGTTTCAATCAGAGTTAACTCTTTAAAATGGCGAAATAAATGTAGCTAGAAAAATTGACCAACTCATTCGGAGCTGTGGTCCTGTTACCTTCTCTTTGTTTTCTTTCTTGTGTACTTGTGTCTTTATCCTGATATTATTTCCTATGTGCGTATTATATCCACTCTTTTCAGCTATACGTTATTAGGGTTGGCAACGGCCTCGCCTCAGTGGATACACCGGATCCCGTCAGATCACCCAAGTTAAGCGCTGTTGGGCGTGGCCACCACTTGGATGGGTGACCATTCCGGCCGCCATGCTCTGTTCTCATTTTTCGGGATGCACTCAGATTCGTGATGCCACCTGAGGAGCTACTCAGCCGACCAGTAGCGGCTCCGATCGAAGAAAACCATCGTAACGACCGGGAGAATTGTGTGCTGACCACACGTCCCTCCTCTCTGGACCGCCACATGAGGATGACACGGCGGTCGAATGGTCCCGATGGGCCACTTGCGGCTTGAAGACTGAGTGCTTTATAGGAGTTCCATTTATTCTTTATAGTTCTGTCAGTCTGTGTACCATGTGTCAGAGAGTTGCTTGTATGTGGTTTCTGTGGATGGTTAATGTGGTATGTATGATTGTTAATGTTGCTGTCGGTATTCTGAAAAGGTCATACTTGTAATTATTCTTTTCTCTCTCTTCATAGTTATTTCCAGTAAGTCTATTTTTCATTTTGATAATTTATTACATATTTTATATTATGTTTATATTTGCCTGACGTTGGTTTACCTGCTACAGTATTTCACATGGTGTTTCATCTACAAAGATCATTACATCATCCATAAATCTGTACCAGAAGGCTGTATTCTCGCCCTTTATTTTAAATATCTTATCAAATTTTTCATTTCTTGTATGGCTGATTAATTAAACTGGGGTATTCCTGTATTTTGGATGTCATTTTTCAATGTAATATTCCTCCTTAAACGAAAAAAGAAATGTCTATTTATACCGTTGGAATTATAGTTGTTTCTCTAGTGACTTCAGTAGATTAGTTGATTGTATGTACGATAAGATGTGTTTACTTTGTTGTTATTTGCATGTTACAACTGTATCATGATTAGTGGCAAAGACTAATATCATCATTTTCACCATATTTAAACCAGTGTACTATTTAGCATTCGATAAATGGCTACTAGACAACCATACAACAAAGAAATCAAGCAACAAAGTGAAAGATCACTTGAAATTTTGGGGAGATGGAAAAGAAAATAGTTGTCTCCAGAGAAAATATCAAAATAAATAACAGGGATCTTCTGCTTACTGCTCCAAAACTGATTCTCATAGACTCAATAAACATATGTTCATAAACAGCTGTAAATCAATTTATTAAGTTTCTACAAACCAGTGTAGTTAGCACAATAAAATAGATCACTGAATCAATAGTGCCGCTCGGAGTGGGCGCGCGGTTTGAAGCGCCATGTCACGGAATGCGCGGCCCCTCCCGACGGAGGTACGAGTCCTCCCTCGGGAATGGGTGTTTGTGTTGTTCTTAGCATAAGTTAGTTTTAGTGTGTAAGTCTAGGGACCGATGACCTCAGTAGTTTGGTCCCTTAGGAATGCACACACACACATACACACACTAACACACAAGTCACTAAACAGAAAAATCAAAGAATCACTGTATTTGAAATGTAAAGACTCTGTTGCAGTTGATAACGCATCTATTGTAAATTCAAATGTAGCCACGAGAAATCATTTGACATACTTCAATGCTTCACTTTCAAGAAATAGGTGTCTTATGTACTCAATGCATAGGAACAGAAATAAAGCAGACTGTGCATAGTTTAGTATGTTAGTGCCCATAACAAAAAAGTCAGTATAATTTCAAAAATTGTTATTAACAGAATATGCTATACTATCATTATTAATTAAATTCCAATAAAAAGCTTGTAAAACTGTCTCATTCCATATCCTGCTAACAACATGGATCTACAGATTAAGATACAAAAAATTAAATAAAACTAAAACTGACATAATCGTATATTCAGTAACTGTACTGACACCTAAGGTAATGCTCATCTATTGCTCCATCTCTGTTGCACATTTTTAATTAGAGTACGTGTTTGGAACATTCTGGATCATGTTTAATCTAAGTAGTTGCATCAGCTATCCATCTTGGCTACTCAGAAACACATATCAGACAGTAGTTGTGTCAGCAACCCGTGTGGTCTTCTCAGTACTCTGGAGTACTCTGATATGTTGTTCTGAGTAAGAAAGACACGTTGCCGACGCTGCTTCTTAGATCCAATTATCAAAACATATAATTTAATTAAAAATGTGCAACTGATATGGAACAATAAATGAGAATTATCTTAAAAATAAACAGAAAATGAAACAAATATGACAATGTATTTATCCAAGAGTATTGCAATAAGTCACTCGTCAGAGAGCTTATTCACATTGGCTGTTTCCCAAATCTGTGGTTTACAAGTAACTTCAAAATACCTATAAAAACCATGTTATTGTAGAAAGCAGACTACAGAAGTATCTAGAATGCAGACCATGAATGTTGTGTCATCGTACCAACCCGCGATATCTGTATTACTAAACAGCTAACCCTGTGCATGGTGCACAATCCCAGTTGTACGTTGCTATCCAACAGCTTCGAGAGGCAACAAAAATTTTCATTTCTGATATTTCACATAAAAATTGACCGAATTTAAAAATATAGAGAACTGTCATAGTCTATTGTTTAAGAATCATAATCGTATGTTAAAGGTTTAACACAGTAACACAACTATTACAGTTAGAAACTGTGTATTTGTTTTGAGGCAATCTAACTCATGACGTGCATATTACCCAGACTAAATTCATTCAGTATTCAGGTATGAGAACTGCGAGTTTCGTCAAACTTACACATAATTTCAAACCTATCCGAAACTTTTTCTCACTGACACTGCAAGCAGCCAATTTTAGATTTATTGATTTATTTCCTTCTTGGGGCCTTTGTCCCGCTTCAACGTGGGGTAAGCCGTGTTACTATTGATTTGGCAATGTTAGTTGCAGAGGCTGGCCGGATGTCCTTCCTGCCGCCACCCCGAACCCCCTGGGATGGAATTAGTGTACCACAGCAGTCTGTGTCTGGTGGAAGTCATGGAATAGTGTGAACGTTTTCAAATGTCTGCGAGTCGTATAACTGTGGCGGAACGTGGGGACCAGCCTGGTATGCACCTAGCGGGATGTGGAAAGCCGCCTAAAAACCACTTCCAGGCTGGCCGGCATACTGGCCCACGTCGTTAATCCGCCGGGCGGATTCGATCCGGGGCCGGCGCGCCTACCCGAGTCTAGGAAGCACCACATTAGCGCTGGCGAGTTTAGGATTTATTGATGATCGTGGTATATACAATGGGCTCTTTAAATGGATGCAGTAAGGTGGTCCTGGATATCTGACGTATTTAAATCGCTGCGCTCCAAAACAATGCCCAAGGAATTCGTTACCTACAAGGCGTTTCGGTAAGGCCGTGCAAAAATTTAACATTAAATAGAGAATGCTCCACTGAACTATTTGAGGTAGGGAAGCTGGGTTCGGAGAAGTCAGCTTAAGGAGATAACAGGAATAAAATCACATAACTGTACACTTTTTAATTTACATTAGTTAACTGCAAATACCACTACTGATACAATGAGCGTGCCATTTGTACCGTATCTTATGAAATGTGCAGAAACTGATGGCCATGAACCTCAACTGCAAGCTTGACATCGGGGAACAAGAGTCTGACGCACCCTGACAAATGTCCCTGGCGTGTTTTGAATTACATCACAGGCAGCTGCAATTCTGGCAACTAATTCCATCTCCGTATTCACTGTGGTCTCTTACACAAGTGACTTCAGATGTCCCCATAGGAAATAATCAAAGCGATTCAGGTCAGGTGACGTCGCGCCTCCCATTCCAATCCAGCGACCAGGAAGTACTGTACCGGTACTGATTCATCGTATTGTACGTCTCGGAATAGCACTTAGTAATGAATGGGTCTGTCGTTGATTTGTAGCACGTTCTGTCATGGGGCAATGTAAATACGACACAACAGAGACACCTTATGGACAAGTAAAGTAAACTAAAGCTGCATCGTGATTTCCTGGTAATGAGGCTCGTCCTCCTTGTTTCATTGCAGGAAATACATGTAAATAAACAGCACAGCACGTGTAAACTTGAACGCATGTTAGTTGTAAATAAGTTGGAAAACATTAATGCTCGACAAAGCGGTCGATAAGTTTACTTTCATATCTCCTTATGCAAGCTTCTCCGACCCCAGGTTCCCTATCACAAATAACTCAGTGGAGCATTCTCTATGCCCTGTTACATTTTTGCATGCTACAGTGGAAACAACCTGTATAAAATGTATAAAACAAAACAAGGACCTTAGTTCATTATATGTAAACACCAAAGAAATGTTTTAACAATTATTGACAGTGATAAGCCAATGCATTGGAAACCTTGACTTGGACCTCGGATGTGATGCAAATGAACATCTATGTTCGCACAAGTGGTACCTTGATTGCCAAAAGTTAATGCAGAGTCGAAAGCAACTCTTCAAAAGGAAGCTTGAAATTATGGAACATCGTTATAAATGACTTTCCCTACAATTTCTCTTGCTGTCATGGCTAAGTCTCGCCATACTAATAATCTGTAACTTGTGGCTGAAGTGGCTCCTGAATCAGTCACTGGCTCTGTACCAATAAATTGAGTCTAAGTTCAGCTCCATCGGATGAGAGCCCTTTACTGTCGAAATGAGATCTGGCCGAAGTGACGCCTGAGTGTAGAGACCTCGAGTCTCAGAGAAATCTGTGCGTCTAGACACTGAAAAACGAAGTAACTTTCTACAGTGTGCTTCCGAAAAGGGAGACTCAGCTCTCTTTGTTTTTCCGGGATCACGTAATTTTGATTGGCTGAATAATAAGTATTGTGAATGCCGATTGATAAGAAATTCTCATAAAAGACGCTGGTCCCCCTCCCTTATTCTCATTTCAGGTGGTTGACCACTTACAAAAGTTTTCCCTACTCTCTCGCCCTCTGTATCCTCTTTCGTACGTCGGGCAGTAAGAGAGGACCTATGTAAACGGAGTCGTGTTTCTTATTTCCACTCCTAAGCATGCCAAATTCAAAAGAACATATAATCTCCAAGATTGACGAAGTTTTCCGGAAGCTTGAAATTCAGCGTGAACTTCTATGCGAGATGCTTTTAATAGTTCCCACAACGAAACTCGGTCTCGAAATCTGACAGAATACCCATGAGATTCTGTATAAAGTACACCAGTGGCAAGACACATTCAGTAACTTCACTGCGCAATAACAATTGTGAAGTAATTGATGACAACCACTCTAAAGTAGAGTTACAAAGAGGGCTTTCCAAAATTTCCTCACAAAAGGAGAAGAAGAAAATATTCCAGAATTCGTATGAAGAACAACTGCCAACATGAGTAACTTAAAACACTTATGAAACACGAAGCTCCCGGATCTATATTTTTTTGATTTCCAGAAGGCTTTCGACGGCGCTCCTTTCATGCGACTTCTAATTAAATTGCGTGCCTATGGATTATCGTTTCAGTTGTGTGACTGGATTCATAATTTCCTGTCAGAAAGGTTACAGTTCGTAATAAGACGAGTCATCGAGTAAAACAGAAGTAATATATGGCTTTCCCCAACGAAATGTTATAGGCCCTCTGTTGTTCCTGATCTACCCAAATGTTTTAGGAGACAATTCCATCAGTCCACTTAGATTAACTGCAGATGATGCTGTCACTTACCGTCATGTAATGTCGTCAGATGATCGAAACGAATTGATTTGGACCACGTACCTGTATGGTGCAAGAAGTGGCAATAGGCTCTAAATCAAGAGAAGTGTGAAGTCGTCCACACGAGCACTAAAAAGAATGCGCTTAATTTCAGTTACATAATAAATCACACAAATCTAAAGGCTGTAAACTTAACTTACTATTAGGAGATTATAATTACGAATAACTTAAATTCGAACGATCAGGCTGATAACGTCATGGAAAGCAAACCAAAGAATTCGATTTATTGGCAGAACACTTAGAAAATGTAACAGGTTTATTAAAGAGACTGCTTACACTAGCTTGTCCTCCCTGTTCTGGAAAAATAGTGCTGTGCGTTGTGGGATCCGCATCGGATAGGATGGACGAAGAACATCGGAAAAGTTCAAAGAAGGGCAGCTCGTTTTATATTATCGCGAAATAGGGGAGAGAGTGCTACGGATATGATACAGGAACTGGGGTGACAATGATTAAAACAAAGGTGTTTCCTGCTCCGACAGAACCTTCTCCCGGATTTTAAATCACCACCTTTCTCCTCAGAGAGTGAAAATATATTGTTGGCACCTACCTACATAGGGAGAAATTATCATCATAATAAATTAAGAGAAACCAGACCCCGCATGGAAAGATTTAAGTGTTAGTATCTCCCGCGCCCTCTTCGAGAGTGGAACGGTAGATAAGTAGATCAAAGGTAGTTCGATGAGCTCCCTGCCAAGCACTTAATTGTGAACTGCAGACTAATCAGATGTAGATGTAGACTAACCAGTGGTAGCTGTTTTTGCATTTTCTTAAACATTTTGTCTTGCGGGACCTGAGGGCGGCGGGGATGTCCTAAAATCTTCAAATGTGCCCTTAAATTTTCTGTTCCCATTCCACTCTTCAAGATGTCATAACGGCCTGTGTCTTTCCGTGAATTCTCACTGCTAGCTACATCGTTCACATAGGAGTTCTTCCAGCACTCCCAAAACAGCACGCATCTTCTAGATCACACACAGCTCGCTAAATACGGTCTCATTTGTCCCCGCACAGCCTAGAGGTGCACGGTGCATTGTGAGTTTTACTGCCTCTGGCGCCATGTCTAGTTGCCTCAAAGCACTATCCAGTTCGACCAGCCGGGGGGACCCTTGCACGTGTGCTTTGGGGGGGGGGGGGGGTTGCGAATTCTGCACGCCCTCACCTCAAGCCAATCGCAAGGTTATTTTATAGAGGCTTCTTATTTACTAGTGTATGCAGTTCCTTGTAGGAAATTGTAATCTACATAGTTAAGAACTGCCAATCATTGGCACTGATTTCATTTATGGGTGGAGATTAATTTATTCCAATTCGAATCGTCTTTTTATTTCGGTTTTTGTCATTCATTATGGAACAGTCGCAAAAGGACGTTCTCACCCAAATAATAAAGGGAAAAATGTTCATCGCTTACTACACTCTCACTGTGTATGCAGTAAAACTTCGCCATCATGCATGACGTTTTAATTTATTACTTCTTTACTAGTATGTCTATTCGGAACACATTTTGCAGAAAATCTCCATATGCCACTGAATGTACCTGTGACATCAAATCATTTTAAGACACATGGTTCAAGACATGTGACATCTTACACATTGACATGCATGGAAAATTATTTTTTTTAAAGAACAGGGAGCAAATTACCCAGAACTTCAAACACAGTTTCAGACTTTTTCTAAAAATTTTCTCGATTACGTGCTTCATGTCAAAATCACTGATGGAAAAACATCGCAGCACCAAAAAGGAGCCAGCCGCTGTGGCCGAGCGCTTCTAGACGCTTCAGTCCGGAATCGCAATGCTGCTATGGTCGCAAGCTCGAATCCTGCTCAGTCATGGATGCGTGTGATGTCCTTAGGTTAGTTCTAAGTCTAGGGGACTGGGGACCTCAGATGTTAAGTGCCATAATGTTTAGAGCCATTTGAACCAGTTTAAACCAAGAAGGATTTGTACGACAAACACGAAAGTTGGTAGGCGTGTTTCTATATCTGAAAGATGACACCTATTCAATTTTCACGCCAGTCGCATAAGAGCGCTGCTAGTAGCGGCTCTATGGAGATGCAGATCAGATTTGTTTTAAATACGCGCTGTACCGGTCGTGAGCGTCAGTTACCTTTGAAATTGGACTTGGTGAGTTGATTTTATTCAAGAATGCCTTTGAAGGAGACGAAGAGGCCATTGTCAACATCTCCCTGAGTTTATATGGGCAGTGTAATAGAGCTACGGGAAGCTGGATCTTCCTTCTGCGATATTGCAGAAGACTTTGCAGGAATGTAGCCACTGTACAGGATTGATGGCAGCGGTGGTCACGAGAAAGTACGTCCGCAAGAAGGACGAGTACTGCACGGCCACGTGGCATTACCGAGAGGGAAGACCATCGTGTTCGGCGTATGGCTCTGGAGCATCGTACTGCATCTGCAGCAGTAATCTGAGCAGCAGTTGGCACCACTGTGACACAACAGTCTGTTACAAATCACTTATTACAAGGACAACTCCGAGCCGGACGCCTGGTGCCATGCCCAAACCACCGCGAGAGTTCACTAGAGGGCGGGATGCAAGTTAGTTGTGTTTTTTGATGAAAGTTGGTTCTGCCTCGGTACCAGTGATGGCCGTGTGTTGTTTAGAAGGAAGCCAGTTGAGGGCCTGCAACCAACGTGTCTGCATGCTAGACACACTGGCCCTTTCACCTGGAGTTATGATCTGGGACGGGATTTCGTATCATAGAAGGAATAGGGCTAGCCGGCCGGGGTGGCCGAGCGGTTCTAGGCGCTACAGTCTGGAACTGCGCGATCGCTACGATCGCAGGTTCGAATCCTGCCTCGGGCATGGATGTGTGTGATGTCCTTAGGTTAGTTAGGTTTAAGCAGTTCTAAGTTCTAGGGGACTGATGACCTCAGAAGTTAAGTCCCATAGCGCTCAGAGCCATTTTTTTGAGTAGGTTTATCCCACATAACCTGAATGCAAATTTGTAAGTCCGGTGTTTCTCTCTGTAGTGCTATTTCACGGACAAAATTCCAGGGGGTGTTTTCCAACAGGATAACACTCGACCTCATACCGTTGCTGAAACGCAACATACTCTGCAGAGTATCGACATATTGCCTTGGCCAGCTCGATCAGCAGCTGTGTCTTCAGAGGAGCAAATGTGGAACATCATCGAAAGACAACTCCAGCGACATCCACAAACAGCATTAACCGTCCCCGTATTGACCGACAAAGTGCTAGAGGTATTGAACTCCATCCCGTATACCGACATCAGGCACCTGTACAACACAATCCATGCTCATTTGCATGCTTGCATTCACCTTTCTGGGGGTTACACCGGTTATTAATGTACCAGTATTTCACATTGTAATGGCATATCTCGCAGCTCCATTTAATATGTTGTAAGACGTGTATACTTCTATTGTCTATTGTCAAACCACAATTTATGAAAGATGTTTATATTTTATTAATAAGAATAAGTAGGAATAATTAATATTTGTCATGTTGGAAATAAATGTGGTAGCAGGGAATGTCTGCACCAAAGTATTGTTGCCAAGAGAGACTGCACATTGATATAATTTTAAAAAGGGCGGGAGAGATAGCGTATGGATATATTTTAAGAAAAGAGCGGGAAAGACCGCGCATTGATACATTTTTTAATGGTAGCAGGGATTGTCTGCACCAGAAAGCATTGTTGGTAAGAGAGACCGCACTTAAGCGTTCGTAGGGAGTCAGTAGTGAGATGTGAAGCGAGTCGGTAGCAGGTCTGAAGCGAGACGTTGAGAGGAGCAGTGTGCCTGGCAGCCACCAGCTATGGTTTACAAGAGATTATAAACGGATGTACAGAGACATCAGAAAACTATTATAATAAGAGGAACTAACATTATTGAATTACTTTTTTGAGAAACTCAAGACTACTGAAGGTATGTTTGAGCATTGTTAGTTGTAAGATTATTGTAAAAAGTAAGTCGCATTTGAACGTTTGTAAAATTATTTCATTACCAGTAGTAAATATTTGAAGAAACGTCTTCAGAATATAATTAATTTTTGCGAGCAATGTTGCATTACTGATTATCATCCAGCCCAAAAACCATCAACGTAAAACTCTGCAAAAATTTTATTGTTGTCAAGAAAAAGTGTAACTATGAATTACGTAACTTCAGTCAAATTAATTGAAGAATAACGTCAGCTTTGCTATTAAAGAATAATGTCAGCTTTGGTAATAAATACAGCCACTTTTTATGACAGCCCACTAGCATTTAACAGAGTATAGTAAACCAGAGTAAGTATATTCATGTCGCAGTTCGATGTAGCAGTCAGATGGCGATCCAGTAACAGTAAAAAAGGTAAGGAACAGTTTTGGTTTATTTGCGGATAACTGGTGTTCCACGGCGACGACACATTCTATGTTTCGTCGAAATAATCAGAAAATCACTTTTAATAAGCAGCAATTAAACTTGTATTCGAAGATTGAGAAAGAGAATAAACTTCAAAGGTAAGATTTCATTCGTTATTATTAAGCAAGAGATAGAGATCCTAAGGAAAGGTTTCATAGGTTATTGTAGAAGGGAAAATAGCGTAACAAATAAAAGAGATATAGAGGAGACGGGAAGGTTACAATGTTACCTAGACAAATGTATTTCCGAAATTTCATTACTCTACTGTAATAATTTTTTGGTACTGCGACTTTTTCTGTTGGTGCATTTAACACTTTAACTTGTTTGTGTAGACTCAGACGTTTGAAGCTGTTTTATACATGGGAGTATCGGGAGTGGAGGTTTACAAGTAGGAAATAACAGCAGACAGCACTGAGAAAAACGTTCGTACCGGTTCGAGACTGAGGTTGTGCCTAATGAATTCCGCGGCGATGTGGTGGGCATGACAACTAGCCGGTGCTGGGAAGGAAGCTGGCGACGCCGTGTTCCCCTGTAGTGACGCGCACCGACGCGCCGGAGGAAGTTAACGGTTTAATAAGCGACGCCCTCCCCTTACGCGAGCGCGCGCCGCCGTACCCAGCCGCTGACACAATCGTCCATTGTTTCCCAGCGTGTCGATGCACGAGACGAGAGAAAGAGAGAAGCTTTTTCCCGTTGCTGCCCGCATCCTGGCGGTCGGTCCCGTGCCTCTCTTTCTCCGTGCTGCTCGGCGGATGAAGAAGTGGAGGGTCTCCAGAGATTACTAAGCGAGTAACGGCAGTTTTATCTGAGCAGCTGTGCGTGTGCCGCTGCAGGCGAATCGAAATGCGGCGAGCGCTCGTATCGGCGGGGCTTCTTGCGTAACGCCTCCCGGCCGAGGCGGCAAAGAAACCGACGTCGAGCTGTCTGCGGCCGCGCCCTCTAGCGGCGCAGGGTCGCCGCAGCCGCCCGTACGTGCCCGACGCGTGCTCGCTTATCGGTCGCCGCTGGTCGCCGCTACAAAGGTCCGGACTCGGGCCAGAGTCTCACTCGTTTTTTATTACACGTGCGACTGCGCACTGCTCTCCTCGCAGCTGTCGTAACAGATACGTACTCGTCTGTCAGCTCCATTTCTTTTTCTCCTATTTTTAAGAGTAGAGGCTGTGTCGGACTGGTAATAAACGTCACGTAGAACTGACGTACTTCATAAAATTAACTAGAGTTACCTCATTTTCATTCGTTTGGCAACAGTATGAAAACCAGCAATCGGGAAGTCCCACTGAAAAAAACATTAGTCACCCTCTTTAAAACCCACATTTCTCGCTACGAGCCATAATAGATAGACATATTGAGATTTGAAACTTCTTGGCAGATTAAAACTGTGTGCCCGACCGAGACTCGAACTCGGGACCTTTGCCTTTCGCGGGCAAGTGCTGTACCAACTTAGCTACCCAAGCACGACTCACGCCCCGTCTTCACAACTTTACTTTTGCCAGTACCTCGTCTCCTACCTTCCAAACTTTACAGAAGCTCTCCTGCGAACCTTGCAGAACTAGCACTCCTGAAAGAAAGGACATTGCGGAGACATGGCTTAGCCACAGCCTAGGCGATGTTTCCAGAATGAGATTTTCACTCTGCATCGGAGTGTGCGCTGTTATGAGACTTGCCCGCGAAAGACAAAGTTCCGGAGCTCGAGTCTCGGTCCGGCACACAGTTTTAATCTGCCAGGAAGTTTCATATCAGCGCACACTCCGCTGCAGAGTGAAAATCTCATTCTGGATATTGAGATTTTTCTGCAAAATTTCGGGAGAACAGCAGGATGTCTGTAATTTGCTGGTAAAACATTTCGGTGCAGAGTCTTCTGGCCATATCGCGCGGGATTAGCCGAGCGGTCCAGGGCGCTGCAGTCTTGGACTGTGCGGCTGATCCCGGCGGAGGTTCGAGTCCTCCCTCGGGCATGGCTGTGTGTGTTTGTCCTTAGGATAATTTAGGTTAAGTAGTGTGTAAGCTTAGGGACTGATGACCTTAGCAGTTAAGTTCCATAAGATTTCACACACATTTGAACATTTCATTCTGGCCATATTCAAGCGAATACTGACTAGTAATACACTAAGCTCCCTTATTCAAGATCCCGCCGGCACTTGCCTGGAGTCCTAATTAACAGTGCGCATGCGTTGCTTGAGCGCATGCGCTTCTGCTCCGTCCGTCCCGAGCACGGGGTCCCAGGTTCGATTCCCGGCGGGGCCAGGGATTTTCACCTGCCTCGAGATGACTGGGTATTGCTGTTGTCCTCTTCATTTCATCACCATTCCTGAAAGTGGCGCGATTGGACTGAACAAAGGTTGGGAATTTTTACGGGCGCTGATAACCTCGCAGCTGAACCACGAACCAAAAATCATCATCTAAGTCTGTGCGTTGCTCTGCACTTCCCCAAGGGTGAAAGCTCGCCTCTTCGATGTCTTCGCACGGTACGATCGCAGGACGACGCCGATTACGCAGAGGACAAAGTTGTTCTGTAATCGGGTCCTGTGCGAATTTAATAGAAACCGCAATCTCTATTCATATTGGATCCAGACAATCGTATTTCCCTGATCCATTGAGCTCCAAAAGTTTGACGTATGGGCGAAAATTTTTGTTTCATTATATTTCGTCGAATGGTCAGTGGAAATACAGTGTTCAGCGATAGCGGACTTAAGCTAGGAGAATACGAGTAGATGCCTCTGATGTTCTATAAATACGATCCTGCATTGAGCGTGTCATTTGCCCTATTCACACGGTATCATGTAAACGCCCGCTTTGCACAAATCTAAGTCCTCTTCAGTAGATCGCGAAAGCGCTGATATTTTGGAAGGAGGTTGAAAAATTACTTTAACTTTACGTCTTCTTAATATTCTGCCTGTTTTAGCTGAAACATTTCCAATATTTGCTAGACAAGCAGTAGTTTTGAAGGCATCATCCTCTTTTTTGTTCTGTCTTTTGGGCGAATATCCGTTTTTCTTGAACACAGTTTGCAGGTGTTCCAGTTCCGTTTGGAGGCTATCGGAATCTGAGATGGTACAGGCTCGATGGATCAAGGTCAAGTTATATGTTTCGTACATCCTTTGGACGGTCCTTTTATAGAAATATGTGGAACGAGTCAGTTTATAGGATACGTATACATTAATGAATGTCTTGAAAGACATCATGTTTACGCCAGTGACTGTTACACTTTTTACTTCCACTACTGCAATTTCGGCCTTAGGCCATTATCAAGTGCAGACGTTTTGGCTTTAAGTCATGTCTGCTTTATACATCTGCACTTGATAACGACCTAAGGCCGAAATTGCAATAGTGGAAATCAAAAGTTTGACAGTCACTGACGTAAACATGATGTCTTTCAAGAAGTGCAAACGTTTTGGCTTTAAGACATTTCTACTTTATACATCTGCACTTGATAAATTGCAATAGTGGAAATAAAAAGTTTAACAGTCACTGACGTAAACATTATGTCTTTCAAGAAATTTCACATGACTTTGAATCCCAGTTATGAAAAGTTAATTAATGAATGTAGTATATTTTTAGTCCTACTCATGCAGCTACACGTTTAACATTTTTAAACAGAAGTTTGTTAACGAAATATAAGGAGTTCTCTAGAAAAAATGATTTTAAGTTGGATTTGAAACTTGCTTTACTGCCTTCAGCCATTTTATGGTAATGGACAAACGATCATAAACTTTTGATCCTGCAAGTTGGACTTTTTTCAGAGCTTCAATATTGGTAATAAGGCTGGTTTTTCCCTCTAGTATTGTAGGTGCGGACATAACTCTTCTTCTCAAGTTGTTATGGATTATTTGTATAGAATTGCTTTAGCTAATACATATATTGTGACGTAGCAGTTAAAATCTCTAGCTCCTCGAAAAGGTACCTATATGACGTCCGAGGGCGAACACCACGTATTATTCTCATTGCTCGCTTTTGTGCAATCAGTACTTTCTTTCTGAATGGTGAGTTACGCCTGAAAATTATTCTGTAAGATAACATTGAGTGGAATATTTCCACTCAATGTCAGGAAGTGTATTCGTTTACTTGTAAAATTAACAGTTATACGAATAGAAAAAGTTGCTGAACTTGTCCAAGGAGCTCAGTATCATGCTTCTTCGAGTTCAACTTTTCTTTATTTTGTACACCCAAAACTTTAGAATATTCTGCTCTATTTACTGACTGCTGCTCACGTACTATATCAGTTATTGGTATGACTCTGTGGTACTGAACCGAATATAGCGTGTCTTTCTCTTGTTTCCATTGAGGGAGAGCCCATTTTCTGAGAACCACTTTAAAATTCTTTGTAAAACATCAGTTACAATCTCTGCTCCTTGCTTTTTCTCCGGGGGGATTTGTTGCAACACTGATATTGTCTGCAAGCAGTACCAAGTCCATGAAATGGAGATATAGAATGATCAGATGTGACTCTGGCCCAGATGGAAACCACCAACAGCTATTCCTGTAACATGAAAATTAATAAAGCTAAAACAAAAATATTAGTGGTGTGTGTTGCTCAGTGCTTACTTAGCAATAAAGGACTGTAAACTATCGAATGTTCCGCCCACTTCGGGAATAAAGCTGCATCAGAAGGGAGTTCCAAGTGTACTGCAAAGGCTTGCTTATAATAGGTAAAGAAGTCTTTTCATATCAAGCCGTGCAGACAGACACCTCGGGAAAGAACTGATAAAGACGTCTGTTTGGAGTGTGCCGTTGTAGGGCAGTGAAACATGCAGAAGCAAAAAGCACAAAAAATAGTAGTCTTCGAGATGTGGTGGTATAACAGAACGCAAAAGACTGCCTGAGTAGAGAGGGTGTGTATTGTGATCAGGTGAGACTAAAGTCATCTGGCCACGACATTGGGTTCTTTGATTGCTCTGGAAGAACGTCATGACACTGGAACACATGAAATTTTAGTTCGCTTTATTACATAAGTGAATAAAAGATCAACAACCAGATGGGCTACCCACGGGCGCATCCACATCTGGCACAACAGAACACATTTTTGTACACCACCTAGAACAGAAAATATTCAGCAGCCAGGAACTCTGCCTAAAAGACGTAGTATACTACAAAAGATATGTAGATAAGACCTTAATTTTACTCAGAGGTGACACCAAAGACATCAATAACATCATAAATTGGTTTAATAATGTGCACAAGAAAATAAAGTTCACAGCTGAGCACCAAAAAAAGTATTAATTTGTAGATTTGTTAAAAGAAAACAAAAACAACAAGCACAAGTACGAGATATACAGAAAAAAGACAATCTTCGGCAACATAATCCCTGCCACATCATGTCAGCCAAATTTACATAAAAAAGCCGCATACAAACCGATGATACACAGAGAAAATAAAATTTCAATGAATAAAGAGGACACGGAGAAAGAATTAGACATAATTAAGCAAATTTCTGTGGCCAGTGACTGTGCAAGCTCGAAGATAGACAATATGAAGAGACAAATAAGAAAAGAAAGAAGAAATTCCTGATTCTTTAGAAGGAACCAATAACACAATCAAATGTATGGCTTGCATACCTCGTATAGGTAACATTTCGCAAAAACTAGGGAAATTATTTAGGTCACATAAAGAGAAAGTAGCTTTTCCACAAACAACAAATTACAGCAGAAACCAGTCCACACTCAAAACAATAAAAAGGATAAATATTCAGACTCAGGAATATACAAAATAACTTACTCTAGCTACTACATAGAAACAACTGGCAGGAATTATCAAATTACACACGCTGAACACATCAACCGTTACATACATTAGCAATTTACAATATCAGCAATAGTAACACACATAAAAAACACTGGGCACGCATTTAGAAAATATAGAAAAAGATCTTAAGATACTCCACCACTTCCAAAAATCTCTTACAATGGATTTAATGGAGGAGCCTGAAATTTTCGCACACCACAAAAAGCAAGGACAAAAAATTCACAATGACAAAGTAGATAGTGAATAATAAATGAAAAGCACCAGTTTGCTTTTGTTCTCAAAAAGAAATGAAAACTGGTGCTTTTCATTTATTATAGTGTTGTTCTACCAAGAACCGACAAAGATTCTATTAATAAGATAGTGAATAAGTTAATTTCTTTAAATGTTCCTGCTGATAACTGTAACAATGTTCATAAATAAGTATATTACCTCATTAGAAAAGAAAAGAAAATGTAATCGATAATTTAGTAGTCAATAGTCGTAAAAATACATTTTACAATTGACAACCTTATAAAATCCAAAATCTCTGTAACACCTCAGACAGTACAACACTTTGTAAACCATAGTGCTGTAAAATCTTTGAAGCGTGTTTTGTAAACAGTGTAAGTGACGATTTGCGTCTATGTGATATTCTGTGTAATGGAGGAGACACAATACGTTTAAGTAGACTAACGAAAATACCATTTCCAAATATTAGCAATTAAACAAACTGGAGGATTTATTTTGTTCGATTTTCCGATTGCAGTCTAACCGTATAAAAGACGCAAGGGAGGCAGAAAATCACATATGCAAACATCACCAAACATATTCACGCAAATAGAATAAGAATAAATTCTCGAAACGCGTTTGCTAAGCATCAAAACATAAGCAACTGCTGAAGTTATCAGTATTTAAATCATAATTGACACAGCTGCAAACATTCCTGAAACACACTTCTTTGCCACAGGAGAACTGGGTAATTTACAACTGTCACTGACTAGCAAGGCAACACTTGATGCACTAATGGACAGACTGCTCCCTTGAGGTAGAACGTTCAACATTGACAAAAGCATATGTCCATCTGAAATTTGTCACGTCCTACTGGATGATGTCGTCTGCTGTAGCTGAGGTCTCGAACTGGGACTGATCTCTGGCGTGCTCGACATAATATCGACCTCAACGTGATGGCGCTACAGGGCTGATACGACAGGCGTGGTCTTCGGGAGCGCCTACCATACGCCGTTGCAGACTACAGCGATCTCTCGCTAATGTCTGTGGTATCGATTCGTGTTGCCGACTTTGGTGTGGCAACGCGATCTCTGTCAAATACCACAGTATCAAATGAATAGGTGCTCCACAGGATGAAGAGAAGACGTGTCTTTGGAAGCTTATCCAACTAAGAAGGAAAACATGGGTCGGCTATCTGCTGCGACACACTGGTGTCATTGAAAGTTTCACTGGAGGTACAGTAGAGGGAAGATAGAAGCATGACGGACGCAGAAAGGAAATATCGCTTTTGGAGATGCCCATGACCACGCTGTGATTGAAGGTGATCGACTTACTAGTGTATCGACTGTCGAATTTATCTACACGGAATTTGTAACCATGTAACACGGCCTGAGAACACTGGTCGTTGAAGTAGCCTCAGCGACAGGTGCCAGAGAACTAGTTTTAAACCCGACATGAATTGCCGCTGTCGGTGTATGCACGTGTATCTGAACTAGTATCTGAGCAAACATTACCAAGGGAACTGCGTGTAATCGGCATTTTAAGTACTTACCTCACAAACGGGTACTTCCTTGGTGGCAGAGGCTGTTGGTCGCCGAGGAGCCAAACAACTCAGAAAGTGGACAGTATCTGATTGGAGGCTGAAGTGTGGTTTTGCCTCTCTGCAAATGAATGCGTCGAATGCAACGACGACCCAGTTGCGCTTCTAAAATGCAGCGTAGTTGGGGCTGAGTTGGTTGTGTGACATTTTAGATTTTTTTTTCGTACGATGACCAGACCCAGTCATTCACGTTACTCTGAACATGAACCAGTGTGTTTCCTTCCACATTCTCGGTGATCAAGTGCTCTCCTAGCCCCTACATCTTCGTAATGAATAAACTGTAGCCACTCGTACGTTTAAGCGTCTACATCTACGAGATTACTCTACTATTCACAATAAAGTGCCTGGCACAGCGTTCAATGAACCACCTTGAAGCTGCCTCTCTAACGTTCCCCTCTCGCACGGCGCGCGGGAAAAACGAGCACTTAAACCTTTCTGTGCGAGCTCTGATTTCTCTTATTTCATCGCGATGATCATTTCTCCCTATGCAGGTAAGTACCAACACAATGTTTTCGCAATCGGAGAGAAAACTGGTGACTGAACTTTCATGAGAAGACCACGTCGCAACTAAAAACGCCTTTGTTTTAATGATTGCCACTCCAATTCACGTGTCATGTCTGTGGCACTGTCTCCCTGTTTCCCGATAATACAAAACGAGCTGCCCTTCTTTGAACTTTTTCGATGTCATCCGCCAGTCCCACCTGATGCGGATCCTACACCGCACAGCAATACTCCAGGATAGGGCGGACAAGCATGGTGCAAGCAATGTCTTTAGTAGACCTTTGCACCTCTCTTCTGCCAATGAATTGCAGTCCTCGGTTTGCTGTACCCGGAACATTATCTACGTGATCGTTACAATTTCGATTATTTGTTATAGCAATTCCTAAGGACACTACTGCCCTTTAAAATTGCAACACCAAGAAGAAATGGCGGTGATAAACTGGTATTCATTGGACAAATGTATTATACTAGAACTGACATCTGATTACATTTTCACGCAATTTGGGTGAATAGATCCTGAGAAAACAGTGCCCAGAACAACCACCTCTGGCCGTAATAACGTCCTACATACGCCTGGGCATTGAGTCAAACAGAGCTTGGATGGCGTGTACAGGTACAGCTGCCCATGCAGCTTCAACACGATACCACAGTTCATCAAGAGTAGTGACTGGCGTATTGTGACGAGCCAGTTGCTCGGCCACCATTGACCAGACGTTTTCAATAAGTGAGACATCTGGAGAATGTGCTGGCCAGGACAGCAGTCGAACATTTTCTGTATCCAGAAAGGCCCGTACAGGACCTGCAACATGCGGTCGTGCATTATCCTACTGAAATGTAGGGTTTCGCAGGAATCGAATGAAGGGTAGAGCCACGGATCGTAACACATCTGAAATGTAACGTCCACTGTTCAAAGTGCCGTTAATGCGAACAAGAGGTGACCGAGACGTGTAACCAATGGCACCCCATACCATCACGCCGGGTGATACGCCAGTATGGCGATGACGAATACACGCTTCCAATGTGCGTTCACCGCGATGTCGCAAAACACGGTTGCGACCATCATGATGCTAGATCAGAACCTAGATTCATCCGAAAAAATGACGTTTTGCCATTCGTGCACCCAGGTTCGTCGTTGAGTACAACATCGCAGGCGCTCCTGTCTGTGATGCAGCGTCAAGGGTAACCGCAGCCATGGTCTCCGAGGTGATAGTCCATGCTGCTGCAAACGTTATCGAACTGTTCGTGCAGATGGTTGTTGTCTTGTAAACGTCCCCATCAGTTGACTCAGGGATCGAGAAGTGGCTGCACGATCCGTTACAGCCATGCGGATAAGATGCCTGTCATCTCGACTGCTAGTGATACGAGGCCGTTGGGATCCAGCACGGCGTTCCGTATCGCCCTCCTGAACCCACCGACTCCATATGCTGCTAACAATTATTGGATCTCGACCACCGCGAGCATCAATGTCGCGATACGATAAACCGCAATCGCGATAGGCTACAATCCGACCTTTATCAAAGTCGGAAACGTGATGGTACGCATTTCTCCTCCTTACACGAGGCATCACAACAACGTTTCACCAGGCAACGCAGGTCAACTGCTGTTTGTGTATGAGAAATCGGTTGGAAATTTTCCTCATGTCAGCACGTTGTAGGTGTCGCCAACCTTTTGTGAATGCTCTGAAAAGCTTATCATTTGCATATCACAGCATCTTCTTCCTGCCGGTTAAATTTTGCGTCTGTAGCACGTCATCTTCGTGGTGTAGCAATTTTAATGGCTAGTACTGTATTTGGTTGAATTTACAGTCTTCAGATTTGTGTGACTTATCGCGTAATCGAAATTTAGCGGATGACAACAACGATGTCGAGAGGGCTGGAAAACGCCTACAGGCCTCCCTAAGTTCCTCACCTCGCAGCTGAATCATCAGTAAGGAAATTCTCATAAGGGTATTTTATCGTCGATGTCTGCTAACGCACTTCACGTGAGCGTTTTACTTTTCATGTGCTCGTTAAAAGACATTGCTGCTGCGCCTATGGAGTCGGAATATCTGTTCAGTTTGGTTACATTTGTTGTAGTATTGTTGGGGGCAGTCAACTGAAAACCGAACACCCACATCAATTGGATCATCGAATTGTTCCATTCAAAAGTACGCACCACCGGGAGGCTGACTAATCGATTAACTCCTTGTACGTAGAACGCGGTCGGCCGTAACCAGACCACAGCCGCATCCACTCTTGCAGTTCCCCGTCCGACTGGAATCCTTGTCAGCGTTTGCCTTTCCTTAGCTCGCCAATCACACGGCCAAAGATCCGGGCTGCACGGAGGATGTTGCAGTGTTTACTAAGCAACAAGCTGAAGCGTAGCCTTCGTCTGATTGGCGGTGTGGGGGCGGATGCTATCGTGCGACAGGGTAATTCCGTCTGACAGCATACCGACAGCCCGAGGGCAGTCAGCAAAGCCAACAGAGGAAATATTCCATATCTCCCCCTCCAACGAAATTAAAAGCTGTTCGCCAGAGTTCCGATAAGGTTCAATACTCAGCGCTAAGAAAACGTTTTACAGAAACTGCGATGCTGCATAGTCAAAATGCCCAGAAATGCTGTCGCACAGAATTATCCAGGTGCATGATAACGCCCGCCCCCACAGCGCCAATTGGACGACGTTTAAGCTTCGGCGGTTTGGTTGGGAAACACTGCAACATCCTCTATCACCGTGTGATTTCCACATCTGCGACAACCTGAAGAAAGACATGCGTGGGCGTCGGTTTCAGTGGGATGAGAAAGTGTAAGAGTGGATCAGTCAGCGGCTGACTGCGTTCTACGAAACAGGAACTGATCATCTCATCTTCCAGTGGGATAAATATAGTAATGCGTGCGGTGATTGCATTTAAACGGAACCGTTCCGTGGTCCTAGCAACCGGCGCCATTGATAGCTAACTGAAAAAGCCACTGCCTGGATCAATGTAGTCGACATACAAGTCATCTTCGGTTACAGGGCTGCAAGAAGTCGTTCGTCTAAGAAAGTAATACAAACGTAACAAGCATACAATTACACAGCGCTTCTTTCATAGACAAACTGATACTGCAGTACTAGATCTAAAGATGATCTATATGTCAAACTGAAATCAGTTATGAAACATAAATACTATGCTGTTCTTCAGTAAGTACCAAAATATTATGGGCGCTTGATTAGCTCCTTCAGTTACAACACACTATCGCACGGAAACGATACGGATAAACAGCTCTTTTATCACAAAATCTGTTATTAAAATTTGAAGAGATATTACGCTCAAAGCTAAACAGTCACATGCTTCTCACGTCATCTGTGTAGGCTGACGTGGGTTTCCGCACCCTGTGGAATAGGAAGGAATATATTTTCTTGGAGATCTGGTCTGCCTGTACAGATAAAGGGAAACTGTACGTTTTGTGCCATGCGCGTTTCGCTTTTTTTTTTTAATATTTAATGTATGAAGCATTTTCAGTGGCTTATCTTAGGTATACAATAATTTGATTATAATGTATAATTTACAATTAAATCAATATAATGAAGTGAATACCCTTAGCTGCATACAGTCGTTGCTACAGTCAACGGGGAGAGTTGGAAATGTGTTCTCCAACCGGGTCTCGAACCCAGGACCTCCTGCTTACACGGCGGGCGTACTTTCCATCTGAACCACCGAAGACACAAAAAATAGTGCGACTGCAGGGACTTATTTCTGGCACGCCTCCCGTGAGACCCACATTCCCAACTTATTGTCCTGCACTATATTCATAGTGTCCCTACCCATTACACTCATTACTCGAGGCTTTACCGATTCCGGTGAGAGTTCGTGCAATGTGTGGGCATCCGCACAGAAGATGGTCAAATGGCCGTTGAGCCTTAACTATATCTATATAAAGATGGTATCTGTTAAGGCTCAACGGCCATTTCACCATCATCTGTGCGGATGCACACACAATGCCCGAAATCTTACGGGAATCGGTAAAGCCTCGAGTAATGAGTGTAATGGGTAGGGACACTATGAATATAGTGCAGGACAATAAGTTGGGAATGTGGGTCTCACGGGAGGCGTGCCAGAGATAAGTCCCTGCGGTCGCACTATTCTTCGTGTTCTCGGTGGCTCAGATGGATGCCGGCACGGTAGCTCAGCGTGTTCGGTCAGAGGGTTAGCACCTCTCTGTAATAAAAAAACCTGAGCTAATCGATCAACAACGAACGTAAATAGATGTCTTACGACGTCCGCCCCGAGCAGGTGGAAAGAACGAAAGAAATGCCGGCCGCGGTGGTCTCGCCGTTCTAGGCGCGCAGACCGGAACCGTGCGACTGCTACGGTCGCAGGTTCGAATCCTGCCTCGGGCATGGATGTGTGTGATGTCCTTAGGTTAGTTAGGTTTAAGTAGTTCTAAGTTCTAGGGGACTGATGACCACAGCTGTTAAGTCCCATAGTGCTCAGAGCCATTTTTATGCCGGCACGGTAGCTCAGCGTGTTCGGTCAGAGGGTTAGCAGCCCTCTGTAATAAAAAAAAAAAACTGAGTTAATCGATCAACAACGAACTTAAACGGATGTCTTACGACGTCCGCCCAGAGCAGATGCAACGAACGAAAGCGAACAAAATGAGATTTTTAAAAAAATGGATAGAGCGTCTGCCATGTAAGCAGGAGTCCGGGTTCGAGTCCCAGTGGGAGAACACGTTTCAACTGTCCCCGTCGACAAATATCAACGCCTGTATGCAGCTAAGGGTATTCATTTCATTGTACTGATTTAATTCTAAATCAATCATACGAGCTGCACGGTCACCGATGTCCGAAAGAACAGATACCATCTTCATATATAATGTATAATGATTATAGATAGGTTGCTATATTATAGTACCTTATTTTTGGATAAGAAGCAACTTTCTGAAACCCAAATTTCGTAAGGTTAACTTACTATCTCGTTTTAGATATGATTTCGTGATCTTATTATTCCATATATGTCATCCTGGAGTTATACTGAATCGATTTGTGTACATCAGGGTGCCCGATTTTCGGCGTTTTTGAACACATTTCAACAGAACACATTCAGTCAGCGTTGGTTGAGTGTGTTTACTGTACTGCCGAATACGAGTCCACTGTGCTAACCACTCCGCCGCCTCGCTGGGTGGTTTACTGTATACAGTGTTGCCAACTGTCTCTGTTTTTCGTTCGTCTATTGTTTGCGTTGTTATATCTGTGTGTAGTTTGATATTCGATCGTTTGTTTTGTGTGTGTGTGTGTGTGTGTGTGTGTGTGTGTGTGTGTGGTGGGTCCCTCTCTCGAAATCATTATACACTTAAAACAAACGTTTATTGCAGGCCGCTGAAAATGATTCATAAATAAAAAGAATTGAAACACGTATAACGCAAAGCAAACAGCCTTTCATTTACTTGCATAGACAGGCCACACCTCCATTAATATACAAGCAATGGAAAGCATAAAAAATGATAATAAAGTTTCTCTTATCATATTCGCGACACCACTTACAAGACGTATTAGGATCGATGTACACTACGGTAAATAATTTTTGTCCATAAGTGGGAGAAGGTCACGCAAAAGAAGTAATCTGTGAATTGAAGAAATCAGGAATTCTATACGTGAGACCTTGGGATGTTCACACCTCTTGCCAAATAAAACAGTGTGCCGTACCGGATTTCAAAAAATGGTTCAAATGGCTCTGAGAACTATGGGACTTAACATCTGAGGTCATCAGTCGCCCAGAACTTAGAACTAATTAAACCTAACTAATCTAAGGACATCACACACATCCATGCCCGAGGCAGGGCTCGAAGCTGCGGCCGTATCAGTCGAGCGGTTCCGGACTGATGCGCCTAGAACCGTTCGGTCGCCGCGGCCGGCTACCGGATTTCTAATCGAGAACTTCGCGTTTCGCTGGCAACGGTTTTGTCGTCTGAACTACTCACGACTCTCTCTTACAGCTTCACTTTTGGAAATAACTGTGTCCACAAGATTCAAAACAGAGCGGAACTCGATTGCAGGGTGAAAGATTCAGTCTGGAAACGTGCGACAGCGTGTGTTGCAGATAAAGAGCCACAGGTCGTAGAATTTCATCAGCGATGCAGCGTTGGAGGATTTGATGAGGGGGGGGGGGGAGGGGGGGGGGGAGGAGAACAAACAGCGAAGTCATCGGTCCCATCGTGTTAGCGTAGGATGGGGAAGGGAGTCGGCTGTGCCCTTTGAAAGGAATCATCCCTGCATTTGCCTTAAGTTATTTAGGGAAATCGCAACCCAACGTTGCTTCGAGTGCTATTGAAAGTACTGACGACAGGATCGCACCTTTTGCCTCTGACGACGGCCACTACGCCGACCTGGCAAAGGCCTCCCACACAGCACGTCACTGCCTTTGGTGGATGTGTTGCACAAAGACTCATACGGCGGCCATTATCAGTGAGAAAGAAGTTGTTCCACTCTGCGTCCCACGCGAATCTGATGCAACACCCTTTCACACGATATCAACCATCACTCTCTGATCGAGATTGCCTTCGGAACTGCGTGGTCTGAAAATCCGCGATCTATCAAGTGTGGTACATCCCACGCTCATATCTGCCCATACAAAGGCTTTCTTTTCTCTCTACTCTCCGTAATGTCGTCATCGCGGTCTGTAAGTGTACCGCAGAATCGTGTTCCTGTTTCCACACCTTATGTCGCAGCATGTAGGTTATTGCTCCCTACGACAAGTGTTCTCAAATTCGAAAAGAGTCTGACGCAGCACGTAGAATGTCACCATACACTATGCAAAAGATGTGAAATAATGTAGCTCCTTGTTTTAATTCTTCAGTCTTTTAATTGGCCACGCTTCCATATCTCGTGATCTTGTACCAATCTTTGAATCTCGAAGTAACTACTGCCCCCAACTGCTATATAGTGATCCAGCTTATGTCTGCACATTCTTGCTATTACTCGCTATTGCTCCTTGTAGGGACAAATGACCTATTCCTGGAAGCTGATCAGGTTTCTTACTGAACTACACCTGAAACTTCCTGGCAGATTAAAACTGTGTGCCGGACCAAGACTCGAACTCGGGACCTTTGCCTTTCGCTGGCAAGTGCTCTACCAACTGAGCTACCCAAGCACGACTCAAGCCCCCTTCTCACAGCTTTAATTCGGCAAGTACCTCGTCTCCTACCTTCCAAACTTCGCAGAAGCTCTCCTGCATATCTTGCAAAACTGCAAGCCGGATCGGTAGCTCAGAGTGTTCGGTCTGAGGGCTGCGCGCTCTCTGTAATAATAAAACTGATTCAAGGAACCAACGATCAATTTGAACGGATGTCTTGTGACATCCTCCCAGACCAAACGCAACGAACTACGTCGAACAAAAACTGCCGGCACGGTAGCTCAACGTGTTCGGTCAGAGGGTTAGCTGTCCTCTGTAATAAAAAAAAAACTGAGATAATGGATCAACGACGAACTGAAACGGGTGTGCTGCGACGTCCGCCCCGAGCAGATACAACGGACTAAAACAAACAAAATGAGATTTTAAAAAGAATTGGTAGAGCACTTCCACGCGAGAAGCAAAGGTCCCGAGTTCGAGTCTCGGTCCAAAACACAGTTTTTATCTGCCAGGAAGTTTCATACTAGTACACACTCCGCTGCAGTGTGAAAATGTCATTATGAACTACACCTTTTTCCGTTGATTTTCGATGGCCTATGTTTCACTTCCTTTTAGTGCTGTGCTCCGTTCGCCATCTTTCAGGAACTTCTATTTATAAATTACGTGACTTTTTCTTGAGGCAACAGTAATATTTAATTTTTCAGACGCGTTTCGTCTTTTATTTTAGGGCTTATTCAGTCGATTTTTCTGGACGAATATAGAGTTTTGCCAGGTACAGATTTGTAACAACTGACGCCACAGTTTTTACAGCGGTTACTTTTGTCACCTTCGGAAATTTTCTGTAGGTTACATTATTCCGTGGACGGATTCAAATCTATAACTAACATGTGTAAGAGCAGTACTACGTACTGTTCCAGATGAATATTCTGACGATACCTTTAACATAAAAGGGGAAATGGGTCTGTAATTTATTACTATTACAGCTATGAAAAGGCGTTTGATTTACAAAAGGAATATTTCTATACTGATTGTGTAACCACACCAATGAACTTGTTTCAGATAGTTCTTCCTCTTTCCCATACTAACTGAGTTCTTTCATTGAGGAAACCTTTCTTTGCCTGTGTCAATCTACTTCTCACTTTGCAATATGGATCGGCGAGTTCTTTAACTTCTACCACCATTACTACTTTTGTGTCGTCCCCAAGTTTTATGATAAACAAGTCGTCATTCTCCTTTTACTAATCGTCATCACTTCGATTTGTCGGTTTGCTCTTAAGCGCATTCCTTTCAACAAATCTATCTCTTCCTTATATACGGCCAGAAAGACTACGCGGTCTGGGAGTCTTATTATTGGCATGTCTTTCCCTTGAACTTCTACTCCTCTTCCTAAATTTTCTGTCGCTTCGTTCATTACTTTTTCAGTATACAACTTAAATGCATTAGGAGCGCTTGTTTGGGCTTCTAGCTCTATAACACCACTCGTATTGGAGTGTAGCGTTCCACAGTAACAGATGTTACTGTTACAAAGATATAAAACATTTCTCCGCTTTATTTTTGCTAAGCACACATTACTGCAACTCGCTAGGGAGTACAGGAAGGTGTTCAGTTCAGTTATATACCACTTCAAGATTGATCGTTGGGCTTCGAAATACATCGGTAATGAATGGCTGACACACAAATGTTGAAGTACTCTTTGGGCTACGGACACTGGATTTACTTTAAAATCACACTATCAATTTTTGTCAATTTCTCAGTAAACTACGGTAATGTAGGCTACGGATTTAGTCGCTAAAGGGAAATAAACACATGGTCTTTTGGTTAGCAACTGTTTAAGAAAAGACTAACATTTAAGAACAGTTCCTAGATTGCTGCCATTTCAATACTGATTTTTACAGTTCAGTCATGCAGCACTAGCCGATTTTTATTCATCACAATAATTTAAAACAAACATTTTTTCTATGTCGAGCACCACTTCCACAAAAATTTTCCGTTGAATTTTAATTTCTTTTGTCAGATTTATCGACTGTTGCAAAGACTCCTTATAGCAGAAAGTTTTCGTTTCCAAATTAAACTGCAAATTCCGATAAGTAATACACTGCACTTTATTCCTTACTTGAAAATGTTTAAACATTGTTGTCACCTTAACTGCTACTGCACAACCCACACACTGGCTGTTGGCTGCTGCCGCAAGGGTGAAAACACTCAAAAACCTTGTGCCGCTAACAGACACATTAATATATTTTAGAACATATAAGTTTTTACCATTTACACTCATTTACATAATACTACTTTCCTAAGAAAGCAAATAGCCGTGCATTCCAACAACTGTTAGATATAATCTTTAAAAGTTACGAATTTTTGTTCTTACAAAAAAAAAATTTTGACGAACCTTTCCACTGAGTTTTTATGAAATTCTCGAATCAGTAATGAAATATAGAAAGTGACAATTCGGTATTATAAATCGTACCAAAATATTATGATTTACTCAAAAACATCCGAGCAAGAGTACTTTCAAAGAACTCTATTGTTTTCATAGTTAAATAAGAATCAGTTTTTTTAAAAAAAAGGTACGTGTTCCTGAGCAACACTCAGTTTCAATTACGCAGATAATTTGATAACGCTTTCATCTAAACAAAACCCATTAGCGGACGACAGACATTATATTGACGTATCCAATACGTGACAAGAAATTCATTCGAAATTTTCTACGCGAAATATAATATATTCGATGGGTTATTACATATTAAATGTACTTTCAAAAGTGAATATTCATGTGTTGTTAATTTTATTGAGATCAAGATACGGTGTGCAAAATTCCTAGTCATTACAATTTTGACCACTGCATATTATTTCGAGGTTATTTCTATCAACAGCCTTTGTTGTAAGCACTATGTCATACAAATAATGTTGGCTTACCTTAAAAAACATTATGTTCGAGAACAAAAGGCATCTGATTAGTTTTATGTTGCTAACAGGTCAAATAGGACAAAAATATGGTTATCACCAAGCGAAATATAGATACATATTTTCTCAGGTGTAAATATTTTACGCTGAATGTGAGGTGACAGACCTTGTCTTGGGAACTACGTAGATCTTAGTGTAAGCAACACAAGAACCGTCGCCTGTCGAATTTTCCATAAAACCTGTGATGTAGTGATTTGGCTTTGAAGCCAGAACTGGATAGGTTCGTTTTCCCTAATGCGCCTGACGGTTGAGAGACTTTCTCATGCTGTGATTTGTTTCACAGTACCATTAAGTAGGATATTATATTGCAAGAAATCCTAGCAGGAAGCAGCACTCTCCTGAGAAGGGCTTTTAGCGGGTGAAGGGAATGACCAACGGGAAAGTTCATATATGAGCCAAAAGCCAATCATTCTGCCTGTCAGAGCAGATGAAATGTACTTTAACTAAAGTTCAGTCTTGATCACAACACTTATGTCTCAGTAACATAGGTGACCGGTTTCGGTTATTTTTCAGTTGACTTCGTAGCAGCTGAGGAGAGCTCCGCCTACCATCCTTCAAGGAAGCCATGGGTCTGTATTTTGTTATGTGAAAATAACCGAAACAGGTCACCTATGTTATTGAGACATAAGTGTTGTGATCAAGACTGAACTTTAGTTAAAATATAATAATCTATTGATCACTGTATTCAAAAAATGTTTACCAAAATTGTACAGATGAAATGACTTATTATTTAAACAGTTCCGACGTGTCTCGGAATCTAGAAGAACATCGCCAGCTCTCCAGAATATGGGAGGCAGGCACTAGCATGCTTGGAGTGGTGTGCTGTTTAACAGTGTTACTGGTTTCTGATGTGACAAATTTGTGGTCCACAGTGGTTGCAGCTTATTTGCGTTCGCATTAAGTTAATGGGAGGAGGGCTAGTACATTGTAAGGTAAAAAAAAAAATGACGCACTACGAAGGAATTATCCGACTGGAACGGAAAGCGTTAGATGTGATGTACATGAACAGATAAACATTGATACTAGGTTCAGAAAAATTTGATGTTTTATTCAAGAGAAAGAGCATCACAAAGTGAGCAAGTCAATGACTCCTTAGTCCACTTCTGGACCTTGTGCAAGCACTCATTCGGCTTGAAATTGATTGACAGAGTTGTCGAATGTTCTGCTGACGGATATTATGCCAAATCCTGCCCTACTTGCGCATTAGACCGTCAAAATCCCGAGCTGGTTGGAGGGCTCCGCACATAATGCTCGAAATGTTCTCGTTTGCGGAGAGATCCGACGACCGTGCTGGTAGGGATTAGCAAGGTCGAAGACAAGCTGTGGAATATCTCGCGGGCGAACATTATCTTTCCGAAATGTAAGCCCTTGAGGGCTTGCTTTGAAGGATAAGAAAACGGGACATAGAATGTCGTCGACATACCGCCGTACTATAAAGGTGCCGCGAATGACAACCAAAAGGATCCTTCTATGCAAAGAAGTGACTCCCCAGACCATCGATTCTGGTTGTCGGCGACAGTCACGTTGGTATCCCACCGCTGTCCAGGGAGTCTCCAGACACATCTCCTGGCTGGAATCTCATTGACTGGAGTAGAATTGTCTTCAGCGATGAGTCCCACTCGGAACTGATCCCTGGTAATCAGTGAAGGCGTGTTTGGAGACGCCCGGACACTGGTGGAATACCAACCGGACCATACGGCCCGATAACCAGGAATAATGGTTTGGGTTGCCATTTCGTTTCATAGCAAGATCGCTCTGGTTGTCATCCACGGATAACCTACAGAACATCGGTGCGCCCTCCGTTTCATTTCCCTTCATGGCAAGCCATCCTGGGCTTACATTTCAGAATGGTAATGTCCGTTCGCCGGCCGCGGTGGCCGAGCGGTTCTAGACGCTTCGGAACCGCGAGACTGCTACAGTCGCAGGTTCGAATCCTGCCTCGGGCAAGGATGTGTGTGATGTCTTTAGGTTTAAGTATTCTAAGTTCTAGGGGACTGATGACCTCAGGTGTTAAGTCCCATAGTGCTCAGAGCCATTTGAACCATTTCATAATGTCCGTTCACGAGAGTTTCGACGGATAACTGCTTGCATAATGACCAGTGACCAACGCGTTACTGAGTTCCTCAATTCGAGAAGCTTTTTACATTAAATAAAGCATCCATTTTATCCTGAAACTGTAATCATTTCTTTGTAACTACATGTGAATCACATTTGCCGATTTGCGCCCCACTCAGATAAATCCTTCCTGGTTCTCTTTTAATTTCTTTAGATTATGGAACTGTTAGCTAGTGGATGATTAACTTACGGAACAGACATCGGTTAAGTAAAGCTAATAATTGCATATATGAAGATAGTAACTTCTCGAAAGAACAGATACCATTGATGACCGTGCAGCTTCTCTAGAATAAATGATAAGCTGCCGACAGATGTTGTTCATATATCTCGATGGGTACAGCTGAAAATGTGTGCCCCCACCGGTACTCGATATCGGGACCTCCTGCCTATATGGCAGACGCTCTATCCATCTGGGCCACCGAGGACACAGATGAATAGCGCAACTGCAAGGACTTATCACTTGCAAGCTTCCCGTAAAACCCACGTTTCCAGCTGTCCACAATCTACACTCCTGGAAATTGAAATAAGAACACCGTGAATTCATTGTCCCAGGAAGGGGAAACTTTATTGACACATTCCTGGGGTCAGATACATCACATGATCACACTGACAGAACCACAGGCACATAGACACAGGCAACAGAGCATGCACAATGTCGGCACTAGTACAGTGTATGTCCAACTTTCGCAGCAATGCAGGCTGCTATTCTCCCATGGAGACGATCGTAGAGATGCTGGATGTAGTCCTGTGGAACGGCTTGCCATGCCATTTCCACCTGGCGCCTCAGTTGGACCAGCGTTCGTGCTGGACGTGCAGACCGCGTGAGACGACGCTTCATCCAGTCCAAAACATGCTCAATGGGGGACAGATCCGGAGATCTTGCTGGCAGGGTAGTTGACTTACACCTTCTAGAGCACGTTGGGTGGCACGGCATACATGCGGACGTGCATTGTCCTGTTGGAACAGCAAGTTCCCTTGCCGGTCTAAGAATGGTAGAACGATGGGTTCGATGACGGTTTGGATGTACCGTGCACTATTCAGTGTCCCCTCGACGATCACCAGAGGTGTACGGCCAGTGTAGGAGATCGCTCCCCACACCATGATGCCGGGTGTTGGCCCTGTGTGACTCGGTCGTATGCAGTCCTGATTGTGGCGCTCACCTGCACGGCGCCAAACACGCATACGACCATCATTGGCACCAAGGCAGAAGCGACTCTCATCGCTGAAGACGACACGTCTCCATTCGTCCCTCCATTCACGCCTGTCGCGACACCACTGGAGGCGGGCTGCACGATGTTGGGGCGTGAGTGGTAGACGGCCTAACGGTGTGCGGGACCGTAGCCAAACTTCATGGAGACGGTTGCGAATGGTCCTCGCCGATACCCCAGGAGCAACAGTGTCCCTAATTTGCTGGGAAGTGGCGGTGCGGTCCCCTACGGCACTGCGTAGGATCCTACGGTCTTGGCGTGCATCCGTGCGTCGCTGCAGTCCGGTCCCAGGTCGACGGGCACGTGCACCTTCCGCTGACCACTGGCGACAACATCGATGTACTGTGGAGACCTCACGCCCCACGTGTTGAGCAATTCGGCGGTACGTCCACCCGGCCTCCCGCATGCCCACTATACGCCCTCGCTCAAAGTCCGTCAACTGCACATACGGTTCACGTCCACGCTGTCGCGGCATGCTACCAGTGTTAAAGACTGCGATGGAGCTCCGTATGCCACGGCAAACTGGCTGACACTGACGGTGGCGGTGCACAAATGCTGCGCAACTAGCGCCATTCGACGGCCAACACCGCGGTTCCTGGTGTGTCCGCTGTGCCGTGCGTGTGATCATTGCTTGTACAGCCCTCTCGCAGTGTCCGGAGCAAGTATGGTGGGTCTGACACACCGGTGTCAATGTGTTCTTTTTTCAATTTCCAGGAGTGTGTAATAAATTGCATTTATTTGCTTCGAAACATCTAGCGATTTCAAATGGTTCTGAGCACTATGGGACTTAACATCTGAGGTCATCAGTCCCCTAGAACTTAGAAATACTTAAACCTAACTAACCTAAGGACATCACACACATCCATGACCGAGGCAGGATTCGAACCTGCGACCGTAGCGGTCGCGCGGTTCCAGACTGTAGCGCCTAGAACCGGTCGGGCACCCCGGCCGGCTAGTGATTTCGTTTTGGTGCGTCTCTACTTATGTAAGTTTTAATTACTACACTGTTTCGTTCTTAAGCAGTTTTCTATTGAAGTTGTTTCGAATCGGAGGTAATGTATTGACATAGTGATATCCATTATTCTGCTTCAAGGGTCGGGTCTCGCAATCTTTCTCAATGCATTTAACATTATCTTGGTTCTGGAGTAGTTACTAATCTAACAAGCGCATCTGGCGGAGTGTAAGACTGTTTTGTGAGGGTAGCAAGATGAGAACTGATCAATGTCTGCCGATAAAAGTTCCATTACTGATCAGTGGCGGAATACGGCGTATCATTTGTCTAGCGCACCGCCCATCGCTAGGAGTCCATGGATTGCGGCAACATGAGACACAGCGCGACGCCTCACTATCTCCGAGAAAGAATCAGGGCAACGCTTCACATTTCCTATGTTGTCACTAACTGACTGCTGACGAGTTTCAGTACAGCACATTTTCCTCTCTTTTCAATTTGTATGTCACATTTTGTTTTATGTGCTTCCTAACACAGTATTTCTTCTGTGCTCCGAGAGTCTGATGTTGTCGCAATTTAGTGGCGACATCAAATCACTCGAAATTAACGACAGTGCTGGAAGGTTTGCGTGAGCTTCAGTTTACGGGGATGTTTTACTGTGTTTTAATCTGCACCTTCCTATAGTTAATAGTTTGTTTCTTATTAGAAAAGGCGAAGTTATCAATGAAACTAAATAAACTGCTTGCACCAAGGCAGACACATAAACGCCATATCGATAATCCCGACAAATTTCTGTGATGAACTCTTTCAGGTAGTAATGTTGTCTT
This sequence comes from Schistocerca gregaria, assembly GCF_023897955.1. NCBI lineage: Eukaryota > Metazoa > Arthropoda > Insecta > Orthoptera > Acrididae > Schistocerca > Schistocerca gregaria. Next base: position 432,575,412 of record NC_064924.1, read on the forward strand.
GAACCAACGTTCTAACGGATCTCCTACGCATCAACTTCACTTCGCCTGAATATTATGAGCATAAAACTCGTTGAAACATTGATTCAACACGACGGAACCACGTGGCTAACAATCCGAGAAGATTTCATCAGCAAAATCCCATGTTGAACTGAAACGGTCAGAAATCACACGACAAACTGTTGTTGGCACTAGCTGTGAAACCTTTACGCGCTGCTAGTACTGTTTTGGAGTGTTCCTGCAGGCTGTGACCTTTACTCTCTCCAGAAGCGCAGTATCGACCTGGCGAAATCTTTCGTTCCTACATCGCGATTAAGGTGCGTGGGCAAATGACGTTCTAGCTACATGCAGCTGCGCATTACATTCAGATAAACACCTAGTACGGAGCTAGAGAGGCTGGTGTGTCGCAACGGACGCTACGGGTTGCACCACGCCAAGCAAGACGCTGGAAAAGAAATTTTTTTTAGCGCGTCTGGATCCGACTGCCACTTCTGTCCTGAGCAAAATATGAGACCTAATTGGGGTCTACTGATGCAATGTATTCGACAAGTCGAGATGTTTGTCGTACCCTGTCGAACAGCTCGATTACATTACGTGTCCTCTAACATAGGCGGCCGCGGTGACCGAGCGGTTCTCGGCGCTTCAGTTCGGAACCGCGCGACTGCTACGATCGCAGGTTCGCATCCTACCTCAGGCATGGATGTGTGTGATGTCCTTAGGCTTAAGTAGTTCTAAGTTCTAGGGGACTGATGACCTCAGATGTTAAGTCCCATAGTGCTCAGAGCCATTTGAGCCATTTGAACTTCTAACATACTTGTTGGTGAATTCTCTACATGTCCAGTTCTTCGTGCAGTGAGTAGTAATATGTCCATTTTCTGACGAGCCAAGTTCGGTTTCCTTTTGCCATTGATATTCAAGATACAAAATACAAGGTTTTTTGGCCGGATATGTCAATGGAACATTTTGAAGAGCACCAATCCCTCTTCGAAGACAATTTGTTCCGTTGTCACGTCCAGCGCAGCTGTGAATTCTCGAAATTTTCACTAATGTGTGTCATACACTCATTGTTTCGAGGTGCGTAAGAAACGACGCAATGCCAGCGTTTGTATTTATCAGTTGGTCGCAAGCAGAGGTCCATTTGGCTTTTGGGTGTATGGCTGGCCACAGTGCCATGCATTTGCGTGTTGTGGCCTCGCTTGTGCCTAAGTGCGGTTCGTGGACTGCGTATTTAAGATCAGGAATTCACTCTGATTTTTAATGTCGACAGACCCGTTGTTTGCTGTCTAAACATTCATGGTGGTGTCTGTTTGTTCTATATCTTGTCTCCCTACCACTTTCGCGCAACCACGCTCTGAGCGTGTTTTTTAGGGAATTAACTAGTTTGAACCTGGGATCTGTTGCTAGTAAGGAGACGCCAGACCACACATGACATGTAGAATTCAGAAGAGTTCAGTGAGACTAGCGATGATATAACCAAATACTAAATGATCTCAGCGTCAGCTCCACTGCACTCCCTGTAAAAGAATCTTAATACTAACTAAATTTAGTGGAAAGGGTTCAAGGCTTTCCTATTTTTAGTTAGCTGGTAAAATAACGTCGAAAAAGCAGTTAAGTTTACCATTGGAAATTTTATTCTACTCACAAAACATCGTTTATAAATTGCACTATTGATAAAAGGAAATGTTTTAATACAGGATGGTAAAAACCAACTGCGTTCAACAAAAATGTGAACGAATATTCCCCAAATGGGTTTCCAAGTTCTACAATCGATCGAAGGATGACCTATGCCATATCACATCTATAATCTAGGTTTAATTTAAGTTTCACAAAAGAGAAAACTATCAAAATGGTCTACAGTGACCCTCAATTATCTTTAATAACTTATCTAACTTGTCGTAAATTACAGTGGCTGATGTGGCTTCTCAATAACTATATAAAAGAAAAATCATCGCGTTTCAGATCTGTTCTTCAAGTGGCAAATGTGAACACCATGAGTTTTAATTAACGATCACCATTAGTATTACGCAAAAAGGGGTGTAACAGATGAGACTTCTGCAGTTCTGAGTGAAGCTTTATGCGCTCAAATATGCGGCATCGCGTGCGTTCATTAATTACCTTGTCGGTGTTTAGGCAGCGTCAGGGCGACAGCGGCCGGCGCAGCAGCCATCCAGCTCGCCGTCTCGGAACCAACTCTCTCTTAACTTCTCCTTACTACAATTTGCCGAAGTTAGTTTAAAAAAACTATCTGGCTGTGTTTTCATCTGACCAATCAGGGTCTCAATGTTAACCTTACGCTCCGCCTACAAAAATTCTGTCTATCCAATGAGAAACGTTATACTTTTCGTGGTGGGGCAATGTTTTTAAAGTTTGCAACGTAACAGAGACGCTAAAAAGTCTCACGCTAAAACCTGCAGCTGGTGTGGTCCTTTTAGCGTTATCGTGAGATCTATACTGTTCTTCTGGAGGGCTCTATCTTTTAACATGGGCTGGAGGATTGTCCTAATGTAACAGATACGCGAAAAAGTCTCACGCTAAAACTTGCGGGTAGTAGTGGCCCTTTTAGCGTTATCGTAACATCTATACTATACTTCTGGAGGGCTCTAGCTTTTAACATGGGCTGAGGGTGGTCCTTGACGTACCTGAGACGCGAAAAAGTCTCACGCTAAAACGTGCGGGTGGTAGTTGTAGAGGTAGGCTGGCCCGTGGGTGTCCAGCCCCTCCCTTATCGTAGGGCCTTCTAGCTTAACACTGTTCTGCTCTCGGCTTCTGTCCTCGTTTCTCCCCTCGGAACTGCGTCTGCCTCACGGTGGGAAGGTACGACATTCATTTAGGCATTCTTGTGTTAGTCTGTGGTATTCCATTTGCTCACTCGTTACTCGTATTACTTTGGTTAATTTAATGTCACGATTTATTCCGAGCTATGTGACATACTACTGGATTTGCTTATCATGTCAGGGTTTTCATGTAAGGTGTTGGATTTGCCTGACACCTTACATATCACCACCCGTCGAACTTAATTTTTGCACTGAATTTAGGCAATGATTGAATCGTTGTCTAAGTCAGTCAAAAATAATTCCGGTGTCTAAATTTTGTTGCCTACTGTTCAGCCACGTTATTCTGTTCTATGCTAGTTTGTATTACCAATTTATATTTTTATATTCTTCCACATTACAATTAAAAATGACAAGAGAAGAATATTTTTATACTATTATTAATTTTTAATTAGTTCCTTTCTTTATTTAAGTGTGAAGTTTGTTTTTTTAAGAAGTTTGTTATCGAAAGTGAGGAGTCTTTCACATCGATTTTCTTAGTAATATTGTTTTTATAAATGTAGTAATTAAGTAAAATCTGATCCTAACACATTTTCTAAATATCATGTGCAAGAAAAATGTTTTTGTTCCTAGACACTCATTTCAACATTGTTACACTAACAAATAAGAATTATTTCCAAGAATTGCTTTGACAAAGAAATATACATACACAATTGTTGAGATATTGTCCTAACAAATGGTACAAATATTAAAAAAAGGGAAAACATCCTGAAGATAATTTTTTATTCCTTGTTTTTGTAACGAGAAAATAAGTAAACTATAGTTATTCTTTCATTTTTATGAGGAGAAAATAAGTGGCATATTGTTTCTTTATATACTGTCCATTTCAGAACTAATGAATTATTTTTATCGATAGTCTATTTTTTATTTAAGTCCATAATCAATTACTGTTATTTTTTTTAGTTTATTAGCTGTCTGGCGTGCTTAACTTATTTAGTTTTTCACACGTTTCTTTTGCACAATTCCTACATCACATAATTAGATTTCACACATTCACATAATCCTATGAATGTTCAAGCATGAGGTTGGCGAATGTTTTTGCACGAAGGTGATGGACTTGAGCGAGATGGATGTGGGCAAGTATTTGATGTAAAGCTTCGTTCGTCGTTCCTTATCGGCTTTGCAAGTGTGTGTTGCTGTTGTGGAGGTCCCATAATGGAATGGAGCTGTGAGTGCAGAATCTCGTGGTTTACTGGCTTGTATGCGTGAAAGTCATCGTTATGTGTCGCTGAAAGCGGTCGTTTTCCGTTGTAATACTTCGCAGACGACTAGTTTACAATAGGATAGGGATTTGGGAAGGTATGTCGTCTATTCTTCACCCATCTTCTTTCTTGGTCTCAATCTTGCGAATCTTCAACTTCTGTTCTTCCCGCTTTTTCTCTGCTTCTTACTTGCTTCTTGGTTCTTCTCTTGGCAGGATACGGAAATATTTATTGATAACTAGTCGCTTTGAAGCTCTCCTCCTAGTAACAGTTTGATAAATTGTTTGGGCGTGTCATTTTTAATTTGTGGAAATTCTTCTTCAGTTTTGTGCATCAGCGTGCTGTTTAATAGCAGTAGTGTGACTTTTAGGCATATTTTTTGCCAGCGGTGGCTTGCCCAAGCGGTCTTCTCGTCGGGCCGTTTTTTGCTCGCTCAGCTGAGTCGGGGGCGCCCTGGGGTTTAGGAGCGGTGAAAATCTGGTGTCTTGGCGTCCCGTGGCGCCTCTGCAGGGCTGTCACTGTGCCGCTCCCTGTTCCATCCCAGCAAGGTTCTACCTAGCGGGCAAATTTATTGCCCACTTTCCCTACAAGGGCCTTCAGTTGGTTTCGATGTCCGTTCCCTTCTCTCGACGCTCCTGCTATGTAGGAATCGTGTCTTGCTAATTACGTCCATTTCTTTCTTGATACATTTCGCGTTGCAACTTGTGGGTCGTTGCATCTCTTCCTTGCTGGAGTTTTTACAATGGTTCTTACAAAAGTTTTACTTATACTCATCTAACATATATCTAGTATCTACTTGTTTTACGCCTTCTTAAAAAGCTTTACAAATTTCGGCGCCCCTTCCATGTTATAATTCTAAGATATTTGGAGTCTTAACGTCTACTCAAGAATCCTCAAATTCGTTTTTATTTTTGTGTAGTGTCGTGGTGTATGGCATTTTAGTATTTCATGCTGTTAGACTATCTACGCTTTATCCCTTTACCTTAATCTATGGTACTCTTGTGTTATTATTGAAACTACTGTCTTTTTCCCACCTCTCTCTCTCTTCATTCTTCTTTCTCCTGACGATCTTATCTGCAACATAATCTTGAAATATTGTGCTGATTATTTACCAGTAATAAAATTAATCTTCAAACTTGTACTGAAAGTGTTTAATGCTGACAGCCTTGGGTAAAAATACCTCTGCTTTATCTCGTAAAATACCCTCTAATTCTCTTTTACTGTGTTCCGAAATACCTTGATCTTCTTGCAATTTTTCGTCGATTTCTTTATGGACTTCTAACATGAGTTGAGGCGGTTCCTTCTTTTGTGCATACCATTCTAATTCTTCATCCTCTTTATCTCGCATCATTCTTAATTGTTTGTTTATAACTGGTATTTCTTCTAATTTTAGCTTTTGCTCAAAGAGAAGTGTGACATTCCCGAATGTTACGCTACCTTTCCCCATATCTATTATCGCTCGTCTCTCATTTAAAAAATCTGCACCTATAATCAAATCTACAGTTAGTTTAGGTATAATCACGAAGTTGGCTTCGATCTTTTGACCTTGGCACGAAAGAGTTAACCTTGTTTGTCTCGTAACTTCCGCAGCATTGTTTCTAATAGGACCTCTTACTTTAATCTTACATGTTTTCAGAACTGGCAATTCCTCATTGGTGTTACACTGCATGAATAAATTTTCTGAGATCACATTCAGTTCACTTCCGCTATCAATTATAATATTGACTGGGATATGCTTTACCATGGCCTTCACAATTGGTTGAATTTGAAAGGGTTGGTTCTGTTCTTCTTCTTCTTGCATCAACGAATCCTCCACTGAATCATACATGAGTCTTTTTAGGAATTTCCCTTGTGAATCCGAACTTTCTGTAGGATAAGCTTCGACTGCTACTTCTCTCTCTTTTATTTACTCTTCTCTATTTCTTCCTTCATTTACGCTTTCTTCTACATCCTCTACTTTTTCCTCATCCTCATCTATCTTCTCCTTCTTCGTCGCTACTTCCACATAATCGCATCTAAATGCACTAATTATCGCTTCATAACTTCCTTCATTATATTCGTTGGGTTGAATGCCCACTTGTAACTTATTTTCAACTTCTGTCGACTGCGCAATATCCTCATTGAATTCGCTTTCCCTGGTTTCCATCTCAAATAGCTCTGCAATATTCATTAGTTCGTCCTTTCGTCCTACATTCGTTGTGCATGCCTCTGGTAATTCATCTTCCTCGTCAGTATTCTCCCAATTAATTTCGTCCCAACACGATATTGTTATTTTCTTGTCTTCGTTTTCCTCTGTTCCCTGCGGATTTGTTTCTTCTTTCTTCTCTTCTCGTGATAAGATTTCTACTTCTCTGTTCAAGGTGCTGCAATTGTCCTGGGTCGGTGCGTCATTCTCTTTGGCATGGGCGCTTAGCTGTCAACTCGAACGTTTATTGGGGTTTGGTGGTCTTACCTCCACCTCTTATATCTGCATTCGCTTTTCTTGTTCAGCTTGTTGATAGTGGTTTCTTTGTTGATAATTTGTCGGTCTATTTGTTCTCCAGTACCCGTTCCGGTTGTCGTTATTCCCTCTATAATAGCTGTTGCTGTTCTTGGGTGAATTATAGTTATTGCCATATTCTCTTCTAAATCCATAACCGGTTCTTTGTTGAAATCTATTGTCTTTTCTTGGTGCGAAGTTATCACGTGGTTCGTAATTATTGTTTCTTCGTACTGTGTCTTGTGGATTCCACTGCCTTTTGCTTTCGTTTTCACGTGCGCTTCGTCTTTTTCTTGCGTCATCTTCCGAAAATATGAACTCTAGTTCCCTTAGAATACCTTTAAATGCTTCGACGTCATTGCCTCCGCGACCTACTAATGATTGCTGGTATTTCAATGGTAGCTTCATCGCGCATAATTTAACCAACTCTCCGTCACTGTATGGTACATCTAAGCATTGATTTTTGTTTGCCATTACTTCGAAAAATTTCACGGGACTCTTCTCTCCTGAATTTTCAAAATATGGGTTCCGTAATAATTCGTACTTCATTCTGTTCTGTGCTTCCCTTGACCAATATCGTGAGAGTAACTTCTCTCTGAAATCTTCGTACGATCGGCATGTCGCTGCAACATTCTGCATGGTTTCTGCGACTGTTCCTGACATGTGTGCACATATAAAGTCTAATTTGTGTGCTAGCGTCCAGTGTTCTGGTAATCCTACTCGAAATTGATTAATAAAAGTTCGTGGATGTAATGAGTTTCCTTCTCGAAAGTGTTGAAATTTTCTGACTGTGAGGAAATGATCGTTGTCGTACTTCGTCATAGTTCCATATGAAATTCGTGATTCTTCGCCACTTTTGTTTCTGATCATTTCTCCCGTCGTTCTTTCCTGTTGTGGTAGATCCATTGGATATTGTCCACTGTAACTTTCTCGTACCCGCGGTGTAGGCTGTCTGATTTCACATATGCTACTTTCCGCCTGTGATTGGAATCGCAAATGCGTAATATCTTCGTTAATTGCTTGTTTTTCCGGTGCTGTTACAGATACGGCTGTGGTTGCAGACTCTGTGCTTGTTCGATCTTGTTCACTACGCTCTTCAATGGTTTGCAACAACTCTGTTCACAATTTCTGAAATTATCGCTTCGTTTCCGCTTCTATTTTGACTATGCGGTTATCATATCTTTTCAGCGCTGCTTTTGTGATACGTTTGTGTAACACACTATTTTCAACAATTTCACGCGCTGTACCTGCTGCTTGTCTAATAATTACGTTTGTCTGTTTCTTTAGTTTCTTGACTTCTGCCTGGGTGTTTTTACGTAATGTTTTGATCTCGTCCTCAGTGTCATTACGCAATGTTTGTACGTCCGCTTGTCTGTTCTCAACTGATTGTAACCTGTTATTAAGTTTCCTATCACTTCTCGAGATTCTTTTGCCTCGTCTTCAATATGACTTAGGTGTAACTGAATTTCTTTGTTTTGTTCTTTAATCTCACGCATTTGTCTCGTGGTTTCCGCATTCTGAATTTTAATTTGGTTCGCAATTTCTTTACTTTGCCCTGTCATGGTTTCCGTAATTTGTTGTAATAATTCTGCCAGATTGGTGGGTCCTATTGCGTTTTGTTCCGACGTCCTACGCTCTGTGTTTTCGCCCAAGTGTTGGTTCGCAATCGATTGCATTGAAGTGTGCTGTGACACATTTCTGCTCGTATTCCTTGTACTCTGTGATGAGGGAGCTCTGATTACTTGTACTATGGGTTCTACGTATTCAAGACGCAAGTTAGAATCCTCATCGACTGCCTCTCTACTTTCCTGCTCCTCTGTCGTATGCTGACCTAGGTTTTCTGTGCCTTGGCGTACATTATCCTCGTTATGGTGCGTTATAAGTCCTTTTTCTCGCGATACTGCATCGTCTGTTGTACTGTTCTCTATTCTCTGTTCATTTTTATGCTGGGTCTCTACCTCTATTCGGTCAAGGTCTCGATTTGCCATTGCTAATCTTTCCGAATCCCTTATTTTCTGTTATAAAAGTAATTCATGCGCCCTACTTCGCGTCAAAATGCGCTCATACGATCTCAGGCGTTTCATAAACTTTTTGTTCACAGGGCGCTCATACGATCTCACGAATTTCATAAATTTTTTGTTCACACGACTTGACACTACAAAGACTGACAATCCATTCACTTACTTGTTGGGACAGAACCAACTTGTCAACGATGTATCCGCCACCTGCGCGCTTGCATTGGAGAGAAAACTTATTTCTAACAATTTACAATATTCATAACTTAATTATGCTATTGTCTCTGCCGATGCAGCTATATATAACTTTAGAAATTTTTTTTTACAAAAATTTTTCAACAAAATATTTTTCTGACCTAGTTAGGCATGTGGTCGACCTTCAATCATGGAATTTTACCATCCCGACAGGGTCGCCATTTTCTAAACATTCATGGTGGTGTCTGTTTGTTCTATATCGTGTCTCCCTACCACTTTCGCGCAACCACGCTCTGAGCGTGTTTTTTAGGGAATTAACTAGTTTGAACCTGGGACCTGTTGCTGGTAAGGAGACGCCAGACCACACATGACATGTAGAATTCAGAAGAGTTCAGTGAGACTAGCGATGATATAACCAAATACTAAATGATCTCAGCGTCAGCTCCACTGCACTCCCTGTAAAAGAATCTTAATACTAACTAAATTTAGTGGAAAGGGTTCAAGGCTTTCCTATTTTTAGTTAGCTGGTAAAATAACGTCGAAAAAGCAGTTAAGTTTACCATTGGAAATTTTATTCTACTCACAAAACATCGTTTATAAATTGCACTATTGATAAAAGGAAATGTTTTAATACAGGATGGTAAAAACCAACTGCGTTCAACAAAAATGTGAACGAATATTCCCCAAATGGGTTTCCAAGTTCTACAATCGATCGAAGGATGACCTATGCCATATCACATCTATAATCTAGGTTTAATTTAAGTTTCACAAAAGAGAAAACTATCAAAATGGTCTACAGTGACCCTCAATTAACTTTAATAACTTATCTAACTTGTCGTAAATTACAGTGGCTGATGTGGCTTCTCAATAACTATATAAAAGAAAAATCATCGCGTTTCAGATCTGTTCTTCAAGTGGCAAATGTGAACACCATGAGTTTTAATTAACGATCACCATTAGTATTACGCAAAAAAGGGGTGTAACAGATGAGACTTCTGCAGTTCTGAGTGAAGCTTTATGCGCTCAAATATGCGGCATCGCGTGCGTTCATTACCTTGTCGGTGTTTAGGCAGCGTCAGGGCGACAGCTGCCGGCGCAGCAGCCATCCAGCTCGCCGTCTCGGAACCAACTCTCTCTTAACTTCTCCTTACTACAATTTACCGAAGTTAGTTTAAAAAAAACTATCTGGCTGTGTTTTCATCTGACCAATCAGGGTCTCAATGTTAACCTTACGCTCCGCCTACAAAAATTCTGTCTATCCAATGAGAAACGTTATACTTTTCGTGGTGGGGCAATGTTTTTAAAGTTTGCAACGTAACAGAGACGCTAAAAAGTCTCACGCTAAAACCTGCAGCTGGTGTGGTCCTTTTAGCGTTATCGTGAGATCTATACTGTTCTTCTGGAGGGCTCTATCTTTTAACATGGGCTGGAGGATTGTCCTAATGTAACAGATACGCGAAAAAGTCTCACGCTAAAACTTGCGGGTAGTAGTGGTCCTTTTAGCGTTATCGTAAGATCTATACTATTCTTCTGGAGGGCTCTAGCTTTTAACATGGGCTGGGGGTGGTCCTTGACGTACCTGAGACGCGAAAAAGTCTCACGCTAAAACGTGCGGGTGGTAGTTGTAGAGGTAGGCTGGCCCGTGGGTGTCCAGCCCCTCCCCTATCGTAGGGCCTTCTAGCTTAACACGGTTCTGCTCTCGGCTTCTGTCCTCGTTTCTCCCCTCGGAACTGCGTCTGCCTCACGGTGGGAAGGTACGACATGCATTTAGGCATAATTGTGTTAGTCTGTGGTATTCCATTTGCTCACTCGTTACTCGTATTACTTTGGTTAATTTAATGTCACGATTTATTCCGAGCTATGTGACATACTACTGGATTTGCTTATCATGTCAGGGTTTTCATGTAAGGTGTTGGGTTTGCCTGACACCTCACAGCTGTTGAATGAGCTATCCTGTTCAGCACTGTCTGTGCTTAGGTATTGAATGTTCTTATGACCTGTTGGAAGAGTGATGCCCCTTTTTCTAAATTAATTGGATAACTGACTGCCGGCCGACGTGACCGAGAGGTTCTAGGCGCTTCAGTCTGTAACCGTGCACCCGCTACGGTCGCAGGTTCGAATGCTGCCTTGGGCATGGACGTGTGTGATGTCCTTAGGTTACTTAGGTTTAAGTATTTCTAAGCTCTAGGGGACTGATGACCTCAGATGTTAAGTCCTATAGTGCTCAGAGCCATTTAACCCATTTTTGATAACTGACCGCTGCACAGACGAATTGGCGTTACATAGTAAGAAAATTATACATTGAAACGCCAAAGAAACTCGTACAGGCATGCGTATTCAAATAAAGAAACATGTAAACAGGCAGGATACGGCGTTGCGGTCGGCAGTGCCTGTATGAGGCGACCCGTGTATGCTGCAGTTGTTAGATCGGTTACTGCGGCTACGATGGCAGGTTATCAAGATTTAAGTGACTTTGAAGATTTAAGTGACTTTGAACGTGGTATTATAGTCGGCGGACGAGCGCTGGGACACAGCATCTCCGAGGTAGCTATGAAGTGAGTTTACCGTAAGCATTAGGAATCTAGTAAAACATCAAATCTCCGACATAGCTGTAGCTGGAAAAAGATCCTGAAAGAACGGGACCGACGGCGACTGAAGAGCATCGATCAACGTCACAGAAGGGCAACCTTTCCTAAAATTACTGCAGATTTCAATTCTGGACGATCAACAAGTGTCAGGGTGATAACCAATCAACGAAACATCATCGATACGGGTTTACCGAGCCGTGTGGCCTTACTGACTGCACGACACCAAGTCTTACGAATCGCCTGGGCCCGTCAACACCGACATTGGACTGTTGGTAACTGCAAACATTTGCCTGGTCGGACCAGTCTCGTTTCGAATTGTATCGAGCGGATGGACGTGTACGGGTATGGAGACAACCTCACAAATCCATGGACCCTGCATGTTAGCAGGGGACTGTTCAGTCTGGTGGAGGCTCTGTAATGGTGTGGGGCGTGTGCACTTGGAGTGATACGGGACCCCTGATATGTCTAAATATGACTCTGACAGGTGACTCATACGTAAGCATTCTGTCCGATCACCTGCATCCATTCATGTCCAATGTCCAAATTTAGCAGGATAATTTTACACCCCACGTACTTCAGTTTCTTTGGCTCATCAGTGCATAAACGTAATCAATATGTCATTTGAAATTATTCTGCAACGGCGCTACTAGCGCGGCAGTCAGCTCGACAATCAAGGAGGCACTGTAGCGACCATGCAGACGCGGTGAAAACTTTTTATTTCCACTATTGCAATTCATAGCTAACACTTGGTTCAAGAATCATAAAAAAAGGTTGTATACATGGAAGAATCCTGGAGATACTAAAAGGTATCAGATAGATTATACACTCCTGGAAATTGAAATAAGAACACCGTGAATTCATTGTCCCAGGAAGGGGAAACTTTATTGACACATTCGTGGGTTCAGACACATCACATGATCACACTGACAGTACCACAGGCACATAGACACAGGCAACAGAGCATGCACAATGTCGGCACTAGTACAGTCTATATCCACCTTTCGTAGCAATGCAGGCTGCTATTCTCCCATGGAGACGATCGTAGAGATGCTGGATGTAGTCCTGTGGAACGGCTTGCCATGCCATTTCCACCTGGCGCCTCAGTTGGACCAGCGTTCGTGCTGGACGTGCAGACCGCGTGAGACGACGCTTCATCCAGTCCCAAACATGCTCAATGGGGGACAGATCCGGAGATCTTGCTGGCCAGGGTAGTTGACTTACACCTTTTAGAGCACGTTGGGTGGCACGGGATACATGCGGACGTGCATTGTCCTGTTGGAACAGCAAGTTCCCTTGCCGGTCTAGGAATGGTAGAACGATGGGGTCGATGACGGTTTGGATGTACCGTGCACTATTCAGTGTCCCCTCGACGATCACCAGAGGTGTACGGCCAGTGTAAGAGATCGCTCCCCACACCATGATGCCGGGTGTTGGCCCTGTGTGCCTCGGTCGTATGCAGTCCTGATTGTGGCGCTCACCTGCACGGCGCCAAACACGCATACGACCATCATTGGCACCAAGGCAGAAGCGACTCTCATCGCTGAAGACGACACGTCTCCATTCGTCCCTCCATTCACGCCTGTCGCGTCACCACTGGAGGCGGGCTGCACGATGTCGGGGCGTGAGCGGAAGACGGCCTAACGGTGTGCGGGACCGTAGCCCAGCTTCATGGAGACGGTTGCGAATGGTCCTCGCCAATACCCAAGGAGCAACAGTGTCCCTAATTTGCTGGGAAGTGGCGGTGCAGTCCCCTACGGCACTGCGTAGGATCCTACGGTCTTGGCGTGCATCCGTGCGTCACTGCGGTCCGCTCCCAGGTCGACGGGCACGTGCACCTTCCGCCGACCACTGGCGACAACATAGATGTACTGTGGAGACCTCACGCCTCACGTGTTGAGCAATTCGGCGGTATGTCCACCCGGCCTCCCGCATGCCCACTATACGCCCTCGCTCAAAGTCCGTCAACTGCACATACGGTTCACGTCCACGCTGTCGCGGCATGCTACCAGTGTTAAAGACTGCGATGGAGCTCCGTATGCCACGGCAAACTGGCTGACACTGACGGCGGCGGTGCACAAATGCTGCGCAGTTAGCGCCATTCGACGGCCAACACCGCGGTTCCTGGTGTGTCCGCTGTGCCGTGCGTGTGATCATTGCTTGTACAGCCCTCTCGCAGTGTCCGGAGCAGGTATGGTGGGTCTGACACACCGATGTCAATGTGTTCTTTTTTCCATTTCCAGGAGTATATAATGGTAAGACAGAGATTTAGGAATCAGGTTTTAATTGTAGGACATTTCCAGGGGCAGATGTGGTTCAAATGGCTCTGAGCACTCAACTGCTGTGGTCATTGGTCCCCTAGAACTTAGAACTACTTAAACCTAACTAACCTAAGGACATCACACACATCCATGCCCGAGGCAGGATTCGAACGTCACACGGTTCCGGACTGCGCGCCTAGAACCGCGAGACCACCGCGGCCGGCGGCAGCTGTGGACTCTGACCACAATCTATTGGTTATGACCTGTAGGTTAAAACTGAGAAACTGCAAAAAGGTGGGAATTTAAGGACATGGGATCTAGATAAGCTGAAAGAACCAGAGGTTGTACAGAGTTTCAGGGAGAGTATAAGGGAACAACTGACAGGAATGGGGGAAAGAAACACAGTAGAAGAAAAATGGGTAGGTCTGAGGGATGAAGTAGAGAAGGCAGCAGAGGATAAAGTAGGTAAAAAGACGAGAGCTGCTAGAAATCCTTTGGTAACAGAAGAAATATTGAATTTAATTGATGAAAGGAGAAAATATAAAAATGCAGTAAATGAAGCAGGCAAAAAGGAATACAAACGTCTCAAAAATGAGATCGACAGGAAGTGGAAAATGGCTAAGCAGGGATGGCTAGAGGACAAATGTAAGGATGTAGAAGCTTATCTCACTAGGGGTAAGATAGATACCGCCTACAGGAAAATTAAAGAGACCTTTGGAGAGAAGAAAACCACGTGTATGAATATCAAGAGCTCTGATGGCAAACCAGTTCTAAGCAAAGAAGGGAAGGCAGAAAGTTGGAAGGAGTATATAGAAGGTTTATACAAGGGCGTTTTACATGAGGGCAATATTATGGAAATGGAAGAGGATGTAGATGAAGACGAAATGGGAGATACGATACTGCGTGAAGAATTTGACAGAGCACTGAAAGACCTGAGTCCATTAGAATTACTGACGGCATTGGGAGAGCCAGTCATGTCAAACTCTACCAGCTGGTGAGCAAGATGTATGAGACAGGCGAAATACCCTCCGACTTCAAGAAGAATATAATAATTCCAATCCCAAAGAAAGCAGGTGTTGACAGATGTGAAAATTACCGAACTATCAGTTTAATAAGTCACAGCTGCAAAATACTAACGCGAATTCTTTACAGACGAATGGAAAAACTGGTAGATGCGGACCTAGGGGAGGATCAGTTTGGATTCCGTAGAAATGTTGGAACACGTGAGGCAATACTGACCTTACGACATACCTTAGAAGAAAGATTAAGAAAAGGCAAACCTACGTTTCTAGCATTTGTAGACTTAGAGAAAGCTTTTGACAATGTTGATTGGAATACTCTCTTTCGAATTCTAAAGGTGGCAGGGGCAAAATACAGAAAGCGAAAAGCTATTTACAATTTGTACAGAAACCAGATGGCAGTAATAAGAGTCGAGGGGCATGAAAGGGAAGCAGTGGTTGGGAAAGGAGTGAGACAGCCTCTCCCCGATGTTATTCAATCTGTATATTGAGCAAGCAGTAAAGGAAACAAAAGAAACATTTGGAGTAGGCATTAAAATTCATGGAGAAGAAGTAAAAACTTTTAGGTTCGCCGATGACATTGTAATTCTGTCAGAGACAGCAAAGGACTTGGAAGAGCAGTTGAACGGAATGGACAGTGTCTTGAAAGGAGGATATAAGATGAACATCAACAAAAGCAAAACGAGGATAATGGAATGTAGTCGAATTAAATCGGGTGATGCTGAGGGAATTAGATTGGGAAATGAGACACTTAAAGTAGTAAAGGAGTTTTGCTATTTAGGAAGTAAAATAACTGATGATGGTCGAAGTAGACAGGATATAAAATGTAGACTGGCAATGGCAAGGAAAGCGTTTCTGAAGAAGAGAAATTTGTTAACATCGAATATAGATTTATGTATCAGGAAGTCCTTTCTGAAAGTATTTGTTTGGAGTGTAGCCATGTATGGAAGTGAAACATGGACGATAACTAGTTTGGACAAGACGAGAATAGAAGCTTTCGAAATGTGGTGCTACAGAAGAATACTGAAGATAAGGTGGATAGATCACGTAACTAATGAGGAGGTATTGAATAGGATTGGGGAGAAGAGAAGTTTGTGGCACAACTTGACTAGAAGAAGGGATCGGTTGGTAGGACATGTTTTGAGGCATCAAGGGATCACAAATTTAGCATTGGAGGGCAGCGTGGAGGGTAAAAATCGTAGAGGGAGACCGAGAGATGAGTACACTAAGCAGATTCAGAAGGATGTAGGTTGCAGTAGGTACTGGGAGATGAAGCAGCTTGCACAGGATAGAGTAGCATGGAGAGCTGCATCAAACCAGTCTCAGGACTGAAGACAACAACAACAACAACAACAACCACACAAGAGGCTTGTAGTCAAATTGCGTGCTTATTGATTATCTTCTCAGTTACGTGACTCGATTCGTAATTTCCTGTCAGAGAGGTCACAGTTCGTAGTATCTGATGGAAAGCCATCGAGTAAAACAAGTGATTTCTGGCGTGTGCCACGTTAGTGTTATAGTCCCTCTGCTGTTCCTTATCTATGTGAACAATTTAGGAAACAATCTGAGCAGCCGTCTTAGGTTGTTCGCAGATGGTTCTGTCGTTTATCGTCTAGTCAACTCATCAGAGAATCAAAACAAATTGCAAAACGATTTAGAAAAGATATCTGAACGTTGCGAAAATTGGCAGTTGACTCTACATAACGAAAAGTGTGAGGTCATTCACGTGAGTGCTAAAAAGAGTCCGTAAAATTTCAATTACACGATAAATCATTCTAAAAGCCGTAGATTCAACTAAGACCAAGGGATTACAATTACGAACAATTTAAACTGGAAAGAACGCATAGGAAACGATATGAGGAAGGGAAACCAAAGAGTGAATTTTATTTGCAGGGCACATAGAAAATATAACATATCTACTAAAGAGACTTCCTTACCAGGAAGTATTAATTCAGTACATCGAGAAAGTTCAGTGACTAATACCAAGTTTTGTTTTATTGCGAAACAGGTGAGAGAGTGTTACGGATACGATACAAAATTTGGCATGAACACCATTAAGACAACGGCGTTTTTCGTTGCGGAGAAATCTTCTCACGAAATTTCAATCACCAAATTTCTCCTCCGAATACGAAAATATTTTGTTGATGCCAACATACATAGGGAGAAACGATCATCGTAATAAAATAAGGGAAATCTGAGCTCGCACGGAAAAAATGTAGTTGTTCGTTTTACCCGCTCGCAGTTCGTGAGTAGGGTAATAGAGAATTATTATGAAGGTGGTTTGATGAACCCTCTGCCAGGCACTTAAGAGTGACTTGCAGAGTACCCATGTAGATGCAGTTGTAGAAACTGTTCTTGTTGCTTCATACAAAAAATTACCACAAGGAAAAGGTATTTCTCTGTCAAATTAAAGACATGACGCTTACATTTTTCTCGCAACATAACAATTTTGTTCACTAGAAACGTACACTGCAAATCCAACAAATGAATCTTGCCTTGTCATTTGTTGCCTTGTCTTTTGTTGACACAGTCGTAATAATGTGATAATTTTTCCTTGATTCGTTGGATGTGCTTGACAAGGTGCAGAATATAATCGGCCGATGTCTTACTGTAGCGAATATCACGATCATTACAGATGATTACGAACAGTGAACTACTCAACGCGCTCATGCCTCCAGTTTTTTGATAATACACAGTTCCGTGCCTGCAAGATAAGGCGATACTATAATACTGCGAGAAACATAAAGAAGTACCCTGATAAGGGTCAACTTAATGAGTTAGCATTAATGCGTACCGCCTTCAGATACGTATCAAAACAGTGGGAAGAGATATAATGTGTCTCTTAACTACGTTTATCCTGTTGTACAGTTGTGATTCACTGTGCAACACACGAGTACAAGCCATGAACTGTTTCCAGAGGAATTCTGTGTTCTTAGTCGTGCAGACGACTCTACAACCCTGCCACAGATACTGTACATTTTAACAAAATAGATATTACTTAAACAGAGTAACTGAGAGGGCCAGGAAAGACGTGCGTGTAGATACTGGAAGTTCTCGTCGCTTCCAGTAGCGTGAACTGGATCACTTTGATGTAGGCATGTGCGATGTTGGCAAATCACGGATCCTGATTTCGATTTCATTATCGACGTCCAGATATCGATGACCGACAATAAGCGACCCGAAAACGACGAAGTTCGTATTATTAGTGTTACAGTTGCCACAACTTCTTGTCCACAGTGTAGCAATAACATTTTTAAGAGACGTTCTGCTTACGTCTATTTATTGATAAAGAGCATACTCTGCTTTTGAGAACAATCTTTCAGAGCAGGCCAGATAGATACAGATCAAATGTTTAAATGCAATTTTTTGTACCTTTGTTAGGTACTACCGAAAATTTCATTTCAAAGTGGTAATGTAGGTTGCTTAAAATCTAGAAGGAATCTTTCAAATGATAACTGGACTATAATGATAGCTCCATTTTTCTGTCCCAGTTTGCAAATTATTCTTTCCTTTTGCTAATTTATAATCACTCAGTAAATCAAATTTGGTTACTCTGTTTTCCCGTATGTTCCAAAACTTGAACTCCTTTTTGGTCGAAGGGAGTTTTCAGACAGTGGATCTGAAGCATTACTTTTATCCGATTCACTGTCTCTAGGAATATTATTTCTTCCCGATTCCCTCTTTCCAGTGGCCACGTTTGACAAGTAACACTTGTTTTACGTTGGAGTCGTTGTGAGTCATGTTCAGGAAGAGATTCGTTTAAATAACGAAAAAAGCATTGGCAGTGGTCTATTTCCCACCGTCGAGCCCATATTCTGCTTTTAACATCGATGTTATCCCAGTATCGATACTTTTTAAATGTCAAAGATTATCGAGCATCCCCAGGCCAAGACGACATACTCGTACATAAGATAATCAACACAATACTTAGATGCATCTCGTCCTTAGAGGCTAAAGTAAAAGCAACTCACTACAATGCAAAAGTCGTCCAGGTATCGAGCTTTACGATATTATTATTATTTTATTACTCTTGTAAAACTTACACAATGTTGTTCTTAGAAACTGACACATAATCTTCTACAGCTAATATTTGCAGACATTCTCCCATGATTTGAAACTGAATGATGTTTGGTCGTCTGTTGCGACTGAAAATTACTTTTAAGAGAACATGTTCCACGAAATTGTTTCAGGCATTTTCAGTTATCTACAAAGAAAATGATTATTATAATAATTGCATGCTTAATTATAAATACTTCGTTTTCAGGAATTTGGTGTTTCATAGTAGCATATAATTTACATTATTTACAAATAAAGGATGTAAATTGTACACTTGGATTATGTCTGTCACCCTACTTGCATGTCTATTGGCTCTTGTGTAAGCTTTCTTAGTACAAAAGCTCTCACTGAACTTCAATTCACAAAAACTGGCATTCCTGTATTTGACGTCGTAGTTAAGTCGACTGAATGGTTATGGGTTTGAACTATAGAAGGCAGCAGTTGAGAGAGGATTCTGCGGAGAGGAGAGAAAGTACACTCCTGGAAATTGAAATAAGAACACCGGGAATTCATTGTCCCAGGAAGGGGAAACTTTATTGACACATTCCTGGGGTCAGATACATCACATGATCACACTGACAGAACCACAGGCACATAGACACAGGCAACAGAGCATGCACAATGTCGGCACTAGTACAGTCTATATCCACCTTTCGCAGCAATGCAGGCTGCTATTCTCCCAGGGAGACGATCGTAGAGATGCTGGATGTAGTCCTGTGGAACGGTTTGCCATGCCATTTCCACCTGGTGCCACAGTTGCACCAGCGTTCGTGCTGGACGTGCAGACCGCGTGAGACGACGCTTCATCCAGTCCCAAACATGCTCAATGGGCGACAGATCCGGAGATTTTGCTGGCCAGGGTAGTTGACTTACACCTTCTAGAACACGTTGGGTGGCACAGGACACATGCGGACGTGCATTGTCCTGTTGGAACAGCAGGTTCCCTTGCCGGTCTAGCAATGGTAGAGCGATGGGTTCGATGACGGTTTGGATGTACCGTGCACTATTCAGTGTCCCCTCGACGATCACCAGAGGTGTACGGCCAGTGTAGGAGACTGCTCCCCACACCAAGATGCCTGGTGTTGGCCCTGTGTGCCTCGGTCGTTTGCAGTCCTGATTGTGGCGCTCACCTACACGGCGCCAAACACGCATACGACCATCATTGGCACCAAGGCAGAAGCGACTCTCATAGCTGAAGACGACACGTCTCCATTCGTCCCTCCATTCACGCCTGTTGCGACACCACTGGAGGCGGGCTGCACGATGTTGGGGCGTGAGCGGAAGACGGCCTAACGGTGTGCGGGACCATAGCCCAGCTTCATGGAGACGATTGCGAATGGTCCTCGCCGATACCCAAGGAGCCACAGTGTCCCTAATTTGCTGGGAAGTGGCGGTGCAGTCCCCTACGGCACTGCGTAGGATCCTACGGTCTTGGCGTGCATCCGTGCGTCGCTGCGGTCCGGTCACAGGTCGACGGGCACGTGCACCTTCCGCCGACCAACATCGATGTACTGTGCAGACCTCACGCTCCACGTGTTGAGCAATTCGGCGGTACGTCCACCCGGCCTCCCGCATGCCCACTATACGCCCTCGCTCAAAGTCCGTCAACTGCACATACGGTTCACGTCCACGCTGTCGCGGCATGCTACCAGTGTTAAAGACTGCGATGGAGCTCCGTATGCCACGGCAAACTGGCTGACACTGACGGCGGCGGTGCACAAATGCTGCGCAGCTAGCGCCATTCGACGGCCAACACCGCGGTTCCTGGTGTGTCCGCTGTGCCGTGCGTGTGATCATTGCTTGTACAGCCCTCTCGCAGTGTCCGGAGCAAGTATGGTGGGTCTGACACACCGATGTCAATGTGTTCTTTTTTCCATTTCCAGGAGTGTATATTAGTAGACGCGATCTTGTGATTTGTGATTTTTATTAGTGCGTGTGTGTTTATTTTGTATTTTAGATTTGCAATTACTTTATTCGAATTTATTTTGTGGAAAGTTTTGTACAAGTGGAATAATGGCTATTTTTGGTACATTTTTTATCATTGACCATATTTCTTTTTCTTTATGGACTTTTTCATGAAATACTCTTCCTGGAGAGTCAACACGCCCTTCCTTCTACTATTATTTGTAAAGAACTGCCATATCAGTTTGTAAGGTTATTGCTAGGTTTTCTGTTTGCGTTACCTGTGAAAGTAAATCCGATTATGCTCTGATATGAAAATTATGCCATCTCACACACAAAATTTTGAACCCCGAATCATACTTAAGAACGCAATCTGACTGTAAAGAGGCTACAGAAAATTAACTAGGCAGTTTACGGTTATTTTGTTAGCGCAACGATCTATAATGGGCACACCAAAACGTAAATTGAATGTGAGTTAATACGAGCAATTAAATCATATGTCTCACCAAGCAGAAAACTGTTTCAGCAATTTAACTTATAGCTATCTGCAGCACAGTGGGAATGTGTCCCCAGTTTGTTGGAGTGATACACTAAACATAAGACATTTCCTGTGGGACAAAGCACTGGGTCTCTGCCACCAGCGCCAGAATCAAACCCCTACCTGGTCTGTTGAAAACGTGATGTAGCCAAAAACCCGTTTTAGATTACGTTATCGTACATCAAATGTTGAATACATATCGTCCTAATTCATTTAAATTGGACAATATTTACTGAGGTGACAAAAGTCATGGGGTACCTCCTAATATCGTGTCGAGACAACTTTTGGCCGGCGTAACGCAGCAACTGGACGTGTCATGGACGCAACAAGTCGTTGGAATTCATATCGGATTCACATCGGGCGATCTGAGAGGCCAAATCATTCGGTCGTATTATCCATTAAGTTCTTCAAACCAATCGCTAACAATTGTGACCCGATGACATGGCGTATTTTCATCAATAAAAATTCCTCCTTTGTTCGTGAACATGAAGTCAAAGAATCACTACAGATGGTCTCGAGGTAATCGAACATAATCATTTCCAGTCAATGAGCGATTCAGTTGGACCAAAGGATCCAGTCCATTCCATGTAAAAGCAGCCCACACCATTACGGAGTCACCACCTTGCACAGTGCTTTGTTGACATCGTGACTCCATGGCTTCATGGGGTCTGCGCCACACTCGAACCCAACCATGAGCTCTTAACAAATGACATCGGGATTCATCTGATGAGGCCACGGTTTTCCAGTCGAATGGGGTCCAAACGATACGGCCAGGAGCCCAGGAGAGGCGCTGCAGGCGATGTGGTGCTGTTAGCAAAGACACTCGCGTCTGTCTTCTGCTGCCATAGCCCATTAACACCAAACTTCGGCCCGCTGTCCTAAATGATGCATTCATCATACGTCCCACAGTGATTTCTGCAGTTATTTCACACAGTATTGCTGTTACCGCTGACAACTCAACGCAAACACCTGTGCTCTCGGTCGTTATGTACAAGCTGTCGGCCACTGCGTTGTCCGTGGTGAGAAGTAATGCCAGCAATTTGGTAATCTCGGTACACTCTTGACATTTTGGATCACGGAATGTTGAATTCCCTACCGATTTCCGAAATGGAATGTCCCCTGTTTCTATCCCCAACTGCCATTCCGCGTTCGAAGTCTGTTAATTCCCGTCGAACATCGAAACCTATCCACATGTATCAACTGAGTACAAATGACAGATCCACCAACGCACTGATCTTTCATTCCTTGTGTAAGCGATACCACCGCCATTTGAGTGTGTGCTTATCGCTATGCCACGAGTTTTGTCACCTTAGTATACGAGAAGGAGAATGATTGTAAAGAATGTTTCAATGTAGATTCGCATAAACGATCTCAGAAAAAGTGATCAGGTCACAACGATACAGATATTACCTATGCCTAAGCATGGCATACAATTAGCCAATGATAAGAAAATCTGACGAAGTAAAATCCAATATAAACCGGAAAACACAAAGGTTCACTAATACGGAGTATGACTAAATTGACTGTATCACCATTCAGACAAATTAATAGCAAGTACATTTTGTTCCGGATCTCGAAACTTAAGCACCTCACAAAGCCACAAACAGCCGGTAACGAGAAGTGAAACGCGAGTCAGCACACGAAAGTTCAAACAATTTCGAGATGCGAATAAAGAAAACTATTGTTTCAACAGCCGAATGTCGTTAACTATTAACGAGATCGTATTGCAAGTGTTCATTTCCTGTACGCGATACAGCTACATGTTAGCACCTCACACAGCGACCCGCGCGGCATTCGACACCAAGAACGTCTTCTCTCCAAACGATGGACTGCAAGAGTAGTTATTTAAACACATAACTCAAGAAAGACTTCCAGGGCGCCTCACAGACTAACCCCAAAGATAACTGTAGTAGATACTACCTATGTCTACAGAGAGCATCTTTTCAGTAACCTTGAGGTAAGTAGTAACCGCAAATGATTTATTTTTTAAAATAGCTTTTCCTGTATTCAAAGGTCTGCCTATGTCCAATGGGTACACTCACTCTTCAGTGCTCTTTATTGCCCCTTGTACGCAATAGTAAGGTTGCAGACGACGTCCATAGCATTATTGGCCACTTAATCCCTTTATGCCCCTTTTCTTTACAATACACAGCAATCACTGGTAGAGAAATTGTCTATTCTGCGAGGCAAAATTAGTTTTATGGTGTGTTGAGGAGAGTGTTGGTAACCTTTTGTTGTTGTCATGGTCCCAAATTCTGAGACTGCATCGAGTACCATCTCGGAGCTCACGAATTACTTTTCGTAACCTACACGATTTGTGCGACATGTACACGGAAATCTTGTGTCATAAAATAAGCCCTGTTGTATACATTCGTAGCTTGTAGTTTGGAACTCTCTTTGGTGCCAAATGTCAGTCAGCCTGCTACTAATGGGCGGCTATATTGTTCTACGTAATGGGTATAGATCTGGGCAGCTGCAAGGTCAAAAATGTATGTCACATCTTAGCATAAGGATGTGAATGAAATTCTATATCTGGCACAATGTGGCAATGAAGCTATCACTTTCAGAGTATTAGTCCTCCGTCTTCAGACATTCTGACGTTGACAATTATAACTACATGCCATGGAGGCTGGTAGCTTATCGTTTTGCATTTGGCAATAACTGTCGACATCAAAATGCCTGAAGACGAAGAATTGATACTCAGAAAGTGGTAGCATTGTTAATAAGTGACATTATGCACGACGTGGAATTTTATTTGCTAGAATTAATAACTGCCGCGGGCAAGTCACGATATAGATAATCTTAGCATATTAATTAACAATTTCTCGACGAACACAAAGACAACCTGTATTTCTGTCATGTTGTATTCCCGCCATTGTGTGCGCGTTGTTGTCGGAATTATCTGTAAGCAATGTAGGTGAGCAGCAAGAGCATTGCACTGCGATCGAGAACTGGACGTTAAGCCGAGGACCACATGAAGGTTTTTGCAGTTGACTGATCTCAATACTGTTTCGTAACTATCGTGTGGTCTTCAGGGCCTGATCGCGGTGTTTCCTTTTTTTTTAAAAAAAAAAACAACAATGATGTCACATAGAGCTGGGTGCATGAGTGATCGAAAAATTGGTCAATAATAAAATCTGTAGATTGATACAAAATTACAGACGGTTGTAGTCGCGCATAAAATTTTGTAACATAAGCCGCAGATGTGTTCGTTTTAGTCGACCACTGAATTGTATTTTCTGTTAATGACTCAAGAGAGCAAGGATTGATTGACTTTGTCGATGTGTGTTCCAAGTTTCAAATAAAGGAAACCTAACTTTCTAAAACGAACACAATTTTCGCTTTATTTACGTACGTACTTATATTAAGGTAACTAAAATCATTTCCGCACGTGCAGTACTATCACGAACTACACTATGATACGCAATACGAGTTTAAATAAATGCAAGTAATACATCAAAACCGTTGACCGACATCCTGTATTTCCATACATTCGATTGGTGCAATCTCAGTTCTTCACGAAACCTACTGTATTGTCTTCTTCTTGTTATTGGATATATGTAATACTTTACTTTAGCTGTTTCTCTCCATTGTATTTAATTGTCTCTGTTTTACGAGCAAAGCGTGAACATTTGCTGCCATTTCAAAATACATGTCTGTATGGACTGTTTTCGGCGTCACCCTAAGGTAGATTAGAAACAGTTCTCGATTCTTGTCGTTTGTCAGTCGACTTCTGCATTCCTCTTCATCGATGATCTGTCTTATCTAGTCATACCTAGGCCTCTACTACGTCGTTTCCCTGTACCATCCATTGAACTATTGTTTTCCACAACGACTCATGTCGTAATATGCATCCAGCCTCTCTATTTCTTCGTTTCATTGTGTTGTAATAAAACATCTTGGTTGCTTATTGGTCGCAGCACGTATTCTTTCTTTATTCGATCAATTCATCTTATCAAAAATCTCCTGCAACACAATATTCCAAACGTTTCTAATTTATTTCTGTCTACTACAGTGTCCATGTTTCGCACGCAACCGATCGGTAACCGACTGGTCGTATGAACCATCAGTTCTCCCACAATTTACAAAGTCCAGTGCATGCTGATTTCCACTATCGACCGGATAAAATCGGCCGACCGAAAAATCGGTAATGCGCTTCTAGCCTAACGCCAAGGTTTCGTAAGTCTCGAGTGGAGAGAATTGGTTTGTTCGAAAGTTTAGTAGCTGGCAAAGAGTTGTGGCGAGACCACGTGATGACGTTTATCTACTCAGCAGTGACGAAGCGTGACTCTTCCAGCCCATCGTCAGCGTAACACCGGAGTGCTGCATCAAGCATGACGCGGCCTGCTTGCACGATCAGATAGCGTTTGCTACTCAGGTTATCGCGTGTAAGCCTTCTTTTATAGAAGGCTAGCCTGGGTCCGTATTCGACACGTCAGTCAATACCAGCCCGTGAACACAGAGATTGGTATTTGAAGTATCAGTCCAGGACGTGTTGCGATAAAGAAGTCATACAAGTTTTGTAATGTTAAAATATGCGCGATAGCAAAAATGATGAAGATTAAACGAGCAAGACATATAGTCATACGAATAGATGAAGGACTTAAGTACTGATCTGTATTCCAAGAGAAAAGAAAACACGAGAAAACGGATTAATGTAAGATGAACAGATAACATTACACAGCAGGTAGGAGCAGTGTGGATGCGCAAAGCTGAAGAGTGAATATGGAAAAGGCCTTTATACAGCACTCGATGTCAAATAGCTCATTATAATCAAGGGTGTTGCAAAAATGCATTTACAAACTTTGGGAACAGGTTCCCTACACCAAAACAAGAAAATACGTGTAGCAAACGTGGATTCTAAACTGCATACCCTAAAAAGCTACTAGAACTTGTTCAGCTTCGCTATTGTGACACACGTCTCTTCTATGGGACAAGTGTTCATGTCTCTTAAGGTATGCGTTTATGCCCCAAGTTTACTGAATTTTTATTGGGTTTTGGTCGATATTACTTCCTCCCAAAATATGGAATGCAAAGAACTTGCAATAAAAGAGATCTGTTTAATAGTATATTAGATAAATATGTGCTCGTAGCTCGTAAGTTATACAATTTAGAGCCCCTGTTTACTAGACGTTTTGGTGTAAGGAATCTGTTCCCAAAGTTTGTAAAAGCATTTTTGAAACACCCTGTATAAGTCCGCAATCGAGTTTTAGTTATTACAGGGGGAGAATGTGTCCCTAGGGGCCTCACTTATATCTACATCTACATACGTACTTCATAAGGCACCGTACTGTGCGTCGCTGAGGGTACCTTGTACCACCACACGTCATTTTCTTTCCTGTTCCAGACGCTGAGTGAGGGAAAAGAAGTGTCTATATGCCACCGATCTAGCCCTGATTTCTCGTATCTTATCTCGGTGTTCCGTGGGCGAAGTGTAGTTGGTGCCAGTAAAATCGTTCTGTAGTCAATTTCTAATGTCAGTTCTTTAAATTTTGTAAGTGGTGTTCCTCGAAATGAACGTCGTCTTCGTACGATGCGACGTTTTTCGACATTTAGTTGTCTCAAGTTAAAACAAATACTCTCTAATACTAGATTGGTGCGCAAGTTCGTAGTGTTATTGTTTTCATATTGGTATTCCAGTTGTTATGGGTTTATTTAGCGATTTTAATTTTGTATTTGTAGTCCACTGTTACTGTCCGAGTCTATATATTTTCATTTTGTCATTTGCAGATAGTGAGTGAAGTTGTGGACGCTGGAAAATGGAGAGCCAAATTCTTCTGTGGCGGCCGCTGTGGCCGAGTGGTTCTAGGCGCTTCAGTCTGGAACCGCGCGACCGCTGCTGTCGTAGGTTCGAATCCTGCCTCGGGGATGGATGTGTGTGATGTCCTTAGGTTAGTTAGGTTTAAGTAGTTGTAAATTCTAGGGGACTGATGACCTCAGATGTTAAGTCCCATAGTGCTCAGAACCATTTGAACCGCACAATAACCCTGGGTTCGGTGTGGGGCGGCGGTGGGGTTAATGGACTGCTGTAGCCTGTTGTGAGGTTGTGCACCATTGAGGGCTACGGCGAGGACGAAGCCTCTCCGTCGATCCTAGGTCCCCGGTTCCATACAATACCCCATCTTTGGCAGACCGTTGTAAAAAAAACACGTTGAACTTATGCGCCAAACCAGTACAAAGCTTTTGGTGAAAGCGGAATGCTATATCACTGACAGCACACCCGCCCACCCATATGATACGAAGAGGACGAAATAACAACGAAGAAAAAAGAAGTAAGAAATCGTTAGTACACTACGCATGCGAGGTTGTTCTCCGATAGAGGGCGCTTTCCCATCGGTCCTCAGGCAGTGTTCGGCGCCAGTCAGTCGGGTATTGCAGGCGACACGGGCCAGTTGACGCAGCGTGGCGGCTTCCCGTCCACACAGACACCGGGCATCAAACGACGAGTCACGCGACTCTGAAAAATGGAAGTCACCATCGTAAAACCTAAAAAAGTAAGTATTCATGATCAGTCTGTCACATTCCTCTCTCTTCATGTTAAAAATTTCCAATCCATCAATCAGATCGAAATGTATTTCTTTGCTCTCTTTGTTTAACTTTTTTTTTAAAGATTCTTTAGCAGCATCGCCTGCACTACAAATATCTGTACGTGAAGGAAAACCAATAGCAGATTTGGTTTTCCATTTACATTTTACTTTTCTTACACCCGCCCGAGGGTCCGCCGTATTTTAGAAGCATGATGTTCCACGCGGAATATTCAGGTGGAGCATTCTGTGATTTCTGATATGTGTAAGTGATTCAGAATATGTGTTGAAATACCTGATCTTTTGACATACATATATTTGTAGCAATGTTGACAAGTAGTTTTCCCCATACATGGTGCAATCTTTTCGTCAGCCATTGTGAGCGGTATACCTACATAAATGTTATGAACTACCTGTCAATTTACGAGATGCAGTACCGTTGTACGATATGCACAAAATTTGTATCGTTTTCCGTTGCTTACGTTTGAGCTTACTACAGACATTTCTACAGACCTTTGTTATACATGTATGACATTTTGCCTCAATACCTTATGAAGGTAAACACCGTATTTTTCAAAACTTAAAGTAAGATAACTGTCTATGTCGTTGCTCGTGATTAAATTTCGTGTTAGCTGTACCGATGCAAGTGGGTTTCCCGTATATTTTTAAAACTCATTTGCCATTTCTCCGAGAAGTAATTCGGACAACACAATTTGATACCTTGAAATTGTTCTTGAAAACCTATTTTAGGATGCAGAGCGTAGTTTTTCCTGCATTTTTATCTTGCCTTGGATATCCAGGGTATACAGTAATACAATCTGTATATACTGTTTATATGGTTAAGTTTATAACGTATTGCCCGCGTTCAAAATATTTGTCTTTAGCTAATTACGGAAAGTATCTCACTTCATTTTTGTCAAAATATTTCTTGTAGCAAGATGGTGCCGCTGAAAATAACATTTGCAGCTGAACATAACTGTATGATGGTACAAACCTCTCAATCCAAAGGTTGGTTTCAGCAATGCCTTGCTGGGAACAGCCGTACTGGATGTGTTAAATGTCGCGGAGGAGCACTTTGAGGACCGCATTCTGGCTCTGGGGTTTCCAGAGATCACTGGCATGGGCCTCGACTGGCCGCCATATTCTCCAGATCTGAACACATGCGACTCCTTTTTGTGGGGCTATATTAAAGACAAGGTGTACAGCAATAACCCCAAAACCACTGCTGAGCTTAAAAGAGCCATTCAGGTCACCGACAGCATCGACGTTCCGACACTTTAGCGGATCATGCAGAATTTCGTTATTCATCTGCGCTAAATCTTCGCCAATGATGGCAGGCATATCGAACATGTCATAACCTAAATCGGAATATCTGTAGTGACGTTTACATGTTGAATAAAGTGTGTGCACGCCGTAGTTTGTAACTAATTTATTTTTCGTTCATGTATTTCAATAATTGTCATCCTGTTTATTAATATCTTTAACTTAATGGCCAGAATTCTAGCTTGATTGTTGTAAGAGTCACGATACATGATTCCTTTTAATTCTTCCTTCAGTAAGTCGTAAAAATTGTTGGTCGTTATTGGCTTAATCTGTTACTCTATTTATGTAATTTTACTTGCACACGTGAACTATCCGTTCACTTTCTTCCTCTCGATAAAAATACCAAATCTACCCGCTTTGCCTGAATCATTTCTGAAATTACTTTGTAGTGTCCTATTCAAATTATTTTAAGGTTTAATTTAAAAATATAATCACCGGCTCGTATAAGTAATCTTTATCACTCGCCTTAGATTTATCATTTGTAATGGAAACATTTTCTAATTTCCTAACATTTTTATGTTTTCTCGGCGACAATTTTCTAAAGGTCCTAAAATGTTTTCCCTCTGTTTTCTCTGCTAAACTGCTAGTAATAAGCGATAATTTCCACTTGCTAATAGCTTTCACCTCAGTCAGTGTATAAAATTTGAGAAAGTCCTGCCACTTTTATTACACTGTAAGCATTTACATGCAAAGACAAAGTCGTCATTGACTCTCTATTAAAGCAGTTTTGAAGCTATAACTGATAAAATTGGTGTTTGGTTTCTCAGCCCGAAATAAAAGAATATTCGTTTCAGCATTTTTTGGAAATTCAACCCCCTCAGAAGATAAAATATTGAGTGAAACCTTTTTTCAAATGTCATTATTAAAAAACTTCCAAAGCGTTTAAAGCTATGTTTATGAAAAATAGTATTTTACTTCTGGGATATAAATTTAAAAAAGTTTTCGGTATTTTTGGAAACTCAACCGCCAAAGGGATTAAATAGGGTTGAAAATTTTTAGGAAAATATTTTCTTGGTTTAAAGAATTTTTAAAACTAAATCTATAAAAATTGGTATTTCACCTCGCGGTTAGATGCAAAGAAATATGTGTTACGGCATGAAATTTTCTGTGGAGACACCACAAAACGCATAAGGCATGATTAACCAAAACCTTGGACTCCAGCTACCAGAGCCGATTTTTGGTCAGAGGTGCATTCATCGAAGACCATGCTTCTATGGCGTTAATTAGGGTGAAAAATTAAAAAGGTGTTGCAATTTGTGAACAACATAAAAATTCGATTAAAGAAAAACGAAAAATCAAACCTGTGCAGACCACATGGTCCTAGTGAGCGAAGCAGCGGGCGTTAAGCTAGTAAAATATAATTACACTTCATCTTTGTATAAAATTTCCGTTCACTACTCAACTGTGAAACTTGTATGGGTCTATCTCGGTTTTCTACGTTTTCAATTTCGTTAACAATCTACTTTTCATGCCTGACTGAAAAGAGAGTTCGTTACTTTCTTTATCGTTCACATTTCTACGTTTCCTAAAGCAGCAATGGTGATGGCCTCTTGCTCAAAGAAAGGTGTGAAAACATCCTTTAACTCTGCTCTAACAGCTTCAGTCTCTTTGTAGTTCCACTGATTGAGCTGTTGTAGAAACGTGTCCAATCTTGATAGTCGCATAGCGGGGAAACAAACCTTATTCTAGTCATTTCTTGTTACATTGAATGTCCGTTTTATCCTTTACATGTTTCGACAATTAACCCTCAACATAAATGTATCGCACTGCGCATAAATAGGCTGAAAGAACCTCTGATTATGCTATTGTCGTATAATTGTTGGAATTAATCGCAAATTTTGTAGACATCTGAAGATGACAGGTTCATCAGTTGAAACCGGTAAATCGAAATAAGTTTCCTAATTGTGCAACTGGCGACTGAATTTTATAGCTGAGAAAATGGCAGCCATGCGTAAAATCATTAGTCACAGCAAGTACGTAACTCGTAGTGACAAGTTTGTTTGCGTGGCCATCATCTGCAGCAAACTCAGGCACATTCGTTTTGTAACTAAAAACAACCTTGTCTTGCTGCTGTGTATTCCATTTCTTCGGGGCACGTTTCGACTTTTACTTTAAGGCGTCTTCGCTTGAACCTAGGATGATAATTCTGTTTCGATATGCTACAAGTATAGATTATACATATATAAAAAAAAGAAAATTGGAATGGAGATCAACATAAATATCATTTCCGCCATTTTTTGTGCTCACGATAACCATACATTGCATGTAGGGCCACCATACAGAGAGAATGTCAAAGGTGGTGGTCTAGACTGCTGTACGCACCGGTACATCTAATAGCCAGTAGCACGTCCTCTTGTTGCACTGGTGCCCCCCCCCCCCCCCTGTGGGTCTGGGGTAAGAATAGAACCGAGGTATTCCTGCCTGTCGTAAGGGGCGACTAAAAGGAGTCTCACACGTTTCGACCTCTATGTAATGGTCCCCTGTAGGGTCTGACCTCCATTTTTCAAAATTTTCCCGAAGAGCTAACCAGTTGGGCAAGAGCGTCTTACATGGTGCATCGTGTCCATCATGTGGTGAGACCTTTTACATCCTTAATCGAAGTGGATCTGCACTTCTGCTCATTCTCCAACTGTTGGGCGAGGTCACCCTCCTGGGTGAGTATTTTTCCATCAACTGTGCAGTATCGTTTTCTTCACTGACGATGATAATGGACTTGTTTACTTGGTTTCACCTGATATCCAGCACCGTAGCCAGTCTGTTGTTGTGGAGCCACCATGCACCCTGTTGGTTGTAGCCCCCTGACCACATAGGAATCGCTCTACTGATGCCGGCACCGTTAACTCCCCACATATCCCAAGGAGTAGATGCCCTTCCCCATGGGGCATCAGGACGCCCGGTAATGGCCATCCTACCAGGTGGCCGTTGCTGTGGCTGGGTGGCGTCCTTGGGGAGGGCCCCTGGTCGGAGTGAGTGGCATCAGGGTAAATGACACGTGATGAACCGTAGTATATCACCTCTTGCTGGTGGTCCACCACCAGCAATATTTAACTGGTCGAGGTCTAGTTTCAATGCTACGAAATATGACCCCAAATCGTTCCCCTCCCGGGCCACACCAAGGGAGGAACGCCAGGCTAAGGATGGCAGCGAAGCTTTTTCTCTGTGGTAGCTCGTATGTACAAGTGTTGATGAGTAATCAGTCATGTCCATGAGGCCTCAGATTTTTGTGGAGCAGTTACGGGTGGCAGGCTTGTCCAAAATGTGGTCAGGGTCAGTCTTGATAAAAACGGCAACCTCTCCCCAGTCATGGGCATTACTCGCTTGTGACAAACTGGGAGTGTTTCTGTTACCATCACACTGCATAAGAGATTAAATATTTTCCAGGGTATCACATTTCACAGGAACCTTGTTTTGCCAATTTGGAGTGGCGAGGTGTTCATTTCATCCAGCGCGTCCACCAGGGTCTGAGGGATAATCAGGTTGCCACCGGTGCCTTCATCTTGACCTTTGAGGGCGACACATTACCCGAGAAGGTCAGGGTGATGGTCTATCGCTGTGATGTGAAACCATATGTCTCTCCCGCGATGTGGTGCTTTAAGTGCTGGAAGTTCGATCATATGACTTCCCACTGTACTTCGAGTGTCACCTGTCGGGATTGTGGATGTCCTTCACATCCCAATATTCCATGTGCCATGCCTCCCATATGTGCCAACTGCGTACAGCACCATTCTCCTTGCTCGCCAGATTGCAGGATTCTCTGGAAACAAAGGAAAATGATGGAATACAAGACCCTAGACCGACTGACCTACACTGAGTCTAAGAAAAAATATCAGAGGCTACATCCTGTGCATATGACGTCAACCTACGCCGCCGCTACGACAACGGTTCCGCCGCATACAGTTGGCTCTCAGAGCCGCCAGACTCCACCTGCCCCCTTGACGGTGGGTGCACTTCCCACCCTGGTGCTCATGCACCACCTACGTCAGGTGCAACACCCCCTCCAACAGCCAGAGAAGCGTATATCATCTTTGGCCCCTCTCGCTAGGAAGGGGTCCCTTGGGTCACTCCCTGCCAAGGTTCCTATCAGTGGTAAAGCTGACGCCCACCAGTGGCTGAAGCTACAACAGGTAGCTGTTTGTAGGGCTTCACGGTCCTCCTCAGTCCCTGACACTGAATCAGGGAAGCCCTCCCAGCCAGACAAACCTAAGGAGCAGCGAGAAAAAGGGAAAAAGAAAAAGATCCCCAAGAATCAAGGCACTGTGGTGACACCCACACCACCGCTAGCTACAAGCTGTGTGTCTGAGGGTGAAGTGGCGATTCTGGTGTCCGCTGAGGACCTAGATCTCGCTCAGCCCTCAGACACTGATTTCACAGGTACTCATCCAGTGGCATCAGGTGACATTGAGATGTAGACTACCTCACTGAGTGTTTCATGCCTTCCCAGTCTCACGATCACGTCATCCTCCATTGCAATTGTGGCGGTTTTTTCCACCACCTGGCTGAGCTACGGCAACTGTTAAGATTTCCACTTTCTTTCTAAATTGCCCTCCAGGAAACCTGGTTCACAGCAATTCGGATCCCTGCCCTTCACGGCTACAGGGGATATCACAAGAAATGTAGCGAATATAATAGTGTCAGGTGGAGTTTGCGTCTATGTCCTGAACTCTGTATGTAGGGAACCTGTGTCCCTTCAAACTCCTCTTGGTGCTGTGGCTGTCAGGATATGTACGACGCAGGAAATAACTGTCTGCAATGTACATCTCCCTCCACATGGTGCAGTACCCCTGAACGTATTGGGTGCACTGATTGACCAACTCGCTAAACCTATCCTATTTTTGAGAGATTTTAACGTACATAACCCCTTGTGAGGTGGCACTGTGCTTACTGGCAGAGGTAGAGATGTCAAAAATTTACCATCCCATCTCGATCTCTGCCTCTTAAATACAGAATACAGGTCTCCCCCCCCACACACACACATTTCAGTGTGGCACACGGCACATATTCGGCCATTGATCTCTCGGTCTGCAGTCCTGGCCTTCTCCCATCTATCCGCTGGAGAACTCATGACGACCTGCGTGGTAGTAACCATTTCCCCATCTTCCTGTCACTACCTCGGCGTCATGCCCACGGACGCCTACCCACATGGGCTTTAAATAAGACAGACTGGGTAGTCTTCACCTCTGCTGTCACCGTTGAAACTCCCCCACATCGTGCCATCGATGTTGTGGTTGAGCAGGTCACTATAACGATCGTTTTTGCGGCGGAAAACGATATCCCTCGTTCTTTAGGGTGCCCCCGGCGAAAGGCTGTCCCTTGGTGGTGGCCAAAGTTGCTGAGGCAATTACAGAGCGTCGGCGAGCTCTACAGCAACATACACGGCACCCTTCTCTAGAGCACCAAATAGCCTTTACGCGGCTCCGTGCCCGCTTCGCCAACTTATAAAATGACGGCAACAGGATTTTGGGGAAGGTACGTGTCGACCATTGATTGCCATACGTCACTTTCCCCAGTCTGGACGAATATCAGACATCTTTTTCGGTACCAGACCCCAACAGGTGTCCCTCGCGTTAACATGAATGGCGTGTTATGTACCGACGCAAACGCCATTGCCCAACAATTTGCTGAGCACTATGCTCGAGCCTCTGCGTTGGAGAATCCCCCCCCCCCCCCCCCCCAGCCTTTCGCACCCTCAAATGGCGGATGGAGAGAAAAGTCCTCTCGTTCACTACACTACATAGTGAACCCTATAACGTTCCATTTACAGAGTGGGAGGTCCTCAGCGTCCTTGGACATTGCCCCGACACAGCTTCTGGGCCGGATCGTATCCACAGTCAAATGATTATACATCTTTCGTCTGGCTGTAAGCGACATCTACTCCTCAGCTTCAACCGGATCTGGTGCAATGGCGTCTTTCCATCGCAATGGTGGGAGAGCACCATCATTTTGGTGAGCAAACTTGGTAAGAACCCGCTTGATGTGGATAACTATCGGCCCATCAGCCTCACCAACGTTCTTTGTAAGCTTCTAGAACGTATGGTGTGTCGGGGTTGGGTTGGGTCCTGGAGTCACGTGGCCTACTGGCTCCACGTCAGGGCGGCTTCCGCGAGTGTCGCTCTACCATTGATAATCTGGTGTCCCTCGAGTCTACCATTTGAACAGCCTTTTCCAGACGCTAAGACCTGGTTGCCGTCTTTTTTGACTTACGTAAAGCATACGACACGACCTGGCGACTTCATTTCCTTGCATCATTGTATGAGTGGGGTTCCGGTGCCCGCTCCGATTTTTATCCAAAACGTCCTGTCGCTCCGTACTTTCCGTGTCCAAGTTGGTGCCTTCCATAGTTTCCCCCGTATTCAGGAGAATCGCGTTCTGCAGGGCTCCGTATTGAGTGTCTATTTTTAGTGGCTACTAACAGTCTAGCAGCAGCTGTAGGGCCGTCGGTCTCACCTTTTCTGTATGGGGATGACTTCTGCATTTCGTATTGCTCCTCCAGTACTGGTGTTGCTGAGTGGCACTTATAGGGAGCCATTCACAAGGTGCAGTTATGGGCTCTAGCCCACGGCTTCTAGTTTACAACCGCGAAGTCAGGTGTCATACACTTCTGTCGACGTCGTACCGTTTATCCGGAACCAGAACTTTACTTTAATGACGATCCACTACTGTAGTGGACACATACCGATTCTTAGAACTGGTTTTCAACGCCCAATTGACTTGGTTACCTCACCTTTATCAGCTTAAACGGAACTGCTGGCAGTACCTCAATGCCCATCGCTGCCTGAGCAAACCAACGGGGGTGCAGATCGCTCTACACTGCTGCAGCTCTAAAGAGCCCTTGTTTAATCCCGCCTTCACTATGGGAGTCGGGTCTACGGTTCGGCGGCGCCCTCAGTGTTGCCTTTACTAGACCCAGTGCACCACTGCGGCGTTCACTTAGTGACGGGAGCGTTTAGTACGAGTCAGGTGCCCAGTGTCCTGGTGGAGGCTGGAGTCCCTCCATTCTAGATCCGACGTGCAAAACTGCTCGTCAGTTATGTTGCACACATTCTAGTTCTCCTGTACATCCGAGTTATCGTCTCCTTTTCTCACCCACGGCGGCTCATCTCCCGCGTTGGCGGCCCAGGTCAGGCCTCACGATTGCGGTTCGCGGCCAGTCCCTTCTCTCTGGAGCCCTTCCCTTTACCACCTCTCCTCGAGGTAAATTCACGTACATCTCTATGGTGTAAACCTAGGCCTAAGCTTCGCTTGGACTTTTCACATGGCGCTAAGGACTCTGTTAACCCAGAGGCTCTCCGCCGTCACTTCCTCTTGTGCCTAGGACCGGCGCTCCTTCCCACCCAGAAAGTAGTGCGTGAGACCGCAAGGCCAACCGGGCGAGCTACGGTTCACCATAGTTAGATTTGCCTCTGAATGTGACATGTAGCAAAAGTCGAAATCAGTTATCCGAGTAAAGATGACCCAGACGGGTTTTCTCTTTCTTTACTGTATTAAAAATACTCAAGTTGCTCCCAGGCGTTACGTCTTCCGTTCTGGTATAGATTTACATCTAGCAGAAGGTATTGATTCAGCTCTTTGTTGTGATACTGTTGTATGTCCAATCTATCTCAGTATTCATCAAAAGTTGGAAGGCGCTACTTTTACTCCTGGTCGGCTTATCGGATCAGCTACAGGTAGATAGATAGCCAGTGGTGAAATCACCCACCACCTGACTCACGCGGCAGCCGCGTTGCCTTGCAGGTTGAGACCCGCCGACGACTGCCGTGCACGCAGGCTACGCAATCTGCCTCGCTCTGTTTCCTCATATACCGGACACTTCAGTTTTCCTTTATTTGCTAGCGCCATATGATTCAATCACAGAGTAAAGTATTTGCAAACCCGCAGAAACATTAACTCCCGTTTCCTGCTCATGCAAGTCAATCAAGGTTATTACAAAACCATTAACTGGAGTTATTCAGGCTTTACTTTTAATTTGTGTGCTAGGCCTGACATTTTCTGATTTTACTATCCAGAGGGAAAACACTGTTATTCCTAAAACGCACAGTAAGAACCCTGAAGACGGTTTTGTGCAGTGTGAGATGATGCAGAGGCACATGACACGCCTTTAGTTACGTCACACCTTTTCTCTGAATTCACGCTAATAATAACTACACATAGATATCATTAGGGTTTTGTAGCAGAATTTTATATGTACACGTTCATACTGAATGTTTAAAATGTGGAAGAAAGATGATGTGTAGGTAAAATTAATGGACTATCTGTTCAAGTACCTTCAATCACCCAGATAATGCTTGGCTGTAGGTCGAAAATCGTTGACCGAAGTTGACATTGTAGTGGCTACCTGCTATGAATGTGGCACAAACGCCATTGTAAATGTGTGTGTGTGTGTGTGTGTGTGTGTGTGTGTGTGTGTGTGTGTGTGTGTGTGTGTGTGTGTGTTAGATGATAGTATTTTGTATATTACTCAAACAAATATCAAGTTTTCGAGCAAATATAGTCTTAAATTAAACTATGAGGGCACAGTCCCAACATCTGTAGGAATTAACCACTATTGTGACTTATGTTATTGCGCCGCACTTATTTATAGGAACGCTGTATTCCATCAATGTCTGTCACAAAACTTTGGTTTCGTATCTTTGTTTCAAAGTGAATATGATGCTGTTATACACCGTTGGTCACAACGTAAGGTTAACATACATTAGTCATAAGAAAACCAATAGCAGCCCATAGAGGAATGCCGGAATGGTTCCTATCGAAGGGCATGGCCGACTTCCTTCCCCATCCTTCCCTAATCCGATGAGACTGATGACCTCAGTTTCTGGTCTTTCCCCCCAAAACAGTCCAGCCCCAAAGAGGAATGGAAAGATGAAAGTTGTGCTACACGAAGAAACACAGAGAGAAAGCAGCTGATAGACAGCAGAGGTCAGTCACATAATGGAAAGTGTGAATACCTTAGAAAACGGCAGTGGTGTGGTCGCTCGAAGATGGCTGGTGGTCAAAATAAGTGCTAAATTGGAGCCTAATTTACCAAAAACGGCCAAGGGGAAGACCACTGGATAGGTGGGACAGAGGCTGAAGATAGACAGCCGAACTGGCAACGGGAATCTCAAGATCGACAGAAATGGAAGAACCTGCAGGGATCCTACACCACACGCCGATTCAAGGAAGTCACTTAACTAATTGGACGAACTTGCTAATGATGGTAACCGTGGTGAAGGGTGACGCACACTTTAAATGTGTTTGTTCCATAATTCGTGTATCTGACGTAGTAGAAGAAACCATCAGTCAACCTAGTCAGCCAACCCTAACGCCAAATCCGTGGGAGAACCGTGGGATATGTCACTAATGATGTTCGAACATAGAAAAGAACAAAGTAAATTTCAGTAATCTCTAGTTTTCCTAAATACCTATCAGTTTCATGCGACTCTATATGATATTCAGCACAAGGCCATACTGGTACATTTAATTAATTATCAGTTGTGCAGAACTGTCGAATTTGCTATGAAAAGGTTCATCTGCTTCCTCGCAGCCAGAATGATTGTAACGATTGCTCAGCTTTGAACCCTTCGTGTAATGGTTTTTGAGATACCTGTTCGTGTTCAGGAATGAAATATACTACGTACATGAGGAAGGTGCTGTGCATCTATATATATGCATTCGAAACTTACTTGAGCTTCAGCGTGGGGAAATGAATTACTATGAAAACAAGAATTGTAAGTCCCAGTCTGTTTCGTTCGTGAGAGCTATTTTATTCTGCTGGGCTACGCCATCGAACTAGTGAAGATACGGGCAGCCGCCAGCTGGGACGCGCCACGAATACCACTTCTCCCTCTGCTGCGACGGTTTACAATGGGACCTCTCCTGCCGCCATCACCAGTCTCCTTTGAAGTTTCGGTGTGTGCAGGGCTTGACCAGAAATGAAAGTGACACAAGCGGGAGCTCTACATGGCCAAACGTTTATAAAAGGTAGCATTTTCCCCAAATTTACTTTCGCCTTTCCTTTTCATGCTTTAATAAATACAACGTACTGAGCATTATTTCGGTTTATCTGCATTTTAATTAACGCAAAAATTGAAAAAAAGACTGGATCCCACAACCCTCGGATTACCGCTGTGCCAACCGTTGTCTGGAAACCAAGCTAACATAAACCGCTCAAGCCTCGCCTTACCCGAGAGCTGGTTTTTTTCCGAAACGATTGGGCAGCTTGAGCTCCCACTTCTGGCTAAGCCCAGCACATACCATATATTTGGACGAAATCGGTGATAACTAGCAGGCACGGTCCTGTTGTTGATGGAACACAGTGAAAAAAAAGTAAAAAATACTGGAAAGACCGGAAACCACGAAAGAAGACATCACGAGGAAGTTGCTTCAAGTGGTCTATAGCTCGCAGAAATCGAAGAAAGAAGACACAGTGTACGTGTAACATAAATCATCTGTAATGTAATTCATTTTCAATTTATTTGTATTCATATTGGTAACAAATTTATTAATGTTTCGAAGAAACAACTGCGCAGCGCGTATGATTACTGGTGAGTACTGACTCTGCTCCGATAGCAGACTCTTAATACCATTTACCACTATTTCGAGCCTCTCATCTATGCCTTACTGAGGTCCACGGTAACATACCGCTCGCCGTGCCGGAAATTCACGGTATTGCTTTATAAAAAGATTTCGATACTGAATATTAATTTTGTGTTAGAAGAAACAGAATTAGCTGTGTAGTTTGTATAACGTTAAGTTGTTCTTGCATTTCCTTCGCATATTTCCATGCTACTTTACCATATTGCATGTATGTGACGCAACGTCCTGCGGTTGTTGGTACGATATTTTTCCGGTTACAGCTCGTTCCAAACACTTAATACGGAGACGAGGTGAGTGGAATTGTATTGAATACATCTCCCTTCACGTTCTACGAGGGTAAACAGTAGAGGTGTAAGTAGCGTTTTTGGCTTGGGACGCTGTTAACAAGGCAACTATTCGCTAGTACTACGTAACAACCACGGGGATCATGAAGTCATACACACTGGACTCGCATTCGGGAGGACGACGGTTCAATCCCGCGTCCGGCCTTCCTGATATAGGTTTTCCGTGATTTCCCTGAATCTCTCACGGGAAATGCCGGAATGGTTCCTTTGAAAGGGCACGATCGACTTCCTTTCCCTTATTTCCCTAATCCGATGAGACCGATGACCTCGTTGTCTGGTCAACTCCCCTAAAACAACCCAACCCATGAAGTCATACAGCTACGCGTGTTTTAATTATGAACGTATGCGAACCTCCGCAGAACTATGTAGGTTTCGGGCGGTGACATTCTTGTTACTGACGCCATCTAATCATCAGAAAGTTGAAAATATTATACTAAAGTGAGAAAACAGAGGGTTCCAGTGGGGGCTCTCTCTGGTTTGCTGCTGTGTCGATTGGTCAGTAAGCACAGAAATATAACTGGAAACGTTTATACGATTTTGCAGAATGTTCTTCAAAGCCAACTAATACAGTAACACACACACACACACACACACACACACACACACACACACACACAATGTTCTTCATTGTTTTAAAATGTTGGTACTTGTTGCGCAGCAACGTGTTAACGTGATTGCGAAATATTTTGTCTTTGTATAGTTCAAGTAATTGTCCAATGTTTGCGTTGTTTCAGTGAGTAAACTGGAATATCTGGTCGCCATAAAGTTCTATGTTTACGGCGGTTAATCGCGCCTGGAAATTTACCACAGTGCCATCTTTGAAAACTTTCTGTGTTAATATAACAGCGTTAAGAATACATGAAAGTTAGTTTATATAGTTCTCGAGTGTTGAATGACCAGTGCAGGTTGTTGTATTGTATAACTGAACCCTTGTGGCTCCGAAATACGCAATAGTGAAGTAAAAAAGGCCATTCAAAAGACAGTAGACAGATGGTATTACTAATTTTTTCATAAATAATTTATCATTACAAAATTTAGGCTGTTAGAATGTCGAACAGAAATGAAGTACCACCATCCACAAGGTAATTACTTTATATCTACTGACGTAGGTGATAAGCGCAGCCATAAAAACAGGAAACGTGTGTCTTTAATGGATTTCAGATAACGTAAAAAACGTTTCTGATCACGACGGGATTAATACACAGCATTTGCGCTGGGAGTTTACTTATCACGACAGCCAGATAACTTGTGCGACAGAGAACTCAATTTGCTAACGCAGTTTGACAAAATCGCCAGAGATAAGTCAGACGAGAATCTGTTTACCAGAAGAGTGCAGACGTTCCGTCGCCTGTGAGCTCACTGGCCGTGATGTGATATGAAGGCCACGTGCAATCAAGAGCTACGTGACTCAGCCGAGGGAATGTTCGGCCTTCGGCCACCATTCCGCCTCCTATCAAGCTAACATTGCGGCGTTTTCTCGTACATCACCACAGCCAATGTGGCAATGCATAAAACGTGACGTAACGTACATGTGCAACAGTTTGCAAATCTAAGTAATGATTATGGTTACACGGAAACTGAAATACTCATCGAATAACAAAAACGAGAAGATTCTCTATGTGGCAAGAAGTAAGTTCAAAAATGGATGAGACCTAAGATACACGAAAGGGATACTGATGATACGCAATAACTGCATATTCAACGAACATTTTAGATAATTATTTCGCAATGCATGGACTATGTGCTGTTGTTTGTGGGCAGACAAGCGATCGTGCCTCACGCTATCTGTTCGTCAAAACGTTCTGTTTGATTTTAAAATGTTTATTGATTTATTTCAGTATTTGTACAAGGATCCATCATTTGCTTGTATTGTATGAATTATTTATTTTGCATTTTAAATAATAATTACTCGTAACTTACTCATTCAATTCCACAACCGTTACAAATGTAAATAAAATATTTACTTACAAAGAAAACTGCAAGGAAAAAACAAAACAGTGTGGACTAAATTAAAACAAACTAACCAATGAAAAGATAGCTAAGAATAAGAAGTAATTTCCCGCCGCCGGCCGCAGTGGTCTCGCGGTTCTAGGCGCGCAGTCCGGAGCGTGCGACTGCTATGGTCGCAGGTTCGAATCCTGCCTCGGGCATGGATGTGTGTGATGTCCTTAGGTTAGTTGGGTTTAAGTAGTTCAAAGTTCTATGGGACTGATGACCACAGCAGTTGAGTCCCATAGTGCTCAGAGCCATTTGAACCATTTTGAATTTCCCGCCAATTGTCCCGCCGGTAGTGTGTACTGGTAAATTACATCTGCTGACATGCAAAAGGTTGATGTTCGTTGTACATTTAATGCTCGTGTCATCTACTATGACCGATATATTCCGCCACAATCGATAATTTCTGTCATATGTAATTCCAGTCTGTGTTCTTAGAAAAAGTTGCAAACTGTACGAGACTTAATGGGATATACGGATCGAATAAACCCGTTTACCGTTCTTTTAAGATCATTCTTTTCCATCATAAGATGTCAGAGTAACCTGCAGCTATGGTTGCGATGGTTGATGCCTTTGCCACAGTAACTGTTTGACGGCAGCGGCCGGCCGCGGTGGTCTCGCGGTTAAGGCGCTCAGTCCGGAACCGCGTGAATGCTACGATCGCAGTTTCGAATCCTGCCTCGGGCATGGATGTGTGTGATGTCCTTCGCTTAGTTAGGTTTAAGTAGTTCTAAGTTCTAGGGGACTGATGACCACGGATGTTAAGTCCCAAAATGCTCAGAGCCATTTGAACCATTTTTTTGACGGCAGCGATCTTACAGGGTGACAATTAGTGAACCATATGAAATAAAATCATCATAACTTACGAATGGTTTGCGTTAGGATGTTCAAACTGCACGGTTGGCTGCGGCGCATTATAGGAATTAGTATGCGCATGCATGGTCTGGTTTACCGACGAAGCCCACTTTCATTTGCGTGGATTCGTCAATAAGCAAAATAGGCGCTTTTGGAAGCCTGGAAATCCACATTTCGTGATCGAGAAGTCTCTTCACCCTCAATGGGTGACTGTATAGTGTGCAATGTCCAGTCGCGGAATAATCAGTGCGACATTCCTTGATAGCACAGTGACTACAGAACGGTACGTGATGGTTTTGGAAGATGATTTCACCTTCATTATTTAAAGTGACCCTGATTTCGACAAGATGTGGTTCATGACAGACGGAGCTCGACAACATCGAGGCAGGAGGGAGTTTGATGTCCTGGAGGAGCGCTCTGGGATAGCCAGAGGTCATTGGCATGGGCCTCGATTGTCCATATTCTCAGGATCCCAACACAAAAGATGTACAGCAATAACTCTAAAACCAATGCTGGGCTGAAAACAGCCATTCAGGAGATCGACAGCATTGATGTTCCGACACTCCATTGGACCATGTAGAATTTCGCTATTCGTCTGCGCCACATCATCGCCAATTATAGCAACCATTTCGAACTGTCATAAATATACCCCAATATCTGTAGAGACGTTTACATGTTGAATAAAGAGTGTGCACGCCGTAGTTCGTTGCTAATTTACGTTTCTTTCATATAGCTCAATAATTGGTACGCTGTACCTGCAGACAGCTTTCAACTGGTGCCTCCTCTCTGGAACTTGAGTCTTTAGCGCTGCCTCTATTGTAACCTTCAGTATCGCTGGTTCTCACAACCACCGTAAGAGATGGATCGCCTCCACGCCTAGATATAATCATTATGGAAATGTTACCACATAGCAACAATCCCGATGTCTTTGGTCTCGGAAAGCTCTTAGCGTAACTCACTAGTTTTGAGTTTACTTCAGAAGACGCTGGAACCGAAAGAGTCAAATCAGCAAATCTTGGAAAGCGACTTAAACGTGTAGCCCCAAATCTCGCCTCCTCTGGCACCGCACTTACCAGTCTGTCAAAATCGAATGCTACTTATTATGGTAGTATTTATGGATACAAAAAATTTGGCTCCAGTCTCCTGTACTTATTCGAATGAGATTCCGCAGCGGAGGAGGGCGAGACGTTGCAGATGGAGAGACGAGAGACCAGAAACTGAGCGAGCCGTTCGGCGGTAGAAACGTCCAGCAACAGTGACAGCATCTAAAGGCCATCTTCCTCTCCCTGCCTTCGTGGTACGCTTTGCGACATTGCGGCTTACGCCACTACTAATGTTAGTGCAAATATTTGTTCACCGCCACGTGGATGTATGAAACAATTGAAATAAATTCCCACCGCAAACGTTACCAGCACTGC
The DNA here is from genome assembly GCF_023897955.1 of Schistocerca gregaria. Lineage (NCBI taxonomy): Eukaryota > Metazoa > Arthropoda > Insecta > Orthoptera > Acrididae > Schistocerca > Schistocerca gregaria. The sequence continues at coordinate 432,619,523 of NC_064924.1, forward strand.
TTTCGATTTGTGGTAGAATGGTGCACTTAAACAATTCTTCGGTTCCATCCCTAACATTTGCCACTTTTCCAACAACGATTTTCAATTCAAGGTAGATCGTACAATTCAAAATAATCACTGAAGTAAGAGAACCGGTATTTTCTCACTTTTTCATAATGCTCTCGTTTGAGATTCAATGAAGGTGCGATGAATTTCAATTCAGTTACTTCAAGCGACAATAATTTACAGAGCACAAGAAGAAAAACGAAAACGAACTTCTCACTAGTACAATCATAGTTTCAGCAACTTAGAACAGTGGCAGACACTATCTTACAAGAGTAAAAGCTAATATCTATACCAGAGAGCTGGTTTGAAGAAAATTATTAAAATTTACGTAACACAGACTATTCCTGTTGAAGGTGCTTTTTAAATGAATGGAATTGTATTATTAATCATTTGGTTTATTTACTCACAGTGATAATAAAATGTAATTCTCAATAATATTTCATAAAGGCATGCTGCGGCAACATCTCTATAGGACAACCTGTGAAAACGCAAATCTGTTAATTCGACATTGGGGACGTGGGGAAAAACTGCAAATAAATCGTGTAGGTACAGAGAGATCAGCAATTTTCGAGAACATGTCTCGTGGAGGACAGGGGTTTTTCTTTTTGCTTCACTTAAGAATTAACATGAACAGTCACAACAATCTTTTCTATTTTTATTTTTTATGAGCTAACCGGTTTCGTTCTGTTTTAGACCATTTTCGGACCTACCACATGACGGTGGACGGTGGCGGCGAAAGGAGCAGGCGCTTTCTCTCCACGATCGCTTAGCGTTTCTTGCGTTTGTGACTGCTCATGTTCGTTCTAAAAAACTTGTGTGATAAATCGTTAGAGCGAAGCTATAAGATGTAACTGATTTGACTTTCCCCACATCTCACGCAGTAGTGGCTCGGCCCCTGCCTATTGGAGCTGCTGGTGGCAGAAATATTGCTACCACACCCTGCGACAGCCTCCTTCCTTCCCAACTTAGGTTGGCCTCATAGGGAGGAGTTTCGCAAGGCGAGAAGACATAGAGAGCAGTCATATGAATTCTGGATGTACTGTGCGATGGCGTCCGTCAAGGAAGCTTCGCTTTTCCGCGTTTTTCGTTCGCTGGATTCTATCTCTAGGGAGCTACAATCACTGAAAAGACGTCTGTAAGAGCGCAGGGCCGCCGGTGTGGCCGAGCGGTTCTAGGCGCTTCAGTCTGGAGCCGCGCGACCGCTACCGTCGCAGGTTCGAATCCTGCCACGGGCATGGATGTGTGTGATGTCCTTAGGTTAGTTAGGTTTAAGTAGTTCTAAGTTCTAGGGGACTGATGGCCTCAGATGTAGAGTCCCATAGTGCTCAGAACCATTTGAACCATTTTTAAGAGCGCAGGTCCCTTTCCCTGAACTACGTGTAACTAGGGTAACTAGTGAAATTCTTCCTAACTGTTTCCTAGGAAAACAGTCGTTCCTCGCTCTTTCTGCCTCTTTCTTCATCCAATAAGAACGCTTCCTTTTGGCACTGTCATGCTCTCAATCACTTCGGGAAAATTCCCATATGAACGAACATCCGGTCTACTTAAATTCTTAATGATTTGTGTGTAGGAGCTGCATGTTTAGTGGCATCCCTCTGGTTTGAAAGACTAGACGGTTTGTTTTCAACTGCCCGATGGCAATCTGGGGCGCCCATCCCAAAAGCAGTGTCTACACTAAGATGGCAAAAGTCATGGGATAGCAATATGCACAAATACATACAAATAAATAACAGAAATACAAATGAATAGCTGCACATTCTAGTCGCAGGAGTACCAAATAATCACAGTTAGATAAGTTTATTAGTAATACTTCCAGCTATTAAAGTTCAAACAGTGCGAACTCCATTGTGGGACACTCGTCATGTGTTTGATGGTAGAACGTGTCATCCACTATGTGGTAGGGAACAGCAAGCGCATAGAGCATCCTCAAGAAGGAGCAGCTTCGCCAAGTACACTGCGGTACAGACACTGACTTGAGTTGATAAAATAAAATTAATGCATTCTGTACGAGAAATCCTGTTGCTCCTCGTAGTCTTTCACTGTAGATGAGGTCGGTTTGTGCAGCGAACCATGTGATATTGTCTTTGGCGCGCAGGAATTCCTCTATAGGGCAGCTGTGTGATGAGGGCATTACCTCGCTGGAATGTTGTCCCGCAGAAAATGAGCAAGATAGGCGAGGCAACTGGCTACCGGATCTCTTCAACGTAGCAGAGTGTTATTAAAATAGCTGTAGCGAATACCAAAAGAGACTTGGCACTGTGGGCTATTGCACACCGTGTGACACAAGGTCTTTGTGTCGACAAGAAATCGTACCACAGTACTTGTAACTAGAAACGAATTTCTATTCGAATCGTCCAAGAGTATCGAGGGTATCACTCAAACTCTCTTCCGGAATGTTTAATATTCGATGCATATGTTTTAGAGAAGCCTAACTACAGCTTCCGCAAATGCGATATAAAATCCGAAAATCAGCACGAGCTCGCTCACTCACATCAAGGCTACAACTTTTTTTTTTTACCAGAATGTTGTAGTTCGGCGGTACATCCAGTACCTGGTTACTTTACCCATAATTATGACATTTCAATCATTAGACATTGATTCGAGCACACCCATCGTAACAGTGTATTTAAAAATCTGTGGCTTCAATCCGCGAGGTCTGTCGATACAGTGCTTAAGATATTCATTTGTGTTCGGGCGTAGCAGAGTTCAACCGCCCCCAGCAGTCTTAACTTAGATATTTTGTAGTCACCCCAAACAATTTGACGTGAATGTCACTATAGCTGTGATTTTCCTTCCCAACTGTCGCCCAACAGCTTCGACATCGACAGCAAATCACTCAGCAGACGAGTAATGAACACTGTGTTACGAAGACCTTCCGTGAAGACCTAACCGTGACTATGCCTTATGCGTTAGTAATACTTCTGTTGGAAAATTTTCGGCTTCAGTCACGCCATTCTATTTTCCTGTTGTAGATGAACGCGTTTCGAAGCTTCAACTCCACTTTGAGAAACTACATGTACGCTTCTTCGGGCGTTACGAATGCGTCAGTATCATCTTCATTTGCCCACATGACTTCAACATCGGTGAAAAAACTTCCATTTTTGCGCTTAAACTTCAAAATAATTGTAATGTATTATTTGGAATGTAGGTGCAAATATGGAACTTTTTCACCGATGCAGATGATGAACATTACGTAGGCAAATGAAATTGATAATATAATGCCCAATAATGTAATGCCCAAAGAAACGTCAATGTGAAATAAAACTATGTGTATGTTACGCAGTGTTATAAAAAAACGTCAAAGCAACTACGCAACCAACTAGACCAGTCACCCTGAAAATGGCCGCTTCCAAGGCGGTCGGAACACCAGTCTTAAGATTTTTTTAATGCATTATAATGACGTACCCCAACTCTAAAAACCGTGTTTTCAATTGTCTCTTGCCGTGGACACATACGAACATAATGTAAACATCAGTTCAGTCCTTGGAATAAAAATTGTAGCGCCGAAACCCATTTGGCTACAACGGGCAAACGAAATATTGTGACCCAAAGCGTATTACTAACAAAAAGAAAAGTATTCATGGGAACATGGATTGGGGATGGGTCCACAGCACACACATCTTTTCCGGTTGCGTCCAAAATGTAGGTATGTTCTCAACTGTCCAACATTCCAAATCACCAAGTCTACACAAGCAGAGCACAGTTGCGTACCGTACCACACGTGAAATTTATGATAAACTGACGGCAGCTTCTAGTTCATTTTCAGAAAATTGTATGGGATAAAAAGGCGGTACATTTAAAAGAAGGAATACTTGAAGGACGGAGTTATTACTTAACTTACAATTTGCTCATTTCTGCACCTGTAGAAGTTATTACAGCTCTCAATAGGAGTATAACCCCAACAGTGAATTTCTCTGTTCATTTCTCTGACATTAAAATGTACGGTGTATAGGTTATCTCCGCATCGGCAAACAAGGAAATCTTTGGTGCCACCAGATCTGCAAGGTATGACGCAGAAAAGTCGCACTGGCTTGCAAGATAAACGCAGATAAGGAATAACTCAACAGAGGCTACATGGTTATTGTGAAACACAGAACTTCGATTTTCCTATAAATCACTTTTTTCCGTTTTCAGCAAACCGCGCAGCATAAATTATATTCGGACTTCGTATTGCACTATCTGGGACGACCACATACCTTTACAATCATTCGTTCAGTTTGCATGTTCAACCACTTTCCCAGTTAATGAATAACTAATTCAGATATGTTCAGTTCACCAGTGTCATTTTATGAAGTACAGTTTAGAGTACGATGGGTGATACTTAAATTTATTATTAAAAATATGAGTCATACTAACTAAACAAATAATATGTTCCACGCTGGACTCTACCAATTTTTAGTATTGTAGGAGTAACAAACCGAAACGAATATTTACCCTTCACCTCGTTTTTCGATAGCAGTTAGAAAACTGTTAAGTTTTTAGTAGAATGTTTTCTTCTTGCTTTTAAATATTCAGCCACTTTGAACAAATTAATACCATTCGTGAATTGCACTATAGTATGTAACCTCAGAGTTCCCTCCCACAACTAGTTACAGACACTTATAGCTCCGAACGTCAGGGGTTACTCGTGTGCCTTTAACCATTTCGTTCCTTCAAAACGTTTCATCGCAGCCGTCCCGTGTTCCAACAAGGAATAAGTGACACGTTTACATTTGCAAGTCTGTTGTGCGTTCCTATTTGTTAAAGAATGAATGAATACTGTTTCAAATCTTCAACAAACATTCAATAAATCAAAAATCAAACCGATTGCCTTAACATACTATACTCAGATAGCATTTCTGTTTTACAGGTTCCATTGTACTGCACGGCGTATGTGAAACCCACTAAATAATTAATAGTTTCAATATAGCGGACATACTCGCCCCGAGAGAATCAACAACCATATTGATATTTTTCATTTCTTCTTCAGAGTCAGCAGCACATTTCTAATTACATTTTTCGATCTCTCTGGAACACCTTCAGATCTAAACGTAAAACTTATTAGTTTCGTCAACAACCCGTCTGCGTCAGAACTGCATATCAAATACGTGGTTCTGACGCAACTACTTAGTTTTACTTTGATCCCCAGAGATCGAAACATGTTATGTAATTATGTGCAACTGAAGAATAATTACAATTCTTTTAAATTAATAGTTATCTGGAACTTACTACTTAATTCGAACTTAAGTGTTCAGCCCATTACTCTTAATAATTTACCCCAAATCTATTAAAATGTACTAAAGTGACACAACGGAATGCTTTACGCACATAAAGCAGCACAAGAAGGTGGGCTGCTATTTTCACACGTCTCGTACACTTGAACTTAGACACATGGCGGGTCGACTAGGTTAACCTACTACAAAAATGGAGCAGTCAGCGTGTAATATTTCAAAAACTGTTATTTTCATCTTTAATTCTTTTGCGCCGGCCGCGGTGGCCGAGCGGTTCTAGGCACTTCAGTTCGGAACCGCGCGACTGCTACGGTCGCAGGTTAGAAGCCTGCCTCGGGCATGGATGTGTGTGATGTCCTTAGGTTAGTTAGGTTTAAGTAGTTCTAAGATCTAGGGGACTGATGAACTCAGAAGTTAAGTCCCATAGTGCTCAGAGCCATTTGAACCATTAATTCTTCTGCACCTGGTGGATCTGAAGGCGACCGACGCTGACTAAAATCGGTGATTTCTATTGAAATGATGCGTGACCATGGCAGTGAATAAACCATTCAGGAAGCAATTGCTTTCTCACTTGTGTCAACCGTCCTTGGTATGCGATTCTGTTTTGCATTTGTTACGCGGATCGGAAAAAAACCCAAACCACATTCTGAGTCACAAGTGCCAGCAGGTGCCATTATTAAATCAGCTGGGTATCACGAGGCGGAAGTTCCGCGCTTAAGCCGTCTCAGAAATTACGCTGAGGGGTCACATTCAGGTCTGGGTACACCCATCACTGTTACATGACATTAATCAAAAAGCTTATATATAATGGGTTGGCGGTTCGACCATCCTGTAGAGAGGGGGAAAGTACAGCCGTTGATACTATGGAGTTATGTTGTACCTCGAAACACTTTGTTTCGGCTGCTCGCTCCAGCTTTGTAATAGAAGTTTAACATGGTAGAATAACTTCTGCCGTTTCTAGGTACAAAACGGCTAGCGACTGACGAAAGATATTTCAAACGCAACGCGTTTTATACGTAGTTACACAGAAAACTGAATTTTATTCTCTATGAAATTCTGCAACTGAATAATTAACAGTATCTTCCAAATAGATTTACAGTAAAACCCCTGTAATCCGTCACCTTCCAGACTGAAGTATGTGTCGGAAAGCGAAAAAAAGTCACTTTACAGAAAATACAGAAAACTACAGATTTACAATCTGAAGTCCAAAATGACTTTTGTACTTATGTATACTGTTCTCTGCAGTAAAAACATTACAATAAACAGCACAAAAGCTGTTACTTTAACATACTGAAAAAGAGCAGCAATGTAGTTCGCGTTTGCTGTACTGTACCGTACTGTACATACAGTGCTGTACAAAATTGGATTTAACCTGTACAGCAGTAAAAACTTACTTAAGAAGAAAGTCAGTTACAGATTTTTCTCAAGCAGATAAAATTCTAGACTTAGCTGCAGTGTTCCTCCCTTCCTTGATCCACAAAATGTCCATAGTTCCGCTCGATGAATTGAAGGGCAATATCAGAAGCGTTCTAAGCGTCGGTGTATGAAATACAGATAGGGGTTCATCATCATCACCGTGCGAGACCTCGTTCACAGTTCCTTCACCATTTTTATTCAAAACAGCGACAATAATCTGGTTGTCGTTGAGCTCTTCACTGGTTTCACTGTCGTCACATTGGGCAAGCCACTCCTCAGCTTCACTGGCAAAGACACTGGGTTGCACAGTTTGTAGGTCTTGTAACGATTTCCTATCGTTGTTTTGCTCGCCTTCTGGTCACCTTCGGTCATAACGTCCAGCCAAAGCTTAAGCGAAGATTTTCGCAGCGTGCCTGGTTTTAGTTCCTCCCACGACGCAGCAGTCTTACAGATAGCATCTTTGACGTTTTTGACGTTGAGAGATTTCATATTTTCAAGTACGTTACCACCTTCCTGGGACTTTTCTAAAATTGAGCTGAGGTACGTTCTGCGATACAGCCTCTTTAACCATTCGATCACTCCCTGATTCTTTGGTTTTATAAGTGAAGTGATATTCAGTGGAATGAAGATAGCTTCTATGTTCCCTTTCACTAAACCCTCCTCAGTTGGGTGTTATGATGCATTATCCAACAGCAATAGAGCACGAAAAGGCAACTTTTTCGTTTCAAGTCATTTTCAATAGCTGGAACGAACTCGTCGAAAAACCAAGATTTAAAAAGACTGCAGTCCATCCACCAGATTTTTGATTGCGGCAATAAAGCGGCAAGGAAGATGAGTCAGCAGTAATGTTTCTAACGCCCTAGGCTTCTTACATTTGTCAATAACGAACAGTGGAAGCTTATGTGTAAATCAGCGACGCTGCAAGGAGGAACGGTTAGCTCTCTTTGTTAAGTTTCGTTCCTGCCACAGTTTCATTCGATGCATAGGGCGTTTGTTTGGCAGCATTTCATAGTTTAGGCTTGTTCTTCGACAACTTCTTGTAACTTCCTAGAAAACGCCTTAGCCGCCTTGGCATCACCAGAAACTGAAACAAACCGAATGCCATGACGGGTTTTTCAACGACGAATCCATCCTTCACTAGCTGCTAACTCACTTGACTTCTAGTTTTTTGTGCAAAGCTGTTGTCTTTCCTTTTATAATGGGCCGAGGTATTGGGGTTCCTTTTCTCCTTTCTTGGTAGAATCGCATCCACAATGCGTTGTCAAGCAGTTCAGGTTTAGATTTATCCAGTGTTTTGCGGTTCTTAAGAGCGTTTTCTCCATCTACCGTCGCTGTGCATGATTCACTGCCTGTCCAATTTCTTCTCAAATCTATTACTGTCGTAATAATGCTAATTTTTCGTTTAATGAAAGAGTAACGTGTTTACCTTTCACTCCTCACACGCTGAAAAGACACACAACAATACAGCAAATCAATGGGGCGACGAGTAGTCAGTTACCGCCACGAGTCGGACAAGTTCCGGTTGAGCACGGTCGGATCAACCATAGCCGCAGACCAACTGAGGGCTCTGTAGTGCAGTATTATGCAGAGCTTTAATGTCTAGAACCGAATATGTTTACAAATACAGAACTGAATCTACTTACAGATACAGTCCACAATGGTCATCCTCAGATGCTATGGGCGACATTTAGTGAACAACTTCCCTGCGTTGACAACGCATGAACCTTTGTTCACCAAATGCTGCCCATTGCATTTGAAGATGGTCATTGAGGGCCGAAATCGGTAATGATTGCAATAAAAAAAAAAGATTGAGCCAAAAAGAGGCAAAACCTTATAGACGGGGAGAACAGCTGGAGCAGAACTGTCTGGCCCACAGTCCTGTCAGCATACAGGGAAAGTAACTTTCTCTACAAATAGGTGGTTCTGAGCAATAGTGGGGACAAATAAACTGAATGTAAAACCATCAGCACTCTCCAGGCTGTGCGGCCCCTCCCGCTGGAGGTTCGAGTCTTGCCTCAGGCATGGGTGTGTTTGTTGTTCTTAGCATAAGTTAGTTTAAGTAGTGGGTAAGTCCAGGGACCGATGACCTCAGCAGTTTGGTCCCTTAGGAAGTGAAACGTCCCTTAGGAAAATTAATGAATTACGATGCTGATAAACCTCTTACATTATTTGATTTTCTAACAGCTGAGCAGAACTGAATGCACTCACACATTTCACTCTTTACCTATTCTGATCAACACTAAACTGACACACAATATTTTTAGCGCAACGCAGTCTGACTTTCAATAATCCCTACAAAAGAATGGCCCTGCCTAACATTACCTTATACCTTTCACAAATCACTTACATCACAAAAGTTTTTCGTTACTCGAACTACTGCAATAAAGCGAGCGCCACTACTGCCAGCTAAATAAAAGATTCAAACTACTGAAGGCACTAACTACTGATAGGCATAGTTAGCAAATGAAAGATTTTGATAGAGAACAAACGATGTATTTACCTTAATAGTGTTCAAAAGTCATAATGTATATAGCAGTTCATGACATCCAGTCTTACAAATTTACTGTCTCTGATGGACACACGTCCAGATCATCCGCTCTCAAAACTCCGCCATTTCATCCCCACATCCACCACCGCTGGCGGCTCACCTCCAATTGCGCAACGCTACGCGCTGTTAACAGCCAACTGCCCAATACTACAATAGCATATTCCAACAATGCAAAAAAAAATGGCTCTGAGCACTATGGGACTCAACTGCTGTGGTCATCAGTCCCCTAGAACTTAGAACTACTTAAACCTAAGGACATCACTCACATCAATGCCCGAGGCAGGATTCGAACCTGCGACCGTAGCAGTCGCACGGTTCCGGACTGCGCGCCTAGAACCGCGAGACCACCGCGGTCGGCTCCAACAACGCAAACCAGCCACAGGCTGCACTCAACACAGTGATTTTCATATAGAGCGCTACGTGGCGTTACCAACATAAAAACCTAACCAGCCTACTTAAAAGAACTCACGCAAATTTGAACATCTGAACTCTCTTCAGGGCTTTGTCGTTGGCAGACATTTATTTAGGCATCACGTGACACATTTAGGATTACTCGACAAAATACGAGCTCGCCAAGAGGCGTCCACAAGTACAGCCCGCCAGGCTGCTCAAGATCTAATGCACTCATAGGGCCTAGTCTTTGGAATTACTGAAACGTACATGAATGATAGAATCCGACCTCGGGGAAGATCAGTTTGGATTCCGTAGAAATGTTGCAACACGTGAGGCAATACTGACCCTCCGACTTATAACACAGATTAAGGAAACGCAAACCTACGTTTCTAGCATTTGTAGACTTAGAGAACGCTTTTGACAATGTTGATTGGAATACTCTCTTTCAAATTCTGAAGGTGGCAGAGGTAAAATACAGGGAGCGAAAGGCTATTTACAATTTGTACAGAAAGCAGATGAGAGTTATAAGAATCGAGGTGTGTGAAAGGGTTGGGAAGGGAGTGAGACAGGGTTGCAGCCTATCCCCGATGCTATTCAATCTGTATATTGAGCAAGCAATAAAGGAAACAAAAGAACAGTTCGGAGTAGGTATTAAAATCCATGGAGAAGAAATAAAAACTTTGAGGTTCGCCGATAAGGTTGTAGTTCTGTCAGAGACAGCAAAGGACTTGGAAGAGCAGATGAATGGAATGGAAAGTGTCTTGAGAGGAGTATATAAGATGAACATCAACAAGATCAAAACGAGGATAATGAAATGTAGTCGAATTAAGTCGGGTGATGCTGATGGAATTAGATTAGGAAATGAGACACTTAAAGTAGTAAAGGAGTTTTGCTGTTTGGGGAGCAAAATAACTGAAGATGGTCGAAGTAAAGAGGATATAAAATGTAGACTGGCAATGGCAAGGAAAGCGTTTCTGAAGAAGAAAAATTTGTTAACATCGAGTATAGATTTAAGTGTCAGGAAGTCGTTTCTGAAAGTATTTGTATGGAGTGTAGCCATGTATGGAAATGAAACGTGGACAATAAATAGTTCAGACAAGAAGAGAACAGAAGCTTTCGAAATGTGGTGCTACAGAAGAATGCTGTAGATTAGATGGGTAGATCACATAACTAATGAGGAGATATTGAACAGAATTGGGGAGAAGAGGAGTTTGTGGCACAACTTGACTAGAAGAAGGGATCGGTTGGTAGGACATGTTCTGAGACATCGAGGGATCACCAATTTAGTATTGGAGAACAGCGTGGAGGGTAAACATCGTAGAGGGAGACCAAGAGATGAATACACTAAGCAGATTCAGAAGGATGTAGGCTGCAGTAGGTACTGGGAGGTGAAGAAGCTTGCACAGGATAGAGTAGCATGGAGAGCTGCATCAATCCAGTCTCAGGACTGAAGACCACAACAACAACAAGAACAACAACAACAACATGAATGAAGATAGCTCCGGCTAGGTATCGACACTAGATATCAAGATGTGACATTGCCCTGGACGATTTTCTGAGGAGCATCAACAGTCCTACAAGAGTCCAGGTAATAAGCGTATGAAAACCACCCAATCCAGCACCCGGTGAAGACAGAGAGGTCAGTCGACAAAATGACTCGTCAGCTTCGCTAGATTTCGCTAGATGTTCCAAAACTGTTCGCTTAGCTGACAGCTCCTTTCCAACAGGTGGAGTTAGTGCGTCTGCGGGCACCTGCGTCCGCCCGTCTCCGCTAAAGTGTCCTTGGAGCGAGTGGCATTGACTCTTGGCCTGTCGGCCTACGAACCAGGTCTCGCCGCCCTCTACCCCACACCGCAACACCCGCACCAATGTTTTATTCATGTCCGCACGCATGCGCACGCACACATCCGCGTACTGCGTACACGCACACCCAAACGTACTTCTGTACGTACACACACACACACACACACACACACAGAGTATCGCAAGTGAATGCGCGCCACGGCGCGGACTCGAGAAAGGAAATAAAAGAAAGAGGCAGAGCGCTTCCGATTCGGCGTCGCCCCGCTAACGAAGTAACCGCTAACGAGATGTGAGCTCGCAGGCATCGTAAAGACAGCAGAAACAGCCAGTGACATGTCAAGTCGCGATCGCCAAGTGTTGGCATTCTGACATTCTGCGCAATTACCAAAGCATAGCCGAAATGAAAAGAGCGTTACACTTACGGTGTAATTCTATTAAATTCCTCACTCCTATCGTAAATCAAATGTCAACTGTGTGCACTCTGCATTCATAAACAATTATTTCAGCAGGAAGATTCGCTGTTCCTCATAATCAATTCATTAGTTGCGACACAGTCGCAGCAAAAATCCACATGATCCAGGTAGGATTTGTTACATAATGTTCAAAAGTATTAGGGACACAAGTGTATTAACGTCCGGTATGTTAAATACATTTCGATACAGGCGGTACCTGTGGTATTTTTGCATGGCTTAAGGTCGTAGCTTTCAGTGTAGGCAACAATTAAAACCATTCACTATCTATTGGCTATTTTATGCAATACATTGTCAGTTGACGCCTCAGAAGGAAGTGAATACCGGTGTCGCAGGGTTTTTCATTGAAATACATACGAGAAAATGGCAGTTGTCACTTGTCGGCGTCCCATTCAACCGAGCACATGGAGTGTTGATCCAAAAACGGTGGACTGTCGGTCGTGTTGCTGCAGATGCCAATGCCGTTCCCTGTCTCATCTACAGGCTGTGGATATGATACGGAGAGAGACGTCAGAACATAAGGCGAGTTGGACAAGTTCGCTGACGCATTATAATTAGACCTGAAGACCGATACCTGGTCACCTCTGCGTTGCAGCGTCCTACGGATATCGCCAGAACACTGAGAGACGATTTCAGAACGGTCACTGGAGCCGCTGTTTTCGATCAGAATGTAATGATGAGTTTACGAGTCAGGACCTGACGACCCAGACGTTCTGTTCTTGCAGCTAGCATTCGGTTCTGCCGTTCCCATGTCAACTGACACAGGCGAAACGTGTTATTCACCTAGGAGCCTATATATCCTCTGACGCAAGGTGGGCTGTGTTATGTGCCAAGATACGTGGTGAGTGGTACCTGTAATTGCCCAGGAAACATATTTTTCCAAGTCCTGTGACGTTTTTGAGAGGCTTCAGTGTTGACAGCCATACGGATCTTGTTGTCCATGGTCGCCTTACCGCCAGGCAGTACTTCGGACAGATTGTGTGGCGGTTGCTGCATATGGTCTTGAATTTCTTCTAACGCCAGTGGCTATGTGGTACGCATCAGCAGCATTGTCTTGCGAAGCCTGGACATTGAAGTAATGGAATAGATTCGGTGAGTCTCGACCTAAAACCCATCATGCATATGTGGGACCTGCGTGATAGTCGTGTTCGTGGTCATTCTGTTCCACCACAGACTCACAAAGAACTCTCATGGGATCTCACTGAAGAATGGGAACGGATACCGCAGAATGATCTCCATAGACTTACACGGAGCACGCTACTTGGGTGTCAGGCAGTGTTAAAAGCTCACGGAGCACATTCACGTTACTGAAGCTCTGAGTCCAATGAAAAAGCGCCCTGGAAGACGGGATGAATGATTGTTTTCGCTGTGTTTCGACACTTGAGACATTTCAGTTCTTTTTTTATGCAACCTATCGAGGATGTAATGATTTTTCCTTGTATACTTAATTTGCACAATTTGGTAACATACCCAGTGCTCAGTTACTCGCCAGGGTAGCCGAGAGCACTAACGCGCTGCTTCCTGGACTCGGGTATTCACGCTGACCCCGGATCGAATCCATCCGTGGGATTAACTACGAGGGCCGGTATGCTGGCCAGCCTAGATGTGGTTTTTAAGAGGTTTTCCACATCCCGCTAGGTGAATATCGGGCTGGTTCGCACGTTCCGCCTCAGTTACACGAGTCGCCGACATTTCAGAATGTTCGCGCTACTCCATGGTTTACACTAAACGCAAACAGCTGGGGTACACTAATTTTGTGCCGGGGGGCTCAGGGTGGTAGAAGGAAGGGCATCAGGCCACCCTCTGCAACTAACACCGCCAAATCAATAGTAACAACGCCGACCCCGCGTGACGCGTGACAACGGCCCAAAGAAAGAAAGGAAGAAAGAAACCCAGTCCTCAATTATTGCTCAATGCAGTATGGCAGACGTCCACAGTCATGTTCCCCTAATTCTTTCGGGCAGTCTATTTTTCCATTTACAGAAGACAATATTTTACACCAGGTTACAAATTTCTGTGCGACCACAGTCTTCAGATGTGGGTACAATTTACCAGTCACCTCGAGCCAGTATAAGTAAGCATAGTATAGTCAAATCAATAGTCTAACAAAGCTCCGTCGTACTTACTTAAAAATTTACTGTGACTGAATTGGGCGCCTTCACTGAATGTGGGCATCTTATCTGACGTATCCAGTTTTATGTACCAAATGGGTGTACGTTCGTCTGTTTCCACTCTTCCGGTTAGATTCTGTACATTCATTCGTGTAGGCTGACTATGGAGATAAGACGTCACAGCAAAAGAGTGTGAAGTGTCTCCACACTCTAAATCATCACGTTGTTGTGACAGCACGGAAAACATTCCAACATTTCACTGTGTTCTGGAAGTCAGAAGAATGAACTGAACATCGCGAATGCCACACTCGCCCCTTGGGCCATCTGCCAAACTAACTCCTGCGGTTGTTGGCATGCAGCGCAGACGCCACTACTGTGACAACCTGCCAGCGTCTTTCTGACTCACCTCCAGCCGCCCTTGGCACACACGTCAGTTACTTTGCTGCCTGTGTGTGTACACTAAACTGTGATGAAAAAAAAATGAGCCGCGTCACTAAAAAAGACACTTTCTTCTTTCGTACATCGCCTTTTGTGTTTTGTAATTCCGCTACATACATTGTGAACCTTAGACAAGTCTATTACGTTTTCCTGTGGTACAGATACATACGACGTATGCACTCCCTAATCAGACAGCTCATAGCGAGCAATCCATTCGCCTAGCGCAGGTCATTTCATCGTGATCGAGGAAATAAATTAATTTGAAACTTCCTGGTAGATTAAAAGTGTGTGTCGGACTGGGACTCGAAATAGGGGTCTTTTCTTTTTGTGAGCAATTTCTCATCTGAATGAGCTACCCAAGCTCGAGCCAGAGCTTCATTTCCTCCAGGACCATCTCTCCTTGTGCTTGGATAGCTCAGTCAGCAGAGTGCTTGCAGGAGAAGGCAGATATCTCAGGCTTGAGTCAAGATCCAGCACACAGTTTTCATCCCCAAGGAAGTCTCAGATCAGCGCGCACACACACACACACACACACACACACACACACACACTGTTGCAGAGTGAAAATTCATTTTGGAGATGATAGATCTGTGTTTGACAAACGATACGTCATGAAAGTTCACAGTCCTAATACCCTGATTACAAAAGTTAATTCGCTGAAGCTAACAGTGATTGAGGGCAAATATGATGTGGTTTGGAGAATCTAATTTTTTCCCTGCCGTAGGAAATGTCTACATACGAAGAAGAATAAGTGAAATGCCTTACTCCCAACTGCAATACATGGTGGTGTACAGTTAATGGGACGGGTAGTTTATACTCAGTCCTGTGACGTCACTGAATGGAAAAAGAGAGGATTGTAAAATTTGATACTGCGGTGAAATGCTACTTCATTTAAATTGAAAACCGGTTTCGGTTTTGCTTCCATCATCAGATCTAAAAATAACAACACAGTACATGGCTACGTGTCTACGTGTCACTGCTGTAGTTTTTAGATCTGAAGACAGGTACAAAGCCGAAACCGGTTATTAATTTCAATAAATGAGTTCTGACCAAGACATTCGACTAGTAGGGAGTTGGCAGAACGAGCACACATTTGACATCAAATTGATATGCAAATGAATTAAACTGATGAATTAATTACGCCCTTTCTCACCTCCAATGCCGACCCACGCCAACCACGTGCCCTCATGACATCATCTGCTTTCCTCAGCCAGCACATGGGTCCCCACCCCCTCCCCCTCCCCATCACTCTCCCCTCTCCCGCCACTCCCGCACCTTGAGAGAGAGAGAGAGAGAGATCGTGTCCAACATTTCTACCTTTTCGATTTTCTGTTGCAGAATAACTGATCGTCATTCCTCAGACGCTGATACCACATTGAAAGTGTCCCCATTAGAGTTCAAGACGTAATGAAGGTGAAGACTGCGTACAATCAATATTAATGTACACATTTATCAAATAATAGAATGCGCGCAGTATAACTTGGCCAGTAGATGCGCAGTCGACAGGGCAAGTGTGGGTAGAGTGGTAGTGGTAGGGTTGGGGGACAGATGTTCGGTGAATGTCAGGGGAATTGCCGTGCACTGGAGGTACAGTGCTGTTCAAAGCTGAAGCTTACGATCTTTTTTTTTTTTTTTGTAAATAGTTAGTGGATCACTTCCATGTCCACACTTGCATACCGACCATCCAAAAAGATATGCTGTTACCTACCTCTAATTTGGTTAGCATCTAAAACGAATTCCACTGAAAATGCAACTAAAGCAGTAATTTATTTTGGCCTGACTTGTTGACAAATGGTTCAAACGGCTCTGAGCACTATGCGACTTAACGTCTGAGGTCATTAGTCGCCTAGAACTTAAAACAAATTAAATCTAACTAACCTAAGGACATCACACACATCCATGCCCGAGGCAGGATTCGAACCTGCCACCGTAGCGGTCGCTCGGCTCCAGACTGTAGCTCCCAGAACCGCACGGTCACTCCGGCCGGCACTTGTTGACACTTTGAGATGTGTCATGAGCGGACAGTTTTGATTAAAACCTACGTTTCTCTTATTGCCATATTAAATTTGTTTCTTTCGCTAAAACTCAGCAGAGTGTACACAATGGCACCTCACTAACATGTTGTGTACTCGCAATTGCGAGGGAATTTTGAAACAGCGGTTTATTAAGTGAGGAACTGAGGACAAGTAAGATCAGTAGGATATGAAAAAGCAATTCCGTGGTACAAAAACAAACTTGTAACAGCTTCACTTTTTTCCACACCCCATAGCATTTCTGGTTTCAACAGCTATTGATGATCCTTAAAAATTACATTCTTTCATCCAATAAGTCGGTACTTAGTGGAATTACAAGGCAGAAAATAAAGTTTCACTAATAAGCATACGGCTTTGCGTGCTATCATTTGACAAAATCTCGTTTCGGTATCTCAAACTGTTTGACATCTAACGAATATTACAGAACTTTCATTCTGGCTTTATCATTGACGTGCGCAATCGCAAATGAGTGTGCAACATAGCATCAGTTTTTTCGACTCTGATAACAGAATAGAGATCTTCACCCAATCCTAAGAAAATTGCAGCATGTTAGCTAAATTTCATGTGCAGCAGTATATTATGTAATATGCACCAAATGCAAAATAGTAGTGAACCCTGAAGCTTCCTGGCAGATTAGACCTGTGTGCCGGACCGAGACTCGAACTCGGGATCTTTGCCTTCCGCGGGCAAATGCTCTACCACTGAGCTACCCAAGCACGACTCACGCCCCGTCCTCACAGCTTTACTTCCGCCAGTACCTCGTCACTTACATTCCAAATTTCACAGAAGTTCTGCTGCGAACCTCACAGAAATAGCACTCCTGGAAGAAAGGATATTGCGGAGACATGGCTTGGCCACAGCCTAGGAGTTGTGGATGTTTCCAGAATGATATTTTCACTCCTCTGCAGAGTGAAAATCTCATTCCAGTAGTGAACCCTGTTTTTCATTGTAGACTTTTATCGAATTTCACACAGTTTCTCACTTCTTTGCAAATATCACAAAATATGTGGACAAGAATGAAATGATGGGCTTGTCATCATGGAACTGACAATAAAGGTATTAGTAAAGCAAAAAGTGTTTTTAACGGTTTCTGTGAAATCGTTTCACAAAGATTGCAGGACGTGCGTTTGTTTCTGTATTCCAGCAATTCGTCATCGAGCTGAAAGTGGGCAGACAATGTTGGCCTCCCTTTCTGAACAAACGAATGAACTCGCCCAGTGCTTCAGACGAAAACTGATAACTGCACATCGGCCAACGTGTAATGCGCAGATCCCACCAGTGGTTGCACTTCAAGCGCAGCTGCTGATACACGTCCAGTGTGGGCTGTAATTATAGCATGGCAACGAAACGTGGTAGATATTCGAACACGATAATGCGGAAAATATTTACTTTCGAAAAAAAATTGTTCCATTTTTCGTCACCCGGTGCAAATCTGGTGATTTGAACGCAAGAAAGACTTACAGAAATATTTGCATATGTGAAGAATTAGGGACGGGACATGGGTAAAAAGGTCAAACAAGTGAGAAAGGCATAATTTTTTTTTTAATTAACCACCACTTAAACTTTCTCAACATGAGCACGGGAGTCTTCGACGAGATGCTGCATCTGTAAAATGACGTGATAAACAGTTACCTGCAGCAATTCCAGTGGAATATGATCAATGTTTTCCTGTGTAGTGGCCTTCAGATCAGATAGAGACTGAACAAGTCCCAGATAAGCGTGTTGCTTTAGATATTCCGAGATCCAAAAACCACCTAGATTCAGACAAATGATCTTCCAGACCATGAGTCTGGAAAACCTTTGAAGGAAACACTTCCATTGAAGGCTGCATTAAGCACGTCTTCCACTGGACAACCGAAATGAGGGGTTGCCCCATCTTGCTTGAGAAGAGTGGTTTCTACACAGTTACCATCTTCCAAGGCAGGTATCACATGCTGTAAAAACTCATATCAATAGCTTCCAGACGTAACGCACATCTGACACGCCCTCTGTTGTATTCTGTTCAAACAGAACCCTTTATGCCCACGTCCCGTTGCTATCCATTACATATGGAAGAATTTCCATATATCTTGCTTGCATTTACAGAGCCAGTTTTGCACCTGGTGCCCAGAATTGGAACTTTTTTTTCCCCTGCGTAATTCGGTTCCACATTGATGCATTAGCATATCTACTAAGTTTCGCTGCCGTACGATAGTGAAAGCCCACACCTCTGGACCTCCGTGAGTAACTGCGCTTTAATTATAACCTCTCGGTGTATATGAAGAGGCTGGTTGCTGGATTTCTTCAAGTAACAGATTGTGACACTCAGCCGATCCGAGTAAACATTTCGAAAAGGTGCGTATCTGTTGTCGCGCATGTTAAGGAAAACAAAAACAAGTCCAAGTGGCCGATTATTTTTACTATCGTGGCACTATATCAGCGTTCCAGTGGAGAGCCGCGAAAATTCTGCGAATACCGAGAACCGGGCGTTAAATAATGCTTCAGTGCCGTTTACAAGAAACCCGTGGACGCGGTAGCGGGCAGCGACAGCTGCGATGCGAGGAGATAAGAACAGTAGTGGCAGGTGGCGACTGCACGGCACGCTGGGGCTGGCTGTCGCCCCGACGCGGCACCACGCCGAAGCGTGTCGCTCACAGGAAACGTACGGAGTGTGCGTCTGTCGGACAGCCATACGCCGCAAGCCCGTTGCGTTTCAGGTCATGGATCTTGCTCCTGATTATTTGTACTCTGACTTCACTTTCTTGGAAACACACTGAAGAGTCAAAGAAACTGGTACAGCTCCCTGATGTCGTGTAGGGCCTCCGCGAGTACGCAAAAGTACCGCTACACGACGTGGCATAGACCCGACTAATGTCTGAAGTAGTGCTGGAGGGAACTGACACCATGACTCCTGCACGGCTGTCCATAACTCCGTGAGAGTACGAGGGGGTGGTGATCCCTTATTAACATCACGTTACAGCGCATCCCAGATATGCTCAACAATGTTCATGCCTGGCGAGTTTGGTGGCCATCAGAAGTGTTTAAACTCACAAGAATGTTTCTGGAGCCGCCCTGTAGCAAATTCTGGACGTGTGTGGTGTCGCATTTTCCTGCTGGATTTGCCCAAGTCCGTCGTCATGCACAATTGACATGAATGGATGTAGGTGATCAGACAGGCTGCTTACATACGTGTCACCTGTCAGAGTTGTATCTAGACGTATCAGGGGTCCTATATCACCCCAGCTGCACATGCCCCCCACCATTACAGAGCCTCCACCAGTTTGAACAATCTTCTGCTGAGATGTAGGGTCCATGGATTCATGAGGTTGGCTCCCTACCCGTACACGTCCGTCCGCTCAATACAATTTGAAACGAGACTCGTCCTTTCAGGCAACATGTTTCCAGTCGTCAACAGTCCAATGCCTGTGTTGAAGGGTCAGGCAAGGCGTAAAGCTTTGTGTCGTGCAGTCATCAAGGGTACGCGTGTGGGCGTTCGGCTCCGGAAGCCCATTCGATGATGTTTCGTTGAATGATGCTCACGCCGACACTTGTAAATGGCCCAGCATTGAAATCTGCAGCAATCTGTTGCACGTCCGTCACGTTACACGATTCTCTTCAGTTGTTGTTGGTCCCGTTCTTGCAGGATATTTTTCCGGCCACAGCGATGTCGGAGATTTGATATTTTACCGGAATCCTGATATTCACGGTACACGCGTGAAATTTTCGTACGGGAAAACACCCACTTCATCGCCACTTCGGAGATTCTGTGTCCCACAGGTCGTGCGCCGACTATGACACCACGTTCAAACACAATTAGATACTGATGACCTGCCATTGTAGCGGCAATAACCGATCTAACAATTGCGCCTTACACTTTTTGTCTTACATAGGCTTTGCTGACCGCAGCGCCGTATTTTGCCTGTTTACACATCTCTGTATTTGAATGCGCGGCCGGCCGTGGTGGTCTAGCGGTTCTAGGCGCGCACTCCGGAACCGCGTGACTGCTACGGTCGTAGGTTCGAATCCTGCCTCGGGCATGGGTGTGTGTGATGTCCTTAGGTTAGTTAGGTTTAAGTAGTTCTTAGTTCTAGGGGACTGATGACCACCGATGTTAAGTCCCATAGTGCTATGAGCCATTTGAACCCCCTTTTTTTTTTTAATGCTCTTGCACATACCAGTTTTTTTGGCGCTTCAGCGTAAATCATCCAGTCTGCAATCAGGTCGAGAAAATTCAATAACAGAGTGTTATTTGCAGATAAGTATCTTTGATTTGTTGTTTTACGTTGTGCCCTTCATTGTCATCGTTTCCTCTTCAGCACATTAGCAGTGAATGATATCTACTTGTGCTTCAACTACACATCCTCTCCGAATGGTCCGGTTGGAAGTGACCTTAGCGTTCGTTTATATGGAGTACGTTTCAGTCAGATTTATGGGTTAATTGATAGTTAAATCAATTACACTTGCACTGAATCATTGCGATTTTATCCCCTTGACTAATATTACATTCAAGATAAAACTGGCATGTTAATGCCAAATAAAACATTAAGTTAATCAAGTCAGATGCCTCTCAGTCAGTCAGACTAAAACTTGGACGGGTTAGACAAGTAACGTTATGAACACAACTTAGTAGTCAATTAACAAACATTCACGAATGAAGTCATATAAGAACATCAGTTACGAACAATAATGACCAGTAAAGGAATGCTTGGTATTCTTTATATAGAATGGTAGTCATTTCATAAACTCTATCTCAGCACGTGGGAAAAGCCTCGGTTTGGTGTAAAGGATGGATTAGTCTCATCTACGTGCATACACACATTTATCCTACAATACACATACACATACAGAAAGAGAAGAATAAAAGATAAATTTGTACACCCGATAGAAACATGATTGGCCAGAGAAACGTCGACTTCAGCATCGACAGCTTTTGTAGTAGTTCTCGATCTCAAAGATACAAAGTACGTATGATGAAAGAACACCCTTATTCGATTCGGAAGTTTATTTAAACAGTATACTTCAGTGAATAGGAACGTTGAGTTGAAGGCTCCCCAAGCGACAGAAATGCATGTGGTCTAGTTTACCTAGACAGCACAAAGAAATACAGAGCTCACGAACTGAATTCAAAATTTAAGCAAAGAAAAAGAATCGTAGCACAACAAACGGATAACACACACACAACACATTCACACTTTGAGATTCAAAATTAAAAAAGAAAAAAAAGACACCACGAAGGAATTATCCGATCGGGACGGAATACGGTTCGCACTGGCGGAATGTTACGTGATACCACGTACTCATACGTGACTATTACAGCGCCATCTGTCACAAAGTGAAAAAAGTGTTCCAACTAAAACACTCATATTTCTTTACGTACTACACGAATATGTAACAAAAAATGGGGGTTTCTATTTTTAAAAAACGCAGCTGATATCCGTTTGATCTATGGCAGCGCCATCCAGCGGGCCAACCGTAGTGCCATCTGGTTTCCCCCTTCAAGTTAGACGAGTTCCGTTCGTTGCAGTTTTTTCGTTTGATGCGTATTTCGTGAGATATTTCGCCCGGTCACTATCAGTAGATCACCCTGTAGATAAATTTCAGAAAACTGGATGATTTATTCAAGAGAAAGAGCTTCACATATTGAGCCAGTCAATAACGCGTTGGTCCACCTCTGGCCCTTACGCAAGAAATTATTGAATGTCTTCCGGAGGCATATCATGTTAAATTCTGTGCAATTGGCGCGTTGGATCATCCAAATCCCGAGCTGATTGGAGAGTCCTGCTCGTTTTGCTAGAAAAGTTCTCAGTTGCGGAGAGATCCGGTGACGTTGCTGGCCAAGGAAGGGTTTGGCAAGCGCGAAGGCAAGCACTAGGAACTCTCGCCGTCTGCGGGTGGGTATTATATTGCTGAAGTGTAAGCTCAGGATGGTTTACTATGAAGGGTACCAAATGGGGTTATAATATGATCGACATACCGCCTTACTGTAACGGTGCCGCGAATGACTACCAAAGAGGTCCTGCTGTGAAATGAAATGGCACTCTACAGCATCACTCCTGGTTGCCGCGCCATTTGTCGGGCGACAGACACAGGCTGGTACGCCACTGCTGTATGTGGCGTCTCCAGATAGGCCTTCGCTGGTCATCGGGACTTAATTCGAAGCGGAACTCATCACTGAAGCCAATTCGACTCCAGACAATGAGATTCCAAGCCGAATACGTGACTGGTGATGCCCCAGACAGCGGTGGGATACCAACCTCACCATCGATCGCCATATGGCGCGACAACCAGAGTGATGGTCTGGGATGCTATTTCATAACAAGACCCGTTTGGTTTCCATCCGGTGCACCCTTACGGACAGCTCTACGTCGACAACATTCTACACCCCGTCGCCGGATCACACTCAAAGTGAGAACGTTAGGTGTATCACAGGCAGAGCCCCCGAACCAGCTGGAGATTCTGACAATCTATGGACCAAATGGATAGAAGGTGGCACGATATCCCTCAGAACGACACTCAATAATGCTATCAATAACAAACCGAATAACGGCTTGCATAAGCGCCATAGGTGGACCAAAACTTTATTGAACTTCTAAATTTGTGAAGCTTTTTCTCTTGAATAAATCATCAAATTTTTCTGAAATTGGAATCATTTGTCTGTATAGCTGCATCGCATTTGCCAGTTTCCGTCCCATTGGGTAGTAAATATCGTCACACTCTGTAACTGAAATAGGTACTCTGGTGAGCATCTCAACTTCACAAAAAATCATTTCACAATCCAATTACCTACACTTACACTAAAGGAGATGGCCAGACAACCTCATCTTCCGACTACCCATCGAACAGTGCTATGCCACGCTACCGGACCGATGTCCACATGTAGAAGAGGCAGAGAAAATACTTTCCGGCTATCTGTTCCAACTTATACAATAGCTGTTAACCAGTTTCCCGTAATGTCTCTTTGGCTCAGCAGAAGCTGCTCAGCCTATACACAAAAGTTGGCTGAACTGCCACTACTACTCAAAGAATCCCTGCCCAAGAGCCAAAGTGCATCGAAGCACCACACACAGGCATTCACAGAAACACACTGTCTAGCAGACAAGAGAGTGTATGGATAATGGAAACACACAAACATGGAACGTAATAAACAAATGATAAAACATAACACAGTACTATAAATATACTTGGTATACCTACAAATGTATCAAATGTAAAGTTGAGAAATTGCAATATTTGTCTATTAAAGTGACGCTGTGGCAGACCCATGAAACACTCTGCTGCTCGTCCTGATCCCCAGAAACAAAAGTACAGATCTACCGAGAAACAGAGTCACAAATAAATATATAAGGCTGAAGGCAGCTCAGTAGACCAAATGGAACAACTCACGCTGAGACATATCAACGGAAATGGTGTTACACCATGAGCACTAAAATTATACTCCAGTTTTTTCATGTTGGTAGAAATATTGATTACAAAAAATGGTTAAAATGGCTCTGAACACTATGGGACTTAACTTCTGAGGTCATCAGTCCCCTAGAACTGAGAACTACTTAAACCTAACTAACCTAAGTACATCACACACATCCATTCCCGAGGCAGGATTCGAACCTGCGACCGTAGTGGTAGCGCGGTTTCAGACTGTAGCGCCTAGAACCACTCGGCCACCCCGCCCGGCTACTGATTACAGTTCCATCCGTACGTCTGCTTATTTTCAGATGAAGAAAAAGAACAAGTTGGAAGAGGAGACAGAGTTACGGGATAATGCAAGCTTCTAGTAGGAATGACACAGGAAGATGCCTGAGTTTATTACAAAACTCCCACTTTTTTGCGAATTGATTCTACTTCAGCCTACTTTTCATCACGACTACGATGTGATCTGAGTCTATACCTGCTCCTGGGTACGCCTTACAATCCAGTATCTGCCAGTGCCTGTCATGATGTCATCTAACTGAAATATTCCTGAACCACCCGACCTTTTCCAAGTATACCTCCTCCTCTAGTGATTCTTGAACAGAGTATTCGCTATTACTAGCTCATATATATTACAGAACTCAATTAGTATTTCTTTTCTCTCATTCCATGTCCCAAGCCCATGATTTCCTGTAACATTTTCTTCTACTCCTTCCCCTACCACCCCATTTCAGTCCATCACTATTAGATTTTCATCTTCCTTTACGTACTTTATTACCCTTTCAATACCCTCACCCTCATATACTTGCTTTCTCCCTCCCTCCCTCCCTCCCTCCCTCCCTCCCTCCCTCCCTCTTCAGCTTGCGACTTTCGCATGTATACCTAGACTAACGTTGTCTATACCATTTTCTGCTGCTGTTGATGCTCATCTGACCAGAACAGCTTTCCATTCCATTCCATTTCACTTCACTGGCACCCTACTATAACTAGACTGAGCTTTTACATTTCCCCTTTTTTAGATTTTGTAGCTTCCCAACCACGTTCAAGCTTCTGACATTCCACGCCCCGACTCGTAGAACGTTATCCTTTCGTTGGTTATTCTTTCTCTCGTGGCATTGATTCGTAAGTTGGCAGTCTTTGCTTGGGTCTGGGGATTGTCACATTGCAACGTGGGGGCTGGCCCTAAGCGAGCGCCATCAGGAGGCGATGGCAGGAGGAGAGAAGGATGTGAATGGAGTCAGTTGGAGCGCGCTGTCAGAAATACATGCATAATTGGTATGAGATGGACAGCTGTCAAAAGTGTACCGTAAGGAGTTGTCTAGTTGACTGTTTACCCTGTGAGTAGGAAGCATTTTATATAGAAGAAATCCGATGATGATTTAGCCGATGGATATACTGACGCCAATCGTTCAGAGCTCCCATACTGCACAACTTAGGTGTGGAGCTGGATGCGCAGAGGAAACGTTACATGTGAGTTTTTTGCCGAACATTATTGCTGTTTACCGTAGCTTGCCTGGCTTCGTTAGACGATCTCAAATGGTTCAAATGGCTCTGAGTACTATGGGACTTAACATCTGAGGTAATCAGTCCTCTAGAACTTAGAACTACTTAAACCTAACTAATCTAAGGGCAGCACACACATCCATGTTCGAGGCAGGATTCGAACATGCGACCTTAGCAGTCGTGCGGTTCCAGACTGAAGCGCCTAGAACCGCTCTGTCACAGCGGCCGGCTTAGACGATCTGTGCACTCTAATCGATGCGGAGCTGCCACACGTATTTTGTGTTTAGCGCCAGGTTGTCATTCATGAAGTGCGTGAGTGTTCTTCATAAGACCTTTCAGACTGTGGTTTTAATCTCTGTACTTTTTTGTATTACTCTAGTTTTTTGGTGTCAGCACGTGATTTTGCTGTGGCGCTTGTGACTGCGTTGCCAGCCTGCACTTGCACCAAACCTATATCATTACTTGTAGTACAGCTCATCATTTATAGGTTATTTGATCAAATTATTTGTTACTGTGCTGCAAATGGCTATTGAGAAGTTTGCTTGGCTGCTGAAACCTAGCGTTGCCATTTCTCCTTAAGATTTTGTTATTTAATGAATTTTGTAACTGTTAGTGTAGCTTAGGTTTTAGATTATTGGTTATTTCGTTGGTATTTGTCTTAATTGTTGGATTCTGATTTACAATGTTATACATTAATTCTGGGAAATCTTTAATTTCATGGTTTGAAGATGCGTGCGTTAAAGAGGAAAGTGCCGACACTATGAGCAAAGGGACTTTTTACTGAATGTTCCTGCGGTTGGGTTTTAATATTGTTTCCATTTCAGATGAGCCTATTGTGATATAATTTGTATTACTTGTATCGGCCTGGTTCAGACGGCGTCCGTGGACCATTACATTGTATACAAGTAAGGTGTCCACTTGGTTTGTTCGTACTGTCAGTGGATCCAACAGCCTTAAGATGATACGATTAATTCGTGCTACGTATTGTGTACATAGGTGGTAAAAATTTGATTGATGGTCCAAAGGAATACTTAACCTATAATGTGTTTTGAATTTTTATTTAACTGCCTGGGTAATTAACAAATGCATTATGAGAAAATTCTGTCGGTATTGCACCCAGTTCTCGCTCGAGTGCCGTGTGTGTAGCAGCTTATTGGAAGTCATTCATGCACTGTGGCAAAATCGGAAAAGAAGAACGATGCGTTAGAGGCGTGGTGCTACACAAGGATGTTGAATATAATACGGTGGACTGATAAATGTGGAGATCCTTTGCAGAACAGGCGAGAAGGAGAACACTGGAATCAGAGATCAATTCCGCTGTGAAAGGTTTGCGATCAGAGACGGTGGAAGATACAAATAAGACCCCTTCGACATTTCTAAAATCATTCGGGGAAGTGGGAACCAAACGACTATTCAAATTACTTTACACGATCTAAGAATCTGGAGACAAGCCATCACAATTTCGGAAAATTATCATCCACTAAATCCCGCAGTTGGCAAGGACAGATACATACGAGAGATGTCACACAATCAGTTTAACAAAACATACATCACAATTATTTCCAAGAATAATGTATAGAAGAATGTAAAAGGAAGTTTTTTTTTTAGATGATGGTCAGTTTGACACCATGAAAGGTAAGGACACCAGAGAAGCACTTCTGACGCTGCACTTGATAAGACAAAAAGTAAATGAAGATGCAACGTTCGTAGGAACTATCGGCCTAGAAAAAATCAAGATGTTCGAAAATCTCTGAAACCTAAGTGTAAGATAAACGAGTAACAAACAGTACGTGCATGTGGCAGGAAGGAACAACATGGGTAAAAAAACATCAATGGTAATATCCACGGACGACATTGCTGTCCTCAGCAAAGAGAGGAAAATCTGCAGAACATAGTGCATGGACTGAAATGTCTACTGATGACGCAATGTGGACTGAAAATAAACTGAAGAAAGGTCGAAGTAATGAAGAGTAGCCAGCACGAGATTAATGAGAAGATTATTATCAAAATTTGGAACGGCAAAGTAGATGAATTGAAGTAATCTTGCTACCTCGGAAGCAAAATAAACGATAGCGGACTGCGCGAAAAAGACACACACTGAAGAGATAAAATTCATCGTGTCAAGATCTTCTTTCGTCCAGCATACTGCAGCACCTAGATTTGGCTTTGGAATCCCCTGTAGACACACTGAACTGTGCTGTCTCTATAGCTGTCCATAATTGGGAAAATGTTGCCAGTGCAAGATTTCGTGCACGAACTGATCTATCAATTATGTCCCATAAATGTTATATGGAATACTTTTCAGGGCGATCTGGGTGGCCAAATCATTCGCTCTAATTGTCCAGAACGTTCTTCCAACCACTTGCGAACAATTGTGGCCAGTGATATGGCGCATTGTCATCCATAAAAATTCCATCATTGTTAGGGAATACGAAGCACATGGGTCTCCAAGTTGCCGGACATAACCATTTCCAGTCAATGATCAGTTTATTTGGACCAGAGGACCTATTCCCCTCCATGTATATGCAGCCCACATCATCCCCCAAGGAGCCTGGTGGGATTGTGTGGCTACCATATTTGCAGCATATTTTTCCTTCCGTGCTATGCTCTTGCCATTCTTTTTTCCCTCCCTTGGGGAACATGCCTGAGATGTTTTTGAGAATTTTCCACGTTGTCTGTCGCTGACATCAGAACAATCCCACCACTGTTTTTCGTTCCCTTTTCTTCCTTCCTTCCTTCCTTTCTTTCTTTCTCTTCTCCTTTCATTCCTCCGCTCCGGTTCTTCTTTTCCTACTTTCTCCCTGTGCACTCCTGACCGCTGGCCACGCGTCTGACGCGGAGCAGGTGACTGGGTACGAGGGATTCCCAGTCCCAGGTCGACAGGTAGGGTTTGCACATACCCTGGTACATGTGAGGCCCAGGGAGGGGTGATTGCCTGAGCTGCTACCTTCCCAAATTGTCGACTGGTCCCTCTGTCAGGTATTCGGGAGGTGTGACCTGAGGTGTGAACCATCACCTAAGACGGATGCACCCCCTTGTGAAGGGCGCCCCCAGTTGGAAGGAGGGCGCCATTGGAGACACTGGCAATCATGGGATTTTCTCGAAATGGGCCTATCATCTTCTCAATCAACGTCTACGAAACGTAAGCGAAATAAGGCTAAAGATACAATGTCCCTTTCAGCTGCACCACAGTTCCTCATGGTTTCAAATACTGAAGACGGTCAGTCCTTTGCAGTGGTAAATCAGTTTATTATTCAGAAAAGTATTGATACCATTGCTGGCCCTGTGAAATCCTACTCTCATTTATGGAATGGCACTTTGCTTTTGGAGGCTTTCTGATTCCCCAGCACAAGAACTGCTTGCACCTTGCTTCTTCACAGCTAACCCTGTTCGTGTTGAGGCCCATAAAACTCTGAATTCTTCCCACGGTGTTATTTACACAAGGCTGCTAGACGGTCTGACGGAGGCTGAAATCCAATATTACCTCACTGATCAGGGTGTCACTGCCGTCAATCGGGTGCCGAACCGCACTCTTGGTGCTCCCATCCAAGATCAAAACAAGCTATGAAATTATCACGGTCCGACCATACATTTTGAACCTGATGCTCTACTACCAGTGTCATCATTTCAACCACACTAGAATGTCTTGTTGACACTCAGCCAAATTTGTAACCTGTTGTAAGGATGTGCATGAGAACGATTGTCTGCCTCCTCCTCCCTGCTGTACCAACAGCAGTGGCGGCCATGCCGCATCCTCTCGGGGCTGTCCCGTGTATCTAGATAAGTGGGCTGTCCAGGTGATGCTTATAAAGGAAAACATGCCTTATCCAGTCGCTCGCAAGTTAGTGGCTAGTCGCAAATCCTGGGTTCTCTCGTGACGCTCATAGTTCTGTTCTTGTTACCTTTCGCTCCTTGAAGGACATGGCCACACAGGTCTCAAATTCAGCTCTGAGGTTGTTAAACATCCCAGTATCGAAGTAGCATCGCCATTGCCCCCCTTCCAGCTGTGCAACAAGCCATCAAACTTTCGCCGGTAGGCCGGAAAGGACAGGAGGAGTAATCCTGTGAACACTTCCTACATCCCTCCATCCAAACAACACCTAAGTCTTCCTCTGCTACAGGAATCTTGGCTGAACAGCCTTATGCTACTCTTGTTCCAAGCATGCCATTTGTATGGACTACGAGAAGGAACAAAAAAATAAATGATGATGAGTACCTTTTTATATGGGCCAAAGTTGGTAATGGCAATTGTAAAATAAAGATCAATGGAGATTGTATGATTTATTACAGACAATAAATTCAGTTCTGACGTTTCCTTATCTCTGTTCCTTATCTCCTTCCCTTTTTTAAAAAAAATCACTTTTTGTTTTTGGGCCTAGTATTACTAGGCGCGTGTTGCTGGAAAACTCACTTCCGCCAACAAAGGCAAATGGTCTTCTCCTTCACCAACTCAGAGATTCTCTTCGACTGCGTTGCCATGTGATACCTTCGCCTGGCTGGCCTCCATGTCGCCGGTGCACACCACCAACCATTTTTCTGCCTTGGACTCCACAGAATGACAAAACAAGCAAACCGACGGGTCTGTGGACCTCATGGAGCAGGATCCCCCAGCTCCTGTGCCCTGTAGCAGCAAGTCTTAGCAGGCTGTCATGCAGCAGCCGCCGAGGTGGCATCTCTTCAGTTCTTCATCATGGCTCTCCTCCAATGGAACGTTTGTGGTCTTCGGCTTCACAAAGATGATTTACAGCTGCTTCTAGAATTGCAGCATCCCCTTGTGTTCTGCCTTCAGGAAACAAAATTGCGTCCTCACGACTGCTTTGAGCATTCACATTTCTTCCCAGTTCATTTTGACCTTCCCCCTGAGGTCGGCATTAGAGCTCTTGGGGACATCAGCCTCCTCATACGGGACAATGTTCATAGTCAACCCATCTCCCTGATTACCCACCAGGACACTTCCTTCAGCTTGTTGGGCCCCCAATTCTGCTACTTGATGACTTTAATGTGCATCATCCCCTTTGGGGTTCTCCCAGAACCTGTCAGAGAGGTGTCCTCTTGTCTGATCTTCTTAATCAACTCAACCTTTGCTGCCTTGACACTGGAGCACCCACAATCCTTTCCAACTCCTCGCACACCTATTCTGATTTGAACCTATCCTCCAGCGCTGCCCAGCTTGCCCATCATCTTGAGTGGTTCGGTCTTTCTGATACCTACTCCGGCGACCGTTTCCCTTGTGCTATCAGTTTGGGGATTCCATCCCCCCCTGCGTGCACACCCAAATGACAGATTCCTAAGGCTGACTGGGGGCTTTACTCCTCCTTGGCGACCATCGAACAACAAGATTTCCGCAGCTATGACGACCAGGTGGAACATCTCACAAACGTAATCCTTGCTGCTGCAGAACGTTCCATTCCTCGCACTTCCTCTTTACCACGCCGTGTCCCAGTCCCTTGGTAGACTGAGGCATGCCACAACGCAATTCGCGAGTGAAGATGAGCTCTCCGCGATTTTAGCGGTCATTCTACGATGGTAAACTGCATTCATTATAACCAGACGTGTGCAAAGCATCGTCGTGTTCTTTGGGATAGCAAACAAACTAGCTGGATTTCATTCACCAATTTCTCTCACCATATTTACATCTTGGGCCTGTAGCGCTTCCGTTCGTTGACACTACGAAATTCCTGGGGCTCATGTTCGATGGGAAACTCTTGGCCCTCCCAGCTGTCTTGACTGGCAGCCCACTGTACAAGGTCCCTTAATGTTCTGTGTGTCCTCATTGGTACTTCCTGGGGTCCGATTGAACAACCAACCTTCGTTTGCACTGGTCCCTTGTCTGTTCTAAACTAGACTATGAGTGCTTCGTTTATGCATCAGCACGTCCGTCACTTTTATGCCTTATCAACACTATCCACCATCATGCCATCCGTCTCGCCCCTGGCGCCTTTTGTACTAGCCCAGTTGAGAGTCTGTATGCTGAAGCTGCTGAACTACCACTGTCATACCGCCGTGACTTTCTCCTCAGCAGGTATGCATGCCATTTGTCTGCCACCCATCCTTTGATGATTCCTCTGATCGCCAGTATGGGGTGCGTCCCTCTTCTCTGTTACCTCCTGGAATCCCCTTTCGGCATTTGTTGCAGTGGCTTAATTTCATACTACGTGCAATTTCCTGGTGGGATGTGAACCCTTCACCACCTTGGCTCCATGAAGTGGCCCATGTTAACTTTGACCTTCATTCACTTCCTAAGGACACTACTCCAGCTTCACTATATCACCTTCAGTTTCGTGACCTTCGTATGGAATTTGGAGATAGTGCATTTGTGTACACTGATGGTTCTGAGTGTGGTGTGCCTTCATCATTGGCGCTCAGGTCTTTCGATATGAGCTTCCGGCACACTGCTCAGTATATACAGATGAGCTCTTCACCCTGTACCTGGACATGGAGTAAATCAGGCGACACAGACTTTTCGATTGTGTCATCTGCTCAGACACTCTCAGCACACCTATGTGCGCTGTACACTGTCCATCCCTTAGAACAACGGGTGCAGGAAAACTGTCACTTGGTCACTCTTGATGGAGCCACTGCGACGTTTATGAGGGTTCCTGGTCATGTCGGTCTGCCACGAAACTAGGCTTCTGACGCTGCTGCCGAGGCTACAGTCCTCCTACCCCAGCCCGCGAGTTCCTATAAACCCTCCAATGGTCTTTGTCTTGAAGTCTGTCAGGAGGAGGTGCCCCTTTGGCATCGCCAATGGCCTTCGCTTCACGGGAATAAGCTCCGACTTACTAAGCCTCTCTCAGTGGCTTGGACGACCTCCTTGCCCTCCCGCCGGGAGGAAGTCATTTTAAGTAGGTTGCATCTTGGGCCCTGCCTTTTTAGCCATCGTCATTTGATAAGTGGCGCTACCCCATCACTTTGTACACATTGCGCTCAAGTTTTAACTGTCCGCTACTTCCTGACGAAATGGCCATTTTTTTAACCATTTACGTTCTCGCTTGGGCTTGCCGTCTGAGTTATCAGCCGTTTTGGCGAATGACGCGAGTGATGTCGACCGCGTTTTTCTTTTTATCTGTCAAAGTAATATGCCGAAGAAAATTTAATTTTTAGTTTTGGACCCCCGTTTCTGTATTGTGTCTTTTGTATTTGTATCTCCACGTCCCTGTTTTTAGCTTTCTTATCTTATGTCGATTGGGATTGACATATAGTCGTTTTCTAACTCCTCTCTGTCTTCGTGTTCCATATTTTTGTCTTGGGCGTGTATGACCCCAGTTGTTTTTGCGTCCTAAAACAAAACAGCCCAAATCATGAGGCAACCGCCAGTTTGCACAATGTCCTGTTGCTAACTTGGTTCCATGGATGGCGTAGTTTCAGTTCCAAACTCTCAACAATGTAACTCAACAGTCAGTACACATGTCGTATACTTCAAATTGTATACTATAATTCAGTCTTTGTCTCTGGTATACCTGTATTAGTATTAAATGAATAAAAAAACGTGTACAGTTTATGCAGGGAACGGAAGACTGCCATAAATACGGGTAAAGATAAATGAAATTGAAGCAACGCAAGTGCCCAACATTTCCGCTTTTAATATCTTCATTAATGACAGCATCCAAAATACGAAGGAATTCGTACAAAAATGTACAATAGTATCAAAAGACAGTGGCTTACGCGGTTTGGTTTATGTAGACTATAGGTTAATATTGTAATGAAATTATTACTTAAACCATATGAGTTATCTATGTAATTAATACGGTAGGGAGATCTCTAAACTGATGACTTTCGTTGGAAAAAGTTCCGTTGATAAAGATGTAGACTTAATATTCGCTAGATCTGGACGTACATTTCTAAGAAAAAACAAGCGGTTACTCAAGAAAAAAACAAGAGGAACAGTGCGACCTAGAGTCAAGCAGAATAAGTAAATACGGCAAGTTACTTTATTCACTACATACTGGTTGTGGGAGAGACTGTGGCTGTGAATATAAAGTTATTTCCCATAAGTAAAATGAATTTCTACCACCAATCTACCCCCATGAACCATGGACTTTGCCGTTGGTGGGGAGGCTTGCGTGCCTCAGCATTACAGATGGCCGTACTGTAGGTGCAACCACAACGGAGGGGTATCTGTTGAGAGGCAAGACAAACGTGTGGTTCCTGAAGAGGGGCAGCAGCCTTTCCAGTAGTTGCAGGGGCAACAGTCTGGATGATTGACTGATCTGGCGTTGCAACACTAACCAAAACGGCCTTGCTGTGCTGGTACTGCGAACGGCTGAAAGCAAGGGGAAACTACAGCCGTAATTTTTTCTGAGGGCATGCAGCTTTACTGTATGGTTAAATGATGATGGCGTCCTTTTGGGTAAAATATTCCGGAGGTAAAATAGTCCCCCATTCGGATCTCCGGGCGGGGACTACTCAGGAGGACGTCGTTATCAGCAGAAAGAAAACTGGCGTTCTACGGATCCGAGCGTGGAATGTCAGATCCCTTAATGGGGCAGCTAGGTTAGAAAATTTAAAAAGGGAAATGGATAGGTTGAAGTTAGATATAGTGGGATTTAGTGAAGTTCGGTGGCAGGAGGAACAAGACTTTTGGTCAGGTGAATACAGGGTTATAAATACAAAATCAAATAGGGGTAATGCAGGAGTAGGTTTAATAATGAATAAAAAAATAGGAGTGCGGGTAAGCTACTACCAGCAGCATATTGAACGCATTATTGTGGCCAAGATAGACACGAAGCCCATGCCTACAACAGTAGTACAAGTTTATATGCCAACTAGCTCTGCAGATGATGCAGGAATTGATGAAATGTATGATGAGATAAAAAAAAAATTTCAGGTAGTGAAGGGAGATGAAAATTTAATAGTCATGGGTGACTGGAATTCGAGAGTAGGAAAAGGGAGAGAAGGAAACAGTAGGTGAATATGGATTGGGGGTGAGAAATGAAAGAGGAAGCCGTCTGGTAGAATTTTGCACAGAGCATAACTTAATCATAGCCAACACCTTGTTCAAGAATCATAAAAGAAGATTGTATACATGCAAGAATCCAGGAGGTACTAGAAGGTATCATATTATATAATGGTAAGACAGAGATTTAAGAATCAGGTTTTAAATTCTAAGACATTTCCAGGGGCAGATGTGGACGGTGACCACAATCTATTAGTTATGAACTGTAGATTAAAACTGAAGAAACTGCAAAAAGTTGTGAATTTAAGGAGATGGGACTTGGATAAACTGACTGAACCAGAGGTTGTACAGAGTTTCAGGGAGAGCATAAGGGAACAATTGATGGGAATGGGGGAACGAAATACAGTAGAAGAAGAATGGGTAGCTCTGAGGGATGAAGTAGCGAAGGCAGCAGAGGATCAAGTAGGTAAAAAGACAAGGGCTAGTAGAAATCCTTG
This sequence comes from Schistocerca gregaria, assembly GCF_023897955.1. Taxonomy (NCBI): domain Eukaryota; kingdom Metazoa; phylum Arthropoda; class Insecta; order Orthoptera; family Acrididae; genus Schistocerca; species Schistocerca gregaria. The sequence continues at coordinate 432,654,272 of NC_064924.1, forward strand.
GGTAACAGAAGAAATATTGAACTTAGTGGATGAAAGGAGAAAATATAAAAATGCAGTAAGTGAAGCAGGCAAAAAGGAATACACGTTCTAAAATCAGACTGGGTTAGCTATAGATACAGCATAGATGGAGAGCATCGGCTAATCTGTGGAGATGGAACAACGTCAAGCCTAATTTTTTAACTGAACAAGAACATACAGACTGCAAATTTTTGTGGTAAAGCATTCAGTAGGGGAACAACATTAACGTACAGCTAATATGTCTGGTTTAGAATGAGGCCAGTTTATGAATTCATAAATTTTAGAGTTCTAGAAACTTCGCATATTATGGAAATGTGTCAACATAGTGTACGGTGTTTAACCATGGAACCAATAAAACTTGGGCCAAAACTATATTCCTGAGGAAAATTTCTTCAGTCATTAGTAGGGAACAAGTCAGAAAAAAAAGAGCAAAGATTTCATAATTAAACTTTTTCTCACAAACGACAATGTAGATTCACCAAACGAAACTTCATAATAAGAGTGTTTCCGGACCTGTCCTCAATACAAAACAGATTTTTATTTGCGTTACAATACAATATTTATATTTCTAGTTTATAGCAACATTATAATTTTGAGACTTTGCACGAAATTTTAGTTCAAGTTGAGTTTTTACGATCTCTGACAACATTCTCTTTCTCAATACCGAAATGAATGTTCCGTTCCAAGCCATCTACACGATTTACTGGAGTTCTCAAACCCGCATCTCGTACACTGCGTGTATTTGCTGTCGGTGTCCTCATATCTGGCATTACGTACGTACTCTTTTCGTGTGAAATAACTCACAGTTCACGCCAGATCACCAGTTACGACAACAGTCGTTGTTTTGGAGTCGACGTGGTCATGATCTACATTATGCATCCGTCATAGAAAGGTGCGTTCACACCTGTGCGTCTTGTGACCGTGCTTCCCCCCACACGCAAGCAGAGGCACGCCTAAAGGTTACATGCCTCTTCCTCAACACGTGTGTGTGATTCCATTCACACCTGTGCTCACATTGGGACCCTCTGGTTCCGTGTGCGGCAAGCTACTAGTTGCAAAGCGTACAGGCTTAAACGCACCTTTCAGTCGCCGGCAAGGTAGAACAAAATAGAAATAATCACCAAACGGCGCAGTCCAGTAAGCAAGACGTCGGTCTCACAGTTGGCTCGCGACGGTGATACTACGAAATTTCACAAACTGAATACACAAAAAAAATCTGTCGTTTGTCACATGAAACATCCTTCTATTCCAGAAAGGCGTCATCGGTAGGTCACTATTCTGAACTGTTTTGAATCTATAGGAACTTTTTTCGCTATCAGCAGCGAGCTGTTTAAGTACAAACAAGTTTCTGGAAAAGGCGCTCACTGCAGCATTCCTTTCTCTATACGTAATTTGAGGAAGTTATTCACCAGCGAAACTGGTTGTTGGGTACAAATTTCTTGCGTGTCCCTCGCTGTCAGCTGATAACAAAGATATGGTCATGTAGAATGTACGCCCAAGATAAGTATATCGCGGCATGTGCTCTCTCTCTCACGCGGAATGTTATTCAGAAGCCAATATCTCCAAGTTTGCCCAAAATGAACAATAGAACTACCCGTAACTTAATGTGGATTTAATTATCTTCGCTCTGACATAATACCGAGTTGAAATATCGCGGCTATAGCAAAAATACAGAATTGCGGGAGCCAAGAAAACATAGCGCTCCTCAACCCCCGTCAACATAAACTATTACGAAGAAAGAGAGAAGAAAATGAGGTTCAGTTGCTATAAATAGATAAGTGTCGTGAGACTAGGTCCTCCCGTCGGGTAGACCGTTCGCCGGGTGCAAGTCTATCGATTCGACGACTCTTCGGCGACTTGCGCGTCGAAGTTGATTATTGCGTACATAGTGTTCTAGACATACCTGGATTCAAAAATTGGAAACCCGTACCAGAAGGGGGCACAAGCTGACAGAATACCTGTTGAGACGTAGACGCGTTCTCAACTATGTTAGGCTCCCCGCCTCTGTCTTAACTGTTTCTTCGGCAATGGGACGTAGGAGACGACATGTTTACAATTACTTTGTGTAAGCCGGCCGCTGTGGCATAGCGGTTCTAGACGCTTCAGTCTGGAACCGCGTGACCGCTACGGTCGCAGGTTCGAATCCTGCCTCGAGCATGGATGTGTGTGATGTCCTTAGGTTAGTTAGGTTCAAGTCGTTCTAGGGGACTGATGACCTCAGATGTTAAGTTCCATACTACTCAGAGCCATTTGAACAAATGTAAGGATGTAGAAACACATCACTGGAGGTAAAATACATACTGCCTACGGGAAAATTAAGAGAGACCTTTGGAGAAAAGAGAACCATCTGTATAACTATCAAGAGCTCAGATGGAAAACCACTCCTAACCAAAGAAGGGAAAGGAGGAAGGTTTAAGTAGTATATAGAAATTGTACGAGGGAGATGTACTTGAGGGCCTTGCATCTCGTGGTCGTGCGGTAGCGTTCTCGCTTCCCGCGCCCGGGTTCGATTCCCGGCGGGGTCAGGGATTTTCATTGCCTCGTGATGGCTGGGTGTTCTGTGTTGTCCTTAGGTTAGTTAGGTTTAAGTAGTTCTAAGTTCTAGGAGACTGATGACCATAGATGCTAAGTCCCATAGTGCTCAGAGCCATTTGAACCATTTGTACTTGAGGGCAGTAGTATGGAAATGGAAGAGGACGTAGATGGAGATGAGAAGGGAGATACGATATTGCGTGAAGCATTTGACTAAGCACTGAAAGACCTAAGTCGAAACAAGGCCCCGGGAGTAGACAACATTTCATTAGAGCTATTGATAGCCTTGGGAGAGCCAACCATGGCAAAACTCTTCCATCTGGTGAGCAAGACGAATGAGACAGGCGAAATGTCCTCAGACTTCAAGAAGTATGTAATAATACCAATTCCAAAGATATCAGATGGTGGTAGGTGTGAATATTGTCGAACTATTAGTTTAATAAATCACGGTTGCAAAATACTTACACGAATCCTTTACAGAAGAATGAAAAAAATGGTAGAAGCAAATCCCTGGGAAGATCAGTTTGCATTCCGATCAAATGTAGCAACAGGCGAAGCAACATTCACCCTACGACTTCTTGCAGAAGATAGTCAACGAAAGGCAAACCAAAGTTTATAACATTTGTAGATTTAGATAAAGCTTTTGATAATGTTGACTGGAATACTCTCTTCCAAATTCTGAAGATGGAAGTGGTAAAATACAGGGAGCGAAAGGCTATTTACAGTTCGTACAGAAACCAGATGGTAGTTATAAGAGTCGAGGGACATGAAAGGGATGCAGCGGTTGACAAGGTAGTGAGACAGGGTTGTAGCCTGTCCCCAATGTTATTCAATCTGTATATTGAGCAAGCAGTAAAGGAAACAAAAGAAAAAAATTAGAGTTTGAATTGAAGTCGAGGGAGAAGAAATAAAAACTTTGTCGACGACAATAATTCTGTCAGAGACAGCAAAGGACTTTGAAGAGCAGCTGAACGGAACGGACAGTGTCTTGAAAAGAGTATTTAAGATAAAAATCAACAAAAGCAAAACGAGGATATTTGAATGTAGTCGAATTAAGTCGGGTGATGTTCAGGGAATTAGATTAGGAAATGAGACATTTAAAGTAGTAGGTGCGTTTTACTATTTGGGAAACGAACTAACTAATAATGGTCGAAGTAGGGAGGATATAGATAGTAGATTGTCAATGGCAAGAAAAGCGTTTCTAAATAGGAGAAATGTGTTAAGACTGAGTATAGATTTGTCAGGAAGTCCTTTCTGACAGTATTTGTACGTAGTATAGCCATGTATGGAAGTGAAACATTTACGATAAACAGTTTAGACAAGAAGAGAATAGAAGTTTTTCAAATGTGCTGATACAGAAGAATGATCAAGATTAGATGGTTAGATCACATAACTAATGCGGGGGTACTGAATAGAATTGGGGAGAAGAGATATTTGTGCTACAACCTGACAAGAAGAAGCGATCCGCTGGTGGGCCATATTCTGCGACATCAAGGATCACGAATTTAGTATTGGAGGGAAACGGATGGGGGGCGGGGGGCAAAAATCATAGGGGCAGACCAAGAGAGAAATACAGTAAGCAAACTCAGAAGGATGTAGGTTGCAGTAGTTACTCGGGCGTGAAGAGGTTTGCACAGGATAGCATGGAGAGCTGCATCAAACCAGTCTTTGTACTGAAGAAGAAAACGACAACAACGATTCTGCCGCAGTTATACTCCATTAGCATGTTAGTGAGTTTAAATTCTCTAAACCTCAGTGTGTTTTGGCAAATAACGTAATTCTAACATGGTAAATAAAAGGCGAAAATAAATCCGTCCTCCTTTTGAATTTTCTGAATAATCCTGTAATTCACCGTGTTCTTAACAATAAAGGGTTCATTTTGTCAGAGTATTAGTCATACTGTCATAACCTGGTAATACGATCGTTTGTGGACTCCCTGGCTGTTGCTTGAAAGCATTGCGAGATACGTGTTTGTGTGGAGTCTTCGGTTGTAGAACTGTATCACGGCCGTCCGTTTGTAATGGAATCCCCAAACGACTGTTGTCACCTCCCCTACCACGCTCGCTGCGAAGCTAGGGATCAAGTAATTCTGTACGCATTTAATTGTTCGATAAGTTTAGCAAAATCTATTTAGGTACTTTTACAATTGGAAGGAACAGCGGAAACCAAGGATAATAAATGTAATCAATCCAGTCAGAAGACTGCTGACGATTTTTTTTTAAATTCCTTGTTGTACATACAGCTCACAGCGTGACGTCTGCTGTGTGAAACAATTTATCGAGAATGGTGTCAGTACGAATAGTCATGACTGCAGCAAGATGTACTCTTGGCAACATTTCATCTTGACTACATTCGGTATGAAGTGCATAGTTCACGTAAAATATTTCAGCCCAAAAATCATTAATTAATAATATTTACCCACTATAGTTGCTGCATCAAAGCAATCATTGTTCAAACAAATATCGGGCTTGCAGCCAGTCGTTTAATTCATCCCTCGATTTTTCAATTGGCCACCTATCAGTCTTCTTCACGTTAGCTGTCGAGGACTGATGAAGGCTTGCTCCGTCACGTAATACAGCTCGCTAAGAGTATTCTGCGCACGTGTCAAAATAAAGCTGACAGAAAGACCACACTCCCCGGCTGCAGCGCCCTCGCTGGTCGAACCACGGAGCTCAGCTGTCCTATGCATTACCGCTTTCAGCGGCCGTTGGCGCACTCTGTTGAAGATGATGGGGTTCCTTGCACTAACTGGTAGCTGGTATCATGGTTCATGAGCTTTACCGCCAGGCGTATTTCCACTGGTCAGAATCATAGTTTCATCATTCTTCATTGAATGTCCTGTGAAAATACAATATTCAGCAATAGCGAACTTAGTTGGTTGCAAAAGGTGAGTGCATCGTCGATATTCAGTGCAGCGTTTTTTCACAGTGCGTGTGGTCTGTCCTTTGTAAGTCGTACCACAGTCAGAAGCTGATTTGTAAATTCCGGCCTTCCGCAACTAACACGCCGCCTTCCCAGATCCCAAAACGTCTCTAATCTCCCAACACATCTGCAGTCTTAGATGGAGAGCGGAAAATCAATCAGCTTGATTTAGACGCAGGTGCATGTGCGACATACAGTGCGCTTTATGTTACGTAAATCAGCAAGTCTTCGATGGCTCATATGAAGATGACTGACAGATGCCCAGTTGAAACATCGTGGGATGTGCTAAACGACGACCAGCTGCAAGCCTTAATTTTTTTTTACATTTAATTCGTTGGGAAAATAACAAAATTCACAAATAATGATCAGCTGTATCAAAATGTCAAATGTGTGTGAAATCTTATGAGACTTAACTGCTAAGGTCATCAGTCCCTAAGCTTACACACTACGTAACCTAAATTATCCTAAGGACAAACACACACACACACACACACACACACACACACACACACACACACACACACACACACACACACACCCATGCCACAGGGAGGACTCTAACCTCCGCCGGGACCGGCCGCACAGTCCATGACTGCAGCGCCTTGAGACCGCTCGGCTAATCCCGCGCGGCTGAACTGCGTTAAAATGAATGGTGGCTTGTACGTTCTTGTACATTCTTGTACACACCGCTTCTTATTAGCGAATAACTGGTAAGCAGGATGATCTCTGCGAAATCAAGCAAACCATTTGACTCAGAAGCACTTGTTCACGGAAGTTCGATCATACGGAGTTTCAAATGAAATTTCAATACATCCATTGTAATTGACGAACTGCGACTGTGATTTAAACTGGCGATTTATCTATTGATAAATATGCAACCAGTCACTTTATTACGAATTATTCAACACTGAACGTGTTTTCGAGCCACTGCAGGCTCATAATCAGATCAAAGTGTAAAGCTGCTCTTGTAACACATCCATCTGATCAAGAGCCTGCAGTGGCTCGAAAACATGTTCATGGTTGAATAAATCTTAAAAAAGCGACTGGTTGCATATTTATTAGCAGATAAACCACCAGTTCAAACGAAATTTGTAACTGGATTGAGGATTTCCTGGATGGAGAGTAACCGACAGATATAGAAGAGAGTTAAAGTGCCTCCGCAGCGATAGGTTGGGATTCTTTCCGTTCAGATTGTATGTTAATGTCTGGCAGACGATAGAAACCTCACACTTTTTGCAAATTACACAGTAATCTCTAATGATGTACTGTCAGACAAAAGGTCTCAGAACTGGCGCACAGATTGTAAACTTGCTTCGCTTGTTGAGAAATAAATATAAAATTATACGCTTTCACTAAACGAAAAAAGTAGTATCCTACGACTACAACATTGTAATTCGAAATTAGTATGTCAATTCATACAAACATCCGGGTGTGTGAAACTCCACGTATATTGGCTCAGTCAGGAAAGAGACTTCAGAAGACTTCGGTACATTGGTAGGATTCGGAGGAAATGGAAACGAATCTACAAAAGAGATTCCATACGTAACACACGTGCTCTCCGTCTTTGAATGTTGTTAAAGTACATTGGATTCAGGCTAGATAAATGTAATTGGGTATGCAGAACAAATACCAAGGAGTACAGATTGAAGACTGGTCGGTCTACAGGAGTATGTAACTTAGATCCTGAAAAACCTGACTGGCCGGAGCTTGAAAATAAATTTCAAATAACACGCGGAATCCTACTTACAAGGTTTCAAGGAAAAGTAATAAGCTGAGCCTAGTGACACACTAAAGCCGTCGACGTACCGCTCGTGTAGGGATCGCGAAGGTACGTTCAGTCCAGTTTCAATGTCCCTGCAACATTATACACTCCTGGAAATTGAAATAAGAACACCGTGAATTCATTGTCCCAGGAAGGGGAAACATTATTGACACATTCTTGGGGTCAGATACATCACATGATCACACTGGCAGAACCACAGGCACATAGACATAGACAACAGAGCATGCACAATGTCGGCACTAGTACAGTGTATATCCACCTTTCGCAGCAATGCAGGCTGCTATTCTCCCATGGAGACGATCGTAGAGATGCTGGATGTAGTCCTATGGAACGGCTTGCCATGCCATTTCCACCTGGCGCCTCAGTTGGACCAGCGTTCGTGCTGGACGTGCAGACCGCGTGAGACGACGCTTCATCCAGTCCCAAACATGCTCAATGGGGGACAGATCCGGAGATCTTGCTGGCCAGGGTAGTTGACTTACACCTTCTAGAGCACGTTGGGTGGCACGGGATACATGCGGACGTGCATTGTCCTGTTGGAACAGCAAGTTCCCTTGCCGGTCTAGGAATGGTAGAACGATGGGTTCGATGACGGTTTGGATGTACCGTGCACTATTCAGTGTCCCCTCGACGATCACCAGAGGTGTACGGCCAGTGTAGGAGATCGCTCCCCACACCATGATGCCGGGTGTTGGCCCTGTGTGCCTAGGTCGTATGCAGTCCTGATTGTGGCGCTCACCTGCACGGCGCCAAACACGCATACGACCATCATTGGCACCAAGGCAGAAGCGACTCTCATCGCTGAAGACGACACGTCTCCATTCGTCCCTCCATTCACGCCTGTCGCGACACCACTGGAGGCGGGCTGCACGATGTTGGGGCGTGAGCGGAAGACGGCCTAACGGTGTGTGGGACCGTAGCCCAGCTTCATGGAGACGGTTGCGAATGGTCCTCGCCGATAACCCAGGAGCAACAGTGTCCCTAATTTGCTGGGAAGTGGCGGTGCGGTCCCCTACGGCACTGCATAGGATCCTACGGTCTTGGCGTGCATCCGTGCGTCGCTGCGGTCCGGTCCCAGGTCGACGGGCACGTGCACCTTCCGCCGACCACTGGCGACAACATCGATGTACTGTGGAGACCTCACGCCCCACGTGTTGAGCAATTCGGCGGTACGTCCACCCGGCCTCCCGCATGCCCACTATACGCCCTCGTTCAAAGTCCGTCAACTGCACATACGGTTCACGTCCACGCTGTCGCGGCATGCTACCAGTGTTAAAGACTGCGATGGAGCTCCGTATGCCACGGCAAATTGGCTGACACTGACGGCGGCGGTGCACAAATGCTGCGCAACTAGCGCCATTCGACGGCCAACACCGCGGTTCCTGGTGTGTCCGCTGTGCCGTGCGTGTGATCATTGCTTGTACAGCCCTCTCGCAGTGTCCGGAGCAATTATGGTGGGTCTGACACACCGGTGTTAATGTGTTCTTTTTTCCATTTCCAGGAGTGTAGATACGCTGTACGCTTGCTGGTTCCACAAAGTGGCGCAATGTAGCATTTAAAAAAATTCTTATTATCGGATAGACTTTTTAGGGTTGTATTAACTTGTACTTTAAACTTTTTAACCGTATTTAACTACGAATGTTCTGAAAAAGAAACTCATAATGACCATATAACAAGTATAGCGACCCTCTCATTGCTTGTCACAGACAGCATCATTTCGGCCCGAGAGTCGAGTGAGCGCCACCTTGCACACTTTGCTCGTAATACCGACCCATCACACAATTTAGACTGGCGCCGTGCACACTTCTATGCTGTCTACGGCATGGTAAGACATTGAGCGCTCTATTATACTCCTCTGTCGAAGTAATGACATGCGAATGTGGTGTTTTTAGTAAGTTCCCATAACTACACGGGAGTCAGAAATGTAAACAGTTTTACTCGGCTTCCTATTACTCAGAGGTGCCCGCGATTCCACTCAGTTTACTCACAGATAACCTCTTCTAGAGTGCTATTGGTTGAATCTTGACATGAACGCTGTACCTTGGCTCGAAGCATTCACTTCGTCGTGCCATCATTGTTCACAGAAATAAAGATACCTGTGAGTACTCAGCTCACATTGATATATGGCGCTTTATGGTAGAACATAACTATTTTTAAAATCATTGTAATTCTTTAATGTTTCAATTTCGAGTACAGGTCACCTGGAGATACATCTCTACTGATGCGAAACCGATCATGACGTTTTAATAAAAGTATTCTATCAGCCAAAGCGGAAGATTTTAATCACCATAATTCCAAAGCGTCCACTGCGCAGTAACGGGAATGTATGGTACATTGTAAGTACCCTCTTCAATACATTTCACAGTGGTTTACAGAGCGTAGATGCAGATGTTGACATGGATTTTCTGACAAGTGACAAAGGGTGGTAATGTGGACAGCTTCAGACAGTACGAGACAAACTGAACGGAATAAGAGTGAAAAAAATGAAAACAAAAAGTAATCTCATGACTGTCCCATTAAGATTCATAAAATTCTGTGCGCGCCTAGAAAAAACAACGAAATTGACTGCGTAAGGCTTTCATATGTTTTCTGCCATTGTAAACAATTCTCTTTCACCGTATTGGGTTAAAGCCGGCTAAGATCCTTGACTACCACTATGTGTTTAATGTAACCTGTGGTCTGCTTGGTTGATCGTCAGTTGTGCGGCGCTGGAATATTCTTATTAGACGGACAGTAGCGAGCAGTTGAATTTTAGAGGAGGAGATCTGACATCTGTGAATCTGGGAAAAATTATCTGAAATACTTTATTACACAGTTGAAAACTTGTGTATAAAGCAGTTTTATTGATTCCGTTGATGGAGAAGGCTTTTGGACGAATGCCCCAAATTACCCCATGCTTACGCAAGAATGGAATGTGTGTTTTCAGAAGTATCAGTTGGAGGAAACTTTTGTCTCTTTGGTAATTACACTATTCATGATTTGTGTTACTCTGACCTCTTTGTTTTCATCATGTCACAAATCACGCAGTTGGTTGAAATATCTGTAGCTTTTGTAATGAGAAAATTTCGTATCTGTTAGAGCAATCTTATGTTGTACATTCTTTATTACAATAATCAGTTTGTTTTCAGTAACACTTGTCTTTAAAGTAAAACCCGCCTCCATCATTCTTGTCGTGTAAGTATTGCACCTTACGCCACTCGCAGCCATAAATTATTGGACGAACAAAGAAAAATTAGAGTAAATTATTATTCTTTAGATGCTGCGTTTGCTGATTGCAGTGTACTTCCTAGAACATCGGTACACCAGCCACAAAATAGCTTATTGGGTATGTCACGTTCCTTTCATGGGAGATTTCACTTTGCATTCTTGTTAGCAAACAGTACGTCGTCAGAATTTTCAGGTATTGTACTCAGTAAGCAGATTAATTTGCAGTGAAGAGTGAAGGTAATATTAAACAGTTATTTTCTTCCGTGTTGAGCGATATTTTACTTCGTGGATATTCAAAGTCAGACATTACACATCATGTTACATAGCTTCCATAATTCACTTCGGTATCGAGCGTCAGTTAAACAGTTTTTGCTGAGGACATAATTAGATTCTTCTGGCATTTAATTAGATTCATTTTCATTATTTCAAATTCAGCTTGCAACACAGTACCAACAGTCAGTTCTGTGCAGTAGTTGTATACAATATCTAAAGCACACTTTACACGAGGAGAACGTTTTTGAAAAAAGAATGTTAGTATTTAAAATACAGATATATCACATAAAAGGCTTGCAAGCACGACAAAATTGACTTAAGAAGTCTTACTCACCGAAATGGTGCATACCGTCTACTGCCGGAGACCTCATTTCCATTTCTTGAACCGTTCACGAAACAGAAGGGATTTTACCTCTTACGCGACGAACCCCGTATAAACCTCCAGGAAGCTCACATTCTTTTTGTCAACAGCTTTAACAACGCGAGTTATAACTGCAGTTTTGACCAAGTTTTTATTGGAATTCATCACTTTGAATTCTGTGCGCTCTGTGACATGAGTATTGGACTATTAACCTCAGCAACGGTATTTCAGTGAAACGACAGGTATCGACTTCCGATTCCTTCCGTGTGACGTCATCTCAATTGCTGTCTCTTTGGACACGCTACGACTTTCACCGTGGTGTAGGTCATGCAGGCCACTCGGCTGCTTAAAATTATTCATGAAGCTGAATGCACGTAATCCGGTTGGTAAAAACCCACCGCTGTCGATTCCCAGAACTTGGATTCAGAGCTTCTGCTGCTCTCCAAAAACCACAACAGATAGGTTGCCAACATCGCGCGTCATTCTTGTCCTTCGGGTAAAAAAAAAAAAAAAAAACGGTGGTACAGCAAAATACGACCACTCTAAGCTGTGCCTCAGTAGTTAAGGTTTTATGTAGCGGAACAACAATGCAGAGCAACTGTGTCATACAACATAACTGAGTAGAAATCATTTACAACAGTTTAAAAATTTCAAACCGTAGTTTCTAGCGGTTTCTCAGGACCGAAGACCTTTTCTTTAAAATAATCTAAGAGGTGAATGTGGTTGGTATGACCAGAAATCTTCAGATAACCTTTTCATGATTCGTCATCAGTTTATTATTAACCATCGCGACATGCGTGAAAGCGAAATTCCTTACTACACCGCCCCTCGTAACGGCAATAATTTCATGAATAGTTTCACATGACGATGACACTCTTCCAAGGACAACTTAATAATTACAGAGTCAAATACTATTGTAGAGTGTGCAAACGCGCTTAAATAAATTCAGATTATAATCTATTAGTGATCAACAGAGGACTCAATGAAGGTATATTTGTACAATTAAATGAAATACCGAAAATTTAGGACCGAATGAGGCGAACCGGAGATTCTGACGAAATTTACTAACGAAAGGTAAATAGTTAGGTGTTGTGCGGTAGAAGACGAACTAAATGTATGGAAAACGAAATAATTTAACTGTTACAGTTTGCCTTAGACACAAAAAAAGTCGTAGATAGTTTAGCAAATACTCCAGCTACAGTAGAACAAGTACGTGTCCAAAACGAAGCAGAAAGCCAATAGTGTCAGTTGATTAGGGAAAAAAAATCAGAAGGGAAAGGAAAGAGCTCGTATCGGAATGGATGAGGTAGACATGAAAGAAACTGAGGAGAATATGACTATAGGAATAAACGACGCAGCATATTAAATTGAATATAAATTGTGAAAAATATTACAAAACTGTTACCTGAAAGGAGAAAATGGGGATCTTGGGTTACGTCCGAAAAACAGAGGATAGTATTTGTTAGAAAATGTAGGTAAGCAGTTGCTAGCAACAGACAATGAATGGACATCATTTAGCTCCAATACGAAGGGCGTCGAGGAATTACGGGCAAAGTTTAAACAGATTGCAACCACGGTCTGGAGAGTCTGTCAAGAAGTGGATTAAGTATGGAAGGGACCTTCAGTGATTTAATAATCAAATTCGGGAAACGCTAAGGAAACAGATCGTTGCACTATCGGTTCAAAAAGAATCGCCCAAATGCTGACAGGAAATAGTTCGTAGCAATTCGGGCGATCGTAAGATCAATGCGCGAAGCATACAACTACTTCCACCGTGATACCTTAGAGAAAGATCTTGCCTAGAAAATTCTGGTCAGACATAAAGTCTGGCGTGCCAATAGAACGCAGTAAAAGGAGAAGTTGGAACTTCAAATCGTAGAAACACACTGTCGTTTGGCCATTGTGAGTCGCACTGAGTCCCCGTATAGAGAACACGGTAAATAGTCATCCCTAGCGCAGAGAAGTAACTGATATTGTCGAAAACTAATAAGTCGCCAGGGCCATATGAAATCGTCTTACATCGCTTGCATTGCTAGCTGTGCTAGAACAGAATTCCGTATGGTATCTGTCGCAGAAGCAATCAAACACAAATTCATAGAGCGCCATGCACGTTTAATGAAAGCTACTGCCTTGAAGGCACAGGGATTTTTCAGATTCGAACTGCAAACAGTTCGTTTAATTTTAAAGGGATTATTTCTTTCAATTTCGATGCGCACAATACGTATCCGACCACCCCTGTGAAACCAAGTGCTCTAAACTGATGAATAATTGACGAAAACGTTTTTATGAAATCTTCCCTTGAAACGAATTCTCTTATAGTCTTTAGAAAGTTGGGAGGATTTTGTTTTTTTTTTCTTTCTTGAAAATTTTAACGTCCTATAAAATTGAACATCTCGTGGTTGGCAACGATCATTACATTTGGGTGAGATAGTTTTGACGTTGCTGGTGCATGCCTGTCTTGACAGTAAAGTGTCTGATCGGTCTGTCCTCCCCACAAATCAATAACGTAAAGAAATTTTTCTTGTCCCACGCACGAAAGAATGGCAGATTTTAATAACTCTTTGCGCAGTACTTCCGTGAACTTCACTGACTTCGTGCAGATCAGACCCATATTTTGTAATCAGAGTCAAGTCGTCAACTCTTTTTAACAGTACAGCCATATTTCCCGGATGGTTTCTGCATACATTAGACACAGTTATAGTATACTGTGTTGTGAAGGAAGACTACTCTTGTTCAAATCGGTTTGCGCCCTTGCTGAGCAAGAGGTCTGTTGCACGTCGATTTGACTGGTAGCCGTTTTTGTCGGTATTAATTACCTAACCGAGGTAAAAATTAGAGATGAGTATGAACACTTATACTGATTAGGAGTACGTTTATTTTAAGTAACTGTGCATCTGCAATTTATTAAGTGTGCAGTCTGTGTTGTTTGAACTCCTTGATGTATGGCGAGAAAATTAGTTTTGTCATTTATATATGAAAAAGCAAAGGAATATGTTGAAATTTTAAATCATTCTAATGTGAATATGTATGCGAAAAAGTATGTATTTTGTTCAAAGCTGGTTAATGCTTAGGGCACTTGTATTTGTTATATACGAACGCTGTAGGGAAGTCCCTCCGCAACGAAAGTGGCATGGCGTGATGTAAGAGGTGGGTTTGGCGATCGAACTGAGCGTCCCCTTTGTGTGAACGTCACGGAGTGTGTGGCTAGCTTTAGCACGGTACACCTGGAAGGTGCTCAAAGATACAACTGGAAGCTGCATAAGAAGAGATTTGCCCCGGATGCGGATCTGGCTATTATTTAGTATTCACGAAATAATGGAATGGCTCTAATATGTTGAAAATCCGACTCCAAGAAGAGATTTTGCAGAGCATTCGCACATCGAGAGCCGTGAGTACAGTTAGCCGCCATTTCGCCTGCCACCAATCTTCGCCACTGCTTCACAGACTTCATACATTCAGTTACGTAATGTGTACAGTATATTGGCATGGGCCAGTTAATTTGTGCGTGGTTTCAATAATAATCACCTGAAACGTCAATTCGTGTTCGAAACCATAACTTCAATCCTGATCACGAACGTACGCAGGGTCCTCGCCTAAGCGCAACTAAAACTGAGTATCCTGATTTAAATGAACAATTCCGGAATTCATGTGTTCAAAAGTGATTTTTTTTGTCTAAAGTAAAAGGAGTAGCAAAAGTTAAAGTAAGAGTAAAATTTGGAGGGGCTGATTTGGGGGAAGAGGCCAAACAGCGTCGACATCCGTCTCATCGGATTAGGGAAGGATGGGGAAGGAAGTCGGTGCCCGGTCCAAGTAACTATCCCAGCATTTGCCTGAAGCGGTTTAGGGAAATCACGGAAAACTTAAATCAAGATAGCCGGATGTGGGATTGAACCGTCGTCCTCCCGAATGCGATTCCAGTTTGCTAGCCACAGAGCCACCTCGCTCGGCGTGTAAAATTTGGATGCTTTGTTTGTGGACTAGTCCTAGTGAAATTGTTTAAGTCTAAGTACAAAAATTTAAAGATCAGTCAATAGGAAAGTGAAAACCTTAATTATTTAAAAGCTAAACCCATAAAAGTGAAGTTGGATAGGCTTTTGCTAAAGTATGCTTGGTTTATAGTAAAATATAGTTTTGTAGGATTACAGTGCAAGATTGTGAAAATATTATTGCCAAGAATACCTGCTCCACAGGTGATTAAAGTACAAGTACATATAAATCTTTAACGAACCCATTTGCGGTACTACTATCAGAAGTGAAGTCATGCACATTTTCAAAGATAATGTAGTTTTGATACCTATCATGAATGGTTCCTTCTGGAAGTTAATTAAGCCCAGTGCTGCATTTTATTACCTTGCAAAGTAATTTAAGTGAATGATTAGCTTTTAGACATAGTTTTTACTTTTTCAATAATCAAAGAATCTTGGGTAGTGAAACTATACCAGTTTATGGGTCCCCATCATGTTGTCCTCCTATTAAGGAAAAAATGTAATATTACTGTTACTAAGAAAAAGTGCTATAAGTGTATTTAAGATGTTATTCATCTTTGTGTTATTCATGTCAATCAAGATAGAAGCCCCTCAAGACCAAGATTATATCTGCACTTCGTGCAGTCATGTTTCAGTATTACTGATTAGGTAATGCCATTGATCGTGGCCGTCATTAATATGAGCTCGGTGCAATTTTTGCTGTGTGTGTTATTGGTAACTGCTGCTACACACAGTGCAGAGAAATCTCAACAAAAGTAACTTTAATAACTAATATCCAATTTTATCAAATATATATTTCCAAATTAATGTGCCTAATTAGGCGGGCGACCGTTCATTTTTTTTCATTCACTTATAATTTTACCACTTCTGTTAACTCCCAAGGTTGACTCGTTTGGTTTTACTGTCAACTTCACAGAATCCTAAATTATAGTCCGATACCCTTTTCTATTAGTCACACGCACGGTCGAACTCTGTAATCATCTCAGATGGTAACATTGGCGTGTTTCACAGCACGTTAGTATTATACGTAGCTTTTTCCATGACAGATGTGAAGCTTCAGTTATTAGAGAATAGTGATATAAGTACTTTCGTTTGTATCTGGAATGCTTCCGCAGCTGCTAATTCTTCATCCATCGTTAGGAACTCTTTTTAGCTGTCCAACTATTTGGAATTATAACCACAAACCACAAACGAATTACGCATTGTGTTGTAATGACTGATATATTTATGAAGTAACTACGGCAGGAATGATCATTTTTAATAATTTTTCATAAGGTACAACTAATTAATGATATTGTAGGCGCCAGGGCACCACAGGAGTGTGTTACGAAGCCAAAATTTGTAGGAGTTGCAGCGGTACCTAATAACTTTCTGCTGATGAATTTCTCTTCTAAACAGCATCCCACACCAGCAGATCAATTGCGTCTTTACCTGTGGTTATTCGTACTTCAGGTATTTGGGTTATGCTCGGCTGTTTTAAAAAAACTGGCTCTATGCAGTCATAGAGGCTAGCCGTGTACGTATGCTTTCATGTCTCGAAGCTAATTCGCTGTATATAATATATAACTATGATCCTCCAGTCAAATAGTCTATGCGTTGGATAGAATTGAGGATCAATAAAATACCCAGAAATGAAAAATAGAAGTTAATTGATAATTTAATAAAAAGGGTTCTATTCTAACGTCTGTAACTGATGAAGACGACAGAGAATTACGTTGAATAATGTTTATTCAAGGAAGGACATCTCAAATAAAATAGAAGTGTTCCTACGATATTCAGTTAAAATACAGACATAAAAAACCAGTAGCAAATACATAAAGTTACATTGAGAATGTTACGAGAATGGTAACAAAATCCCCAAATTGAATAGTAACCAAAGATACCGGAAAACTAAGTCCGTTTCGTAATCATAATACACGAAATATTCACCTGCTCAATACCGTTCAGAGTTCAACATGGCGATTTACAAACCATCACATGTGATGCAAAGAATAGTAACTCATACTCTGCTTATCCTCAGTTCCATAACAAAAGCGGATAACGCGAAAGGTGGCGACTCTTTAGGCACGCCATCTTTCACCCTTGTCAATGAAGTAGTCCCTACAGAAGCATCGTAGCAATCCCAGCCGTGAAGCGATCCATCAGGACGAGCAGTAGTAGATATGACAGGGGATGGCAGAGTTTCTTTCCCGCTAGGAATAATAGTCGAGGCACTAGAATTTTGCTGTGTCGGGACACATGTCCAGGGCAGAAGAAGAAATAGCCGGACGCTCTTCCAAGAAAGTATCCAGGGTTGTACAGAAGAGTGAAAGCTTTGCTTGTGAGCGCAGGCGTGTCATCTCGACATAAATTCGGCCCCCGAGGGCGGAAGGACGTTGGCCAGCTGCCTGCATTCCAGGGGCGTATTGTCCACCACCGATAGACAGGCGCCGAGTTTTGTTATTTGTTCTGAGAAGGAGCGCTTTGTCCACTGGAGACGGGCATGTACCCCCCTGCGGGTTCCGGTGTTAGAATAGGCCCGCAGTATTCCTGCCTGTAGTAAGAGGCGACTAAAAGGAGTCTCAAGCTTCTCGGCCTATATGTGATGGTCCCCTCTCGGGTTTGACATCCATCTATCCAAATTCTTCCGAATAGCGAGCCAATTGGGGAAGGATGCCTTACATGGTGCATTTTGTCCATCGTGCATTGAGACCTCTAGCCAGCTTTACCGTCGTCGCATTGCCGTCCCGCTCGTTTCCATCTCTTGGGCGAGGATGCGTTCCTGGGTGCAATTTCCACTATGCAATGTGCAGTGTTGCTTTTTGCGGAGGAGACGACCATGTACTTTATTGCACCTAATATCCAGCACGGTTGCCAGTCCGTTGTGGTGGGGCCGCCATGTACCCTGTTGGTTGTAGCCCCCCTGACAACACAGGGATCGCTCTACTGACGCCTGCGCCGTTTATTCCCCATGTATGCCAAGGAGTAGATGCGTACACCCCCATGGTGTGTGCCTCACCCTTGCCTTCGGCTCGAATTGGCACAGAGCCCGAAGGACTCGGTTCCTCTGGACGCCTTCCGCCGCCGCTTTCTTTCCATCCTTGACACGTATCAGGGCTATGGCGTTGTTTACACTGACGGTTCGATGATTGGTGGTCGTGTCGGTTATGCTCTCACTCTAGGGGACCATTAAGAACAACGTTCATTGCCAGCTGGCTGCAGCGTTTTCACTGCTGAGCTGGTCGCCACTTTTCGTGCCCGAGAGTATATCCGCTCCTGCTCAGGTGATTCCTTCGTTATCTGTAGCGGCTCCCTGAGCGGTTTACGAGCTATCGATCAGTGTTTCCCTTGCTCTCGTCTGGTGATGGCTGTCCAGGAGTCCCTTCATACTCTTGCCCGTTGCGGCGGCTCTGTGGTCTTTGTGTGGACCCCTGGTCATGTCGGCATCCTGGGCAATGAACATGTTGACCGCCTGGCCAAACCCTGGACATTGGCCTCCCGGAGACTGATTTGCGAGCAGTCTTACGTCGCAAAGTTTTCACGCTTAGGGACGCTGACTGGCGCGATCTGACCACACCCAATAAACTCCGTGCTCTCAAGGAGACAACGGCTGTGTGGCGGTCATCCATGCGAGCCCCTCGCAGGGCCTCAGTTGTCCTTTGTCGGCTCCGCATTGGCCACACCCGGCTGACGCACGGATTTTTACTGCGCGGTGAAGACCCGCCTCTCTATCGCTGCGGGGGCGGCTTTGACGGTGGTCCACATTTTGTTGGTCTGTCCCTTTTAGCTGTGCTCAGACAGACATTTGCGCTGCCTGATACGCTCCCTGCCCCTTTAGCAGATAACACTGCCATGGCAGGCTTAGTTTTGCGTTTTATTCGGGCAGGGGGCTTTTATCACTTAATCTATGTATTTGTCTTTTCTTATGTTGAGTCTGGCCTTTGGCCTACGATTTTAGACCGAGTTTTTAGTGTGGTTGACTTTTACTTTTTTGTCTCTATGGTCGGCCAACCACGGTCACATTGTGTGATTTTAATTCGTTTTATCTCGTCTCTGTCTCCGTCTTTCTTGTCCTGTGTCGTCTGTCGCCTTTACCATTGTTCGTTTTTATTCTGTGTGGGTGTTTGAAATTTTGGAACAAGGGACCGATGACAGTCTGGTCCCTTTAATCCCCGAAACCAACCATCCAACGGGGAATGTATTCGCGTTCCTCTGGTGCAAAGTTCAGCGAACGGGAGCATAGATTTTGGCGGCAAAGTTTCCCACTGGAGAAATACCACTCCCCGTGTCTGGGCAGTAGTAGTGGAGCGCTGTTATAAGGATGTCATTGGCGCAATTTAGGCGGGCATCTGGGCCATTGGAGGGGACTATTAATGGATACTCCACAAGGAATTCGTGTCGAAGAGGGAAGAGGCAGAGATTTACGTGGATCCAGTGTAGAGGATGATGTGGGCAGTGAAGGAGAGCCACCACAGACGACAGTCTCTGCGAGGGTACGCTGGCCGCGGCGCTTGTAGTTCCGCACCTAAGGTCAGACTCCACATCGCCCACTGGGCGAGCGTATCAGCAGCCCGGGCTCGGTGGAAACAGATTTAATGTTATGCTTATCCATTACGGATATTTTAGAACCGTGACTGTTTATTGAATGTAAATAAGTTATACAAAGCTGCAACCAGTCATATTTTTGAATAATAGTGTTTTATTCCATGAAAAGTTCCAGTTTTCAAGAAGGGTCGTCGAGCAGATGCGCAAAACTATAGGCCTATATCACTGACATCGATCTGTTGTACAATTTGAGACCATGTTTTTTTGCTCGCATATCATGTCATTTCTAGAAACCTAGAATCTACTCAGTAGGAATCAACATGGATTCCGGAAACAGCGATCGTGAGAGACCCAACTCGCTTTATTTGTTCATGAGACCCAGAAAATATTAGATACAGGGTCCCAGGTAGATGCCATTCTCCTTGACTTCCGAAAGGCGTTCGATACAGTTTCGTACTGTCGCCTGATAAAATACGGAATATCAGACGAGCTGTGTGGCTGGATTGAACACAGCATGTTGTTATCAATGGAGAGACGTCTACAGACGTTAAAGTAGCGTCTGGCGTGCCACAGGGGAGTGTTATGGGACCATTGCTTTTCACAATATATATAAATGACCTAGTATTTAGTGTCGGAAGTTCCATGCGGCTTTTCGCGGTTGATGCTGTAGTATACAGAGAAGTTGCAGCATTAGAAAATTGCAGCGAAATGCCTGAAGATCTGCAGCGGATAGACACTTGGTGCAGGGAGTGGCAACTGGCCCTTAACATAGACAAATGTAATGTATTGCGAACACGTCGAAAGAAGGATCCTTTATTGTATGATTGTGTGATAGTGGAAAAAACACTGGTGACAGTTACTTCTCTAAAATATCTGGGAATATGCATACGGAACGAGCTGAAGTGGAATGATCATATAAAATTAATTGTTGGTAAGGCGAGTGCCAGGTTGAAATTCATTGGGAGAGCCCTAAGAAAATGTAGTCCATCAACACTCGTTCGACCTATGCTTGACTATTGCTCATCAATGTGGGATACGTACCAGGTCGGGTTGACAGGAGATAGAGAAGATCCAAAGAAGAGCGGCGCGTTTCGTCACAGGGTTATTTGGTAAGCGTGATAGCGTTACGGTGATGTTTAGCAAACTCAAGTGACAGACTCTGCAAGAGAGGCGCTCTGCATCGCGGTGAAGGTTTCGAGAGGGTGCGTTTCTGGATGAGGTATCGAATATATCGCTTCCCCCTACTTATGCCTCCCGAGGAGATCACGAATGTAAAATTAGAGAGATTCGAGCGCGCACGGAGGCTTTCAGACAGTCATTCTTCCCGCGAACCATACGCGACTGGAACAGGAAAGGGAGGTAATGACAGTGGCACGTAAAGTGCCCTCCGCCACACACCGTTGGGTGGCTTGCGGAGTATAAATGCAAATGTAGAATATTGCTAGCATAATGCTGGGTGCTGGCTCTATGACAAAAAGATGGAACACACTTTAATGCATCGCCTTGACTATAACTTACCTGTCGATATGGATGTAAATTTTGTTTTTTTCCTTACTGCGACAGTATAGGCGGCTTTTTTCGGTTAGTGTCCATCTGTCTGCCTCCATTTTGATGTCCAGTTGTTATCTCACTACACACACTTCCACACAAACTACATTAATTTACACTCTGACAACGAGACTTTTCCAACATCCAGCATGCGCTTTACAGCTGTTGCTTGTAACTAAGATCTTGACAGAAAGATATGGCAAAGGCCTACTTTGCACAGAGATGTAATTTATTCTTTACATGTATTAAAGTCGATATAAGGGCAAATATTATAATAAGACTGGCGATAACATGAGGGTACAAAATAAAATAAATAAATTACTACAAGAACAAACTTCAGGTGATGTGATATCTTATTTCTCTTTGTATATTACGTATAAATTTAATGCACATATATACGAAATACGCATAAAACTTCAGCATCGAATTCCTCGGAAACTAGGGGCCGTCGCATGAAAAGCTGCTAGCCAAGTACTCAGAACGTGACCCTCTACAACAGTTGTTTCCAAACCCTCCTCGGACAGACCGCTTTGAGAATGATTTTACTCTGATGGGACATCTTTATTACTTGAAGATAAGTAAAAGTTTTTTTAAAAAATCAGAAAAACTTGTTTCATTCTGTGATTGCTTCCATTTTTAATCATAATTAATGACATAGAAATTGTAATAAAATTTTAAAATGTAATTAGTACCGACAAAATGTCAAGAAAAGCCATGTTATTAATAGTGTTTTGCGAAGCACTTATTTACCTTCCACAGAACACCAGTATTCAACAGAGCAACATAGACCATACCAAAGACTCTACAACATACCAAAGACTCTACAACATACCAAAGACTCTACAACTTACCAAAGAATCTACAACTTACCAAAGAATTTACAACTTACCAAAGAATCTACAACTTACCAAAGAATCTACAACTTACCAAAGACTCTACAACTTACCAAAGAATTTACAACTTACCAAAGAATCTACAACTTACCAAAGAATCTACAACTTACCAAAGACTCTACAACTTACCAAAGACTCTACAACTTACCAAAGACTCTTAAAAATCCGTGATTAGCAGGTCTGATAGTCCCTACTTGTTAAATAGTGTGAAGTACAGAGGTAAGAACTTCAGTGGGTAATTATAATTCTATTTATGGCGACTGGTTTTGGCAAATCTTAGTTGTCATTATCAGATCTTATGTAAAAAAACCTCAGTAAATCTTCATATTCCACAGTATATATTGTCATATCGTAACACGTCATTCCAGTAGCATGGCACTATATACACTGAGATGATAAACGTCAAGGGATAGCGATATGTCAGTAAACAGATGGTGGTAGTATCGCGTACACGAGATATAAGAGCAGTGAAATGGGGCCCGCCATCTGTACTAAGGCAATTCATGTCAAAAGGTTGGCGACGTGATTATGGCCGCACGACGGGAATTACCAGTCTTTGAACGTGGAATGGCAGTTGGAGCTAGACCCATGGGACATCATTAGGCAAGTCAATATTCCGAGATCAACAGTGTCACGAGTTTACCGCGAAAACCAAATTTCGTGCATTACCTCTCACCACGAAAAATTACCGCGAGCAGCGTCGTTTGCGCAGTGTTGTTAGTGCTGATAGACAAGCAGAATTGCGTGAAACAGCCGCAAAAATCAATGTGGGACGTACGACGAACGTATTCGTTAATTCCTTAGGACAATGAGTCGAAATCTGACGTCAGTGGGCTATGACAGCAGACTACCGCCACGAGAGACTATGCTAACAGCACGACATCGCCTACACCGCCTGTTAACTGATGTTGAGTCAGCCATAGTGCAGTTTTGACCGTCACTACAGGAGCAATTTCTGCATGGGCTTTCGTTTGTATTGTCACACTTAAGATGCGGATGGTATGGAAATAGTCGTAGGTGTCAGAAACTAGCCACAATTACGAAATAAAAAAGATACTTCTTAATGCAACTTATGACGGAGCTACAACCATTTGTTTCAGTTATAAAACAAGTTGTGGTCCTATTTTTCACCGGCAGTATGCTGCAAGCCCGTGAAACTATAATTGTCGTACATCATCCACTCTAGCCTTTCCACGTAAAGCTATTCAGTAGGCGTAACACGGCTGAGTGGATCTTCTCCCAGACCTTCCCGTTAGAACTAAATTTGATGTTGTTGCCTGTAATCAAACCTGGTACCTCGACGTTGCTGGCCGTAACCACTAACCCATAGACCACGCTTTAAGTTGGATTTTGCTGCTGCGGCGTGATCTTTTACTGTTGTGACATCAGAAGACTGGGAATGCAGAATATCATGCCAAAGAAGAGAGGCGTCGGTACGGAGGAATCAACGGTACGGTCATCAGCACCCTTACGAAGAGTCAGTCTGCCACTCCTGGGGGGAGGGAGACAAGGAGGGAGGGGTAAGCGGGGGGGGGGGGGGGAGGATAAGGTTGCCCCAAAGGCGGAGTTCGCCCAGAAGGACAGTGCATAAAATTTTAAATGTGACGCTGACGTCTGTGTCGGCGAGGATGGTAGGAAGACCTCCAGCCAAACCGAAGGTTGTGATGTCAGTACACGAATCACAGTTTGCCAAAATATACTGAACCGAAAGTGAGACACCAGAAACTTCACAGAATGGTAGATCCACCTGCTGGAGAAGGAAATCGTCTCTTACAGGGCTTTGTTCTACATGCATTCTGGTGAGCAGCACTTCCCTTAGTGTGATGCCACGAAGTCCACCATCACTGTATGGTCGATTGGAGTGACAGAAGTTTGTTGTTACTGGTCAGTTTCGTCAAATGCTCATACCAGCCACAGTCGGTAACTTCTCTCGTAAATACGTTAACCTTCCCATAAACTATTGAAATTTACACACATTTGATACCTCACATTGCATAAAATACTAGTGATTTCTCCAGAGTTTGTAGCACTTCAAATCATTCCCTGTATCAATTACATTTCGTACGAGTGGTACAGCCTCCCGTCACTGGTAAGAACAGACGATTCATGGCAACCAGTGTAGCACCTTGCCCTAAACTACAGTCACCACACTTTCCTGTGTACTAAGAGAGGATTTTATCAACCTGTGGCACTAAGTTCTAGATACGTATCGCACCAAAGGACGGGGTTGGGAGCCATCGGTTACATGTAACTGGTGTCACAGTAACATCATACTCAGAGAGAAAATCAATTTAAATACTACAAATTGAATTCTAGATCATTTGAAGACCCCTCTGAAACTCATGACACATTCTTCCAGCGCCCAGTCCTTGATGCTGACCGGACCCACTTTACCCATCACGTGGTACAATGTCACCTGTGAGGTACCTACAGTCTGGTATGCAGGTAAGAGTTCTCTTTGGGAAAACAGACTGCAAGCTTACCCAGCATCAGAAACGATTCCACGTTACCTGGGACGTCAAAACCTTTCTAGAAATCTTTGTCCAAATCATCGCAATCAAAAACTACATTCTTTAGATTCCCTGCCGCTCATATTCCGTCTTCTATGCTTATTCTACACAAACT
This sequence comes from Schistocerca gregaria, assembly GCF_023897955.1. Taxonomy (NCBI): domain Eukaryota; kingdom Metazoa; phylum Arthropoda; class Insecta; order Orthoptera; family Acrididae; genus Schistocerca; species Schistocerca gregaria. The sequence goes on from NC_064924.1 coordinate 432,678,944, forward strand.
GGTGAAAACACCCTACGAAGTCTGTAAGGGGGTTGCAGTTAGCAAAACGGGACGTCACGAGAGCAAATTCAAGTACTCGTACGTGCACGCGCTAAAATGCGGTAATGTACAGACATTTGTGGGTCTTTGAGTTACCACTTGTTCAAATGTTCATTACCATTTTCATTAGCAGTTACAATGTGCCATTTTCGGAAATGATGATAAATGGAAGCTACGTGAGCAGAAGCGAAGTTTGTTCGGTTTGAGAGGACCAAACGAAGAACGCGTTGGGCGATGTCTGTGACAAGCTGCTTGTATTTGTGGTCACTACCTGATTGGCTGAATGCATTGCTAAATAATTCCAAAATGGAGCGACGTATAGATTTTTTTTCCTAAGAATTATTTCTCAGCTCAGCTTCATAAGCAACACGCTTACAAACTTTTTAGACTGTTTCTGGCTACATTGTATACGACAACGTTCGGGAGGAGCTCTTAGATCTCTCTACACGTCCCATAAGAGATTTTCACTGCCGCCTTGCTTCCGAACTCGTGTGCAGTTATCAACTGCACTTTGCATAGTACCTTCAAAGCCAGCACGCCCATTTGTAAATCGAGGAGGCACAGGCAAATGATCACCTAGAGCTCTTCCACCGGAGTGATCTCCTATAAGCCGTCATCCTCAGAAAGACCCCCCTCCGCATTCTACGAAACGTTATCGCTGGCTGTACGCTTGCTTTAAAACGAGGCGGTAGGTGTCAGGAGCTCACTGTGGTACAGCCGCCATATGTGTGAAGAATGTTTGTAATTCACCATCACGTATTAAGAAACACGCAAATTCACAAAGTGATATTGAATATGTCTGAAAGAAACAGACTTCATTAACTTGATATTCGTTTCGTAAACTCAGTGATCGCTCACCTCGGATTAAGATATGAACAGAACATACAATGCATAAGATGCCGTAATTCTTGTAAATACCAGTTACGTACTGTTCTCTCCCTCCTACCAACGTAATTATACTACTAGCATAAAGTTAAGCTTTCTGCACTTAAAAGCCTGGAGTCCATCGCTCGTCAAGACACCAGACCGTCTCTTCGGCCGGATGTTCACATGACGCGTGAGCGGCTTCCCGCTGAGTAATTTGGGTGCGGGGAGGGACATCCCCTACCCATCTGCCTGCGTGTCGCATTAACTGCGCGTTGCGTGTTTCCGCGTTCACCCGCGCGTGCACACGTTTTATTTGACGTGAATATATGATTTAGAGCAGTGTTCACCTGGGCATACGCTCTCAACCTTTTCCGACACAAAGCCCCCTTTTCGAAGAAAAATTACTCAGTGCCCCGCCCCCCTTTTTTATCTCAGGTTCGAAATCAGGCACAATCCCGACCTATAAATAAGTATCACGAAGTTTTCCAAATAGCTTTTATCATTACATTCTTTTCGAATAATAATTCGAATGGCATAGTCTTGACCCAGAATCCGATACTAGGGAAGGAAGTTTGGAAACATACGGAGAGAGGTAATGAAACATAAAATTGTGAACTGTTGTGGGTTGTGCTCCAGTTCCTGCATTTGTAAGAGCACTGCTCCAAATAAGGAGGCATCTGTATCAAATTCCAAGTGGTTCACAGTTTTCATTTTGTAGTTAGTGTTTAATTCCTAATTAGGATTGAAAACATGATATACTTTTAAAATTATTTTATTAAAAGCTATTAATATTGTTGATATCATTCTCAGGGGCTGATAAGAAAATATGGATTTAAAAATTATACAATATTTTTAGTGAGAGGTCTGAACTTGGTGTAATGACACTAATTTTTCAATATTTGGTACCATGCCTTCATCAGTAATCGTAAATCCTCGCACTATTTCTGTGTTTACTATATCTCTTCATCGAGGCTTTGCCATTATTGCTCGGGAGCGGGGAGGGGAACAGCAAACAGCCGTCGTAGCCCCTACGTTTGCTTCGGACCAACCCTCCAAGATCTCATCACCGCCCACCCCGGTGGGCGGTACCTCTGTTCAGAACCGCTGGCCTAGACGGAAGTGGAAACTATTGGAATTATTCATGCTGACGGACAGAGCGTATACGTTGTAAACGGTATTTTCGGCTATTCAATTCTCCATTGGTTGCATCTCTTTCAAAAGTCGAGGTTTTAATAAAAGGCTCAAGTAAAAAGATCGCTTCGAGATAATTTCCCACTGTGAGAGACCATAAGCTCTGCTAAGTGGAATAAGCGCACCTTGCTTTAAAAAAAAAAAATAAAAAAAAAATAAAAAAAACCTCGTAATTCATATGGTAGTAGCAATTCCCATAGGCAATTATGGTTGTAATTAAAGTTTCCCTATTTAACATGTTATAACACGAAAACTAATCACAGTACGAGTATCAAACTTCGTAGTACTAGTGTCAAAGTCATACGAAAGATAAGTAATGCAGAATCAATTCAACTGAAACATTTTTAATGTGCTGCTATGGAACATCATACCATTATATACCAATTACTGCTACGAAGGGGCTTAATATGGCGCCCATCAGTGAGCAGAAGAGTCTGAAAACGCAGCATTGCACTCCAGACAGCAGAACGAAGCATGTCCTTAAGTATACTGGCTACCTCTCTTGATGTGCTGCGCCTCAGACCACCACATTTTTGAATTTTCCCCAGGCAAACCATGTTCTTCAGGTAGCCCCACAACCACAAAGGACAAGGAGTTAGATCAGGTGATCGTGCTGGCCAAGCATTTGGCAACGATCGGCTGATAATTCGATCGTTGCCAAATGTGTTCAGGAGAAGCAAATGAATTTCATGAGCGATGTGCGGTGGGGCCCCATCTTACGTTAAAACTGTTGAGTTTAATGCGTCTCTCTCCCGCAGGACGGGTATGACATGCTGCGGAAGTATATTGCACTAACGCTGGTCAGTCACACTACACGTCTTTGGTCCTTGAGCGCCAAAACAGAATGGGCCAATGATGAACGTAGTCGTGAAGCCACTCCATACGGTGACACGTTCATCATATACAAGAACTTCATGCACGATGACTGGAGGTGAAGATCCCCACACTCGGCAATTCTGTGTGTTCACCTAACCCGTTAGAGATAAATGAGCTTCGTCTGTTCATAGGATGGTCTAGGAGCAGCCCTCATCAACTTCAGTTCTTGCGAAGTCAACACGTCGTTGTCCGTCATGTGGTGCAAGCTGCTGTATGATACGGATCCTGCACGGATACCATCTGAGAATGGTTCGCAGCACCTTGAAAGGTATCTGTTGGATTCCTTTCATGTTAATTTCTGAAATGTGTTGTCATTTACGGCACAAATTCCTCTTCTAAATTTACTGTGCTGTTTCTGACTATCTGGGAGGAGACTGAGCAGTGAAACGTGTTACTTTTACACATAAACAAGAACGATCTGTCACACTACTACACTTTAAAACACAGTTAATATGTAATTCATGTCACACAGTCTCATACGGAACCTACATCCGCTTTCTGTTATATACTGTATATGATAAGATACGGTCATCCCCCTTCCCTTCTGTGTGAAAGAATGAATGAGCAAATGTATTTCTAGTTGCATGCTTGAGGGTAGCAGACAAGCCTGTCTGCTAGAGAACAGTAGGACCAACGTCGGAACAGGTAGCTACGCTTGGAACAGGTAGCTACGCTTTCTAGAAGCAGAGAGGTTTTCCATTCTTAGTATGTTCCTGTCCGTCCCTTGTCATGTTGGTATAGGGAGCTGCCTCTCTGGTCACTACCGTTTGTAATTGCGAAGCACGCTCGCTAGGAGCGCAGGTCAGTCTGTCTGCGGCGAGCGTCTGAAGTGGTAAGATCTCCGGCTAAGCGCGTGTCTGCTAAGTCCGCAGGACAATGGATTTCTTAAGTTCAGCCTAACTGAAAATTTAATCACCTTTATTTCAGGTTTTAGCTCTAAAATATTTAATGTTATCTTAAATTGTAACGCAGTGTATTTCGAGTGTCAACTGCAGAATATCTTCCAGTAGTTGCTTTGTCACTACTTTGTGAGTAAAGTGGAACCACGTGTTGATCAGAAACTCTAACATCATCAATCTTAAATGCAAATGTGCGTGAGATTATAACGTCTCGTCTTAACAATATTTTTCAATATAGCAACTTTTCTTTATGTTCAACCCACGTGGGGTGTACTTTGTGAGACCAGTACCACGTGCTTATACAATTGTTTGACCCATCAAGTTAATAGTAAGACGATAGTAACCAGTTCGAGGTTTTTCTTTTGTAAATTGCTTTTGGATCTAATTTATTTTAATTATCAAAATTATTGTGGAGTTACACTCTTTGCGTAAACCAAGTTGACCATGTGAAGCATGTGGTGTAATCATCAAAGTAGCCCTCAGCTATTCTTTTCGGGAAGATTTCACAGAGAGTTAGTACGAATTTAGTATACCAGTGTGTGGTAATTACATGACGGACAGGATTGCGCTACAAACTCACATTTTCACAATCCTAAATAAGGCACCAGCTTATTTATGACTCAAGTTTAACATGCTGAAATTTCAATTATCAATGTTAAAATAAATTTCCAAATATAAACTGATTTATTTCTTTTTATTTAAATTCTCTTTTTTATATATGTATCACCGGTTTTCGTATGACTATTAAAAGATTATAATTGTTAGTCTGGTTGGAAATTTGGTAAGCTAAATTGGATACCTGGTGAAACAGTTGCTCAGTAATGCAAAGTTAACTTCCTCAGATAGCTCACAGCTTTTAACCCGCTTTTATTGTCTATCAGCACCGCTTTCACATCAAATTAATGCAACAATATTACAACCTTCCGTACAGTGGACAACGTTATGTTCAACTGTCGTGACACAGCACGCACACATTCTGACGACCGGGAATTTCGCGCATCGTTGTCTGCCAGAGCAACAGCGATTGCATCAACCCACTTGTGGTGCAACCGGTCGTCGGCCTTTTCGCGGAGTGATGCCGTGTTCTCCAGTTCATTCGAATTACTTCATCATGCTCCGCACAGAAGGTGTAGAATGAGAACACTATCGTAATCCTTTCAGCCAGTGATATTCTCGAAGTACAGCTGCCGCTCTCGTTTTGATAATAGAGCTTCAGCAATAATGCCCTGCTCTTTTCGTCTAAGCTCATGTGCACTGCGACTAGTCAAGCTGTAAGGTGTGTTTTTGCTTATTCTATAATTGAGAACAACTGTGTAAGGTGAAATGACAAGTTTAGTGTCGCAATTTTTCTCACAAAATTACACAGTTTTCCACAGTTTTCAACTCATCAACATAATAACAGCGCAATGAATAATGCATCTTGCCAAATCAAAAAGTGAAATAATTTTATACACAATAATGTAAAATATTAACTCTCTGAAAAACCTTTAATCCTAAACACAGTATTATGAAAGTTTAATTCGAAGTTTCTTTACAAAATTGCTCCTACACATACGTTATGATGTTGGTCAGTACTACGAAAACCATCCGATTCCGGTTCAAAGTTTGGTGCTATTTAGGATGACAATCAAGTCTACGACGGATGGTTAGTTATGTGACAAATTTGAGCGCAAGATTACCCAAGGCCGCTCGATTTTACAGTGGACACAAGCTGGTGAACCAACGAAGTTTACGCCTCTGCACGCGTATTTACCTTAAGCTGCGACGTGCTGCCGACTGCAAGGCAGCTCTTTCCCACTGAAATACCTACAAAACTAATCTGGCCTTTGCTGAACTTTCTAGCAGAAAGTTTCCCTATGTTCCTTGGTATGTGAGAAAACATGTACTCAGCCCTAGTTGTACTATGTGGCGATGTACACGGGCATGGCTGGAGCAGTGTGCATATATTATAGTGCCCTCTTAGCTCTCACAAGAACAACTACCTAATTTGGCTGGTTCGTTTCTCCACAGTTGGAGCTAAACGTTGCTACAGCTAATTTCTGGCTGAAGTGCAGCCTCTGTGACTGCAGTGTCCACACAAATTTCTTCTCTGTCGTACAGAGCGATAAGTGCTCCGTTCTGCACTAGACACCAGTCCAGAGAAGAGTCCCCAGAAATTTCTCTCTCGTCCTACTCATGGCAGATCTTCCTCCCCTCCCACTTGGGTTGATTCTTTCTTCATGTCATGGCCTTTTTCAGCCAATAGGACCGTTCCTCTTATTTTGTGGAAACACTCTCTACCAATCTTCTATCAAACTGCATCGAAACTTCAGTATTTTTCTCCTTCTTAGTGCGTTTCCGCCAATCGGACGTTTTGTGCCCATTCTAGACGCCTGAAATACACTGACCTTTCCGTGTGTCGGACCCACTGAAAGAAATGCGTCACTGGCTTTTGTTTGTATCCCGTTGGAATTCCGAAAAGAAGCATTCTAAAGCTTTTTCTCTGTCCCTTGTGCATATGTGCTGCTACACGCGTCCTCAGGCCCAAATCACCTGGCCTGGGGTCAGTGACCTTCCTCCTGCCACCCCTTTAAGTGGATTCCGTCGTAACCCCCACAGCGCGCCTTCGCTATGCCGTTGTATGGCTGGCTTTTCAAAACTAAAAGCGACTCACGTTGCCTGTTCCACCTTCTGCTCAAAGACATGCATTATATAGGAACGGTGCATTAATTACCGTCAATTGGCTGTCATCCCTTTTCGGTGTATTAATTACCGTTAATTGGCTGTCATCCCTTTTTTGAATTACATACTGATAGGCAAACGTTCTCATAACTGCCGAATTAGGTGTAATCTTCACCTTCTCGTTGCGATGTATAAAGGTCTCATGCAAGGTGCGAATCTGACCATTTATTCTGCCACCTTACAAGTTGAGTGAGACTATGCATCATGGCTTGTGGTGGCCATAGTTGGAACTGGACAGTGGCGCTGTGACATATTGAAATCATACACCCCATACTCTGGACATTATTGCTACCTAGTTTGGTACTCATACCTTAATTAGTTTCCGTGTTATAATGTGTTAAATACGAAAAAACCCACCAGGGTAGCCGAGAGTGCTAACGCGCTACTTCATGGACTTGGGTAGGTGCACCAGCCCCAGATCGAATCCTCCCGGCGGATTAATGACGAGGGCTGGTGTGCTGGCCAGCCTGGATGTGGTTTTTAGGCGGTTTTCCACATCCCACTAGGTGAATACCGGGATGGTCCCCACGTTCCGCCTCAGTTACGCGCGTTACAGCCATTTGAAACACGTCCGCACTATTTCACGATTTACACTAGACACAGACAGTTGGCGTACACTGATTCCATCCTGGGGATACGGGGTGGCAGAAGGAAGGGCATCTGGCCATCCCTAAAACTAACATTGCCAAATCCGTTGTAACCACGCCGACCCCGCGATCGCTGCGGCACAATGACGCAAGAAAAAGAATGAATGTGTTAAATAGGAAAAGTTTAATTATAACCACCGAGTAGAATGACAGACAGCTGACAAACCAAATCTCACATTATTACATGCTGTTCACGACTGTAATATGCCTTACGAGCCCTAGTAGCAACACTAAAAGTGAACAACACTTACCCATTCTGCTGGCCATTCTACATCTCAGTGAGAATTCTAGCTTGTATCATTTATAGACCCGCAGATGGTGCGTCCATGTACGAAGGAACGTTGGCATCCGACCATTTCTACTGGGTGCTTTTCTTTGTCACGGAGGGTATTTTCCAAACCAGATGCGTTTTACCCGCTCTGTGGAGGGGCCCAATTTAGAATTGTGATAAGTAGGTAACCAGGCAGCTGTCCCATCTGCGTAGGTTTATCGTCTAAGTCGGTAAACTCAGTAAGCAAGACGCTCAGGGCAGCACCTGCTCTGCACTGCGAGCATAGGAAAGCGTGCAGCTACCGCGAAAAGTTGCAAGCTGCCTGCACGCCGCTAGCTGCTATAGCACAGCCAGTGCCGATAGCGCGTGGACCATATAAATCCGAGCCGCTCTCCGCACTCAGCGTTCGCCCGACTCTGTATTCCCGAGGCGGATCAGCGGCAGCAGTCGCTCCACGTTTCTTTGAATAGCTCCCGCATGGCCGGAATAGTCTCGCCACAATTTAGCATGCTGGCAAAGCGACAGGATAAAGGCGAGTACAAGGTTTCGGGTGCGGCTATAAAAACGGGCCGCAGACTCGGGAGCAGAACAAGTGCGGGACATTTCTTCCGCTCCTTTCGTTTCCCTGCCCCCTTCCCCCCTTTTCCCACTCTTCCTGGAGCCTAAGTTTCCTCCCTCCCTCCCCACTCGACAGGAGAGGGAGGGTCCCTGTGCGTCGTATCTGTCGTCCCGAAATCCGCGCCGCCGTATGTTAGGATCGTTAATTCCGCTCTCCCCTCGGCACGGAACGCGCGCTGCGAAGGCGTGCGGGCGACGCATTAAATAACTGTTCCTCACTTTGACGTACGCTGCTCCTGCGAGGGAACCTGTTAGCGGAATTTCGACACGGCCGGTCGCGCTTTCGGTGGCGGAGCATCCAGCCGCTACCGCTAAAACCGTACGTCACGTCAATGGAGTGTTAAATCAAGAATTAATATCCTAGTTTACCCTCGTTTTATATCCCCGTATTTTCTACACGATTCCGCAGGTGAATGCATTAATGTAACGGGTACATTTTTAAAATACATAAAAAGAAGTTGATGCTACCAATCACAATTCTTCTTTATTGATGAGTCATACTTAGATACACACCTAAAGCTGTTAAGTGAATCGCTGTATTATGTTACCATTTTCAAGCTACAAGGTAATCAACAGGACACAAAATGCCTGCTTAGGCTGTGTACGTGCAATCCATGATAGCTTCGACGGTAGCCATCCTTCTCAAATTAAAAACGTGTACAATCAGTCTGCTTCTACATTTATCTTCGAATTGTCAGAAATGTTAAAATTACAAGTCAGAGGAGTGTCTCTGATGTCACAAAAAGGCTTTATTTGAACAGCAATACTTATTAAAAATTTCTCTATTGTCAGATGATAGATACGGTCGAAAATAAGTGTGTGTGACATTTATATACCTACTGCGCTCTACATTATAAGTCTTTGTATCAACTGAGAGTGACATAGACATTGACAATGATGACGGTCACGAGAATGACGACGACGGCGGCTACTAATGTGACGAAGACCTACTACTACCACCACCACCACCACCACCACCACCACCACCACCACCACCACCGTGACGACGACGACGACGACGGTGATGACGATGACGACGACTATTTGGTTCAAATGGCTCTGAGCACTATGGGACTTAACACCTGGGGTCATCAGTCCCCTAGAACTTAGGACTACTTAAACCTAACTAACCTAAGGACACCACACACATCCATGCCCGAGGCAGGATTCGAACCTGCGACCGTAGCAGGCGCGCGGTTCCAGACTGAAGCGCCTAGAACCGCTCAATCATAGCGGCCGGCGACGACTATTTCTGTGGGTTTAGAATGAGATCTTATAAATGAGTTACAATGAAGCGAAAATATATGAAAAGTCAACTAAAAAAAGAACTGAAATTCCAAAACACTTTTCTCGTTAAAAATGAGCAGGAGCTGTGGAAATAACAAATATTGCAGGAAAAAAGAGATGCAGGTGGATTCGAAGGAAAACTGTTGTTGCTCTGAAGGCAGAACAGCAGCACCCGACGGCACCTAATTAGGCTGGTGATAATAGGAGCTGTCTGCTTATCCAGCCATTATGGCATATCACTTGTGCAGAAAAATATTTAAGAATGTACATGGACCTGTTCTGCGGGGCTACTTGCATCGTTGCTGTTCGTTTGAGTTCAATAGTTTCGAATGCATTTCTTCACTGTGTGAACGTAACACATTACAGCAACCTATGTAATGATTACGTTTGATTGCTCACTGTAATCTAATTTATGCTTAGTTGCTTTCCCTTACCTGTTACGCTACACCCTTCTCAGCAAAAAAAATAACTTAATACGTCTTTTTCCAAATTGCCCCTCTTGACTCAAAAATTCGACACTCTTAAGGGAAGTGAAACAATGGTGATACACATGTTGGATGCACTGCATACGACTCAAAACCATTTAAATGTTCAAGCTAATATTGTATTTAAAGGAAAAATGCATTTTGCAACACCACCCTAAATTGAAATAAGACATTAAATTCGGCAAAGAGCTAGGTCAGACAGGTGTTCCTTTCGGTATTCGATGCGAGACAGCAAGTCTAGTGTCAACTCTGCAGGCGAGTTTCAGGTTAGACGCCAATTAAGGCTCCATAATCATCATTTCGTTTTGAATCTGTGACAGCCGCTGTGTTCAGATTATATTACAGAGTTTAGGTACATTTATTTTGCAAGCGACTGTTACTTTTAATGCCCAAACACGTTTCGGCACACATGTACCATCATCAGTGGGTCGTTTTATTCAGGTCTGTAAATGGAAAAATATTGTAAGTAACATTCACTATAAGAAAAATAAGTCTTAAAACCATTTCAAGTCTGTTGTGGTTAACGCCTTCTGAAGCAGAGCATTAGGTCCTGTAAGGCCTTCTTTGCATTATTCAATAGCTTGCCACCTGCAATGAAATGTTGAGAGTTTGGTTGGTAAGTTAACAAGCCACTTTATCTAGAAAAATGTGTTTCTTGAGGGATAATGTTTTGGCTTAACTTACCGCTGTTTCCGTAGTACATGTCCTTATCTACATGCTCACCTGTTGTAAAAATACACGCAGAAATACAGTACGTTGTAGGTGAACATCACGGTATACATGGGTGTGCAAAACTTAAGCATGGAAGTAACTTTCGTATGATGCGTCACTGCGAAGTAGGACAGCTCGACGAAACTTGGAGCATACAGAATGAATTGCAACAGTATATGCGGAAGATAACTGCAAGAAATACGTAATGTGACCAACAGAAATGACACCTTTATTCAAAGGCAGTAATTACATTGAAAACCTCGCGACTTACTAAAATCACCTAGACAATACAAGCGGTGGGACGTGCTATTACTAGGGAGCAATGTGCTCCCGATCACGCGCAACCGTGCTCGACGTACGCTCATATGGAGGGAGGTTGAAACATGTAATCCACCCATGAACATTGTCGAATATGACCTCCCCCGAAAACCCGCTGGTAAGAGGCTTGGTACGTCAATTTAAGAAATCAGTTGCGACCCAATCCAGCTCGTCCTGCTATTTCTATGCCGACGACCTCCAGCTCTACCTAAGCGTCAGACCTGAAGACGTAAACACTGCAATCGCTTCAGTAGTGACATGGGCGAAAAACCTGGGGCTTAAATTGAATGCAAAAAAGACACAAGTAATCTTAATAGCCCATCAGAAATTAATAAGTTCAGATTTCCGCGAACGGCTACCTCCTATTCTGCTCGAAGGTACTCAAAATGGCTCTGAGCACTATGGGACTCAACTGCAGTGGTCATCAGTCCCCTAGAACTTAGAACTACTTAAACCTAACTAACCTAAGGACATCACACACATCCATGCCCGAGGCAGGATTCGAACCTGCGACCGTAGCAGTCGCACGGTTCCGGACTGCGCGCCTAGAACCGCGAGACCACCGCGGGAAGGTACTCCAATACCATATCAGAAAACAGTGAAGAACTTGGGTGTAACTTTGGACGAGCATCTCAACTGGGCGGAGAATACAGTCGCAGTGTGCCGAAAGACGTCTGCTTGTCTCTATGCTCTCAAAAAGTTTCGGAACATATTCCCACAGGACTTGAAACGCCAGCTCGTGCAAGCACTCGTTCTACAGAGCCTCCACTATTGTGATGTGATTCAACAAGGCATGAGTAGTGAAAACAAAAGACAGCTAGAGCTAACCATGAATGCCTGTGTGCGTTACACCTGCAACATTCGCCGATATGATCATGTTAGTGCTTCATACTCCGAGCTAGGGTGGCTGCGGCCGGACAAACTGCGTGACTACCACACTCTGTCTACTTCACCGACTCCTCATCGCGCAAGCACCCCAGTACCTAGCTTCAGAGATTAAAAACCTGTCATGCCATCATAATCGAAACACGAGGTCACTCTTATCTGGTATCCTAACTATGCCCACTCACAAAACAAAAACTTCTGCAAACTCCTTCTCAGTCGCCGCTGTCCGCCTCTGGAACAAACTGCCCCTTACCTTGAGGAAAATTCAATCTCCTGTTGCTTTTAAGAAGAAGTTGAAGCATTTCCTACTATCATCCGCATAAAATTCTCCACAAAATTAATGTGCAAGGCCAATCCTCTCATCTGTCAAATAGCAAAGCTAGCGTCTCCTATCTTGCTCCTGAGATGCCTTCCTCTTCATCTGTCTCTATTAGCCACGTAGTCTTCTTTTCCTTTATATTTTCCTTAATTATGTTTCATCATGCCTCTATTCTTCTCCTCCCTTCACCATGAGTCTCCCTCATACTCCCTGCTGCCAGCACTCCTATTTAAAATCTTTCTCTTCAATAATGTATTTTTCGAGGTGTACCTTTCTAATTGTTTATCTCGCTTTTTGTATTAGATGTAGTTTAACATGCCTACTAAAACATATGACTGTAAAATAAGTAGAATGCCTGGTTAGATGTAAGAGAGGGCCTGATGGCCCTAATCTTGCCAGGTTAAATAAATAAATAAATAATCCGCCAAAACTTCTCTCTGCATTGTTTTGTGCATGGTAAGCGGACCTCGATTCCGATAATAAGGTTCAGTACTTCCCTCGGGATATTTAGTAGTGTTTTACTGCAGTTGCAGCGACTGGTCGCCTTCCCATAAAGACCCCAGCACCTTCTTGCAGTCTTGTATTGGCGCAATGGTTAGGCACTGCCATCCAGATTTGGTATTCCCATGTTTCTACGAAATGTCTTACTGACATGACCAGGCCGGCTTCTTTGGTAAAGCCACAGATAATTTTCTGTTCAGCTCTAGTCCATTGCGAATTACTTACTGAAATTTAACATTTTGGTCCCGGGCACAGTCATAAAAGATTTTATTTCCACTGTAGCTGTTATTATGTGGAATGCAAAAGACCTTTCTGTACATGACCATAAACTTTTGATAAAAGAAATCACATGACGCTTTTCTAAGAGATTTTTCACTCCTTACGATCTGACTATGTAAGCGCAGACCAGCTTTGGTTTGAATTCAAAGAAATAGTTTCGATGGCAGTAGGAAGCTATGTATCACATAAATTAATAAAAGATGGCTCTGATTTCCCATGGTACACTAAACGAGTCAGAAACCTGTTTCAGAAGCAACGAAAAAGCATACTAAATTTAAAAGAATGCAAAGTCGACAATATTTACATAAGCTCGAAATTATGAGCGAACTTCAGTGCGAGATGTTTTCTCAGAAGGAAACAGTCTCGAAATCTCGCAGAAAACCCAGAGATTCTGGCCATATGTAAAGTACACCAGTGGCAAGACACAATCAACACCTTCACTGCGCGATAACAATGGTGACGTTGCTGACGACAGTGCCTCTAAAGCAGAGTTCGTAAACGCATTTTCCCGGAACTCCTTCACCATAGAAGACGAAGTAAATATTCGAGAATTCCAATGTAGAAGAACTGCAAACAAGAGTTAACTTAAAAGCGGATATATTCGGTGTAGCGCATTAGCTTAAATGTATTAATAAAGGCAAGGTATCCCAGACAGACTGTAGACTAGTCAAGTTCCTCTCAGAATAAGCTGATAGAGTAGCTCCGAACATAGCAATGAAATACAATCGCTCGCTCGTAGATAGATTCGTACCCAATGGGGGGTTGCACAAGTCACACCCCCAAGACAGATAATAGAAGCAATCCGCTGAATTACAGATTTATACCATCAACGTCGATTAAAGTAGAACATTTGGAACATATACTGTGGTCGAACATTATGAATGATCTCGAAGAAAACGATTTATGGACAACGAACGAACACGGATTCAGAAAATACCGTTCTTGTGGAACGTAACTAGCTCTTGGGAGGCCCTAGCCACACGACATTTCATTATCCTCAAGAAGTAATGAGTGCCATCGATAGGGCAAGTCCAACTGAATCCGTATTTCTGAGATCTCTACACAGTTCCTCGCAGTGTTATCTAATCAAATTGTAGGCCTCTGGATTACCGCCTCAGTTGTGTGACAGAATTCGTGATTTCCTGTCAGAAAGGTGACAGTTCGCAGTAATTGAAGAAAAGACTGGGAGTAGAAATACTAAAAGAAATGCGCTCAATTTCGGTAAAACGATAAATCACACAAATCTCAAGGCTTTAATTTCAACTAAATACTTTAGGATCAAAGTTACCAATAACTTAAATTGGATCGATGACACAAAATATTGTGGGTAATGCAAACCAAAGACTGCGATTTATTGGCGGAACACTTAGAAAGTGCAACAGGTCTGCTAAGGAGACTGCTTTCACCACCCTTGTCCGGCCTCTCTAGAATATTGCTGTACGGTGTGGGATGCGCATCAGAGGGGACTACGGAGGACATCGAAAAAGTTGAAAGAAGGGCAGCTCGTTTCTTGTTATCACGAAGCAGGGGATAGACTGCCACGGACGTGATAGGTGGACTAGGTTGGCAATCATTAAAACAAAGGCATTCTCGTTGCGGCAGGATCTTATCGTGAAATTTCAATCACGAACTTTCTTCTTCGATTGCGAAAATATTCTGTTGGCGCCCACCCACATAGGGAGAAATTATCTTCATGATAAGAGAAATCAGAGCTCGCACAGAAAGATTGAAGTCCTCGTTTTTCAAGTGCGCCGGTCAACGGTAGAAAGGTAGAGAAACAGCTTGAACGTGGTTCGATGGACCTTCTGCCAGGCACTTATTTGTGAATTGTAGAGTAATGATGTAGATCGACGAATTTAATCTCCAGGTAACTGCAGCCAGTGACTTCGTGAAACAGAATTCTTCTTGTGGTGCAGCCGCTTCTGTAAAAGTCCACTTCGTAAAATGGAGGAACCGCACAACAGTTGACGAATCAATAATCTTTTGTTGCACACACGACGTGTTTCGGAACATTTAAAGTTTCAACCGGTGTAAACTGTAAAATTTTTAATATTGTGCTAAAACACAAATGTCATAAGGGGCCATACATCTAAAAAAGACAGAATAGGAAATTAATTACAAATATCGTCACTTAACCATCTAAAGTCATTCTACGCCACTGTTGTCACGGAATAAAAAGACGGGAGAAAAAAAAGGAGGCACGTAGAACAATCCGAAAAACTGACATCACGACCGTACACCGAAGGTCACCAGAATCATGAACATATAAGGTGCAACAAAAATGAGAAGAGTAAACACACATTGTGTGTATTTGCTTACAAAAATTCTATAAAAACCGGTCCCCGGTGCCACCCGACAGAGAAGATTAACAGGAAAGCTACGTAATAGTAAGTATGTGATAGCCCAGAGTATTGAGTGTGTCACAAACCATAACGCAGGAGCGGTATGAAACAGGTATGTGGTTGGTAAACTGTAGTGGAAAGTAATAGCAGAAAGGAAAGGACATCATCACAACATTATGAGAGAACCCGTATATTTACAAACAACGAAAAATTTTACGTTATATGCGCACCTTAATTTGCCTGAATAATGTCATAATTAACTAAAATATTTCTGTGATACATACCTGAATGTAGCGCTGAACCACCCGTTCAAATATAAAACTCCTGCCTTCAGGTCCCTCCTCAACAGATTAAATGATGTTCCCCTCTCATCAGAGTCATATGATAGAAAGTTCAATATAATCAAGCGCATTGCACGCGCAATGGGTATCGGCGGTGATCGATTGAGAAACTGAATAAAAAAGTACCAGAGAAGCGCGGGGAGGTCGGAAGGAGTCACTCTGAGCCCAGTGAAAAAAAAAGAAAAATACGTATCAGAGGGGAATGAAAAGAAACCGATGTCAACCAGCACAGCTCCGGCATTTTTCATACCAAAATAATTGAGCAGTAGGTTAAGGAAACGCTAAGTTAAAAAAAAAAAAAGGATCCTTTCCCCTATCCTGGCGTGTATCGGCTTGAGTGCGATAAAATCCGGATTTGTGAGAGCAGATATATTGGCTAGATAGGTAGGAATTTTCAAACAAGTATTAAAGAATCCAAAGACTTGGTCAATTTCAGGCCGCCTTTGACAATGCATAAGATTGACAACCAACAACAGCTGCAGCAGGTTAACGATGACTTACGTGTCTTACACATGGCAGAAAAAAGGTAGGCTACACAATTCTCGAAGAAGCTCACATCTTAGGAAGTCTTCAATAGAATCCGCTAGATAATATTAATGAAAGCACTCATGTGAATCACAAAAAATATTTTAGTTAATTATCACATTATTCAGGCAAGGTGTGTATGCAACGCAGTAGT
The DNA here is from genome assembly GCF_023897955.1 of Schistocerca gregaria. Lineage (NCBI taxonomy): Eukaryota > Metazoa > Arthropoda > Insecta > Orthoptera > Acrididae > Schistocerca > Schistocerca gregaria. The sequence goes on from NC_064924.1 coordinate 432,695,220, forward strand.
TTTTCTTGTTTTTAGATGTAAATGTTCTCTTCCCGCATAACGTTCTGATGGTTCGTCTCGTTTAGCCGGCTGAAATAGTTTTACAACATCTGTTACATACCGCGCCATTATATGTCATGTGCGCCCTCTACACACACGGTTACTTAGTGTTTGCTGTTACATAGTTTCCCTGTTAGTGGGGGGGTTTGCAAAAGCTGTAGAGAGAGAGACAAAGGCTTGAATTCAGGGACAGATTCAAATGAATTTAGCAGTTGTTACGCAGAGCTGTGGAGACCAACACAGCTTAGGTTAACGTGACGAGCTGCATCATATCTGTTCCCGGACTAAACTGGAGAACAACAAGCTCCAAAAATTCCTCACATTTCACTGAGAAAGCTATAAGGTTTGCTGGTAGACAACTTTGCTGAAATAAGCAAACCAAGTCTGCGACGTTTTCGCGTTGTAAACGGGTTCGACCCAGTCCCTTGTTCTCGAGAAGAAAGGTGGACAACTCTGACGGATGCCGGTCGCGTTGCAGCATTTCTCAACGAGCCAGATATGACTCCGCTGGAGGTGTATCGCCACTGCCTCTCTAACAGCAAAAACGATGTTCAACGGCCAAAGTACGGCTTAAAATTTTGCATACGCCATACGTCAGCCCTGTCGCACAGTACTGCCAAGTTTTTCAAGTAAGTGAGTAGAGCGGCAGATAGCGTTGGCTCAGTCCTACGCAGGACACGTGACTGATGTTAAGCTGTAAAAAATAGCTCTTGATACAATCGCTGTTTGCGCACAGTGGAAGCGGTAGCAGTAATTTTCTAGGACAATGGAGTGTTCTTACGTTACAAGGCGGCTAAAAAGCTGCCCGTACGTGAGAAGGGTACAGGAAGCGGAGATGCGTGGCCAACACAAAGAACCGTCGCAAAATATGCGTCTCTTTATTTTCATAGCGCAACATCAAGTAATCGAAGAGGTATTGTGTAGCTGCGTTGAATATAACCATTTGTATAATTCCCTAAAAGTTGATGCAAATGTCGTAAACGCAGTTAAGATTTCTCATCCCTCATCTGTGCATTTATTGTTAGTCAAATTGTTCGTTTGTAATCATTTATGCACACTGGAGCGAATTCTTCAACTTCAGTAAATATTTAATGTGTTAAGTCCTATTGTTATGGTTCCTTAAGGGGGTATTTGTTTCCCACAAAGTTAGTCATCAGTATTTAGTAAGGATTAGGTTATGTCAAGAACACAACAGGCCGGCCGGGGTGGCCGAGCGGTACTAGGCACTACAGTCTGGAACCGCGTGGTCGCTATGGTCGCAGGTTCGAATCCTGCCTCGGGCATGGATGTGTGTGATGTCCTTAGGTTAGTTAGGTTTAAGCTTTTGACAATGTTGACTGGAATACTCTCTTTCAAATTTTAAAGGTTGTAGGGGTAAAATACAGGGAGCGAATGGCTATTTACAATTTGTACAAAAACCAGATATCAGTTATAAGAGTCGAGGGGCATGAAAGGGAAGCAGTGGTTGGGAAGGGAGTGAGACAGGGTTGTAGCCTCTCCCCGATTTTATTCAATTTGTATATTGAGCAAGCAGTAAAGGAAACAAAAGAAAAATTCGGATTAGGTATTAAAATCCATGGAGAAGAAATAAAAACTTTGAGGTTTGCCGATGACATTGTAATTCGGTCAGACACTCCAAAGGACTTGGAAGAGCAGTTGAACGGAATGGACAGTGTCCTGAATGGAGGATATAAGGTGAATATCAACAAAAGCACAACGAGGATAATGGAATGTAGTCGAATTAAGTCAGGTGATGCTGAGGGAATTAGATTAGGAAATGAGACACTTAAGGTAGTAAGGAGTTTTGCTATTTGGGGAGCAAAATAACTGATGATGGTCGAAGTAGAGAGGATATAAAACGTAGACTGGCAATGGCAAGGAAAGCGTTTCTGAAGAAGAGAAATTTGTTAACACCGATTATAGATTTAAGTGTCAGGAAGCCGTTTCTGAAAGTATTCGTATGGAGTATAGCCATGTATGGAAGTGAAACATGGACGATAAACAGTTTGGACAAGAAGCGAATAGAAGCTTTCGAAATGTGGTGCTACAGAAGAATGCTGAACATTAGATGGGTAGATCACATAACTATTGACAAGGTATTGAACAGGATTGGGAAGAAGAGAAGCTTGTGGCACAACTTGACTAGAAGAAGGGATCGTTTGGTAGGACCCGTTCTGAGGCATCAAGGGAGCACCAATTTAGTATTGGAGGGCAGCGTGGAGGGTAAAAATCGTAGAGGAAGACCAAGAGATGAATACACTAAGCAGATTCAGAAGGATGTAGGCTGCAGTACGTATCGGGAGGTGAAGAAGCTTGCACAGGATAGAGTGGCATGGAGAGCTGCATCAAACCAGTCTCAGGACTGAAGACCACAACAACAAATAGTAGTTCTAAGTTCTAGGGGACTGATGACCCCAGAATTTAAGTCCCATAGTGCTCAGAGCCATTTGAACCATTTAGAAGAACGAAACATGGACACTCCAGTGCTACAAAATTTCAGTTACTCAAAGACGAAGGAAGGCAAAGTTCACAATCTCTAGTGCAGTTAGAGTTATGAATAGTTATGAAGTGAATCGTGATCAGAAAGGGAACACAGCTGTCCGTAAATGAATCTAGGTAAATACTAGGAAAATCATCACTTACGAGATCCCTACAAAATGCTGCCGACAAGTGAACTAACAATTATAGGAACTTTCTAACACGAAAAAACTAACTCGCATCCAAAATCACATTCAAGGTGCACAAGACAGTGGTACGTCGGAGTCATCATTTCTCCGAACAACGAGTGCAAAACTCTTAACATTTCACCTGCCACAACCCCGTGGACAGAAACCGAAAACTTTTGGCAGTTGCGAACTAGCCAGTCGACAAAGCGATTTTTCTGTGGTAATAGGCGTTTCCTCCAATCAGAGGTTAGCAGACGTAACGCCTCGTTCTTCGATTCAGAATTTCCAACCGACGAACACCTTAAATTTGAAACCGTTCTCCTAGTGCGTTGGTCTGAAGGAACCAGTTCCGGTCCAAGCGTTATGACGACTTACACCCTGCAAAACTGGCGTCGCAAGCTAACCTCAGACACTTAAACCCAATGGCCACTCCCAGGCCCAGCTACAAGGCGAAACCAAGAAAGTTCCCCTCAGTTTACCAGCATGCATGTATTTTCAATTTTTCTTACATTCAGACAAACTAGCATTTACCCATGTTTAGGTGAGGTGGTTGAAGAACATAGGATGCCGAATATTAAGCGTAATAATAAAATCGGAATAAAAATCAATCAGATCTGTCCTTCGAGTGATCTTTCCCCCTGACGTGATTAAAAAAATCTGAGAAAACACAGGCAGCGAAAAGAGATCATTCAGAACTTAATAAAATTACAAAATCACATGGAACGAGGATTGATCCCCGTGAACCTGATTTAGACTGGCTACACCTACGCTATTACATTATTACTTTGATCAGCCAGAACATTATGACCTCCTACCTAGTAGCCTAGTCCACTTTTGGCACGGATTACAGCGGCGGCGCGTCGTGACCTTGGTACGTCGCTGGAGGGAGCTAGCACCGCATCTGAAAGCACAAATCATCCAATTCCCGTAAATTCCGGGGAGAGAAGCGACGTCTGACGCCACGTTCCATCACATCCCAGATGTGTTCGATCGGGTTCAGATCTGGCGAGTTGGGAAGCCAGCACGTCAATTGGAACTCGCCACTTTGTTCCTCGAACCACTCCAACACACCCCTGACCTTGTGACATGGTGCATTATCTTTCTGAAAAACACCAGAGCAATATGGAAACGATCGTCATGAAGGAGTGTATGTGGTCTGCAACCATCGTATGATATTCCTTGGTCGTCATGGTGCCTAGCACGAGCTCCACTGGGCCAATGAATGCATCCCGTAGGGGAGGCGTCAAGGAGCTGTACCCCTAGAAGGTGATGGATTCGCGCAGTCCCACCGGCCTGATGAAGGTATCGCGAATCATCAGACTATGCAATTCTCTGTCAGTGCGCCTACGTTCAGTGCCGATGGTCACGTGCCCATTTCATTGCCGATGTCGTGGTGCTAACATTGGAACACGCATGGGTCGTAGGCTGCGTAGGTTCATCGTTAGGAGTGTTTGGTGCATTGTGTGTTGACACACACTTGTACTCAGTCCGTCATTAAAGTCTGAGGTTAGTTCTGCCACATTTCGCCGTCTGTCCTGTTTTACAAGTGTGCCCAGCCTACGACGTCCCATATCTGTAATCAGGGATGATCGACCAACCCCACGACGTGTGGAGATGCTTTCACCTCAGTTTCGCTCCATGTTGAAGACATTCACCACAGCACTCCTCGGCCAGCCGACAAGTCGTGCAGTTTCCGAAAAGCTCGTTTCGAGCCTCCAGGCCATCGAACTCAGATAGATCGCGCGCTTTCCCCATTCCAGACACTGACAGCCCGCTCACTGGTACTACATGCACCATGCGTGTGTCCTTGCCGGGTTATGCTGCTACCGCCTGGACGGTTTTCTAAAGATAGTAGATTGGTGGTCATAATGTTCTGGCTGATAAGTAAATCAATCTCAAACCCCTCTAACCCCAAACGAAAAACATTGACTGTAAAGTTGCTGGAGAATCAAGAACCTCATACACTAAATACAGCAATGGTTGACTTGAGACACGTGATCGAACAGAATTCTGCAAGTGTGGACCAACAATGCACTACATGCCGCTGCTGCTACGTACGCTAATCGGAAATTATACACAGACTGCTGTCATGTAAATGGCTCTCCAGTTGTGGACGAGGGCGCATTGCTGTTGCCACAACTCTAGTCACCGGTCGTCCGCTAAGGTGGGTTCTCCTACACGTCTTTCCACACGCGCTTCTGGTCCACTCTCCTTCACGACTTGGCACGGACTCCTAAGATCCGCTCACCTCCACTCCTAACCACTGATTCCGATAATTTTAGTTTATTCTTATACCCTGCGGTATTTTCCGACCAAACATTCCTGGCCGCACGCAAAACACGGCGGCCCAACAGCGAGGTTCCTTCCAGCACAAAATCCCACCAAGACACACTGTTACTATAAAACTCCAATCAAATAACAAAAGGTCCTTCTACTTATAAAAAACCGCCACTTCAGCTCCCTGACGTCACTGACATGCTCTTCTTTTCGCTTCGAGAAAACATTGTGTAATAATTTGTAGAGGATCTTTGACCAATAAGCTGTACCCTTTCCATCTGATAAACATATACTTCAACTTTTTCTAACCTGGTTTGCTCACACTCCATAATCCAGTTCATAGAACTCTGTGATCTACATTTACATTTTCAGAAATTTCTTTCTAAAATTACAACGTTAATGGTTTCTTTGCCTGTGCTGTGGCGCATTTATAAGCACTGGTGCATTTAGGAAACTGTGAGTTTCCTTTCTGTAACTCTGATGCAGATCACATTCCCTTGCTGGAGAGCGTATTACTTGTCGTTCGTGTTACCTGTCGGTCCATGCTGCCTGGCTGTCACGTCAAAAAATAGAAAAGCCTGACTCTGCATTATATTTAGCAAGCTAAAATCAATATTTTGCCTGCTCTACGATCTTACAGGTACACGTATTCCACTGTCAGAGGTAACAGAACCATTTCCGCTTACAACTTTCGAGTAAATCGTTTCAGGACCAGGGTCACTTACCTCAAATTGAGACATTTACCGCTCCCCATCATCCTTGAATGTTTATAGCAGCATCGCAGAAACTCCGTTAGAACAGCATTATCCGCGAAAGGTTTGGCGTAGCTTCCGATATTACAAATAGACCGATTGTGGAACTTCAAAAACTCGGTGTTTGTACTGTACAGGTAATCACAAAATGAGCAGCTAGAGAAAGAAACATACAGACGAGCTTCGAAACTGACTGATTCATTTAGACCCAAGACACACAGCCCGAAATTTAGTTTCAGGCTTTAAAAGAACATCCATACATCTGTGTGTTGGCGGTGGGAAAGGGAATGGATGGGAGAGGGGACCCTTGGCAGCTCCTCCTCCCTCCCCCCCCCCTTTCTAGACTTTTAATTCAATACCAAATTATTACCTACATCTAGAAATTACAATCGGTTGTTTTAGATATTCAGCATCGATGAAGCCGACGGGAAAGGATAAATCTTTACTAACCGGAATAAAATTTTCGTTTGTTTGCTTGTCATGTTGTTTATGGGATTTGTGCATCTTTGGGGCAGAAACATTTAGAGCGGATGCGCATCTGTACACAACATTGCCGAAATACTGACTCCAGCCATTCGTCTGTCGCTTCCTCGAACAGTCTTTATCGAGCTGCAGTATAGAATCTGCCCAAAAAATCCAAGCGGACATGCTGGACGATTTCCAGGACATCTCTGCCCTCCCTCATCACTTCGTCCTTCTGCGCAACTTAATCAAAAATGTAGTATACCGTTTATCAGTCAATAAAAAAAAACCGTGACTATTTGTTCAGAATGTATTCTGTTGTACACGTCAGAGAGGCTTAGTAGGCTCTAATTCCTTGTTTGGTTCGATCGTTCTCTCGAATCTTCCAGTCAGGCGGCTGTAGAGAGCGTGAGGCTTTCTGGGCAAGTGCGCTTTGCCGTTGCAGTCTTGGATTGCAGCGTCGTAAGTGACGCGGAGTGTGGAGCCGAGGGCCGGGGCAGTGGACCGTGGTGTGTTCAATGTGGCTGTCACTTGAGTGCTGGCATGGGCCGCTTTGCCACTGCCAGAAAGACGCGTCTCTCGTAGGACTCCGTCTTCATCCTGAAGAGCAAGTCAAGGTGCTGCGCGGTAGCCTGAAATTGAGTGGCGTGAAGTCTATTGCAGCGAGCATTGAGTTGGTGGCACTTTGGTGGACTACTACGGGGTCTTGTCAGTTGTTCTTCATTCTGGCAGGATGTGGCCATGATGTGAGAGTTATTGTGCTCGTTATGCTGTTACCGCGCCACAGTTACATCTGAAATTCTAATAAGGTATTTACCCTCCTGTCGAGTCTTGAACACAGTCGAGGTCTCATGTTGGCCCCGGTTTTTTAAATCAGTATTTATTGTGTGTAACAGATACCACTAATTCGGTCCTTGTTTAACGTATAATCACCTTCTTTTACATTTTTTGTACGAGGGTTGCTTGTGGTAACAAATTTATTTTTCACATACTTTTATCAAAATATTCTGCTTTGTTTAATGCATTGTAAAGGCCACAATGACGACTGATGTGAAGGTGGTTCGATGAACCCTCTGCCAGGCACTTAAATGTGATTTGCAGAGTATCCATGTGGATGTAGATGTAGAAAATACACATGGAGCAGACATTTGATAGTGGGGTTTGTACGTGTCACTTCTGTTTTTGGAATGTCTGAGTCCAGAGCCTTGGACTGCAGTGAATCAGCCCCCACAGGTACGATTTTGAAATGGTCGTATGCCCGTGATTAATGTTTTTTGCGTATTCAGTCTTCAAATGTTAAGGGTTGTTCACAAAGTTACGTAAGTAATGTTGTTTTCCATCAATCTGTTCATTGCATTGAAATTCAGCATATACTCGTATTATAACTGCAAATCCATATTAGCTTGATCAGTTGCAAATATTATAACTGGATTGCACAATTTTGTAAGCACAATTACGTCGCTCAAGTTCTCTTAATGTCTGTGAAACTCATTTGAGTTTTTACACCTCTTTCCCTCAGCTACAGCCAGTGTGCAAAATTTGTAGTTTTAGCGTGATTTCATGCGGAGCATCATCAAAGTGTTAACTTGTTATTTCTTGTAGCAAGATGTCTTCAGAAATTGTAATATCAAGTACAAAACACGACTTTTTCATTCTGTTAAATTTAAAACAAGATTTTTTAGGTTTTAGTATTGAAGTTTGAATTTCCGTGTAATTAATTGCTTTAAGCCAAATGTGTAATGTAAGCTCGGCTCAGCATCTAATCACTTCCTTCTCACTCTTACCACTTCAATAAATTTCTTAAATTTACGCCAATTTTGTCTGTTATTTAGAACTATAATTTATTTTAGTCATAATGAGTTCATGGAAGATTCGAGATTGAGACTATGTCTAGAAAACACGTGAAATTGCTTTCAAATGTATTTCATGAAGTCATGGATGGTTGTGAACTGTGTGCCCCACTCCCAACGGTCCCAAAGTGAAACCACGACTTTAACACCATAGTTTGCTTACTTTTTGCCGATTTCTTCTTGTGCTCGTTGCTTTGCTACACTGATGGAAAAAAATCACAACACCAAGAATGACTGTGCGACATAAACGAAAGCTCGTAGGCGTGTTTCTATGTCTGAAAGATGGTGGCTGTACAGTTTCCGTGCCAGACGCATAAGAGTGGCACCAGTAACGCCCCTGTGAGGATGCAAATCAGGTTTGCTTTAAACACACGATGTAACGGTCGCGAGCGTTGGCTACTCTTTGAGACTGGACATCGTGAGATGATGTCAGTCAAGAATGCCTTCAAGGCGACGAAGAGGCCATTATCAACACCTCATTGAGTTTGAACGAGGTAGCTTGATAGGTCTATAAGAAGCTTTATGTTTCTTCTGGCGATATTGCAGAAAGAACGTAGCCACTGTACATAGCTGTTGGCAGCTGTGGTCACCACATTGTACGCTCGCAAGAAGACCGCCTGGTAGTCCCCAGAGGGAAGACTACCGTGTTCGGCGTTTGTCTCTGGCGCATCATACTGCGTCTGCAGCCGTAATCTAAGCAGCAATTGACAACACAGGGACGCAACGAACTGTTACGAATCGGTTACTTCAAGGGCAGCTCCGAGCCAAACACCCTGTAGCTTGCACTCCACAGAGCCCATCTCACCGCCATTTGCTTCAACTGTGTCACGCGAGAGCTTATTCGCGAGCGGGGTAGAAGTCTGTTGTGTTTTCTGGTGAAAGCATGTTTTGTCTCTGTTCCCAGTGAGCCGTGTGTTGGTTTCGAGGAGCTTGCCGAGGGCCTGCAACCAACGTGTCTGGGTGCTGGAAAATAGTTCAAATGGCTCTGAGCACTATGGGACTTAACATCTGAGGTCATCAGTCCCCTAGAACTTATAACTACTTAAACCTAACTAACCTAAGGACATCACTCACATCCATGCCCCATGCAGGAAACGAACCTGCGACCGTAGCAGTCTTGCGGTTCCAGACTGTAGCGCCTAGAACCACTCGGCCACCCCGGCCTGCTGGTGCTGGAATCACTGCACCTATATGTAGAGTTACGGTCTGGGTCACTCTCGTGGTTATCCCACGCACCCTGACATCAGTCTGGTGATTCGACCTGTAGTGGTGCCATTCATGAGCAGCATGCCATGAGGTGTTTTCCACCAGAATAACGCTCGCCCACATACCTCTATTGGAACCCAACATGTTTTACCGAGTGTTGACATGTTACCGTGGCCTTCTCGATCACCATATCTGTCTGCAATCGAGCTCTTACGGAACATCGCCGGACGTCATTTCCAGCGTCATCCTCAAACAGCATTAACCGTCCCTGTACTGACCGCAAATTAACAGCGGCACCTGTACAGCACAAAACACGCACGTTCCCACCCATGTGTTCAACATAGTGGCGGTTACACCGCTTACTAAAGTACTAGCGTTTCACATTTGAAATGGCTTATCTCGTGGGTACATTAACCTGTGATCTTACAATGCTAATCACGTAATTGTGTTAGCCAGACGAATGTATTCCCGAAATTTCATTACTCGGAGTTAATTTTTTTTTTTTTTTTTTTTTTTTTTTTTTTTTTTTTTTTTTTGTGTTGTGACTTTTCTTCCGTCTTCCGTCAGTATATATCTCGTGAAGTTATGGGTCGTTGAAAACTCTATGTACCAGATGTTCCATAGTGAAGTCAGAACTTTAATACAATTGAATGTTTACTTTTTGCCAGCTATTCCCTTTATTCATTGCTTACTATGACGAAAAAGGTCATATATATATATATTATTACGGAAAGCATGGCCAATGATCTCTTCAGTGAGGATGCACACCCGGCTCGAACTCATACTGGGATCGGCGAAAAGCCGTGACTGATGAGGATAAAGGACAAGGGGCGCTACATTAGTAATGTTGCTGTTGTTGTTGGGGCCCTCAGTCCAAAGACTTGTTTACTGCAGCTCTCCATGACACACTATCCTGTGCGAGTATCTTCATCACCGAGTAACTCCTGCAACACACATCTTTCTGAATCTGCTTAATATTTTCATCTCTTGTTCTCTCACCTCGCTCCATTACTAAATTGATGATCGCTTGATGTCTCAGAATGTGTCCTACCAACCGATCCATTCTTCTTGTCAGGTTGTGCCATAAATTTCTTTTCTCCCCGATTCTATTCATTACCTCCTAATCTTCAGCATTTTTTCTTTAGCACCACATTTCAAAAGCTTCTATTCTCTTCTTGTCGAAACTGTTTATCGTCCATGTTTCACTTCATACGTGGCTACACACCATCGAAACACTTTGAGAAAAATCTACACTCGATATTCGCAAATTCCTCTTCTTCAGAAGCACTTTTGTTGCCTTTGGCAATCTTTCTTCGGCCACCATCAGTTACTTTGCTGCCAGTGTAGCAAAACTCATCTACTACTTTAACTGTCTCGTTTCCTAATCTGGCTAACATCAGCGTCACCTGATTTAATTCGGCCGGCCGCGGTGGTCGTGCGGTTCTAGGCGCTCCAGTCCGGACCCGCGCTGCTGCTACGGTCGCAGGTTCGAATCCTGCCTCGGGCATGGATGTGTGTGATGTCATTAGGTTAGTTAGGTTTAATTAGTTCTAAGTTCTAGGGGACTGATGACCACAGCAGTTGAGTCCCATAGTGCTCAGAGCCATTTTTTTTTTATTTAATTCGCCCACACGTTCCATTATTCTCGTTTTATTTTTACTCATCTTATATCCTTCAACACATTGTGCGCTCTTTTTAACTGCTCTTCCAATTCCTCTGCTGTCTGTGACATAATTACAGTGTCATCGGCAAACATCAAAGTTTTTTTCTCCCAAGACGTTATTTCTTACTCCAAATTTTTGTATGCTTTACTGCTTATTCAATGTAAGATTGAATAATATTGAGCATGGGCTACAACCCTATCTCACTCCCTTCTCAAGCACTGCTTCCATTTCATGCTACTCGACTCTTGTAATTGCCGTCTGGTTTCTATACAAGTTGTAAATACCCTTTCGCTCCCTGTATTTTACCCTCCTGCACTATATCAGTAGTGTATGGATAAGATGATAATTTGCGTCTGACGGGAGGAGTGCTGAGGCAGTCCGTGCATTTGCGATGACCACGGTGACGAGACGCCTTTAGTACTCAGAGCGTTTATCTAGAAAGCACGCAACCCTGGCTCAAATTACAATCCGGCATAAATTTTCAATTTCCCCTTTGATGCAAATCAATCCCCACTTGCAGCCGAAGTCTGCAATGCTTTTGTGTCCTTTTTTTTTTCACTGAAAAGCCAAAGAAACTGTTACACCTGCCTAATACCGTGTAGGGCCCCCACGAGCACGGAGAAGTGGTGCAACACAGGGTAGCATGGACTCGACTAGTCTCGCAAGTAGTGCTGGAGGGAACTGACACCACGAATCCTGCAGAGCTGCCCATAAATCCGTAAGAGTACGCCTGGGTGCAGATCTATTTTGAGCAGCAAGTTGCAAGCATCCCAGATATGCCCAATAATGCGCATGTCTGGGGATTATGGTGGCCAGCGGAAGTGTTTAAATTCAGGAGAGTGTGTCTGGAGCCACTGTGCAGCACTGTCCTACTGAAATTGCCCAAGTCCGACAGAATGCACAATGAACATGAATGGATGCAGGTGATCAGGTGCCCCATATCACTCCAGCTGCACATGCCACACACAGTTACAGAGCCTCCACCACCTTGAACAGATTCCTGCTGACATGCAGGGTCCATGGATTCATTATGTTGTTTCAAAATGGTTCAAATGGTTCTGAGCACTATGGGACTTAACATCTGAGGTCATCAGTCCCCTAGACTTAAACTACTACGGCAGAGGGAGCGCGCCGCGGGCGGAGGGTATTTAAATCGGCCGCCGCCGCGACCGAACCCAGTTCCCCCTGAGCAGCCATAGCGTACGGATCTCCGTGCCGGCACGTTCACAGGAGCTCAGTCCGTCAGTTCACCTGATGATGGCGACATGTTTGATCGCCGAAATATTGTGCCCGTTGGACACTATAGACCGGCAGTACACCCGTGGATATTTTGATTACTTAAACCTAACTAACCTAAGGACATTACACACATCCATGCCCGAGGCAGGATTCGAACCTGCGACCGTAGCAACAGCGCGGTTCCGGACTAAAGCGCCTAGAACCGTTAGACCACAGCGGTCGGCCTATGATGTTTCCACGCCGCTCCATCCGCTCGATACAGTTTGAAACGAGACTCGTACGACCAAGCAACATGTTTCCAGTCATCAACAGCCCAATATCGTTGTTGACGGACTCAGGCGAGGCGTAAAGCAGTCACCAAGGGTACACGAGCGGGCCTTCGGCTCCGAAAGCCCATATCCACGATGTTTCGTTGAATGGTTCGCACGTTGACATTTGTTGATGCCCCAGAACTGAAATCTGCAGCAATTTACGGAAGGGTTTGACTTCTGTCACGTTGAACGATTCTCTTCAGTCGCTGTTGGCCCCGTTCTTGCAGAATTTTTTTCCGGCCACAGCTATGTTGGAGGTTTAATGTTCCATCGGATTCCTGATATTCACGGTACACTCGTGCAATAGTCGTACGGAAAATCCCCACTTCATCACTACCTCGGAGATGCTGTGTCACATGGCTCAAGCGCCGACTATAACACTACGTTCAAACTCATTTAAGTCTTGATAACCTGCCTTTGTAGCAGCAGTAACCGATCTAAAAACTGAGCCAGACACTTTTCGTCTTATATAGGTGTTGCCGACTGCAGTGCCGTATTCCGCCTGTCTACGCACTTCTGTTTTGGAGTACGCATGACTATACCATTTGCTTTGGCGCTTCATTGTATTCAAAAATGGTTCAAATGGCTCTGAGCACTATGGGACTCAGCATCTGTGTTTATCAGTCCCCAAGAACGTAGAACTACTTAAACCTAACTAACCTAAGGACATCACACACATCCATGCCAGAGGCAGGATTCGAACCTGCGACCGTAGCGGTCACGCGGTTCCAGACTGAAGCGCCTAGAACCGCACGACCACACCGGGCGGCTTCAGTGTATTTTTCGGACTCAGAGACAGACAGGCGAAGTGATAAAAGCTCCAGAGCCTCCGCCGAGAAGAGTCCCGCAGTGGGAAGGTCGCGGCGGGGGTTTGCGGAAGTGGCGCGGCTGCCGGGCGGCAGGTGCGCGGCGATCACCCAGAGGGATCCCCCCGGCTTACGCAAGCGGCGATATGCGCTCTGATACAGCGGAGCTGAGCGCCGCGCCTGCCTTATCGGGCACGTAGCCTGGCTGACGGCCACCTGCCGCTCGCCGCCGCCGCCGCTTTTCCGCGTGCGGGTGGCGGACGGCGGCGCGATAACTCGGCCCTCCGTGCCTGCGCCGCGGCGCGCCGCCCCACTGCGCTTCCGCCGGCCAGGTGCGTAAACTGCGCAGCTACCGCCGGCACTCAGGAGAAGTGCAACGTAATGCCACAACAAAGAAAGCGAGCCCGCGGCGCGTCTGTGTAGGTGGTCAGCATATCAGCGTCCGCTCTCACGTATGCTGAACTGCAGCACCAGTACGAAACAAAATTTTACATATTCACAATACAGGGGGTTGTATACAGAACGGCCTGAATTTAAAACTTCATATTTATTGACAAAAACGTATTGCAAACGTGGGATGAATTACAAAACACAAAATTTTAGTTTCAACATATGCTGTTACACATGATGTGTGTGTCCACCACCACCACCAGCAGCAGCAGCACGAACATCTAGACCAGGGTTCTCCAAACTTTTTAGTCCGCGTTCCAAATTGACTCCTCCACGAAGTCATAAGGGCCAAGATCTACCTAGTGGGATTAAAGCACCCTAGCACTCCATGATCACTATAATGTAAGGCTAAAGGAAAGATGAAATCGCAAAAATCTAAAGTTGTGGGAATAGCTAACACTGAAACGAACTGCTATTTTTATTTAATTACATAATCTTGATTGGTGGATGTACCTGACCGAAATTCTGGCGTATTTTATTCTGGCGAATTTCACCGACAAAAAAGTATGTCACTGCACATTCTGAATGTATTTTACAACGTAATCAAAAGAAAGTGAAACCTCGCTTAAGAAGCATCTTCCATAATGACTGATTACTAAGGCTAGTCGCCGAAGTGGCGTCCACTTGAGAGACCCTCACCAGACTCGTGAGTAGAATAAAATGCAAAGAACTTTTTTTACTTAAAATGTTTTAGCCAAACTAGTCTGTTAACCTTTTTTTTATCGCACGGAGCATGGTCTGTCTATTGTGGATAGCCACACGTTTAACCATGACCTTCCGCTTTGTAAAGATAGAGCTCCGACAATGTCGCGGCGTATTGGTCGCGATAGGCCTCGAAACTCAATTGTCGGCAGTATAGGTACCACCTCAAATATTTGGCGGGCCGGATACCGGGAATGACCGGCCAGCTAACGCGGGCCGGTTTCGGCCGCCGGGCTGTAGTTTGGAGACCCTGATCTAGACGATAGCCAGACTCGCTATAAACTTCACGCACTGTGTCTATTTTTAGGGAAGGGCAGCTGTTATTCAGTACTTCTATGTAGCGCCGTAGATGAACATACTTTCTTTGACATCTTCCCCCATAAGAACAACTCTCATGGGGTCATGTCTGGCGATCTTGAAGGCCGAGAATACAGAGCAGTGTCTCGGTGTCCCGTGTCCCTGTCCAGCGCTGAGGCAATCATTGAGAAACTGTCCGCCTCCGTAGCGTAGCGTTTCCACCTACCACGCAGCGGGCCCGGGTTCGATTCGCGGCAGGGGACTGGGTGTTGTGTGTCCATCATTTTCATCATCATTGGCCCGCAAGTCGCCTAAGGGGCGTTAACTACAGGACTTGCAACACGGCGGCCGAACTCCCCCGCATGGGGCCTCCCGGCCAACAATGCCATACGATCATTTCATTTCATTGAGAAACCGGCGTACGTTGTTGTGCAACTACGGCGGAGCTCCAGCCTCTTGGAAAATGAGGTCGTTGGAGTCGTCATGAAGTTGTGCAAAAATCCAATTCTACAGAATTTGAAGATTGCTCATTCCAGCCACTGTGTTTTCCTGAAAAAAAATAAGGGACCGTAGACATTCTCACAAGAAAAGGCACTTTTGAGAAAAACGGGGGTAAGCTACAGGGAAAGACGAGTAAAATACAATATGTACAAGAACCAAGAGGGAACAATAAGAAAGGAAAACAAAGGACAAAGAGCTCGGGGAAAAAGGGTGTAAAACATGATTGTAAGATATCTCCGCCACTGTTCGGTCTATACATCGAAGAACCAATGACGGAAATAAAAGTTCAAGACGTGGATGAAATGTTTATGGTGTAACGGCATCAGTGATACGAGTCCATAGAGACAATGGTATCCTCAGTGAAGGTGAAGAGGAACTGCTGGACCTGTTGAATGAAATTAAGTCTATCGAGTACAGAATATTGATTTAGAGCAAACCAAAGAAACACTAGTAACAAAAGTGACATTAGCGATAAACTTATCATCAAAATTTGTTCAACGGTGTAGGGTAAGGGAAACAATTCTGCCAGCTCGGAAGCAAAGTAATTGTGAACTGATTATAAATGTGTAATTCTCTTCACTTTCACTTAGGATAGCAACGTCATCAGGGAGTCTTATTGCTGATATTCTTTCACCTTGAATTTTAATTCCACTTTTATTTCTGCCATTCCTTCTTCGATGTATAGTTTGAACTGTAGGGACGAAACATTACATCCCTGCCTTACATTTTTCTGATCCGAGCACTTCTTTCTCACTTTTCTTCTTGGTTATTGTCCATATTGTATGTAACCCGTCTTTCCCTATAGCTTAGACATTCTTCTGTGAGAATTTCGAACATCTTGTTACATTTAATTGTTCAACGCTTTTTTTTTAGATCGACAAATCATATGAATGTGCTTTAATCTTATTTGTCTCGCCTTCATCCAGCGGAACGGTAGAACTGTCTCAGTGATGCTTTACTTTTCCTAATGCCAAACTTAACGTTGTCTTAAAGACCATTGATTTTCTCCATTATTCTCTGTATCATTGTTGTCAGGATATATGAGATGTTAAGCTGACTGTGGGCTGGTTTCTGCATTTGCCGTCTTCTATATTGTTCGGATTTTGTTTACCGAAAAATTCATGTTATATTTCCACACTTAGTGATCCTACAAATCATCTTAATGATCTGGAATAGTTTTTTCCACTCTGTAGAGCAGTGTATGCAGATTTGAAACTGTATGATTAAAATTGTGTGCCTGACTGGGTCTCGAACCTGGGACCGGGATACGGATCTGGGACTCGGGACCTTTGAAAAGTTTTAATCTGTCGGAAAGTTTCGAATCAGTGCATACTCCGCTGCAGAATAAAAAAATGATTCTGGAAACAATCCCCCAGCGGTGGCTGAAGTTTGTCTCTGCAATATCTTTCAGGAGAGCTAGTTTCGCAAGGTAAGCAGGGCAGGTTACATGGTAGGAAATCAGGTGCTGCAGAAGTAAAGCCGTGAGCCGTGCTTAGATAGCTCAATCGGTAGAGCAGTCCCCTGCAAAAGACAAAGGTCTCAGGTTCGAGTCCCCGTCCGACACACAATGTTACCTGTGCCTTTCCCAATTTTTCCAGATCTCATCTAAATATTGATTAATAGTGCTCCCCTATATCTTCCATATTTACTCCCATTTCTTCTGTCACATCATCACAGTTTCTCTTCTTTGTAGTTTTTCCACATGCCTGCTCTCTTCGCTGCGTTTAACAGTGGACTTACTCTTGCAGTCTTAAAGCTGACGGGTTGGTTTTTATTTGCACCGACTTCAGACCACCATTTCTACAATGGCGATCAAACAGTATCCGTTTGAGGGCGTTACCGCAGCGTATATGCAGCGTAGCATGAGTCAGGTGCGGATTTACAACCAAACATTCGCTGGCAAGGGATTAATTTGGCATTTGTGTCTTTCAAATGTGCGTGCGGTATTGACGATAAACTGAACTATGGCGACGTTATCAAAAAATGCGCGCAAACAAGAGCAATGCGCTGTTCTTTTCTTGGCTGCCGAGTGACACACACCGGTAGACATCCATCGAAGAATAAAGAATATATACGGGGCAGACTGCCTGTCAAAAATCACCATTGTGTAATGGTGCGCCTAGCATCATGGTTGGTCGCGGGGCCGACCTGACCTTCCTCATTGATTTCAAGCAACCTGGTGTATCCATCACTGGGGAACAGCACAGTGCAACGCTGCAGAAACTACGGCGTGCAGTTAAGGCGAAATGTCCGGGAAAACTGCGACAAGGGGCGCTGCTGTTTAATAATACCGCATGTCCCCATATCGAAAATTTCGTAACTCAGAAGCTACGCCAACTAAAGTAGGAGACACACTAGAACCCATTCTACAGCCCTGATCTCTCCCCATGCGATTATCGTCCGTTCGATACCTAAAAAAAAAGGCTTGAAGAGTCGATGACTCCCGTCGGACGAGGATGTGCAGCAGGCAGTTAGAAACTTCTTGTCGCAGCAGGACTCGATGTTTTGTCAAACAGATGTCTTCAACCTGGTGTGTGGGTGGGAAGGTTGCCTCAGTGCTCACGTCTACTGTGCCTGATTGGCATACCGATTCTGAACTATACGGGGTTCGAACGGAAAACGCCCCGTATATTTCGATTTCTTCGTGTGGTGTCGTCCGCAGAACGAAGTCCCTAGTCAAAGCTGATACTTCACGACGAAAGTACAAGTGAGGACATTCACTGCCTACGCAGCAGCGAATGAGATACGTCGGCGTAGATGCACCTGAAGAGGTTCCATACGCCACTGCTGCTGGAAGAGTACTTACGTCAGAGCGTAGTCCCTCTCGGCCCACACTCTAATCATCGCCTAGGACGACAGCATCGTCCTATAAGGAATCCCTTGATTGCGAGGCTAAAGGTCAGTTTTCACTATGGCTCATTTGAAAGTGAAGTATTTAGAACGTTAACGTTAGAAAAAAATATTAGCTGCTAATGATTGACCATGTGCATAACAAGGACAACAAAAAATGAATTTCCGGGGCGCGCAGAGATTATCCTTCTATGGGACGTATGTATAACACTTCAGAAAATTGACATAGTCCACATTCAAAAAGTGTTCGGAACAAATCGTTAAATTGCACCATGAACGTCGAATGAATAATGGCGGGCCACAGTGATTACAAAGGTTTGCACTACCAAGATCGAAGACGAACTACTTGGGAGTTATACACCGATCAGGAAGTTCAGCTAGGTATCCACTCTTAAAGAATGCATACAGAAACATATTGGTGTAACGAGGTGATGAGACCCGATAGATGTGATGGCATACAACAGATTACGAAACAGTGTCGTGGAGCTGACCTTAAAACTGGTTATCCTTTAAGGTGTAGCGAGAGATGGTGTGATAATATGGTCTATAAAAACGAAAAAACAAACATCCAGAGGCTGAATCAGTGTAATCTACGTCGCGCGCAAACTGATGTGCGTAATAGGTCTCTGTCATACACGTTCTGACTGAGCGAGGTGGCGCAGTGGTTAGACACTGGACTCGCATTCGGGAGGACGACGGTTCAATCCCGCGTCCGGCCATCCTTATTTAGGTTTTCCGTGATTTCCCTAAATCGTTTAAGGCAAATGCCAGGATGGTTCCTTTGAAAGGGCACGGCTGACTTCCTTCCCCGTCCTTCCCTAATCCAATGAGACCGATGACCTCGCTGTCTGGTCTCCTTCCCCAAACAACCCGACCCATACACGTTCTGAAAATTGTATCGAGCTTCCCTGAAATGCGCAAACACCAGTTTTTGTAACAAGTGCGCCTTGTCCTCCCTTGAATATCCGTAGTGCTCCTTATACACTACACGGTCATATTGCTAGGGACGTATTAGAAATACGTTCATTTTTTTTTACTGTGCTACGGATGATCTTCCATGTACTAATTATGTTTAGTACCCGCTCCTTGGGCGACAATTGTATGTTTCACTGGAGACGGGATTTGTGGCTCTCTGTCTGACAAGGATGATGAACTACATAGCTCGACACCTGTTTCTATATCGTCGTCATTGTTCTCCTCATGGACATTGTCCGCACAGTTGAAAGCGTACGAGACCACATATTCAACTGACTAACCTTGCAGAAAAGCTTCATTTCATCTGCCACTTCTTTCTCACGAAATTCCTTGGGTTCCGTTCTGACAAAATGTTATCTCCAGTAACTTTCGTTGCAGATATAATGCAATGTTTACTTTATTTGTCGTTACCATTGGTCTGCTTTGTATCAACACCACTGGCACTGTATCACCGTTGTGCGTTACTCGTCAACCAAGCAATTAAAGTATGTGCCGTAGCCTCACGCTGTGCTCAACATTGGATACTTCTAATCCAGCCCCTGTTGCCATTAGCAGCCAATATTGTGGCCGCATGGTAGGCAGTACGTGGTGCATCGAAAGCCGTTATTGTCATTGGCCTTTTGCAATCTCACCTTCAAGAGATTCCTTGTTAGCCAGACCCAGCAGCGCGAGTTGTATTAGAAGTCAGTTTATAATTATTGCACATCGAGAGATGACTATCATTCTGTATTGTATCAATTAAGTTGTCGAGTACAGCGACAGTAACAAATACATAAGTGATATTCCTGTGCACATAGACTGATTCCAAATTAAGTATTTTATATTTCTCAAGTTTTATTAAAGTGACGCAATATATTTTGTGTTTCGTAGTATCTGCTAGGCCTCCTCCAAATGTTAGTCAAGGCTTGCTAGGACCCACTACAGTGCTGACCCGAATGCCTCAAGAGGCTTTTTCGTCCCTCACTTCACTTCATATTTTTCCAGCAGCCATTTCGCCTTAGCTGACGATTCAGACTCGCGTCAGGCCATTCTTATTTAGTTTTTCCGTGATTTCCCTAAATCGCTTCAGGCAAATTCCGGGGTGGTTCCTTTGCAAGGAGGCATCCAACTTCCTTCCCCATCCTTCCCTAATCCAATGGGACCGATGACATCGCCATTTGATCCCCTCCCACGAATCAATCAATCAACCAACCAATCTATTTAATTCAATCCCAAGAGACTTCCACTGCTATATTCCTGTCTTTACCTGACCATTTTTGTACCTTCGTCGATCAGCTGAAGTATTTATTCTGTTATCCAAGGCTTCTTTGGATTCAGCTTCCTTGTACCTATATTTGTTTATTGAACTTCTGTGACTGTCTTTTGGTGATGTCTGTTCCTCTTCAGCTGAATTGCCTATTGTGCTATTCATTACGAATGTCTCTAAGCCTTAGATGAATTTAAACTCTCATCATTCCTCAGGACTTCAGTACCCACTTCTTTACACATTAATTCTCCCGCGCAATTCCCTTAAACTTCAGCCTTGTTTTCATCATTACTAAAATGTAGTCTTCTACCTGCTCCTGGGTAAGACATACAATTCAAGAGTTGATTTAGGAATCTCTGACCATTACGTAATCAAGCAGGAATCTTATTGTGTCTCCAGGCTTTCTCCAAGTATACCACCTCTTCTTCTGATTTATGAGTATAGGCTGTTCGGTAGCACCTTGATATGTTGCGAAGGAAATTGGGTGTAGTAGTTCGGTTCTTAACTATCGTCGAGGAAACAAAGGGTACGATTAGTGAAGGGACCTATATTAAGCTGACACTTCATACAAGTAGTCGAATGAAGGCAGACGATGCTGGGGTTTTAGAATGAGACGCTACAAGTAATACAAGAGCTACTTGGGAAGCGAAATAACTGACTGCGAAAGAGGGCATGAAATACAGGTAAACATTTCTGAAAAATAAAAATGGAAACAAAAGTTTAAAGTTTCAGAATGCCTTGCTTGAACGTATTTGTATCGAATTTATCTTTAAATGGACGTGAAACATAGGCGATAAAAAGTACAGACAGGAAGAGAATTGAAGCTGTTGAACTGTCATGCTCCAGAAGAACAGTCATGATAAAATCAGTAAATTGAGTAACCTGCGAAGAGATGCTGAATCGAATCGAGGTGAAAGAATTTTGAGGCACAGATTTGCTATAGGAAGGAACGGAGCCATCAAGGAATAAGTGCTGTATTGCATTTCTTTTGCAGACGTCTGGAAGGAGCTGCAATTTTAGCTGTAGTTTCCAGTGTCCCTTTTCTGATGTCTTTATTATCGGTGTAATTGTTTAGTTCGGCTTCTTCCTGTACTGAGGTCGGCGGTTAGCTGCAGTTCGCCCAGGTTCCTTACAGGGAGCTTTTCCTTACCTGTTTGGCTAGGCGCAGCGTAGCAGACAGCTGGAGTTCAGATGATTCACGGTGGCGTGACACTTTCTCGGAAGCCAGCACCGGCAACTTGCGTGTCAACAGCGTCGCAAGTGTTACCGTCGATGCCAGGTGAGGTCACGGCTAGCGTGTCGGTGCGCTGTCGTATTACAACCCAGGAAGACAGCGCCGGCGGCGCGGCCGAACTGGGCTGCCGCTTTCTTACGGTGGCAACAAGCGTTACTACAGCCTCGACAAACATGCACGTCTGTGAGGGAAAGCTTGCGCAAGCAGCTTAACCTTCGAAGCGGCTTCGAGCTTGAACGATTTTGCATTATGCAAGCATCTTTGCTAGAGAGTGTGTTCTAAGCTTGTGCATGCTAAGATCAGTTCAGAGTTTAAAAACGTTTGACGCATTGTCACGAAAACAAACAGGTCAGTCGTTATCTGCTCTAGGATTTATTCGGGTATATGTAAAACAGGGCCGGCCACGGATGTGTCATATTAAGTGGACTTCAGCGCACATTGCCAGCAGTAAGACACTGCAAGGTGAGAAACAACTTCTTTCTGATTTGTCGAGGATGCTCTTAAATGGAAAATCGCGTTGCAGAGGGGACACATTTTGACAAACGTGGTCCACTTATGTAAGTTCATTGCAGTTAAAGAACAAGCGAGGTTTGAAGAATTCATTGTGGCCTTGAAAGAATTAAAAGGGCAGTTTCCCAAACGTTTTGAGGATACTGTCAGCCTTACATATGTTTTCGAGATATTTTCGAGAGGAGGTAGGGTAGCGGGTCGAATATCACGCTTTAGCCCCACGACTACACATCTAAAATACAATTTCAAAAATTTACTATCTGATTAACTTAAGCTTTGCACTTTGTACTGTATTTACACGATAACCTGAATTTAAAATATGTAACAACCTGTTGTTTATCCGCCGGCCGGAGTGGCCGAGCGGTTCTAGGCGCTACAGTCTGGAACCGCACGACCGCTACGGTCGCAGGTTAGAATCCTGCCTCGGGCATGGATGTATGTGATGTCCTTAGGTTAGTTAGGTTTAAGTAGTTCTAAGTTCTAGGGGACTGATGACCTCAGAAGTTAAGTCCCATAGTGCTCAGAGCCATTTTGTTGTATATCCAAACTTTGGAAAACGACGCTTCGTGTTTAAAAGAATACCAAGACTGTTTCACAGAGTAATTTGCTCTACATACTTTGCATACATAGGGCTGCTATAATAATATGAAGTCATAATTGAAAACAAGTTCACGAGAAATTGCAAACCTTTTTGTCTTTAACCCATACTTCCCAAGGCGAAAGAATACTTCTTTCATACGAATGTGTGGTGTCTGTTCTTTCAGACGTTTCCGAGAAAACAGACACCTCGCCGATTCTGCAGCTGTGATATATACTACGTAAACTGAAGATGGAGGGGATTCGAACCCAGGATCTCCTGGTTACTTAGTGAACCCACCACTTTCAGTGCGAATGCACAATCACTTTCAACATCCAGCAGGCATTTCAAAGTAGCGAGCAAAGACGACATGTATGGGGACTGCAAATAGATGGCTTTAGGTGGGAATGTGGATCGGCCGAGTGGAGTACCGAAATTGTCTGCGCAATTGGGATAAACACTGCGTCCTTGTGGTACTGTGGTTAACGCAGTCGCCTAGTAAGCAGGAAATCCTGGGTTCGAATTCCGGTCCAGCACACATTTTCACGCGTCGCCGCTGACTCCGCATAAAGTCGCGATGCAGCTGACGTCACGGATTCTTTCTCTTTCCTTCCCTTTCTCCTGTCCCCTGCTTCCAGCATCAATTTAATGAAAAGGATACTTCGTTTAACGTTTCCAGAAAGCAACAAAAACTGTTATTGGAGTAATGCCTGTTGCAGCTGTTGAAAATCGAATCATAAAAAAATGTGTTCTCTAGCATGCCTTCCAACTAGCAACTAAGTTTTCAATGAAAAAGAAAATACTTAAGATCTTATGCTCCCGACGTTTCGGAAATTTTACACAGTATGATGCAAATTCTTGTTAGGCTTCTCCATCCTCACAAAACTCTCCGAGTATCATATGACTTAAGATTTTTTTTTTTTAAAAAAAAGGTGGAGCCCCTCCACGCCCACACCGGCATGATGGCCAACTCAAAAGGTCTACTGCCATCTCTGCATAAGGGTTAGTTTTCACTAAAGTGAGGTGCCGCAGGACGTGGGTACTGGTATGTTTGTGTACGTCTGGTTAAGATTAACCATTAACACCCGCTCATCTGGAGACAGATTTCGTCGAAGTCGAACGAAGGGTAGTGGTTTGAAGGGCAGAGGAAAAAAAGTGCCAATGGATTTGCCATAGATGTCTTGGATGAAGCGAACTGTATGAAACAATGAAACAAGTGCGTTACTGTACACAAATCGCAGTATAGTTACAGAAAATATTTAAAAAAATAATTACACCAATCTTTTTTAGACATGAGCGTGCATTTGTACTCTCAGGACAGGACAGACATGATTCCGGAAAGAAACTCAGCAACTGTATAGCTTACAAAACCATAGACGGACTGTCTCACTTTCGAAACAACCGCAGAATAACTTCCCGAAACATGACACGTAATACTACGACGTGGCACCGCAGGGAGCGCTGAATAATGTGCCACGGCCTCTCCGCGGGTTCTCTCTCTCAGGTCCTCACATAGCTGTATCTCGGATTTCATTTAAGGAAGATGAGACTGACAAAAGGTTCAAACACCTTTTCATTTATCCTTGGGTAATTGTAACAGTCTCGTGGATGTGTCTTCAATTTATAGAATTAGTTAATGAGGAAAGACTTAGAGCACATTTCACGTTTTCTGTTTTTTTCCTTAACTCACAAATGCAGTCACGCTTAGCGTGATTGCATCCTCACCTGAGATCGACGTATTAAACACACAAACTATGTAGCTTGATAAATTGGATGGTGGGGGGGGGAGGCGGGGGGGGGGGGGGGGGGGAAGGGAGAGAAGAGAGGGAACGATATGTGCATACTTGCACAAAATGCTTGATCATTCATACTTGTCAAGCTTTCAACAACGTGTGTGGGCGCACCTATACTATTGGATGTTCGTGGCGCCCTGCACCAATAATAACAATTAAGTAGAACAACACTTGGCTCAACAATTTTCCTTGAGTGGATATTTTCAACAGGTCAGCCAGTGGAGACCGCGTGATAATCTCACACATAACTGCAAACTGGCAACCATACACGATTAAATATTTTGTGCTCGTTGCACGATTGATTAATAAATCATTACCACAATGGCTGTCAATGATAGCGTATTTAGTTGTCATTACTGTACGGTTTGGGCTGTGGAGCACATTTTTATTCTTTCTTCTTCGTCCAACTCGGATGAAATGACGATTATGTTGATAGCACACATCAGGAGGCAGCAACGGATAGTTAATTTCGTGATCAGAAACTGAAACTTTTACAGCTAACTACTCTGTTGGCAAACTACAAAAACGTGAAGTGCTGAAACATACAATCCGGAATTAACCACTGCACGGCAGACTGCCTTATCTTCCTCTAGGCCGCTTTCTTAAGTTAAAATTTTGTTCAGTTTCCAACAATACGCAACAGTGCAATTTTGAGCCGGCCGCTTTAACCGAGCGGTTCTAGACGCTTCAGTCCGCAACTGCGCTGCTGCTTTGGTCGCAGGTTCGAATACTCCCTCGGGCATGGGTTTGTGTATTTGTCCTTAGGATAATTTAGGTTAAGCGGTGTGTAAGCTTAGGGACTGATGACCTTAGCAGTTAAGTCCCATAAGATTTCACACACATTTGAACATTTGAATTTCATAATTTACTCTGGATTACTGATTAGTCACGAAACCAAATTATACTCCTTCATGCCAACCGACATAGATTCCGAACATGTCGATCATTCAAATCACAGCTCGGACTTTCCTCACATTACATAATGAAAAGTTTGGATCAAGACATTCAGGTAGACGCAGTTTTTCTTGATTTGACTCAGTACCACATCTACGCTTATTGTCAAAGTACGATCATATGGTGTACCATGCGAAATGTTTGAATGGCTTGAGAAATTTTTGGTAGGGAGATCGCACCAGGCTATTTTGGATGGAGATATAGAAGTAACTTCGAATATGCCACAGAGAAGTATTCATGTCGCATATTAATGAACTTGCGGACAATGTTAACAGCAACCTCAGACTTTTTGCAGATAACGTCCGCAAGAAGCTGCATAAAGACTCAGTCAGAGCTTCATAAGATTTCAAAGTGTCACAAAAGACTGCTTTCTTGCTTTAAATGTTCAGAAATGGAAAATTGTGGACTTCACAAAATGAAAAATACGCAATTTCCTTGCTACAGTACTAGTGAGTCACAGTTGTAATCGGTTAACTCACACAAATACCTGGGTATGACACTTACAAGGGAACTCTTTATCGAACCAGATTCAGTTGTAAGATGGCCAAGTGGATAGCCCGTCACAAATTGAACACAGATCATGCATATAACAGGAAGGTAGTCTACTGAACTGTGAAAAAAAAGCAAAATAGAAATAGAGAACGGCCCAACATTAACAAGTGCAATATCGAGCGAAGTAGACAGTTGCGGCGTCGTGGTTTTGCTGTCACGCTATTGGTCTAATAAGCGTACGAGCCGTGTTCAAAACACTCTGCCGCCCCCATCCCCTACTCTTTTTCTCAACGTCATGAAGTGTCCATCCGGTCAGTAAAATATTTGTTCTTTTTCTGTAATTTTGGCAATTATCACACTACGTATTGGTTATAGAATATTAGTCATATGGTAAGAATACGTTACCATTACAAGTAAATGTGATGAACAGTGAGAGAGCCGGCCGCTGTGGTCTCGCGGTTCTAGGCGCGCAGTCCGGAACCGTGCGACTGCTACGGTCGCAGGTTCGAATCCTGCCTCGTGCATGGGTGTGTGTGATGTCCTTAGGTTAGTTAGGTTTAAGTAGTTCTAAGTTATAGGGGACTGATGACCACAGCAGTTGAGTCCCATAGTGCTCAGAGCCATTTGAACCATTTTTTTTTTTTTTCTTTTTAACAGCGAGAGAGGGTGAGACACCACATAGACATCTCACAGACCACATAGACATCTCACAGAAATGAAAACAACAAATAACCGGGTGTGAACTACGTTACAACAAAGGAATTCAAGAGTCAAAACTCCCAAAACGGAACGCAACCTCAAAAATGTTAAAAACGTATATTTTGACAGAGCAAGGAGATGATGATGTCCCATACTCCAGGGAGCGTAGGGGACGATGCGGGAGACCCGCACCGCTGTACTAGGGAAGGTCCTAGTGGAGATGGTTTGTCATTGCTTTCCTCCGGCCGTAATTGGGATGAATGATGATGATGAAGAAGACGACACAACACCACCCAGTCATCTCGAGGCAGGAAAAATCCCTGATCCTGCCGGGAATCGAACCCGGGACCCAGTGCTCGGGAAGCGAGAACGCTACCGCAAGACCACGAGCTGAGCAAGTATCAACTTAGTGAACGTGGAACTGTTAAGTTCAGTTGTTGCAGCTTATGCGACAAACTATTATGTTTCCATTATTTCCTTGGCAGTGGTCACATTCACACGAACACCTAAATCGGGCAAGGAGGCATCTCTCATTCATTTAGCAGGCGAACAAATTAGGTCCATCGGTAAGAGGTTTCTATCACATGATACACATACTATTAGTGAAGCCGTTTATGACACACCAGACGTGTTTTCCGGTGAAGGATTCGGTTGACTCGTCGCCTTGTCATCAAACGTTTGCGGTTCCCATTCGAAAGCCACTCCCTTTCGACTGCTAATAGAGTACTTGTGCAGAATCAACTGTCATTATAGGTCCCTTCCTTACATCTCCGTGTTGCAAAAGGACGTTACACCACAACACAGACACAAATTTGAACAAAGCAAACAAAGAAAAAAAAGAAAAAAAAAACGGCACGTGGAGAGTCTGTACACGGCTCGTCCGCTTGCCATCAACGTCGTGGCCACGACGCAGTGGCTATTGCACCCAGCGCTGTATTACACTTGTTATCTTTGAGCCGTTCACTGTTTCTATTTTGCTTTTTTTGCACAGTTCAGTACACCTTCTTCCTGTTTTCATGCTTCAGTCCGAAACCGCGCAACTGCTACGGTCGCAGGTTCGAATCCTGCCTCGAGCATGGATGTGTGTGGTATCCTTAGGTTAGTTAGGTTTAAGTAGTTCTAAGTTCTAGCGGACTTATGACCTCAAATGTTAAGTCCCATAGTCCTCAGAGCCATTTGAACCATTTGTTTTCATGCTTGATCTGTATTCATTTTTTTCACGAGCTGTTCACTGGGTCCACTTACCACTAAATGTAACGGGGGAGGGAGGTACGATGGGGAGTTCTCTTGTTAGTAGGGATACGGAATGAAATAATCACATAGGCTCAGTCGTGGGTGAATCAGATGATAGACTTCGGTCTATTGATAGAATATGGAGAAATGTAATTAGTCCACAAGGAAAATTAATTTACAAATCACTCATAAGACCCATTCTAAAATACTGCTAAGGTATGTGGGACCCATACCAAAGAGGACTTATAGGGGACATTAAACATATACAGAGAAGGGCAGGACATTAATGGTCACAGGTTTGTTTAACACGTGAGAAGCTGCTACAGACATGCTCAAGAAAGTGAACTGGCAAACTCTTTAAGTTGGAGATAGACGTAAACTTTCCCGAGGAAACCTGCTCACAAAGTTTTAAGAACTGACTCTGGGGTTATACTACAACACTCGTGAGGACAAGATTTAATTAATTACAGCATGCACTGACGCATTTAAACAGTCATTCTTCCCGCGTTCCATACGTGAATGGAATGGGAAAAAGGCCTATGAATTGGTACAGTGGGACGTATCCTCCACTATGTACTTCACTCTGCTTTGCAGAATATAATAGACGTACACAACTGCTTGGAGAATGTGAAACACTAAGACTAAGAGACGTCGTCACAATGAAATATATTCCACCGATTTGGGAAGCAACTCTACACAAATGATTAGATTTACTCCAGAAATTCGGCACGAGTAGCGCCACCACGAGCTGGAAGCAGAGCCGCTAGACGTCCCGCCTTCATATCGAAGAGCATCTAGATATGCTGCTGGGGAATACTCTGCCACGTGGTTTGCGGGCGCGTCCACAAGGCGTCAAAGTTGGAGGAGGACATGAATGGACAAGGTGATAACCCACCATATCTCAGACATCTTCGATGGGTGACATGTTACTTGAACGGACAGGCCAGAGAAGCAGTAGCAGAAGGCTTGCACATTCCTCGCCACATGCGGCCGGTCGTTGACCTGATGAAATATGGCATGTGGAACAGCCTGCAGGAGGGGCAGTGCCTCGGACTGTAAAACCTCCCTGATGTCGCGATAGCTGTTTACGTTGACCTTAAGACTTAGGTGGCGAGCTCACGTGTTACAGGCAATCGTACACCGAACCATCAAACTTGGCTTTGTCCGCTATGCCGCTCAGCAGTACAGTATGCACGACTGCGTGATCCAACGCCGCGCCAAGACTGTAGACGAAACTTTGCTCTTAGTTACAACCAAGCGGACAAGATGGCGGTGATCTCGCGCTGTGGTGACATTGCGTAATCCAATTCACATGTCGGCCCTCTTCTCTCTACTCATCTACTGGTTCCACATACGCTTCACTGTTGCGGCGTTCCCTGTTCAAGCCACAGTGTCATGGAATGACAGAACCAGAGTCTTACATAGAAGTCCAGTCTGCGGGCTACGGCCCCACTGGACTAAACCAATACCAGACGACGCGATCCCGTAACGTCACACCACGGGCTGGCCAGTACCGCGCGCAAGTTAACTAGTGTACTGCGGCCTTCGAGCTGTTGGTAGCACTGACCGCCGTTGCGAGCTGTCTACTAGCGGCGTGGAGAGAAGTGCTTAGTGGAGAAGTGCGATTTTTTCCATTTTGTCTAACACAGGAAATGAGCTCGGAAACTAAACGTAGTATGCCGAGGAAGGAGAGCATGTCAAGAAAAAGGGAAGTAAAAGAAAAACTAATCGTTGGTGAGTATGAAAACACAGAGTCAGAAACGAATCTTAAAAGTTCAGTTTGGACGATATTCAAGCCTATAGTGTATGGTGATGGGAAAAACATTGGTTTTGTTTGCTGTTCGCTGTACAATGAAATTTACGCGCTTGCTAAAGTGCCAAGTTGTGCTTCGCACACTTCTCGTCGTCCATGCGTGTCTAATAAAGGTTTTGTGATGACGAGAAAAGCTTTCCTAAAGCTGCTCAGGAGATAACTGTCGATAGACGCTTGGCTGTACGCACGCTAGACGTAAGGTCGTATGGGCTATAGGAGATGAAGGTCTTTTGGTTCTTGTTCAGATTTGGTTTCTTCCTTCTCTTCGTCCTTGCCCCGTCCTGTGGGCTGGTCGGACGCCACAGGAATCCCTCGCCCTTCAAGTTCAGTCGACCCTGGAGTGACTTCAGGAAAATTATCCGCAAACGCCATGACACATCATCCCACAACAGTCTCGCGGCATATGGCAGAAAGTGCTAAACGTCTAACAGATGTAATTAAGCCTGGATAAATTGATCATAGGACAAAAGGTTGCTACAGACTTGTGGACATACAGAACAAAATGAAACCATAATCTGACATGTACTATCTCCTATTTTCGTGACAAGACTTTCAGATATCGCGATTTGTTTCCAACCCAGTTTCCAGAAGTAACATTCGAAAAGAATTGTTGAGGCGATTTATGTCTACTGGTAACCACGATTCTGCTTTGAAAGACACACATTTTACGACTGAGCAATGTGCCAACACTGTACCTGCACTGAGCTATTATTCATGACTGAATTGTTCTTGCCATCTGCTGAACACAGTGTTACAAAATTCTTTTAATACAGATTATATACACGGCAATTGTCCATAAGTTCAGGGTCTTTTTACGCAAATAAAAGTGGCCTGCTTTATATTAGTAATAGATCCCTGAAACTGTCCACCGATACTGCTGGAATACGCGGCTGACAATGTTAGAATCGGTAGAAAGCCAGTATTCGAATTTGTGCGAAAGCTCGATTTGATAGAATTGACATTACGCTGCTGAACCAATCGGTTTCTCTAGTCACGGTATGTATGTTATCCTGTTATTATTCTTATACGTTATCGTATATTTTATAGTTTTTAAAACATGATGGTTTTTCCAGCCGTTGTAGGTGGTGTCCAAGGAATTAGAACCATACAAATCACTTACACTGAACCTACTGCTGCCTTGGAAGACAGCACTTTTACAGTTTTTGAATCAGGCGCCCCAAGACAGAGACGTATCTGAAACAGGACTATCACATCAACGCCTCAAATTATACTTAGAGGAGAAGTTAATTTTTCAGAAGAGCCATGAAGTAGCAACTTTCCTGTGACCTCCATTTCGTCATTTAAAAATGATACCTTAAGATAAGAGACACGAAGTCATGACAGAAGTACACTCAATTTATTGCTATGATAGCAACTTCTCTGTAGGTAATCCCAAAGGTGACTGGCGACTCTCAGTCGAAAAGGAGATAGGCCTCTCAGCTTCAGAAGTAGCCCAAAATACGAGAATACATTATCAGTTCGCTCGATGGGATTTGTGAGCGACCTTGACGGAGCCCTGAAATTGAATGAAATAGTTAGAACGCCTTCAACAACATAGCATTTGCTTTTACAGTATTTTCAACAGTCTTCTATATACAGAGTAGGGAGGTCATTTCCTAAGCGGTGTGTTAGAGAGCTTTTGTATTTTTCCAACGAGAAAAAAAATGGAAGAGGAATGTTCAATTGAAGAATGGAAGAAAATGAGGATTAGTATTGGAAAAACGAGCCGGAAAATTTTCCCATCCTTGATAAGATCGCCAGAAAAATGCTGTG
Source organism: Schistocerca gregaria (assembly GCF_023897955.1). Classification (NCBI taxonomy): domain Eukaryota; kingdom Metazoa; phylum Arthropoda; class Insecta; order Orthoptera; family Acrididae; genus Schistocerca; species Schistocerca gregaria. The sequence continues at coordinate 432,726,591 of NC_064924.1, forward strand.
TGTATAAGCATCTGAAAGAAATTTTAGTTCTGCTGTTTTCTTTCCAACGTGAGACGGCCACCTTTATACCCGGACAGTGTTGATACTCCTTTTTTTTATTCATAGAAAAACTACCCGAGACAAATAAGAAGAAAAGTATGTCCAAACTCTCCTCGGACATTGTTTCGGGCTGCTCGGAGTGGCCGAGCGGTTCTAGGTGCTACAGTCTGGAACCGCGCGACCGCTACGGTCGCAGGTTCGAATCCTGCCTCGGGCATGGATGTTTGTGACGTCCTTAGGTTAGTTAGGTTTAAGTAGTTCTAAGTTCTAGGGGACTGATGACCCCAGAAGTCCCATAGTGCTCAGAGCCATTTGAACCATTAAGTTTCGGTTTCGTTGTTTATTGCACATTATATTGTGTGTTTGGTTTACTTACACCGTTCCACAGCTTAGTTTTGAATTTTGGAAATGAAATGAAACTCAGTTTATTTCCAAATTATTATTGAGTTGCGGGGTTAAAACTGGAAGCTTTATTTCAGCCTCAATTTATGTTTAAGTTTAGTATTTATAAAAATATATTATCTTGCTCGAATAGTCCACGGGTGAACTGCCGTTGCAGTGGGAAAGTGCATGCCCCACAGTAACGTTCGGAGTGTCGCGAATCGCATGGGTCCCCTCTGTAGTGGGGTGTCTCGGCTGGTTATCGTTGACCGCGCTGTGACGCAACACGGCCAGTGCAGTGGGTTGCAGCGGGGTTTGACAGCGCAGAGCCGCGGGCTGTCAGGCCCGTGCCGAATGCGGTGGGCCAAGCCCGCGGGCTTGGGTGCGCTGTGCGGTCAGCCACTGCATGTACAAAACCGCCTCCCGAAGATGAATGAACGTACTCATGCCGATATCCCTCACTGTGATGTCGGGGAGGCACAGTAGCACTTGGTTGAACGTTTCCACTTCGTATGACGGCTCCGCACCTACAGATAGTTGTGTAACACTGACCTCTCCAGTCACACAAAATAGGGAACTGTTGGCCTAAGTGCACGCCACCTATCTGCCATTTAAATCAGTTATTATAGTTCCACTGTTCTACACGTCCTCTTATCGTGGCGTGTTCTCTTGCTTGTGTGTGTTCCAGTTCTTACAAACAGTGGTGCACATGTGGATTTTAGTTCAGACTGACTGATACCTCGGTCTGCCATGTTGAGTAAGTACCTTCTCACTTGGCCTCACCAAGGTTACTAGCCTCCTTCCGGGGATAACACAGGCCTCGCATTCCAGAGAGCACGAGTTCAGTTTTCCGCGTGGAGACCCAGATTTAGGCTGACTGGTTGTCCTTAAATCTCTTACGGTAATCATCGATTGAAAAGAACGCGGCCGATTTTTCTTTTTCTGTTCTTCAGTCATCAACGTTAAACGTTCCTTTGGTCCGTGTCCCAGAGTTACCGCTGCGTCGAGCCAAGTCACATCGCCGCCGAAGGTCTGAATCCGTGCATTCGTGGCGATGCGCGGGGCGCTACACCAGTCACGTGACGTACTGTTCCGCTGATTTAGTTGGAAACGTGTACTGGCAGATCCGGGTAAATTCTTTGCGCTGCTACACATAAAAATTCGGTCTAAATAAAGATGGCTGCCTCACCTTAGCCCGTGAGTCTTGTTTACGCCTCTCACAACTCCTAACTCGATAATTAAAACCGCTGTAGCTATCTCCTTTCAGAAAAGATTTCGACACCGGACCACTAGAATAGAATATAGGCCTGTACACTGCTAACACTTAATCACGGTTCCACTCTCACAGGGAAGCACCGCAATAACAAAAAAGGAATACAGCTGATTTTCAATAGAAAAATAGTCACGCAAAAACAACCATCACTCAAATTTTCACAGAACCAAATAAAATTTATTGGCTTCTATTAATCGTAGTCGAATCTCTCATTCATCCAAACCAGCTCCAGCCACCTCAACGGCTGCGAGCTCTGCTCGGAGGCTTCTTTTTACCGAAAAAGCCCACTCTCTAGTCAGCAACACTCTCAAGATGAACAGGAAAATACCGAAGCAGAATTCGACGCCCGAGCACGGGAGCGCACTTCCGGATGCTTTATAGTTTTACCGTACCGGAAAGGCAACACGTTGATCATGAAGTATCGGTAACTCCAGACTTCCGAAACTGATAACCACTTTAAAACACAAACTCTACCCCAGATGCCCCACGACTTGCCTTTTCGAGAACAGTATTCGTGTTGCGCTGCTTGACGCATTCACGTCGATTAAATACCTAGGCGTAGCGTTCAAAATGATATGAAGTAGAACGAGCACGTATTATGAATGGCAGACTTCGGTTTATAGGGAGAGTTTTAGAAAAATGAAGCTCATCTGCAAAGGAGACGACGTATAGAATATTTGTGCGACATATTCTCGAATACTGCTTAAGTGTTTGGTGTCCCCCACCAGATAGGTTGACATAACACCGAATCAGTTCAGAGGCGTTCAATCAACACACGAATCTTACGGAGGTGCTTCGTGAACTCAGATGAGAATCCTGGAGATAAGACGACTTTCTTTCCGCGAAATACTAAAAAGAAAACTTAGAGAACAGTCATTTTCAACTGACGGTAGAAAGATCCTACTGCCACCAACATATATTTCGCTTAAGGAGCACGAAGATGAGAGAGATTAGAACTCGTACAAAGGCACATTGAAAGTCGTTATTCCCTCACTCCATTTGCGAGTGGAATCGGGAGGGAAATGGTTAAATTGGTGAACCGTACCGTCCACCATACACCATACTGTCCGTTGAGGAATATAAGTACATTTATATGTAACTTCACGAGAGCTGCCGATCGATTCCTCAATTTCGCAATCTTCAGACCACCGGACGAACTTATTTAACCTTTAGACCTATCAGCCATTCAGAATCAGGAGCAAAATGTAGACGATTTCGTTAGTCATTTTCTGCTTCTGCTTACAACGCTTCTATAAGGTTCTGCCTCCTCACAGAAAGTCAAGTACTATTTCTGCAATGGATGTCGGTAACACCAGCTGTCATAGGGAAATTTTTCACCCCGTATGCCAGCCGTATAGGCTCCCGCCACAACTCATTATCACGGTTAGGGAAAGACCAGTCCATTTCCAGATTGAAGGAAGCCTCTTTCCCTCAGAAATCGACACTGTCGCAGACAGTGGGCAAAGGAAGAGCATACAGCCACGTTCAGGCAATTAGATGCCACAAAAACTAAGTTTGGTTTCATGTGGTTATCCTCCCCTGTCTCTAGTCAGCTACCAACCCGAGTTCAGCACAGCTACTGCATCAATCACCGCCTTTCCTTTCTATATACTGATGTCTATGTCAGTTGTAAATGTTTTGTTTGTTTCGTTTTGTATACTGATCTCCTATTCTTAACTTTCGAGTGTGTATGTATTGTACTGTGAACGTTCTGTTAACTCAACAATGCAAGTGATGTGCTAACATACACGCTATCTGATGAAAAGAGTTGCTAAATCCATCTGAAACTGTGTATTGCTGTTTTTTTTCCGAAAGCTGCCATTATGAGACCCTGGCCGTGTACAAAATGTGGGCTGATTCCTGCCAAGGAGATAACAGTAAGCTGCCACTTTTTATAGTGCTGCCTGTTTACACAGTTAGAACGGCTACCGATTTCGAACTGACAGGATCCTCATCACACGGCTTGTTCATGTTAAAACATATTTTTGTTATTTTAAATTAGTTTCCACTTTTAATTCCCCCATATGATGACATTTGCTTGGGGTGGTGGTGCCCTACAACCAAAAAATTATGAGGGGAAATGTCTATTTAACTGTAATTGTGCCTCAACAACGGTTTTAAACGATGTAACCAAACTATTAAAGTGAAAATGTTCTGGTTACTTTTGTCAAAAATTTCGCGTCATTACGTCCTAGTGCTAGCTGCTTGTGTCCATGAAGCAGGGAAGACTATATAAAGCAGTCTAAAGCATCATTCACACACCAAGAAGTTGTACCACATGAAAGAATGTATACAAAGATGGCGATGCCACAACCCTTAAAATGCCAATTACTTTCTCACTCAGATATATTTGCTGTGACAGTAAAAATTTCCAAACTGCAAACATACTATTACTTATAATTTATATTAAATGAGAACTGATTAAAATTAAGATAAACAAATAATTCAACCAGTTTGTTATAATGTTACTGCAATATCATCGTGAATAATTACGGTACATTTTGGAAGCAAAGTAAATGATAGGGGACAGATGTACATAAATAAATATTTTAACACTGGGCATTATATTAAAATTTTCTGATAACTAGTTGAAGGTACTGTGTGACTAAGTAAGCTATTATACTTTATGCACTGTTTCATGTTGGGTTAGTGTCTACATGTTGTTGTCAAAGGGAGTAGTGTTTATTTTAAAGTGGGAAGCAAGTGAATGAAATTTTGGAGAAAGGCTGCATTCGCTAACTCGGCTTGTTCATTGATAAGATTCGTGGTGATTTGCTTTTATGTGCATATATTTCAATCTCTTTAAGCAAATTCAGAATACTAGCTTTCTAAACACGACGCAGTGCCTGAATATGGTCTTCACTGTTCTTTATTCCTTAACTGTTAAGAATTGTGTGCATTGCAAATATGGATTTCGATATGTTGTTCAAACGTATGGCACCTATATGCTCTTTGAGCGAGCCTTAAAGCTTCTCCCAGTTTGTCCTACATAGTAGGTGGGGTAGCTTTGGTAGCTGATTTTTTATGCACCTCATTTTTTTTTGTATGTGGGGAGGTTATTACTCTTTAAGTTGCTAATTACTATCTGCTGAAGTTTGTTGTTCATGTGGAAGCTTATCTTAACATTTGTGTTTTTAAATAGATTGCTTATTTTGTAGGATATGCTCTCTAAGAAAGATCGTGCAACATATTCTCTTCTGTTCTCTACTGTATCTTGTGTTACCTGCAGCTTTGTTGCATCATGGCTTTTGGATTTTTAGCTAAAGTTTTAATTATATTACTTTCTTTTGCATTTTGAACTGGTTCAGGTGGAATTTTATGTAAGCGATTCAAATGTGAAGTAACACCAATGTATCTTAACGTAAACTAATCGTCTGATGATGATATCTGTCGGTTCGAAACCGGTAACGCCGTTGTTCATGTAAATAAATAAACAGCATTATAAAAAGTGGCTGGTTGGTGTTATCCTCTCTGCAAGACTCAACTGGAAATTTGTGTAACTGTTGCTAAAAATAATTAGAAAAATAAAAACTGTTTACTAAAGAATTTATCCCGTGAAATTCCATATTGCGCCGTGCATTGAACATGGCTGCAATCCTTGACGTCACTTTGCGTGTCTTAAATACACAGAACTAACAGAGTAAAAATTCTGCATGAAATCACAAACTGAACTTTGAAGAAATAAATGCCCCAAATGCCTGTGTTAAAACGCGCTTCAAATTTACGTACCAAAACTGACCAAGTAAAACTCTGAACAGTGAACGACACACACGCGAACGTATAAAATTGCAGTGTAAGAATGAGCATGCCTCACAAAGAAATGAGATCGGAACTAAACTTCAACTGAACTGACCCCGATGACAGTTTGGAATGCAGTGCTCGATTGTAACTAATCTTACTGTGTCCTAACAGTGATGTTAAACTAGCCCACAACACCCTTTCGTAATTTACCCTGTAGCAACATAAACTTGGTACTGATCGAAAGTGGCGAACGTTAAAATGCAAGGCAACAGCAAAGTAGCTAAAGAAACATTTGCCCAAGTGCAATGCAAGGAAAGGCAACTATGCTAAACAGACCACACATCAAGTTTTGTGCAACAATGCTCCGCTAACACAATTATAAAATAAAACTTCAGTAAGGGACTGTAGAAAAAACTGAACTCAGTGAATGATATAGCAGAGACTAGCATTTCAAATCTGTAATATGAAGCTGACTTTTTTCCATCATAACGATCCTTACAACATTTAATTCTAAAGGAAATAGTACTGTGCCACGTCATTTGTTACTGAAATGGTAAAGGAGTGGTGAATCTGTAACTTTGAGTCCAAGCCATATGAGCAGATAATTTTGCTTAATCTCCTTTCGACAATGAAACTAACAGACTCTAATCAACAAAGAAATGTCGTACTAAAAATTTGCCTTTCGAAAACTCACCATAAATTATGCACGAGCAAGCAATGCAGCGGGAACATTACCTGAATATTTTCACACTTTTAACATCCACCTTAAAAAAAGCGAATTTCCAAAAAACAACATTCTCTACATTTGCATCTCTTGTGTTCTGCTAGTTATTCTCAGACCGAGCTGGAGCGTCACCGACGCCATACACACTCACTTAATACACACGGATGTTAGCTACACAGGCAATGATAATGGCAATGATAATACTACTGAGAACCAAAGATAGCAAAACCAAAGATCACATTGCTTGTACTTAGAACCTCTGTAGCGTAACATACCGAGTACCTATCTTTGAAAAATACCCAGTGTACAAGTATGAAGCGCGACTCGTCGAATAAAAAGAGAACTGTCACTCTAACGGATTGCCAAAAATAAGCTAAAAATCTTACACGGAGATTCTGTCCTTCCATGACCCCATCAGCCTTTAATATTCAACAACTACTCATGTCTTCATAAGTGCCCAAACATTCTTTTTCTTCGATTCATTGCGGTTTTTTTTTACTCATTGGCGACCGTATTCATTCATAACTCCAGTAATTTATCTTATGAATAGGTTTCCAGTCGTCCGATTTATGCCTTCCCCGTTGTCCATGTTTCACTTCTTAATTTATACATTTCAGGTCTTGAGTTTCATATTTTAGCACTTTATAGCAAGTTAAATTTTGCCTGTGTAGTACTTTCTGCGGTGTCTTGCTTGCATCTTCTTTCTTTATCTATTTTACTCCCAAACCACCAAAATCCGTCCTCTTTAAGAATTCTTGTTCCAGATTAACCTTTAGCTTTCTAGACTTCCCACCGCCTTGTGCATACTGTCACCTCTTAAAGTGTGTTCATTTTATTTGTGTGCTTGTCATAGTGGTCTGGTAGCACCTGTTGCGTTTTATTATTCACCCGGCTCGATTCCTGTTCACTTCTGACGGCAACCTCTAACTCATAAGTGAATCACATCATACTCCTTTTCTATCCTCGACAATCCATTTCTATACCGAGACAGTCCTTAATTATGCACACTGCTTCTTCGTCATACTAAATTCGATATCAACGGTTACACTCAAAAATTCTTATACCTTCCTTAAATTTAGTCTGTTGTAGTAAATAAGGAGACAAAAGTCCTCCAGATATTGTGTGGGATGACCTGTTGCCCGGCGTAATGCAGCAACTCGGCGTGACATGGACTCCATAAATCGATGGAAGTCCCTTGGAGACGTTTTGATTCGTGCTGCCTCTATATTTATCTATAATTGCAAAAACGTTGCTGAAGCAGGGTTTTGTGCATGAACTGACATCTCAATTATGCCCCATGGATGCTCGATGGGATTTATGTGGGGGCTATATGGGTGGTCAAATCATTCGCTCGAATAGACCAGAATGTTCTTCAACCCACTCGCAGACAACTGTGGCCCGATGACACAGTGCACTGTCATCCATAAAAATTCTGTCATTGTTTGGGAATGTGAAATCCTGGATAGCTGCAAATGATCTACCAATAGTCGAATTTAAAAATGTACAGTCAATGATTGGTTCAATTGGACCTGAATACCCAGTCCACTCCATGTAAACGCAGCGCCCACCATTATGGAGGCATCACAGGTGGCACCATACACTGTTCACAACTTGGGTCTACGGCTTCGTGCGGTCTGCACCACACTCGAACCCTACCATCAGCTGTCACCAACTGAGATCGGGATTCGTCTGACCAGGCCAAGGTTTTCCACGAGTCTAGGGTCCAACCGATAGGGTGACGAGACGAGGTGAGGCGCTGCAGGCCAGGTCGTGCTGTTAGCAAAGGCACTCGCGTCGGTCGTCTGCCGCCATGGCCCATTAACGCCAAATTTCGCCGCACTGTCCTAACATTATGTTCGTCGTACGTCCCTCAATGATTTCTGCGGTTACTTCACGCAATGTTGCTTGTCTGTTAGCAGCGACAACTCTACACAAACGCCGTTGCTCTCGGTCGCAAAGGGAAGGCCATCGGCCACTGTGTTGTCCATGATGAGAGGTAATGCCTGAAATTTGGTATTCTCGGGATGCTCTTGACACTGTGTCTTTCGGAATGTTAAATTCCCTAACGATTTCCGAAACTGAATGTCCCAAGCATCTAGCTCCAACTAAGATTCCGCATTCAAAGTCTTTCCATTCCCGCCGTGCGGCCATCTTCGGAAATCTCTTCGTATGAATCACTTGAGTACAAATGACGACTCAGCCAATGCACTGCTCTTTAGACCTTGTGTACTGCGGCCGTCTGTAAACGTGCACGACGGTGTCCCATTAACCTCTGTGTATTACGGTAATGCTGATAACAGTTCTCCCCAAGTCAAGCGATGCGACGATTGTTCCTTCCTCCCAGCTCGGGAATGTACGGCTGTAGAGGACAGTCCGATCCCACTACATCTCGTTTACACAGTAGCGAACGGAAGTGAAGCAAACGATTCACCGGTGTTCACTAACATTCGCTTGTATCTATAGACAGTCGCGTCTGGCACTCAAATCCTCAGACGACAGACACTTAAGTCAGTAGCAAACGTCGTGTATCGATAGAGTATCAACCAAAACACCGATTTAGTTTGTGCTATGTGTTGTCGTCCAGTAAAGATGCTTAAACGGTAATTAGAAGTGACGCCAAAACTACAGAGTATAGGCAAACCTTATCTCTGAGCTGTGAATGTGAAGTTCTCTGGTAGGTGAGTTGGTAGAGCGTCAGATTGTGCTACGGGTTTTTTTTTTTTTTTGCGCTTGAAATTGTTATATGGGAACATTTTTCCGCCATGTAAGAGGACGTTTCGGAGTTCGTAGCAATGTTCTTTTGGCAGTTCGCTTCGCTTCGTTAGTTGAAAGCAGCAAACCTATAGCGTACATATGTATAGATAACACCAAACCTATCTATATAAATGTACGCTATAGATTTGCTCCTATAAACTAACGAACCGAAAGCAGAGTGCCAAAAGAACATTGCTACAAACTCTGAAACGCCCTTTGTGTTCTCCCATACAATTTCACGCCTAATCTGTTAGGAAACATCGCCATCAGTGGGCTTTGAACTCGTTACGTTAAGTACAACTATACGACGCTCCACCAACTCAACTATGAGAGATAGTCACGTTGGAATCTCACGGTTTGCCTATACTCTGTAATTCTGCTGTTAATTCTAATTACCGTTTACGCAACCTCCAATGGGCTACAGCACACAGCCCGAACTAAATACTGGCTGATACTCTATTGACATACAATGCCTGGTACCGATGTGAGTGTTGACATCTGGAGGTTGGGTGTGAGAGAACGAGTAGCACCTGCCCACCCTACCAACTCTTAGTTTCTTTTTCGCTCCTCTCTAATAATCGGCGCGCATGTTTCACACGAAGTAACTCTAGTTACAACTACGATGCAAAGCTGTAATATTCAGATTATTTTGAATGGTGAGCGTGCTGCTCGGACTCCAGTGAAACCACACGCCTCCACTGCTTGCTTTGATGTTTCGTCTCAGGATCACAGTAAAATAACCAGAACCCGTCAGTGGTGATGAGACAGTTACAGAGGTCAGAGGTCAGCTGAATTGGCCTGACACATCGGCAACATTTCCGCCGCTGTCTGGTTCTGCGGTCTTTATAAATGGTTATCAGCAGCCGCGGAAACCAGCAGCAAAGCGCCGTAGAAGATTTTTTTTAATAATACTGTAAGTAGGTTGTTTAGGTTTTCTTTTTGGTAACGCCACGTAGCGCTCTGTATGAAAATCACTGGCTGTGCTGTGTGCAGTCAGTGGCTGCTTGGCATTATTGTAATACTCGCCATTGTAGTGTTGGGCAGTTGGCTGTTAACAGCGCGTAGCGTTGCGCAGTTGGAGGTGAGTCGCGGCAAAAAAGCCTACATAAAATACATTGAAAACTACCAGCTGTCCCACCTCAACTTTATTGATCTACCGATTTCGGTTAACAAAACAAACTATCATCACTGGAGAGAAAGCTGGACACAGGTGACTTACTCATACATATCAATACAATGATACCTCTCTGTAAACTTGCCCCTGTCTTGGCTCGCACTCTGTAAACTTGCCCCTGTCTTGGCTCGCACAACATTTGATAATCGTTGCAGCAACTTACGTCAGAACACCACGATCACAAACTTGAAATATGGTCTGGTGATGAAAGTTTTGTGAACTGAAACCGGTAGAGGAATTACGTTTTGTTGGTACAACTGTTGGTTTGCAACGCGTTATTTCAAGAATTTCGCAGCTGTATACTGTTGCTTCCAGAGAATTATATTTAAAAAACGGTGTCTGTTGGAGGTAGTTAACTTATCGCTGAATTGCAGCTGCTGCCTCCGTTGGCAGTACTCTAAAATCCTTCGTGTATGGGATCCCTTTCGCTGAATTCTCATTGCAGATGAGGAGAAAATGGGAAAGCAAGACCGTTATTAACGACATAGCCTGAGGAACGCATTTACAGCCTTGTTCCTATTAACTGGAGAAAATAATGTTTGTTCTGCATTTCAAAAACTACTGTAGTCAGGCAGTTCCTAATGTCTGCAGTGATCTTTTCAAGTACATTAAGTGAGATAACGCCATTAAAGATCGATTAATGGAATGTAATATGTCACGTAGGGTATCTAATAAAATCTGTTATACTAGTGAAGAGGGGACAGTGCGATCCGTGAAAAATAAATAAATTTGTTTCGGATATTATAGATCAGCTTCTAAAATAAGTATGTGATACAACCGTGATGTAATTTCAGTTAACGGGAAAGAAAGGCTCGAGAGTTAGCCTTTTTATATCCTTTTTTTAATTTTACGTTTATCTACATAATAATGCGAATACGTATGTTACTTTCAAGGAGAGGCTGTACATTTTTAATACATGGGAAAGCTTGAGCCTCTTCAAATCGTTCGCCCGTCTTGAAAGCAAATAATGAATTTATCGTCTTCGTCACGTCCCTTGTTGGACCTTAGAGAGCTTCGACGATCTTCTACAAGGCGTAATTTTTTGTTTGGAAAATCGTTTATTTTATGGCACAGTCGCACACAATTTCAAAAAGAAATAGTAGGTTTCGGCCGTCACGAACCTCTTCAGTTGGGAAAATTATAGAAATTTATAGAAACAGGTTGACATGTTTCATCTCAACGGCTGGAGTGAAGTACTGTGAGTGTGATGTGGCAGGAAACTATATTCGGCTCAAGCATTTGAACATTTCAATGACGTCTCCAGTACGACAGAAATGTCATTGTTTTTAAAGCGCATTTATTTTTCTTCCACATTTCATGCTCTGTAATTGTCGGGTTCACTTGATCCTATGACGTTTATATTCTCCTGTTAGCAATGTTCTATTCTAAGAAGACGACAACAAAAGATGTTCGCTCGCTAAACAGCAGATAAATGCAGTGATCGCAGAATCGGAGAGTACATCACCTTCGTTTCATTGTTCGCTGGAAGACAGACAGCCAGCGGAACACGAACGAGCACCTGCGTATGTGAACCGAACGCGAGTTAACGCCGTTTGCACAAGAGCGAATGCTCGTTATGGCTCAAATGGCTCTAAGCACTATGGGACTTAACATCTTTGCTCATCAGTCCCCTAGACTTAGAACTAATTAAACCTAACTAACCTAAGAACATCACACACATCCATGCCCGAGGCAGGATTCGAACCTGCGGCCGCAGCAGCAGCGCGGTTCCGGAGTGAAGTGCCTAGAACCGCTCGGCCACCATGGCCAGCCGTTAGCTTATGCTCGCTCACTTATATTCGTTCGCTCTGGAGTAAAACGGACGTAACAAACCGTGGAAATAGTCGTTCGAGTTCGTAACAACGTCTTGACAGTAGTGTGCTGTGTTGATTGCGTAACTGTTTCAGTTGTGACTTGACGTGATGGACTAGCGGTATTATTAGAACTAGCAATAGCGGGAGCGGCAGATGTCAGCTGCGAGGCGACAGCGTGAGAACCCGGAGCCGGGTTGTGACCCGGAGGGTGGGAGGAAGGGGGAGGGAGCGAGCAGGCGAGCTAGGGACGCGCGCGTTATTTATCACGAGGATCAGCCGGCGGAGGGGAGGGAAGGGAGGCGAAGCAGAGGGAAAACGCAGCCAGCGCTCATTACGACTCAACGGTCGACTGGGGTACAGCTGGGAGGCAGGGAGTGCCTCGCCCGCCACCGCAGCCTCTAGATAACGCGATCGCGGGAGCCGCTTTAGCCGATGCCCAATGCTGTGTAACCGATCTGTGCCGCTCGGCTGTGAAGCCGTTACCACACGACACGTGAAAGCGAACGTGGACAAACTTTCCCGACGTCACAACGTGGAATTTAACGTCGCGGAGCATTCCCACACGTAAAGACAAAAAAGTAAAGGGTGACAATTATTGAACTATATGAAATAAATAACTTTTTTCCTAATGCGGGGCCACAGTCATAATATATTTCTTTAAAGTCAGTACCGCCATTAGACTTGTTTATTTACAGTGTTAGGTTTGTTTATAAATAACTCATCTGCTACCAGTCACGGTTTTCTTTATTTTATTTTCCGCACGACGCGTTTCGGGAAATGATTCCCATTTTCAAGTGCGTTTTTTGTGTTACGTCATTCCTATGTGATGCTGTCGATGTGAGAGATTCTGTTTCATTTTGTTGACTTTAAGTTGTCCCTATGGTCCATTTGTGCAGAGTCTCACACACTGCACATCACACACAACTTGTTTTACACTTTTAAAGATTGAAAGGTGGCTACACTGAGTCACAGCGCCAGAGATTGCGCCAAAGATTATTATTCCGCCGCCTCTTCACTGGTGCAGTAGTACTTCAGAGGTTGCCGTGGGCAGTACTTGTTGAGAGGATGTCGAGTGCAGTTGTTGTTCTGTTGGGAGAGAAAGTAGATGCTGTTAGGTTGGTGTAATGTATAGATGGAAGACGTTGCAATGATCACGGGGTATTTTTCGTCAGTATATATTGAAGTAAAAAAAATTATTTCACATCTCTTTAATGACAATGCCTCTTGGTCACAGGTTCAGTCAACAAAGCATCTGGCTCGTGTTCATGTATTAGACTTGTAATTCTGGTTTCTATGTGCAATTATGGTTTTTCTGGTTTTTCAATTAGTTCATTGTAAATTGTGTTTAAAATATCTTGCCGTATTGAGGAAGAACCGTGCCAGATACCTGTACGTTGAGTCACACTACCACACACAGAGCAGTTACACTTGTGCTTGGTTGTTTCGTAGCTTTTATAGTTGCAAGGGACTTAATTAATAAATTGTGTTAACGGAAATTTCTTGTCATTCTTTATTTTTCTTATATGCAGTCAGATTGCGTGCTAATACTGCTCAGGGCCAACCGGTTACGAGACTTCGTAACCGGACACACGGCTACTAAAGTTATTGCATTTATTTCTTTTTAATTAATTCCCCATGTAACATCGAAAACATTTTACATAAACAAAACAGTGACACAGGATATCTGTGCACTGTTTTGTTACGTAAAATGTTTTCGATGTTTCAAAGTGCACAACAAGTTGTGTGTGATGTTCAGTGTGTGTGTGTGTGTGTGTGTGTGTGTGTGTGTGTGTGTGAGAGAGAGAGAGAGAGAGAGAGAGAGAGAGAGAGAGAGGCTCTGCACAAATGGACCATAAGGAAACTTAGTCAACAAAATTAAGCAGAATCTCTCACATCGACATCATCACACAGGAATGACATAACAAAGTAAAAAAAAACGCACTTGAAAATGGGAATCATTTCCCGAAACCCGTCGTGCGGAAAATAAACTAAAGAAAATCGTGACTCGTAGCAGATGAGTTATTTATAAACAAACCTATTGTTTTCACAGTCGCAAGCTTTCAGAACCATTTATAATGGATCAAATCATTTACAGTGTTACATTTACACTTACACAATCATGATTTCAGTATGTCATCTTAGGCACTGTATAGCACTTAAAACACTTTATAATGGCACTTTGAAGCCGAACTCATGATTGTTTAAGTGTAAATGTAACACTGTAAATAAACAACAATCTAATGGCGGTACGGACTGACTTTAAATAAATATGAAATAAAGTCGTCGTAACTTCTGAACGGTTCGCGTTGGGACATACAAACTTCACCTTAGACCGCGGGGCATGACGGGAATTAGCACGGTGTGTATGGTTTGGTTTAGCCACGAAGACAACTTTCATTTGGATGGGTTCGTGAATGCATTTGGGGGGACAGAGAATCCGCGTTTCGTGATCGAGAAGTCTCTTTACCATCAACGAGTGAATGTGTGGTGCGCAATTTCCAGTCATGGAATAATCGGTGCGATGTTCCTTGATGGCGAGGTGACTACCGAACGGTACGTGAAGGTTCATCCAAAGAAACCCTGATTTCGACAAGACGTCATTCAAGACGGAGCTCGACCCCATCGAGCGGGAGTGCGTTTGATATCTTGGATAAGCACAGCATTCTGGCTCCGGGGTTCGCAGGGGCCGCTGACGTGGGCATCTATTGGCCGCCATATTCTCCGGATCTGAACACATGCGGCTCTATTTTTATTGGGTTGTCTTAAAGACAAGTACAGCAATAACCCCAAAACCATTGCTAGGCTGAAAACAGCCATTCAGGTCATCGACAGCATCGACTTGCGACACTTCAGCGCGTCATGCAGAATTACGCTATTCTTTTGCGCCACATCATCGCCAATGATGGTAGGCATATCGAACACGTAACCTAAATCCGAATATCTATAGTAGCGTTTACATGTTGCAAAAGTGTGTGCACGGTATAATTTGTATCTAATTTACGTTTTTTTCATATAGTTCCATAACGGTCAGCCTATCGACACGTAAGGTTTTCACACTGTAGAAAGGAGCGTGGAGAGTGAGGTAAGAGATTGCTTTGTACGGTGAGTGAGGTAAGAGATCGCTTTCTACGTCACAAGCAGAATTTAGGAGACGCCGTATTTAATTGCATCATTTGCAGTTGAAGGTTGCATATGGTGGAATTTGTAATTCAAGCAGGTTCATCACTTGGAACGTGCTCCTCATCGTGATCTGCGACTGCAGCGCTCTCCAGCGGCAGTTCCGGCTTTATCTGGCTCGCAATTCACACAGTTTCTTTACGAAAACGAACAGCCCTAAAATTCCTCGTTAGCTGTATTAAAGCAAACATTTGCTACTGAAGTTGTTCGGTTTGTGGCATACGAGGCGTGTGAGAAAAGTAATGAGACTGGTTTTTTGTTACCAAAGTTTTTACTTTATTTTTCTTCAAACAACAATATTGCCCCCTTCAAAGCAGTTCCCTTCGGCTTCTATACAATGGCCGAGTTGTTCCAATTCTTGGTAGCACCGCTGAAAGGCTTCAACTGGTGGAACAAGAAGAATACCTTTTGAGGTAAAGATTTCGTAATGGAAGTGGCCGTGTGATATGGGGCTTCGTCAAGCTGCAGTGTCCGATCTCACTCTATTCACACTTCTACTGTGTCTTTCAAGAACATCTTTGTAAAACACTTGTTCGACAGTTTGTCCCAGAGCAACATAATCCGTATGTGCGGTACCCCTAGTGTCAAAACAGCAAACCAGCATTATTTTGATCTATAACTCCTTATACGACGTTTTTTCGATCGAGGAGATGTCTGTTTCCTACTCCTCACTTTGCCTCATTGTCTCAGGATCGTGCTGAGAAATACGAATTTGTAACCTGTGAGCACACGACTGAACCATTCATTCGTGGTCATTCCTCACGAGGAGATCAACGTACACGTTTCCTCGATTGACCTGCTCAGTTGTGAGGTTTTACGACGCCATTCGGTCACAAACCTTTCGCATGTGCACAAATTCGTTCAAACTTTGATGTACGGCAAAAGTTTAACAGGTCATCCATCATCACTATTATTAAACGTCGGCCTGATCTCACAAGAGCACGTACAGGTTCGACGTTTCCGTCAGTTTATGAAGTTGAAAGTCTCCCTGAGTGAGGTTCATCTTAAGTGTGTTCTCGGCCTTCCAAAAGTCGTGGCGCGAAAAACTTGCGCTGTTGATACGAAATGTTCCCCATAGGCCTGTTTCAATTTTTCGAAGGTCACACTCGCGGATTTCCCATATTTCACACAAAACTTGTTTGCATAACATTACTCTAAATCCAGTTGTTCCATTTTCGTAACACACAATAGAAACGCAACTTCACCGGTGGTGCTCACAAAAATAACGTGCTGGCTGTACGGAAATAAAACTTGCACTAAGCATCTGGAAAAGGTGAACACACCGGTGTACACAAGCAGAACAACACAGTGTTGCCACATCGCTCGCAGTTTTGTCACTCTCATTACTTTTCGTATATACCTCGTACATAAACAAAAACTTCAATATCCATGAACATGTTATAAGGCAAAAAGGAAAGTTTCATGTCCAGTCAGTAACAACATAAGCTTATGAAAATTTCATTTCAAATAGTGTAATGCAAATTTGCAATATTCTTCCACAAAAGATAAAAAATAATTAATCATTCTCACTTTTTAGTAGACCTGTAAGCTAGTTCATACTTCACACTACTTCTGGTCAGTAGCAGAATTTCTAGAACATATTTTTGAGTTGAAAGAACGAAGTACAAAATATCCTACTGGAAGTAGTGCAAACACTCTTTTAGATAAAGCGAAACAAATTATTTGCTGCAACATTACTGTTACATTTTCTGTACTTCATGTAAGTGTGCTTGCACACAATATTTCTAAAGGAATAATGTATTCCACAACATGGAACGTTTTGTGCTTGAATAAATAAATAAATTGCGTTCTGATTGGGCAGTGATGTAGAAAGCAATTTCCCAATTCATTGTCCATATTTCTTGGCATACTCACAAAATCGAACAAACCCACTCCTAAGAGACAGCTCTCTTATATTTACACGAAACTGAATATTACAG
This sequence comes from Schistocerca gregaria, assembly GCF_023897955.1. Lineage (NCBI taxonomy): Eukaryota > Metazoa > Arthropoda > Insecta > Orthoptera > Acrididae > Schistocerca > Schistocerca gregaria. The sequence continues at coordinate 432,743,608 of NC_064924.1, forward strand.
AACATGCTTCTATTAAATTAATAAGTAGGTGCCAGAAAGTTTTAGAAAAAGCATAGTTGTATAATTTGTCTTTTATTTTTATTCGTTAATTTTTGGTAGAACGTGAGACCAGTCAGCTACACATTACTTTATAACTCAGAGCATCTATCCACTGCAGTACACGGAAAGTGTATAACATAAGAGTATAAGACCACGTATTTTACGATTATTAAATGACAATTAATTAAAAAAGTGTTAACAACGTTGTTTTTGATGTACATTTAATGTACTGTTGTCTTGAAGTGCAAGCGTTCTAAATTTGTAATACGAAAATAAACAAATACGAACGTCCTTTAACCACCAGTATGACGTGTTCCATTACACTATTATAACTAATGATACCTGAAACGATGCGTTTTCGACATTCTCAATGCGCAGGTGCCTTGAAACGCCATATACTCATAGGACGTAAAAAATACCAAATTTGGATTTCAACTCAAAACGACGAAATACGATATGGTGTCTCCCAAGCTATGCTTGCGACATAGTGCGTGTCCCTGCTTTTTATTCGTCAAACGTTTCGTTTCACGTTGCCAAAATACCGCAGAGTTTATTTCTTGTTTCACCAGCCGTAGTGATTCATCATGAAATAACAGGAACTGACGTCACAAATCTCTTACAACTCCACATTTACGTCAGCTTTTACATCTCGTGTGAGAAAGGCATTACGTGCTACGAATATATGATGTTCCAAAGCACCTGCATTTTGACGATCTCTCTAAAACGCTTCGTTTTTGGAGTGATTTGTCAGATTGAAATGGCGGGAAAAGACATCGGCGGATAAAGCTTTTCGCATTTCAACTTATTTGGTATGAAAGCATGATATTTCAAGACACCGGCGCATTGAAGATTTTCAAAACCGGCTTAGTTTTTACTGTAAACAAGAAAATTAGCAGTGTCGGTCTTTTTTTAGCTCAAATTGTTGTTATGTAATGTTGGTAAAAGACATTGATAGTAAAAGCCTTCTGGCAGTCGTAAGATGGACATGTTAAGTTCGAAGATACAGACTAAATCAGTGCTGATGAGACTGTTACCGACGACTGTGCCGCTAAAGCGGAGTTATTGCACGCTGTTTTCCAAAATTCCTTCACCATGGAAGATGAATGGAATATTCCAGAAATTGAAACGCGAACAGCTGCTAGCATGAGTTTCTTAGAAGTAGATACCTTAGGGATTGCGAAGCAACGCAAATCGCTTGATACGGGCAAGTCTTCAGGTCCAGATTGTATACCGATTAGGTTCCTTTCAGATTACGCTGATACAATAGCTACCTACTTAGCAATCATATACAACCGCTCGCTCACCGATAGATCTGTACCTACAGATTGGAAAATTGCGCAGGTCGCACCAGTGTTTAAGTAGGGTAGTAGGAGTAATCCATCGAACTACAGACATGTCATTGACGTCGGTTTGCAGTAGAGTTTTGGAGCATATACTGTATTCAATCATTATAAATCACCTCGAAGGGAACGAACGATCTATTGATACGTAATCAGCATGGTTTCAGAAGACATCGTTCTTGTGCAACGCAGCTAGCTCTTTATTCGCACTAAGTAATGGCCGCTATCGACAGGGGATCTCAAGTTGATTCCGTATTTCTAGGTTTCCGGAAAGCTTTTGACACCGTTCCTCACAAGCGACTTCTAATCAAGCTGCGGGCCTACGGGGTATCGTCTCAGTTGTGCGACTGGATTCGTTATTTCCTGTCAGTAAGGTCGCAGTTCGTAGTAATAGACGGCAAATCATCGATTAAAACTGATGTGATATCAGGTGTTCCCCAGGGAAGCGTCCTGGGACCCCTGCTGTTCCTGATCTATATAAATGACCTGGGTGACAATCTGAGCAGTTCTCTTAGGTTGTTCGCAGGTGATGCTGTAATTTACCGTCTAGTAAGGTCATCCGAAGACCAGTATCAGTTGTAGAGTGATTTAGAAAAGATTGCTATATTGTGTGGCAGATGGCAGTTAACGCTAAATAACGAAAAGTGTGAGGTGACCCACATGAGATCCAAAAGAAATCCGTTGGAATTCGATTACTCGATAAATAGTACAATTCTCAAGGCTGTCAATTCAACTAAGTACCTGGGTGTTAAAATTACGAACAACTTCAGTTGGAAAGACGACATAGATAATATTGTGGGGAAGGCGAGCCAAAAGTTGCGTTTCATTGGCAGGACACTTAGAAGATGCAACAAGTCCACTAAAGAGACAGCTTACAACTACACTCGTTCGTCCTCTGTTAGAATATTACTGCGCGGTATGGGATCCTTACCAGGTGGGATTGACAGAGGACATCGAAAGGGTGCAAAAAAGGGCAGTACGTTTTGTATTATCACGTAATAGGGGGGAGAGTGTGGCAGATATGATACGCGAGTTGGGATGGAAGTCATTAAAGCAAAGACGTTTTTCGTCGCGTCAAGATCTATTTACTAAATTTCAGTCACCAACTTTCTCTTCCGAATGCGAAAATTTTTTGTTGAGCCCAACCTACATAGGTAGGAATGATCGTCAAAATAAAATAAGAGAAATCAGAGCTCGAACAGAAAGGTTCAGGTGTTCGTTTTTCCCGCGCGCTGTTCGGGAGTGGAATGGTAGAGAGATAGTATGATTGTGGTTCGATGAACCCTCTGCCAAGCACTTAAATGTGAATTGCAGAGTGGTCATGTAGATATAGATGTAGAAGATCTGTCACTTCTATATATTCGCCTTCATGTTTTCTTAAAGATTCTGAAATATTTCAAATTATGTATAAATGAGGCCGCTCTTCATTCAAGAATGAATTTGGTATTTTTCGATTTTGTGAACGTGCCAGGGAATACGAAGCAGTGAATTGCAAGATCTGCGCCACAGGCTGATTCCCTCGCAATTCAGTGTTATGTATATTACAGTGAGACCAGCATCGCTAACATATGAAGAAGGGTACAAATATTCGTTTTAATAGACGCAGTGAAATACCTGCAGTGTCGGCACAATGCTAAAAAGTAAGAGTTACCACACTATATATTGCCGAGCCGAAGCGTTTTTCCGCGTAATTTTTAACTGGTTTAACGCTGTTACAGTCGATAGCTACGCTGGGAAGAGCTACGGTCGCAAATCAAGTTGAGGAGCACTTTCCGTGTAATGTGCAAGCTCGTTTGTGAACGTACACAAACCGCATTGGAAATTAAGTTCGAGAAAAAGTCGCTTTTGAGAACTGCATAACAACTCTGTCGACTAAAATAAAATCTCGAGGCGTGACTGAAACCACCAGAGCTTGGCGAAAACTAATTTCGTGGAATATTTCGAGAATATCATACTGACAAAAAGTCCCTTTTGAGATCTGTATAACAAGTCTCTCGACTCAAATAAAATCTCGAGGCATGACTGGAACCACTAGAGCTTGGCGAAAAGTAATTTCGTGGAATACATCCACAACACACTGACAGAAAACACCGAAAGAAAACCGTTTTACATAGCATTCCTTTCATTATTCCCCCTAAATTTTTCAGAGCCCTGGATAAAAATGTATACTCCTAAAGGTAGCCAGAATTAATCTTTCTTTCTGCAGCAGTGTGCATGCTGTTTCATGGCAGATTAAAGGCCGATTCACACTAGACGTCAACGGAATGGAACGCCGCGTCACTTCAACATAGGCGTGTATTCACATCGGACGTGACGTCAGTTCTGTCAGCCCAGCACCGAGCGGTAAATGTGAGGTTACGAGATACCATCCGTGGTATCGAACTTGAACTAACAATGATGAAGTATATTATTAGCCAAAGCAAACTTTACAACTGATATTCGTGATGGATTTTGTATGGTAAATTACTGAGAGGTGAAACATTCCAAACATCGAAATTTATTTGCTAGTGGAAAGCTACAAGCACAAATACAGCAAACAGTGTTTATAAGGGAACATCGTACCCATCATGTTCTTTTTTTACAACGTAGCAAATAATATCAGAAACGACTGCATTTTTCTGCTTCAATAGAGCGGACTTTTTCACTTAATAAATTGCTTCATCAATTTATGTTCCTATTTATAAACAGTTTACGTGTCAGCTTCATTCTGTTGTTGTAAAACCTCAATAATTTTTCACATTCAGACGTCTGGCCTTGCTTATGGAAGAACGCTCAGTGAGGAAACAAAAGGATGGGATACATTGAGTGAGTACTGCGAAAATAGGACAACTTCCGATGTTAGCAGCCGACGGCAAACTTTGCTCCACCACCACCACCACCACCACCACCACCACCACCACCACCACTACCATGTCAAAACTGTCTCTCCGACAAGCCTTGATGGTGACGTGACGTGACATGACACGAATCTCCTTCCCTTTGATGGCCTGTGCGAATTCCACCATTTGAAATGCAGTGCGGAACTTTTTGACGTTACGCAACGTTCATTGAAATGTGAATCGCCTTAAAACTTTGTGTCAGTCATGAGTCGAACGCAGAACTTTCATGGACAATGTTGTCCTTACCAAACGAGCTCCAGTTAAGAGACACGAACCGCCCTCACAGCTTTGTTTGTGGCAGTATTTGTCTTCAAATGGTTCAAATGGCTCTGAACACAATGGGACAACATCTGAGGTCATCAGTCTCCTAGAACTTAGAACTACTTAAACCTATCCTAAGGACATCACACACATCCATGCCCGAGGCAGGATTCGAACCTGCGACCGTAGCGGTCGCGCGGTTCCAGACTGAAGCGCCTAGAACCTCTCGCCCACTGAGGCCGGCAGTATATGTCTCCCACATTGTAAACTTCGTAGAAGCACTTCAGGAGACCGATATCTTCGTTAGAAGCAGCATCGAGACTGCTGATGGCACATTAATATTGCATAATCATCGCTATTCTCAGTGAAAGTGAAGAATAATTACAGGATATCTAATAGTACAGAATATAGATTGTGAATGAAACGGAGGAAGACGAAAGCTTTCAGAAATAGCAGGAATGACAACAGCGAGAAACTCGACATCAGGATTTAGGGTCACGAATTAGATGAAGTTAAGCAACTCTGCTACCTAGGGAACTAAACAGCCTATCAAGGACGGAACAATGACGACATAAAAGGATACCAGCACTGGCAAAAAGAGCAATCTTGGCCTAGTTTTAAACATAGGTTGTAATTTGAGGAAGAAATTTCTAAGACTGTACGTTTGGAACAAAGTGGAACATGGACTGTGGGAAAATCAGAACAGAAGAGAATCGAAGCATTTGAGATGTGGTGCTACAGAAGAACACCGAAAATTAGATGGACTGATAAAGTAGTGAATGAGGAGGTTCTGCGCACAATCGACGAGGAAAGGAATATGTGGAAAACACCGACAAGGAGGAGGAGGACATTAGTGTTTAACGTCCCGTCGACAACGAGGTCATTAGAGACGGAGCGCCAGCTCGGGTGAGGGAAGGATGGGGAAGGAAATCGGCCGTGCCCTTTCAAAGGAACCATCCCGACATTTGCCTGAAGCGATTTAGGGAAATCACGGAAAACCTAAATCAGGACGGCCGGAGACGGGATTGAACCGTCGTCCTCCCGAATGCGACACCGACAAGGAGCGGGGACAAGATGGTAGGACATCATTTAAGGCTTCGGGGAATAACTTCCACGATCTAAAGGGAGCTGTAGAGGGTAAAAACTCTGAAGACAGAGATTGGAATACATCCAGCAGATAATGGAGGACGTAGGTTGCAAGTGCTACTCTGAGATGAGCATGCCGGCACAGGAAAGGAATTCTTGGCGGGCCACATCAAACCAGTCAGAAGATTTATTCACAAAAAAAATAGTGACGTGTCCACGAAGTTACATACAAATAGCCGTTGGAGCATGCAGCTCTTGCAGAAACGCAAGGTGAACTGTTACGTAGGATTTTAGATGGTTTTTCTCAATGTAAAACGGACAACAGGGATATTTAGTGGTGTAGCAAAATGCAAGGCAACCTTCATTTTGCTATACAGGTTTGGTATTTTATGTTCGTAAGAACCTATTACTGACGAGGAATAAAACTACAGCCAGCCTCACTATTTTTTTTAAAGGAAAGTATAATAAACAAATGAATTTAGCGCCTAAGACCGTCGTCAGGCGGCAGCGAGGATTTCTCGTACAAATTTCACATTTTTTCTCTAGTGCCGAAACTACATTCAGTGAAACAAATCAGAGGATAAAAAAACTAGTGTCACTGTTGTCAATTTTCTTCCTATGATATTTCCGAAAGTAACTGCCTTGTTCTCGGGCCGTTATGGATTAAAAAGGAATCTTCATTTCCGACTATAGGTTTGTTAACTCAAAGTAATCGGTTAAAGATCGTGCCTAATTGGATCTAAGTGTTCCCAACACTCAATGTAGTTTGCTTGATTAAAATAATTAGATTAGTCACCCTCAATGTTCAGCGCCACTAAGCTGTTAGGCGTCAGCGGTGTTACCCTAGTACTTGGAAAACATTTATTGAGTCCCCTTGTATTGCTTTTCTATTCCGAACCACCCCACTACATCTCCGAGCGCAGGAAAACTTCTACGTACCTGTTACGAACTTAATCCGGTTTCTAGTGTAAGATAAAAAAAGAAACGCGTGAGACGTGTGGTGGTAAGTGTAGTTGTTACACGAGATGTAATACGGAAATTGGGATTTGTACGGTGAGTCTGATAATGAAAGCAAAATGCACAGCGACACATGGTAGGTTCTCGCAGCTCTTTCGCAAATCACAGTCTTACTGCAATCTACCGCGCTAGTATCGGAAAAACTATTGGATGATAACGGAAAGTACAGCGTTCCGTTCTGTTTACTGCCATCACGGACACAGTAAGAAAAAAAATCGTGATTTATTCATACAAGAAGTAAATGGAGGAGAACAATAATTTTAGAATTCCAAAAGGCGTCCTACACTGCACCACATAATCGCTTAGTAACTAAATAAGTATCATACACAATATCTTCATACATATGCCAATAGCTTAATGAATTTTTGAGTGACAGCCTAAAACCATTTCGCTATACTGAATGGCGATTTTTCGGTGGAAACGAAAATGCAAAACGATTTCACTGACTTCGGTGTTGTCTACAAGAAAGTTTCGTAGTGAGTTGCTACTAGGGCATTGCAAGAGATTTGGGCGAAATTTCCGTAGAAGACAATATACACAGAGGTGACAAGAGTCTTGGGACACCTCCTAATATCGTCTCGAAACTCCTTTTGGCCGGCGTACTGCAGCATCTCGACATGGCCTGGACCCAACAAGTTCTTGGAAATTCCCTGTAAAAATATTGAGCCATGTAGTCTATACGCTTCCATAACTGTGAAGGTGTTGCTGCTGCAGGATTTCGTCCGCGAACTGATCTCTCGATTATGTTTCTCAAATGTTCGATGGGATTCATGTTGGGCTACCTGGTTAGGCAAACTATTCGCTCGAACTGTCCAGAACGTTCTTGAAAACAATCGCGAATAATTTTGACCCAGCGACACGCCGCACTGTCATAAAAAAAAGTTTCAGAACGCGAAATCCATGGATGGCTGCAAATGATCACTAAACAGCCCAACATCCAGAGGACCCAGTCCATTCCATATAAACACACCCCACACCATTATGGAGCCACCACCAGCCTGCACAGTGCCTTGTTAACCACTTCTGTCCATGGCTTCACTGGGTGTGCGCCAGATTCGAACCCTACCATCAGCTCTTACCGACTGAAATCGGGATTCATCTGACCAGTCCAAGGTTTTCCAGTCTTCTATGCTACAACCTATATGCTCAAGAGCCCAGAAGGGACGTTGCAAGCAATGTTGTGCTGTTACTGAAGGCACTCGCGTCTGTCGTCTGGTGTCACCCTAAATTCCCTTCTGTGGTTGCTTCACCCTGTGTTGCTTGTCTGCTAGCACTGACAACTCTATGAAAACCCCGCTGCTTTCGGTCGTAAAGTGAAGATTGTCAGCCACTTGGTTGTCTGTGGTGAGAGATAATGCCTCGAATTAGGTATTTTCGACACACTCTTGACACTGTGGATATCGGAATATTGCATTCCCTGACGATTTCCAAACTGGAATGTCCCAAACGTCTAGCTCCAACCACCATTCTGTGTTCAAAGTCTTTAATTCCCGTCGTGCAGCTATAATCACGACCGAAACTTTTCACTTAAATCACCTGAGCACAAATGGCAGCTCCGCCAATTCACCGCCCTTTTATACCTTGTATAAGCACCACCACCACCACCACCACCACATGTTCATATCGCTGTCCCTTGACTTCAGTCACCTCAGTGTAATGCTTATATCAGATTCCTATAGTATGCCTCTAGTAACGAACATCAGGAGAATGTCACATCATGAAAGTACTGAGCGATAATACTAACAGGCTATGTGAAGTACTTAGAACACTTAAGAGATAAGGCGAATGAAAGGCAGATTTGCTGGAAGAGCGCATAAATATTACTCCAGAGTTTGGCTAGCAGACACGCGCTAATACGACTATAAAATTTTAGTCCACGCGAAAGTGTACCAGATATCCTCAGTCTGTTTTTTGTGTACGTTACAGATAACCTTTCGCTCTCTTTACTTCATCGCTGCTATTCGGTGGCTCGGTGGTACAGTGCTAAATAACGAATGCAAAGGTTTCGTTTTCGAAACGCAGACGAACCTAAGACATTTATCTGTCACTAATCACATCTTTCATCCCTGGTTGATGACAAAAATGCAGAGTGATTCGGTATCAATGTAACACTATAGACCCTCCTATAACTGTTTGGGTACGTAAGTTCCAAGGCCGGGGGAAGACAGTAGCATACCATATCCAACAGGATCATACCTAGTAAAGCACTTGGGTCTTAAAAACAATCTTGATGACTTATTTACTTGTTTCTTTACCATCATAATGTCAAAGAAGAAGACAGAATTTGTGTTTATATGCGTCTGCTGTCTCTGCGAATAAAGCAAGAGCGCTTTTGAGGTCTCGGATGAATCCTGTTTGCAAGATTGAGAGAACTTTCTTGCTTACGTACTGTATTTCGTGCAGGGAATAAGAGAACAGTAACTATAGAGTGCGCACAGAGGTGTTTCTCCCTGGGCAAATAGTATACGGAATATGACATAAAATGCTGGTGCGAAGTACCCTCTACCGCGCAGTATACAGTGGCTTGCGGAGTAATACGGCGACGCGGATTCTGCCACGTCGTGTTTGTTCCAGCTGCTCAGGCAGTATCTTCGCCTTCGGCAGTGCTCCGCACAATCGCACACACATCCAAGACGAGAACTGCCTTTACGCAGGTCCTGAAGCTGTAACGGCAGCGTTACGTCGTGCAAGTTACCAGAGCACGTGTCGCTATCAGATGGCGTGTACGGAGACAGCACGCTTCTGAGAACGCCGCCTCGGATCCGCCTAGTGGCCACACAGCGAACAACGCAACACGTTTTGCCAGTGGCAGTGACTGTCTTAGGAAACCAGAGCGCTGCATGGAAAATTTTGTAATCGCTTCTAGTCGTTGTGCTGACTTCTGTGGCATTTGTGACGCCAATAACTACGTGTCCTCCTCATTCCTCTAGATGGGGCTCTTAGTGCTAGCTAGGAGAGTCCGTAGTATTCGTTATTCAGCGTACATCATGGAATGAAGACTTCTACGGAATTCACTGCTCTGGTCTTGATCCGAATGTTCAGTGGACTAGTGTCAGAGGTCCGGGGTTCGGTAAATATTTGGCCTTTTCTGTCAGTTATTGCTTTATTCATCTCTGGAAATGATTCGTGCACGTGAGTAATGGTATATGTGAATAACCTGAGATGTGCGGTGGAGGATGTTTTGTGTCACCCCCCCCTTTTTTTCCTGTTCCAGTGGTGACGAATGAATGACTGTTGGCAAGTATCCATAAGAGTTCAGTTGTCTTTCATTTTACCTTCGAGGCCCTTCCGTTGGATATGCGTAGAAGGAATATACTGGGTGACCCTTCTATGAATGTACGCTCTCAGAGTTTTAACAGTACCAGCCTTGATGCATACAGCCTCTCCTCTGGGGCCGCGCGGGATTAGCCGAGAGGTCTTGAGCGCTGCAGTCATGGACTGTGCGGCTGGTCCCGGCGGAGGTTCGAGTCCTCCCTCGGGCATGGGTGTGTGTGTTTGTCCTTAGGATAATTTAGGTTAAGTAGTGTGTAAGCTTAGGGACTGACGACCTTAGCAGTTAAGTCCCATAAGATTTCACACACATTTGAACTCTTTTTTTCTCTCTTTTATGGCGTCTGCCACTGGAGATGAATGAGCGTGTCCGTGACGCTTTAGCGCTAATAAAGCTGACCTGAGTTTAAACGCGTTGCTCTTCTTAAGGTCTTCCCCACTTCCTTCAGTAATCCTACGTGGTGGCGATGCATAATAAGGGCTGAGAGTACGCCGACGAAAGACTAATTTGCAGTAATAGGAAGGAAACTAACGATAAACCTGTCTTTAAATGGTGACCACGAAGTATACAAAGTTAAAAAAAAATGGCTCTGAGCACTTTGCGACTTAACATCTGAGGTCATCAGTCGCCTAGAACTTAGAACTAATTAAACCTAACTAACTTAAGGACATCACACACATCCATGCCCGAGGCAAGATTCGAACATGAGACCTTAGCGGTCGCTCGGCTCCAGACTGTAGCGCCTAGAACCGCACGACCACTCCGGAAGTGTACAAAGTTAATGAATTCGACTGTCTTGGAAGCAAAATCCATGACGTACGAGGCAAGAAGGGCACATAAGTAAACAAGTACACCCAAAGAGGGCATTCTTTGCCAAAAGAAGTCTACCAGTATTAAAAAATAGGCCGTAATTTGAGGAAAAAACTTATGAGAAAGTGCGTTGAGCACAGCATTGTATGGTAGTGAGTCATAGTGTGTGTATAAATCAGAAAAGAAGAGAATCGAAGGGTTTGAGAGTTGGTGCTTTAGAAGGATGCTGAAAAATCAGTTGGACTGATGAGATATGAAATAAAGAGGTTCTACCCAGAATTGGCGAAGAAACGGGCGTATGGCGAAACATTGACAAGAGCAGGGGGCAGGATGATACGGTATGTGTTAAGCTATCAGGGAAGAACTTACGTGGATCTAAAGGGAGCCACAGAGGATAATAACTGTAGCGGAATACGGAAATTCGTACATTCAACAAATTATTGAGAAAGTAGAAGAGATTGGTACAAGAGAGGTATCAGCGGCCCGCTGCATCAAATCAATCAGAAGACAGATGACACAGAAAAAAAAACTGCCAGCCTGTTGAGAAATTGCATCGGTCTAAGTTACCTCCTTCATGGATTACACTTCGAGGCATCTTCCACTTAATCTGACATGTGCCTTTCTTACAATTTTTTTTTTTTGTTGTTGTTAGGTCTTCCGATTTGCATTGTTCTGTCCACATGCAAATACTTACGGACTTTGGCTGCTTCCACTGATTGTTCTGTAATCGTGTCATCACACAACAGTGGATATTTACGCCTATATATGCGCAATCGTTCGCAGTTGTGTTGTTGATGGTCGACTGAAAATACCATCTGTCTTTTTGCATTTTGATACTATTTCTAGCGCTACAACTCTGTATGCAACAGTATCATCAGCGAACAGCCTCACCCACTTGGTCATATATATAGTAATACTACTATAAGTCTCCCTTGGACTCACACCCAACGTAACTTATATATGCGAAGATTTGTCCGCAGTAAGAATGACATCCTTTTTCCTATGAAGTCTTCACTTCAGTTACAAAGCTGGTCTGGTATTTGGCACACTCTTTATTATGTTGGTCAGTTCAAGAAACGCTAGGGCAAGAGGTGGACACAGCACTTCCACTTGTACCATAACTAATACGACATTGCGGTATTCACACCATGTTTCGGGTTGAAGACCGCTTTGCGTCAATCTATGTAGTGGTCGTTGCCGTTCTTAAGTCCATATGTCGCCAATAACGGCAGCTGTGGAAGATCACACTTAACAAAATACCTGCTCCCGTCTTTAGGCTGGCAGGCGATGTGACGAAATTACGTATTTTACTGTTATCTGTGAAATGAGCTGCTGCAGTGGTAATTAACTTGTTAAATACAAAGGAATTAATCACTTACTCGGCAGGCTCTGGTGTTAGTGGAAAAAAAGACATCAATCTTCGAGGTAATTAAACAAATACATTTCCTTATTTTCTGCTCCTGTTTTTTCCACAGTCAAGTCTTAGTGTCGAAGGTGTATAAAGAGGAATCCTAATCGCAATGCTAGCAAAGTATATGATGCAAATGTGCATTACTTTAGACTGATATACAGTTCCGTGATTCCACAGTGAGAAGATGATAAAGTACGTGAAACACGTCATAAGTTTTATTTCTTAGGAATTACGATAGCCGCTTGTTGACAGAGTACCTTGATATTTATGCTGATAAGCTGCAGAAGAGAATATGTTTCTGAAACACAACGTACGGGCAGAAACTATGTATTATCATTGTTTAGGTACGACAGCAAATATAAGAAATGAAGGAACGTTTTCGTGTTTCTGTGTCTAGTTACCCACTTTCTGCTTCCTTCAATTGTCTTTCGTAAACAAAATTACGGTTCGTGCACGGCGATAACCAATTTTCGTGGAGACTAACGGAACTTTTTTCGTGCTTGTGGTTATATATACAAGTGTGACTATATAAATGAATGAAGCAATACAAGGACGCGACATGGTACAGTGGAGCGTGACTTAAGGTGATAAAGCACACTCAGCTTCATCAACGTTTCGCTCAGTACTGCGCGGATAACTCCAACACAGAACATATTACTCACCAGTCCTTTTCAAAGTCTGTGCGAAAGTAACTACATTGTTTTTATACAAGTCATTGCTCACTCCAGCTGTAGCGCAGGCAACTCTGTATATGGAAATAATGTCATTCGGCTTACATGTATTTCGAGTATCACCGGTTGTCCTCCGCGTTTCTAGATAGGCACAAACTTAATGGGCACACTACAGCATGTATCCAGAGAGTAAACTCGAGACGGTCTCCCGCCGTTTCCCTGTAGGAATATAGAACTAATTACAAGCAGTTAGTGAGGAATGATTTGCAACTCACGAGAAACATGTAATGTAAAGAACTATCACAGAAACAAGCGCAAAACCAACACCTTCAGTATGACACACTTGTCACTACCTTGTAGTCTACTGTGCAAGGATTCTCAGTAGCGGAATAATCTTCCGCACAAACGCAGAATGTTCAACGTTTGAATTACAGATACATAGTCATAGCTCCTTCGTACTGTAAACGTAAAACTCAAAAAATTCATAGAGGGGATGTATGAGTTAAGAGTTGGAAGTTGCATAAAATCAGGAGTCCAATTTTCTTTACACATTGCATAAAATTTAAACTAAATCACCTTCGGCACGGACGTCCACAGCAATTTATCCAAAGGTGGAGCTAGACGGGGAAGGCAAAACCTCTAATATTGCCTTTTTTTATATAAATACGTATTATTTCCAGCTGTCTGAACAAGAGGGTTAGAGCAATCACAGGAAATCACTTGTAGAGGCGTGTGAGAATTCTGTGATGAACAAAATACTCTGTACACCATATTCCAGGTGGGGAAGTGGCATCTGCCCCCCTCCCGGCAAGCCACCCCCCTCCCCCTCTCTTGCAGACGCTTACGTCCTTTGATAGAAAACAGTCAAGAACTATATAAGAGACTAAAACTGAGTGCTGTGAATATTTCTGCGTCTAGGTTTGAACCAAATGCACGGAGGAGACTTCCAGATATCTGCATCCCTCCAGTCTAATGCATGATACGTAAAAGTGGATAAACAATGTATCCTGTAGCAGCTACAAGTGGCAACGGTTTTCACTTAGAATTATTTATTTGGTTTTATAATAAGCTTGACGTAGCTGGAGCAATATAATTGTGTTCTGTTGCGGAAGTTTGCTATCGTGGATGAAGTTACGCAAAAACTTCGGATATGAAAAGTTACACAACTTCGCTGAGAACGATGTAGGCCTTTTGATACACGGATGGGAATAAGACAGTTGTTGATTGGACACGAATTTGCAGCCTTGCAGTGGGAAGACAGCTTCGTTAATCACGTTGTTAGCAGCTTTTTCAAGCACTTGTAATGTAATTACTAATAATGATAATCCTAATGAAAGATAATTAACACAAGCAGGTGGTCTGGGATAACTATGAATACAGATTAATTTTGAAAAAGGAGACTGAGTGCTTGTGCGCCAATATGTTTTCTTTTAAGTCACTTGAAAAGCACGTTACAGGGTAACACATGAGGTAGCTTAGTGTCTAGCAGTGGTTGTGGTATGCGCAGTACAATAAATCTGTTTGTTAGAAATGCAACGACGCATTGAAGTGACTTAAAAGAAAACGTATTGGCGTGAATAAGTGTTGGAGATGATGAAGAAAGAATACAGAACGGTTTAATAACCTCAGCACATGATCCAAATTTTGGACATGTTCCGAAAATCTAACTGTGAATGAAAACATAGTTTTATATTACGCTAAAACTGCTGCATGTAGGTTTTATAATTTTTTCCCCTTCACGCGTTTTGAACACTGTATTTTTAATCTTCCGGCAGAGTTTCTGTAATTCACTATTCGTATGTACTACCGAGAAATGTTGGTGATTTTTTGTTTCCTGGATTGCTGTTCGGTATGAAACATACGTTGTACAATATCAGACGTAAATTATCTTGAAACTCGGCACCAATAACAACAATTTATCAACGTCTTGGTGGCGGAAGTGCATCCAACTGACTGATAGCGTTGATACAAAATCTTGAAAACATCATAATATTGTTACACGCGAATAACTTTATACTGGTCTCACAAAATTTTTCACTACTGTTGTTTAATTTTAAAAAAAAGAGGATTTACGCAGGCTGACAGGGCGTTTTGATCCACAGCGTGTGATTTTTATCATCCCACTGTGCAAGTAAAGCTGTGTGTTGTTAATAAAATGAAATGTGTTCATCTGCTGTTAGTAAAAAGGTATGAAATTGTGTGTTTTGCTACGGTCCCAAAAGCTCTCACAATGCTTATCGTCGTTTCCTGCGCCAAGTATTCCATCGTCAATTTTTTTCGAAATCCTTCGGGAGCAAAACTTACTCGTAAACCTTTTCTGGGGAGACAGTTTGACTGAACTTTCTCTGTTATGAAAAATCTATAAACTTTATTCCAACTGAAGCAAAATTGGTATCTAACTTGGCTAAAAGGAAAGTGTGTAATTGGGAGTTTTCTCGTGTATTCCAAGTCTATGTAAGAAATTCGTGGCGAGAGTGAGCCACCTAGATTTCACTCATGGGACAAGACATAAAATTGAGTAGTGAAGGTAGCTTATCGTTTACTCTGGTTACGTAATCAACGCAACTGACAAAAAAATACACTTCTTTATAGGGCGTTATTTATCGGGGTCAATGTGCCTTTGCCTTCGAAATAAGTATTTATTTAGTTGGACAGTTCAAAAGAAAATGTCTGTACTCTCACACTGAAGTAACAATTTTTACTACTGGGCTCCTGTAGGGACTTATAATACTGTCAGCTGCCATCTTAGACTAGCAGAGCGCCTGTGAACAGTTCGGATTACAGCAAATTGTATACTCCTAGCTTCACCGAAGCAGTTCACGTGAAATGTCATTGTGAAACATTTTGAGAGAACGAGAGCAAAAACGAATAAGCGTATACGTATAAACCTAAGCAAAGAGCATATCTTCACACGCTGCCTGAACTTAATATTTGCCACTCTGCGCATGCTATTAACGGGGCGGACCTGTAGAAATGATTTTCTTACCTCCAAGAAGTAATGTCGCTTGCGTGATCAAAATCTTAAATCGCGTTTGTCAGACGCTCTTACTAGGGCACCGGTTTATTTTGTGAGTGTTTACTAGAACGCTGGCATATTTTCCTGGACAAAAAGGGCAGAGCTACTGCAGTTTATTTTTCTTCTTATAAGATCGCGTTAATAACATTATTATCCGCTTCAGTCTCTCACAAAGAAGTTAACACCGAGTAATAAGCCAATTTTGCTCAATACTCATTACAAACACACTTTGAAAACATTCTACCTCGCAAACAGACGTTTACAGTGTCCCAGAAATGTTTATGAGTAAAGCAAAAATATTGTGTACTGCAGAAAGATTCCCGCGAAACATGAAGAAAGCAAATTTCCCCCGAGCTAGCGCAGCCACTCCTCACTCGCTGGCGGCTCGCCCCGTACTGCAGTTCTTCTCTTTCACGCTCATAGCCTCTAGTGGAACTTCAAACGCTTGTATGGTGCTGCCACCTAGCTAGAGAGCAGCTGTGACTCGGCGCCGCTACGGGTATCGCCGCCGTGTGGAATAAAGCCGCAGTTCGGCTGTGGCCGTCGCCGAGTGAGGATCTCTCCGCAGCGCGCTGAACTTGTACTGATGTGACTAACGCCATCTTAGAGTGGATTTTTTTTATCGCGCAAGATTATTTTAAGATATTAGTCGCCTTTATAAAGCGAAGTACTGCATTTTTCGTCGGAATTGCAAGTTTAGAAATTCTTTTGATTCATATAAAAGACAATTACGGAGTGTCAGGCTACACTAAATCCAAAAGAGTTACAAATTATTAAATTCAGTGTTAATTGGATGCATATATCTTGCTCCTATTAATGGTTAAACTTGGAGAATCCACAAGCGAAGCGAATTGTGGAGCTTTATTCTTACTGCCTCGCGTCGTCGCGGCGCCAGATAGACTCCACCTCCCGCGCTCCCATTGGTGGGCGCTCGCTGCCTACGTCACAGGCTGCTTCGAAGCTACAAGCCAGATATCAACAATTGCACGCGGCGGGAGCGCCAGTCACAGTGCATACTGACTACGGAGAGGTTGGAAGGTGGTATAGATGAGTGCGTGTGGCCAGGAGTTTGACGGGCGAACCCCGCTAGCGTGATTGCTCCATAGTCCAAGTGTCGCGTGAAGTCGAGAGCTCCGGAGTTGTTGTTGTTGGTTTTTTTTTTTTAATAATTTGAGTTTGAATACTGCCAGCACGTAGGTAACCCATCATCGGGGAAATTATTCAGACTCCTCGGAACTGGCGAGGAGCAGGCCTCATTTTCTGGCCTCTAGTGTTTTGTGTTGAGAGGCGCCCACTTCGGCTGCCTGTTGCGAGCACCATGGTGCCCCAGCAGCAGAGCGATACCAGTCGCTCCAACAGTCCCACGTCGAGTGGATTACCTATGTTCGGGTCCCAGCTTGTCAACAAGGACTCTTCCACACCGTACACAGATGCCACCCAGGTGAGTTAAGTCAATGGCACCAAAAGTTTAACATTTTATGTACCGCAGGGTCCACCATCATTTTAATTGCTAAGGCAGATTTTCGATTGTTGCGGGTGCGTATTGTTGGGACAGAGGTGATTCCTTCTCGAAACGGCAGTGATCGTAGTGGTGTGTTTACAACAGTAACGAGCCAACGGAATACAACGCGTTTTCTGGGTTTGGATTTACATTTCCAAAGACGATTACAGTAGTGGTCAACAATGAAGGTTCGCTAATCGTAGGCGATTTTTGTCTTGGCGGTTTAGTGCTTGCAGTAACCTCCCTGTGTTGGTCTTCTGAAAGATTATCGATCATTGTTGAGTTGAAGCATTTAATTTTCGCGGTGTTCGACACCATTTTCGTCACTTATTAAGTTCTTGCTTTCTCTCTTGGGAGAGATCTGCGTATAGTAGACTTGATTGGAAACTAAAAAGCTACGTCGCGAAGGAGAAAAGTGATTGGATTAATTTTTGAAAATGTGTATACGTTCTGAGAAAATCCCTGTATAGCCTGTTGTTCGTCACGCAAACTATCTTTACGATTCGACAGTACTTCGACGTCGAATGTGGTTTAAATTGTCAAAGTCGAGAGGTGAGACGGTAGGTTACATGTCTGATGGATCCAGGTTGCGTCGACAACAAGGAACATAATTTCTGTAAGGTAGGATTTAGTTACGAATACAGTAAAAGCATTTGCTCTTCGCGAAAGTTCTCTGTTATGGCGTAAAATTCGTTGTTCCCACCCGAAGAAAATAGGAACGCTGAATAACGCGTCGACTAGCAGTCCCACTGAAGGTAATGTGGTAATTCGTTAACTGTGTGGAACGTTATTTACAATCTGAAGAAGTTCACCGGTGCTTTGTTGGGAAGTGAGGAACTGTCTGTCACTGGCGTGTCCTAGAGCTGTCAGGAAGTTCGGAAAGCTGCTGTAGTCCCTGATGTAGCCAGTTTCTCCCCGCCTTCGTACTTTTTTGCCGTGGACGTTGCAGACTCATTGAATCATCGCCGAACCGCGAAGACAGCGCGCGAAAAACTGACGCAGCGCTGACGCGACGTAACGTTCAAATGTGAGTCGTCTGACAGCTCCGACGTCGTAGATTTCAAGAAGTAACGAGAGAAATGTTTTGTTCATTTAAGCTTGGTATCTTGTCAGTCTCATGAACTGAGTGAAATAGGATTCTGTAAACACTTCTGTCACCCAAAACATCTGTAGTTCGACAATCATAGTTGGTTTGGACATTTCAACGGAGGGCATCCGACCTCACCTTTCTAAATTGGTCTAGGTAGATCAGTGATTGAATACCTCTTTCAGCCCGTGTTCAAAAGTTACGTTGTGTGCACTGTACATTTCCATCATGCTGACAAGTTTTGCTTAACAGTGCAAAATCCCATAGATTATTAAATCTCTTGTGCATCTGACTATAATTTTTTCATGTTTAGCGTCATTTCGTACAAGTGATACACCGCGAACTTTGTCTTCGTTTCAAAGTGCGGACTTCAGATTTGTTTAGCACATGTTCCGAATCTTATTTGATTGATCTATAATACTTTCGTGAACTGTTTTCACTGATGTTGTCAAAGGCGGGTGGGTGTATCACTCCTCTGCTGACGAATTTTCATCGTTTTCCCGTTTGATATTATGAGTGGTTCGTGAGTATACAACAAGAAATGCTTGCAAAATGGCTTAGGACTGCGAAAACGTCTATCATCTCTTGTGACATTTTATCATCCAAACTCCAGGTTTAGCGTAGTGCAGATTTTTCGTCGTTAGTTCGTACGAAGACGTTATACGTCCGTCGTCTGTGTTAGGTTTATTTGATAACTCACCAGTTAATTAGGCGAGCAATTTTTCTCAGATGCCGCGGACCAATTTGCATGTCGTTCACCTGGTGAGGAGGAAATTTTTCTTACGTTTAGCGTTCGAACTTTGTTCGCGAGAGACGTGGCGACGGAAGAAGTTACGTAGTGTCGCTCCTACGCGTTTTTCGGGTACGTGTTTACATGTACAGGTACAACACTCATTTGGGACTTGTTACCAACATTGATTATCCGAATTTATTTTGCAGTTCTGGTTCGTATAACCAAAGCGAACATGACGCTACTTTCGCGTTTACCCGTTGTATACTGTATAAAATCGTAAGTCAGTTTTTCTTATGGTTTCATAAAATAAAGACGATGTACTGGGGACACTTTTCCCCAAAACTTTTATAAAAGACCGTTATGGAAGGTGAGGGAGGCACACTCTGGCACTTAAGCCTGTGGCGACCGTGCCACAAGAATCGTATGTGTTCTATATTATTTTGATCCACTCCGTTTGCTTCAATGTCGGTTCGCGCGCTGTAGTGAAAGTGCACGCCAAAGTCCCGCGCTTGTGTGGCTGTGCGCGCGTTCGCTCGGGCCTTGGCGGACGTCGGCCAAGGACTTTAGGGTCTTAAGACTTCCGCGTCCCAGTGCGCGCACACATCCGCCAGGCGTGGACAGAGTTAAGATTACAGAAGTGTGTGTGTGTGTGTGTGTGTGTGTGTGTGAGGTTTTTCGCGGGCGCCGAATTTAGAGAGCGCTGATGAGGAAGGGCCGCGCTGAAGGCCGAAAGACTCGGCGCCAAGTCGCGCCGGACCTCACCTTGCACGTCTCGTATATAATCCGACGAGGGCGCCTAAAGAGGCAGAGGACGCGGCAAACTACTGGCGAACGGCCGCGTATAGTTCGTCCAGCGGCTTTGCGCAGCTCTGGCGGTCAAACTTAGCGACGAATTCGCGCTAGGTTGAAACCTCATGAGAGCATTTCTCCATTTACGGGCTCGTTATTGCGTGAGTCCTCTTCGCTGTCCATCCTCAGGATCGTTAGGCTCGTGAGAAACTAAGTGTGGTCATGTCGAGAGTCGTAAGAGGCGCAGAATCGCTCTCTTGAACCACACCGAAAAGTATCGATGGTAAACGTAACGCTGCCGCTCGCTAAACTTCTTCCGACACGTTTCCGTCGTGAATCAAGAAAGCTACAAAAAGCGGTACACGAGATTACGATGCAAGTCACATCGTTGCCGACTACGTTCTAAATGTCGCCGTTACCATTCGCCCATCTCGCGTTCTTGATCATTTTCACGCTACAATCCGCGCCAATAACGTTGTTGCATTGTTGTGATATCTTGATTAAATATGAATGCAACGAAAATACGGTTTCGATGCGTCGGTGTGTTACAGACAACTCTGAAATTCGACGCGTTAGGTATAGTGCTCGTTACTGTTCAAAAATTTCCAAATTTGTGTGAAATCTTATGGGACTGAACTGCTAAGGTCATCAGTGCCTAACCTTACACACTACTTAACCTAAATTATCCTAAGGACAAACACACACGCACCCATGCCCGAGGGAGGACTCGAACCTCCCCCGGAACCAGCCGCACAGTGCATGACTGCAGCGCCTTAACACCTCTCGGCCAATTCTGCGCGGCTGCACGTTACTAAAATGTTTAGTGCACAGTCGGTGTATCGTAACGTTTTCAGTTACGTGAGTAAAAGAAATTTTATAAACGCTCGTTTGTGATGTAGGAATAGATTGTTCGTAGCCACATCCTTGTAGCACACTTCGTACTTCACTGGTAAATGACCTAAACTTCAAGCCGCAGAAAAAATTGTTCAAGTGGCTTTTAGCACTATGAGAGTTTACTTCTGAGGTCATCAGCCCCCTAGAACTTAGAACTACTTAAACCTATCTAACTTAAGGACCTCACCCACATCCATGCCCGAGGCAGGATTCGAAACTGCGACCGTTGCGGTCGCGCGGTTCCAGACTGAACCGCCTAGAACCGCTCGGCCACACCGGGCGTCTATGGCGCAGAAATCAGCCGTTTTAGCGTATTGGCCTGCCATTTAAATGTCGTGTTCTCCGTAGGAGTTTAGGTTCTCAGATTCTAGAGTGAAGTTGTAGTATCGTTTCCGCTTATTGTGAAATCAGATCATTTTCGTTACGTTTTCGGGACCATTAGGGGTGTTAACTATAAATTGTTCGTAGATGACATTGCGTGTCATTCTTCAATTACAAGTAGATAAGGAATTCATATAAAATAGTGACACTGCACATGTGCGGAATTGTTTTATAAAGCGCTTCCCAAGCACTGTTACGTTTTTCTGGTTGTTCACTCGCAACGAACGACTGTGATTAAGAAGCGTTTATAGAAGACTGCAAAAGCGTTAACCTCTCACAGCGAAAGCACAGATCAAAGGCAAACAATTTCAAAGTTAATTGTAAGTCTGATATATTCGTCTTCCATGCAGGTTTGACTAGCTATCATAGTCGTTATTATTCTGCCGAAGAACGACATATACAGTAACCTAGGCGTTTATCTTATATTTTGATAGTTCATTTACTATTTTAGATGGTTAGTGAAAAACTACATCCTTTTGTCACATTTCCGCTGTCTAGTACAGACTGCCATAAAAACAGCTATGAATTTAAAGTAAAGTTGAACAGATTGCATTCCTCGTACGTGAATATATAATCTCTCTCTGAAGCGATAATAGCGAATCTTAGGTGTTTCAGACATTTTACTTGTTAGCTTTGTGTGATCGATTTATATATAATTGTAATGATACGCTTACGGAACAATCACGAGAGCAGGTCTACAGTTCCAGTCATGGTCAGGTCTGTCCTTTGTACGTATCATGTCTTACGTCCAGCGAGGTCTGCAGTTTTATCTCTTTTCTTCACGTTGTGCTGTATGCTGTCGCTAGAACTCTCACGTTCCTACGAAGAACGAATCGCAACCGTTTGTAGTAGCTACAGGTGATATCAAAGCCATAAGTTGCTAAAACACACTGTTAAAACTATCAAAATGCACCGTGTAAAAAGTTCCCGAAATTTAAGTCACGACGCGGTTGGAAGATTTGAGTTCATACCTTAGGTACTGATGTACTTTCCTTTCTCATTTATACCAACGTTAGGTGATCTAAAGTGGTAGAGTATGGAGTAACATTATTACATACAAATAGGGTCCTCCGTAAGTACCTCGTACAATATAAACTCTAAAAATTTCTTGCATGGCGAGTATCTCTCGAGTATGTTACTGCATCGTCTCTTACATTAGTTTATGTGTGCGCTAATAACGTTTTGACGTTATGTCAGGAGCTACCGCGCGTGCTGCCAAATAAGTTTTCGCCCGTGCAGAATTTATCCGCCCGCTGCTGCAGTTATAACGTTGAAGTGCAGCAGTGAAAAGCCCGCACACCCTGAACTTGACAGTGTCATTTACGTAACGAACGTTATCTGCTTCTACAGCCTTCCCAACGATTGGACCTGTGAGCTGCTTAGTGCTCCCCGCAGCAGCCTGCGTTAACGACTTTTTTCCCGTTTTGCGCGACCGTTGGCAACCGAAAATGACTCATTTGCTGTCCGTACCTGTGCCGCGCTCTGATTGTCCGGACAGTCTTGTCCAAGCGAGTCTTGGTATGAAATGCACAAGGCAAAAATTGAAAAATTCCTGACGTATCTCACTATGGAGCGTTTCTGCTGATCGGCTCCTTAAAAGGAACTTGGGTGAAGCACATTACGGTTCAAAGAAGACAGGTCCAACAGGTTTTCAGGCTACACACACTCGGTGTCAGCTATCGAGGTAGCTGACAGGTAAAGACACTGGACTGTTGTTATTCAGAAGGGATTTGGTTCATATCCGCGTCCGACAATCAGGACTTGTCAATTACGTACTTTGATTACTTCAGACAAATGGTGCTCAACGAATCTTAATTCCAACCTTCGCGAAGTGCTTAGTATCTGGTGAGCAAGCTTCAGCAAAACTCTTGCTATTAATTTGGTATTATCTGTTGTGCCCAATTATTATTGCGAGGTTCTGTGGTGTATGTAGTCTCTCTTGACCATCTTCATCGCTTTCCGCAGACCAGGATGCACAGTGTAGCTGTATGCGAAAAACTACCTTTCACTAGTTGTTTGTAAGTATGTTACTGGAACAAACAATTATATAACCGCTCGTGCTAACAGTAAACTACAGTATATCCAGTGGGAAGCGTTTTGTCAGTGACGTCGTGAAGCTAGGACTGGAGCTTTAGGGCAGCAACTGCGCCGTCGACGGGACGAGAAACAACCATGTGAACATTTGTCGAAGATATTTCTTAGACAGATCTCTTACAAAAGCTAGGACATCGCAACTACATTTTATTAAGGTGTGACGCCCTGTCAAAGATTACAAAAAAAATATATATGAAAGACTTTGGAGAAAGTTAACATTGGATACAGGCTTCCCTAAAAGATCAACGAAGTTTTTTTAACAGTTTAATAACATACGTAATGTCGTTCGTCATTTCATTACCCGTGAGCTATTGTAATTAGGACTCATTTTATTCGTAAGGATCGTTGTAATCAGAAATGTGGAAGTATATCTGCAACAAATAGTATATCTGGTGCCTGAAACGACGTGGACGTTAACCACTGAACGCGACGCACTGGCCATATATCACGATCTAAGCGAAATGAATATCATGCCGTATGTCCGCAGCTCTTGGTCTAGTGCTGCCTGTGGTTCATGGGATCCCGGGTTTGAACTAACCACGCCAATTTCTCTTTTAAGCGTGTCGACCCTGTGGCCATGCGGGACAAAGGCACAAGCAAAAGAAGAAAATAAGATCACGGTGTGTGCTATCACTATCGAAGACGACGTCTAGAGAGACTTATAATTAGATAAGTGTGCGTCCCGATCAGGAAGACCTGCACATCAGGACGACTTGCAACGCATCGTTCATAGTTAATACCCCGTCGAAAATGAAACAGCGAGAGAAGAATGTATTTACCTCACACGTACATTGTCACAACTCACTTTGACGAAGAGGAACTTCGTAGATGTAACCGGGATACGAACTCGCGTCAGTGGTG
Organism: Schistocerca gregaria; assembly: GCF_023897955.1. Taxonomy (NCBI): domain Eukaryota; kingdom Metazoa; phylum Arthropoda; class Insecta; order Orthoptera; family Acrididae; genus Schistocerca; species Schistocerca gregaria. The sequence goes on from NC_064924.1 coordinate 432,767,749, forward strand.
GTCTTGCGCTTGACAGTCCTCGCTCGGTGGATGTACTCACCTAAAACCTGGTCAGTAAAAAGAGGTCCATAAAAAGAGTCGCATTCGTAATTGAAAGTATGTACCACATTATATACGTTAAATTTAGAGCTCAGTGATCTTTGCAGTGCAGTCGACAACATCACACCTCTGGAGCCTTATACCTTTGCTCATTGCTGCCGAGATTGGCCTCAGCCTAGTACCGTATTTCCAACTCCACTGCCAGTACTTCGGGATATATTCTGTTCGATACACGCATTGTTCAGCACAATTTCACGCACATCATCGTCGAAAATTGGCTTCCTCTGTAGATGTAACCAGGAATTGATATTAGCACAGAAATGCACTTTCGCCCGTGATAAAAAGGAAATCGAGTAGATGTAAATAATAAACATGAAACTACAGATGATCACCAGCGTTAATCGAAATAGTCTCCATTGTCGGGCGTGAGGGTTGATAGCCACAAACTTAAAACCGAGTGATTATTCATAGAACGTATCAGTGGTAATAGATATTGGCGTGTATTGAGTAAAATTGTGTTAAAGTGGCATAGTCCACTGTTACGGGAGAGGAGAGTCGCCTGGAAGGTGTTAAGGTGTCCTTGCGGTTGGGTTGCATAAGTAGCAGGGGCACGCTGTAGGCAGCGATGATTGTGGCCTGCCGTACCAAGGACTAGCATTAGAAATTCGATACCCGCTTAGGGGGCACTGAAATGCGAAAACCATCGGACGCTTAGACCATTCTTTGCAAGTAATTCTCCGAATTTCCCCGTAGCGACAGGTCATTTTAATCTATGAACTTGATGTGAACGCCAGTTTGATGGCATACTACCATGTAGACGCTCTTTGGTCTTCATCCATTTAGACAATCATGAATTTTCTTCAAATAATACAAATTGCATCCTCATCTCATTATGTCTTCTGTACTTTATAAAATTTTCGTCCGTATACCAACTTGCAGTGAACTGGTTCGCCTTTACGGTTATGTGTTGTCGTGTTCAAAATTTCTTTTCTATCGCATTCCAGAATTAACTGCAACCACCCACCTTCAGTGAAGCTTCAATTTTTGTTTACCATGACTCGTTTCGAATCACCAAGGGACACGTCAGATGTTGAGTCATTAGGCGATTTGCAACAACTACCGCAAATTAAAAGTGAAGCATCATTGTGACTGTTATTTGTGGAAACCTTTATTCATGTCAGTCGCAGTGTGCAACTAACATAACAGCTGCGTGTGTAAAAAATTTCCGTAAAGTGCTTATGCAATATCTTTGTTGTTACGTTCTCTGTCTCATCTGCCACGTGTGCTATATGGTCGTAGGCCAGATCGCCGCCACGTTGTGTGACCTCCTACTTTCGAATCTTTTCCTAATTGTAATAGACCGGATTACGTTAAATATCGTTTTCAATATTGTTAGTTTCTCACTGACCTTCCGCCGTTCTGGAGTTTAGTGTCGGAGATTGTGCCATGTTCCATCATATTCTACCTCACTTTGTTACTGTAATTGCCTGGATTGAAATGATCTGATTAGCTATATTTGGGGTTTAATTAGGAATAATTGGTATTTGATACAATTACAATTTCTTTTTCGTAAAAAAGTTAAGTAGGAAATTATAACCTCCAGAACTGTTGTCGCTAATAGGTCGTTTCTAAACGCAGTCATGTTCCCACCATACGTAATTCGCTTATTCTGAACGTAATTTCACTTCTGTACTTATGATGAGCTGCCCATACCAAGTAGATTCTGCTGGAATACAGACTGTATTTTGCGCATTCTATATCGGATGTCTAACACAAATGTGCGTCTCGGGGTATCAGAACTATGACTATGTTGAAGTTCTTCAAATTTGGCTTTCGACCATTTTCCACCCCACTTTGTGCAATGTCAACTGTAAATACTAATGCAGGTGAAGGACAAGCTTCGTCGTACCTTTATGTTAACGACGCTGCTGTGAAAGAGTCATGAACAGTTTTGCAATAGAACATAAGCACCTCAGTGAAACAAAAAATTTGCCCACATTGCACCAGATGGTTGAGGTGTCTGCGGGTGTTCTACGATACTCAGAAAACTGCTTGTGTTGTCACTGAGCTGGGTAGCTTATTGGGGAAACATTGGAGTCGAATTCTGGAGGACAACGGTGGAGATCTCCATCTGGCGAATCAAATTTATATACCATATTGCAGTGGGTGTGTTGTGCAAAAAATGATGCTTGCATCTCCGAAGGAATGCATCGTAATTCTTAAACAAGACAGTTACTGCAATATCGTACTTAAGCGCTGACACCAGGCAGTGTCTCGCTATTGTAATGTCGCCCACTGTGCGGGAATTACAGTAAGTGTACAGGTGCTGCTTGTGACGCATAAATGACGACAAATTGAATTTTGGGTCTAGCTGTGGGTCGTGCACAGATAGCCAAAGTGGTTATGGCGAGCGCTCGCGTAACGCGAGACATCCGCTTTAGAGTCCGTGTTGGGCAAGAATTTTCACTGTAGTTACTTGATTATACAGTTGATGATTCGCCATATTCGCAGCCTGCATCTACATGGCTATTTCGCTAATCAGCGCGGAGAAAAACGGAAGTAAGTATATTTCCGTGCAAGCTCTGATTTCCCTTATGTTATTGGCTTGGTTCAAATGGCTCTGAGCACTACGGGGCTCAAAATCTGAGGTCATCAGTCTCCTGGAACTTAGAACTACTTAAACCTAACTAACATAAGGGCATCACACACGTCCATGCCCGAGGCAGGATTCGAATCTGCGCCGTAGCGGTCGCGCGTTTCCAGACTGAGGCGCCTAGAACCACTCGGCCACACCGGCCGGCCCTTACGTTATTATGATGATAGGTTTTTCCTCTGCAGGTCGGCGTAAACTGCAATTACATGACATCCAATAGGATTTAGGTTTTCTATGGCTCATGTAAATTGCTTAACACAATGCCAAGATCGTTCTTCCCCCAGTCCCATCTTATGGTTCATCTCAAATGATGTCGTCGTTGACAAGGCGTTAAACTTAAAACTTCCTTACTTTTTTGTCCGGTTACGTCCATTAACCAACATGAAAAAAGTAGATATAACTAGTGTGGGCAGCGTACTCTGTTTTCAGGCACTCCCAACTGAACACTCTCGCACTGTTTTTGCTCGTGATTAAGAGTCGCTTCTCTGCGAGTGCTTGTATTGGCATAATCTTTCGAACCGAGTTGGCAGTTGTCTCGCTTCGGCGCCTGTTTCAGTTGTCACAGAACTTGGCTGCACAGGTTCTATGTTTGGTGGGTGAGTTTTTGCAACTGCTAATTGTCGGTGCAACACTTTTTATCTTTTGATTAAAACACAGTGATAATGTCTAGGTGAAACATGTTATGAAATAATGTGAATAAATAAAGTAAGTGATCTAGTCAGAAGTCTAGCAGGAACCTTGGGTGGTTCTGAAGATTACGTAAGTTAGCGGTGCACGAGTTCACACACACGTACCGGAGCGCCGAGTTCGGCCTTGGGAGAAGCGTGCAGTACCCCCTGTGGGCCCCGTCGGTTTTCCCCGCTAGCTCATTCACCCGCCACTTCTCGGCATCGGTGCGCTCGTCATCGCGTCGCATCTGCGGCTTCACCGTTACCGTAGCAGCGTGACTGGCACCGCCGCCGCCGCTGCCTCTGTTGCGAAAACCCTTGGCGAATCGACTGCGGCGCCCGGCTGTCTGCGCGGCCGGCATAAAAAAGAAAGTGCAGCTCAGCTGGCACACACACACACACACATACACACTCACACACAGCCACGGCCAGCTGAGCCGCTCGCCGCTCGCATTGTCGCGCCTGTTCGTTTGTTCGCCCATCTGTCACCACACAGCGCAGCTGTACCGTGCAACGCTTCTCACTTCCCGCATACCGTTTGGTGTCGAGCCACGTGCAACACTGATATACGAAACTTCAGGACTTACTTTATAAATGGGTCAGGTAATTTACCGCCTTCTCAGCTGGAGTCACGTCCAATCTCCTGTATTTACCGGGGCCGCGCGTTGCAGCATCGTGCTCCCATCGTCAGGTCCATGAAATATTCACACTTCACGGGAATCTGCGCTATACGCTCACTATGACTTGACAGACTGTACAGGAAATGCTGATGGCCGACTGCAAATGATTCTGCTTACTCCTCCACTTCCAGGATCTCCCGCGCAGTATGTCAAGTTAGTCATCGCGAATCATTCTATACACCTGATGATGACAGCATGCCGCCGAAACGTTTGGTGCCAATTAATAGCCGAAAAAAAAGGAAGTTGCAGCTGAGAAGTATTACTTTATAAACTTCGCAATACCAAAGAAAACATCAACAAATTGCATCCACGGGCAAATTTAAGTTTAAAAAGTGGCACAATTTATTCCCCTTCGATGTGGTTGATTTCTGTTGTTGCGTTTTCTTCAGTATTGCATGTGACGAAATGATTTCTGACAGTCTGGATCCCAAATAGGAGTGTTCGCACCACACTTAGTTTCTGACATATTCTTTTCCAGGTATGTGCTGTAGTCGCATTTATTACACGAAATTGTGGAAGGCTGCGTTTCAGCTGCAGCATACGAATTATTTAAGGAAAATAAACACCATCACCACGTTTCTGTGTGTATATGTAGCTTCGTGTTACTACTAGGCTGACACGTCGCACAGGACCTGCTCGAAGCGAATGTGAGGGAACTACATACTGTCCAACTTACCTCACACAGTGTGTAAAGTTACATTGCGCGTATAATGGAAACACAATGCCGAGAGATACATACTTCTCGAAAAGCAGGCAGCTTTTTGTTTTGCTCGGCGCGCCTGAAGATCAGAGCATGGTGCCAAAACACACCTTATCAGGTGTTTCTGAGACCTCTTATCCAGTTCTATTGTGATATGGGTACATTTAGTTTCAATACGTTCCAGTGCGCAAGTGGGTAAGTCATACACGTGTAATTGCTATCATTTTCTACGGACCATTACTCGCTATCTCTGACGGTGCGCTGTGGAAAAACCAAGTTATTGTTCAGTTTCAACATTGAACTGTAAGTCCCTCAGTAAGTGATCGGGTGATTCAATGGAAGGCAAGGATGCAGAAGGTGTTGTCTGAAGCCGACCTTCAAACTGCGGACAACTTTTTGTGCACAAGTTCCGGGGAATTACATTGAAACTATTTTTGTTCATTTTCATTTTGCAACATTGCGAAGAAGGTATGCTGGCATGAATAAAATTGTGGTTGTTTAGAATAATCGTGAGAAACATTAACGTATATTGAAATTTGACGATGCCATAGTAAAAGTCCGCCGCTTAGGTACACTGGTGCAGCTTACGTGGGATATCGGGTTTCTCTCTCGTTCTTTCTCTTTTTTTCTGCCGTATCGCTGGTGAATGGTGAACAGAAATACAATGGTACTGCAAGCAGAGATAGTCATATTATTTACCTATTTAGACAGCGTTTCTGAGGTCTAAGAATTCTACTCATCGTTTCCCACGTTTTAACCTTCCTCTCCCTTTTTTTATTATTTTAACAGCTCACTTAGGTGAATGACATAGTATATGTCCGATATAACTTGTGCATCTCTCCTCGCTTACTCGCAATTAAAGCATGTTTCTCTGCTTAATTTCTCAACGTCTGCAATTGCTTTTCTGCTTCCCGAGAAAACGCGTTCGTTAGCTCAAGAATAGAGAGCAGAAATTGAGCAAGGATAAAAATGACGTAAATTTAAGATAGAAGGAAGAAACATTGTCAGCAAAAATTTCGCAATGTTCTTTGCCTATTGATTCAAATTTCCGCACACACTATACACCAACAAAATTTGGATGGCCATAGACTATATATATGCAAACGTTGATGGCCAAAATCTCGAAAAGGTCTTCATCGATTTAATTCAAATTTTGCACAGTGTTCTAAAAAACACTCAGACATAGGCTATATATATGTTTTTAAACTATGCTCTATACGTTTCTTGTTGAAACACTTCTACAAGCACTCTGTACTCACGTTCGGGAGGACGACGATTTAATCCCGCGTCCGGCCATCCTGATTCAGGTTTTCCGTAATTTCCCTAAATCGCTTCAGGCGAATGCCGGGATGGTTCCTTTGGTAGGGCACGGTCGACGTAGTTCCCTATGCTTCCCTAATCTGATGAAATCGATGACCTCGTTGTTTGGTCTCTTTCACCAAATCAACCCAACCCAATTGCTAGAAAACAAAGAGCTATGCTGTGAACGTGTGTTATTTTTCTTTCTCGAAGTCAGTTTTAACGACGATATCAGGCCATTGAAGCCATTAGACGAATTGAAACTTCCTGGCAGATTAAAACTGTGCGCCGGACCGAGACTCGAACTCGGGACCTTTGCCTTTCGCCGGCAAGTGCTCTACCCGAGATCTCGAGTTAGAGTCTCGGTCCGGCACACAGTTTTACTCTGCCAGGAAGTTTCATATCAGCGTACACTCCGCTGCAGAGTGAAAATCTGATTCTGGCAACATTAGAGAAATTGTTTCTTCCTTGTATATTCTAACTCTGTAAGTATAATTTTAAACAAAATTTGCATACACACCGATTCGCTGTTCATATTTATTACTGGCAGTCGGTTTTAACAGAAAGCAAAAAAAATGTGTTTATGCATTATCGGCTTACGATAACAATACTACTACTACTACTACTACTACTACTACTACTACTACTTCGTCTTCTTCTTCTTCTTCTTCTTCTTCTTCTTCTTCTGAATCGCCCGAAAATTCGTAATCCTACCCGTTCGCAGATTAAATCCATCCAAAATTCTGCCTGAAGCCTACTATCCTCACAGACCCAAGACTTCGCATTCCCGTATACCAACAGATTTGCCCAGGCAGTCTAAATGACTTCAGTTTCCAATCAATATTTCCATTGCAACACCAATAAACTAGGCTCACAGTCAGAGAAAGGGCAGTCTCGTACTCGAATACCATAGATGGCGGCACAGTGAGACGTTGACGTTCAAAAGGAATTCGGGTGAAGTGGTAACAAGCTATTTTTGAAGAAAAGCGATGCCCAGACTGGTGCTATGGAAATCCCCCGACGGCCTCGAGTTGACAACAGCCCTCAGCCGTCCATTGAATAGCCAAAAGGGCCTTAGGGGTTGACAATGCCTGACCCGAAGAAACCTAAGCTCCCTGCCACTCCTTGCTTTACAGGCAGAAGTAAGCGGTACAGTTAGGTGCTGCGCTGGCCAGACAATAGCGGCGAGGGTCTGGTGCGTTTGACGGATGGTGGGCCCACCCCTGTCCTGTTTCCCTCCGAATGGCGGCTTTCTTCAAGGAAGGATGTGAAAGCTCGCGCCTGCCCGCCGTCCCAGATGTTATTTTTCTGTTACTGTATTTGCGGGACTGCACTGTCCATCAAAGAAGCAAAGCAGGCAACACCACCAGAAAACATCTCTCTCTCTCTCTCTCTCTCTCTCTCTCTCTCTCTCTCTACACGAAACGATCCTATTTCCACGCAGGTCACCACGGCGGAGACACCACGTATATAATAAAGTAATAAAGGCAATGACGACCAACGACAAAGCTCGAAATCTTAACGGAAATCGGCAAGATCCCGCGTGTAATGAGGCCAACGAGAAGGGGCGCTACATCAGTAGCGTGTGTAATAAGCTGAGATTTTGGGTACGGCGGGAGGCGTGCTTGGGTAGTCCGTGTGGTTGTGCTGACCACTGTGTCCAGATGGCGTTGTGGTCAGCGCATGTGCCTAGCAAGCAAGAGACTCGAGTTCGAATCCCAGTCCAGCACAAATTTTCAACTTGCCCCACTGATACAAATCAGTGCCTAGTGGCATCTAATATCTATCATTCATTGGTCTTTCCAGTGTATTATGACTGATTCCTACAACTGTAAATTCTTCTTTGCGAATGTGCCTCACGAATATTCTCTAATTCGCAGCAGTATGTCAAGTTATCACGCGTGTTTCGCACTACTAGAGAAAGTTTAGTGTAGCCCCCACGAACTTGGCCAAAGATACTTGCGCGAGTCACAGACCTACGCTGGAGCCTACGTTATATCTTCACCTTGAACTGTATCACTCAGCCGTAGCGGGAACTATAACGTTGAAACATAATATTCCTGTTTCGCGATCAGCATCTTGTACACAGATAATCCAGTAATCTCTTCGTGATTTCGTTTCCTAGTTTCGCTCCGTGTAATGATGTAGCATGTCCCCTAAATATCTTGTGTGTGGTAGTCGTTTAATGACCGCAAGAAACGGCGTGCTGGTTAAAAGCGCTTTAGATTTATTCGGGAGGCACTGGTTTGGATTTCCAGAGCAGTTATTTAAATTAAATTATTCCGTAATTATCGTAAATTCGTTATGATGTGTGCCGCGATGGTTCATCTGGAAATAACGCGACCAATTTTCTTCCACATCTTTCTCTAGTTTCCTTGTAAATGACATTGCTTGCTTACCAGTTGGCAGCCGATATTGCAGTACTGTTTAATTTATGAGACTCAGTCCAAGTAACACATCGTGCGAGAACTTTTGCAGAAAACTTTTCGACAACAGTGTTTCAGCTCAGAAACTACTAATATTTTTCACTTCTCATAGCGGTTTACATACATTTATTCTTCCCACCCTCCATCCTTGAAACGGACTAAAAGAAACTTTTAGTAGTGTTCCCAACTGCCACGCACTTCAGTTATTCACAAAAAACACAAGTAGATTTACTGAACCTTGGACGTACAGCACTGGTCTTCATTATTTCTTCGAATACTGAGGTCGTTATAGGTTGAACGAGACGGTGGAAAGCCTTAACCAGGACATATATTCAGAGCCCATAGGTTCAAAGGCTGATCCCGTTCTACAAACTGTTGCAGTTTGCTGTCGCAAGCCTTAAAAGAAGAAACGGATATCCCAGGAATATCCACGAAAATTTTTGCAAGAGGGATGGTGATATTTTCTGTTTAAATGTTCCGTAGGTAAATTTAGGTACTAATGTTGGAGAAGTAATTGTGAAGTTGCTTCCGCTATGCCGAGCGAATAACTCTGATAATATTCCAGTCCAGCCATAGAGCCCTAGTTTCTTCAGTATTTTTTTTTTTTTTTTTTTTTTTATTGAGATGCAACCTACTTCCTGTAGTAAGCGTTCCCAGTACGGCGTATTAATGTTCTTTACTTGCTATTCTTTATTTTACATTGTTGTACAACAAGCTTTAAAGGAACTTAGTGTTACATATAGAATCTTCGAATAAGTGTCGATCTGGCACCTTACTTTCGTAACCATAACTTACAATACATTCACTCGTTCCAGTTTACTTGCGTATACTGATCTTCCTGTCTTCAGAGAAATTACTCAGCGTATTGAGAATTTGTTTGAATATTGAGATATGGAAGTGAGAAATTTTATTCAGAGATTAAATACAACGGTCATGGGCTGTGCGTCTAAATGTACATACTTAGAAAGCCACCGTATGGTGCATGGCACAGGGTACCTAGCACCTAAACTAGACATTTTCTTTCTGATCTGCTCACAGATAAACGAGAGCAAAACTGTCTATATGCCACTGTACGAGCCTGCATTTTTCATATCTTCGTAATCCACAGGCGAAAAGTACGTTGGTGGTAATAGAATGGTTCTGCAGCTAGCTTTAAATTTTCTCAGAAGTACTACTCGAAAAAGTTGGTCTTCTTCCCTCCAGGGATTCCCACATCTCCGTAATACTTGCAAGCTGATTGAACCTACCGGTCACAAATCTTACAGCCCGCGTCTGAACTGGTGTGATGTGCAGTCCGACATTGCGGGCATCCCTTACACTTGAGCAGTACTCAAGAATGGATCGTACTATACGCGATTTATTTGCTGATGACCCACACTTTCCTAATATTCTCCCAATAAACTGATGTTCACCATTCGTCTGCGCTACTATCGACCGTTCGTGCTCAGCCCATTTCATACTGCTCGTGGTCTCGTAGCGTTCTCGCTTACCGAGCACGGGGTCCCGGGTTCGATTCCCGGCGTGGTCAGGGATTTTTTCTGCATCGAGATGACTGGATGTTGTTGTGTCGTCTTCACCATCATCCATCCCCATTACGGCCGGAGGAAGGCAATGGCAAACCGCCTCCGCTAGGACCTTGCCTAGTACGACGGTGCGGTTCTCCCGCATCGTTGCCCCGCGCTCCGTCCCGGAGTATGGGACTTCATCATCACTGCTTTTCAGCTTTGCACTTGCTATGCTCTTCAAGTTTAGAGGGAATACCACTTCGGCAGACGCGTGAAGGGGAATTTGGACACAGGATGGAGGTGTGGTAGGGAAGTGGTTGCAGTCGTGCAAAGCGACAGCGGAACAGTAGCGTGTGTAGTGGTTAGCACATCTGCTTAATGAGCTTGAGACCCGGGTTCGAATTCCAGTCTTGGTACAAATTTTTATTCGTTGCTTCAGTTTTCATATACTGTATACGTATACCTAGAAGTTAATCGACTTTGCCGGCCGGTGTGACCGATCGGTTCTAGGCGCTTCAGTCTGGAATCGCACGACCGCTACGGTCGCACGTTCGAATCCTACCTCGGTTATGGATGTGTGTGATGTCCTTAGGTTAGCTAGGTTTAAGTAGTTCTAGGGGACTGATGACCTCAGATGGTAAGTCCCATAGTGCTCAGAGCCATTTGAACCATTTTTAATCGACTTGACTGTATGAAACAGTACACGACTGCTATTTTCGAACGTTATGGTCTTGTACATTTTTCTACATTTAGAGCAAGCTGTCATATATAAGACCATCTAGAAGTTTTGTCTAAGTCATCTTGTTCCTTCCTACAGTTTCTCAACGACACCTCCCCTGAAAACACAGCATGGGATTTAGCATGGGATTCGGAGTACGTGTACATTAGGCGCAGAAGAGGCGTGAACACCTCTACCATTTCTTCAGTGCCAGTTGGTCTGTTCTTCGGACGGACACAAGTACAGCCGAGTTGCTGGTGGCGAATGCAGCTACCGTACAAGGTCGCCAGTTCAGCTCAGCGACTCGGCCATCGCGTGGCGCATTCTACCGGCGGCCGGCACACGAGAATACTACACGGCGTATCGCAGGGATCTCCGATGTGCGCCCGCTACCAGGACACGCGTGCGACTGCATATATCGCTGTGCCAGCCAGGCCCCGGTACGCCTCGAGATGCCGCGACACACGAGACCCCTGCCGCGGGCTTGTGTTGCCTTGTTCCGTTCCACGCTGCCTCGTCGTATTGTTCCCCCCTTATCCTGCGGAACGCTCGTGCCACGGTACCGCCACAACTCTGCCGTCTTCCGCCTCCACATTTCACCACCAGCGCCGCCACTACCACCTCGTTCTGCGGCTGGTATTCACGTCACCGAAACTCTGAAGGCACTGCCTACGTTCAACGTGCGTGTGCGCCACAGACCGATAAAAAGTAGTTCGAATCTGTCTTGCAGTCAGCAGCCCCAGTGCACACTTGCGTGTCTGTGGTGACAGAAAATCGCTGTAAAGTGTCTTATTTCTTACAGAAATAACCATTTAGTTGTGAATTCCAAATTTCTTAGTATGCAATGCGTGGGAGAGAGTATTCATCGAACTACAAGCAGACTATTTTTCTACCGTTCCACTCTCGACCAACACTTCGGAAATACGAACACCTAAAACTTTCCGTGCGAGCTCTTGATTTCTAATTCTGTCATAGTGTTCCTCGCTCTGTTGGAGGGCGACAACAAAATATTTTCGTAAGCTTAACGAGTACCACCACAGCAGTATCTTTGAGAACGTCCTTATTCCATGACACAACTAGTTTCGGCGGCACACTGCCGCCATTCTCAGAGTCCACCACTGCCAAAAGAGTATATTTACTGTAGGACCCTTGTTACTAGCATACGTGGGATTTCATCAGAACTCTATCCTCGATTCCCTGTTGATTCCAAAGCCATTTTGTTTTGAGAACTGGGGGAGACACTTTAACACGAAAGCTTGTTTTGTGACGAACCTAGCGGCGCGACTATTGAACTGAGACTTCGGCCAACAATGGCAACAGTTGAAACGGAATGATAGTACGCCATTATTGGCTGGAGACCCACTCCTGGGTTCTTCGGCCGCCTTGTGCAAATCGTCTTATTTGACGCCACTTCGGCGACTTGCGCGTCGATGATGGTGATGAAATGATGGCAATAACACCCAGTCCCCGAGCGGATGAAGTCCCCGATCTGACGGATAATCGAACTCGGGATCCCGTCATGTAGAGGCAGCAACGCTTCCCACTTGACTACAGCACGAGCTGCGGGTGACGGCAGTTGATCAGAAGCGAACAGCGGGCATCATTGTATGCCGTGCACCGGGGGTGACATCACCAGCAAAAAAACTGCACAGTTTGTACGTTTGATGGTCAATCTGTTACAATAAGTATTTTTTCAGTAGTTTATAGTTGCTCCTATGGCGTCAAATTAGAGACTCATCCTCTTCCAAAAGGTTTTGAAATCCACTTTTATTTACAGTGCAGTGAATGATGAACTGCTGTAACGAGGTGCGCTCCCGAAGGCCGAGGATCTCTTGTAAAATGGGGCATGACCATGCACTGTGCAGGTACCTGCGAAGCCCCGTTGACCGGTGAGAATTTGACTGTGCGCCCGGTAACAGCTACATGGCGGCGTTATACGATGTGACGTCTGTGGGCTACGAGTTTGGAAAACCATTTTTCACTTTGTTTCAGAAAGAAATATACTTCAGATCTGCCAAAAAGAACAATATTTGAAAGTAATACACTTAGCGATCCGACAGTTCATCGATATACAGCAGCTGTAATATCCATCCTTTCATCTTTACCGAAAGAATCTGAAAAGAAAGTTATGGAAGAACAGAAACCAGTATCAGTCCGCTACATTCCTGGCTCTCAATAGTCCTGGTATAAATGAGTAAAGGGACATAGCGATTATTAACGAAACACGAACTACTAACAGTGATTTTGTTAGGTTGCTACACTTGACTAAAGTCTTTAACTCCGCTAATGCTGGCAGGGGAGGGGGAAGGCAACCAGTGGAATCGAAGCAGTCTCCAAATCTGTTTGTCTGTGAATAACTTCACAAAAAAATGGTTCAAATGGCTCTGAGCACTATGGGACTTATCATCAGAGGTCATCAGTGCCCTAGAACTTAGAACTACATAAACCTAACTGACCTAAGTACATCACACATCCATGCCCGAGGCAGGATTCGAACCTGCGACCGTAGCGGTCGCGCGGTTCCACACTGAAGCGCCTAGAACCGCTCGGCCACACCGGCCGGCGAATAACTTCATAATTCTCGTATCTAGTGCTACGACATGTCCCTGCAGCTGCAGCATTCTCGCTTTTGCCCGAAACGAATTACCGCACTATGCTGCAGTTGAAGTGTGCTTCTGAATTTTGGAAATTTGTGGTAAGATCTTATGGGACCAAACTGCTGAGGTCATCGGTCCTTAAGCTTACGCACTACTCAATCCAATCAAGCTAACTGACTAATTTACGCTAAGGACAACTCACACACCCATGCCCGAGGGAGGACTCGAACCTCCGACTGGTCTAGGGCGTCTTATCACGGTCCGCGCGGCCGCGGAATTTTGGTTTGGATCCTTGAGCGCCGTGTCGCAAAACTGTAGCGAGGGTATGTCATTTGTACGAGGACTTCAGACAAGTATACCTTCAAACAGAATATTAATTACCTAACATTGTTTTTGCATGGTAATAACTAAAATTGTATGACTTCTCAGGGTCCGGTAGTTCTTAGAGGTGGGAAGTGTAGGTACTGTACTCGTCCAGAGAGGACGTGATACATTATCGTGGACAGCTGCTTCACACTCGTCCTCGGACTGCGGGGAAGAACTCTTACTGCTGCCGTCCATGCCGCAACTTCTCGAGTTTCGCATCGCCGGCTGGCCACCTCCGTGGCACGAGTGGCGTTCCCAGAATGCCCCGCGGCCGCAGTGTTGCGTGTCGTGGTCGCCTGGGAGCCTTCTGGCGCTGACATCGGACCGTCCGACTCGGGCAAACAGTTGATACCCGCGGCGCCACAGATAACGGGCCGAGCACATAAACACGGGCGCGCACTCCAGCTCTCCCGTACACAAACTCTGCGTCACGGGGGCTCTGCGATGCGTCTCCACTCCCCTGCTGGCCGCTGGCCAGTTCTCATCCTAGTCGTCTGTGGCGCAGCCGCAGCATTTCTGATCGCCTCTGTCTGTATGTAGCGTCCGACGATGGTCTTGACTGATTTTCGCACTGTCGCGAAGAACTAAAGATTCTTGTTGTATTCGTTTTGTATATCGATACTGTTGACTGAATGCTGAAGACTGGTTGATGCACTCTAGTCTGTCCTGAGCAAGTTTCATCATCTTTGTACAACTACTTCGCCGTTCATACGTTTGAACACCTCGCTGCGTTACCATATTGAAGATTCCTTGATGCCTCGGGAGACTGAGGTGTTCGCAGGCTGCAGTTACCCTACCAATCTTGTATAGATACAGATTTCTTGTGCCTTATTTCTCCAGTCACACACACCACCATCCAAAATCCCACCATTCGGCCACAGATGATCATTCACTTCATGATTCAATGCCATCCACGACTGTAGCAACTGCACCACATTCTCCACCGCAATTAGTCACGTTCTGCCACTTTTCTCCCCAGTTCGATACAGTACCTCTCCATTCGTTAACAGATTCGTTCCACATTTAAACGCCCCGTGCATTTCGATGGAATCCGATAGTGCTTACATATAAGGCAGTGTTTGTGCTTGTATATCCATATCGAAGCGCATTTTCCCCTCATACACCTCTTGTCACTGTTTTCAACTCGGGTGCGTCAACACTTGTGGTGCCCTTAAGTAATTTGTTTTGTTGCCCAAGCCGCGCGGCATTAGCCTAGCGGTCTAAGGCGCTGCAGTCCTGGACTGTGCGGCTGATCCCGGCTGAGGTTCGAGTCCTCCCTCGGGCATGGGCATGGGTGTGTGTGTTTGTCCTTAGGATAATTTAGGTTACGTAGTTTGTAAGCTTAGGGACTGATGACCTTAGCAGTTAAGTCCCATAAGATATCACACATGTTTGAAGATTTTTTTTGTTGCCCAACAAGCGAATAATAACCACTGTGAGTCGTCGTGTAAACATCTTGTGGAAGCTATCCGTCAAGAATTACAGCGAAAGGAAATATTCCAAACGTCATTTTCATAAGTTACGTTCTGACGTTAGTTTGTGCAGCAACGATCATAGTCATACTTATCCTAAAACCAACGTATCTGTTGATAAACACATGAAAGTCGAAACCGGTTACAGTGCTTTCTCCGTAAAGTAAACGAAGATTAAAGTGCGTGTGGTTGCTGCTGTTTTTATAAACACGCCGAAGTAAGAAAAACGTGCACCGTATAAGTGGCAAGGTATGTGTGACTCCTGACGATCTTCGTCATACTAAATGGCGCAATATGGATCCATACTTGACAGGGCGGAACGAAACGTCGAAACATTCATGAGTGCATTTCAAACGAAAACATTCACACAGATCCTCAAGATCGAGGTCTCTCTCGAAGAAAGAGGTTGGAGTCCTGTTGAAGGTGCCGTCCGTTAACATCGGAAGTCACTCTATTTGACCGCGCTTGCGTATGATAAAGTAGTGTATTTCGTGCTTTCACGTCCTCTTATTTATTTCATTATGTTGCTTTGTTTTCGTGTCGCATCACAGATGTTCCATGACGACTCAGATATTTCTTACACTGCGACGTTCTTCCACAAGAGAGACTGGATATTAAAATATCAAAACTGATGAAGCAATTCTAGTTTAATGCCGATTAAGTGAAAAAGTCGCCTCCATTGAAAGACAAAAATAAGATTGTTTCTGACGTCCTTCGCTATGTAGGAGCGAAACAAAGGAATATATATAATATATTCGTCAAGGAATTTCTATAGTGTAATATGGGCCAAAGCGAATCGACGTCTTGTTTCACGTTCTGCGCCGTATGAACCTTCCACGATTTTCGCGGTGACGTCTGACGTTCCGTTCCGATGTCGTCTAGTGTGAATCGGCCTTTATTCGCAGAGTGCGGGGTCCGTTTATCTGTTCCGGTCCGTGAACGGCGCTCCGCCGAGAAACCGGACCCGGCGTGCGGTGCGGTGCGGTGGGATCTGAGAAAGGCATTTCCGCGGGTCGCAGCCGGCGGCCTAGGGCGGGCATCTACGCTCGCCTTGCAGATTCCTCCCCCCTCATGAGTATTCATCGGCCCGCCGCAGCCCTTGTTGGTGCAGAGCACGCTTCGACGCGTAAACATTTCCACGCCTCTGCTCTCTGCGAGGCCGCTGACAGATTTGTGTCTTGTTGACGACCTCTTGCGCAGGCCAACTCCTCCCTCTTATGGTGTACGACTCGGAGAAGGCGACCGTGGGAAAGTTTCCTGCGCGCGTGTTTGTTCTGTGCGGCCGGCGTCTCCGTTAGCAGATAACGCCGAGAATGTCATCAGTTCGTCGACCAGACGTTGAGGAAATTCCAGGACAGCAGAAAGTTAATTGCTGTTGGCTTGTCAACTACTGTAGCGACTTACAAATGTAATGTATTGCGAATACATTGTTATTGTATGATTATATGATAGCGGAACAAACACTGGTAGCAGTTACTTCTGTAAAATATCTGGAAGTTTGCGTGCGGAACGATTTGAAGTGGAATGATCATATAAAATTGTTGGTAAGGCGGGTGCCAGGTTGAGATTCATTGAGAAAGTCCTTAGAAAATGTAGTCGGTTAACAAAGGCGGTGGCTTACAAAACACTCGTTTTCACCTATACTTGATTATTGCTCATCAGTGTGGGATCCGTACCAGGACCTCAATCCCTCCGCCCCCCCTCACCCCCTCCTTGCATCTTCAAACCTTCTGCTCCGTCTCTAATTCTAATGACGTTGTTGCCTTCAGGGCGGTAAACCCTAATGATCGTTCCTCGAACCAAATCAAGAATGGGAATTCATCGAAATGTAGGTCATTACCGACGGAGCTATAGCCCTCTGTCAGGTAAGAAAATAACTCGCCATTGGCTCTGTTTCTAGTTTCGTCGCTGACACCATGATCTTATTCCACAAAGAGTATAATCCTTCTCTTGTAACCTCACAGCTGCCGTTACTAACGTACATACAATTTTCAAGATATCCTTTTTTCCTAGGTTTTATGCTTTTCTAAGTGCCTTGTTCACCCCTTAAGCGTTCACACAATCGAGATTTCAGTTTGTCATTTCTATAAGAAAATAACGCCAGCAGCAGATGGACTGGATGGCGATTCTGATGTTTCGGGCGGAATTCGTCGTTTCAGCGGTGGGATATTGTCATGGACAGCGGCGGGGCAATGTGAAATCGTACGCAGCAAGTCACGAATCCAAATTTTGCAGTACTTCACAGAACCTTCTAAGTGTCTGGTGCATGCCCATCGATTTGATGCCAACTCGCTGGCCTCTTCTTCTTCTTCCCCAAGCAGCTTCTCATTTGGCTTCAAAAGATTTTCCCGTGCTATTTCGTCAGTAACCTACAACTTTAACATATATACCATGGAGTGCGGTGACATACTTCAGTAATAAGGGACACTGTAGTTTATTATAACCGAGACTCGTAGAGATCGTCTTGACTGTACTACATAAATTAATGGCAGTATAATCGTTTTATGTAATTTACAAAAAATTGTATGTTATGTTTTTCATACTAGCAGCACTTGAGAATCGGGTTGCAATCCCGAAAGCAGTCGTAGAGGAGGATTAATAAGTAAATAAAATCAAAGTGTGACAATGGACTTCCTATGCCAGAAAATACGTTGTAATGATTTGCCCATAGGTGATAGGTACACTCTTCCTTCTCTGCCACGAGAGGGACCGTTGGACGCAAATGTGTTGGACAGCGGCTGAGAAGCAAAGCTCTCTTCCTGGAGACCCCGTGGTGTCGCGGAATGTTAGTGGGACAGCGGCAGGAAATATGTGGGAATTTCCTGTGCAACATCGCAGCGGCTGATACGACGGTTCGCGCGTCACGACTTGATCCCGCCTCTGTTCTCTCTGCAGCTGGTCTACCCAACTTTTCAGGCACTTAACGTAATGTTGAGAGACGCGTTACAGGTGGGGCGATGGCGATTTGTAGGTAGCGATAAATCGAGCACAGTTTTGTGTGAGATTCGGTTGTGGATGTTGCAGCATTCATTTGAATGGTCTAAATCAAGATGAGCGAAACACCCATTGCTCTATCAGTTCTATATGTGCAATAAGTGCATGCTGCTGCAATTGGAAACGCTAAAAACCTTTGGGATGAATTGCTCGTCAGGTCTCCGAAGAGGATGGCATATGACACATCCATTAGGACCGTGCACTGCGAGATACTAGACATGGAAAGATTGGGAACTTGTACGGGCGCTGATTACGACGATGTTTAGCGCACCACAAACCATCAGCACTATCATCGAAGACTTGTCTTTTTATTCTTATCATCTGGCAATTTTTCGTTCCTGGTCCCATCACTCCCATTCCATCGTCAAATGCATTTCTCAGTCATCATACGCCATGAATAAACCCACTCGATTCGTACTTCTATCGGTGCCTAATCGGTTTAATTCACTTTATTTTTATAACGTATCCGGTTGCTTGCTTTTGACACCCTTCCGCACATACCGTTTACGAAATTCACTGCTCGGTTTTTAAAGAAGATGAATTTCCTTCTTTTGCGATTTCACAATGCTTTAACTGGTTCCAGTGGCGAGTACTGTTTGGAAGATAGTGTTATAGAGAAGTTGACAACACTCGTTACCTGAATTTTAGAGAAAGAACCCCTAACCCCTCACCCAACGCGCCGTGATTTGAAAAGAACGAGCCTGTGCTATGTTTATGATCTCGAACAGCCGTCCTTGCTTCGGCTAGGGATGGAAATAAGTATCTGCGCTTAGAATAAGCTGGAAATGATGGCTGTATTATAGAGCCTGGCCTGTTCTCATGGGTTGGGTAAAAGAAGGCGCGAGAGGGAATTGAAACGATGCGAATGTAGGTTTCATTCAATTGCATAATGACAGTGACCAGATGATGTTCTTCAAGATTCTTGTCTTCTGCGAGCTTGTTCTCTGTCTGAACTGACCTCCTTTCTTCCGTTTATGGTGTAAGTCGACACGCTATTCTCACATCAGAATAATGTTCGGCAAACCATGCGGACGCACCACGCCGAAAATCCACAAAAATGATGTAATCCACATCTGTTCGATGATCTCGAAGTCCGATTAATATAAGTAGATCTATTTGATTGTGAAAGCTTCTCACCCGTGTTACAAGGTAATTTGCCAGTCCCACGCGTTGTAGGCTTTGCCTACCCCCGGCAGTGCATAGGCATGGCAAAGAGATTGTCATAGTCGAGACACGTTTGAGCGTTGGGTCACGTTTGATGTGTCTGGGGTTTGAAAGAAAGAACGCTCCACCAGCGTCTCACTTGAGGAAGTTCCGAGGGCTGCTTCTCAGACGGAAGAACCTTTGGCGTGTTACCTGCCGGCCATTGGAAAGGCGAAGAAAAAGCAGCTTGTTGTACCAGCAGACCTTAGGGCTGCCGTTCCAACCAATCTCGCGAACCCGCATTGCATTTCATGAGCGCCCCACCCTCACTGCATACAGGCAGGCGCCAAAGGAAACTCACAACTTCCGACGCCCCTGTCTTCTTCCTCCCACACAGTCGCCACGCCCTTTGCTTGCTTTTCCCTCTCGCAACCCCTCCCCCCCCCCCCCCCCTCCTCTCCTCTTCCGCCCTCACCCGTCTCCTTTTTCCGATCCTCCGCGTGACACACAGCCGCCTTTCCGAGTAAGACGTTTACGGCGAAGAATAAGTTGCGTGCCGATCTGCGTGTAGCGGGATATTGCGGGGGTGTTTGCTATTCCCCGCGCGGCGCGCTCAACAGTTTCCGATGTTTTCGGCGCGCGGTTGCCTGCGCCGCTTCGCCTCCGGAGTTAAAGCTGACGGTCCGTTGCGCGCGCGTGTTCTTTAAGCACAGCGCCTTGGCCGCACTCTGCCCGTGGGACCCCAGAATAGACGCGGCTCTGGCCGATAGCGCACCCGGTGGCGAACCGGCCGTTCTGCCCGCCAGCTCATCCACTGTCATAACATTACCGCCGGGACGCAACATTTATCAGCCCCCCCCCCCCCCCAAACACTCACACACACACACACACACACACACACACACACACACACACACACACACACACACACACCAGCATATCCTTATATCCTGCCACAGGGTCACCAGTGTCGCGACTGTTCCGATGGGTGGTACTGCTCGAGCCTTTTATAATGGGTGATTTGTTTTGTATAGGCATTAGTCCATGGTGTAAGGCAGGGTGCAAAGTTTCAATTCTGAAGCCACTAGCCAATCTGACAACCCTTTTAGCCAAGAATGAAAAAAATACGTCGCAGTCTGTTTCTGATTATGTTATTTATTTTTACATCACACGAAATCAAATTGTTTTAACAGAGTACGGGGGTGCATCATAAGCATTTCTAACATAAATACATACTTGTACAATATTCTAGCGGTATAGCACTTCATGCTTGGGTAGCGTTGTCTTCCTGCAGAGAGGTATCAAATGGTTCAAATGGCTCTGAGCACTATGGGACTGAACATTTGTGGTTATCAGTCCCCTAGAACTTAAGAACTACTTAAACCTAACTGACCTAAGGACATCACACACATCCATGCCCGAGGCAGGATTCGAACCTGCGGCCGTAGCGGTTACGCGCTTCCAGACTGAAGCGCATAGAACCGCTCGACCCCATCGGCCGGCAGGGAAGTATCAATGACAGCGTGATGCCGACCATTGTTAGTCGAGCTGTGGTCATGTGTCAAATCGTTTTATCTTGTGAATTCGGTTTTCTATATCTCATGGAATAGAATGACCATGAGAGCAATTGTTTTATTTTTTTATTTTTATCTCTGTGACAATGATTTTATATCAGCTAGTCTGCCTCATGTATCCGTTAGATCCAAATGATTTATACATGTTAAGCTACATTCAGATCCTTTGATGGCACCTCTAGCGTCTTGAAACCGCTCATCTAGTAAACAGTATTTAAGCGATTTTGGCTTTTCAATTATTTCTACAACAGGGTGATCGCCCCACAACATACTATGTGTTCACTGAAAAATATTACGCAAATGCCGGCCGATGTGGCCGAGCGGTTCTACGCGCTTCAGTCTGGAACCGCGCGACCGCTACGGTCGGAGGTTCGAATTCTGTCTCGGGAATGGATGTGTGTGATGTCCTTAGGTTAGTTAGATTTAAGTATTTCTAAGTTCTAAGGGACTGATGACCTCAGACGTTGAGTCCCATAGTACTCAGAGCCATTTGAACCATTACGCAAATGTTTTCTATTGCTCATGAGTTATTCCTCTAGCAATCTCTCTCAGAATATTGTTCAGCTAGATATTTTGTTTGACTCTTTGTGGCTTGTTAACAATATTGTCCATCAGTTTAACTGATTCAATGGGCAAGCATCAACTCACAAATCCAAATTCTTGAGCCCAGTCCTCATTCGGTCGTAGGGTTTTTGAGTCACCAGTCGCGTAATTACAAAAAACCGTTCGTGGACCAACTTTACCGAATGTTGCGTGGTCAGTGGCAGGGCCATTAAACTACAGGTATTGGGGCCTCGATAGCAGTTTACGACCTGTGCCCTAACCTGAAGGTCTCCCTCCCTTTATTTTTGACAGCCTCACGAAATATTCTACTGGTAATGGTAACGCGCGATTCCATCCCGTGATTCACCGCATAAGTTCACGGTGAAGGGTTTGCTGGGCGCTTGCGAAAGGCTAACCTTTCACGCTTCTCGCTGTAACTGTGCGACGGTTACGGAATCAGGTTCGTTTTGTTATTCGTAATAGTAACGAGCGAGCTGCAGTAGCGACGTAGTCAACAATGTTATTCTGTCTAAGACATGCGCATGAATATGATGTCTTGCGGTTCTCTCTCTTTCCTAAAGACGTAAATAACTCATTTTTATATAGCTCGCAGATGTTATCGAAAGAAAGAAAAAAAATTCTTTCGTGACAGTTGTAAAATTACATTACTATGCTGGGGTACAAAGTACCAGAGTTACACTTGGCTAGTTTTTTTAGGTGTGTAATGACTGCAAGTAATAAATTTGTAGCAGTGCAGAAAATAAGATGCATGCATGCATAAATTAAAAACACTCAACCCACATCGTGCTAGACTTGGTTAGAGTGCCTCGTACAGTGTCACCTTTTTGACACACACACACACACACACACACACACACACACACACAAACCGTACATGTACTTGCAAGTTACCTTACTTTACCCAGTAACACGGACTCAAAGGTAATATGTTTGGATTTCTTTTTGTGTGATATGTATCCTCTACCTCGTCACAGATTCTGCCGCTCAGTAAAATATTTTTCATTTTTTTGCGCTGTATGGCAGTGCCAATACGTAACAGCATTATCTGAGCACTGTTGCGGTATCTAAATTGTGGCATCGGCGTTGTGTTTGCTTATCTGTCTCGACGACGTAATATATTATCCACATTACTTAGAAATTGCGTAATAGTGCCTCCTCACTAAAAGGCTCTGCTGGAACGTTGGAGATACGTTTGTGTAGCGTAATCATTGCAGCACACAGATGGGTTCGGAAGAAGACTGTTAAAAGGTGTGTAAGAACATTGTTCTGTAAGGAACCTGCCACTTAGTGACACTGTACGATCTTTGAGAGCATTGGGGTCAGAACATGTCATTACAATTTGTGGACCCGTAATAAATATTTTTCTTGGATGGGTAAGCTTTCTGGTGAATTAAAACACTAGTAGTTATGTACAAGCTAAGATAGTAGTCAATAACCGATCTAACAATGAGGGGAAAACGGTTAAAATTATTGCTGTTTAACCATAAGTAAAATCAACGAGACAGAACCAGCCACTCGCAACTCTTCTTCGATGTTTGGAGATTCCGTAATAGTTAAAAATTACAATCCAAACAATTCAGTAGCGAAATAAGACTTCTCGCAGCGCTGATGCTAGGTTCGCATCCTGCCTCGGTCATGGATGTTAGGTCCCATAGTGCTCAGAAGCATTTGAACCATTTGGTTCTATAATCTTAGGTTCAAAGCGCAATTGAGATCCATCGTATTGGAATTTTCGGCTTTGGGACTCATTTATGGCGACGTGTGTCGTCTAATTGTCAGTCATTGCTAGTGATCTCTCAGAAATATTTAGATCAGAAGATGGTGTAATTCGGACGAAACAAAAATAAAAATTCTGTCGGACTGTGCTTTGTCCGCAGAAGTGGGCCTTGTCCTCTTAAAGGAACGACCTCTGCGTCCATTTTATTCAGTGTTGGGGAAGCTCGGAAAATTCAAAACTGATTGACCGGACGGAATGCAGAGTCCAGTGCCTTAAATACTCCGCCTGCTCTGTAGAATGATTGGCTAGTTGACAAGTGAGTTATGTTCTTAAACGTATCAGTGACATGTGTCTTGATACAGGTAAGATTTGCAGCCAGTTGCGTGTCGTCGGTGCGGCCGAATGACAGATGGCTTTGGGACGCAGTTATTGCCTGCCTGCTGGTCGAAGGAGCTGCCTTCAGCGCTGCGCCGCAGCCGAAGAGACGGCGTGGGCGGCGGCGGCTTGGTCCGGCGCCAGAAGCCAAACACTTTTGGTCTATTCCTAGATAAGCGCGGGCGCTATTCCTAGATAAGAGCAGCCGCTATCTGCGTGGCCCAACAGACCACCCGGACGCTCAGGGTACTTCTCCCCGGGATGGCGCGGCCGTTTTTCGCTGGGGATATAGCGCCTCGGTGCGGCTAACATTTGATATTTCCCACTCCCGATCGGTGTACCGCTACGCGAAGGCCATACCGCAGTACCAACGCCTGGAAAGGCTTCCAAGGTTATCTGGTGGAGCGGCGACCGGGTGTCGAATATCTCTCCCGCCGGTTGAGGCCCCGCCGCCAGCTACTAGATGCTCGCAACGGTCGGGGAGCAGTGCCAGTTACGATTAGTCGCAAGTCACCAAACGTACTGCGCGGCAGCTGCCGCTATTTATTTGTAACCACCGACGTGACGTCGTCGTTACCCGCCGCCGCTCTCGACACTGGCGCGTCCTTAAAATTGTTATATAATTCCGGCTCTTATTTACAGCTGCCGGAACACACCTGTGCTTAATGAGTGCTAATTCGGCAAGGTCAGCGGGAAATTGCGCCTAGGCTGCTGCCGCCTTAGTGTCGAAGGCGGCGCCATTACGGACCGAGATCTGTATCTGGTCTCCGACGCGCGCGCCATGGCCGTTTGCGAGCGGAGGTAGGCCGTAGCGAACGTGGGCAGCGAGTGTGGAACATGGCATCCAGTGTCGCTGTGTTTATCTTGCGCTGTGGAAACAAGGGCTTTATATTCTCGGTGTTAAAACCTGCGTCATGCTTGAGTTAAAACTCGACCTTCTGTTAAATTCAGTCTTGATCGTTACGAGTGCCATTACTGTACAACACACAGGTAGCTCCCTATTTGACTGGCTTGGCAGGGCTTGCTATGAATTCCTCTCCTGTGCCAACCTTTTCATGTCAGAGTCGCACTTGCAAGCTACGTCATCAATTATTTGCTGAATGTGTTCCAGTCCCTGTCTTCCTCTGCAGTTTCTACCCGCTCTAGGTCCCTCTAGTACCGTGGAAGCTAATCCGTGATGTCTTAACAGGTGTACTATCCTCCTGTCCGTTATTCTTGTCAGTGTTTTCCATCTATTCCTTTCCTCTGTGTGACTGGTCCCGGCGGAGGTTCGAGTCCTCCCTCGGCCATGGGTGTGTGTGTTTGTCCTTAGGATAATTTAGGTTATGTAGTGTGTAAGCTTAGGGACTGATGACCTTAGCCGTTAAGTCCCATAAGATTTCACACATTTGAACCCCCCCCCCCTTTTTTTTTTTTTTCCTCGCTGATTCTGCCCTATTCCTTTCCGGTTTTCCCACAGTAGTGATTCGCTACCAAATACAATGCTGTGCGCCGAACGGAAGTTACCAGAAATTGCTTCCTCTGATTAAGGCCTGTGTTTGACGATAGTAGGCTCCTCTTGGCCAGGAATAACCTTTTTACCAGTGGTGTTCCGTTTATGTCATCCTTGCTACGTCCATCGCCAGGCTAAGTGTATGTTAACGAGATTTTTGGAATGTCTTACGAAGTGTTCCTTGTTTCAGAACAACGTCATGGGAGTACCAGAATCAAATTGTTAATAAAGATAATAATTAATAAATAAACAACACTCACGGATTAGGCGTTAGGCCTATTCTGACAGGCCGAATGCAGCGTACAGAGCAGTACAAGGAGCGATCTGTTTGCGCGATGAATGATTGGAAGTGAAATGAGGAATCGTGCGTCACAAGATTAAAGAAGATGGCGGAACAAGTGAGAAAACTGTGTTCAAATGTTTCAGATGGCTCTGAGCACTATGGGACTTAACTTCTGAGGTCATCAGTCCCCTAGAACGTAGAACTACTGAAACCTAACTAACTTAAGGACGTCACACACATCCATGGCCATCGCGGAATTCGAACCTGCGACCGGAGCGCCTAGAACCGCTCGGTCACCCGGGCCGGCAACACTGTGTTCGATCAACGTCGTCATGATGTGGGGTATGAGATGTGGCGCCATAACGGAGTACGTTACGCAGAATGTTGTCATATGGATATCCTACAAAATTTAATCCGTTCCCTAATGTCCCTGTGTAGCCAAAACCCTGGAAGTCGGGACATTTCGAAAATACCCCACACAGTTTTTCTTTAGTTTACACCACAGATCAGTCCGCTACTAAACCACCTTAATCTCACATTTGTTGGCTTTGCCAACTCACAGTCAAACTATAACATTGGGAGTACGAAACAGTATCCCAAAAAGTTCTGTAGTATGCCGAGAAACAGCAATACACATGAAAACTAGTAACAAAGTTTACAGTCTGTAGTAATCCCCAGATATGTTGTCGCCATTCTCGCGCTATCCATGTCGAAAACGAAGGTAAGCAATTCGTATCTCCTCCGAAACAAGTCATTAGATTCAACGATTCTCATTGGCTACGGCCAACTGAAACGAGTTTCCAGCAACAGCATACAGCAGAGGAGCCGCCGACCCGAACAGCGTCAAGTTACATTGGCAAGCTTTGTGTTCGGGCTTGTTTGACAAAAGTAGGGATAGAAAGGAGCGTATACTGGCTGCTTAAAGAGTACGTATGTTGCTGTCGCTCTCGGCCCGAGGAGACTCCCTGGTAACGTGAGAAACACTGCGTAACAGTGTAGTCGGAACGGCCGCGGCGTGGCCGTCAAATGCGGCCAACAGGTGCTGCGGCGCCGAGGTATTAAAAGAAAAGCCCGTCCAGGCGCGGGCAGCGCCATATCCCGGCGGCAGCACGTGTGCCTCGGCAACACGTGGAGTGGCTGCACGTGCCACTGCCTCCTCTTCCTCCTCCCACCTCCTCTTCCTCCTCCCACCTCCTTCCTCCACGCAGACTCTCACTCTCGCTCACAGCTGCTGCCGTCGCCACAGGTAGGCGGAGTTTTAATTAGCGCGCTCGTCCTGAGGCTGCCAGCACGCACTGCGCGCGCGCCCGTTTGTGTGTGTGTGTGTGTGTGTGTGTGTGTGTGTGTTCTGAGCATTCGTGCGTTCACGTGGAAACAACGGCCTTCGAACATATTGCGTGAAAGGGGCGGAGCGTTTACGGGATTGGACTCACTTTCATCAGGACCTGGGTTCAAATCCTCGTCAATCGCTCCGACTGAACACTATCCATCGCACTGTGTAACACCCTACTGTACATTTTGTTAACCTTCTGTTATGTAGTAATGATCAAGATTGTGAATGTAATAGATGCTTGAGCTTCGGCTCAAACATGACGTAGGGCAAACAAAGAGAACTTGACAGCCTTGTAGAGGATGTTTGTGACGCACCGTTTCCACAGCGCGGGGTAAACACAAACTGGACGCCATGTTCCTAACTCACGTAAATGATGGAATGATCCTCCTCAACTGCCGATTTCCGTACACATTGATCTAGCTGAATTGTTCAGCAGTGCCCTGAAGAACGCCTGACTCGCGATATGAGATGACACAGAATCAGTTTCCTGGCAGGTGATGTCACTTAGGTTCTGTAAATGCGGGTCTTTTCCATTAGTTACTAATTTCTGTATTCCGTAAATTGGTAACCACAATAATTGCAGAATACACTTTCCAGGGCGTATCTAAGTCCTGAGGCACCTCAGGTTTAAAATGCGTGCAGCGGAAGGCAGCAGTTAAAATTTTGTGGAGCGATAAGTAGTTGCTCCTTGTGACGTTGTTCGGTAGAGATTGTGGGTAATCACTTGTGCGCTCTTCAGTTTGTAGACTGGCTATACCATACGACTAAGATTATGAAGAAAATC
Organism: Schistocerca gregaria; assembly: GCF_023897955.1. Classification (NCBI taxonomy): domain Eukaryota; kingdom Metazoa; phylum Arthropoda; class Insecta; order Orthoptera; family Acrididae; genus Schistocerca; species Schistocerca gregaria. The sequence goes on from NC_064924.1 coordinate 432,795,131, forward strand.
ACATTTAAGAAACTTCAGGTACACTTTGAAGAGGCAAAAATCGATTGACTGAAAACGGAATAATCCCGCAACTACAGTGGTTCATAATCAGACTTCTTACAGAAGCTGTGGACCCTTTCCTCTGAAAGTTACGAAATCAGGGTGGTACTAAATGTACAGCTTTCAACTTGCGTCAGCCTGCAGACGAGGGCGAAAATATATCACCAGGAATTCCGTCTAAATGGTGCTGCCGACGTGGCGTAATTGGCTGAACGCAGAGATCAAAGACTGCAGATGATGCGGCAACACCTCTTCCCCAAGTTAAAAAGTCTGGAATGTTTGCCTCGAGCTGTGATGGTGTTACCGAGCGCGACACGTGACTCATGAGCTAATCATCTTTCTGTAACTGTGAATATACGGTCGAATTGACTGCATCATAAACGGCTGCATGATGTAAGGTAGCAAGACATAGAACTACTCGTGAAGCAAAAAAAGTTTTTAGAGTCACTTTGCCAGACCTCAGATGGCACCTCGACAGAGTGTATCAATTATTGCTAGAATATAATCAGACCGGTAGCAAGAATAGGTTTTCTGGACCTAGACATCGGGAGAAAATGGTGTACTACTTCAAACATTTGTAAGGGCTTAAATAGAAACCTCAGTACTCGTCACTATTTTATCAGTTCCCTCTATAAATAATGCTGACCATGAACGGCTCCTCCCACCAGCCATGCCTCCTCAGTTGAGTTATTAACTCGTCTTGACTGCCATGCGGAGCATCCAGGTTCAATTCCCGGTACTGCAAAGGATCGGTGACGGGATGATCGGAAAGAGCTACTCGCTGCGTAGTGAGACCAACTAAGGAGATACATAAATAAGTAGCGACTCCCAAGGTCTGGAAAGCCGAGAATGGGTGGGATACCAGCCTCGGTTAGCCTAGGCCCGCAATGGCCCTGATCGCGAAGTTAGGTTATTTTTTTATCGTCACCGAAGCGAGATATTGCGATTCCAACTGAGAAAATACCGTTGGTTATCGTACATCTGCGTCAGCGTATACCAGAAATTAATTATTTCTCCTCATCAGTGTTTAGTTCGAACTTTTCCGTTTTGTGTTAAATATTACTGATATGCGGTCGCATTTGGACTTAACGTTTAGGCGAGGGCTTATTGAAAAGTAATGCCTCCGAATTGTCTATTTGAAAACTCTCAATGCTTTCTAAATTAGACAGAGGTTTTCAACATCTTTATTTTTCATGTCTACGAATTTGCAGCCCTCTGATGCTAGAGTGCTCCAAATTTTAGCTTGTAATGTACATATGTTGGTGCCTGAGAAACAGTGTTGTAATAGAGTTGAGATTTAGGAGAGTTCGTCCAAACGTGTGGTACCCTCTGGTTCAGCATGACAATGCCATACCAAACAGAAATCTTGCGACATCCCCAAAAATCCGATGTCTTAGGTTCACTTTCGTCCATCATACAGACAGGACTTGGCCTCATCCGATTTTCGTCTGTTTCCAAAACTTAATGAACACCTTCGAGGACTTCACTTTGATAGTGGTGAAGCGCCGTAAACAGAGGTGAGGTTGTGACTTCGTTAACAAAGTCAAACATTCCGCAGTGACGCTATCAACAAACTGGTCGCTCGTTGGGAGAAATGCGTTCATCGCCAGGATGACTATATTGAAAAATAAATATATAGACATGCAGAATAAAGATAGCGCGTATCAGTAACATTTGTTTTGAGAAGCTTCCGGTTTTCACGTAAAAATTTGGAGGCACTACTTTTTAGCACACCCCCGTACAAGGTAATGTCGTACGCAGAAGTTATACAATAATATATTTGTTTTAAAAGCATACAAGGTTGTAGACTCACGCGTAATGAAGCAGTTTGATGTGCGATACAAAGTCATATCAGCGATTGGAAGTGAAATTTCTGGAGAGTCTTAAGAGCAATGATCTGATGTGATTAGATAAAGAATCGACAACGATAAATCGCTCATCGAGGTAGATACAGGACGTGTTAAGCTAATTCTGTCCGTTGATCGTTTAGATTATGATGTGATAAGCAGATACATAACAGTGCACTTTCAGAGATCTCGACAGCGTTTGAAAACTGTGAAGGAAAAAAAAAAAATTGCGGGGAATAGAGGGTTGTTTCCTCCATCGGCGGGAAGACTCCCCACCAAATTACGATATATCATGCAGTATTTATCCTTTAGTACTGCTATTGTAGAGTTAGTACATCTCTCGTTGAACGGGTGCGAAATTTTGAAAACAAGCGGTTAGTTTATGCGTCTGAAAATGTCAGGTAGGAAGGGATAGCTTAACCGCCTAACAATCGGAAATTTCTTCCTGAATAGTGTTAATTTGAATACTTCGCCCATCCTAATATCTTAGTATCTTGTACGTTGACATTCATTATGACCTGCTTATAATTGTAATGTAATAGTTGCTTTATTTTTTATCGAACGTACGAAAAATCTGTTGGGTGCTTGTCACGGGTGGGGGGGGGGGGGGGGGGGGGTGACATGCGATGCATGGAATTATGCTGAAATGGTGCAGCTTCAACCAATCCTGTGCGTATACACAAAACTTCGGTTGTCCTAAAGAACAAGACAGCACCTCTCCATCGTACCTATCGTGTAACAGTTTTTACCTACACTACCGATGGAGGCTTTTAAACTGTGTACAGAGAGTAAAGTACGCGATAATACGAGTATGTGCATGAACCGTTTTGCGTTTATACGTACCTTGCACGTGTAAATGCAACGCCTAGTACGTGCTACCCATCATACGCAGTGATCGTAGAAAGTTAGAAAATATCGGAAGCATAAATATAACTGGACAGTTGTAAGAAAATACAAAATAAAGTTTGTCGAAATATCTAACGGAATATTTGGCATATTAGAAACACATCGAGCGAATACCAGACGTTCCGATTTCATTATGATAGCTGGTTTGCTGATAACTGCTTCGTGAACCCAGCTACATGACCCAGCGAGGTGGCGCAGTGGTTAGCACATTAGCCTAGCAACCGGGAGGACGACGGTTCAGACCCGCGTACGGCCGCCCTGATTGATTTTCCGCGATTTCCCTAGATCGTTTCTCCGAAAGGATACGCCCGATTTCCTTCCCCATTCTTCACTAATCGAAGCTTGTGCTCCCGTCTCTAATGACCTCATTGTCGACGGGAGTTAAACACTGTCCTCCACCAACTATATGAGCAACTCTTGCATTAAGCTTTAGTATTTGGCAAACCATAACTAAGTTATCCCCCAGTGAGAGTCCTGTATGAGTACGTAGCCAAACCATATTCATCACTGTGGGGTTCGAACCTAACTCCTCAATTTCACGTCAACTCAGGGATTTCTGAATTACCTTCGCATCACCTCAGGGATCACGGATTGCCTCTCTCACGTCAGGTGACGAAATGGTCGAGACGAGCGATCCGCATGAGGGCGCACAGGGGTTGGTTCAAACGGCTCTGAGCACTATGGGACTTAACAGCTGAGCTCATCAGTCCCCTAGAACTTAGAACTATTTAAATCTAACTAACCTAAGAACATCGAACACATCCATGCCCGAGGCAGGATTCGAACCTGCGACCGTAGCGGTCTCGCGGCTCCAGACTAGCGCCTAGAACCGTTCGGCCACTCAGCCCGGCGCACATGGGTTGGAATCCCGCGTCTGATCATCCGCCACGTGATTTTTCCTCCTGCATTCAAACTAATGCCTGAGAGAGGCCTTTCAATAGGACAGGCTCATTTACTGCTCCGACCGAAAAGCCAAATTAATTTTTGCTCTGCTTCGTCTCCAATGGGGCCGTAAAAACACACATCCTTCAACTTTGTCGCGTCTGTAAGTGACTTGGTCAGACTTAAGGATATTGCTTGTGATTTCGGGGAGCTACGACTTGTGTATTTTATGTCTCGGAGCAATGGTGGATTATTCAGTCACCGCGACTGACTGTGTGAAGCGGCTGCGGTGTTTATTTGGGGCAGGACGCGGCCAGGCAGCTAGCTTGCTGCGCCAGAGCCGGGCACGCTGTTGACAGGCGAGGTGGTTGACCTTGCCGCGGCACACGGCCGCTAATCGTGTTTATTGGTGGCACGACTCGGCGGTCGCGAGGTACGGCCCAATCGCGGGCGACGCCCTGCCGCTAACAGCACACGTGTATTCCCCACGCATCCTTGTCGCTTTACTGTAATAGACTCGTTTAAAATGTCTGTCAGCGTCCATTTGCTGCTCCTGTGTCGGTCCTTGTCTTTCAGCCAACTCGCTTGCTACGTTTCCACCGTGCTATATTTCGACATCTTCAGCAGTAAGGTGTTAGCTGAAAGTAAACACTCCGTTTGCCAGTTTTGTTGTTATTTTTTTTTTCCTACACAACTGGTTTCTGCTAAATTAAAAGTAACTTTCTAGTGATAGAACGAAGGCTTTCACGGAAGCGTAATATTGCTACTGGCAAACCTTTCCGGGTATAAGGTCGTGCTCCACGAAACTCGTCTGTTCCCAATGTTTCGTCCAGAACAGCGATGGACATCTTCGGCAAGGCTCACAGGAGCAATGCCCGTGGAGATGTTCATAGCAGTTCCGGACGAAACATTAGGAACAGAAGGTTTACCAGCAGCATTTTCTTGTAAATTATGAGTTTTGCTTCAGTTGACGAGGCGTGCCCTTCTAGCTTTAACATGTTACTGTGTCCTTACTGTCTTCATGGGATGAAAAAAGAAGACACGGAAAACCATATGTAATTCAGTTGAAAAAGTTTGTGTGCAGAAACATACAGTTGGTAACTAAAGAGTGCTACTTAAATAAACACGCAGTCGTAAGTTGAAGAAAAACTAGAGCCCTTCGAGAAATGGCAGCGCTACCACTAGTTCATAAACAGTCCTGTACAGGATTTACAGCAAGTGACACCCAGCACGTCCCACGGTCGATGAACCTTGCAAGCAGTTTCTTAGCAGTCTTCTCCTGCTGACATGTTGGGATGAACCTACATTCACAGCCTGCAGCAATATTGGCCGGGCCTGGAAGCGATTGTGATTTACAAGCAGTGAAACGCGTCTCGTGTCCCTGTTTGTCAGGATTTTTTTTCCGACCGCAGTTCTGACGCCGTGTTACGTGGCCACATCTGTTAAACCGCTCGTTTGTAAGCACGTTCAACAGTCTGCCCCGAAACAACAAAAAAAACCAGCAGCTTCCTACATCGTACGGCCGTCGGCATAGCCAAATAAGATTGTTGCATTTTGCCACATCAAAGATTTACTAGTGTTTACGTACAGTGTCCGCGAGAAACACAAATGCCTCACAGATAGCTACTGCCTTGAGCGTTTGAGCACGTGACTCGAACGCTGCGCCGTCTGTGAAGCATTAACGATTCGTATGTGTGCGCAAAACCGGGTGACTATTTTTTTATCCTGCGAGCTTCATTAGATTACGTCCTTATTTTACTTTAATTTCGTTCGTTGCATTATTGTTACCAAGTTACTGAGGAAACTAACTATTACTTTTAGTACAGCTATGTACATTTCAGCGCTATTTCACATTTCTGCTGAACGGCATATTTACCTGTTTAGAGTGATTTTAAGCCATGGAGACGAATGGCGTTTAAAGCTTGGAGTAACATGTACCTTATATCATGCATATTAGTTGACATGTTAAAAGAATTAAATCTTCCTTCCTCATAGTAGCCGTCGTTCATGTGCATTCGTTAAATTTTCCCTGTGTAACTCCTCTCAGATCTGTATCGTTCATGAAATAAACCACTCAACTCGTGTCTACCAGTAAGGCCAGCATAGCTTCACAACCATCGAAAGCACATGTAGCACATCGGGACTTAATAAGGACCTGTGTGTGCACACTTTATATAATGTTGTACTTCGATTAAAATTACCTTGTCAGTTACAGATGTCTGTCGTGTAAGTCTTATTTGCGGCCTGTACACGTCATGCCACGTACTCGTGCGATGGACAGTTGCGCGGGCACAAAAAAAGTACCCCGTGGTGCTCCCTCGCGGAGCTTACAGACGAATCGGTACTACGGAAGGCCAGTGAAAAAATTCTCTCTCTCTCTCTCTCTCTCTCTCTCTCTCTCTCTCTCTCTCTCTCTCCCGTCTTTCGAAATTGCTAGAGTTAGATGAACAGACGGTGAAAAGTGTACCACCCTAGCGTGGGATTTGAACGTATTATCTGCAGATTTTCTCTGTTTTCCTGAAGCTACAGAATATAGCAATGCAGAAACCTCTCGTTTTGATTTGCGAAACACACATGCAGCATGTCTTCGATACTACAGCGTTTGCCGCCCTCTGGCAGGGATGGGATGAATTACTCGGCTTCATTTGATGTTGGTGGCGGCACTCTGAGCTTATGGCCAGAGTTCGCCCCACCCCACCCCACGCTCTTCCCACACGCGGACATTTGCCCACCACGACTTCTGTAGCTCGCGCCGCTCTGGTCTGGCGCACAGTAGCCAGAGGGGTTTAATGTAAGCCGCGCGCCGGCCTGTAGCGGATCACACAGGATTTGGCCTAGGACAGAGAGAGCGGGAGAAGCGCACACCGAGGCTTTTGATAAACAAGCACGGCTAATGAAAATAAAACGCTATCTCCTTTTATTACCAGATGAAGCTCTGCTGAACGCCCTCTGAATGAAAGCGCATTACGGGGGGGTTGTATAGAGAGACAGCGCTGCCCTACCCTCCGGCCATTTTACGGTCCCCTTCTATAGACAGCGTGTAAACATTTCATGCAAATGTTGATGTTCTCGTGTTTTAGCGAAGTGTTTTTAATTTTATTTCGCGTGCTCATTCTGGCGAATTCACCCTGTCATGTACGAACGTTAACAGGAGCTGTCTGCTGTGAATTTAGTGCTAACATCTCACCGTCTCAAATTTGTGCTGTCGAAAAGATACGTCGCCAATAAAACGACAGCTGAAGTCCATATTTTTAAGCAGGAATACAATCGGCAGAGGTTAAATGTCAAACTTTTCTCAGGTTTTTAAGTAGTCTAAAGCTACTAGATTGATCTATGCTACCATTTAACTGATCATTATTATTCTCCTTGTTGTACAGAAAATTTTCCATCGATGAACCACAGCCGTACTTTGTCGCTACTGTAGAGATAATCCTCCTCTTTGCCATTACAGCGTTACAGCAATTTGAGGATGTTATATATCTATTCTCGTTTATAATCGGACTGAGAAAGACGTTTTAGGTTGACATGGAACACCATCGAAAACAAATTAGAAAATTAAATTTCCACTATATCAAAACTGTACTGGAATGGGACTCGAACGCGAAACTTTACGTAATGCGGTCAATGCTCTTGACAAGCTATTTTATATAATTTTCGTTTTATTTGTCCTACCAAGAACATTCACGTTAAAATACTTGATATCCGAACTTCTGACATAAAAGTTTTCTTGGTTTGGTACCGCGTCATAATGTAAAACCTACTGCTGCTATAGAAAAATCAACGTTTCGGCCAGAAGGAGGCCGCTGCAATAGTGGCCGAAACGTTGGTTTTTCTATAGCAGCAGTAGTTTTTACATTGTGACGCGGTACCAAACCCAGAAAACTTTTATGTCGACTGACTCTGGCTGCGGAAGCCCACGCAATTATATTCTCCTGCGAAGTTTCTGGGTTTGTAAAATTCTTTTTTCTACCCAAAATCTTTTTGGAAAGATAACTTCCTGGCTGTGTACTATGTTTTTGGAAACATTATAAAGTTGTGAAGTGAAAATTCTTTGAAAAAATCAAAATACTCCAGGAGCTGTGTTCTAGCAACGGCCTTGCCGCAGTTGATATACCGGTTCCCGTGAGATTGCCGAAGTTAAGCGCTGTCGGGCGTGGTTGCCATTTTTCGGGTGCACTCAGCCTCATGATGCCAATTGAGGAGCTACTCGACCGAATAGTAGCGCCTTCGGTCAAGAATACCATCATAACGACCGGGAGAGCGGTGTGCTGACCCCACGCCCTTCCTATCCGCATACTCCACTGAGGATGACACGGCGGTCGTATGGTCCCGGTAGGCCAATCCAGTCTGAAGACGGAGTGCAGATAATAATAGAAGCTGTGTTCAGCCGGCCCCGACGGCAAAGCAAGCACCGCGAGGCGAGGCGCGGCGCAGTGTGGTGGGCAGTGCGGGATTACGTGACTGCGGGCAGGGCAGGTTATCTGTGGCACCCGCAGCCCAGCCTCGCGGGCAGGGCACGGCGCTGCGCGTCAAGGGCGGGCACCGAGCCCTGCGGGCGGCTGCTCCGCTGGCGCGAGCGCGTAATTACAGAAGGGCCCGCACGGCGCGCCGCGACCGACAGACGGACGGACCGAGCTAGCCGGCGAGCGAACGAACCGCCGCACCAGTCGTTGCTCCCGCGTTACGTAAAGCCTGTGCCGGCTGCAATTACACTGTGACATCAAGGTCTGGTTCCGCGAGTTCTCGCCTCAGCGCGCAGCCCGCGGAGAGGCTGCCGGAGCGAGCGAGAGAGAGAGAGAGAGAGAGAGATATATATATATATATATATATATATATATATATATATATATATATATATATATATATGTGCGCGCTCTAGAGAGCGACTGTAGCTGATACGCCGCACATACACAAACAGCTGTACTCTGTCGACGCCAGAATTGAAGTCGGACGTGACGCTGCGTCATTTGCTATCCCATCTCCCTGCAGCAGTTTGTGGTTGCACGTACTGTGCACGGTAGAAAGGCAAAAATTTTGTCTGCACGAACTGCCTTTCCTTGGTTGTCAGTAGCGATTTATTTTGTTCTCATTATTGCGCAGTTTCAATGTGAAGCCACGACCAGGTTTTTTTTTCTGGAGATAGCTCTACAGAGCTCTTAAATGATTCAGAAAATACATAAAGAACATCACAAGTTGTTACTGTAGCTTCTAAGATTTTATGGTCACTAAAACTAGGGATCTATTGACAGCTCACATCCTAAGGCTTCAAGCAGTCATCAGTTTGGCGTAGAAAGGAATTGGGGCGGGGGGGGGGGCTTATCACTGTAGAGAGGGAGAAGATGGCTTGAACACTTTAAACTGGTTCAAATGGATGTAGGTTGCAGATAGAGGCTTTGCAGGTCTAAGGATGACACGGCGGCCGGTCGGTACCGTTGCGACTTCCAAGGCCTGTTCGGACGGCGTCTGTGGCGTCGCTCGAAGTGTTCGGGCCATGGACCCAGTCCCGACCACTTTGCGGTACTTCTGAACTGGCACGGGTCAGGATGTTTTCCGATGTTTTGGGTGTCAAGCGAAGTCATTGCATTTTTAATCGGAGTCACTTTAAGGAAGAGGACGCTACACGTTGAGAGCAATTCACTTACTGCTGTTGTCGCTTTGGATACATCTGCTTTACCCGGCCTACGTCCAATATATTTGTTTCCTTTATAGGGAGCGGACGCCGTCAAACGGATGATGGTCCATGACTGCCTTAAGCGCAACAACAGAAACTGAGTGAATTAAATGATTTTTTTTTTCGTATTTCGCCCCTCTCACTCTGTTGCAGGGCCCATTCTCAAGCCACACACCTTGTTATTAATCTGATTTCTTCAGTACTGAACACTTAACCACACAGTACTCGCTAAACAAGGTATGGAAAAGTGTAAAAACTGGACTAGCACTCTGCTGGTTCCCGACAATATATATGTATATATAGCTCTTGATGAGTTGAGTTTGCGAGTGTCAAAATATGTGACATTGTTAGGTTTACCTTTTGATTGCATTGGCATAGAAGCCTAATTTTTTTACACCGGCAAAGGACCGTAGACATTAGTATTTAACATAAATTTCAGCTTGATAGGAGTATATCTGCCCATCCGTGGCAAAAAGGATCTTAACAGACAGACGCAACGAAATGATCCTGTAAGGGTTCTCTTTTTATCGACTTACATGCGGAACCCTGAAACTGAATAATTTCTACGCAAATGTGTGTCAGATTTTCGTAAATGAAGTGAAATCTGCCTTTAAAATCTGTGCCATATGAGAGAAAACAGTAATCATCACATGGAAAGACATTAAGTGCAATTCTTTACTCAAATAACTGTTTTAATGCCGGGTTGGTGATTTGTACTGAGACAGCTGTGTACTATTTGGACAGCCACACAAAATCCATTTCTTACAAAACGCGAAACGTATTGTGCCATATTAAATACTGATACTGGGACACGAAATGAAGTCTGTTTCGTGTGTGTTTTTATTTCTGTTACGGAAAATGGCGACTGTAACAAACATGTCAAAATTATATGTTGGTGGTACTAGTGAGCGGGGAGATGTGAGGAGTTAAGCAGTTGGAAAAAAGAGCTGGAATTTACCCGTTGCTAGCCGGCCTGTTCGCCACGGCTGACGGGTTGCATCCGACGTCACGCGCGCCCTTGCATGTACCTGCCAAGGTCGTCGGGGGGCTGGGGGGACGAAGGGGACCACCTGGGCGCCAAGAGGTCCGTGCCAACACCTGTCCAGCCAGACAGCTGCCTCCCGAGCCGCTGACATCCGCCATATTTCGCCCCGGCTGTCCGATTCGTTTTCTGACCAGTTTCTCTAGGAATGCCTGTCCAAATCTCTATGTGAAGACGCACGTCTTATTATAACCCTGCAGATGTTACGCAGGTAAATTGCAGAGGACCACGATACAACTCTTCCTGCCTCCCTTGTGCTGTTCTCGAAACTTACTACTGTTTGCGACTGACATCACTGCCATCATTGTGAAGAGATTTCTTTAACGTCAGTACCGCCATTAGACTTGTTTATTTACGGTATTACATTTACACTTACACACTCATGATTTCGGCTTCAAAGTGCCATTATCAATGTGCGCCATCTTAGGCAATGTATAACACTTAAAACTCTTGATAGTGGCACTTTGAAGCCGAAATCATGAGTGTGTAAATGTAACACTGTGAATAAACAGGGTTAATTGCGGTAATGACTTAAAAGAAACACATTACGACTGTAGCCCCGCATTATGAAAAAATTATTAATTGTGAAGAGAATCGGTGTGGTTTTCAGTCCAAAGACTGTTTTTATGCCTGTACTATGCACGTCTCTTCAGCTCTGAATGACTTCTGTAACCTACATCCATTGGAACCTTTTTACTGCCTCCCGTTACATTTCTTACCACCACACTACCCCTCCATTACCAAATTGAATAATATTTCTTGACACCTCAGGTTGTCCCCTACAAATCGATCCCTTCTCTTAGTCCTGCCACAAATGTACTCTTTTCCCCAATCGATTCAGAGCCTCGCCCGTAGTTGCTCTGGTTACCCATGTGATCTTCAGTATTCTTATATAGCACCACATTTCAAAAGTCTTTATTCTGTTTTTGTCGTAATTGGTTACCTTTCACGCTTGACTTCTGTCAAGACTAGACTTTCGACATATTCCTTCATAAGACTTCCTAATTATATTAAATGTTCATAATTTCCTCTATTTCTGAAACACCGGACTGCATTTCTATTAAGTAGCCGCACTACTTCACCCGGCACCAGTTTTTTCATTGCCCAAAGAACAGAAGTGATGGATGTGCTTCTAAGATAATTCTCTTTTATTGTTCAGTCTTTGTGGCACATTTTTAATTAGATCTCATGTTTCGATCACTCAGGATTATATTCAGATCTAAGTAGTTGTGTCAGAAACCCGTTTCTGATATGTGGTTCTGAGTAGATAAGAAGGGTTACTGACGCAACTATTTAGATCTGAAGATCATTCCGAGTGAAACACGTAATTTAATTAAAAATGTGCAGCTGAGACGGAACAATAAATGAGAACTATGCAGTGGCTAATTCTTACAAGACGAATGTGTCGGCTGTAGTGAAAGTGACGTACTTCTTTCTAGAGTCTCGTTTCCTAATTTAAATCGACTGTATTCCATTGCTCTTCTTTTACTCTTGTTATGTTCATCTTATAACCACTTCCCCAGACAGTATACATTCCTTTCAACCTCTGTTTCGAGTCCCTAGCCCTCTGTAACAAAATGTCATCGGTGAACCTCAAAAATTTTGATTTCTACTCCCTGAACTTCACCTTTGCCAATTTCTGCTTGTCTATCTTTAGACTTGCCCAGTATATAGATTCTGTAACACTGTATAGACGCTACAACCCTGCCTCACTCCTTATTCCACTACTGCTTCACGTTCGTTTCCGAGCTCTGGTCGGTGCTCTCTCTCTCTCTCTCTCTCTCTCTCTCTCTCTCTCTCTCTCTCTCTCTCTCTCTCTCTTTTAAATAATCTCTTGTCCCCAGCGTTTCATATCGCTTATCTTCAAAATTGCGTTGTGTTGTCAGAAGCTTTCACAAAATCTAATAATAATCAGTACCCTGTAGAACATGAAAATGAAAAAGGAAAATTAAGTGAAATTCTGGTACAGTGTAAGAAGCATTCTTTCTAGATAGAAAGCCTCCGTCCTCCACCACAGTATCTGAATCTGTGCTGAAGAGCGCTGCGTGTCGTCATTAGGTTTTCCTGTGTGTTGTAAGTTTGCGATACTGCGTTCGCAGATCGGTGGAAGCCACTTCCTTACCTGTCCAATAATTCGCAGTCCGTAGGATTGAATCGCAAGTCCGGGTTGCTGACTTAGACCAGGGCGGTGGGCGAAAGCAGTTAGCGCGACTTGGCAGTTAACATCATATCGCGCAGCGGAACACGCCTTCGTTATGTTGGTGAAAGCGTGCTTCAGCAGAAGAAACTAGAAATCCGGGTGAGGTAATGGCTGGGCGGATGCACGCTGCGGCTTCACCGTGCCATACTCGCTCAGTTGGCTCACTCACTCCCCTCCCGCACGTGGTGGAGTAATTTCCTTCGCATTCTGCCGCATTTTGTTTCCGATATAGGTGACTCTATACTACTGCCCCATCAAAATTTTTGAACTTCTATAGTGCACGGAATGGAATCCTGTTTCATCGTGCGTTAGATACTCATCACCGCATTAAATAGTTGCTGTTGAAAGACAATTCAATCACTGGACTACAGACGACGATGGCGTAACCGGCCTAGGTAACTGTGGCACCAAGAGCATCGGCACACGAGATGTAGGTATCCCGTTCGAATTCTGGCAGGGAAAAAATTTTCATCCTCAGCACGTGACCTACGAAGAGTGCTTGAAAATAATTACCATCAGACTTTCAGCCAATGCTCAGATTCAGGTCTCAGATCTGCAGTGGAGTGAGGATATGTGAAACTGTTGGTGATCGATCTTTCGGATGGAGTCGTTAACTCGATGTGCCCCACTCCCTCTTAATGCCATTGGCTCTGGGCCAGCAAGGCCTTCCTTTCCCATCCATCATCATCTTCATCAACGTCGTAGTCATCAAAGTCACAAACCTACAATTATAAAACAACATACGACTACACCAAATAACATGCGGGCGGACACACACACACACACACACACACACACACACACACACACACACAAACTTTCACAGTTGAGAGATGTGATACGTAACACGTTAGAAATGATTGTATAAAGCCTTGAGGTATTCTTGGGGGGGGGGGGGGAGGAGAAGAAAAATCCTCCGTACCATAGCTACGGCGTTTAGGCGCTATCAAAACCAGTGCTATAAGCGTATTGTGTTCCATTAATATTATATGGCTGGATAGGACTGAGTAACAAATTGGTTTAGGAAGCTATGAGAGATTGGGTTGGCACAGAACAAGCGTGACTGCGGTAAAATGTCTTAGGCTGACAATTTTTTTTAAGTCAACCATTAAGACAACCATTTTCTTAAGCAGTGACGGAAACAGTGTAGACCGTTACTTACATTTATTTATTTTGGTAAACTGTTTCAATCAACCATGACCTTCATCAGATCACACGGTGACACATGGAGCCGCTAATCGGAGATTCTGTAGTTAGCAAAACGTACGTCAGCCTCTGCGGTCCACGCGTTATCCAAATGGCACTGAAGATGGTCTTGTTTGTCTGAGACTGGTTACCAGAAGGACCTAGTCCCTTTTTCTTATAGCCATAAGTCGTCCAAAGCGCCAATACTTTCGGCATCTCCGACATCGATTAACGTATATACGTTCGATTCATTCATATATAGACAAAACTTTCCAGCTGGATGTTTTAAATCAGTAATTCCGATGGTGGGGCATGAAACTACAACTTCAGCTTCACACAGTATCGACAGACACATGAGACCGCAAAGAGAGGGCAAAAATCGGTTGATAAATGACTTTCACGTGATGACGTGGGAGGTTGTTTGGTTGATCGGTTGGGGGGGGGGGGGGGGTCTCATCGGGTTAGGAAGGATGGGGAAGTAAGTCGGCCGTTCACTTTGAAAGGAACTGTCCCGGCATTTGCGTGGAGCGATTTAGGTAAAGCACAGAAAACCTAAATGTTGATGGCCGGAGGCGGGTTTTGACCGTCGTCCTGCCGAATGCGAATACAGTGGACGAAGCCCTGAACTACCTCGATTGATTGGCATGGAAAGATGAATTCAGGTCGTACGCATCGCACTACAGTCTCCACCTTGACTTGCTAAATATCGTCATAATGATTTACGCATCAGTGATAATCACCAGTAACTGAAATATATTTTACAGTTTCAGTTGCATATTTTTGTCTTCTTTCGTTAGTTTAGTACTACTGTTAGTGTGTTAGGAGGAGAATGTTCTCTTATCATACACGCTTTGAAGTTAGGAGGCTCTCGGTAAAAGAATGTCTCCAGCATTGGCGTCGATTGAAATGGAAGAAAATGAGCAAACTGCAATAGGGTGGTGACGGTGGGGGAGGGGGGGGGGGGATAAAAAAGTAAAACTGCCTTCGCCCCAAGGGTCACTATAACACTGCAGCGCCTCAAATAGACGTGGTTCTTTGAGAGGATATGTCCGTCCCTATCTAGGACTTAACATAAGCAACCAATTTTCCGGGAGGGGCTTTAGTTAAATGCTGTCGCTGAACCACGACGGCTGTTGGCGTCTCTCACAATGATTACTTTTAGTTGGAGGTGAAAAAGGCGATGTGAGCTGTACTATGGTGTCAAAGGTCTTTGACCAGTCCACTATTAATTTAAGACGCGTGTCAGCATCACATATTTTATAAAAGGTCATTTATTGCCAGTTACTTTTCTGTTTAGTAAGGGGCGAAGCTAAAGAAATAAAAAAATAAATTTTTAAAAAAACTAGGGCTAACCAGGGATTAAACTTTGGGCCTTTCAACTTACTGACAACTGCCGAGAATGCCGTATCGTCCAATACGAGCCGTGTCTACACGCCCCGGTCGTTCACTTTGACTGCGCTATCCTCTGACGTGTTGATAACAGCAGATAATGTCCACACGAAACTGCTGCTTTCAGTAGCTTGCTAAAAGTGTGCTGGCCCCATTTCGTCAGCGCGAATGCTTTGACAAGATGATGTCGTGCTTCATAAGCGTCCATAAATCGTCGAGTGTTGTCGGTCAGAGCGCCGGCTGCACGTCCGCGCTGACCTTGGCGGACGTATCGAGATTATTTTGCAAAGCGTCGCGAGCAAACTGATGACGCAGCTGGTAACCGGAGCTAGACTCCAGAAATTTATGACAATTCATTTAAGTATGTTGCGTTTTTGCCGCTACAAGAGAATGAGAGAAAAAAAGAGGCGAAATAGGCCAGAGGCTGGGCGCTTAGGCGATGGATCCGCTTTGCGAAGTGAGTGGGCAACTCGCTGTTGCCACGGGTCCGAAAGTTGGCCAGCGACCGCGGCGGCAGTCAGCGGGCGTCGCCTGCCGGAAATGGAAGTTCGCTGTTCAGCTTTCCTAATACAGCCGCTGCGGCCGGTGCCGCTGCGTCATCTTGCGGGCTCGGTCATCAGTTTGGCGTTCCAACTGTTCATCAAGGACTCAGCGTCCTGAACGTACTGGCCTCGCCGGCTTAAGCCATCGTCAAGACGGGCCGTGTTGCTGAACGCTCAGAAACGATGAAACTTGCGCATACGCTTCGTGTCCCGTGGCCGTGATACGTGCGATCGCAGCGCACTCCAGCGGCAGATGTCGGCTGTATCTGGCTGACAAATCTCATTATTTACGAAATGGACGGGCGTAAAATTTCTGCGTTAGCTCAGTTACAACGCTCATATCCTGTTTTGTCCAAAATATGCTCTCCATGTTATGCGTTCAGTGTACAAAATAAAAATTTCAGTATCCATGAAAGTGTTATAAGGCAAAAAGGAATGTATCATGTGCAGTCAGTAAGTTCCATTACAAATAGTGCGTTACAGATTTACAATAGTTATCCACATAAGATAAAAAGTATTTCATCGTTTCACTTTTTAGTAAAACCCTAAAGTCGTTCTTACTTGATCACTGTTACTATTCAGTAGCAGAATCCCTAGATGTGAAAAATAAAACAAAAAAGTGCAAACTATTTTACTGCATGTAGAGCAAGCTGTCTTGTTGATTAACCCAGTGGAACAGACTCACTGCTCAGACTTTGCATTTATATAACATCTCGAATATTACATAATATACTTCTGCAAAACTAATAAAGTATCAGAACCTATTAGAAAACGCGAAGGTTATATAATCACCAATATGGTTTCTCGCGACTTTGCACTGAAGAGAGAAGGCGGCATGTGGCGTACGTGTCTTCCTTCAATCTCACTGGCACTCATCCAGAATGTTGCTTTTTCCACGCTATGACGTTACGAACTCGAAGTTCGAATGCACAGTTCGTATGCCGACAGCTTTACGAAACAGGACGCATGGTGGCCGGTTGAGGAGGAGGAGGAGGAGGAGGAAGATAGACCGACTCCACTTAAGCCAGATTGCTGTTTGACGTTTTAGAGATACGTGCGGTGCAGCAATTGGGAAATTACTGGCAGCAGTTCGCGTGTCATCACTCTTTGACAAGTGAACGACACCTCATGTTTTACAGTCGGGCATGTCCCCATTCTTCTCGTCTCAGCTCTCTGTGTCGAATCCAGCCACTGGTCTCTCTCTCTCTCTCTCTCTCTCTCTCTCTCTCTCTCTCTCTCTCTCTCTCTCTCCTTCCTTCCCCTCCCCTCCTCCCCTGCAGCCATTGGCATTTCAGTATTTTATGCCACGCTCTGCTCTATACGTGTTATCTCTTTGATTGCTAAACCATAAGCAGCTTTCCAGAGATACGTCAGCGCATCCGGGATTCTGATGCATTTTCGGTTTGGAGCATTTTTTACATCAGAGAATTTTTTTAGGTAAATTCAGAGCGTTCTGTATCTATGTTTTTGCCTTGTTAACGTAAAGAGTTCTGTGGCAGTGGCTTCTGAATCGTCGTCCACGGAACACACGTCTCTTCCCCGTGTCCGAAATGAGTAGACTGTGCCTGTTTTACACCCAGTGCAGCGTTCACAGACAGAGCATACGAAGCTAACAATTATATGCATGTGCTTCCGTGTAAAGTTCACAGTGGCGGTTGCAATTCATTTTTATGGTATAAAGTCTCGAAATATTTTACATGTTGTCGACTAGTGTAACTGATCGTGAAGTAGCACAGGCTGGCGGAGTTTTGAAGACAGCCGCTATGGTGTTGACGAATAACCGTATATTCACGTAATGAGAGTCCGCCTGTGTCCATTTTAAACAATCGTGCACAAGACAAAAAAATATCTCTGAGCACTATGGGACTTAACATCTGTGGTCACCAGTCCCCTAGAACTTAGAACTACTTAAACCTAACTAACCTAAGGACATCACACACATCCATGCCGGAGGCAGGATTCGAACCTGCGACCGTATCGGTCACGCGGTTTCAGACTGAAGCGCCTAGAACCGCACGGTCACACTGGCCGGCGTGCTCACACAGACCTACATGACAGATTTTATAGCTTTTCCTTCCCATCGTCTGAAGGAAGGAGGGTCAGATTTGCGTGTGAGAGACGGAATCCAAGCAGGGTTTGAACAAGGATGAGACAGGAATGGGTTGTGACCTGCTCAGGAGGATTCAATTTTGGCTGGAATGATGTTGCTGAAATGCGGAAATCATTCATTTGGACTGTCGTGCGTAGATTTGGAGATTACCAATGCAGTGTCATGACCAGCCCATCGCATAGCTCGGTCTCCGTCATTCGTTCAACTGCAACTGTTTACTGTTCTTAAGCCTGACGCCACACTTCTTCGATGGTATCGAGGAGACCCAGAAGTGAATAGTGTCTTGCATAATATAGATACATGTAGAAGGCACCGACCATATTCGTGTATCTTTATAACAAGGAGCCCGGCTGGCCGTTTTTGTGACGTAACGAAGCGTAGCGGCCTTGGCGTTCGGGGACGCCATTGGCGCTCACTTTGGCAGGTGAGTGATTCCGGACCTCACCGCAGAATCACATCACGGTTGGTCTAACGCAGGGAGGTTCAGTCCGTCTGGATCGGCAACCATGGCCACCTGAAGCACGTGTTCTGGCCTGGCGCCGGAATTCACGGGGAACTGCGTTACGGCGTTCATATAAATCAGACTGGAACCTGACTTCTCCCAGGCCTCGGCATGTGTGTTTCAGGCCAGCGAGCAGACCATTACGCCACCAACTATAGCCAGGAAACAAATGTTGATACGAAGCGATAAAAACCTCATAAATTCATCACCGCAGCATGCACTATCAATCATATTTAATAGCTTGTAGCTGTAAGCAACCGTTTCTGCCCAGCTGCTTTTTCGTTGTCCGCGTTTCTTGCATTCAAAAATAGTTTGACAGCCTTTCTGCCGTGTACGGGTTGTTTCTATCCCCACATCGGGTAGTGTAATCGCCCGAGCTGTGCTTTGTGAGATCACTAGAGTAGTGCCATTTTGTCTTCTATTTTTAGAACCTTTTTCGTCTTTACCAGAGTAAATCCTCCAGTGGCCATACAAGCGATATGGCGCAGTTGTAAGACACTGGATTAGCATTCGGTCGAAAGGCGCTTCCGATCTCTGACCAGCCATGCAGTATTCTGTGGTTTCCTTAAATCACTTACGGCAAATACCATTCGTCGTATCTCTTAGGAGAACACGGCCGGTTTCATGCCCTAGAAAAAAGTCCTTTCTTGTATCTGGCTTACTCTTAAGGCGGAAGTATGGGTGGACTATCGACCAAGGTCACAGGTTCTTCCTCAGCTGTTTCAAAGGTGCTAATCAGATTCAGGCGTTTGGTGGTAGTATTTCGGAAGCGTAAAACTTTACATTTCTTCTTCGCTTGAAGTCCACTGTGTTCAAGGTGTTGGTATCCGCGTTCGGAAGGTGCGGAATTAGTCACAACACCGTCGTTGTGATTTTGGTGTTTCTGCCGAGCGACGGTACAGTTTCGTTCAGAAAGACAGTTGGCAGTTGGCTTACCCTTCGCGAATGACCTCCATATTAAACTCTCGTGGTGCCTTGTCCGTCCCAGATACAAAGACAGTGAGGTACGAGTTTCTTGCCGGGCGCCATGATAAAGTGTTCTGTTGTATTCATGTACATTCGCGTTGTCCGCATCGTGTATGCCTGATTGGTATATGCAACGATAGTGCATTTCAGTATGCCAGATCACTTCATGACGGGCTCTCACCTTGAAGTAACTAATCTAGCCACTTTGACTCCCAGAAATTTTTCCTTTAAGACTTCTGTATATCATAATGCAGCTCCTCACCTGTCCTGGCACAACATAACAGAAATTGCGCTATATTGATGTGGTTTGTTTCTCACGAAGAATATACACGATGAGAAAAGTGAATCCTGAAGGGACCAAAATTTGCAAAGCTGACATGAATATCTTAAAGATCGTCGAATTTGTTGTTTGAGAAACAGTTACCTCATGTATAGTGCCAATAGATTGTACTGTGCTCTCTATGTGGGTGCCAAGGGCCTTGCCACAGTATTAAGACCGGTTCCCGTCAGATCATCGAAGTTAAGCTCTGTTGGGCTTTGCTAACACTTGGCTGGGTTTGCCGAACGTTATTGGCAAGGGGGTTGCTCTCAGCTCTTGCGAGGCTAATTGAGGAGCTACTTGTCTGAGAAGCAGGAGCTCCGGTCACGAAAACTGTTAACGCCTGTAAGAGCGGTGTGTTGACTACATGCCCTTCTATATCAGCATCCAATGACTCCCATCGGCTGGGGGTGACAAGGCGGTCGGTTGGTACCGTTCGCCCTTTCCGCGGCCTTTTTGGACGGAGGGATGTGTGTATTTGGGTGTCTCAACTGCAAACTGTCCTGTCAGATGTAACAGTCTAAAGCAGGTGAATGTTGCTCACTGTTTTGAGTCTCAGTACTGCGTAGATTCAAATTTACTGTTGAGCACGGGAAGTTTTACGGTGACAGTGCCAGGTTTGCGACATTGACATAGCCAAAGGAAAAACGCCTAGTCACGCTTTACTTTGCACAGTCGCAGGTGTTGCCTGCGATGTTTATCGAAAGCTCGCGCGCGTGTGTATCTTCTCGCTCGTTTCGG
Source organism: Schistocerca gregaria (assembly GCF_023897955.1). Lineage (NCBI taxonomy): Eukaryota > Metazoa > Arthropoda > Insecta > Orthoptera > Acrididae > Schistocerca > Schistocerca gregaria. Next base: position 432,815,472 of record NC_064924.1, read on the forward strand.
CCCGCAGATCGACATCGCGGCGTTTCTGGAACACGCTGTTGAGACCCCCTCGAGTCTGCAACAGCCGATGCGGACTTCTGCAGAACGCCGTCTCCGTCGGTGCGGTTGTAAATTTTTACTTCCTGCTATATAAAGTTGAGTCAGGGGCCCTAAAAACCGCGCCGGCGTAATGCAGTTAAACAGATGGGGAGATAACAGAATACGACCATCAGCGCGAGGCAAGCGCAGCTCTGCTCGTGCACTGGCTTTCTCGTGGCTTCCACAGCAGTGCAGAATACGGATCAAGTGGCATAAGGTGCGTTTCTGCAGGGCAAACATCACATTGACACATCCACCTCCAGCGCATCACGGCCCTAGGTAGGTCACTGCTAGGTTTTCAGTTAACCCAAGAGTCTCTGACGATCTACGGATTCGCTTGTTAAAAGTTAAGTGAAGCGCTGATGACTCTTTCGAGTTGTATGGTCATGTTGTATGGAACTGTTTTGTTCATAACGTTTCGTCCAGAGCTGTGGTGGACATCTTCAAAGGTGCTCCTGGTTCCGTTGGGGCTCGGCAAGTGTGTCTGGAAGACCAGGTGGAACCGAGCGCACGTATGATGTCCAGCGTAGCTCTGTACGAAACATTTGAAACGAAAAATTTTCATCAACCACACCCTTACAACCCGTCAGATTCACCAGCAACAGGCCCTTGAAAGTATGTTCAGCTGGGGCACTCTGCAGACTTGAAGATGTGCTTGAAAACCACAGCACTTCATTACTCTCTGTTCTAATAAACGAGACCACACTTCAGTCCCGAATCCATGATAAGAAGGATAAGTTGCACCCCGGCCTGTCGAACAGCACTGAGTAAATATGCACTCACCCATTGACCCATCCCGTTAAACGGGGACCAATTTCTCTTCTGCAGTGAATACCTTTTCTCACGGCGCTGTTGTTGCCAGCTTTAAACTGAGAAGAACTAACTGCTGTAGGCGAAAACAATAGCCTTCGGCAGAGCTGATACTACTGAGGCGTAACACTGAAGTTATACTTGATGTTTCTCCCACTGTCTTAGTTTCGGGATGTCGGCTTTTCGATTTTGTGATTGTCGTGTTCTTTCATCAATGTGATCGTTGACAACCGAACCCACTGCTCATACCGCGTGTAAACTACCTTGTGACACGAACTCATGGTTTCTGTATGTTCCTGTTTGATTGCGATGCACTTAGAGACCAGCTTCGTGTGTAGTTTTCATGAAAACTTTAGCGTGCGTGATACAGGGTACCATTATGACTGCGATCGCTACTCTGAACTATCGAATTACCGCGGCAAACAGAAAGCAGAACAGAGAGATATATACGGGGTGAAGGCGCAGAAGCAGATGATGCCAGTGGCGAATCAGGCGAAATAATAATGCAGCTCCGTCGCTGATGGCAATCACTTGCTGCTTTTGGCGCTGCCCGCGCAGATGTCACAAACACGGCAGAGAGAGAGAGAGAGAGAGAGAGAGAGAGAGAGAGAGAGAGAGAGAGAGCGAGGGAGCTGCTCACGTGCCTATAGCATGCGCGTTTCTCTCTCTTTCCCCCTGATGGGCTGGAACGTGACGATGCCTGCGTATGCATCGGTTTTTTCGTTTACACTTGTGCGATAGCTGTCGTCCTGGTAAAAATTCGCTATATCAGCTTGTTTTGGGACCGATAAGTAAAACAGCTACCAGTTAATTTATCGCGTGTGTGCCCTCCTGCGCAGCGGAGGTCAGTTACATGCACTGGCGCCCGATTCGCGTATCTGTTCCATTCCTGGTGGAAGATGAATGTTTTCATCACCAGTACTTGTCCGGCAGAGGTTAGAGGAGAGAAATCGTAAAGTCTTTAACTTCCTGATTACAGGATTCTCCATCAGTATCCTTCGTTCGGTTCCAAATATCTCTCTCTCTCTCTCTCTCTCTCTCTCTCTCTCTCGCTCGTTAAATTACTACATTCAGGAGGTCCTTGTTGATTCATCCGTCGAATGGGCGTATTACTTTCGGCGACCCCTTAGATGACACTGAGAGGTCCATACAAACACAACATTTCACCATATACTACACGCACTCATTGCTATCACTTGCACCACACACGTTACATCCAACTTTGACAAACGCCTGCAGGAGCATGAGGAATACTTACTAAGAAAGCTTTAACAGCAAATGGGGTCTGGCAGTAAATCCGGACAAGGCGGAGTATATGTGTGTGGGATAGTACTTAGTGAAAATTTTGACAAGGGGGAAGGAAAAGTAAAATCCGGCTAAAGATATAAATATTTTTGAACAGTGATAGGTAACTCCGGTACATGCGCCAAGGATATTAGTTCCAGCGCAGCTCTGGGGAATAGTGATATTCGGCAGGACATTAAGAAAAAAGGATATTCCATATTGTGGCGAAGAACTTACTTCTAGATGGAGAGGAGATATGAAATGGCCTCAAACAACGAAAATAAGGGTAAATTAGACAAGATATGATGATTGAAAGTTAACTAGGTTCGAAAATGGCTCTGAGCACTTAACTTACTGGGACTTAACTTCTGAGGTAATCAAGTCTCCCCTAGAACTTAGAACTACTTAAACCTAACTAACCTAAGGACATCACACACGTCCATGCCCGAGGCAGGATTCGAACTTGCGACGTAGCGGTCGCGCGTTTGCAGACTGTTGCGCCGAGAACCGCTCGGCCACGCCGGCCGGCAAAGTTAACTAGGGTTGCGTCGACGATGGTGCTAAGCTATACTTTAAACCTACAGCGTGTTGCCACGCTGTCACTATCGGAGAATGCCGCGTCTCATGATCGAAACTAGACAAATAATTAAATTATTACTCGACCTGTGGTTCTTTATTTTTACCTTCACGCAGGATCAGTGACACGCCACCGCCGAAATGGTGTCAACTTGAAGCTTGCATACCTGGAAGGCAGTCAAAGGGACAAGGTTTTGGTGCTCAAAATTATTTAAGTATACGGCTCGATAGTGACTTGAACAGATCATTTGTGGTCGCTGTTGGAGTAACTACGTCCAGTCAAGGGACGTTCATATTTGTTATTCTGGATATCCTACATCTCGCCGGCCGGAGTGGCCGATCGGTTCTAAGCGCTACAGTCCGGAACCGCGCGACCGCTGCGGTCGCAGGTTTGAATCCAGCCTCGGGCATGGATGTGTGTGATGTCCTTAGGTTAGTTAGGTTTAACTAGTTCTGAGTTTTAGGGGACTGATGGCCTCAGAAGTCCCATAGTGCTCAGAGCCAGCGTACATACCCCAGGAAAGGGAGTAAATAGAGCTAACCGTTTATACGAGAAAATCCCGAAGCAGATGACTGCAGAGTGGTCGAAGCGTCTAAAGCGAAGAGGAGCATGATGTGGGATAACATTTTAGAAGATTCCACTTTCAGAAGAGAGACCATCCCTATTGAAGGTAAATGCTTCACGTAACGTCGACGGTGGGGTCGTTAGAGGCGGAGCACAAACTCGGATTCGAGAACGCTGGGGAAAGAAATGGGCTGTAGCCTTTTGCGAAGGCACCAATTTTCGCCTGGTGGAGATTTCCTCTGCTAACTGGGGAGTTGTTAGTGCTTGCCTTGTGCGGTGGTCGTAGTCTCGGCGCGTGGGAGCGGGTGGCAACGGGCCGGTTCTGCAGACGGGCGTTTCGCGTGAGCAGCGGAAGACGTGGGCGTCCGTCTGGTGCTAGTGGCGCTGCTGAGGACCTCTATTGAGGTCAAGTCGCGGCCAAGGTCGTCGCAGACGCTCGTCTCGGTACGAAATTTCGGCGACCGCTTCAGCCGCGTCACTTGCTCACCTGCGAAACCCACCTTCCCAGATGCTGCAGTGGCTTGTGCGACCTTCTCGCCTGCTAGCAGTTTTCGTCCCTTACGAAACGCATCGTCACGACAGCTTTTTCTTTCTTTGGTGACATTCGTCGTAACGAAACGGTTTTTCAACACAGCCGCCTTGTTGAAAACATGAAAGCTCTTCCCCTGTTTGTTCTTCGTTCACGCAGGACAAGGTTTTGAGAAGGAATTGTGCATCCGTAGTAGAATTACAACGAGCATAAATCTATCAGCCATATTAGAAAAATGGGAAGGAAGTAGCTTTGTCTCGGCAATTTCGACGAATGTTAGCACTATTTGTGCTTGACATTTTAATAACTGCTCTGTTCTGCACAGAAACCTGTCCAGTGGTTACAGACATCCATGTCAGAAGCATATGTCTAAAACCCCATTGTATGTTTAAACACCGGCCAGAGTGGCCGAGCGGTTCTAGGCGCTTCAGTCCGGAACTCCGCGACAGCTACGGTCGCAGGTTCGATTCCTGCCTCGGGCATGGATGTGTGTGATGTGCTTAAGTTACTTAGGTTTAAGTAGTTCTAAGTTCTAGGGGACTGATGACCTCAGAAGTCCCATAGTGCTCAGAGCCATTTGAACCATTTTTTATGTTTAAACACGGCAGGTTCAACCGCAGGTGGACAAAATTTGGAACGTACGTTTCAGTGGTATATTAGAAGTGTACTTATGTAAGGATGCGTGCACATACATTGCACGCTTGTCAGTGATTCGCATAGATAGAGTATACATTCCAGTTATCAGCCCCAGTGGAAATTTTTCTTTCGTATCCAACTAGAATTTGCGCTAAGTGTTTGACCGACCATATTTTGTTAATACCTTTGGATGAAGCGTTGCATTTTGCTTATTATCAAGGAGAAGATAATTTAATTCCGTGGAGGTTGGATTTTTAGTGATGGATGTCTCTTGTAAAAATTGTCTTCACTGCCGCTTGCTGAAGTTGCTCAGTTATTGAGGTATTTGCCAGTAGAGCATGAGCTTTTAACTGAACGAATAGTTGTAATACTAAGAAACATAGTGCTACGAACACAGGCAGATGTTGAACAAATAGTGTACGTGGTGGCTAATAATGAAATAAACGTTGTACCTTTCTCACAGTTTGACCTAATACACGACATATGGAGTCATTTCTATAAGTCTTCCACGCATTCACAGCGCCAGATTTGCACCTGGTGGCCACGATTGGAATTAACTTATCAGTGTAAATCGGTTCTGCAATATCACATTAGAATATCTACCTAGTTTCCTCAACTGAATAACTATAAGGCATCTTATATGTGACCTTGATCCACAGGCATTTTTCTGTTGAGGTGGTCTTCAGTGGACACTCACTGGATGAAATTCAGTGCGCTCAGTTTTTTACCGTTCTTTTCCTGATGCCACATACTTCGTTGTATGTTTGGTAAGAGAGCAGAACATGTCCCGACGACGTCAGCTTACACACTCCGATTAAAATTACTTTGTGTATGATATATCGCAATTGTTGACAGCATGCAGCCAGCCACGCTTCACAAGGCGCTGCGCGTACCTTAAAAATAGGCAACACAGCCAGCACATGGCGCTCGAGAGAGAACTGGGATTGGATGGTGGCCGGCCACTTACCGCTCGACTCGGTGAAATGTAAATCACAGAGCAATTTTATTAGTAGTACTGCCTGGACTACCGGGCGTTCGACTGTTCGTTAACTCTGGTGACTTGCTGGTGTACTAGGATTCGGATTAACTACAACGCTCGTGAGATAAACCACTGCGACCTAACCGACCTGCCAGAGAATACTACAACATAATGATGTCACACCCGGAGTAGTGTTCCTGTTTTTCGCGAGGGCCTAACCACTCCACAGATTTATGAAAGCCCGCAGCGTCACGCCAGCTGTTAACGCTATCGCGTTAATTTAAAATACGCCGAAAATAAAGCGTACCACCATTTTGGTGCTGGGTCTCTGGAGAGTAGTTTATCCCGAGGCGCCACTGCCGTCTGTCAGGCAGAATGTGCTTGGCCTTGTGAGCTGACACCACATCGCAGTTTAGATGGAGCTCGGCCGGCGGACTGAGGATAAATTAGAAAATGCTGGCGCGCGGGAGGTTTTTTCGGCGAACCCACTGGCAGCTTGCCGCCTCGGCAAGGCCGAAGGCAGAGGCGTTGAGTACCCTTCAGCGTCACGTTGCAACTCAACAGATACTGGACGAAATAGTAGCAACATGGTTCTGCTCTACCAATGCTGGGCGTGATGTCTTATCGGCCTTGACAATGTACCTCAGCGAGAAGCATCGGCATGTCGTGTTCGACGCAGACGAGCGAGGTTCTTGACGCTTCTTCGATCTCAAATCTATTACAAGAGATCCGTTGTTTTCCCAGGCTATCACAGTAAGACTAGTACTCTGTAACGAGTCACTTCTCTACGAAGCATTGGCAGTAGATGCAAAATTACTGTGTGCCCTTACATAGGTTAGCGGTTCAAAACCACCGTTAAGCCATCCAAATGTAGGTTTTTCCATGATTTCGCAGAATCGTTTAAGGCGAATGCCTGGATGTTACCAAATCAGAGCCTGCGCCACGTCACCAGTGACCACCTTGTCGACGTAGTTGAAACCCTTACCTTCATTCCTTCTTAGAATAGAGCACTGGAATGAAGATAGTATTCAGTTGGCCTCCATACCGTCAGACCTATACAAAAAAAGCGATAATTTTAGAAATGTGGAGAAGAGTAAGACAGTCGTACATGACCAGAACTCAAACCTTGAACCGGGCCTTTCCCAAGCCGTGCCATTACCGACTGACTTATTCAGTCTCGACTCACCCTCGCAGCTTAAGGTCGGCCATTTCCTATTATCCACTTTCGAAACGATGCTCCGTGCGTATTTCTTGGACTACCATCTAGAAGTATGTACACGAAGGCGTTGTAAATTTGACAAACTACGATCGTACTTGAATAGCTGAGATATTACGAGCAGTGCATATGTAATGTAAGGTTCTGAAGTCCACTCCCGACCGATAGGTACTTTTAAACTTACGAGTAGTTTCAACATAGCACACGCTCCTATCTAGAGTGCAAAGATCAATCTGGAAGTTAGTTGCATTAGTTACGAGAAATAATGATCGAAAATGATACCTCAACGGGAGTCTTGCAGGGAAATCCTTTCCCTTCCACTGCATTTCCTGTGCGGCAGCTGTTTTGTGGTATTGGGGTTGTTGTGGTCTTCATTCCGAAGACTGATTTAACACAGCTCCCCACGCTGGTCTACCCTGTCCATGGCTCTTCTTATCTTAATAAAAACTCCCCCCCCCCCCCCCCCCCCACACACACACACACGCGCTCACACACTCACGCTCACACTTCCCTCCATTGCCAAACTGATAATTAATTGATACCTCAGGATGAGCCCTACTAACCGATCACTTCCTCTGGTCAAGTTGTGCCATTAATTCCTTTGGCGGTTTGCGCGCAAGATTAATAATTTTGTATCTCCCTTAGCTGTGAGTTACTTTCCGTCATTACATGCTGCAGAGTTGTGCAGTACTGCTTTTATTCCACTACCATGAGGCAGTATTAAAAGATGCAGTACATTAGTATAAATAATCAAGGCTTTTCGGAGATGGTTAGTGACTATGAACTTGCATCTTCTCTTGACTGTCACGAGCAGTGTTTACTTAGTCACTGTGTCGTTCTAGGAACCGTTGTGAGAGTTGGAACCACCTCTCCGCCTTCGCAGCGATTGTGTGTGTGTGTGTGTGTGTGTGTGTGTGTGTGTGTGTGTGTGTGTGTGTGTGTGTGTGTGTGTGTTGAAACTGGGCTAGGCTGTTGCAGAAGACCCTATGACCCTAGCATTTAGTTATTTGATTCTTAATCACTTTGTCACGTCTGTAGTGGTCTGACGAAAGAGGGGTATCTCTCATACGAGGAGAAAACTTTTGTAGCGCTCGTTGTTTGACGAAGCGTCAGCCGACCCGACGTACTGCAATCAGTTTACACATAAATCTGCTGCGAGAGCTGAAATTGCATGATCACGCGGGCAGCTAGTCATTGGTGCGTTTATTTTCCGTGGGGAAAAACTGTCGGAAATTGACACTTCGGTCTGCGTGTCTGTATCTCGCATTATCTCCCCGCCTGGGCCTTTCGAAATTTCGATAGCTATCCGCTCGCTTGGTGAGCGACCTTCGCCTGCGCTTGACTAAGCGCTGCGGCGAGGTTTCAGCGACTGACACACGCCTCGCAATAAATCTGGGAGAGCAAAACAAGTTCGCGGTCAGCGAAATGCACTATGAGCGCTGTCGAAACGTGCTCCGCCACTTGGTATTAACGGCCTGAAGTCGACCACAGGCTGCTGGTTCAAATTGTAGTAAATAAGCTGAAAAATTGAACAGCAGAAGGAAAACATGTTGCCGGTCATTTTACAAGGTCACAGAAGTAATTTCTGATTTGCCATTCTCAGGCTGGCAGTGAATTGCATAAGGTGAACATTTTGAGTAGATGGTCGCAAACCACAGGGAGACGTATGGGTATCATAGAAGTTGAGAACGTGTTACTAGGATTCTAGAGAAGAGTTTTCCTTGTGAAGTTCTCCAGTATTAACCCCAATACGGGAGACATTTAGCAAGAATATATATATATACCGTGTTCTAAAAATAGAGTGTGTGGAACATTGTCAGGAATGCAGTAGGAAGCAAAAAATCTGAGCAAAAGGCGGAATATTACATACATTACGGGTCTATTGTTACTATACTGTGTGCATGCGTTGATTGGCTGTGGTTTCGTTGTTGACATACGATCTGTTGATCGTATTTCACCTCCGCTGTATTACGACACTTCAGTACGTGTTGATCGCAGGTAGCAGAATTTCGCGTTTTCGCCTGGAGAAGTTTTTTTGCCAGTACACGCATGTGTTCTGAGCGTGGTTGTGTTCTACGATCCCCAGGAATAGAACCGGAAATCGGACACCAGTTGATAGCGTATCGAGTATATCAAGGAAAGGCAACGTCTTCCCTACGGCATGGCTCATACTTGTCAGCTAGATTGGAATGTTATGATTTTCGCCTGTCGAGATTTTCTTGGCAGGGCACTGTTTTCTTACTGCCCATCCCGCGAAGCCACCATCGGCTGCTCAAGTGTGACAAGCTGCTACTACGCCTGTCCTGCACTCTGCCATACCTCCTTACGTAAGTCGTATCGCGTTTGGGGGGGGGGGGGGGGGGTCGGCACGTCTGGTACGCGAGACGCATTACTTGCTGGGATGGGACAGGACGTGCATACACTACTCATTACATTTTCATAAGCCTGTGAATAATTGGGTCATGGAATTAGGTCATGTTTTGTCTTACGCAATGGGATGCTAATGAAGCAAGAGCACAGGTCGCGGTACGCACATTTGAATACTCAGGCGGCGAGGGAGTCGCTGTGGAACTTCTGAAGGCCGCACCGTTTCGCCACCGCATGCATATTGAGCGTGTGCTCCATTTGCACTGGTGTAGCCGCAGCTCTTAAGCGGATGTCTGTAATGAATAAGGAAGTGAACTGGGTGTTGCGCAGTCCCACTGGTAATACGAGAATTTTTCCTCAAACTGTTTGTCCGGAAAGATTAGTGTCTTTCTGCACTAGTGTTCCCTGGTGACTGTCGTTCATGAATTTTTTTTCGTGAGACAATGCAGGGAAAGCAACGGGAGTGCAAGTTTTTGAATCTATGTCTCTTTTAACATTTACCACTATTTTCTTTATCTGAAAACTACGTAATAATCCCGCAAGTCATGCAAAGACAACCATTGCGCATAAAGTGGAGCATGTAATTAAACTTCACTTTACCAAATAAAACAGTTTTTCATTCGATGAACGTTTAATAACAAACGGTGCTCTGCAGCTGTTATAAATACTTTTGACAGCTGTTAATCGAATCACTTCCCTCATAGATAACAATCATACCGAAAATCACCGTTCTGTTTCGAATTATTTGCTAAAGCAACATAAGTTAAATGAATATCCTTTAACTGGATCCAAAGCATAATTTACTTTGGTTTCATAATAACAGATGTCAACACTGATAATTAAGTTTTTTGAAGCAGATTATTTACCTCATAGGTAACTAGTTTAAAACAGGTTGTCCAGTATCGACAGTTCTTCTCACACGTAAACAACGTACGAACTCAAAAGCACATGCAATAAACTATACGTAATTTGGTACTTACGAAAGATAAACAATGAAGCTTTTCTTTCGCTATTACCAAATAAAGATGGTTTTGTCACTTTGGTGCGTTTTTACATGTTTTATTCATACCGCGTTCATATAGCTTATGGATGATGGTCAAGACGAAAGCGGTCGGAATAATTACGAATTTATGATATGTAAGTTTACAATATAGCACTGTGTAATACATTTTCGGTGTTGACTGTCGCTTAAAAGAATTATCCGGTGGAACCATTGCCACGTTGGATCGTAGGACAATTAGAGTACTTCAAAGTTCTGTCACACAGCACACTTTTTACGAATGATTTTACATATATATATACCGGGTGAAAAAGTCAATATAAATCTGAAAACTTAATAAACCACGGAATAACGTAGATAGAGAGGTAAAAACTGACACGCATGCTTGGAATGACATGGGGTTTTATTAGAACCAAAATGCAGGATGAGCTAGACGAGTGAAAGATCTCTTGCGCGCGTCGTTTGGTGGTGATCGTGTGCTCAGCGGTCACTCACGTCATGCTTGGCCTCCCAGGTCCCCTGACCTCAGTCCGTGCGATTATTGACTTTGGCGTCACCTTAAGTCGCAAGTGTATCGTAATCGATCGACATCTCTAGGGATGCTGAAAAGCAACATCCGACGCCAATGTCTCACCATAACTCCGGACATGCTTTACAGTGCTGTTCACAACTTTATTCTCCGACTACAGCTAATGTTGAGGAATGATGGTGGACATATTGAGCATTTCCTGCAAAAAACATCATCTTTGCTTTGTATGCTAATTATTGCTATTTTGATCAGATAAAGCACCATCTGTCGGCCATTTTTGAACTTCTGTAATTATATATATATATATAGTGTTACAAAAAGGTACGGCCAAACTTTCAGGAAACATTCCTCACACACAAGAGCTTTCACATGGCCACCATAAATAAAAGTCAAGAGGGTTGAGGTCAGGAGAGCGTGGAAGCCATGGAATTGGTCCGCCTCTACCAATCCATCGGTCACAGAATCTGTTGTTCAGAAGCGTACGAACACTTCAACTGAAATGTGCAGGAGCTCCATCGCGCATGAACCACATACTTGTAAAGGCACATGTTCTAGCAGCACAGGTGGAGTATCCCGTATGAAAATATGATAACGTGCTCCATTGAGCGTAGGTGGAAGAACTTGGGGCCCAATCAAGACAGCACCAACAATGCCTGCCCAAACGTTCACAGAAAATCTTTGTTGATGACGTGATTGCAGAATAGCGTGCGGATTCTCGTCAGCCCACGCATGTTGATTATGAAAATTTACAATTTGGTCACGTTGGAATGAAGCCTCATCCGTAAAGAGAACATTTGCACTGAAATGAGGATTGACACATTGTTGGATGAACCATTCGCAGAAGTGTACCTGTGGAGGCCAATCAGCTGCTTTCCGTACATGGTACGGAAACAACTGGTTCTCCCGTAGCACTCTCCATACAGTGACATGGTCAACGTTACCTTGTACAGCAGCAACTTCTCTGACGCTGACATTAAGGTTATCGTCAACTGCACGAAGAATTGCCTCGTCCATTGCAGGTGTCCTCGTCGTTCTAGGTCTACCCCAGTCGCGAGTCATAGGCTGGAATGTTCCGTGTTCCCTAAGACGCCGATCAATTGCTTCGAACTTCTTCCTGTCGGGACACCTTCATCCTGGAAATCTGTCTCGATACTAACGTACCGCGCCACGGCTATTGCCCCGTGCTAATCCATACATCAAACGGGCATCTGCCAACTCCGCATTTGTAAACATTGCACTGGCTGCAAAACCACGTTCTTGATGAACACTAACCTGTTGATGCTACATACTATTGTGCTTGATGCTAGTACTGTAGAGCAATGAGTCGCATGTCAACACGAGCACCGAAGTCAACATTACCTTCCTTCAATTGGGCCAACTGGCGGTGAATCGAGGAAGTACAGAACATACTGAGGAAACTAAAATGAGCTCTAACATGTAAATTAAGCGTTTCCGGACACATGTCCACATAACATCTTTTCTTTATTTGTGTGTGAGGAATGTTTCCTGAAAGTTTGGCTGTACCTTTTTGTAACACCATATATATCTGGTGTTAATAGCAGAAATCTATTTACATAATAAAACAAGCCCCTCTTGTTGGGATCATTTATTTATGTGTTCCTTATTTTTTTTGTTGCAGACCAAAAAGAACAACCCGAACCACATCAAGCGACCCATGAATGCCTTCATGGTGTGGTCACAGATCGAGCGGCGCAAGATCTGCGAGCAGCAGCCAGACATGCACAACGCGGAGATTTCGAAGCGGCTGGGCCGCCGCTGGAAGATGCTCTCCGAGGAGGAGCGGCAGCCCTTCATCGACGAGGCAGAACGGCTGCGCCAGCTGCACATGAAGGAATACCCCGACTACAAGTACCGGCCGCGCAAGAAGGCCGTGAAGCCGCCTCCCAAGAGCGCGTCGCCCTCCAAGAAGAGCAAGAAGAGCGCTGCCGCAGTGTGCGCCGCGACGTCTGTGGCGGTGACGGGAGCAGCCGCCGCTGCCGCGGGGGTCACGTCGACTGGGACATCGGTACCCACCCAGAGGAACGATTCCAACAACAACGGTCTGGAGGGCCTGACGGGATCGGCTTCCAGGGGCGGAGTGAGGATCCTGCCTCCGCTGAGCCGCAGCAGCGGCAGTAGCGCACTCAAGGTGAAGCTGGCCATCGACCGCAAGGCCAAAGAGGTGCGCGCCGCCCGGCAACAACAGCAGCAGCAGCAGCAGCAGCCGCCATCACCACCACTGCTGCAATACGCCCCGCAGCCGCCCAACGCTGCCGCCAAAGTGCCGTCCAGTCCCTCCTGCGACACCCCCGACTCGCCAGAGAGCGCGTCGCTGTACGACGAGGCGTCGTCGACGACATCCGTCGCCGTCCTGGACACGAAGTTCGTGACGCCCGTGGCGGTGGCGCGCCTGCCCTCTCTGGTCCTCGCGGCGCCGTCCCCGGCCGTCGTGCCAGACATAAAGTCCCTGCTGGCTCCCGTCAAAATGGAGCCCATGGAGTACGAGGAGATAACCATCAAGGAGGAGCCCATTGACGTGTCCTGTGACCCGGCCGTGCCCGACGTGGCCGACGTCGCGCCCTCGTCTCACAACCACCACCACTACCACCAGCAGCAACAGCAACAGCAGCAACTGCAGCAGCACGGCGCCGTCGAGAACCCGAGCCTCGCCGATCTGGACTCGCTCACGGACCTCTTACAGATCTCGCCCGACTTCAGGGTCGACCTGGACACTTTTAGTAACGTTTTCACCAACGACCTGGATTCCTTCGACACGACCAGCTCCAGCTCGGGCTCGCACCTCGAGTTCTCGTGCACGCCCGACATGACGGACATGCTGTCTGACTTCGGCGTCACCGAGTGGGTCGACAACAGCTACTGCTGAGCTGTCGGCCTTCGCTGCCGCCGTCGTCGCCACTGCCCTCCCGGAGTGTGGGCCACTACTTAGACGATGCAGAGGCACGCCACCGACGCTCGTCCTCACTTTCACTCGACCTTTCTGTAATGCGTAAAATGTAGGCGCGACCGACCATCCCTGTTGCGCGGGCGCGGGACGTCCTTTTGCCGGCCCGCATTTGTCATTTGTTTCCTTCTCCGGTCGAGGTCGAGCCTACATTTTGTGCGCCAGTTTATTACGTACCGTACGTGTACGGTATTCGTGTAACGCGAAGCTCTGCACGTACGTCAGGTTTTAAGCTTTTTTTACCGATATTATTTTCTCTTAGTAGACTGCTTTGTGCATATGTTATGGCACATCTCTAATTTTTTAGTTTAGGAACATTACTTTTATATACGAATTCTAATATTGGACGACAGAGTGTATTCATTCTTAATGTACAAAGTGTAATCTAATAGATCAGTTTTTTCTGTTTACGACATTTGTGCTTGAGCTTACAGTACGCTGAACTCCGTGAGCTTGCTGCGCGAACTCCGTACGTATGGATACCCTGGATGGTGGGATTTGTTTGTTATTTCCACTGTTTTAATGGAAGAACTAAACTAGCCCATTTGTTGTAAATTTAATGTCTTTATGCACTATGACTGTAAACGGTAACACATTGCTCAAGGGTAAAGCTTCGTATGTCGCATTCGAGTGCCGAGAGTTCCTCGTAGCCGCCGTGTTGGCGTCTGTCTGTAATGTACGTACATCCACAAAAGCTTAAACCTTGATGTATGTGTTCGGCTGCACCCTTCGGTGTACGTTTCACTTAGTCCACATTGATCTCTATGAAAGCGTGTATCATGTCGATCGAGTCTAGTTCCGGTACTGGCTGCTGTCTTTACTCCTTGTTAGTGCCTGCAGACCTGCTCCACAGGCAATATTAAGGCCAAACTCAAATACACGTGCTCTGAGGAAAACTACTATCTGGCTGTGATAACCTGTCTCGGGTGACCAATCTGTTTTCTTCTTGTTGTTCAGACTGGTGAAAATTGAAAGAGGTTAAGCAGATGCTAATAAGAAAAGGCGATTTGTGGAAATTCGTCCTCATGTATGATAAGAATAAGGCCTAACTGGAAGTGCACCGTACGGATGAACACCTTCAGTGTTCACAGGAACTACACTCACATATCATGATACGTCATTATAAGTCATTATCGTTAATAAGTTCATCAGTCTAGCATCGTTATCATACATGGACTGTTTGTGTTCATGTTGCATTTGAAATTGGCAGAACAGTAAATGAAAATATTGGTACTTAACTAGGTAAAAAGAGGGTGTACAAAATTGAGAAAGCACAGTCAGGGGTTTTTCTTGTATGAATGTGTGTATTCAATATTGGAAGATTGCATAGTATATAAGAGCTTTGTGGTGGATAGTTCCTGATACACTAGCCACCTTGACTCTATATATATATATATATATATATATTTGATTTACTGTTTAAGTTAACATGGTTTTGATATTTTCTTCTTTCAAATAACAACCTATAATTAGAGAAGAATGTATGTAGTACGGTTATGTATCTGAATAATAAATAGGTGGGACTTTCGGTTATCTGTGTACTTGATTTTTTGAAGTTGTAAAAATGTTCCTGTGTTTTCAAATATGATTTTTGTAACTCCCCATCATAGGTATACATATGTGGGAAATCTCTTATATGCTTATGTATCATGTTTTTAACATATAACTATAGTCACTTGTATGATAGACAGCTAGGCAGATATAAAAGCACAAAGTTTAATTGATGGAACTTTCTCATCTTTGTGTGGAACAAGTATTTTAATAATGATGACACACGATATGTGGTGTATATACCTGTTGACCTGTTATCTTAATATGTGTGCTATTTCTTTTTAAATGGAACATCTTTCCAATTCTCTAGTTGTATATGAAAAAATTCTTGATGGAGTATATAGCCTGCATATTACCGCGTGTTCCTCTCAACACATTTTTACATGTGTGCATATAGAAAACAAGTCCAGTGAACTGGCTTGTCAGTAGAAAAGTGAAAGCTTCATTGTCATGTTGAGTTTGCCAAATGAAGAGAGGAGAAAATTGTTTCTTAACATGAGCTGAG
This sequence comes from Schistocerca gregaria, assembly GCF_023897955.1. NCBI lineage: Eukaryota > Metazoa > Arthropoda > Insecta > Orthoptera > Acrididae > Schistocerca > Schistocerca gregaria. The sequence continues at coordinate 432,831,059 of NC_064924.1, forward strand.
TTACTTGTGATAGCAGAGCGATTAGGCATTGACCTGCAAATGTTGTCACAATTGTTTAAGGGAAAGAGAAGAAAATGCGTTATTAGTAATATGAGATGACGTTTCTGTGTTTGAGTTCGCAGCCTTTGTAAAGTGGGTCATACCCAGTATTTTGCTCACCTTTTGTACATTATAATCCTATGTTTTTATATTATTGTTATGTGATTTATAAATATATATATATATAAACCATTTATGTTTTTGGTGAGGTCATCTACTAAAGGCAGAAGTTGCGGATATGCACAAAAGTACCGTTAAGTTATTTTACTGCTGACCTGATGTATGCCAGTCTTGCACTGTTGCTTTTCCATTGACTCTTTTTCTGTTAAGGCTTTCGAGCTGTAAAACTTAGGTTCTTGAACCTCAATTCGTAATTCTAAGTCAGTTATATATGTTCTGTATACAATTTAAGACAGCTTTTGTCATTTTTTGTACAATTAAAATATTTATTACAAGTTTGTTTGTTTATTTTGATTTATATGATTTGAGTGCTTTGTTAAATGATCCTTCTGTGCTTTTTGTTATGTGAATATTTTGTACAACCTCACTGAAATATATTATGCATAGAAAGATAATTTATGAAAAGAAAATTAGCAATATTTTTGCATATATATAATAAAATAGTGTAAAAAGTTTACCTTAAAGCATTTTTGTAAAACAGCCCATGTATCATACTTCATATATACATATTAGTTGAAATAACATGTACATTTTGTATGGTAGATTGTTTATAAAAATATATGGTACACACACCATCCCATTTATAAAATCTTCTTTTTATTACCAACCAAAACCTCAAGTAGCATATATTACTTGAAATAGTTGTTGTTCTGCACAGACAACATTCTGGCGTCAATGAAGGTAGCACCACATGTCAAGAGAGAAATTAAAGTATTTTTAACTGTGTAGGTATACAATTTCAAACGAATATTTTCATTTCGCAGTTATGAAAGGAAGTGTAGGACAGGTTGTATTAAATAGCCTCATGAGCTACTAGCTATGCCAACCAAACATCAATTATAGAAAAAAATGAACACAATGGGCAAAACAGTTTACAGAAATATATACTGTTGGTTGTATCATCATCAATGAGTGCTTCAGGTATATGCAGCTTTGAGTTATGTTAATATCATAATTACTTGTAGAAATGGAAAAACAAGGATGCTTTATGCTGCTCTTATCAAATTTTTTCACACAAGTGGGATGATATTAAAAGTCACTAATATTCTCATGAGAAAAATGGCATAGATAATACTATCAAAATGCTGCATATCACATGCAGAACCCACATGTGAAAGTAATTGACTGAGGAATTCTGAACCAGTTTTAAGCAGTTATAATTGTTTCTTATTATCAGGGAAAAAAGAACACAAAATTGAAACAAGAGGCACATCAATAAGTTGAATAAAATGTTTGGCTAAGCCAGAGTGTCTGCGAACAGTTTACTAAATTTCTGTTCAGTGATTAATATTTTTATAACCATTACAACATAGTACCAACAAGATGTGTAACAGCCTGGAGAAAGGCAAAGGTAATACAACATTCAATAACACAATTACGTGGCTTCAGTGATTGAAGCTCTCCTTAGTTACCACTGCTTTTTGATAAAGATTTTGAGTTGTACACAGGTACTGTAGAATGAGTAAAATTCAGTGCTCTTGGTGAGGCTAAATGTATGTTACTTCTCAGACTTGCATTCCACACTTATACGGCATTGTGTAGCATTTCTATGATACATAAAATTTCCTTTAAATGCAGTCTCTTTTAAGGCCAAAGTTGTACCTGTCAGACGAGTGTAAGCTATGTTGGGATTTCAGTATAGTTGGATATGGAAATTTAGCTCAGTCGAAATTAGCAATTAATACTTTATAAGACAAGCTAGGTTCAGTCATCACTCCTAGTCACAGTATATGCATTACAATACAACACAGTTCATTCTCTGTGCTCATCAAATATGTACACCTGTGCAGCAAGAGGCAGCCTATCTGGTGTCAACCAGTTCCTCTGGTTTCCATTGGAATTTCAAACACACGCTACTTTCTAAAGCCAGAAATGTATTGTGGCATGAGTGAGATCCACTGACTTCACTCGCCAAGTTTGAATAATCTCCACTTTTAATTCTTTATACAGAAGTATATTTGCCACGGACAATAATATCGAAAGTGGAGTGGTGTAACATGGTAATGAAGTGGCTTCAAATAAGGTCCTATTAAATGATACAGTACAACTTAGCTGGCGAGGTAATAGTCATTGCTGCTGCTGACCTTAGAATATAGCATATGGATTTTGCTTCATTACTACCATGGCCATTACAGAAATTGGAAACACTACCACAGTTAAAGTGGTCTCTCATTTTATGAGTGCAGTTGGTAGAAGTCTTGGTACTACACTATGGCACTGGAAAATCTAATGAAAGACTTGCACTTTGGTTTCAAAGTATTTGTCCCCATTTCTTGCCTTGTTAATGACAAATGTGTATCTGCTACACTTTGTCTTTCATGGGCAAGTTAATGAGTATCTACTAAATTCCCAAATGATCAAACACCATTCAGTCTATCTCAGTAAAATATGCATTGTTTAGAACTTTGCCAGTTCTTTGTGTCATGATTGACTTGTATGTGTCTATCCATGTTGATAAATCCATATAGGATGATGTCTGTAGTAAAGTGTTTACCTATATATCTGCCCGCACTACACATTAAATGGCTTCTTATGAGGAGGAATGCTTCACCTCTGGTAAGTCGTCAACAGTGATAACCTTCACTGTGGGAATATTTCAGACAAGTACATATTATTTTCCTAGGTAGCACCAACAGCCTCAGTTCTGTAGGCATTTACAAAATATTAAAGTTCATAAACATAAGCCTCAGGTATATTGCTCAATCTAGATGTGCTACCTGAACTACTTATTTCCAACCACTGGTTCCTTATCTCAAGGGGACAGTTACACATCCTATACTCCGTGTATCATCTTGACAGTAATGTGTTGGGAGACTGTGTGCATATATTTCTGCATTTAACCAGACTTAACACATTGATACAAATAGGAAAGTGATAGATGCAGAAGACATCCCAGGTAAATATTGACACTGCAAAGAAAGTAGTATAAGAGGTTTGCATGAAAAGTAATGCCTCCACCTTCATTAATTGGGTTTGGATGGGAATATTTTAATAAATCAAACGCAGAAATAATGCTTAGAATGTGATCTTTAATTACCAATATTCACTTTTCCACATAATCACCAGCCAATTGGATAAATTTCTGTCAACGATGAACAAGTTTTCTGAAGCCATTGTTTGCGCAACCACAGTCTCAAAGCTCTCTTAATGTTTTCATCAGAAGCATAATGATGTCCCCACAGATCGCCTTTCATTATCGGGAACAGATGGAAGTCAGACGGTGCTAAATCTGGACTGTATGGAGGATGCCGTAAGTCTCTGAAGTTTTGCTGTGATGGCAAGTGAAGTGTGTGGTTTGGCATTGTCACACTGCAGGAAAACATTTCACTTTTCCTTTCAAACCCTTGCTAGCCGTCGTTTCAGAGTTAGCAGCGTTGTGAATTAACACTGAATTATTGAGGAAGGCCGTTGCAATTCGGCCGAAACGTCGGTTTTAGTTTATTATTGTTGTTGTTAGTTTTTAGCAATGACGCGGCGTAATATCCAGAGAATTTTAATCACTATGAGACCGGCCGCGGAAGCCTACGTTCTTATAACTCTGAATTATTGTTGTTCCATGATCAAGAAAATCAACATGGATAACACCATCTGCGTCCCAGAACACTGTGGCCATGATTTTTCCAGCTGAGGGCTGCGTCTTGGATTTCTTTTTCTGGGCGAGTCACATAACACAATCACCATAAACTGCTTTCATTCACTGATGAATCTCATTTGGGGTGATGCCTCCTGCTGTCAAGAATTCAAACAGCACGTAGCTTAAATTGCATTGACCGACCGTCTGCGCAGAGTTCAATGCTTTACACTGTAACAATACAACCATTCAGTGCTAAGGCTTCCCGCCAACTGGAGCTGTAAATCAGAGGCTACGTAACAAGCCAGTACCTGCCACTTACCAATGCTGCCAACTGTTGAAGACTTACGAAGGTGGAGGCATTCTTTTCAGTCAATCCTCGCATTTAATGGACAGTTACTGACTGCTGGGAAATATTGGAGTAGTAGTAGTCGTCTCTGCAAGGTACTGTGTGTTTCTGTTATTAAATTCACTTCCGAATTTATACAGAATAAATATTGCTAGTATCCTGAAGTACTACTTCATGAAGGCAAAAAAAGGCATCAGGAAATCGCTTATATAAAATAGCTGAGTAGACGATAAGAGCGTTCTTAATGTAAGATATGTAGTCTGTTGGAGATAACAAATCAATAACTTCATATACTGCATTACATTTTCACTTTCGTATTAACACAGATGAAACTTGAAGCATAAACAATCTGTAAGGTGATGTGCATTGATATTGCATTCTAACTCGTCTAAGAAACAAAAGGTTTACGTAAACTAACAATTGAAAAAATTCCTAGACCGGCAAGGGAACTTGCTGTTCCAACAGGACAATGCACTTCCGCATGTATCCCGTGCCATCCAACGTGCTCTAGAAGGTGTAAGTCAACTACCCTGGCCAGCAAGATCTCCGGATCTGTCCCCCATTGAGCATGTTTGGGACTGGATGAAGCGTCGTCTCACGCGGTCTGCACGTCCAGCACGAACGCTGGTCCAACTGAGGCGCCAGGTGGAAATGGCATGGCAAGCCGTTCCACAGGACTACATCCAGCATCTCTACGATCGTCTCCATGGGAGAATAGCAGCCTGCATTGCTGCGAAAGGTGGATATACACTGTACTAGTGCCGACATTGTGCATGCTCTGTTGCCTGTGTCTATGTGCCTGTGGTTCTGTCAGTGTGATCATGTGATGTATCTGACCCCAGGAATGTGTCAATAAAGTTTCCCCTTCCTGGGACAATGAATTCACGGTGTTCTTATTTCAATTTCCAGGAGTGTATTTTCCAGAACAAATTAGGTGGCCGTAAGCATGTATACACGACAAGAATTACATTCTCTATCAGATCGAGATTTTGAGATGCATCCAAGAAACTAGTGTTAATTATATGAATTTGTCTGGTTTTAGGAATCAACCCACATCATCACAGAAGAGATTATTTTAACTGATTTGAACGTGGGATCTTATTTTAACATTGTAATTGTTACACAATCAAACACACTTTCACTTATATCTGATATTTTTATAATCCATAGGTTAGGCCTAAACCACTGGACCGATTTCAACCAAATTTGGTGCGCACATCACTTCCTGTCTCCAAAGAATCTCTGTGGGGTAACAACCCACCCATGTGTCAAAGGTGTGGGGATGAAAAACCAGTGTAGCCCATAAAGCGAGAGTACCCATACTTTACTTGTTCAGAAATTGAGAGACTTGTAAACAAACTTCACACGCAACTTCAAACCCCTACGAAACTTCTCGTTTACTACATTTTCGCATTTCACACATTAAAACTGCTACACGAAGGATGACATTTTAATTTATTTCTTCTTGTATACTATCTGTATTCGTGACGTATTGTGTAGACGGTATTCACATAAAACAATTAAGTTACCAACATGTGGAATATTCTTATGTACAATGAAATATACCAGAAAAGTTACATAGTCGACAACACTCAGTTCACGAAGTATGACGCCATAAATACTGAATGCGTGAAGAACTACCACGTCATACATGACATTTTAATTTTTAGCTCTTTGCTACTAAATATTCCTAGTACATTGCGCGAACAGCATCTATATATGCTGCTGAATGTACCTAAAAAAAATAAACACTACTGGCCATTAAAATTGCTACACCAAAAAGAAATGCAGATGATAAACGGGTATTCATTGGACAAATGTATTATACTAGAACTGACATGTGATTACATTTTCACGCAATTTGGGTTCATAGATCGTGAGAAATCAGTACCCAGAACAACCACTTGTGGCCGTAATCACGGCCTTGATAGCCTGGGCATTGAGTCAAACAGAGCTTGGATGGCGTGTACAGGTACAGCTGCCCATGCAGCTTTAACACGATACCACAGTTCATCAAGAGTAGTGACTGGCGCATTGTGACGACAGAGTTGCTCGGCCACCATTGACCAGACGTTTTCAATTGGTGAGAGATCTGGAGAATGTGCTGGTCAAGGCAGCAGTCGAACATTTTATGTATCCAGAAAGGCCCATACAGGACCTGCAACATGTGGTCGTGCATTATCCTGCTGAAATTAAGGGTTTCGTAGGGATCGAATGAAGGGTAGAGCCACAGGTCGTAACACATCTGAAATGTAACGTCCACTGTTCAAAGTGCCGTCAATGCGAACAAGAGGTGACCGAGACGTGTAACCAACGGCACACCATACCATCACGCCAGGTGATACGCCAGTATGGCGATGACGAATGCACGCTTCCAATGTGAGTTCACCGTAATGTCGCCAAACACGGATGCCACAATCATGATGTTGTTAACACAACCTGTATGCATCCGAAAAAATGACTTTTTGCCATTCGTGCACCCAGGTTCGTCGTTCAATACACCATCCCAGGCGCTCCTGTCTGTGATGCAGTGTCAAGGGTAACCGCAGCCATGGTCTCTGAGCTGATAGTCCATGCTGCTGCAAGCGTCGTCGAACTGCTCGTGCAGATGGTTGTTGTCTTGCAAACGTCCCCATCAGTTGACTCAGGGATCGAGACTTGGCTGTACGATCGGTTACAGTCATGCGAATAAGATGCCTGTCATCTCGACTGCTGGTAATACGAGGCCGTTGGGATCGAGTACGGCGTTCCGTATTACCCTCCTGAACCCACCGATTCCATATACTGCTAACAGTCATTGGATCTCGACCCACGCGAACATCAATGTCGCGATACTATAAACCGCAACGCGATAGGCCACAATCTGACCTTTATCAAAGTCGGAAACATGATGGTACGTATTTCTCCTCCCTACACGAGGCATCACAGCATCGTTTCACCAGGCAACGCCGGGCGACTGCTGTTTGTGTATGAGAAATCGGTTGGAAATTTTCCTCATGTCAGCACGTTGTAGGTGTCGCCACCGGCCCCAACCTTGTGTGAATGCTCTGAAAAGCTAATCATTTGCATATCGCTGCATCTTCTTCCTGTCGGTCAAATTTCGCTTCTGTAGCACGTCATCTTCGTGGTGTAGCAATTTTAATGGCCAGTAATGTATCATTTTATGACACGCAGTTCAAGAGGTGTGATGACATAAACACTGAATGCGTGCGTAACTGCCGCATCATGCTTGACTTTTTAATTTATTGTTTCATTACTAGCAACAATTTTGCAGACGGTATATATATACCGCTGAATGCACAATATGAAGCTGCGTGAAATTTAAACTGCAGGGCGAAATTCGCTAGACACATAGGCGAAATATGTGTACAAATACTCGTGAAATATTTTAAATATGTGTGAAATACGAGGTGTGATAAAAAAATAACGAGAATTGTTGTTTTTGTTAAAGAATTTTTATTTATCAACATCTACTTTGTGGCCTTAATAGTCATTCCCTTCAGATATAATAGACCTATGTCTGCACTTTTTCCGATCTTGGATGCACTGCTGGAATTCAATTTTCATTAAGGTGTCGATCTCTTCCGAACGATTCGGTTTGTATATCTGGCAAAACGACGTCCTTTGATGGTTCTCTCCAACTTCGGGTACAGAAACCGTCTGCAGGGGGCCATTTTTAAAAGCTGTGAATCGTTGTTGACTTCATTCAGTAATTCCTGTGCAATGTCTAACCGACGTCGTTTTTGGTCGAAATCCAACAATTTCTGCCATACGTTTCATGCCAAAAACATGTGAAAAAATTGCTTGGCATGAGCCACAGGCTATTTCGACATGATCAACAACATCTTTGATGGTGATTCGGCGAATTTCCAGCTCCATTTTGTTTACTTCTTCCACACTGTCGTTATTAACTGATGTGCTAGGGCGATCGTCGACTTCAATATCTTCTCGACCCTCTTTGAAACGTTTGTACTACTCTTAAGGTCTTATCTTACTCGTAGTATATTGGCCAAAAGAGACAGACAACATTTCGATTGCGCTGCTGCACTTCATTCCATTTTCAAGCAATGTTTAATGCTGATTCTTTGATCCAGCTTCCTCGAAAGTCAAAATTCACCGGCCACTCGAAAAGATGTATAACTTTTACGACTGTCAACAGTAACCTGCATGCTCAAAACGCCTGAAGTCCAAACATATATCAGGAATATGTGTGACAACAAGATAAACAAAATGATAATTAGATGTATCAAGACTGCGAAATTAATTCTAGTTACTTTTGGATCGCACCTTGTATATCTGAAATGTTCTTATCCAAGCAAATCCAAGGGCGAAGAGATTTTCCGAAACGCCTGAAATAATTTTAGTCTAATTTGGTATACATATTAGATAAAGTCTGGATAGAAATGCAGTAGGGGTAAGAACAACCATCCTCTTTTTGGGGTGAGAAGGATAACGTGGGGAGAGAATGGAGAGGAAGGTAACAGTTGTTGACGTTGTTGAGCAACAGTCATACAATAATTTTTAAATGAACACACAGCCTTTTGACTGTGTTGTTGTTTATTAAATTGCGACCCAGGTTTCGGATGTTTATGCCATTTTCAAGTGATTGAGTGTATGTCGTTAACAGATATTACAGGACATTAAACTCAAAACTAACCATAAATAAATTTTAAAAAAATTCGCTTCCCACTAAATGCCACTTGTAAAATCATCACCTTGTAAAAAGGTCGCTAAATATTAGTGGGAGCACGTCATATTGAATAAAAACAGGTTTATTTTCTGAGGAAATGGAGAGACAGTGAGGGGAAGGATGAGACACACACAGAGGAGATGGGCAGAGAGAGGGAAGAGAAGGAGGTGAATGGGGAGAGGAGATTGACAAAGAGAGGGAGGAATAGTTGGAACTAGAGTGGGGGGAGGAGACAGATGGAGAGAAGGAGCAGATTGACACAGAGGGGCAGGAGAAGATGGATGCAGAGTAGGTGGGTGGGGGGGGGGGGGGAGTGGTGAAGGTGCACAGAAAGAGGGAGGAGTGGAGCTAATGGATAGAGCAGGAGACTTGATAGAGGAGGGAGGAGAAGTAAATAAAGAGCAGGAGACTTGATAGAGGAGGGAGGAGAAGTAAATAAAGAGAGAGAGGCGGAGGTGGATAAGGTGAGGGGGAGGAGGAGGTGGATAGAGGGAGATGAAAGGACGAGATGGGCAGAGACAGTGGGCAAGTGGAAATGAACAGAGAGAGGAAGGGGGTGGAGATGGACTAATATAAGACTGGAATAAATAAATACCTGGGCAATGCGAGGCTTCTAAGCTAGTGCACATTAAACAGAGTTTGTGGTATATAACAAAGGAAGTAAATGAGATACTGATAGAGCAATACTGAATGTAGATTGGTGATAAAAACACACCATGTAATAGAGTAATTGGGATAGTATTTACCAGTCAGCAGGAAGTAATTTTTTTCAGTACGTCTCGGACTTTGTATGAAGTATTTTACTGAATACTACACGACAACTGCAGATAGGAAGAGCTCAACTAATTTTTTCTTCTGCAATTTCGACTTCATTCAGAATTGATCAAGAAAGCAAATCAGTTTAGTCATCCAATTGTATTTCTGGGTGACTTTTGTGAAATTAATCAACAAGTGTTAAAATATTGAACTCTGGTGAGAGCTATAATAAAATATGTACTATGTACAGTACAAATGAAAATAGAAAGCTAGGAAGGAAACAAAAGTTATCAAGCAGTAAGTGTAAAGCACACTTTATGAGAATTTATTTAATAATAGTGAATTATATCATAAAAAATTAATCAACAAGTTAGATATATTGAAAATGAAGGTCGTGTAGACATACCAATGAAAGAAGTGAGGTACTTCCACAAACTGCAGATGTTGCAAGGGCAACGATAAATGAAAAATAGAAAATGGTGTAAGATATCTTAAAAATAGACTAGAGTTTGAAACAGTTTATGTTAGCAATGTGACAATATCCTAAACTAAAAAAGACTACTGTTTAGATATTGTTCCATGAGAATATAAGAATTAAGCACAAAAATATCGTGAGAATAGTATGAAGAAGACAAAAACATGTTCAATACACACCATATTCTAGATGTCGTAAGTGTTTGTGCATATCAAGAGATGAATCAAAATTATTAATAATGTCAACTATGACCAAATGGGATACATTACCTGATGACAAGAAGGACATGCTACCACAAAATTTAAAGTAAAATGTAAATATATGAAATCTCAGAACTGTATACTGAATATCTGTGACACTGTAATTACCCAGGGAGGTGCTATAGTTTGACTGCTATTGTTAATGTATATAAACGATTTAGGAGACGTTCTGAGCAGCCCACATGCAGATAATAATGTCGTTCATCGGTGTGGTGAACTCACCAGTCGATAAAAACAAATTATACAATTACACAAACAAGATTCTGATGTGTGGTGTAAACTGACAACTGACCCTGAACAACAGTATCTGAGATCCTCCACACGAACTCTAGAAACACAAATGTTGCTTACATGATAAATTACAGAAAAGTAAATGTTATCAGACGACTACATTACGTGTTGAAAACAGCACACAGAAGACACGGTTGAATATCAGTGCCACTCTGTACACCTACACACCACTGGTGGGTATATAAATTATTGGACTTGTAGGCCTCTGTGACGGCTTCTAGAGTGTGTTAGTGTGGTTACTAGGCAGGTATACCATGTAAGGAGCGTTAAAACAATCAGATTTTGAATAGTTCTTGTGAACGACGCACATGCCATATACTCATATGATACAGTATTATCAGCACCGCAAAGAGTTTGAAATGGGCCCTATTGTAGTTCCTCATTTTGCCAGGTGCTCGAATTGTGCAGTATGAAGATTTGGGAAGCATTTGGCTGTGACTACCCAGACATTTCACTGAATATGAATTCGTCATCAAGGTTCCAGTTGACCATATCTCACTACCAAAAGGTAGGATCACCATATTTTGAACTAACCACTTCATAACCCTTTTACATCTGCACATACCATCCCGAAACAAGCAACGGACTCCCTGCAACATTACCGCACCATTGGTTGGAGACTATCAGTAGACTGACCAGGGAATTACCATTCCATGTGCAGTCTGCTGTTAACGCCACAACACAAATGGCAGTGTTTGGAGTGACCACTTGACTGGGAAGAGAAGGCTGCTGATGAATGGAGCTGCATTGTGTTCAGTGATGAATTGCAGTTCTGCACTACTTCATGTAACCATTCTTTGCGAGTATGGCTGCAGCCTGGGGAAAAGTCCTACTGTTCTGATATGTTGGGGCAGCACAGCGGTGTATTCTTAACATCACGGTATGGCAGCCATTGGATATGAGCTCATATCTCGGTTAGCAATGATTGAGAAAATTCTAATGGCACAACGGTATGTCTTGGACATCCTGCAGTTTTAAGTGTTTCCTCTCGTGCGACAATATCAAGGTGCCATTTTTCAGCAGGTCAGTGCTTGTCTACACGTGGCACGAGTGCCTGTGATCTGTCTGCATGATGTTGAGATATTCCCATGGCCAGAAAGATCCCTAGAACTCTCCGACAGAACGTGTGTGGAACCAGTTCGGATGTTAACTCCGTCCCAGTGCCAGCGTCCAGGATAGCAAGGTCGTGTTACAGCAGCTTGCCTTACAAGTCGGTACATTATTCCATAGTCCTGGTTTTGTTGCTTCGGCACCACGTTTTCCTTTTATAGCACTTGCATCACTGGTGATTGGTTTTGGAATTCCCTATGTATGGAAATCCCTTTGCGTTTCTATAGTGCTGACAAGGTTTGCGAATGCGACATTCAGTTCTGCAGTGACTTCTGAAGCTGTCGTCCTCTTATTTTTCATCACTATCCTCTTCAATGACCATCTGTCATCCTAACTCACTGCACGCTTTCTTTTGTGTTGTGTCTTAGTGAAAGATGTATTTCCTTTTTCCCTATTGTGGTATAGATCTTCAGTACAATGCCTCAGGTAACACGAAACACTGTGGCTACCTTAATTATGGAAGCATCAACAATTTGCACCTACGCCCGAATTCACTTAGCTCCGATATAATGCACTCGCAACTATGCAGAACTCTGTTCTGACTGCATCTGGCACTTGCAGCGGATTTGAGATCGCTGCGGAAAGTGCCGTTCATGGTCAAATGCAAAAGCACCGTCTGAAGACTTGTCTGGCATCTGCATTTATGTTCAAACATGCAGTTCTCACGGCGTTTCCCTGTTTGCGTCTGACACCCGTACTTGTCAATATTACAGCTTCCAGTAGCATTCATAAAGTTATTGAGGAATAGGAAATTGAAAGTGGTGTGAGACAAGGTGATCCTTTATCAAAAAACCGTCTTCAGGACTGAACGAGCAGGTTTCGAGAAGTTTAATCTAGAAAAACGAGAAGTAAGTACTTGTTAATGCAATGTACAGTCAGTGACGGATTTTGCGAGACACCTCTACTCATTGTTACGCTGCACAGCTCTACTGTCTGTTAAATCAGCATAACATTCAAGGAGACGAAGTGATATCAACATATTGTCTACAGACGTGAAGTCGAGAAACTATTCGAACACTGTCACACTGTTTTGGACAATGTGGAGACTTTTAATGAAACAAAGTACCCCACACTGTCACGAATTACAAGGATAATACGCACTGTCGGTTTAGAAATAGTCTGTCCCCCACAATCATACTGAAGCATCATTACAGAACTACCATGAAAGCATGTGAACATAGAAGCAGGGTTAGATACAGAAGAAAATTCAGTTAACAAATCATTCAGATCCACAATTATGACAATAGGATTGACAGAGGCAGAAAAGCAGGCACTAATAAATGTGTAGTCCAGCAAATTTTTCAGCTTTAGATCTACAGGGTATAGACCCAAGGTAGCGTCAAAACTTATGGGGGAGAATTTTTCGAAGGATTTCTCTATTTATTGTCGGTCTGACTGTTAGGGGCTCCTTCATAGTAGAAGTAAAAACCTTGCCTCCAGGGAGATTATAACCGAAAACTAACGCATTCTTCTGCTTTAAGGATGATCACTTTACTGACTTTACCTCTAAGCTAGCATACAGCGTTGTCAAACAGCCCTCCCTCCTCCCCCCAATGATGGCTCAAACAGAGAATTTGCAGCTTAAGCGGCGAAGTAAGCTGCAGTTACTTTGGAACGAGCTTCCTGGTCCCAAAACCATGAATTTGCTACCGAACTGTCATCCCTTAAGCCAGAATAATTCAAAATATTTAATCACATGACTAGAAAACATTGAGTGAATTTACCAGGGTAATTCTGAACAAAACCAGGAAGTAAATCGACAATCACGTAGTTGCCAAACTATTCTACAATGTTGACACTTCTCCATTATACTAGCGAGAGGCAGAATATGTTTCCTCAACTGATGTGAATGTTCAGCTAGCCGGCATTGGGGAACCTCGCTTTTCAAAGACGCGCTGTCGCCAGCTGCCACTGCATTGACAGGGAGCAGAAATACCTAGTACATGTATAAGCTAATGAGTTTTGTTCCTACTTATATCACTTGAGATCCGAGGTAGAGGCAGGCAACCATTCAGATTTGGCACACATTTTAAGTATGGAAAGGTCTCTATCACGATCAAAAAGACGAGAGATGGAAGAATTTTAGGGGAAAGGAATGTAGTGTGTGAACATATAAGGTGAGAATGTCGGTCTCGCGGGAGGCATAAGTGAGATAGTCCCTGCAGTCGCACTATCCTCTGTGCCCTCGGTGGCTCACATGAATATAGCGTTTGCCATGTAAGCAGGAGATCTCGAGTTCGAATCCCGGTTGGGGCACACATTTTCACCCGTCCTCGTTGATATATATCAACGCCCGTCAGCAGCTGAAGGTATTAATATATAATTCCAATTTCGAATTGATGCTGTGTCAACGGGTGTAGCTGGCAGTGTCTTTGACAGCTACAGATGTACAGGCTATCAAGATGATGATGTATTGTTTTTGCCTAGTGCAAACGTGACAACACTAACGCAGCGAGATATTTAGTGCATAGCACTCGTATTATTGTTTCCATGCTGCACAATAATATGTGAACATTAAACGACTTTTTTTTCAGAAAGTTAGAAAGCACTCACATCGAAAGGTGACGCCCCGAACTTGCAGCCCTGGACAACCAGTGACCGCAATATGAGCATATTACGGGACTTGCGGATCTGAGGGTTTACGTTATTAGTAGATTAGTAGATGCTCTATTGATCCCATTTCAAATGAACACGGTTAGATTTCGCACTCATGGAAACTATTACATACATGAAATGCCTCCATTTTTTAATTGCCATACTGATAGATTTTTAGAGTTAATAACAACAGAAAATAGGAACAGTGAAAAAAAAGACGCACCACAAAGGAATTATCCGAACGGAACAGAAATCGGTAAATGTGATATGCATGTGCAAACAAATACCTCTAGCCCATACGCGAAGTGTTCTTCGGTTTCTATTGTTTGATAGAGTGGATGGATTGATATAACGGCGCGTTAGATCGTCAAAATTCCGTGCTGGTAGGAGCGCCCTGTCCATAATGCTACAAACGTTCTCAATTGGAGACAGATCGAGCGACCTTGCTGGCCAAGGAAGGATTTCGCGAGCACGAAGACAAGCAGTAGAAAACTCTCGCCGTGTGCGGATAGCCATTGTCTTACTGAAATGTACCCCTAAGCTGGCTTGCCATGAATGGTAACAAAACGGGCATAGAATGTCGTCGACGTACCACTATATTGTAAGGGTGCCGCGATTGACAGACAAACGGATCCTGCTGTGAACTGAAATGGTACCCTGGACCATCGCCGGCCAGGCGGTTCTAGGCGCTTCAGTCTGGAACCGCGCGACCGTTACGGTCGCAGGTTCGAATCCTGCCTCGGGCAAAGATGTGTGTGATGTCCTTAGGTTTAAGTAGTTCTAAGTTCTAGGGGACTGATGACCTCAGAAGCTAAGTCCCATAGTGCACAGAGCCATTTGAACCATTTTTGAACTTGGACCATCACTTCTGGTTGTCGGGCCGTATGGCTAGGGACAGTCAGGTTTACTTATGAGTGCAGTCCGCGGCTTCACCACACACATCTTCGGTCTGGAATCTCGTTAACTGGGATAAAATTAGCTTCAGTGGTGAACAGCGCTACGCAGTGAGCCCGTATTACCAACTTACTTTGGCTATCAAGACTGCCGATCTCTCCCAACTGAGCATGCTTGGAGCATTATTGGCCGGGTCCTCCAAACAGCACGGGGTATTGACAGTCTAACGCGCCAGTTGGACACAATTTGGTACGATATCACCAGTAGGACGTCCAACTACTCTATCAATCAAAGCACGATCTCCCTTAGGAGGACATCGAACAACTCTGTCAACCAATGCCAAGCGAATAACAGCATGCATACGGTCCAGACGTGGACCAACGGGTTAAACACGTTATTGACCTTGAAACATCCCCTTAGAAAAATTTATGAATGACTGTGCTGATAAACCTCTTACGTTATTTGATTTTCAACCAGCTGAGCAGAACTGAACGTGCTCAGACATTTCTCACTTTACTTATTCAGATCATCACTAGATTGACACACAATCTTTTTAGCGCAACGCAGTCTGGCTTTCAATAATCCCTACAAAAGAATGGCCCTGACTAACAATAACGTATACATTTCATGAATCACTTACCTCACAAAAATCTTCGTTATTAGAATTACTGCAATACAGCGAGCGCCAATACTGCCAGCTAAATAAAAGATTCTAACTACTGAAAGCACTAACTACTGACAGGCATAGTTAGCAAATGAAAGATTTTGATAGAGAGCAAACAATGTATTTACCTTCATAGTGTTCAAAAGGCATAATATATAAAGTTCATGACATCCAGTCTTACAAATTTATTGTCTCTGGTGGACACACGTCCAGATCATTCGCTCTCAAAACTCCGCCATCTCTCTCCCCACATCCACCACTGCTGGTGGCTCACCTCCAACTGGCAACGCTACGTGCTGTTAACAGCCAACTGCAATAGAGAATTTTTCAACAATACCAACCAGCCACAGACTGCACACAGCACAGCCAGTGATTTTCATACAGACGTTACGTGACGTTACCAACATGAAAACCTAAACACCCTACTTACAACTTGCCCAATTTGTGAAGCCCTTTCTCTTGAATACATGTCCGCCCCGGTAGCTGAATGATTGTCATGCTATTACGTGGGTCAAAGGGTGGGCGGTCGCTTATATCTTTCATGAGGGACCTAAATCCCGCCTCGACTTCTGGACCTATTTACGAACAGCCCATGCAGCTCTCGAAAATACGCCAAGTTACCGAACATTATTTGCTATCTTCGAGCGGTGTTTGTTAGACCTCCACTGAGTTGGGGGGTGCCTGGCTCAGAGGGCACCTACCCATCCTCCCCCGGCGGTGTCTGAGTTTAAACCGCCTACCATCGATTCTACTTTTGACCTCCGCGGATGGGCGAGCGCGTCGCAGATTGCGCGGATTTTTTTCTTTTTGGCTCTTCTTTTTCTTTTTTTTCTTAAACAGAATTTATATTTCTTTTCCTCTTTCGCCGATCACATAATTTCATGATAATAGTGAATATTACAAAAACACGTGCAAATAAATAAATAACAACAACGCCTTCCACTACTGTTGATTCCTGTGTCTCCCACTTCCCTAAGCACTACAGGCTCGATGATAGTGAGGGGGACACTGTGGCCTGGCCTCGGGTTTCGACCCCTGCCCATTTTGCCCCCCCCCCCCCCCCGAGACCCCACCGGTCCACTAACAAAGAAAAAAAAAAAGTCTGCATGACGGACTGCCGTCCTAAGGGGCCCGGGTTCTATTCCCAGCTGTGTCGGGGTTTTTCTCCGCTCAGGGACTGGATGTTGTGTTGTTTTCATCAACATTTCATCCCCATCCGGCGCGCAGGTCGCTCAATGTGGCTTCGTCTGTAATAAGGCCTGCACCAAGGCGGCCGGACCTGCCCCTTAGGGGCCTCAAGGCCAATGACGCCAAACGCTCATTTCCATTTTTTCTTGAATAATAATCTAATTTTTCTAAAATTGTAATCATTTGTTTGTCTGTCCATGTACATCACATGTATCGACTTCCGTTGCATTCGGACAGTTCCTTCTAGGTGCGATTTTTTTTTGTCTTAGAGTGTACTTAAGATGGAATCTTTACTCTAGACCAGGGCTTCCAAACCTGTGGTCCGCGGACCCCTTAGGGGTCCGCCGGCTCTTTCTAGGGGGTCCGCGGCCACCTTTCACCAAACCGTGTGAAATAATGAGTAAAATTATTGAATAAAAATGTGAATATCAAATTCGTCACTATTTTTTTTGTGTGAAAAAATATTTGTACTTTTACTTCAGGTCGTATCCCCAAGCAGCCTTGGCGGTTCCTAAGTGAGAACAACGTATGCACAATTTAGTGCCGGAGAATGCGGTTTCTCTGATCGACGGTTTAGCAACAATATGGGGGGGAGGGGGCGTTTGTGCGCCGGCTCACGGCGCTAGATGCGCTGAAAGCTTTTACGCATGCGCGGAGCGAGCTGTGTCGACCAATCACAGCGCTCGCTGCCAAGTATGCCGCCCCAGGCATAATTAAATGTTAAACTTTTATGTCAGTGCACTACCTATCTCGTAAGTCGATTTTTGACCATTTTATTACTTCTAACATGGATCGGTGGCTGAAGTCGGGATCATTGAAGAAAGGTGCAGTTTCTCCATCGCCTTCACAACAAGGGAAGTTTCCAGTTGAAATGAATGAGGAGGGAGGACGACCAAAGGAAGACTTTACATCCATTTGAACATTTTTCTTCGGATTTCACGAAAAACCACACACACACACAAACACACACACACACACACACACACACACACACACACACACACACACACACGACTGTTACGAAATATGCATGCTCCTTACACAACAGTAGCTAAATAGTGGAAGTGAACAGACCATAAGCGGCAGCTTGTCAACGGCGAACAGTTTGGAAGTGACGTTGATTGCTCTTGGAGGAAGACAGCTCCATCGTGTGAAATTTCAATTACCAAGTAATTTTAATCATGCTATAGCGTGTTGAACAAAGGGAGTAAACCCACTAGTAAGTGTGTGGACACAGTGGGAATTCAAACTGGATCGTTAATTTCAAGTTGTTTTCATTCATCTCTAAAGCAAAGACTATTGATACTTCGGGAGGGGGGGGGGGGGGGGTCATAGGGAACATGGAACTTGCATTAAGAAGCTTTCAGTTCCCATGGGTTTCGCTCTGAAATTTAATGTTACTGTGCTCTTGACTGGCTAGGGGTCCGCCATGGATTTTCAACTGAAGAAAGGGTCCGCCAGCTGAAAACGTTGGGAATCCCTGCTCTAGACGAGGCAGTATGATTTCCTACTACTCGTTTTTCTAGGGCAATTCCAACAAGGGTGACCAGGCCCGGTGAACTGTGACTAATTATCAGATATCTGCGTGACTTACTCTGGCGCCACAGAACCCCTGCCTGAGGCTAGCACTGTGTCCCCCGGCACCGCCCCGTTCACAGAGCCCGCCCTGTCTAGCGGCGACAGTCGCTTAACTCGACTGGCGCCGAGTCTGCTGGCGACGCGAAATTAGGAACAGGCGCCCAGCGCAGCGCCGGCGGCGCCAGATAAGACGACACTGCGACGCCGCTTCCCACGACCAGTGGGCATCCACGACCGTGAAGGGGCGTCGCGCGGACCCTCCCACAAGGCTTCACTGCACGCTCTCCACAACAGCGGATTACGACTTCCTCCACTGACGGTCGTGGTACACAGCGGCATCGACAGAGTACTGGATTACTCTCTTTCAGATGCTGAAGGTGGCAGGGGTAAAATACAGGGAGCGAAAGCCAATTTACAATTTGTACAGAAACCAGATGGCAGTTATTAGAGTCGAGGGGCATGAAAGGGAAGTAGTGGTTGGGAAGGGAGTGAGACAGGGTTGTAACCTCTCCCCAATGTTATTCACTCTGTATATTGAGCAAGCAGTAAAGGAAACAAAAGAAAAATTCGGAGTAGGTATTAAAATCCATGGAGAAGAAATAAAAACTCTGTTGTTCGCCGATGACATTGTAATTCTGTCAAACACTCCAAAGGACTTGGAAGAGCAGTTGAACGGAATGGACAGTGTCTTGAAGGGAGGATATAAGGTGGATATCAACAAAAGCAAAACGAGGATAATGGAATGTTGTCGAATTAAGTCAGGTGATGCTGAGGGAATTAGATTAGGAAACGAGACACTTAAAGCAGTAAAGGAGTTTTGCTATTTGGGGAGCAAAATAACTGATGATGGTCGAAGTAGAGAGGATATAAAATGTAGACTGGCAATGGCAAGGAAAGCGTTTCTGAAGAAGATAAATTTGTTAACATCGAGTATTGATTTTAGTGTCAGGAAGTCGTTTCTGAATGTATTTGTATGGTGTGTAGCCATGTATGGAAGTGAAACATGGACGATAAATAGTTTGGACAAGAAGAGAATAGAAGATTTCGAAATTTGATGCTACAGAAGAATGCTGAAGATTACATGGGTATATCACATAACTAATGAGGAGATATTGAACAGAATTGGGGAGAAGAGGAGTTTGTGGCACAACTTGACTAGAAGAAGGGATCGGTTGGTAGGACATGTTCTGAGGCGTCAAGGGATCACCAATTTAGTACTGGAGGGCAGGGTGGAGGGTAAAGAAGGACGTAGGCTGCAGTAGGTATTGGGAGATGAAGAGGCTTGCACAGGGTAGAGTAGCATGGAGGGCTGCATCAAACCAGTCTCAGAACTGAAGACCACCACAACAACAACAACAACAACAACAATGAATACTAAACCGAAATTGTATTTGGCTTTGGAATGACGGTCTTACTTGTAGTTTACGCTGACGCCGTAAAATTAATATTACATGTGTTTGCTCTGTTTTCACACATATACGAGGGTAAGTGAAATGAAAACGTTAAATTTGTAATAACAAATCGAAATTTCGCGACTTCATCCTATAAGTTGGTAAGCGTGCTACTAACAGCGTGCAGAATGGCCTGTAGGTGGCAGCATAGTGCAGATGCACACATTCCGTCGCAGTATCAGTATAAAGATGGCCGCCCCACTTGCAACATGCACCAGGGAAGAACAGCGTACTGTTATTCGTTTTTTGCATAGTGAAAGTCTGAAACCTGCTCAAATTTATCGACGAATGAAGGTTCAGTACGGTGACGCATGTCTGTCACAGCAGGAAGTCTACGAATGGAGTAGGAAGTTCGCAAATTGTGTGACTTCAGTGGAAGATGCTCCTCGTCCAGGTCAGCCACAACGAGTTGTGACTCCACAGAACATTGCAGCATTGAAGCCATAGTGAAGGAAACCCGCCGAGTGACACTGAATGACATTGCAGCATGTTTACAGATTAGTCATGGGTCAGCACACCGCATTGTGCATGATGTGCTCCAGTTTCACAAAGTGTCTGCAAGATGGGTGCCGCGGCAGCTGACTCCTGAAATGAGAGAACGACGTGTTGATTCTTGTGAAGAACTTCTTCGGCGCTTTGAACGAGAAGGTGATGGCTTCCTTGCAAGAACCGTTACTCGGGACGAAACCTGGGTTCACTTCTACCAAACGGAAATGAAGAGAGCGAGCAAAGAATGGCGCCATTCCTCATCACCAGAGCCAAAGAAGTTTCGAACAGAAGCATCAGCAGGGAAGGTTATATTGACTCTCTTTTTTGGGACGAAAAAAGTGTCATTTTGGAGCATTACATGCCTAGAGGGCCCTCTGTCACCAGTGCATCATACACAGATCTCCTAAAAAACCATCTGCAGCCTGCAATCAAATCAAAGCGACGTGGATTGCTGTCAGCAGATGTCCTTTTGCAACACGACAATGCAAGGCGCCACACTGCCCGTACAACAGTTGCAACAATCACAGACCTGCATTTTGAGTGTCTTCCTCATCCACCATACTCACCAGACCTTGCCCCAAGTAACTTCCATATGTTTGGACCACTCAGAGATGCAATGGGAGGAAAGAGGTTCCGTTCTGATGAAGAGGTACGCCACATGGTGCATGAGTGGTTGCACAGACTACCAATGGATTTTTCTTCTAAAGGAATTTATGCACTTTGTAAGCGCTGGAAGACTTTGCATTGAGCGTGGAGGACATTATGTTGGAAAGTGATACAGTTTTGTACCACGTCTGCACAATAAATAATATTAAAAAAAACATTTAAGGTTTTCATTTGATTCACCCTCGTATTTACAAGTAAAAGCAATGGCGCTTACTTATTGATACTAACGTGTCAAAGTAGGAAAAATTACTTTTCGTGGGTAACTACTATAAAGTACTAATTACCCTGAGAGGGCAAAAGTCATGGAATAGCGATATGCACATATACAAATGGTGGTAGTATCGCTTGCGGAAGGTGTAAAAGGGCAGTGCGGAGGTGAAACCGTCATTTGTAATCAGGTGATTCATGTGAAAAGGTTTCCGACATGATTATGGCATCACACGCCGACTTGACAGACTTTGCATGCAGAATGGTAGTTGGAACCAGATGGATGGGACACTCTATTTCGGAAATAGTTAGGGCATTCAGTATTCCGCCATCCACAGTGTCAAGAGTGTGCTGAAAATATCAAATTTCACGCATTACCTCTTATCACAGATAACACAGTGTCCCACGGCCTCCACTTACCGACTGAGAGCAGCATTTTTTGGGTAGAGTCGTCGGTGCTAACAGACAAGCAACGCTGCGTGAAATGCTGTAACTGCAAAAATCGACGTGTGACGCACGACGAACCTATCCTTTCTGAAAAGTCGCCAACATTTGGAGTTAATGGGCTATGGCAGCAGACGACCGACGCTAGTGTCTTTGCTAACAGCAGGATATCGCCTGCAGCTACTATCCTGGGTTCGCAACGATATCGGTTGGACGCTAGACGACTGATAAACCATGATGTGGTCAGGTGAGTCCCGATTTCAGTTGGTAAGAGATAATGGTACGGTTCTTGTGTGGCATGAAGCCATGGACCCAGGTTGTCAAGAAGGCACTGTGCAAAATGGTGGTGACTCCATAACGGTGTGGGCTATGTTTACAAGGAATGGACTGCGAAGTGTGCTAGGAGGAAACTCTCCACAACCAGCACTATTCAATATCTGCACAAGAAATAGAGGGTTATAGGATCCGCTGAGACTGTGCAGAGAAACAGGCGACCAACAATGAGGATCCTTGAAACAACAGACAGAATTCGCATGAAAGTTATGAGAAGTCCCCGCAAGTTGGTAAGGACGTTAGCATAGTTGGTTGGTGTGTCTCGTATATCGTGTCATTGTATACCAAAAGATATGAAATTAAAAGCCTATCGTGTCAGTTTGGTGCACGAGTTGAAACGTATCAGGAGAAAAGAGTCCACTATTTTAACTGTCTGTTAACATCAATTACTAACGGTTATTTGGACCCTTTGCTTTTCTTCAAGTCAGATGAGGTCTGGCTTCATTTCACAGGTTATGTATACTCCCAGAATTGTAGATTCTGGTCTCAGGACAACACACATATTCTGCATGAAAAACCGCTCCATCGAAGATGATAGGCACTTAGGGTGTATTGTCCGGCGTGCACATTAATGGCCCCATGTTTTTCAATTACACGCTGAACAGTGAAAGATAACTAGAGATCTCTGATTCTTTCATACACAGTTAACAGATGCAGAGAAGCTGTATCCAGTATTCCAAAAAGACGGGGCAACCGCTCACACGTCCAGCCAAACTATGGCCCACTTCACCAAAGTGTACCGTGAAGACAGGAATGTCAGTAGTGACCTCTTGCCCCCAAGGCCCCGGACTTAAAATCATATGATTTTTATTTGTGGGGCACTCTAAAAAGCAAAATGTGTGCTGATAGTCCTCTCTCAATACAAGATTACTAGAGAAATTATCGACACCACCCTTGAAGACTTACGGCGTGTTGCGGGTACTCTTGTAAACAGGTAACTACATGTTTTTAACGTTACTATTATATTTTTTAGTTAGTTCATTAATACTTGAATCTCGGGCGTGAGGCGTACCTGTTATATGTGGACGTACTGTACATGTCCTGCTCACTGCCATTCTGTTTTCATTCCGATCATAAATACACATAACCTCGTGCTCTGTCCGCAGTTCGTGGTCTAGTGGTCAGTGTTGCTGTCTCTAGATCATTGGGTACCGCGTGGTTGGGTCGGAAATTTTCTTTGCTCGGTTACTGGGTGTTCACATTGTCGTAACTATTTTATTTCATCTAACCTTCAATGACGCGCAAGTTGCGGAAATGATGTTAATTAGGAAGCCCTACACCAGCCGCAGACTGGCTCCCTTAAATTATTCCATTTCCCCCAGTTAATACTTAGATCACTTTTTTTTTCTGTCACTGCTTTCAAATCCTAGCAAGCATCTCTCATTTCCTCGATGCGAAACAGTCTACATTTCAATTGTTTTCGTAATGAAAGACGATGTCTTATATGTCAAAAATGGTAAATTTTCATTTTCAGAAAATACTATTTTGTTTACCCAATGCACTACAGTCTATCGTACCCAATGTTTCCCACTGATGAGTCGCTTCTTTTTAGTCTTCCCCATTAAAATGCCGCAACATAATTTTGTCGTGAGACCTGATGCTATTTATAAGACGTTTCTGCCACCTCAATAAACGTGAACTCGTTGCTGCATAGACTTGAATAATTCAATTGGAAAATAGTTTGTGTTTTAAATACCTTCTGCCATTACATCTTAGACTCATTCAATACCTGTAATTTTGGTTTTGTTTGCTTCCCCTGATGATTGTGTCGATGTGACGCAGTGAAACTTCGAATTGACAAGCGGTTAGCAACCCACAATGCTCTGCGCACAGGATTTTGATGTTTTCGCAGAATATGCGATTACACTGTTCATTTTGAAATATGTTTGGCGCTCTCAATGCTTTACCAACGAATTATAGTGTGCTCACAGACTACGAGATTATACTGTTGATTTTGAAATATAGTTGATACGCGATGCTCCATATTTCTAAACTATTTTATGAAAAATCGTGCTGGAATACCATCAGTTGTTATGTGAATATTTTTATTATGCTCAGGCTGCAAAATGTAACCTCACCATATGTGTATACAACAAGGGTCATGGAGAGCCAGCGTCGGCCGTGGGGCAGGTCTCGTCAGAGCCTTCGCACATCCTTTTTTAAAGGCCTGTAAGTAAACTATGAAACAGTAACTACAAAACACGTGAGAAAGAGAGAGAGACAGTAAGACTGGGATATTTAAGGTGATAAACAACTTTTCATTGCTGGACTCTGCTATTTATGTTATTAAGGTTCAGCATGTTTCGTGCCAGGTCCTCCAAAGTCTTATAATCTAATCTGCATCATTATGAATGGTAGAACATTCTTTGTTTCCAATGTAGCCTGAGCAACGCAAACGTCTTGAAAACTCAGCTCTTACTCAAGGACTTTGTTTGGACGCCGAGGTCAGAGAGTCTTCGTTAATAATTCTTAGGTATTGGTACGGCTACGTTCTTGTAGAATTTCGATCAGAAGATTCTGCAAGAATTCAATATCTTCATCTTTGTGTCGCCTGCTCTGCTGCTACTAAATGGGATGTTCTTTATTTAGAAATGTAGTCAAATGGATCTCATGAGCGCTCCTTGCACGAGTCCGGGGATACAACGCTTTCGTTGTGCCTGTGTATCGCCCATCGTGACCTCGAAAATGAGCCATCTGTTTGAAGTTAGAAGAAGTCAAATATGTTGTTAAATTTCTCTGTTTTGAATGTCACATAAGAACAATATCACAGGTTGAATATGTATGGCTGATGTCACCAAACGGCTTATTTTGAAAAGGAAACTTCAGCTCGAACATATCTCTAATGTCACGGAATGCCACTGTCGAGCAATAAGGTGTACACGTCACCTGCGTCGTATTTGGAGCTTACTACGTTTAAATTGCACTATCAGTGCCACAGTGATCCACATTACATGTTCTGGCATCAACTTGATGTAAAGGTAATAATGATTGATTACTGTGGAACTGATAATTAGATATGAAAGTGAGACATTCCAAGTAATTACTCAGGCGACATGTACACATTGTTCTTCGATAGTTTCTGACAACTGTCGACGGTAGAGAACTATTTGAACAGTTGTTGACTCTTCGAGATAAGCTGTTTTATGATGTCCACATTACGATGCACCTATAATTTTGTACGCAAATCACTTTTGAAACAGTGAAATTTATAAGCAAATCTTCCACTCTCTACGTGTCAATGGACATAAGCAGTCGCAATCGGATTTTTTTTTCTTGTGTGTGTGTGTGCATGTGCGTTTCGGGGGCGGAGGAGGAGGGGTAGCTGGTGAGCGGAGAAACTGCCATACCAGTAAAGAAGGACAAGTTAAAAATTTTGGCCGTGTGCTAAATACCCATCAAATGCCCATGTCCGATTTAAATAAAGTATGATTATTATTCATTTTCAATCTGGACAAGTAACAAAATTGAAATGGTCTATCCTCAATAATTCCGACGAATCTGTATGGGCTGTAACTGTTCATTTGCACCTCATAATACGTATATAACGGTTTTTGTATTGAGGGAAATACCGTTTTGACTATCTGTGACGATGACTTGGAAATGGGTTCAGACCCGAAAATAGTGAAATTTGCAACTCTGGCTGGTTTTTCGTTGTACTGATTATCAGAAGTTGTTGACCTACAATTATTCCAGCATGCTGGAAGTTCACGAATACAGTGAAATTGTAGTCACTGTTTACCCGCGATGGGCAAAGTTGCCAAGTTTGGGTCACAGTCCCGCACACAGTTTTAATATACTAGGAAGTTCCAAATCGACGCACACTATACTGCAGAGATATAATTTCTTCTCCAAACAGCTTCATTCTGTGCACTGGCACTTGCCATTACTTTTACAATATTGTTCTGAGCCTGGTTCTTGTCTTTCTGAAATTTACTCCATAATAATCTCCAAACATTGGATGAAACTACACACAAGACAAGTATTGTTTCTTATCATTCACACACCATTGTTAACTTTAGCCTGTCGGGACACTTGAAACTCGCACTCATAACTTTCTCGTGGTTACGTATCATTTCATATTTTATATTCACTAACCCTCCACGTAACATCGTTTCTTAAAATTCTCCACTAGAGTCAATCGATCCACTGACTACTCGATAATACATGCTCTTTCGAACCCAAAACTTCGCGAACCATAATAGACTAAACATAAAGACTCCAAGGTGTTTCGTAGCCTGATGAAATTGTCGCTCGAAACTGGCAGCACGGTAAAGAGATACATTTCCCACTGTTACGTGCAAATGAGAAGGCGGGTGCACGATGAGTTCTGCGCGGACAGAGGCGGAGCATGCTCTGTAGCGCAACAAATGGGCTGCAGGCCTCTGCTCCACGTCTCAAGTTCCAACTGTTGTCTAACCTGGTAAGAGCTCGACTTAGTCACTTGTTTCTGTTTCTGACTGTCCCTACAACGATTCATATGCTCGCAAAGCTATTGCGGTTGGTTGACGTGTAAACTTCAAGCCACCTGCAACACTAGAGTGGTTAACAAGAAATCAGGTTCAGTTTTGCGTGTGGATATTGAGCCGGGGACCTACAAACGACGGAGAGGCTTCAGTCAGACGTAGCCTTCAGTGGTTCACAACCCCACAACAGGCCACAGCAGTCCACCCACCTAAACGCCGCCCCACACCGAGCAAAGGGTTATTGTAAAATTCAGCCCCCAGTAGACACCCCCTCCCAGGAACGTCTCAGACCAGACGAGTGTAACCCCAATGTTTGCATGGTAGAGTAATTATGGTGTAGGCGGACGTGGAGACAGTCTTTGTGCAGCAACCGCCGACGTAGTGTAACTGAGGCGGAATAAGGGGAACCAGCCCGCATTCGCCGAGGCAGATGGAAAACCGCCTTAAAAACCATCCACAGGCTGGCCGCCACACCGTACCTCGACGCTAAAACGCCGGGAGGATTTGTGCTGGGGACCGGCACGCCTTCCCGCTCAGGAAGAAGCGCGTTAGACCGCACGGCTAGTCGGGCGGGCAAGTTCAGTCATTAGTAAGGCCCATTTAAAAGTATTGTGTTAACAACTATGGCAAGAAAAACGTTAGCTGCCAACGATTCACCGTGTGCAGCAGGAGGCGACAAAAATGGAATGTCCGTGAGATGTGGAGATCAGTTTTCTATGAGATGTATTACACTTCACAAAATGAACATCGTCGACATTCAAGAAACGTTCAAAACAAACCATTACTTTGTACCATGAACCCCGAATGAAAAATGACGCTGCACAGTGACCACAAATTTTCGCACCATAGAGAACGAAGGCGACCTCCTTGGGAGTTACAAACTGTGCTGGACGTTTAGCAAGGTATGCATTCATAAAGGATGCATATAGAATCATATTGGCGTAATGGGGTAATAAGAAATGATGGACTGTTATGACATGCAACCGAATGCGAAACAGTCTGTCGTGGAGCTTTTAGTGAAACTGGAATTCCTTTAAGGCGTAGCTGTAGATGTTGTTGTTGTTGTAGTCTTCAGTCCTGAGACTGGTTTGATGCACCTCTCCATGCTACTCTATCCTGTGCAAGCCTCTTCATCTCCCAGTACCTACTGCAGCCTACATCCTCCTGAATCTGCTTAGTGTGTTCATCTCTTGGTCTCCCTCTACGATTTTTACCCTCCACGCTGTTCTCCAATACTAAATTGCTGATCCCTCGATGTCTCAGAACATGTCCTACCAACCGATCCTTTCTTCTAGTCAAGTTGTGCCACAAACTTCTCTTCTCCTCACTTCCTGGCATTTAAATCTATACTCTAGTTTAACAAATTTTTCTTCTTCAGAAACGCTTTCCTTGCCATTGCCAGTCTACATTTTATATACTCTCTACTTCGACCATCATCAGTTATTTTGCTCCCCAAATAGCAAAACTCCTTTACTACTTTAAGTGTCTTATTTCCTAGTCTAATTTCCTCAGCATCACCCTACTTAATTCGACTACATTCCATTATCCTCGTTTTGCTGTTGTTGATATTCATCTTATACCCTCCTTTCAAGACACTGTCCATTCCGTTCAGCTGCTCTTCCAAGTCCTTTGCTTTCTCTGACAGAATTACAATGCAGATAGAGTGACAATATGTTTTATAGGCACGGAAAAAACCATACATCCAAAGGCTGGATTTGTCAAGTGCTTCCAAGTGGTATGAACTGCAATGTTGCACACTTTTCAGGGGGGATAGTTTGCTCTAAAGGAGTATGATTTTTACATGCAGACCAGTAACAAAATAAAAGCAAGTTATTTTGACCAGTTATCGGCCAAACGCAGTGCTCATGCCATAGTTATAGTTCTCTTACGCCCATTTTCTCGCTCTTGCTGGACGTGACATAAATATTCTCTACTGCCCTTGCAAGATCACGCACATGAGAAAAAATCGTAGGGGGCAGAGCACGTCCAACTTCTCGCAGTACAATAAATAAGTATCCAGCCAAAGTACCATCCAGAGCACCTTCGGCAAAATTGTATGTGAATGCGTTAAGGGATTGATGTTAGTTGATCTTGATACACCTCTCATGGTACCTCTAATTTACAGGGTTCCTCTCATATGCATTTCCTCCCCAAATCCCGATTGGTCGGTGTTGAACACAAATTCCTTACAGAAGGATCGGATAATTTTGTTTATCTAATCCACAAATTTTCGGACCGATTCCCCAGTTTGCTGTGCATCGTCCAGTTCCTTATCTTACGTCTTCCAGTTCCGTAGCGTTGATTGAAATTATACAACCATCCACTGCTTCCCTTGAAACAACCGTAGTCTATACAGCACGCAGTTTGATGGGCATACCGTATTACGTCCTCCCCATGAATCATGGACCTTGCCGTTGGTGGCGAGGCTTGCGTGCCTCAGCGATACAGGTGGCCGTACCGTAGGTGCAACCACAACGGAGGGGTATCTGTTGAGAGGCCAGACAAACGTGTGGTCCCTGAAGAGGGGAAGCAGCCTTTTCAGTAGTTGCAGGGGCAACAGTCTGGATGATTGAATGATCTTGCCTTGTAACATTAACCAAAACGGCCTTGCTGTGCTGGCACTACAAACGGCTGAAAGCAAGGCGAAACTACAGCCGTAATTTTTCCCGAGGGCATGCAGCTTTACTGTATGATTAAATGATGATGGCGTCCTCTTGGGTAAAATATTCCGGAGGTAAAATAGTCCCCCATTCGGATCTCCGGGCGGGGACTACTCAAGAGGACGTCGTTATCAGGAGAAAGAAAACTGGCGTTCTACGGATCGGAGCGTGGAATGTCAGATCTTTTAATCGGGCAGGTAGGTTAGAAAATTTAAAAACGGAAATGGAGAGGTTAAAGTTAGATATAGTGGAAATTAGTGAAGTTCGATGGCAGGAGGAACAAGACTTTTGGTCAGGTGAATACAGGGTTATAAATACAAAATCAAATAGGAGTAATGCAGGAGTAGGTTTAATAATGAATAAAAAAATAGGAGTGCGGGTAAGCTACTACAAACAGCATAGTGAACGCATTATTGTGGCCAAGATAGAAACAAAGCCCACACCTGCTACAGTAGTACAAGTTTATATGCCAACTAGCTCTGCAGAAGATGAAGAAATTGAGGAAATGTATGATGAGATAAAAGAAATTATTCAAGTAGTGAAGGGAGACGAAAATTTAATAGTCATGGGTGACTGGAATTCGGCAGCAGGAAAAGGGAGAGAAGGAAACATAGTAGGTGAATATGGATTGGGGGGAAGAAATGAAAGAGGAAGCCGTCTGGTAGAATTTTGCACAGAGCATAACTCAATCATAGCTAATACTTGGTTCAAGAATCATAAAAGAAGGTTGTATACATGGAAGAATCCTGGAGATACTAAAAGGTATCAGATAGATTATATAATGGTAAGACAGAGATTTAGGAATCATGTTTTAAATTTTTAAGACATTTCCAGGGGCAGATGTGAACTCTGACCACAATCTATTGGTTATGACCTGTAGATTAAAACTGAAGAAACTACAAAAAGGTGCTAATTTAAGGTGCTGGGACCTGGATAAACTGAAAGAACCAGAGGTTGTAGAGAGTTTCAGGGAGAGCATAAGGGAACAATTGACAGGAATGGAGGAAAGAAATACAGTAGAAGAAGAATGAGTAGCTCTGAGGGATGAAGTAGTGAAGGCAGCAGAAGATAAAGTAGGTAAAAAGACGAGGGCTAATAGGAATCCGGGGGTAACAGAAGATATATTGGACTTAATTGATGAAAGAAGAAAATATAAAAATGCAATAAATGAAGCAGGCAAAAAGGAATACAAACGTCTCAAAAATGAGATCGACAGGAAGTGCAAAATGGCTAAGCAGGGATGGCTAGAGGACAAATGTAAGGATGTAGAGGCTTATCTCACTAGGGGTAAGATAGATACTGCCTACAGGAAAATTAAAGAGACCTTTGGTGAAAAGAGAGCCACTTGCATGACTATCAAGAGCTCAGATGGAAACCCAGTCCTACGCAAAGAAGGGAAGGCGGAAAGGTGGAAGGAGTATATAGGAGGTCTATTCAAGGGCGATGTACTGGAAATGGAAGAGGATGCAGATGATGATGAAATGGGAGATACGATACTGCGTGAAGAGTTTGACAGAGCACTGAAAGACCTGTCGAAACAAGGCCCCGGGAGTAGACAACATTCCATTAGAACTACTGACGGCCTTGGGTGAGCCAGTCATGACAGAACTCTTCCATCTGGTGAGATGTATGAGACAGGCGAAATACCCTCAGACTTCAAGAAGAATATAATAATTCCAATCCCAAAGAAAGCAGGTGTTGACACATGTGAAAATTACCGAACTATCAGTTTAATACGTCAGAGCTGCAAAATACACTCCTGGAAATGGAAAAAAGAACACATTGACACAGGTGTGTCAGACCCACCGTACTTGCTCCGGACACTTCGAGAGGGCTGTACAAGTAATGATCACACGCACGGCACAGCGGACACACCAGGAACCGCGGTGTTGGCCGTCGAATGGCGCTAGCTGCGCAGCATTTGTGCACCGCCGCCGTCGGTGTCAGCCAGTTTGCCGTGGCATACGGAGCTCCATCGCAGTCTTTAACACTGGTAGCATGCCGCGGCAGCTTGGACGTGAACCGTATGTGCAGTTGACGGACTTTGAGCGAGGGCGTATAGTGGGCATGCGGGAGGCCGGTGGACGTACCGCCGAATTGCTCAACACGTGGGGCGTGAGGACTCCACAGTACATCGATGTTGTCGCCAGTGGTCGGCGGAAGGTGCACGTGCCCGTCGACCTGGGACCGGACCGCAGCGACGCACGGATGCACGCCAAGACCGTAGGATCCTACTCAGTGCCGTAGGGGACCGCACCGCCACTTCCCAGCAAATTAGGGACACTGTTGCTCCTGGGGTATCGGTGAGGACCATTCGCAACCGTCTCCATGAAGCTGGGCTACGGTCCCGCACACCGTTAGGCCGTCTTCCGCTCACGCCCCAACATCGTGCAGCCCGCCTCCAGTGGTGTCGCGACAGGCGTGAATGGAGGGACGAATGGAGACGTGTCGTCTTCAGCGATGAGAGTCGCTTCTGCCTTGGTGCCAATGATGGTCGTATGCGTGTTTGGCGCCATGCAGGTGAGCGCCACAATCAGGACTGCATACGACCGAGGCACACAGGGCCAACACCCGGCATCATGGTGTGGGGAGCGATCTCCTACACTGGCCGTACACCTCTGGTGATCGTCGAGGGGACACTGAATAGTGCACGGTACATCCAAACCGTCATCGAACCCATCGTTCTACCATTCCTAGACCGGCAAGGGAACTTGCTGTTCCAAGAGGACAATGCACGTCCGCATGTATCCCGTGCCATCCAACGTGCTCTAGAAGGTGTAAGTCAACTACCCTGGCCAGCAAGATCTCCGGATCTGTCCCCCATTGATCATATTTGGGACTGGATGAAGCGTCGTCTCACGCGGTCTGCACGTCCAGCACGAACCCTGGTCCAACTGAGGCGCCAGGTGGAAATGGCATGGCAAGCCGTTTCACAGGACTACATCCAGCATCTCTACGATCGCCTCCATGGGGGAATAGCAGCCTGCATTGCTGCGAAAGGTGGATATACGCTGTACTAGTGCCGACATTGTGCATGCTCTGTTGCCTGTGTCTATGTGCCTGTGGTTCTGTCAGTGTGATCATGTGATGTATCTGACACCAGGAATGTGTCAATAAAGTTTCCCCTTCCTGGGACAATGAATTCACGGTGTTCGTATTTCAATTTCCAGGAGTGTACTAACGCGAATTCCTTACAGACGAATGGAAAAACTGGTAGAAGCGGACCTTGGGGAAGATCAGTTTGGATTCCGCAGAAATGTTGGAACACGTGAGGCAATACTAACCTTACGACTTATCTTAGAAGAAAGATTAAGGAAAGGCAAACCTACGTTTCTAGCATTTGTAGACTTAGAGAAAGCTTTTGAGAATGTTGACTGGAATACTCTTTTTCAAATTCTAAAGGTGGTATGGGTAAAATACAGGGAGCGTAAGGCTATTTACAATTTGTACGAAAACCAGATGGCAGTTATAAGAGTCGACGGACATGAAAGGGAAGCAGTGGTTGGGAAGGGAGTGAGACAGGGTTATAGCCTCTCCCCAATGTTATTCAATTTGTATATTGAGCAAGCAGTAAAGGAAAGAAAAGAAAAATTTGGAGTAGGAATTAAAATTCATGGAGAAAAAAATAAAAACTTTGAGGTTCGCCGATGACATTGTAATGCTGTCAGAGACAGCATAGGACTTGG
This sequence comes from Schistocerca gregaria, assembly GCF_023897955.1. Classification (NCBI taxonomy): domain Eukaryota; kingdom Metazoa; phylum Arthropoda; class Insecta; order Orthoptera; family Acrididae; genus Schistocerca; species Schistocerca gregaria. The sequence goes on from NC_064924.1 coordinate 432,864,098, forward strand.
AAGAGCAGTTTAACGGAATGGACAGTGTCTTGAAAGGAGGATATAAGATGAACATCAACAAAAGCAAAACGAGAATAATGGAATGTAGTCAAACTAAATCGGGTGATGCTGAGGGAATTAGATTAGGAAATGAGACACTTAAAGTAGTAAAGGAGTTTTGCCATTTAGGAAGTAAAATAACTGATGATGGTCGAATTAGAGAGGATATAAAATGTAGACTGGCAATGGCAAGGAAAGCGTTTCTGAAGAAGAGAAATTTGTTAATATCGAGTATAGCTTCTGAAAGTATTTGTATGGAGTGTAGTCATGTATGGAAGTAAAACATGGACGATAACTAGTTTGGACAAGAAGAGAATAGAAACTTTCGAAATGTGGTGCTACAGAAGAATGCTGAAGATTCGATGGGTAGATCACATAACTAATGAGGAGGTATTGAATGCAATTGGGGAGAAGAGGAGTTTGTGGCATAACTTGACAAAAAGAAGGGACCGGTTGGTAGGACATGTTTTGAGGCATCAAGGGATCACCAATTTAGTATTGGAGGGCAGCGTGGAGGGTAAAAATCGTAGAGGGAGACCAAGAGATGAATACACTATGCAGATTCAGAAGGATGTAGGTTGCAGTAAGTACTGGGAGTTGAAGAAGCTTGCACAGGATAGAGTAGCATGGAGAGCTGCATCAAACCAGTCTCAGGACTGAAGACCACAACAACAACCGTATTACGTCAATATCATGCACATTCTGTTAGTTGTATCGAGCATCCTGGAAACACGTAAACACCAGTTTTTGTAACAAGTGCGCCTTGCCCTCCCTTGAATATCTGTAGTTTTTCTCATGCACTACACGATCATACTGCTGCGGATTTATTGGAAATGAGGATGATCTTCTATGTACGTCATCATGTCTAGTGCCCGCTCCTTGGAGAATAATTGTCCTTCACTACTTTTCACTGGAGACGGCACTAGCCCTGTAGCACTGTTGTGATTTACTCGTCGATTAAGCAGTTCAACTGCAGTCCGTAACCTCCTCCTGTGCTCACCATTGGGCCATTGGATACCTCCAGTCCAGCCCCGATGCTATTAGCAGCCAATAGGTTAGATGGGTAGATCACATAACTAATGAGGAAGTATTGAATAGGACTGGGAAGAAGAGACGTTTGTGGCACAACTTGACCAGAAGAAGAGATCGGTTGGTAGGACATGTTCTGAGGCGTCAAGGGATCACCAATTTAGTATTGGAGGGCAGCGTGGAGGGTAAAAATCGTAGAGGGAGACCAAGAGATGAATACACTAAGCAGATTCAGAAGGATGTAGGTTGCAGTAGGTACTGGGAGATGAAGAAGCTTGGACAGGATAGAGAAGCATGTAGAGCTGCATCAAACCAGTCTCAATACTGAAGACCTCAACAACAACAACATTGTGGTTGCATGGTAGAAAATATCTGGGGTGCCGAATGCCGTAAACATCACTGGCGTTTTGCGAACTTGTACTCAAAGGGTTCTTTGTAAGTACGTTCAATATACATCAACCAACTTGCAAATCAACGGTATATGTTCTACGCGTACCCCAAAGCATACGCTACAGATAGACGCGACAGAATGACCTAATTGCGGAGCGTCACGTGATCTACTGCCCGTAGCCACTGGGCAACGTTCCACCAACTGCCTTCTTACAAGGATAAAAACTACTGCTTCTGGTGTGTTTTCTAAATTTCTTAAAATATTATGCTCTCTTTTTTGCTGAGATGATTTTTTATCAGTCTTCGTAAATCTGAGGGGATTGGGGGGGGGGGGGGGGGACTTCAGGAAACTGTGGCAACATTCATGTCAATACTGACTCTAAGATTAATCTTAAAAGATATTAATCTTAGAAAACAGGCAGCCTGTACCATTTGTATCATTTATAGATTAGGAGGAGCTGTTGACGACGTTGACTGGAGTACACTCTTTTAAATTCTGAAGGTAATGGAGAAAAAATACATGAAGTGAAAGGTTATTTACCACTTCTACATAGACCAGACTGCTGCTACAGGAGTCGAAGGATATGAAAGGGAAGAAGCAGATGGCAAAGGAGTGAGACGAGGTTGTACACTATCCTTGAGCTTATTCAGCCCGAACAGGAAAGCAGTAAAACAAAATTACTCAGAAATTAGGAAAGGGAATCGAAGTTCACGGAGAAGAAATTAAAACTTTAAGGTTTGCCAATGACAGAAATTCTGCTAGAGACGGCAAAGGACTTGGAAGAGCAGTTAAAAGGAATGGATGGTGCCTTCAAACGATTTTATAAGATGAACATCAACGAAAGTAAAACAAGGGTAATAGACTGTAGTGAAATTAAATCTGCCGTTCCTGAGAGAATTAGGCAAGTCTCAGTATTTGGACATTGAAAGAAGCGGCGATGGCCGAAGTGAAGAGGATATAAACCGCATGGTGGCATTAGCAAGAAAAGCGTTTTTGGAACAGGTATATTTGTTAACATTTAATATAAATTAAACAATTGTCAAGTTTCTTCTGACAGTATGTGATATATGTATACGTTTTAGTTTATTGTCAAACATATTTTTCTACTGATTAACCTGACCATGATCTTATCTAACGGATTGTATGAATCTAATACATCGAATCCTGTCAAAAACCTTCTTAAACTGTTACTGGTTTAGTTTTACACATCGATCACACTCTCCTACATTACTTATGGTATTTTGTTTTCTGCAAAATGTTGCACCGGAAGAACACTTGTGTGAATATAGCAAAAATGTATTTAAACATGTAATAACAACTCTGATGCTTAGCTATTTAACGTAGTATTAAGGCAGCGATATGTAACGCATCAGAATGGAAAATACTATAACGAATTGGTTGGTCCGTACATAGATTACAATTACTACGAACTTGCTGAGCTTTTGACAGGAGCTGATGGTGTGGATATAGATTCGCCTTTCAATGAGACATACAATGAAGTGACAGAGCCCGCATCTCGTGGTCGTGCGGTAGGGTTCTCGCTTCCCACGCCCTGGTTCCCGGGTTCGATTCCCGGCGGGGTCAGGGATTTTCTCTGCCTCGTGATGGCTAGATGTTGTGTGATGTCCTTAGGTTAGTTAGGTTTAAGTAGTTCTAAGTTCTAGGAGACTGATGACCATAGATGTTAAGTCCCATAGTGCTCAGAGCCATTTGAACCATTTGAAGTGACAGAAGTCATGGGATAGGGATATGCAAATATACAGATGGCGATAGTATGTGTACACAAGGTATAAAAGGGCTGAACATCGGCGGAATTGTCATGTGTTCTCAGATGATTCACATGCAAAGGCTTCCGACGAGATTATGGCGGCCAGACGGGAATTAACAGACTTTTCACTCGGGAAGGTAATGTAGCTAGACAGGGGACATTCCGTTCCAGAAATCGTTAGGGAATTCAGTATTCCGAGATCCACTGTGAGAACAGTGTGCCGAGGAGTTGGGAACACAGTCGGGACGCAGTAGCAGTGAAGCTGGGGCGGAGCGCAGGTGCGGTGCGGACAGCCAGTGCTCGCCGACAGCTGGTCACACACATGAACTGTCCGACGGACAGAGATTGGAGCGGGAACGATCGCCGGTTGGTCGTTCGGTTGGTCGTCTCACTGTGTATTTGGTCTTTTGACGGTTTCTGGGCCTCGTCAATTGGTCACCTTGCCGGACGTGGGTCGGTTCCTCTCTTGTGCAGAAATGTCGTCGTCAATGGGCAGGTGTTCGCTCTGCATGGTTGGGTCCGAGCCAGTGCGCCCGAGTCGCCGAACGGACTTGGAGTTGAGTCGGGTTGGAGCTGCAGTGAGCTCCGCACATCCAAGACTTGCCCGACCGTTGCCGACACTCATAACTTGAGTGGGGACGGCCTTGGTTGGTTGTTCGGTCGGTCTTCTCATTGGAGGACGTGTATTTAGTCTCCGACCGTTTATGGAAACTCCCTGTGTGTGACTTGACATTTCTCCTTGTTGTTCCACGGTGATTGGTTTTAGGATTGTCAGAGTTCTCGGTGTAAGTGTTAACGTAGAAATGTCTGTAGCTTCTGTGATTTCTGCTGAGCAGGTGAATGCTGTCTGCGTACTGGAGTAGCCAGTCGGTCGGTTGCGAGAGAGGGGAATTGATTAGGTTGTTGGTTGGTTTTCCAGCCGTCCCTAGGTCGTGCTGCCACCCGATTATTTAGTGTTACGCTTGGCTGTCTGTCTCACCTAAACTGAGGTTAGAATTTCCTCCCCATGCCGACCCTTCGAACACATCTGAGCACTACTGTTTGTTGTTTGTGATTGTCATTTTATTTGGTCGCAGGTACTGTGCCAGGCCTTCAGGCGTGTATTAATATTGTCTGTTTTGTTTTTAGTATGTGGCGTTCAACCGAACTTCATAACAACTTTAAGATTAGGCCTTCAGCGGTGTTTCATTTAAAATTCCCTTTAATTCTCTTGAATTCTTGAAACGGCCTTCAGCCATGTTCTGTAAATGTTGTCTTTAATTATTCTTGAGTAATTGCTTGGGCCTTCAGCCGACAAGGTACTTACAGATTTCTTAAAATGTTTTTCTGTTGTACTGTGTAAAGGCTTATCTTTAATGTCTCTCTTTTATTATGTAAAGAATTTTTTTAAAAATTGGGTTTTCAGCTGAAGAATTAACTTGAATTTTCCTTAATGTAGCCTATAGTCGGAATTTGTAAATGCTTGGCTTTTAAAGAATTTCTTTAGCTGATGTGAAATATTATTTCGGCCTTTAGCTGAGAAGATGTAATTTTACTAAAGTAAGGCCTTCAGCCGTTACTCCAAATCCTGGTGTTTTAAAAGCACTCATTTAAACTTATTCTGGAGAGTTTACTTGGGCACTCAGCCATGAACTGTTCTTTGTTGTTTCAGGCATTACCTCTCACCACGGACAACGACCGAGAACAGCGGCGTTTGCGTAGAATTTTCAGTGCTAAAAGACAAGCAACGCTGCGTGAAATAAATGCAGAAATCAGCGTGGGACGCACGATGAACCTATCATTTAGGAAAGTCACCGATATTTGGAGTTCATGGGCAATGGCAGCAGACGATCGGAGCTAGTGCCTTTGCTGACAGCGCGACATTTTGTGCAGCGTCTTCCTAGTGATGGCCTCTGTGGCCGAGCGGTTCTAGGCGATTCAGTCTGGAACCACGCTGCTTATACGGTCGCAGGTTCGAGTCCTGCCTCGGGCATGGATGTGTGTGATGTCCTTAGATTAGCTAGGTTTAAGTAGTTCTAAGTCTAGAGGACTGATGACCTCAGAAGTTAAGTCCCATAGTGCGCAGAGCCATTTGAACCATCACTCCTAGGTTCGTGACCATATGGGTTGGACACCAGACAACTGGAAAACCATGGACTGGTGAGATGAGTCCCGATTTCAGTTTTGTAAGAGCTGATGGTAGGGTTCGAGTGTGGCGCAGACTCCACTAAGCCATGGACACAAACTGTCAATAAGGCACTTTGCAAGCTGGTGGCGGTTCCGTAATGATGTGGGCTGTGTTTACATGGGAAGGATTGGGTCCCCTCGTCCAACCGAACCTTTCATTAAATGAAATAGTCATGCTGGGCTACTTGGAGACAATTTGTAGCCATTCATGGACTGTACGTTCCCAAAGAAAGATATACCTGACAGAATGAAGGCTTTCACGACTGTATGACATTGCTGCTGGTTAGCCTTTCATGGTATAAGGTCGTGGTCCACAAAACTCTTGTGTTCCTAACGTTTCGTCCAGAACTTCAATAGACAACTACAGTGACGTTGCTCTTCCGTCGGCAAAGCTCAACGGAAGAGCAACGTCTCTGAAGATGTACAGCGCAGTTCTTGACGAAACGTTAGGAGCTAAAGAGTTTCTACCCCGAAAGGTTTACCAGCAGCAACGATGGAATTTTTATGGATCACATTGTGCCACGTCAGAACATTCTGGACAGTTCGAGCTAGTAATCTTTCCATCCAGATCGCCCGACATGAATCGCATAGAATATTTATGGAAAGTAATCGAAAGGCCGTTTCGTGCATTGAAATCCTGCGAGGCAAAAGTTTTGCAATTACGGACGGCTATAGAGACAGCAAGGCTCAATATTTCTAAAGAGACCTTCGCCGACGTGCTGAGGACCATGTCATATTGAGCTGTTGCACTATGCCAGCCAAACGGAGGTGCGACACGAAATTAGGAAGTATCGCGGCACTTCTGTTACCTTGTGTATAGCAACTGTGAAGCACCAATTTTGAAAAACTAAACTTATTTGTAAGGAGTCTATCCTTCTACGTAATTTAAGTGTAAATGATAAAAAGTTCATGCAAGATGAGAGAATAGACGCTTTTGAAATGTGGTGCCACACAAGTGTTGAAAATTAGATTGGAGTATCAGGTAACTAATGGGGAGATGCTGAATAAAATTACAGAAAAAAGAAACTTATGGTAGAACTTGACTGGAAGGAGGGACTGGTGGATAGGACACATCCTGAGGCATGACGGAAAAATATATTTTGCAGAGCGCGGCCAAGGGATGAGTACAGGAAAGCCGTCGTCAAACGGACTGTGCATGCGAGCGTTGATCGTGCCGCGTTTCTGACGCCATAGCGTGGAAAAGCACCTTCGGGAGTCTTTCCGAACGTGCAAAGCAATATCTGGCATATCAGATACTCTGAGCGTGCGTCTGAGTGTAGACCAATGAGATGGTACGACGCCAACTACGTCATACGCATGCCGTCTCCCTTCAGTACAGAGTTGTGAGGCGCCATTTTGGCATTCATTTCAAGCCTATATGTATATATGCCGTTTCTGAGCACCAGCAAATTGAGAATCACTGGAAAACCCATTGTTAACTGTGTGATTCGTTCCAATACAGTAATGATAATCATCATATTTGTGGCAAAAGAATTATTGTAACTTGCGTATTATGAGAGTAGGCTATTAGAAGGCAGCGACACACTGAAGTTGCACACAAAACGAATCGTTCTTGGTACAATTTGTTATACTTAAATTACAATTAGTAACACATCTACGAGTAAGGTTTTCAGCAAGGAGTAAGACAATATGATTAGAGCCGAAGCGTGTGTTGTTGGTTTAGGAAGCCGGCATAGTAGCTCAGCGTGTTCGGTCAGAGGGCTGCGTGCTCTCTGTAATAAAAACTGAGTCAAGGAATCAACGATCAACTTGACCGGATGTCTTGTGACGTCCGCCCAGACCAAACGCAACGAACTAAATGAAAAAAAAGCGTAATGGGTAGCGTTCACTGTATGTTATTATCTGACATGTGCAAACGAAATATCTGTGATGTTTTAGTGTTACAAGAAACACACAGGGCACCAACTAGCCATAGACCAAAAATACAGGGCATGAAATTAGTTCTTGAGAGACCACACGAAAGGTACGGAAGTGCTATATTTGTGAAACCGAACTTAGACATATGCTCCTGTGCTCTGACCTGCGAAGAAAATATAGAAATTTTAACTGTTGAGCTACATTCATGTACTGTAACATCCGTGTACAAACCACCCAGTGCGAGGTTCAAATTTACGGAGCCTGGAAATTTCCATTCAAAAAACATTAAAGTTGTAGTAGGAGATTTTAACTGTCACGGTCTCGCATGGGGTTATAAAGAGACAAATGACGATGGCGAAATGCTGGAGATCTGGGCAGACCAGGCTAAACTGAAATTGATACATGACCCAAAGTTGCCTGCATCATTTAACAGCGGATGATGGAAACGAGGATATAATCCAGATAACATCTTTGTCACCGAAAAGGTATCCCTGCAAACTGTAAAGCAAATCGAGGACCCAATTCCAAGATAGCAACACAGAGCAATAACTTGCTGCATTACTGCAGTAATCAAATAAGATTTAATGCCCTTCAAGAGACGCTTCAATTTCAAAAACGCTCATTGGCAACTTTTCACAGAGGACCTTGATAAGAAGATCTTGGAAATTAAACCAGAGATACAATCATATGAAACTTTTATAGACCTTGTCAAGAAAATCTCTCGACGGCGCATACCTAGAGGGTGCCGCACCCAGTATATCGCTGAACTCAATGGTAGCAGCAAGGAAGCTCTGAAAAAGTATGAAGAACTGTACAATAAGGACCCCTTCTCAGAGGAAACGATCCAGGCAGGTGAGGAACTGATGTCTGGTATCTCCGAAGCGAGAAAGGAAAAGTGGTGTAACCTCCTACAAGAGACGGAAATGAAGCACACCAGTAGGAAGGCATGGAAACTGGTCAAAAGTCTCAACAACGACCCAAGAGAACCACAACCAAATTACAGTGAGGTTACACCTGATCAGATAGCTCACCAACTACTCATGAACGGAAAAACTAAAAGGAAGATCAGGAATGGCAAAAATAAAAGAAAACTGAACGAGGAGATTAGCTTCCTAGCTCGCTCGTTCTTCATTCAGGAGCTACAAGATGCCATCAACTATTTGAAAAACAATAAGGTCGCTGGCCTCGAAGATCTGAGACCTGAGCAAATTAAACATTTTGGACCGGGAGTACAAGCATGGATCCTAGAGCTAATGAATCACTGTATTACAACAATGCAAATTCCTAAACTGTGGAGGAAAGCTCGTGTTATTGCGTTACTGAAACCAGGGAAAGACCCAGCTGAAGCTAAACATTTTCGGCCTGCCTCACTGCTTTGTCATTTATTTAAAGTGCTGGAGCGAATGATCCTCAAACGCATAGCTGATTATGTGGACAAAGCCCTCATTAACGAACAAGCTGGATTTCGACCAGGAAAATCATGCTGTGGCCAAATCCTTAATCTCACACAGTACATCGAAGACGGCTATCAGAGAGGAGAAGTAACTGGGGTCGCATTCCTGGATATCAGTGCTGCATATGACACAGTTAATCATAAGTTGCTTACCCAGAAAGTGTATAATGTCACTAAGGACTACACCCTTTCTATGTTCGTGAAATGCATGCTACACAACAGACGCCACTATGTAACCTTACAATCTAAAAACAGCCGATGGAGGACACAGAAAAATGGACTTGCACAGGGTAGTGTCTTGGCTCCAATATTATTTAACACCTATACCAATGGTCTTCCCATCAGCCACCAGACACGAATGTTCATATATGCTGATGATGCAGCAGTGGCCACACAGGAGAAAACCTTTGAACAAGTGGAAGGAGAATCTCACAGGAGCCTTAACAGAACTTGCTACCTATTACGACGGCAATAATCTCAAACCAAACCCTAGTAAATCTCAAGTATCCGCCTTCCATCTTAGGAACAAACAAGCCAAACGGAAACTCTGAGTCACGTGACGAGGGGAAGAGCTGAAACATACAAACAGCCCAAAATACCTGGGAGTAACATTGGACAGAGCACTTATTTTTAAGCAGCACTGTCACAACACTAAAAAAAAGGTCTGTGCCAGGAACAACATACTGCGGAAGCTATCAGATTCATCGTGGGGAGCTCAACCACATGTTTTGCGCACCACGGGTCTGGTGCTGAGTATCTCAGCAGCGGAATTTGCGGCGCCAGTTTGGAGGAACTCTGCTCACACTAAGCAAGTTGGCGTCGTCATAAACGAAACTGTACGTATTGCCACAGGATGCCTCAAACCAACTCCCACAGACATCATTTATCCCATCATAGGCATAGCACCACCCACTATCCGCAGAAAGATCAAAACAAATGAATGATCCTCAACACCCGATGCATATGCACCGAAAACAACGTGTCCGGCTGAAATCCCGCAGGAGTTTCATTGAAACTACTGAAGAGCTCGCCACCAAGCCCGTCGCAAGGCGGCTATCTCTTTGGGAAGAAATGGTGCCACACTCCACAACGGAACTACTTGAGGAGGGATCTGCAGGATTTGAACTACGTTTTACAACTTGGAGGTCATTAAACCGGGTGCGCACTGGAGTAACTGGGTGCAAATCAAACCTATTTAAATGGGGTTACAGTGATAGCGATAGGTGTGAATGCGGAGCAATACAGGACTTGGACCACCTACTGATTGGCCCAGATATGTCTACAACATGCACTAAAGATGATATTTTGAAAGTCAATGACAAAGCAAACTACGTTACTAATTACTGGGAAGGGAAGATATAATTGGTGCATCCGGATACGGAAGAAGAAGAAGACTGTATGGGATTGAGATGGGGCGGTGGTTCACATATTAAAACTTCCAAATTTTTTTCCAAGCATTCGCGTTTTTATTAGGTTCTGATAGTTTCATATAAGTGTATACTATAATATTTGATGTTATGTAAATATAAGTTCACCATTTTTTGAGGGGTAACTTTATACGATTGGCTTATTCTACAGGACAGCTTGCGCTACTTGTATAAAGATATTTTGCTCCTTTTTCTTTTACGCTTCGTAATTCACGTGTTGCAAAGATTCTGCTACTGAGTAGGAACAGAGATCAAGTAAGACTGACCTTGGGGTTTTACTAAAATATGGGAATGATGAAATAATGTTTATCTTCTGCGGAGAAATATTCCAAATTTGTTCCGCACTGTTTGTAATGGAACTTTTATAACCTTGTGTCCTTATTGATTGCCGGCCGGAGTGACCGAGGGGTTCTAGGCTCTACAGTCTGGAACCGCGCGACCACTACGGTCGCAGGTTGGAATCCTGCCTCGGGCATGGATGTTTGTGATGTCCTTAGGTTAGTTAGGTTTAAGTAGTTCTAGGGGACTGATGCCCCCAGAAGTTAAGTCCCATGGTGCTCAGAGCCATGTGAACCATTTGACCCTTATTGATTGGACTTGGTACTTTTCTTTTCGTGGACGATGGAGGAAATATGCGTTTTAATAGAGCTAACGTTGGAATTTTACGCGGGCCCGTTAAGTAAACGGTGTGATTTACGAACTAGAAACATCCCTCAACTGCCGCTGGAGTGCGTTGCGATCGCGTATACCACGTTGGGGCCCACGTACCGTATGCACAACTCGCATCGTTCCTTGCGTTCAGCAGCACGTTGAACTTCGCACGTTCAACGTTAACGTTCGACAGCACGGTCCGTGTGCCAACGGCTTAAGAGATTCAAATGGATATCAGTTGCAGTAGTTATCCAGAGATGAAGAGGCTGTACACAAGACAAGTAGAAGTGCTTCAACACGGTCTGTGGACTGAAGACTGCAACAAGGACGTAAAGGGAGGGTGGCGTAGGCGGCGGAAGGGGCGAGTAATGGGGTGTACGGGGCGCCGGAGGCACGTCATGAGCTCTGGACGCGCTCCAGGCGCCGCTCGGCGTGTCATTTGGGGCCGTCTCCTCGCGTCGTCGCACAGCGGATCTGCTCGCGGCAAAAAGCGGACGGCTGCAGGCGCCCGCGCATTAGTCTGGATGGAGCGACGGGTCGCGACATGTCCGCTAGGGGAGTGCGGAAAAAAGGGCGGCCACAGACAAATAAAGACAAACACTGCGGCGCGAAACCAGACCCGCCCCCGATACTCGCTTCTGCAGAATCAGCTGCCGGCGGACACGCGTTCTGCGTATTTGCCAGTCAAGAGACAGCCCAAGGGAATGCTGCACCGTTACATTAACTAGACTTGCCAATTAGATTCGTTTTTCTGTTAGTGACTTCATACTGTGCAGTGTCATGAGCACGGAGTAAGTTGGCCTTCACTGTTGTTCGGCATCCTAGTGCATATGAGTCATATGGGTCTGGAAACAAGGTTTGTGTATGTAAAAGTATACACTGAAGATCCAAAGAAACTGGTACACCTGACGAATATCGTGTAAGGCCTCCGCGTGCACGCAGAAGTGCCGCAACACTGCGTAGCATGGACTAGAATAATGTCTGAAGTAGTGCTAGAGGGAACTGACACCATGAATCCTGCAGGGCTGTCCATAAATCCGTAAGAGAGAGTGGAGATCTTTTCTGAACAGCATATTGCAACGCAACCTGGATGTATTCAATAATGTTCATGTCTGGGGAGTTCTGTGGCCGGCGGATGTATTTGAACTCAAAAGTGTGTTCCTGGAGCCACTGTGTAGTAATTCTGGACATGTGGGGTGTTACATTGTCCTGCTGGCATTGCCCAAGTCCGGCGGATTGAACAATAGACGTGAATGGATGCAGGTGATCAAAAATAGCTCTGAGCACTATGGGACTTAATATATGAGGTCATCAGTCCCCTAGACTTAGAACTATTAAAACCTAACTAACCTAAGGACATCACACACATCCATGCCCAAGGCAGGATTCGAACCTGCGACCCTAGCAGCCGCGCGGTTCCGGACTGAGCGTGTAGAACCGCTCGGCCACCGCGGCCGGCGCAGGTGATCAGACAGGGTGCTTACATACATGTCACCTATGAGAGTCGTACCTAGACGTATCAGGGGTCCCATATCACTCAAACTGCACACGCCCCAGAGCATTACAGAGCCTCCTCCAGCTTGAACAGTCCCCCGCTGACATGCAGGATCCATAGATTCAAGAGGTTCTCTCCATACCCGTACACGTCCATCCGCTCGATAGAATGTGAAACGAGACTCGTCCGACCAGGCAACATGTTTCCAGTCATCAACAGTCCAATATCGATGTTGACGGTCCCAGGCAAGGCGTAAGGCTTTGGGTCATGCAGTCATAGAGGGTACACGAGTGGGCCTTCGGTTGCGAAAGCCCACATCCATGATGTTTTGTTGAATGGTCGGCACGCTGACGCTTTTTGACGGCCCAGAATTGAAATCTGCAGCAATTAATCAATTTGCGGATAGCTTGCACTTCTGTCACATCGAACGATTCTCAGTCGCCGTTGGTCTCGTTCGCGATGTTGGAGATTCCATGTTTTACCGGATTCCTGATATTCACGGTACACTCGTGGAATGGTCGCTGCGTCTGAGATGCTGTGTTCCATCGCTCGTGGGCCGACTATAACACCACGTTCAAACTCACTTAAATCTTGATATTTTGCCATTGTAGCAGCCGTAACGGATCTAACAACTGCGCCAGACACTTGTTATCTTATATAGGCATTGCCGACCGCAGCACCGTATTCTGCCTGTTTACACATCTCTGTATTGAATACGCAAGACTATACCAGTTTCTTTGGCGCTTCAGTGTACATTGTGTATTTTTGTTTTAATAATGTCTAGATTAATTGTTCGTTGGATTAATGGAGATTAATGCCCGAAGTAGCAGCAAGGCAGCCATTGGTCGTTGCAGAAACCGAAGACGTAACAACACTGCTGAGTAGGTGGCCAGCATTCGAGTTCTCCGATGGCCGACGGTAGTTATGAAACCTTCGGCAAAAGCGGAGGTGGCGTTACGTATTTGTTCTGAATGATGGTTCCAAATGACTTACTTGCATTTGAGAAGGATTCACAGTCCACGTATGAGCTTCACGGGAGTCAGTTCGTCAAAAGACGGGCGGAAGTAATGAATAATGGTTCATGTGGAAGGGACTGTAGTAACCATGTCTTCGTATGGTGGTAGTTATTGGTGTAAGTCATTGTGTCAGAAGTTATCCGTAATGGTTGAGGTCTATCTTTTGGTCTGGTGGGTTCAAATGGTTCAAATGGCTCTGAGCAGTATGGGACTTAACTTCTAAGGTCATCAGTCCCCTAGAACTTAGAACTACTTAAACCTAACTAACCTAAGGAGATCACCCACATCCATGCCCAAGGCAGGATTCGAACCTGCGACCGTAGCGGTCGCGCGGTTCCAGACTGTAGCGCCTTTAACCGCGTGGGGTCTGGAGGGGCCAGACCTTCTGATAAGCAGATTTACAGCTTCGGTAAGTCGAATGTTGTGAAGAAACTAACGTTACTGGCGTGGTGGAGAGATTTTTTTCTCGCAAGACCGATATATGACCGACTTGTTTCGAATAGGTTGCGCTGGTAGTTTTTGCTCTTAGGAATTGTTTAGAAATGGCAAGAGTGGTTGCGAGATTTTTTTCTGCCAGGACCGATTTATGACCGCCTTTGTTCGAATAAGTTCCGCTGGTCGTTTGCTCCTACGAATTGTGTAGTGTGTGTATGTGTGTTCAAATGTGTGTGAATTACTAAGGGACGAAACTGCTGAGGCCATCGGTCTCTAGACTTACACACTGTTTAAACTAAATTGTTGTTCTAAGAACAACACACACAACCATGTCCGAAGGACGACTCGAACCTCCGGCGGGAGCGGTCACGCAGTCTGTGACATGGCGCCTCAAATCGCGCGGCCACTGGCAAGGAATGTTTATTGATTAATATTATTTTGTGGGTGGAAGTAATGATTTATAGTTCACGTGGAAGGAACTGTATTAGCCAAACCCTCGTTTGGTGGTAGTTATTAGTGTAACCGATTGTTTCGGAGGTTAACCGAATTTTGTCCGTAGCGTCCTGCTAGTTAGCTAGAAGCACTCCCAGAGGTAACTTGGCTGTTTTATTTTGTGGAGATCTGGGTGGTTTCGTGGTGCCTCGAGTGAGGCACTGACTCGAATGTGCGTTGATAAATGCATAGGTGCTAGCAAATTACGCCCTGGTTTGCTTGGCTTGTTAATATTGACTTTGCCCACAGGCATTTGAGTTGATCGTTACACTGGCCATTGTTTACAGTAAAATCCGTCAAAGTTGAACCATCGAACGAACTGAACGTAACAAGACATACTAGACTGACTATTAAAGGCGAGTGGCCAAATGTTATTTAAGTAACTGTAGTGGGTAGCAAAGGGCTAACGTCTGAAGAGACAGAACTTTATTGATCTGTATGGTTTCCAGGTACCAAAGAGGAGATGGCAGGTAGGAGTTTTGTTTCTTTTTTTGTGTTTACTTACCGTTTGCGGGAAAATTACTTGTTTTACTGCTGGCACTCGCACGCTGTACTGAAATATCAAAAATCCAAATAAAGAAACCTCTTCTGCAGCGTACGTACCAGAACAGTAAATTAAAATTTGTGTCAATTGTTCATTTCAGTAGATAGTTACATTTCTGATCACTGACTGAGATATTTTGATATTACGTCGTAAGTAAACGCATTTTACTGAAAGAAAAAGTTTGCAAATTTATCTTTCTCCTACGAAAGTTAACGTCACCATTATTTATGAGTTAATCTCGCTAAAGGTGGAGAAAATCTGCAGGGAAAGTAATAAACTGGGATTGGACAATGAAAAGTAAAGAATATGCGTTTCTTTGGTTGGTGAAAATTAACTTTGTCGTATAATTTGCCATTAACGTAGTTAAAGCGGGGAAGGAATGATAATTGCTTAGTTAACGACTGAGTAAAAAGAAAATTAGTGAAAGGAAAAGAATTGAAACCACTCTCAATTGGGAAATGAGTTTTGTGTAGCCAACATTTGTTTGTGTGATTCTTCCCCGTAGTTAATGAAAGTGATCGCAGATAATCAGAGGTTGCATTATCGCTGCAATACATTACGTCCAGCAAACAAATTCACAGAATTCCGAATTAAGGAGAAAAATTTTGATGATAAAAGATAATATTTCCATCGATCATAGTTACATCGTATTATAAAGAAAGAGAGACCAATTTTTCTCATGATACTATTATTTACAAAAATCTATCAAATTAAATCACCAATACTCCGTAGCAGTTGAGGATTTTCTCAGTAAATGCTCAAAGATATAATTTTTTTGCCGCTATTGAACTTATCGCTATAAAGAAAAGAGAAAAATTTTACGCATTTCGTTAGAAAGGTTTTTTTTCAAAGTTTTTGTTCGTAACTAAACATTCGCCTATAAAGGTGCTGCCTCTTCATATATGCAGAGCTAAGCCTACTTGTTTACTGTTCCTTAATCCCGGGTAGGATCTGTGACAATTGAGTTTCTGCCGTAAGTCGTTTATGCATGCGTTAGTACTGTAAAGTATAGCGTGTATAATTTTTATTTCTTTTCTTTTTGAGCGTAAGTTCCCATTCATTACAAGAAACGGTATATATATATATATATATATATATATATATATATATATATATATATATATATATATATATATGCCGGTATCTAGAAACAGTATACCGGTGGTCATCAAAAGAGAGTAGGATTGTGTACTACGGTTTACTTACTGATATGTAACTGCAACGCCGTAAAGAAAAATTAATTAATTAATTAACTTGCTTGACCCTTGACACAGATAGGACAGGTACTGGATTTAAACTCTCTTTCGATTCCTTTTCCTAGATGCATGCATTCGAAAAATTTTTACCTGTCTAAGATAAAAACCTGTGACATTTTTTTAACTATATATGATTATGAATTTGTTAGGTACAGGACGAGGTTTCCGCTTCTCCGGTTCTCAGAGAACGCCAGGCAAAGTGGGAGAAAACTGCTAAACTCGCGATGAAGACTCTGTCTCTCTTGGCAGCAAAAATATTCACAGTCGCCGTAAGATCTTCTGGAAAACACTTTCAGAATGAGCTGGTTGAACAACAGTAGCAGTATGATATCTTCTGAATAACAAACTGGTCGCTCAGGGAACGTCTTGAACACACAAGCTAACTGCGAAATATTGCGCGTCGTTCAGACCGTGATAGTAGCAGATTCGCCCAGTATTGTTAATCCGCGAACAAATTACAATGCACTGTATTGCTAAACACACTAATAGTTTTTATGAAGGTCCGGGGATCCATCATCGAACAAAAGTTCATAGACGATATTTACCTTTTTTTCATAAGATCAAGTTTTTTTTATTCTCGATAATTGTGATTACAAGTTTTATCTCCTTTGCAAACTTATCTGACCTCAAAAAAAAAAAAAAAAAAAAAAAAAAAAAAAAAAAAAAAAAAAAAAAACCACAATGTCCAATCGCCATTCTTTTTCTCCAACAATTACGAAAACGGCAAGATGAATTTTTCATATAGCAAAGAACGTTGTCGTTTCAATTAAGATAGCGCATCATTACTGATACTCGCAGCCGGAATACTATGATAATATCACCAATGCTGCCCTTTCATTTGATGTTCGTTCCACTGTGACCCTCACCAATTGGGACAAGTTTGCCAGGGTACTTAATAACACCACTCGACACGACCTCGATTTGACAACACCGGCCAATATAGTTCGTGCTGTGGATTACCTTACCGCCAAAATTCAGAAAGCAGTGAAACTGTCCACCTCCACTACACCTCGAAATTTAACACCCCTGGACGACTTGCCCCCTCTGTTACGAGAGCTGAAGGTGCAAAAGAACCGCTACCGCCGGAGGTGGAAGCAGTTTCGTGACCCTCAGGACAAACGCCAAATGAGACGCCTCCAACGCGAATTTAGCCACCGGCTCGCCGAATGGAGGTCTGAACAGTGGGATGACAGGATGTCCACTTTCCTACTCCACCAAAAATCTGGCTGGGCTGTCATTCGCACCGTGCGGCCTTCTAAGCCAGCGACTGCCCATCCTATTCGCACAGCAGCGGGCTTGTCATATGATACCCTGCAAACTGTGGAAACTCTGGCAGATGTGTTCGAGGCCCAAAACCACCCTCTGGTCCAGGACCTTTCTCCGAACGAACTACAGGAAGAACATGAAGTCCTGACAGCTGTTGCTGCTTTCCGCAACCGCCCACCCCAGTCTGCTCCCCTTCTTACGTCCATGGCAGAAATTCAGCGCATCCTTCGACGGAAACGTGGCCGGTCGGCCCCTGAATTGGACGGAATTATAAATGAACATTTTTGCCACCTTCCCCGCACACCACTCATCTTGTTCACCAAGATTTTAAACTGTTGTCTCACTTCTGGCCTTTTCCCCCCTCAGTGGAAACAAGCCAAGCTGATTCCGAACCCCAAGAGGTTCAAGGACCCTACAGTCCCCACCAACAACAGGCCCATCAGCCTCCTAAACACTATGACGAATGTCCTTGAATCTGTGATCCTTCACCGACCTTCCCAACCTCTAGCAGCAGCTGGGACGATCCGTCCTGAACAGTTTGGATTCACTTCGCATCTCTCTGCTGAACTTCAGGACCTACGGATCACTGAACACATTAGCAAAGGCTTCAACACTGCCAAGTCGACAGCTGCCGTTTTTCTGGACTTGCAAAACGCCTACGATAAGATCTGGCAAGACAACCTCGTACACAAGATGCTGACACAGACCCCTGTACCGGATATTTATGTCAAAATCGTGGATGACTTCCTCCGTGGTAGGACTTTCCTAGTGGCTCAACGGGGAATTCGTTCTGGCATTCGCCAATTGTCGGCAGGCACTCCGCAAGGATCGGTGCTATCTCCCATCCTTTTTAATATCTATGTCAATGATATGCCGGTCATCCCCGAGTGCCACCTTGCACAATACGCTGACGACACAGCACTATACACCACTGGCCGCATTACTGACGCCGTCGTCGCCCGCCTCCAGCGACAGGTGGACGCTACCATCACCAGGTGCCGGACAAACAAAATAGCTCTCAATGCCGCCAAAACTAAGGCAGTTTACTTCACGAAACGGCGCCCAGTCCTCCGCCGCAAGATCTCGATTGCAGGTGTACAGGTGCCCTGGTCCCCGACAACCACCTATCTCAGGGTCCAGATGGACCACAAGTTGTTCTTCCACTGTCATGCGGAGTATGTCACCAACAAGGGGCATAAGCTAACCAGGGCTTTGTACCCGCTCTTTGGCAGTAGGGAACTTAACCTGCATACCAAGCTCCGCATTTACCGAACAGTTATCCTGCCTGCCCTCACGTATGGATCTGCTGCATGGGCCGCGATTAGTGTCACCAGGATGCGGACATTGCAGCGCCTGCAGAACAAGGTGCTCAGGTGGAGCCTGCACGCCCCGCAACTCACGAGAACTGTCACTCTCCACGAGGAAGCGGATATCGTCCCCCTAAAGACGACCATACGCAACAACGCGCGGCGGCTCTATGAGAAAGTGGATGCCTTGCGGGACACTGTCCATGGGTTACGCCACGTTGGAACCACACTTCCACGCCCTTGGCATCGGCATCCGGTTCCACTAACCATCCTACAGGAATCGGATTCCGACCATGGCTAACGATAGGTCCGGCACGCCCACCACGGACGCATTCTTTGGCAGGACTGGCCCCCATTCTACGTCCAATACTTTTCAGTCATACCTGCCCACGTTAGGCTAAATTTTTCTGCCTGACTCATGTAGTACTGTCACCGTCAGAGGGTGGTACGGGACTACAAGTCCCACCGCCACACCTCCAAAGTGAATTGCAGAGACGCAGTCACTGCCCTGTGGATAAATTTACTGCCTCACCAACACAGACCGCAATAGACCGGTGATGCTGTATTGTAACATATCACAAAAAAAGCTTATTTCAGGGATCCCCAAACTATTTTGGACAAGTGATCCCTTTTCCAAAATAAACTGTTACCTCAGACCCCCATGGCCAAATTACCTACCTTTAAGATCAGCCCCCGTATTCATAATGGTCCGCTAACTTACAACAGCTGCTACAGAGCGTTATTTTTCATTCTGACTTAGGTCAATAGAAGAAGACAGAGTGAGAATTAGCAATGCTTCAGGTTAACAGACTATCATGGATAAGGGGGCCTATCTTTAGTTTTTTCCAGTTGATACAAAATACCTAGGTACTAAGGTACCAATTGGAAAACTTTGCACTTGGTTAAATGAGTAAAGTTGACTTCATTTTCTCATGAAAATTTAACAAAAGAAAAAGACATACAATTCAGTAAATATCAAGTTTAATTTATGATTATTACAAATTAAGTACTTAAAGAATCTTAAGTAGGTAGGAAATTATATTTAAAAAAGTATTAATTCGCAAAGAGAAAATATCAATATTGCTGAGTTGCAGCCTTAAATCTCCACGTTCGTTGATTTTCAAACGGTTTCTTTGTTTCGTCAAAATGTTTGTTACCACACTGAAGCTTTTTTCAGCTAGGTATGATGATGGAAAAGCGATAAGGTATTTTTAAGCAATGTTCCACAATGTAGTATACTGTGTTTCAACGTTGCGTTGCAACGAGAACTTCTGATAGCCTTGGTTGAACTTCTGCTTAAGCTCTTCGTCTGTGCTGATGGTAATCAACTTTTCTTGCATTATCACATTGGCTTCTTCTATGGCTGTGGTATTGTATGAATTTATTATCCATTAAGGAATTTGTAAATTTGAAAGATCCTCAAACCTCTCCGTAAAATCCTTGTATAATGCGTCCAAGTGAGTGACATATAATAAAATGTCATCATCTTGAAGCCTAACTGGTAATTTTGACAAATTCGGAAACTGCGAATATTCTTTTCTGCCTAAATTTCGTTTATAAAGGATTAGTTTACCCACTAAGGCCGATATTATTGATTTTGTTGTAAATCAAGCTAAGATTTTCACCCTGCAGTTGCAAATTAACTTTGGTGAACATTCCAACGGTATCAGTCAAGTAATAAATATCTGTTTTACAATTGTTCAGATTTTCTTTCAAATTCGGATCTTTTTCTTGTAAAAACTCCACCACAGATTCAGAAATGACTGAAAATCTTTCTAAGCAAGAGCCCCTTGATAGCCAGCGAACTTCAGTGTGCAGAAGTAATTGAGTAAAGACTTCGTCGTTTTCCTCACATAGCTGAACAAATAACCGAGAGTTCAAAGAATAGCTTCGAATCTTGTTGATTGCATTTATTACATATTGTGAAGACTTATGCAATCTAGGACTCAGCTTTTTTGCTACTAAATGCTGCCTGTGAATCACGCAGTGAATGACCAGTACATCAGGCAGTTGTCGCTTTAAGTGAGCTATAAAACCACGATGACGACCAACCATAGACGGTGCACCATCAGTCGCAACAGAAACAATGTTCTTCCCTGGAATAGCTTTGTCAGTAAAAAAATGTTCCACGGCCTGAAAAATCGATTCTCCTCTGGTATCAGTCTCTAAATATGTAGCAAAAAGCAGTTCTTGGCACATATTTACATCTTTGAAAAATCGAACATATCCTAACCACAGAGCTTCATTGCTGGGTAATGTAGACTTGTCCAACTGGAGAGAGAATCCGTTGGTCTGTAAGAACTTGCATAAAATGTTTTCCACATCGCTTCCCATCTCGTCTCTGAACGGTGTTATTGCTCAAAGGTATTCTCTTTAAAATATCATGTGCGGGTTTGTGCAATACATTGTTTAGGACTTCCGCAATGGCTGGTAAGATAAGCTGCTCTCCAATTGTGTAGGTTTTCCCCGACTTCGATATTAGTAATGATATATTATAGGACGCTCGTAAACCATCATCGTCTTCAATAGATGATGACGCAAACATCGATCTTATGGATGGCCTTTTGTCTAGTTTTTCTTTAAGTGCTTGAAAAAATGACAAGGGCTTACTTTTTTTGTCAGCATGTACTCTTAATAAGTGGTCATCCATTTTTGAAGGCTTCATGGCATCGTTACTGAATACATTTTCACATATGAGACACATCGTCAAGTGTTGATTTGATGGAGATGCAATAAATCCGAACTTCAAGTAGTCCAAATTGTATTGTCTTCATTTTTGTTTTCGTATCCGCCACCATAAAACTCTCAGTAATCCTGCAAATAAAAAACTACCTAAATAAAAAAAAATAATAAATTGTTAAATTTGCACACTGTCTTATTTTTACCACACCCAGGTAATGGATTCTTGTTAGGTATTACTGACTTACTCATTGATAAACTTGGATACCTATATTAGGTGAGAAACTATAGTAGGTAATTAGGTGCAGAAAATTCGTATTAGGTAAGTAGGTACCTATCAGCATAAGAACGAAAACCAAAGCAAACTGAACACTTCAAAGTTTAGGTACCTACCTACTTAACAACTTAAGTGTAAGTAATTTTTACAAATACTTTTATACCTACCTATTTGAAATATGTTGTATGTTGTGTTTACCACTTTTTCAGTCACTTTACTTCACTTAATTTAGCTATGTAATAACTTTGTAATCTCTTGAAATAAATGAGTACTTATATGAGTTATTATCGCTCAAGCTCCAACGAAATTCAAAACGCAAATGAACTTTCAACGTAAGTGCAAGCTCGTTAAATAGTAAAATATAAGGAACATGTTTGGACTTGATCATGAATTCGTTCGTGTTAAACCGCGTAAGCGTCAAATAGAGAGCAAGTCAAAACGAGCCTGAAAGACGTACGCTAGAACTCATTATCTTGCACAAACCTGTCCACACAGACTTGCCGAATTTTTCATCTTGTACGGACTTCAGACTTTACATTACTACAACAATGCTATTTCCTACAAAAATATTAATTATTCTTAGTACACGTAACACAACATAAACAATACAGTACCTACCTATTTTGAAAGTTTTAAGTAAGAACTTGTGTTAATTTAATAGGGGTCGATTTTTAGACCTCGTCGACCCCCAAAATCAGTTTTCGTTTATGTCGACCCCTAGGAAACCAAGGGGTCGATATCGACCACTTTGGGAATCCCTGGCTTATTTGCTTTCGTTCATAATGTTGTTGGACTCTCGACAATCCTGGAACCTAACGCGAGAAAGTAGGCATAATGATATACAAAACTTTAGGTATAATTGCTGTACATACTCTGGTAATGTGGACCATAACAACAAAAACAGCTCAATAAACGTGCGCCCTGAAGCACATGCCTTAGATCTATGAGCACTTTTTCACCTTCGCTGCTGTGGAACACATCTCTTCTACAAGACTAGTTCACGACTCTTAAGTTACGCACTTTTCTTCTTACTTTAATCCATACACCTAGTCCGAAAATATTGAAAGCAAAGAGCGTGGAGTAGGAGAGACGTATTTCACGGTATCAAATGTGAATACTTGCTAGTAGCTCTTAAGCTATATCTTTTAGAGCCCATGATTATTAAACTTTTGTTTCTTTTTGGTCCGTACTACAATCTCTGAAAGTTTGTCGATGGAATTCTGGATCACTCTGTATAGATCGAAGAAGAAATTATGGAAATTAAAAAAAGAATTTCGTAAGTGGTATTAAAATACGGAGTGAAAGAATACCGGTCATAAGATTCACTGATGACTTACCTACCCTCAGTGAAAGTGAGGAAGGATTGCAGGAATGTAATGAACAGTATAATGGGTACAGAATATGAACTGAGAGTAAACCGAAGAAAAACGAAAATAGTCACAAGTAGCAAAAACCAAAATTGGGGGCTAGGAAGTAGTCGAAGTGAAGAAATTCTGCTAACGTGGAAGCAATATATCACATTATGGACGAAGCAACGTGAACATCAAAAACCGACCGCATAAGCAGAGAGACTATGTCTGGCTAAAAGAAGTATCAAACACCGGCCTTAAAATAAGGGCTCGCCGGGGTGGCCGAGCGGTTCTAGGCGCTACAGTCTGGAGCCGCGGGACCGCTACTGTCGCAGGTTCGAATCCTGCCTCGGGCATGGATGTGTGTGATGTCCTCAGGTTAGTTAGGTTTAAGTAGTTCTAAGTTCTAGCGCACTGATGACCTCAGACGTTAAGTCCCATAGTGCTCAGAGCCATTTGAACCATTTAAAATAAGGAACAAATTTCTGAGAACGTGCTTTTGGAGTACAGCGTTCTATGGAAGCGAATAATGAACTGTAGGAAAACCAGAAAATAACAGAATCGAAGCGATTGAGATATGATGTTGCAGAAGGATGTTTTAAATTAGGTGGACTGATAAGATGATAAGTAAGTTCGAGAATCAATAGGCGAGGATGTGAACACGGGGTAAACATTGACAAAATGCCAAGGGACGGGACGATAGAATGTGTGTTAAAATGCCAAGCAATGACTTCCATGGTACCTGAGGGAGCTGTAGAGGGTAATAACTGCAGAGCATTACAGAAATAGGAGTACATCAAACAAAAAATGGAGAACGCAGGGTGTAAGTGCCACGCTGAGATGAAGAAGAGATTGGTACAAGAGAGGAATACGTGGTCGGCTGCAACAAACCAGTCAGAAGACTGATGACCCAAAGACTAAAATCTTTAAACATTGTTACTGGTTATGTTAGATCCAGGGCGAACCCACAATATACCGACTAAATTTAGGAGATTGTTCAGGGCTATTTTCTCAATATTTAAAACCGTGGTCTTCGGGGGACAGTTACCGAAAAATTGCATTTCGTTTGATTTCATAGCACTGTGCCTGTATTGCACTGAAAATAGATGCACACTGACAGCGTGGAGGGTATCAGTCGACCGTAATATTACTGAACCTGGGAGTGAAGAGCTTCGGTAGGCTTATCGTTGAGTTTTTATCGTGAGATTTCACGAGGACACACTGGACTATCTTGTAGTATATGTACTACTGTCCTGAAAGCATTCATAGTGCGATGCGTTATCAATAGACACCACTACACTTGTTTACTGTAAGATCATCGCATGTTTCGGACCAGTGCAGAAGACCAGTGCAGTACTATCGTGATCGGGAATTATACGCTGTGTGTACTGTTTGGAAAGAGAATTGTTTGATTCATTCGCGGTACTTTCTGTTGCCAACAGTGATATCTACTTTACACTTTGCTCTCTTCAAACGTTCAAATGTGTGTGAAATCTTATGGGACTTAACTGCTAAGGTCATCAGTCCCTAAGCTTACACACTACTTAACCTAAATTATCCTAAGGACAAACACACACACCATGCCCAAAGGAGGACTCGGACCTCCGCCGGGGCCAGCTGCACAGTCCACGACTGCAGCGCCTTGACACTTTTCTCTCTGTCATGCATGTAGTGCTCCTCGCATCTGTTTCAGGTTTTTTTTCAGCAGTGTTAGATGTACACGTGACAGCACAAAAAAATGACCGTGGCTGATATCTGAATTACCCGCCGTGCTACGCAGGAAGCAATTTGTAGTGTGCCAATATGGACGGGCACCTGTCGTTATTTCGCCGCTTCAGCGAACTCAGGTAGGCTCCACTTACTTAAATAATTTGGATAAAAGTTTGTTAAATATATGTACTTAGAATTTGTTCTCTTTGTCTGTTTATTCCAAGTAATCCGAGGAGAATGCAGACGAGGTGCTCCAGCTGTGTTCACCCAGAAGCAGCGTCTGGTGGTGTGGGTGAGTTCAGGTGACAGAGCCGACGGTTGTTATTGGGGAGAACGTCGCTCCGCCATTGTCTTGACCCTTGGTATTCTTTGTTAACGAATTACGAAACGAAAAATGTTGTAAAAGCTTGCTGTTTCTCTCTCGACCTGTTAACATGTACGGCATTCGAGAGATAGCTCCGTATTGTGAGAAAATGAAACTACCTGTTACATCGTTAAAAAAAAAATGGGCTGTTGCGGAAGTTTTCTTGAGAAACGTAGTTAAGAGTTTCAGCTGTCTGTGACTGCAGATGTGTGTGCAAGTTGCACTTGTGTGTGTGTGTGTGTGTGTGTGTGTGTGTGTGTGTGTGTGTGTGTGTACGTGTGTGTATGTGTGTCTACTGCCGACAAAGACCTTAATGGACGAAAACTGTGATTGTGTGAATCTTTTTATTGTGCCTATCGCGGCTCAGCATCTCCGCTATATGGTGAGTAGCAACTTTCCTTCTCTCGTATTGTTACATTCCATCCTGGATTTTCCATTGTTTGATTGTAGTCAAGAGTTATTTACACGAAAATTTACATTTTTTAAAAAATTGTCTCAAATCTTCACGCTGGAAGTTGATACTGAGAATTAACGTGAAAAGAAAGTCCACAGAAGATACTGAAGTCGTTTCTTGTCCCAGATGTTTGTTTTTGAAAAGTATTTTATTATTCAAGTCACAAGTCTGACGAAACTGAATTTTTCATAGTTTTGATTTGAAAGTGTTTGTGAAGAATAGTGCTCATATACAATTTTTTTTTAAAAACGCGTTATCAGTGATATATACCAGTAAATTCAGAATCTCTAAAAACTGCTTGAGGCCAGTTTTGATCGACGTAATACCAAGTTATCGATCTCAGCATAGACGGATTTCATGGAATTCACAGTTGATTTTTTAAGACTTAAACTATGAAGTTAATTAAATGAGTACTCAGCTTGTATAATGTAGTTTAAGTGACTGAAATATTACGGCTAACGGTGTTTGAATTTTGGATTCAAAAACATTACCATATAGCGAATTTAAACGATATCGCTGACTGAAAGATTTTTTTTTTTCAAATCTACGTTTCACTGTTTTACGTAACATTCTGCAAATTGTGGTCTTCGACAACGAATTATACGCCATAGTTTAAGCTGGCTCTTCTCTCTAGGCCGATAAAATGATCCTGTGCAATATGCTCAACGTAATTCAGAATAATAATAACATAAAGCAATATTAAGGAAGAAATACAACTTAGTATGCGGCTTCGTCTCACTCCGATGAACACGGTCACGTTTGTCAACTGAAGAAGGAAGGCAGCATATTCACGTCTTAATAAATCATATAACGGGAAGGGGTACCTCGAATCACATAAGGTCTGCTCATAAGAGTAAGGAACACTTGTAACTGTGGGTGGAGTAGGAGGACCAATACCATTTTCACTCTTAGCGTAAGGACGCACCCACTCAAAACACACAAGAAAACTGGGCCCTGTCATTCGTAGCGTGGCAAAGCTAGTAAAGGCGCGGCGTAGAATCAAGAGGGGTAAGCAGTATCTAAATGTTGCCGTCTGTAGCATAAAGAATTCATAGCTCAGTGGCATAGTAGACGATGTAGCAGGCAACTCCCTGGTGGCATTAACGTTTCTTGGCGCGGGGTCAGGCCACTTATCTCGCATGTTCCTTTTCGTCTCTGCTCGTACGTTTTCAATAGGGTTCAGGGCTGGTGCAGAAGCGGACCATTCGAGAAGAGAAATCTCATTGATTTCTGCAAACCATTCATTCTCAGTCTCTGACGTATCTATAGAAGATTGCTTCTGCTGGCAATAGGCTACTCCCTCAGGATATAGTTATCACAGTGATGGGACCATGATGTTATAATACGGGTAAATTGGGCAGCATCAAGTCGACTATCTGTGTTGCGAAGCATTCCAAGTGCACGGGAGTACATTCGCAGACACACGGCCACTCCAACGTGACTCATGGATGTATTTGGGATCGAAACGGGCATCTTGTTGCCTGTATACTGTTACTGGACTACCATTTGCTGAGGGCAATATCGAGTCCTCAGAAAGTATCACATCAGTCCAGTCACAACTGACGTTATATATATGAAGATGACATGTCCGAAAGAACAGATACCGTCTTCATATATATAGTTAAGGTTCACCGGCCATTTGACCATCTTCTTCTGTTCGGATGCACAAACAGTGCCCGAACTCTTACGGGAATCGACAAATAGCCGCGAGTAAAGAATATGATGGGCAGGGGCACTACGAATATAGTGCGGGACAGTAAGTTGGGAATGTGGCTCTCACGGGAGGCGTGCCAGATATAAGTCCCTGCAGTCTCACTATCCTCTGTGTCCTCGGTGGCTCAAATAGATAGGGGTATTCATTTCATTGTAACAACTGACATTGTTCTAGCAAACGCAAATCGATAGAGACGATGATCATCATGGAGCCTTTCCTTAACGGATGCACGTTTGCTAAGTAGTCCGGCCTGCCAAAGCCGGCACCGAACCGTATCCACCGACCTGGGAAACACAGTAGGGTGTTTCAACTGCACTGCGTTTAAGAAAGCAGTTTGCCGCAACAAGTTTGACAAGCTCATTATTTTGAACAGGTGTTGTTACGCGTCAAAGCCCTGTTCCCACACGGCTACTGGATTCTTTAGTATCTTGATAACGTTTTATCCAACGTCGTGTAGCCATACCGTGACCAGGCTTCCGATGCCGTCGAATTCCCTTCCTCCATAAGAGCAATGGTAAGGTCACGATAGCCTGTTGACGATGAGCCATAGCGCACGAATAATGTGACTCAACGGAAAGCGATGTGATGCAGGTAACTGACCTTGCTCATGTACGGATACTGCTGTTGTAGGGCGAATGGTGCGCTTGCAGACGTAACTCGCCGCGACAGTCAGACTCTTACTGTGCAACATCAATGAAACTGCATGAATAATTCTCACGTATTATGTTGGGTAGAGGTAAGGCCTAGTAAATTTAGGTTTTGGACTCCGTGGAGCTCTTTCTACACCAGGAGTGACTCTCGTTGATTTATAGCGAAATTCCGTCGCACCTTTTATGGGAAATTAGCTGCACACCATCGACTGTGTTTCATGTAATACAGTGGAGAACTTCATAGAGAACAAATTTTTCAACCGAAAGAATGTGGCCTGTAACGTTCGAATACAGTATTAGAAGTGTCCTGCTTGACACAATCACGTCGTTTAAATATGTGAACGTAACATTGCGAAGAACTGTGGTAGGGGAGGCATATCGCGACTTTGGTTTACTGGGAGCATCTTAGAAAAGAGTGGTTCACTTGTTAAGGAGACTGCATATAGGACGCTTGTGCGGCCTATTCTTGAATACTGCTAGAATGTTTGGGGGAGCCGTACCAGGTTGGATTAAAGGAAGACGTCGAAGCAATTCAGAGGCGGGCAGCTAGAGTTGTTAGTGATAGGTTCGAACAACACGTGTTACGGATATGCTACGGGAACTGAAATGGGGATACCTGGAGAGAAGGCGACGTTCTTTTCGAGAAACACTATTGAGAAAATTTAGAGACCCGGCATTTGAAGTTGACTGTTGAACGATTCTCCTGCCACCATTATACAATGCGCGTTAGGACCACGAAAATAGCATACGAGAGATAAGGGCTCATACGAACGTTAATAGAAAGTAGCTTTTCCTTCGCTCTATTTGCAAGTGGAACAGGAAAGGAAATGACTATTAGTAGTACAGGGTACCCTCCACCACGCACCGTACGGTGGCTTGTGGAGTATCTATGTAGACACGTAGATAAAGAGAAAAAAAAAAAGGAAGTTCTCGAGCGGATTCGAATATGAGACTCGTTACATAAAAAGGCAGCATGTTGTTTATTCAGTTACAGTGGATGTCTACGTACTTTGAACTATACAGTTAACATGCACGTTATCTATAGATAATACCTGCATATTCCCTTTGCAACTGATTGTCACTTCCTCTCCTTCTGGGAATGGATCTGGAATACTGATAAGATCAGTTTCCTTTAATTTTTGAAGTAATATTTCCTCTTCTGCAAGTTCTCAAGGTAAATAGAAAATTATGTCATGTTGCAGTGCATTCACGTCAGCGCTGCACCGGACTTTGACTCTGGCTGCTGTTTCCTCCGGTAAATTTTTAGGCTGTATAACGATACATGGCAGTGTGAAATGCAGTGAAAGAGCTAATCCCACAACGACGGCAGCCAAGTCACAGCAGTTTTCTGTCTCAAACTTCAGCAGTTCTTCATCAGTAAACCTATCCAAACAGCTGTGCACCACTATACGTTATAACTAATACTGCTATAGGCAACCCCGAAGCAGAATCGCGCATCGCAGAAAGCATGCTTGAGGGTGAAGAGTAAAGCGGTCTTTACTGTTGATAACAACAAGTGTAGTGAGTGTATAGAACAATTTTGTTTCTACACGATACACCCAATGCATATCCCCATTCGCATTCATCAGCATCCAGATATACGCACAGGTCACCGTATGGGGCGTGGCGGGGGGTACTTTGTACAACTGATTGTCACTTCCTCTCCTGTTCCACTCACAAACAGAGCGAGGTAAAAACGACTGCCTCCGTACGAGACCTAATTTCCCTTATCTTTGTGGCACTTACGCGTCAGTAGTATTGTTCTGCACTCAGCTTCAAATGCCGGTTCTCTAAACTTTCGCAGTAGTGTTCCGCGAAAAGAAAGTCGTCTTCCCTTCAGGGCTCTCCATTTGAGTTCGCGAAGCGTCTGGGTAATGCTTGTGCGTTGATCCAACTTAACAGTAATAAACCTAGCGCTCCGCCTCTCAATTGATTCGATGTATTCCTTTAATTCGATCTGGTGGGGAACCCAAACACTCGAGCAGTTCTCCAAAATGTGTCGCATCAATGTTCTATACATGGTCTCCTTCACAGATGAACCACACTTTCCTACAATTCCATCAGTAAACTGAAGTCATCCATTCGCTTTACTTCCGTCTACTTCATGCGCTCGTTTCGTTTCATATCACTTTGCAACGTAATGCCTAGATATTTAACCGATGTGACTGTATCAAACACTGCCGTGCTAACGCTATAATCAAAAATTACGAATTTTCCCTACTCATCTGTATCAACTTACAGTTTTCCACATTTAGAGAAAGCTGCCAGAAATTTTGTCATCACTCAGCGACGACACCTTTCCGCACACCACAGCATCATCGGCAAACAGCCGCAGAGTTCTGTTCACCCTGTCCGCCAGATCATTGCCAAAAGTAACAAAAAATGGTTCAAATGGCTCTGAGCACTATGGGACTTAACATCTGTGGTCATCAGTCCCCTAGAACGCAGAACTACTTAAACCTAACTAACCTAAGGACCTCGCACACATCCATGCGCGAGGCAGGATTCGAACCTGCGACCGTAGCAGTCCCGCGGTTCGGCACTGAAGCGCCTAGAACCGCTCGGCCACCGCAACCGGCCAAAAATAACAGCGGTCCCTTCATACTTCCTTGGCCACTTCTGAGGACACCCCTGTCTCTGATAAACATTCGGCTTCGAGGACAACGTACTGGGGTCTATTACTTAAGAAGTCACATATATGGAAACCTACTCCATATAATAGTACCCTCGTTAACAATCTACAGTGGAGCACCGTGTCAAAGGCTTTCCGGAAATATAGGAATGTGGAATCTGACTGCTGCCGTTCATCCATGATTGGCAGGATATCATGTGAGAAAAGGGCAATCTGAGTTTCTCACGAGCAAAGCTTTCTAAATCCATGGTGACTTGTGGACAGAAGACCTTCCATCACAAGGAAATTTATTGTATTCGATCTGAGAGTATTTTCAAGAAGTCTGCAATTGAGTGATGTTAATGATAGCCGTAATTATGCGGGTCCGTTCTTTTTCCATTCTTAAATAATAATAATAAATCTGAGCGAAAAGTTGCTTGGAAGTTTGCACTCATCAGAGATTCGCGACAAATGCAGACTATGTAAGGGGCCAATGCAGTAGGGTACTCCCTGTAAAACCGAATTGGGATTCCATTAGGACATGGCGACTTATTTGTTTTCAGCTCTTTCAGTTGCTTCTCTACATCAGGGATGCCTATTATTACGTCCACCATGCGGGAGTGTGTGTGACGCTCAACGACGGTGTATTTGCACGATCCTTCTGCGTGAATGATTTCTGAAATGCAAGGTTTAAAACTTCGGCTTTCCTTTTACTGTCCCTTAATGCCACACCAGACTCGTCAATGAGTTAAAATTTTTTTGATAACATTTCCGGAGAAGAGCGATCCTGTAAGGTACATAAAATTAGTGAAAATCTTTATTGATTTCTAATTTTTGCTACCAGCCGCTTTTTTATTTTATTTTTAATCTAACGTAATACAAAGCTTTTCGAACATCTTCTGTTCATCTTCAGGCCTCTATACATACATACATACAGAGAAATGTTACATTACGTTTCGAACATCTTCTGTTCAACTTCAGGCATTTATACATACATACAGAGAAATGTTACATTTCTCTGTATGTATCTATGTATAAACGCCTGAAAATGAACATACCATGTTCGAAACGCTTTGTATTATCTTAAACATAAAATAAAAAAGTGACTGTAGGAGAAATTAGAAATCAATCATTATCCCACACAGGCTCGGTTCACAAACATAGCCATTATGGCCGAAAATAATAATAATAATGATAGTGAAAATCAGTCTAGATCGCAACGGTTTCGGCCTAGTCTTAGGCCATCTTCAGAGTAGCACCATCAGCTGAATTTGGCGCTGTCCAGACAGCCAGCAGACCTCAGTCGGTGAAACTTTTACAAGCAGTTTCACCGAGCGACTGATGTCTACTGACTGTTCGGGACATCGGAAACTTCAGTTGACGGTGCTATTCTGAAGATATCCCAAGACTAGGGCGAAACCGGCTATTTTAAATAAAACAACCATTGAAATATAGGCTGCTTTTCACTAATTTCGACGATGAATGACTTCATAGAAACTTTCGACGCGATTAGGGATTCTACGTAGGACCAGAAAGATTCTCGGGCTCTCTGCAAGATCTTTTGCTAAAGTATGACGCTGGTAGTAGTTGCATGATTCGTGCATCGAAATTTTACCATTGACGTCTGCACTGTTGATTCGACATTTTTCTGACAGAACGATAAACGGTGCCAAGAAATTAAACGAAATGCAATTTTGGTGCAAGGAACGATCCCCGATATCAAAAACTCAGAAAGTGTCACTGAAAAACCTCTGAAATTTTGCCGGAGTTTGATTCCACCGTGTATAATCTCGTTGAACGGATGTAGGAGATGCTGAACTGGGATGTTCCCACTATCGACTGTCGCCGAATTTAGCTCTGAGCCGCAATTCCTGCACTACAACGCAACTTCTAAAAGTGTGGGAAACTCTGGGCGGCGATGAATCTTATGAGTCGAGTAGTGCGGGCGTGTAGAAGGCAACATGTGAAGGCAGCTTCTCAGGCTGCTGAGAACGTGAGCGCTCCCGGTGCTGTCATTTGCTCAGCTGGTGATTCAGAGAGTTACGTCAGTACGCCAGCGAGACGCATCGGTACTTATCTCCGTGCCGAGGTATTTGCGCGCTGCCGAGTACCCAATGGCACTGGGAGCGAAAGGTGGTCATGACGCGCTTCCGCGTATCGCTACATATCATCTATGAAAATACCGCCTACTGCGATATTTGCAACACAGTTATACATACAAGGAAATGGAACGTGTCACTTCATGAACACCTGCAGCGAATGCTACATATCTGATACTCCAGCGTTTCCATACCTGTGAAATCATTAAAATTTCATCCTCCTTAGTTTGCTTTCAGTACAGAAAAAACTGTTCCTATAGATGAAGAAAGAAATTAAAGTGTTAGCAAGAATATCTCCGAAATGTACGAAAAAGTTGTACTATGTTTCCTAATACTCCTTCATTAACGCGAAAAGTGAGACGCCTTACTGCTTCACAAGAAAAAAAAA
Source organism: Schistocerca gregaria (assembly GCF_023897955.1). NCBI lineage: Eukaryota > Metazoa > Arthropoda > Insecta > Orthoptera > Acrididae > Schistocerca > Schistocerca gregaria. The sequence continues at coordinate 432,897,006 of NC_064924.1, forward strand.
AAAAAGCTAAAGCCATTCAGGACCGAATCCAATACCGTATATATTCAACAGTATTGATTAAGGTGTCTCAACAAAATTAGCTTATTTTTAGAAACTGCAGAAACTAGTTTCAGAAGTTGGTCTGTAATTGGAAAGGATGGATAACCGTTCTAGACCATGAATTAAAGCAGCAGCTCATTTCTCTTTTGTCCAATGAAGAAATGCTGTTTCAAAAAGGCATAACATTGAGGATCTCCCGGAAACATTGGTTGTAACAAAATAACGTCATATTTATGGTTAAAGGTATATTTTGCTTGGAGACATTTTTGTTGGACAAAGGAGTCTCCTAAAAGAACTATCTCGTAAATTTTCTTTTATACTTTATACATGGATAAGTTAACTTTTAATGTCTTTGCAATTATATTAGTCTTTTCTATGCTTTTTAATGTGAGGGACAGATTGTTTACCAGATGATTAACGTGTTTTTCATATTTATTCTCATTAGCATGTTTCACGGTTCATTTGTAAATTGTGGACAATTACAATTTACTCCTGAGAGAAAGAAAGGCGTAGGGAGAGAGAGAGTGGGGGGGGGGGGAGGGGGTGAGGAGGGCGGGAGCATATCTAATATTACAGAACACAGTCTGTTAACTTAATGATGTGGTCCTAGAACCTTTTAGAATCCTGAAAAATAATTCAGATACGGCAGTACAGTGTATTGTAACTTAGATCTTATGAGTACTTTAACCGCCAATGCGTCATTATACGACAGTTACTTATGACAAATCGAATCAAGAATGGCGTGTTTTCAAAAATCTTCAGCGTGGCATTGCCTTGAAACGGCTTACTTTCGTAACACGTCTTTGAAGCTGGAATATACACAGGGCTTCCATTAAGTAATGCAACATATTTTTTCTTGGCAAATTTCGGTTTAAAAAAAATGCGGAATTTGCTGTGGAACATCTTGGAATATTCTCACTTCAGCCCCTATAGTTTCATGAAGTTCAGATAGGTGGTGGTACTATAAGTAGCCTTCAAAATGGCGTCTATAACGGAGGTGTGGTACAAAAATAGAGATGTTACTGAATTTCTTTTGTCGGAAAACCATAGCGTCGAAAATATTCATAGGCGCTAGCAGAATGTCTACGAAATCTGGCAGTAAACTAAAGCACGGTCAGTCGTTGGGCTAGGTGTCTATTATCATCGCATCAGGGTCGCCCAAGCCTGTCCTGTCTCCCAATGCCGGCTGGTCGCACACAGCTGCGACCCTGCATTGTCGGAACGCGCGGACACCCTCATTCGAGGTGATCGAAGGATCGCACTCAAATACCTGTCTGCTGGTAGTGTTTACACACTCGTCCACATGTCGGATACTCGTTGTTGTGTGCCCGCTGAGTTCCTAGGCGCCAAACAGAAGACAGTAAAGCGCGACGAATGACTATCTGCGCGGAACTGATTCTACGTTACGGGTCTGAGCGTGACAATTTTGTGTCGAATCTGGGTTCATCATTTCGAACCTGAAACAAAATGGCAATCCGTGGAGTGACACCACTCCACCTATCCTGCGAAGAAAATGTTCAAAGCCGCACCCTCTGTCAGTAAAGTCATGGCGATGGTCTACTGGGACTCTGAAGAGATTATCCTGTTTGGTGTCCTCCCTCATGGTGCAACTATTAACTATGAAGTGTACTGTGCTATCCTCATGAAACTGAAGAAACGAATTCAGCGTGTTCGTCGCCACAAAAATTCAAACGAACTTTTCTTTCTCCATGACAAAAAATGGTTCAAATGGATCTAAGCACTATGGGACTCAACATCTGAGGTCATCAGTCCCCTAGGCTTAGAACTACTTAAACCGAACTAACCTAAGGACATCACACACATCCATGGCCGAGGCAGGATTCGAACCTGCGACCGTAGCAGCAGCGCGGTTTCGGACTGAAGCGCCTAGAACCGCTCGGCCACAGCGGCTGGCCCTTTTCTATGACAACGCAATGCCCTACGCAAGTATGCGCGGCTAAGAGGAGCTCATGAAACCTCACTGGAGTGTTCTTTCTTACCCATTCTACAGCCCGGTATTCGCACCTTCTAACTTCCATTTGTCTGGCACTTCGCGAGAAGCAGTACTTGGATGATTCGTTCTACATTCTACATTTATACTCTGCAAGCCACCCAGCGGTGTGTGGCACTTTACGTGCCACTGTCATTACCTCCCTTTCCTGTTCCAGTCGCGTATGGTTCGCGGGAAGAACGACTGCCGGAAAGCCATCGTGCGCGCTCGCATCTCTCTAATTTTACATTCGTGATCTCCTCGGGGTACGTATAAGTAGGGGAGAAGAAATATGTTCGATGCCTCATCCGGTAACGCACCCTTTCGAAACCTGGACAGCAAGCTGCACCGCGATGCAGAGCGCCTCTCTTGCACAGTTTTCCACTTGAGTTTGCTAAACATCTCCGTAACGCTATCACGCTTACCAAATAACCCTGTGACGAAACGCGCCGCTCTTCTTTGGATCTTCTCTATCTCCTCTGTCAACCCGACCTTTTACGGATCCCACACTGATGAGAAATACTCAAGTATAGGTCGAATGAATGTTCTGTAAGCCACCTCCTTTGTTGATGGACTAAGGTTTCGAAGGACTCTCCCAATGAATCTCAACATAGCACCCGCGTTACCAACAATTAATTTTATATGATCATTCCACTTCGAATCGTTCCGTACGCATACTCCCAGATATTTTACAGAAGTAACTGCTACCAGTGTTTGTTCTGCTGTCATATAATCATACAATAAAGGATCATTCTTTTTATGTATGATGATGAGGAGGTTACTGATGCAGCAAGACGTTGGCTCCGACGTCGACCAGTAGAGTGCTACCATACGAGTCACAAAGGCCAGGCCAGTAAGGTGCGTAAGGACGTCGCATTGAACAGAGATTTTTTTGAAAAATAGGGTTTTGTAGGCAAAAGAGTGGAGAATAATACGGGCGCGGGGGGAATGACAGCGGTTTTTGGCTTGCTCCCCTCCGTACACTCTAGTGAGGCTTGAGGAGTGCAAGTGTAGATAAAGTGTCCCTCGTCCCAGAAGATTTCATCAGGCAGTAACGCGCCGGAGCAGTGACCACTGCGGCGGAAGGCTCCAACGGGACGGCGCTCAGCGCAGGGAGATACCCGCGGGCTGTGGCCGTTCCAGCGGGCGCTCTTCCGCTTTACTGCAGACGGCGGCAGCAGCAGCCGAAACCAGGCAGCCCGGCCCGCTCTGGCGCCTAATCTCCCTCACGGAGGACAATGGTCGCCGGCTCCGTGCTACAGTATTTCATTTACATTCGCCCCATTGTGTTCCCTGATTAAAGTATACATATTCACAGCGCTGCTAAGTCCGAGATAGCACTCGTAATTAAGTGTAATTTCTAGACGCTAGGCACTCACAGCTTGGGATTCCTGCCTCCACCCTCTTCGCGTTTGCCTCTCTGTGTTGATTTTGTTTGCCCGCTCCGTTTTTCTTCTTATTTATCGTATTTTTCCCCTTTTCTCCGACGCACGCTCTCACTAGTCTTGTGACTTCTACGACTGAAACACCTGTCGAGCGCCTCACACAGCAGACAGTGGCCGACATCCTGAACATAAACAGTACTCATAGAGAATATCAAGTGTATCTGGAACTGTTAAACAGCATCTGCTGACGGTATTCTTTTTGCAATGTTGATGGATTGTACAGGTATGTCTGATGCTTCATACTGACGTCACATTTCATCGATTCTGAATTCAGATATCTTCCTGCATGGGCCATGGTAAGAAACAATAGAGATCCGCAAACTTGTCTTGACAAAAAATTCCAGCTTATATAGTCTTTTAGACTTAGAGAAAGCTTTTGACAATGTTGACTGGAATACTCTCTTTCAAAATCTGAAGGTGGCAGGGGTAACATACAGGGAGCGAAAGGCAATTTACAATTTGTACAGAAACCAGATGGCAGTTATAAGACTCGAGGGGCATGAAAGGGAAGCAGTTCTTGCGAAGGGAGTATGACAGGGTTGTAGGCTCTCCCCGATGCTATTCAATTTGTTTATTGAGCAAGCACTAAAGGAAACGAAAGAAAAGTTCGGAGTAGGTGTTAAAATCCATGGATAAGAAATAAAAACTTTGAGGTTCGCCGATGACATTGTAATTCTGTCAGAAACAGCGAAAGACTTGGAAGAGCAGTTGAACGGAATGGACAGTGTCTTGAAAGGAGGGTATAAGATGAACATGAACAAAAGCAAAACGAGGATAATGGAATGTAGTCGAATTAAGTCGGGTGATGCTGAGGGAATTAGATTAGGAAATGAGACACTTAAAGTAGTAATGGAGTTTTGCTATTTGGGGAGCAAAATAACTGATGATGTTCGAAGTAGAGGGGATATAAAATGTAGACTGGCAATGGCAAGGGAAGCGTTTCTGAAGAAGAGAAATTTGTTAACATCGAGTATTGATTTAAGTGTTACGAAGTCGTTTCTGAAAGTATTTGTATGGAGCGTAGCCATGTATGGACGTGAAACGTAGACGATATATAGTTTAGACAAGAAGAGAATAGAAGCTTTCGAAATATGGTGCTACAGAAGAATGTTGAAGATTAGACGGGTAGATCGCATAAATAATGAGGAGGTATTGAATAGAATTATGGAGAAGAGGAGTTTGTGGCACAACTTGACTAGAAGTAGGGATCGGTTGGTAGGACATGTTCTGAGGAATCAAGGGATTACCAATTTAGTACTGGAGGGCAGCGTGGAGGCGTAAAGTCGTAGAGGGAGCCCAAGAGATGAATGCACTAAGCAGATTCAGAAGGATGTAGGCTGTAGTAGGTACTGGGAGATGAAGCAGCTTGCACAGGATGGCTGCATCAAACCAGTCTCAGGACTGAAGACCACAACAACAACAACACACTCCGACTGACACATAAAAATGGAAAAGAAATGTCTAGCCGTACAAGTAGTAAAAAATATCAACAGACTGAAGTCACATCAACTCAGTGAAACTGACTTACTAGTGAGCTTTGATGTCATCTCACTTTTCACTAAGGTACCTCTTATGGATTCTTTGTGGCTCATCAGCAATACGATCACGGGTTCACGGCCGACATAACAGCACTTTTCCATCACGTCCTTTCCTCAACCTACTTTTTATTTAACAACGAATATTTTGAGCAGACTGACGGTGTTGCCATGGGCAGTCCTCTCTCGCCTGTGGTAGCAAACTTTTTTGATGGAAGACTTTGAGGAAAGGGCACTAGACTCGGTAGAACTTAAACAGAAAGTTTTCTGGCGATATGTAGATGACACTTGAAAGTTGCGAGCTCTATATCTTCTTATCTCGTGTTTTCTACTAAAAATCTCGTGCTTGTACTCTTGTTAACTTTACTACTATAGAGATCGCCTAAACTCTTTTTTTTATTGGTCCTGTGTGCAACAAATAACTTACTTGGTCTTTCTGCTGTCACTGCTTGATCTGCTGCATTCCATTATTTAACAAAAACATAAAAAAACCTATTATTAAAACTGAGTGCAATGCATGTTCTGTATGGCGGCTCCTGCTGTTGCTGCTGCTTACTACAACTACATATAAATCAAGAGAAAGGGTATGGTCAAATCTAAAGCTGATAAATGATAACCCAAACACATAATTCTTTTTTTTCCAAAACTATGTTCTGAAAGCGAATCGTTCTCATTCAATTAAAAAAACGCTAGAAGCTCTTTGAACAATCGCTTCATATGTAACTCTGCCTCCAGTGACATTAGAGCAATATTACAAATGAATCAAACTTTTGAGACAGACTGAAATACTTCTCAGTTAAATACATAGTGAAACAATTCCCTGACAATTACAAAAGAAATCAATGACAAAAATCAATACTTAATCTAACAATTATTTCCCTTAAGAATTCAACTCCTATCATTATCAAAATTACCGTCTGCTGTTACGCACATACACAAACCCTTTTCTTTTAATTAATAAGCGCGCTGCAAATTATAAAAAATATCAACTAAATACCAAATCCTGTGTCGCTGCTGGCGGACACGGCAGTACGGTAGCTCGGCGACGAACCCTCGCCCAACACACGTGCGCACCACAGCAGGCGGGCTCCTACACTGGCTTCCAAACTGCCACTAGTTAATCCGTGCGCTGCGAAGCGCAACAATTTCTTAGATTCCAGAGCTTGTGTATGCGCGCTGTAGCCAACCTTTAAATTCTAAGAGCATTGCCAACTCTCACACTTTTGTAGTGTGGGCCCATGGTGAAGAAGAATTGTCACGGTTCTTGCAACATCTGAATGCAATCCACAAGAACATGCACTTTACGATGGAAATAGGGAAGGATGGTTGCTTGCCGTTTTTGGACGTCTTGGTTACCAAGAGAGTGGATGGGTCATTAGGGAATTCTGTCGACCGTAAGCCAACACATACGGACCTTTACTTGCGAGCGTCGAGTTGTCATCATCCTGCATAAACTACCGGCGTCCTTAGAACGTTGGTGCACCGGGCTCATGTTGTTTCTGATAGAGACAGCCTTACAAAGCAGCTGGAACATTTAGAGTCGGTGTTTAGATGTAATGGTTTCTCTCCACATCAGATTAGAACAGCTCTAAGAAGGAAGAAACGTGACCACCCACAAAATCAAGAAGATTCAAGTCCAGGGTGTTCCTTCCATACGTCGGCAACGTTTCATTTAAAAAAGGCAGGATTCTACAGAAACATCAAGTTAAAATAATCTTCCGGCCACCGGCCAAGATTAGTGCCGTTCTCGGTTCGGTAAAGGACGATCTGCGTCTGCGGAAGGCCGGGATCTATAAAATTCCTTGCCAGTGTGGCAAAGCTTACATCGGTCAGACGACACGCACGGTACATGAAAGATGCGCTGAACACGAATCCCACACTCGCCTTTCGCAACACAGTAAGTCGGCCGTAGCTGAGCATTGTATTACCACGGGACACGCTATGGATTTTTCTGCCACGAAAATCTTGGTCCCAACGAAAACCTTCTGGGATCTGTGGAGATACGCCTAGCGCAAAATCTTATAAATCGTGATGACGGTTTTCAACTGGACAAAGCTTGATCTCTCTAATTTCCTCTGAGAGAAGACCATTTATTCATAATCACACGTCTGGCGACATCTGACGTGTGGTTTTAGCGCCGCGGGCGCGCTTTCCGACAGAGGGCGGACATGTAGTTTCCATCTTACGCATGCGCCTGTGCGCCAAAGATAGAACAGTAGCTCCAGAGGGCACGGATTTCGATAAAGGACGCTCCTATGACGCAGGCCAATGCACATGCGTTTTCGCGCCATTTTTTGCTATAAAGTTAACTCCGAGAACTTGCAGTCTCCAGTGACGGACACTCACCTGAAGGTGGCTGGACGATTGCCAGCCGAAATATCGTGGCAAGAAGTCAACATGATCCGGGTGCAATCCCGAAATCTCATCGAACAGTGAGAAATCAATTAAGAAAAAGCTTAGGGTACTGCTTGTATGGTGCCAAAAACATAACCTCTGCAACAGCTAGAGGAGAATTGCTTGAAGCTTTTTGAGATATAGATTCAGAGGATAACTGAACGTGTGGATTGGACAAATTAAATTCGAGGCTATGTTACAGAGGGCGAATCACAAAAGACAAGTACTGGAAGCAATTAACAAGAGGAACAAGGATAGGATTCTGGGTCAGGAGAGACAGCATAATAAAGGGTGCTCTAGAAGGGATGGTGACTGGGAAGAAGACCAGAGGAAGCGGACAATTCGAGCTAATTGACGACATCAAGAAAAATACGTCATGCGCAATTACGAAAATGTTGGCAGCAAACCAGGAAGACTGGAGAATCTTAAACTTACAACGATGGGCCTTGTGAGAACATTGTAGTGACTTCCGCATTTAGAATAGTGCAGAGATTATTGCGGATTAGTGCTGAAATTATTGAAACCAACTGTTGGTATACCACACCTTTCCTTAACTGTGGCGGCGCGTGGTTTCTGAGTACTGTCAGCTGTTCCCATACAAAGAAACCATACTGGCACTCATATTAAGGCGTTTTGGGAAATAATGGAAAACCTAAATCTTGATGGCCAGTAGGGGATTTGAACCATTGTCTTTCCGAACGCGAGTCTGGTGTCTTACAGCTGTGCCAGCCGAATCGGTCTTATAGAACTACAGATTGGGCCATGTTAAAGAAACAAGCCCTTACAATGGGGTTGAGCTACCTCCGCCACCAGCTTCATCAGATCAGTCTATGACATTATAGGTCCTGTGGAGTTAGACAGTCTATGATGATGCAGTCCACTGTCGAGAAATATGCATAAGCCCTTGAATAAACGTGGTTGCTCGAAGTGGTTCGTAGGTGTCACTACTTGATTCGTTTTCAGTTTGACCACAGAGCCCACTGAAAGGCATCATATAGCACAAATCGTATCACAACCCCCATTATGTTCCACAGTTCAAAGACGATAGCCTCTACGCAAAAGTACTTCCCTTATATCCTTCATAGATGACGATGTGTTAGCTAATGATCAATTTGGCTTTAGGAAATGAAAATACATCAGAGCTCCTGTTCTGACTTCGCGATTAAAATTGGTAGCACGCTTGAATAAACAGCAAGATACGTTCATAGGATTTGTCGAACTGGAAAAAGCGTTCGACAGTGCCAAATGGTGCAAGGTGCTTGAAATTCTGAGAAAAACCGGGGTACACTATAACGAAACACGGGTAATACACAATATGTACAGAACCAAGAGCGAACAATAAAACTGGAAGACCAAGAATGAAGTGCTCGGATTAAAGAGGGTCTAATACAGGGGAGTAGACTTTCGCCGCTTCCGTTCAGTCTGTTCGTCAAAGAAGCAACGACGGAAATAAAAGAAGAATAGCATTAAAATTCAGGATGAAAGGATATCAATGATAAGATTCGCTGATGACATTGCTACTCTCAGTGTAAGTGAAGAAGAATTAAAGGATGTGTTTAATGTAATGTACAACATAAGGAGTACAGAATTTGAATTGAGAGTAAATCGAAGAAAGACGAAAGTAATGAGAAATAGCAAAAATGAGAACAGCGAGAAACCTGACATCAGAGTTGGGTATCATGGAGTAGACGAAATTAAGGAATTCTGCTGCCTACCACATGATGGACGGAGCAAGGAGGACATAAAAAGCAAACTAGCACTGGAGAAAAGGACATTCCTGACATAGAGACGTCTATTAGTGTGAAACACAAGCCTTAATTTAACGAAGAAACTTCTACCGATATACGTTTGGAGCACAGCATTATACGATAGTGATAAATGGACTGTGGGGAAACCGGAACAAAGAGAATCGAAGCATTTGAGATGTAGTGCTACAGAAGAATGTTGAAAATTTGGTGGACTGATAAGCTAAGGAACGAAGAACTACCCCGCAGAACTGCGAGGAAAGGAATACACTAATGGCCATTAAAATTGCTACACCACGAAGATGAAGTGCTACAGACGAGAAATTTAAACGACAGGAAGCAGTTGCTGTGATATGTAAATGATTAGCTTTTCAGAGCATTCACACATGATTGGCGCCGGTGGCGACACCTACAACATGCTGACATGAGGAAAGTTTCCAACCGATTTATCATGAACAAACAGCAGTTGACCGGCGTTGCCTGGTGAATCGTTGTTGTGATGCCGCATGTAAGGAGGATAAATGCGTACCGTCAGGTTTCCGACTTTGATAAAGGTCGGATTGCAGCCTATCACGGTTGTGGTTTATCGTTGTCGACATTGCAGCTCGCGATGGTCGAGATCCAATGACTGTTAGCATAATATGGAACCGGTGGGTTCAGGAGGGTAAAACGGAACGCCGTGCTGGATCCCAACGGCCTCGTTTCACTAGCAGTCCAGATGACAGCCACGTCTCGATCCCTGAGTCAAGAGATGGGGACGTTTGCTAAACAACAATTATCTGCACGAACAGGTCGACGACGTTTGCCGCAGCATGGACTATCAGCTCGGAGACCATGGCTGCGGTTACCCTTGACGCTGCGTCACAGGCAGGAGCGCCTGCGATGGTTTACTCAACGACGAACCTGGGTGCACGAATGGCAATCCATCATTTTTTCGGATGTATCCAGGTTCTGTTTATAGCATCATGATGGTCGCATCCGTGTTTGGCGACATCGCGGTGAACGCACATTGGGAGCGTGTATTCGTCGTCGCCATACTGGCGTATCACCCGGCGTGATGGTATGGGGTGGTACATTTCAGATGTGTTACGACCCGTGGCTCTACCCGTCATTCGATCTCTGCGAAACCCTACATTTCAGCAGGATAATGCACGACCGCACGTTGCAGGTCCTGTACGGGCCTTTCTAGATACAGAAAATGTTCGACTGCTGCTCTGACCAGCACATTCTCCAGATCTCTCACCAATTGAAAACGTCTGGTCGATGGTGGCCGAGCAACTGGCTCGTCACAATACGCCAGTCACTACTCTTGATGAACTGTGGTGTCGTGTTGCAGCTGCATGGGCAGCTATACCTGTACACGCCATCCAAGCTCTGCTTGGCTCGATGCCCAGACGTATCAAGGCCGTTGTTACGGCCAGAGGTGGTTGTTCTGGATACTGATTTCTCGCGATCTATGCATCCAAATTGCGTGAAAATGTAATCACATGTCAGTTCTAGTATAATATATTTGTCGAACGAATACCCGTTTACCATCTGCATTTCTTCTTGGTGCAGCAGTTTTAATGGCCAGTAGTGTAAATGGAAAGCACTGACTAGAAGAAGGGAGAGTATGATAGACATCAGGGTGTAACTTCCAAAGTACTAGAAGGCGCTGTAGAAGGTAAAAACTGTAGAAGAAGACGGAGATTGGAGTACATCCTGCAAATAATTGAGGACGTAGGTTGCAAGTGCTACCCTGAGATGAAGAGGGTGGCACAGAAGAGGCCCGCGAGGAGAAGCTTGTTTCCACTGCGATTATTTTGTTTCTGCAGTACTCGTCGCACCGTTTAGAAAACAGCGTATTCTCTAGATGTAAATAAAACCCATCAGGGAGCAGGTAGGTTTTATCACGCATTCTCTTAGAGAGATAATTCTGTTTTATGCCCTCACGTCAGTGTCGGTATGTTTAGCTTTTTTATAACAGTATTTTTTTCATTTCATGCTTCATCTTTACAGAGGTCTGTTATTGTTTTACACTACTGGTGATACATCACTGGAAATACTAGCAAGGTGAAATATCTTGGCATAACGTTCGGAGGGACCTGAAGTGGAAAGACAACATGAAGCTAACTGTAGGAAAAGGAGATGGCAGGCTGAAATTCATTGGAAGGAGCTTAAGAAAATGTAATTGTTCCAGGAAAGAAGTGGCTTACAAAACAGTTTTAAAACAGGTAACGCATCAGCCTGGGACCGTTACCACTTTGGATTAACAGAAGTTCGAATGGCTCTGAGCCCTATAGGACTTAACATCTGTGGTCATCAGTCCCCTAGACTTAGAACTACTTGAATCTAACTAACCTAAGGACATTACACACATTCACGCCCGAGGCAGGTTTCGAACCTGTGATCTCAGCAGCCGCGTAGTTCCGGACCGAAGCGCGTAGCACCGCTCGGACACCGCGGCCGGCTAAACAGAAGTGATAGGAAGATCCAAAGATGATCTGTGCGTTTCGGCTCGTTTTCGTTTAGTAAGCATAAGAGCATTACGGGATGCTCAACAAATTCCAGTGGTAGTCGCTACACAAGAGGCGTTGTGCATCACGGAGAAATTTTCCGATGAAATTCCGGGAGAATACATTCCGGGAAGAGTCGGACAACATATTATTTACTCCCACATGCGTGTCATGATATGGCCACGCCGCGACGTTACCAACAGTGTTCTTCCCACACACCGTTTGAGAATGGAAAAGAGAAGAGTGCAAATAATAGATAGTTGTATCGGAAGTACCCACTGCCACACACGGTAAAATAGCTGGTGGGGTACAGATGCAGACGTAGACTTAATTTTTAACAGTCTTTCGCAACGTAACATTTCAAATGGTTCCAGTTTCATCAGTTCTCGATTTCTGATTATCTTCGTTTCTCCTTCATACAGTGCTATGCTTCAGACGTACTTCACTTTGTGCCAATCTAATCATCTGTAATCCTGTCTATTTTTGCTTTCCATCCATGGGAAATGACTCACTTTTTCTACTACTGTTACTACTTATCTTGTTAAAATTTGCGCACGAAGGTTCTAAAACCTCCTGACATAGTGCTTATTGGTCAAATTGCGCTCAATACGCCGGAGGCCAAAATTGCAATTTCCTTCCAGTGCCGCTCCAGACCGTCCCAATCGGTATAATCCTGCGTCCTTTATGCAGCAAACAATGCGTGCTGCTACATCACGATCACAAAGGTAGCATTCAACACTCAAGTGGAACAGGAAGTGAGGCTTCTTGAAGGCTCTATATTTTGCCACACAGCAAGCGAGCGAAGGCATTCACTTGGCTGCTGCGCGTCTTAGGCGTTTTTTATATTACGGCCAACAGAAGCTGATACAGTGACGTCACTGAACGTCGCCGTTAGTCTAGTTAGTACGCAGCGAACAGAATCAAACTGTCTACACGGGCAGGTGCACACCCTGTGAACCTAGCAAAAGTACAGTCCATTACAGCCCGTGATCCATATACACAAGGGAAGTCCAGGGACTGGACTGAAAACAGGAAAAAAGTGCTTTATCAGACAACGAATTCCAGGGGAGTCTACAGGAGTGCAACTATGATGTACTGACAACCATCGCTATTTTTGCCTGTAGCTGAGCAGCATGAGACAGAGGAACCTGACAAATTTTACAACTAGAGGGACTCAGAATTTACAAATATCTAGACTAAGCATTACTCAAAAATGAAGGTGTTCTGAAAGAACATGTTTACCAAGTGCGTGTTTTTTTTCGTAAGCGAATACGAGGGCGAGATACAAAATAAATGAAAACTGCTAATAAATAATTCGACCGTACAGAAAAAGAATCGATCTAGCCAGTCAGATGGGTAGACGTGCTCAGCGAAATTTTTGCAGAACATTAGAGAAGAGTCATACTCCTATTATGAGCCATTCTGCTGCTATTCATGGTGCAAATGCATTTCGATGTCTGCTATGAGATCGCTTTTGTCGTAAACGTGACCAATGCTGATCAGAGTCCTTTCGACTCAATTCACGTCACACACCGCCTGATAATGAAATGCACGAATACACCCAAGTGAAAGTCTACATCTATATGTCTAATGGCTCTGAGCACTATGCGACTTAACTTCTGAGGTCATCAGTCGCCTAGAACTTGGAACTAATTAAACCTAACTAACCTAAGGACATCACGCACATCCATGCCCGAGGCAGGATTCGAAGCTACGACCGTAGCGGTCGCTTGGTTTCAGACTGTAGCGCCTAGAACCGCACGGCCACTCTGGCCGGCCATCTATATGTCTAGTCCGAAAGCCACCATTGTCGATGTCGACGGGCCTAGGCGAGGCGTAAAGCTTTGTGGCATGCAACAAACAATAAAATAGCGCACACGATTCTCATTCAAAATAATAAAAGTACGAAAAACGTTCAGTCAAATTATTCAATATGTGCTGCAACTATAGTCGAGCTTGATGAATATATGAAGATGCCACTGATACACAGATCACAAGATCGATTGCTGTGGTAGAAAGAAAATCATGTCTTGTTTCCTACGCTGTTTGAAATAATGAAACGACATCTTTGTGTTAGGGCCACCTCTGTTGTATGTGAGCGCATATTTTCGAAGCAGGGGCAAAAAACAACAGACAGGCGATCCTGTCTTTCAATCTAAAAAGTATCAAATAATATATTTCTAAACTACAACTTAGAATAGGTAAAGTAGATCGACTCAGAAATGAAACAGTAGAATTTCAGATGATTTTGTTCTTCTCTGGCCAATGTGCACTGAATTTGTATTTGCCTGTATTTTGTTTAGTCCACTACATCTTACATGTAGCTACCTTACAAGAAAATTTTTCTCAGATTTGTTTCACGCAGAAGACACGTTTGGCAAAATCTGTTATGTCAAACATACAAACTCTGACCTCAGCCAATTGGAAAACATGAAAGCTGCAGGAAATACGAATCTGCCAAGACAACTAAGTGAAATTTTCATACTTTCTGCGATATGATTGGCGCTCTCGCACCTCATTTGTGCTTATATGACAATATTTATACAGTAGACATTCAATATGATACATCGTGTAGGCCTATACAATTACGAAACTGTCTCATTAGTTTCGAAACAGTTATGTGTTTCAGTTTGCCTAACAACAAGAAAAAATGGCAGAAATTCTCAATTTCCAGAGATGAATGAACTATCTATAAACATAAGTTTCTAATGGACCCTCGGTGCGTGAGTCCTACTCACACGTATCCGGATTTTTTTTAATGTTATTTTAATTAACGACTGTACTTACAACCTGCCATTAGGCTCCTTTACAAACTGGTGATTTCCTTTATTTCGTATTACGTCAGCGTCTCATTACAACATTTTTACAATGCACAAACAATAATATACACGACCATCTCCCTGCCTCACCACTGTATTTACCGGAAAACTCCCTGAGAGTTGTCCTCAAACTTCAATCTCGAGTTGGTGTTTTACAGAGTGATCTGGACCACGACTATGTCCGAACAGGCTTCGAAGCCCCAACAGTACCGACCGACCGCCGTGTCATCCTCAGACCAGTGGCGTCATCGGATGTGGCTACGGAGTGGCATGTGGTCAGCACACCGCTCTTCCGGTCATCGTCAGTCTTCGTGACCTGAAATGCTGTTTCTCAATCAAGCACCCCAACTATCCTTAGCTGGCACCCCATCTGCCAAAAGCGCTCGGCAGACCTAGACGGTCACCCATCCAAGGGCTACACAAGCCCGACAGCGCTTAACGACGGTGATCTGCCAGAGTCTCCAACCGCGTAGCCACCAAAACAGATTATGTGGAATAAAACTGAAACGTAATGCATAAAAATATCCCGCAACTTATGCAGATGACGAGGAACATTCTGGGCTGCTGATGTAGCAACTGAAACAACACTGAAGCACGTGCAAATATGTTCGTAATTAATTAACCAGTTCCAACACAGGGCACAGGTGCGCGTTTCGGGGAAAGCAACGACTCATCAGCTGTTCTAGCGCACAGTGTTTCTTTTCGGGAGTACTGCGGGGAACGAACTGTGACCGAGTGCTGGGAACCGGGCCCGGGAACGCACTGGCCTCGAGGACGGCGTGTTTCCCCCTGACGGGACAAGGCGGCGCGCGCCGCAAGTGACGAAGCCAGGTTTGCACGCCCAACTGCGTACACACCGGAGCACGCTGTGCGCGTCAGCCAAAAGGGAGAGCATTCCGCGAATCTGACCGAGTGCTCGCCAGCACCCGAGAACGCTCACGTGGCCGACCGCCATCCGCACAGTATACACACTGAAGCGTCAAAGAAAGTACTATAAGCATGCGTATTCAAATACAGAGATGCGTAAATACGCAGAATATGAAACTGCGTTCGGCGAGCCTATATAAGACAACGAGTGTCTGGTGCAGTTGTTGGATGGGTCACTGCTGCTACAATGGCGATTTATCAAGATTTAAGTGAGTTTGAACGTGTTGTTACAGTCGGCTTACGAGTGATGGTAAACAGCATCTCCGAGGTAGCGATGAAATGGGGATTTTGCCGTACGACCATTACACGAGTAAACCGTGAAAATCAGGACTCCGGTAAAATATCAAATCTCTGACGTCGCTGCGGCCGGAAAAAGATCCTGCAAGAAGGGGACCAACGACGACTGAAGAGTACCGTTCAACGTGACGGAAGTGCAAACCTTCCGCAAATTGCTGCAGAGCTCAATGCTGGGCCATCAACAAGTGTCAGCGTACGAACCATTCAATGAAATGTCATCGAGATGGGCTTTCGGAGCTGAAGGCTGCATGCCACAAAGCTTTGCGCCTCGCCTAAGCCCGTCAACATCGACAATGGACTGTTGATGACCGGAAACATGTTGCCTCGTCGGACGAGTCTCGTTTCAAATTGTATCGAGCGGATGGGCTATTTTGCTGTTGATGTAGCAAGATTCCTTAGACTACCTCAATGATTCCCAATCCAGATGTTAAGATTCTTGCTGTTTTTGTTTCTGCTACTTCTCATTACTTTCGCTTTTCTTCGATTTACTCTGAGTGCGTATTCTGTACTCATTAGACCGTTAATTCCATTCAGCAGATCCTGTAATTCTTCTTCACTTTCACTAATGATGGCAATGCCGTCAGCGACGCGTATCATCGATATTCCTTCAACCTGAGTTTTAATTCCACTCTTGAACCGTTTAAAGAGCAAGTGTATATACACTGAAGAGCAAAAGAAACTGGTACACCTGTCTAATACCATGTTAGGGCCCCCGCAAGCACTCATAAGTCCGCAACACGTCGTGGCATGGGTTAGACTAATGTCTGAAATAGTTCTGGAGGGAACTGAAACTATGAATTCTGCAGGGTTGTCCATAAATCTGTAAGAGAACGAGAGGGTGGAGATCTCTTCTGAACGCATTTTGCAAAGCATCCCCATAATGTTCAAGTCTGGGAGTTTTGTGGCCAGTGTGAAACAGTTCCACATATCGATACACTGTATCAAAACATAGAAACAGTAGCCAAGTCTACCTGTTTCCGATATCGATAGTAGCAAGATACATTACATACACGTAGAAGCTTGAATTTTGTACACCACCAAGGGACCGTGGACTTCACTACGTGACGTAAATTTCAACTTGGTACGTCTGCCCTTCCCTGAAAAGATGAATCTTAAAGAGATGGACAGGCAGACAGTCGGACAGAATGACAAAAAATATTACTTAGTGTGATGTAATTACACATTAACAGTTTTCGTGGCTTTTTCCTTTATTTCTACTGTAAAACCTTGCTCATTGCCAAACTTCGTGATCCTACAAAAACGGAAAGTACCCCGCAGGTTGTGATGAGTAAGTCTGCGAGTGTGAAAATATACGTCTTAAATGGCTGTATCTTTTGATTACAGTGATGTGGAAATGTTTCACAACTCAACTAGACGGCAGACTTAAGTATGTGTCATAAATTTCAGCTTCATAGTCTATCTGTTCCTGAGAAAAAGGAGGTCTTAACAGACGGATAACCGAGCGAGGTGGCGCAGTGGTTGGCACACCGGACTCGCATTCGGGAGGAGAACGGTTCAAACCCGTCTCCGGCCGTCCTGGTTTAGGTTTTCCGTGATTTTCCTTTTTCCAGGCAAATGCCCGGACGGTTTCTTAGAAAGGGCACGGCCGATTTCCTTCCCCATCCTTCCCTAATCCTAGCTTGTGTTCCGTCTCTATTGATATCGTTGTCGACGGGACGTTGAACATCAATCTCCTCCTTCTCCAGACGGATATCAAATGACAGAAAAAATATTCTTTTTCGTGTGATTTTATTACCTATTCACAGTTTTCGGGGGTTTTCCTTTACTTGTACTTTGAAATCTTGCATTTTGCCAAAGTTGACGATTCTAGGCGAAGGGGAAGTACTCTATAGGTTTTGGTAAGTGAGTTTGCGTGTATCAAAGTATGTGATATACCTGCAAATGGCCGTACCTTTTGACTGCATCGACTTGGAAGCTTTAGTTTTTATACCGCTGAGCAGCCATAGATTCGGTATGTAACAAGTCGATACGTCCACCCGTTCCTGAGAAAAAGTAATTGTAACTGTCGGATAGGCAGACAGACAGACAGACGGACAATAAAGTGATAATATTAGCGTTCCGTTTGTACCGACTGAGATATGGAACCCTAAAAAGTAGGGCACTGGAGCGCAGGTTTATCAAAAACTGTTCTATCTTTCTTTCACTGGTGCCATGTCCCGCGCTGGCGCAGGGTCGGCATTGTTAGGAACGGCGACTTCTAATCAAGCTGCGGAGCTATGGGGTATCGTCTCAGTTGTGCGACTGGATTCGTGATTTCCTGTCAGGAAGGTCGCAGTTCGTAGTAATAGACGGCAAATCATCGAGTAAAACTGAAGTGATATCAGGTGTTCCCCAGGGAAGCGTCCTGGGACCTCTACTGTTCCTGATCTATATAAATGACCTGGGTGACAATCTGAGCAGTTCTCTTAGACTGTTCGCAGATGATGCTGTAATTTACCGTCTAGTAAGGTCATCCGAAGACCAGTATCAGCTGCAAAGCGATTTAGAAAAGATTGCTGTATGGTGTGTCAGGTGGCAGTTGACGCTAAATAACGAAAAGTGTGAGATGATCCACATGAGTTCCAAAAGAAATCCGTTGGAATTCGATTACTCGATAAATAGTACAATTCTAAAGGCTGTCAATTCAACTAAGTACCTGGGTGTTAAAATTACGAACAACTTCAATTGGAAGGACCACATAGATAATATTGTCGGGAAGGCGAGTCAAAGGTTGCGTTTCATTGGCAGGACACTTAGAAGATGCAACAAGTCCACTAAAGAGACAGCTTACACTACACTTGTTCGTCCTCTGTTAGAATATTGCTGCGCGGTGTGGGATCCTTACCAGGTGGGATTGACGGAGGACATCGAGAGGGTGCAAAGAATGGCAGCTCGTTTTGTATTATCGCGTTATAGGGGAGAGAGTGTGGCAGATATGATACACGAGTTGGGATGGAAGTCATTACAGCATAGACGTTTTTCGTCGCGGAGAGACCTTTTTACGAAATTTCAGTCACCAACTTTCTCTTCCGAATGCGAAAATATGTTGTTGAGCCCAACCTACATAGGTAGGAATGATCATAAAAATAAAATAAGAGAAATCAGAGCTCGAACAGAAAGGTTTAGGTGTTCGTTTTTCCCGCTCGCTGTTCGGGAGTGGAATAGTAGAGAGATAGTATGATTGTGGTTCGATGAACCCTCTGCCAAGCACTTAAATGTGAATTGCAGAGTAGTCATGTAGATGTAGATGTAGATGAACGGATTTGGCAAGGCTAGTGGAAAGGGGTGGCCGGATGCCCTTCCTGCCGCCAGCCCGTACCCCCCACGGAAGGGAATTAGTGTACCGCTGCTGTTTGCGACTAGTGTAATCCATGAAATAGTGCGAACGTGATGTGATGTCTGTGAGTCGTGTAACTGAAGCGGAACGTGGGAACCAGCCCGGTATTCACCTAGTGGGATGTGGAAAACCGCCTGAAAACCACATCCAGGCTGGCCAGCACACCGGCCCTCGTCGTTAATCCGCCGCGCGGATTCGATCCGGGGTTGGCGCTCCTACCGGAGTCCAGGAGGCAGCGCATTAGCGCGCTCGGCTACCCTGGCGGGTTAACAAAAACTTTTATTTACTACAAAAAAAGTGTGAGGGTGGCACAAAAACATTAATAACCAATAGTGATGAATTTGCTTAATACTATTCTTAAGCCCGCATTTCGTGGTCGTGCGGTAGCGTTCTCGCTTCCCACGCCCGGGTTCCCGGGTTCGAAACCCGGCGGGGTCAGGGATTTTCTCTGCCTCGTGATGGCTGGGTGTTGTGTGCTGTCCTTAGGTTAGTTAGGTTTAAGTAGTTCTAAGTTCTAGGGGACTGATGACCTAAGATGTTAAGTCCCATAGTGCTCAGAGCCATTTTTGAACTGTTCTTAGTGTTTATGGTTACATACACTTTTGCAATGGTACGTTCTGCAAATATATATAGGTAGTTTTTAAAAATTAAAAGTATATCTATATTAAAATGCTCAAAGAGAGCAGATTGGCAGATTATTGCAAAGTAACACAGATTGTTTACTTCGTACAAAGAAGAAGGCTAGAAAGAGCTGTTGGCTGCAGAAGAGACGCTGCTTGTTGGCAGCCGGAGTATTCTTTGACGTGGACGACGAAGGCATCATCTGAGGCACACGTGTCACGCCGCACCTATTTAAAGCGCTTATCTGCGCTAGCACACCGAACCGACGCCGTAGTACGTCCGTCACGGCAAACAGCTGGTCGAAGCGGATCAAGCAGCGCAACACCCTGCTGTCTGTCGCACAGCCGTTACGTTTAACGCAGCGATACGCAATAATGTAACCTGACCTGACTATACTGTTATTGACTACGGTATTGCAGTTCTGCAGTGGCAGCTCTGCCTGTGCAATACAGGCTTTGTTCCCTCTACAGTCAATAGCGTACACAGAATCTTGTGGCGTCTCATTTTCTAAAACAACTGAGAAATGAATCCTGAGCGCTGAAGTTCAATAAAGTTCAAATTTATCTCGGGTGAACCACCGGTTTGTTGTTATTGTTGTAGTCTCCACTCCAGAGATCGGTTTGATGCAGCTCTCCATGCTACTCTATCCTGTGCAAGCTTCTTCATCTCCAAATAACTATTGCACCCTACATCCTTCTGAATCTGCTCAGTGTATTCATCTCTTGGTTTCTCACTACGATTTTTTTTCTTCAACGCTGCCCTCCAATAATAAATTGGTGGTCCTTTGCTGTCTCAGATCATGTCCTACCAACCGATCCCGTCTTCTAGACCGGCCGCGGTGGTCTAGCGGTTCTAGGCGCTCAGTCCGGAACCGTGCGACTGCTACGGTCGCAGGTTCGAATCCTGCCTCGGGCATGGATGTGTGTAATGTCCTTAGGTTAGTTAGGTTTAAGTAGTTCTAAGTTCTAGGGGACTGATGACCACAGCAGTTAAGTCCCATAGTGCTCAGAGCCATTTGACCCTTCTTCTAGTCAAGTTGGGCCACAAATTCCTCTTTTCCCCAATTCTTTTCAGTACTTCCTCATTAGATACTGATTTACCCATCTAATTTTCAGCATTCTTCCGTAGCACCATATTTCGAAACAGTCTATTCTCTTTTTGTCTAAACTATTTATCATCCATGTTTCATATCCATACATGGCTACTCACTATACACTGTCTTTTATTTTTATCTTTTTTTTTTTTTTTTAGTCATCGGCCTTCTGACTGATTTGATCTGGGCCGCCATGAGTTCCTCTTCTGTGACAATTATTTGTTGGATGTATTCTAATCTCCTTCTTCCTCTTCATTTTTTACCCTATACAGGTCCCTCTGCACCGTAGAAGTTAATCCATGACGTCTTTAATACATGTCTTCTCATCCTGCCCCTTCTTCTTGTCAGTGTTTTCCATATATTCCTTTCCTCGCCGATTCTGTGGAGAACTTCCTCATACCTTACCTTATCAATCCACCTAATTTTCAACATTCTTCTGCAGCACCACTTCGCAAGTGCACCGATTCTCTTTTGTTCCGGTTTTCCCACATACTACCAACAGTGCTCTGCTCCAAATGCACATCTCAGAAATTTCTTTATCATATTAAGCCCTATGTTTGATATTAGCAAACTTCTCTTTGCCAAGAATGCCCTTTTTGTCAGTGTTAATCCGCCTTTTATGTCCTCCTTGCTCCGTTTATAATGGGTTATTCCACAGCCTAACTAGCAGAATTCCTTGAATTCGTCTACTTCGTGATCCCATTTCTGATGTTAAGCTTCTCGCTGTTCTCATTTCTGCTGCTTCTCGTTACTCTTCTTGATTTACTCTCAATCTGTATTCCATACTCATTAGACTGTTCATTCCTTCCAACAGATCCTGTAATTCTACTTCACTTTCAGTCAGGATAACAATGTCATCAGCGAACCTTGTCATTGATGTCCTTTCACTCTGAATGTAAATCCCGCTTTTGAATCGTTCTTTTATTTTTGTCATTGATTCTTCGATGTACAGGGTGAATAGCAGACGTGAAAGACTACATCCCGGTGTTACACCCTTTTTAATCCGAGCACTTTGTTCTTAGTCTTCCACTCCTATCGTTAACTCTTGCGTCTTGTACATATTGTATATTACCTGACTTACTCTGTAAGTTAATCCAATTTTTCTCAGCATTTCGACATCTTGCTCTATTTGACGTTGATGAACGTTTTTTCCAGATCGACAAATCCTATGAACGTATCTTCAGTCTTTCTTCCATTATCAACGTCACGTCAGAATTGCCTCTTCTTAAGTCAAACTGATATTCATTTAACAGATCTTCAATTTTCTTTTCCATTCTTCTGTGTAATATTCTTGTCAGCAACGTGGATGCGTGAGCTGCTAAGCTATTTGTGCTATAGTTTTCGTTCTCGCTCTCGTCGGCTCTTGCTATCTTCGGAATTGTGTGGATGATGTTTTTCCTTAAGTCTGATGGTACATCGCCAGTCTCATACATTTTACACACCAACATGAGTAGACTATAGATCTACTGCAAGGAAAAGTACATCTAATCCAATCTTAGATGTGAAGAACACTCACCAGTGCCTTGTAAAATGAAACGTGCTGAAGTAGTATTGTATTTCTTGCTTAGGTATGCCTTATGTGAAATTTTGCCCAATTATTTGGAAGACCTTCTAAATCTACATCTACATCTACATCCATACTTCGCTAGTCCCCTGACGGTGTGAGGCGGAGGGTACTTTGAGTACCTCTATCTGTTCTCCCTTCTGTTCCAGTCTCGTATTGTTCGTGGAAAGAAAGATTGTCGGTATGCCTCTGTGTGGGCTCTAATCTCTCTGATTTTATCCTCAAGGTCTCTTCGCGAGATATCCGTAGGAGGGAGTAATATACTGCTTGAACTCTCGGTGAAGGTATGTTCTCTAAACTTCAACAAAAGCCCATACCGAGCTACTGAGCGTCTCTCCTGCACAGTCTTCCACTGGAATTTATCTACCATCACCGTAACGCTTTCGCGATTACTAAATGATCCTGTAACGAAGCGCGCTGCTCTCCGTTGGATCTTCTCTATCTCTTCTATCAACCCTATATGGTACGGATCCCACACTGGTGAGCATTATTCAAGCAGTGGGCGAACCTCTATACAAATTAGAACAATTTTTGATACTGAAATCAGTGATGGCATGTACCCACACGTTTGCAGTTATCTCGCAAATGTCTAGTTTGTGGACCCACATTGACTGAAATGTTTCACTTCTACCATCGGCTTTTTTCACACGTGTATGTTTTCGGCACCAATTACCATAAACCGTGTACGCAGATTTTGCCCTCTGAGCTTGGCGCCCCAAGCGACCGCTTGTCTCGG
Source organism: Schistocerca gregaria (assembly GCF_023897955.1). Classification (NCBI taxonomy): domain Eukaryota; kingdom Metazoa; phylum Arthropoda; class Insecta; order Orthoptera; family Acrididae; genus Schistocerca; species Schistocerca gregaria. The sequence goes on from NC_064924.1 coordinate 432,920,043, forward strand.
TGGGGCATTAAACCGGCTCTGGTAATGCGTGAGGTGAGCAGCTCCTGAGAACAAATGGAAGCCCAGACTGAGTCAGGGGAAGGAAAGAGCTTAATCAGCCGCGATAAGCTGGCCTCGCTCTGCGAGAAGCAGGACACTGCGGCACGTGATGCAGACCGCGGAAGGAGGATGTGTGAGCTGTCACCGGGGCACATGCAGACAAGGAGAACAACCTGGCGTTGTCGACTGGGGGAAGACGGCAGTATTGTGTTAGGCCGGTATTACACTATCGAATTTCTTTGTCCAATATCTTTGTCAAATGAATTTGATTTTGTAATAGGGAACTTTGTCAAATTCGTCAAATATTTGATCAAATGTAGGGCCTCGCTGTAGATTTGATCAAAGAAGTCGCTTGTCTTCTGTTCACAGCAATGTGACATGTTACCACGTCGAGCGCTAGCATCGCTGCAGCGTTCTGTCATATGTAGTTTTTTTTTTATAAACATTGCCAGTAAATACAATTGCTGTGTACCGAAAACTACACAATTAACAGAGATGTATGAAGCTGATGAGGAGCTTTTCAACGTGAGGTACCCTGAATACAGAAATAGATTAAGAAGATTGGAGACCTGACCTGACCTAACCTAACCTAACCTAACTCTCTCCTGTAGCAAGTAATTGAAGTGTTACAGTGAGCCTTTCTTCTGCAGATATAACAGTTCTTAAGAGATTATTGTGCTTCGTGATATCGGGATACACTTCACTGAGCACATACAGAAATGTATGCTCATCTATTCTTAAGTAATTGATGTACGACTTGACGTCCTCCACTGTAAGCTCACGTAACAAGTTTTGTTGAATGCTTTTATCGTATCGTCGTAAAACCCACGGCTTCACCCAGGTACCTTTCCTTTTTTTTCCCCGCTTCTCTTCCGCATGTACGCACAATGCAATTGTGGTACATGCAACTGCTGCGGCTAATAACAAGTTGTTGTCGTCAGCCATCTTAAACGTTGACGAAAAATATGATGATACCCCTTTTTAACGTCACGTCAAAGATCTTGTCAAATATATTTGACGAATATTTGATCACATATTTGATCAAATCTTTGACAAAGAAATTTGGTAGTGCAATACTAATCTTACCTCAGTTTTGCACGCTCTGGACAAAAACCAAATTTTTGTATATACCTTCCTTTGTCTTTCTATATCTTGTGATGATCCTTTCATACATACTGTCTCCTACACCCAGTATGGGTGATAATCTGTTTGGTATATTCTTGAATTGAAGAGTTTCTAGCAAACATGACACAGCGTGCATTTCTCATTGCAGAGATGTCTTCAGACGCAAAAGTAGCTTCAGGCGTACTCCGACGGAGTTTTGTAGTCCATTACTTCTCACAGTATACACTGCCTAACTACCACTAGTGCCTTGTGCTGCAGTTAAGCACGGTCGGCCATGGGTAATCGGATTTGGCATGTTAATTTTAAGGGGATGCCACATGTCCTTCCTGCCGCCACCCTGAACTCCCTGGGACGAAATTAGTGTACCCCAAATGTCTACATCTAGTGTAATCCAGGTAATAGGGCGAAAGTGTTCAGATGTCTGCGAGCCGTCTAACTGTTGCGGAATGTGGGGACCAGCCCAGTATTCACCTAGTTGGATGTGGAAAACCGCCTAAAAACCACATCCAGGCTGCCTGGCACACCGTTCCTCGTCGGTAATCCGCCGGGCGGATTCGAAACGGGGCCGGCGCGCCTACCCGACGCCAGGAAGCTGCGCGTTAGAGCTCTCGGCTACGCTGGCGGGTTTCTCACAGTTTAACAGTGGCGGAACGTGGGGATCAGCCCAGTATTCACCTAGTTGCATGTGGAAAACCGCCAAAAAACCACATCCAGGCTGCCCGGCACACCGGCCCTCGTCGGTAATCCGCCGGGCGGATTCGAGTCGGGACCGGCGCGCCAGCCAGGCCGGGAAGCTGCGTGTTAGCGCTCTCGGCTACGCTGGTGGGTTTCTCACAGTGTACACTAACGTGACGAAAGTCGTGGGATAGTGATATGCGCATATACAGATGGCGTTAGCATCGCGTACAGAAGGTACAAGAGGACAGAACACTGGCGAAGCTCTCATTTGTACTCAGGTGATTCATGTGAAAATATTTCTGACGTTATTATGGCCGCACGGCGGGAATTAACAGGCTCTGAACGCGAAATAGTTGTTGGAGGTAGATGCATGGGACATTCCATTTCGAAAATGGTTGCGGAATTCAGTATTCCAAGATCCAAAGTGTCAAGAGTGTGCCGAGAACGCCAAGTTTCGTGCATTACCTCTCACCACGGATAACGCAGTGATCAAAGGCCATCACTTAACGACCGAGAGCAGCGGCGTTTGCGTAGAGTTGTCAGAGCTATAGGAGAAGCAACAGTGCGTGAAATGACCGCAGAAATCATTGTGGATTGAACCATGAACGTATCCGTTAGACAGTGCTGAGAAATTTGGCGTTAATGAGCTATGGCAACAGACGACCGACGCGAGTTCTTTTGCTAACAGCACGACATCGCCCCTCCCGGGTTCGTGACCATGTTGGTTGGACCCTAGGCTACTGGAAAACCGTGGCCTGGTCAGATGAGTCCCGATTTCAGCTGGTAAGAGCTGATGGTAGTTTTGTATCCCGCCTGGGAAGCGGCGCGTGGGTAGGAACGGGAAAAGGTAATGCAAGTCGGTACTGCAAGAAAATGGTTTACTGGTGCAAAAACAAGGTGATAAACGATTACATAACTTTGTACGTAGGTGCGACGCTGAAGCGAAGTGTCCTGGCTGGCTGCACCTGATGAAATGGGGTGAAGCTAGTAGACCTCGACAGCACCGGCTAGAGGGTGCTGTCGTCGGTGTCTCTTGTACTGCCAACCTAGCAGAGCGGACCTACGTTGTGGCGTCGTAGCTATCGATACCACAGGTAGAGTTCGGCTTTAGCAGAAACCGCAAGAAACCTTAGACCCAAGTTGTCAACAATTCACTGTGTAAGCTGCTGGCGTCTCCATAATGGTGCGGGTAGTATTTACATGGAATGGACTGTGCTCCTCCGGTCCATTTGAACCGATCGTCGACGAGAAGTCGTTATGTTTGGCTACATGGAGACCATTTGCAGCCATTCATGGACTTCATTTTTTATGGATGACAATGCGGCATGTCAGTGGGTCACAACTATTCGCGATTGGTTGGAAGAATATTTTGGACAATTCGAGCGAATGAGATGGCCACCAACATAGTCCGACATGAATCCCATCGAACATTTATGGGGCATAATACAGAGGTCAATTCGCGTACAAAATCCCGCGCCGGCAACTCTTCGCAATTATGAACTGCTGTAGAGGAAGCTTGGCTCAATATTTCTGCAGAGAACTTCCAACGACTTGACTCCATGCCACGTCGAGGTGCTGCATTGCGACGGGCGTAAAGAGGTCCGACGCAATGTTAGGAGCTATCGCATGACTTTTGTCACCTCAGTGTAGTAGACCACATAGGAAGTTCAATGAGGCTTTTCGCGCATGATGCTGTTGTATACAGAGAAGCTGCAACGCTAGAAGATAGTAGCGAAATGCAGGAAGACGCGCAGAGTATTGATGCTTGGTGCAGTAAGTGCTTGTTGACCTTCAACATAAACAACTGTAACGTACTGCGTGTACATAGAAGGATACATTGTTTCATTACGCGAGTGCAGAGCAATCGCTGGAGTATGCGTGTGGAGTGATTTAAAGGGGAACGGCCACATAAAACTAACTGCAGGAAAGGCAGATGCCAGATTGGCATTCACTGGAAGAATCCTCAAGAAATGTAGTGCACCTGCAAAGGAGACAGCTTACAAGAAGAATCGTTCGACCAGTACTTGAATAATGCTCGTCAGTATGGGATTCGTACCAGGTAGGATCGATGCAGGAACTAGAAAAGATCCAAAGAAGAGCCGTTACAGATTCATTTAGTAAGCATTAAAGCGTGACGGAAATGATCAATCAGTTCCAGTAGCAGACGCTGCGAGAAAGACGTTCTGATTCATTTCGTGGGTTACTGTGAAATTTCCGAGAACGAATTTTTCTAGGATGTGGGCTCTCCAGGCGTATACTGTTGGTGAATAGCTCTCGGTTATCCAGCGTGGTTTCAGTATAATACTGCAGGTACTTTAACACTGCCACCTGGCTGGAAACCCGGGAGCTATTCACCAAAATATATTCTTTCTCCTACGTGTATGTTGCGAATAGACGATGAAGTCAAAGTTAGAGAGATTTGAATTCACATGTAGGCTTACCGGCAATCGTTCTTCCCTCGAACCATTTGCAACTAGAACCGGAAAGGGGGATAATGGCGGTGGTACACAAGGTAACCTCCACCACACATCAGAAGTATGCTTGCGGAGTGTAGATATAGATGTATTCTAGCACTGTGAGGAGCTTTTTCTACAAATGCCTGCCTATATTACATGTCGATAAAGCTTTTTCACCGAGCAAAGTTCTCTCTGTCATAGAAATAAAAAGGGATGGTGAAGAAAGACACTGTTAAGAATGTTGTAAGTCAGGGTTACGATTTATCACCACCGTCAGAGATACAATGAAGGAAGTGAGACGAAATTTTCGAAGACGAATAAAAGAATAAGGAAACAGACTCCAATGCTAAAATACGCGGACGAATTAGCTCTTGTGGAAGATTTGGAAGACCTGTCAAAAGGAATGGACAGCATTATTATCATATGATATTTGTAGATTCTGATGTAGAATTAGAAGAAAATGGCTAAAGCATAAACAATGCAGGAAGGAGAGTAATGACGTTGACCTTCACAGTAATAACCTGTCGGGGAGCAAGAGTACGCAGGACAGAAGCAAGATAAGCCGGCACAGACGAAGAAGGCTTACTTCAATCAAAGAGCTGGTATAACAGTGTGCACTACACTCTTTGACATTTTGATGGTAAGGGGGATAAAACACAAAGACACCTGTACAGATACCACACTGCTGTTATGAGTCGAAGCCCATGAAATGGAAGCCATACTTGTAGTTGAGAAGGTAGTGAGAGAGGTTTATAGGCTACCACTGATGTTATTCAGTCTGCACATTGAGCAAGCTGTTGAGGAAACCAGGGAGAAATTTGGGAAGGGAATTAAAGTTTAGGAAGAAGAAATGAAAACTTTGCAGTTTACTTATGTAATTCTGTCAGAGCTGGGAGTTTTGTGATTTGGGCAATAAAATAACTGATGATGACCCAGGTAGGAAGATAAAAAATGCAGTAAAAAAAGCATTTCTGACAAAGAGGTATCTGCAGAAATGCATAACACTGTTCGACAATCAGTCATCACCCCATTTCACTATAAATGTCGTGCATACCACGCACGTTTGCTGTAGAGAGCCAGACAACTCGACAGCTACATATCCAACGCTCGCATGCAAAAAGTAGGCTGGCGCGACTCTCAACGTTAGATCGATGAAGTTGCAAACAACAGCAATGCCGTGAAACGAGACAAATCATTTACATGCGTATTGATTTATATTTAATACAATTAAGTTTCAGCAAATAATGTTAAGGATTATCCATACGTGATTCTCTAACTGGAGGGTAAGGAGTGGTTGGCTACTATAGGCAGAAACGAAAGGGGCGTGGACCATGAAACAACAATTACGTCTAATAAGCTTAGGTGTGGAAACTAATGGTTTCCCGATACGACGTTCCTGGGGGCATTACGTGTTCCCACCTAACGCCATATGAGGACCTATGTAGCGCCGTCGGACATGATCGTATTGGTGGTCTAGGTATTACGTTGTGGGGAGGTATGATGTTGCCTGGGCGTACTGACCTCCAAATCTCTGAACACGATACACACACCATTCAGTGTTATTGTGACACTATACTTCTTCCCTATCAGCGTCTTTTCAGGGGTGCACCCCGCTCTGACTTCATTTTTATGGGTGACAATACGCGATAACGTCCAACAGAGCAGGTGGGGTGTCTCACTTCTCCCTGCTTGAACCCACCGAGCACGTGTGCGATGCGTCGGGAGACACATTACAGCAGGTCCACATGCACCAAGACCATTCAGTATTTGTCAGTCGCGTTGGTTGCGGAATGAACGCCCTGTAACAAGAACTGCCTACCTACCTTATGGACAGCATGTGAGCACGTTGCAGAACGTGCGTTGCCATCTGTAGTGCTCACACATCCTATTAACAACCATGTCCAAAAATGGTTCTAATGGCTCTAAGCACTATAGGACTTAACATCTGAGGTCATCAGTCCCCTAGACGTAGGAGTACTTAAGCCTAACTAACATCCATGCCCGAAGCAGGATTCGGACCTGCGACCGTAGCAGCAGCGCGGTTCCGGACTGAAACGCCTAGAACCGCTCGGCCACAGTGGCCGGCGAATCATGTTCTGCCTTTTATAATATCCAGGGGATCATCATGAATCACAGTGACTGCCGTGTAACTTTTGTCTTTGAATAAAAGTGTCATTTCTGTTCGTCTCACTGCGTATTTCTTTCACTTACCTTACGCACTACATTGTAGAAGTTCATTTCATGTATGGTCCAAGTTTCACCGAGCTATGTTATCTAGCAGTGACACATCATGCGACAGTAACTTACGTACTTAAGTTTTGAACAGAAGCATACTGGAGAACATCAAACCATTCCAATCATTCCTCATACTGCACTACTCTCAACCTTCCGTACTGGTTCTTCTGGACGATTGTGTTAAACGTAAGTCTACTCTTCAGCATTAGTAATTTGTGATCCAAGTCTGTGCCTGCCCCTTGTACTTCTTATAACTCAATATCTGATTTTGGAATCTAAGTTTGAGTATGATGCAATCCAAGTGGAATATTACCGTCTTTGGGCCTATGCCAGGTATACCTTCTCCACTTGTGAGTTTTGTATAGTGTATTATCTTTACTTGCTTAAATGTATCTATGTCTATGTCTACAAAGATACTCCGCCAACCATCCTACTGTGCTTGGCGGAGAGTGCTCTGTACCTCTACTAGTCACTTCCTTTCCTGTCCCACTCGCAATTAGAGCGAGGCAAAAACGACTGTGTTTACCTCCGTACGAGCCTTAATTTCTCGTGGCTTATCTTCGTGGTCCTTAAGCGCAGTTTATTTGAGCGGCAGCAGAATTATTCGGTAATCAGTTTCAAATGCCAGTTCTCTAAATTTTATAATACTGCAGAAGCCAGTCTTTCACCTGTCTCATTCCTACTTACAAGACCATGTTCCACCCTAACTCTTTCTTCAGTTCCTTCTCCTACTGCACCGTTCCAATCGCCCATGATAATTAGATTATCTCCCTACGTACTGAATCTTGGCTTGTACACCTGAACTAATGTGTTGTCGTTGATTTGCTGTCGTTTGTGATGGGAACAACCCTACCACTGAACGGTTCGCAGTAAGTCACTCTCTACCTTACCTTCCTATTCATAACAAATCTCAGTCCTGTGACACCACTTTCTGTTGCTTCTGATATTATTCTACGTTTATCTGACCAGAAATCCTTACGTTCTTTCCATTTCAACTTAATCACTAGATTGAGCCTTTCCGTAATTCTTTTATGATTTTCCTCCTTTCCTTCCGCAATCAAATTTCTGTCATTCCATGCTCCGACTCGTGATAAGTTACTGTTTCGTTCATTATTGTGATGGGTACCCCCTGTCCTCTTGGGAGTCCACTCCTGGAGACCCGAATGGGGAAACACTACGAAATCTTTTGCCACTAGAGAAATCGGCCGTCATTCGTGACGATTTTTATTTAAAATTTAAGCGTGTGAGTTTGAACCTGGGTGTCTGATTTGATTGCTACTCGAAGACGCTACCTCTGGACCACGGGTCTGGAACGCAGCCAGTAAATCACTGACGACGCTGGATATGTGAGCTACTCTGAGATGAAGAGGTTGGCATAGGAATTCGTGGTGCGCCGCTTCAAGTCAGTCAGAAGACTGATGACCGAATGAAAAGGGAAAAAAAAGAGGGCATACAGCGGCTCGCGGCAAGTAACTGACAAATTCAGTAGCAAGTAGACGTGCACAGTACCTGGTCGGTACATTGTAACTTCGTCCTACATGCGGTATCCATGCTGCTGAGACACAGTACCATGCGTCATTGGGATGTGGTGTAGCTGGAAGTGAGTGACGTCAACCTGCAACTTCCCTCTCAATTGGGCGCTGTCCTCTCACCTAATGGTTCTTCCTTCAGCGAGAGGCCCCAACAGTGGGTATCTGTTCTTGCAACGAACTACTGGACATTACCAACTAGCGCCTTTCGTTATTTATCAATTCTTCTTTCTTATTTTACTATACTTACCCGGTTATTCGAAGCGAAGCCGTTCGTAACCCCAGTTTTCGTCTCGCTCTGTTTTCTTTGTCCTGTGCCATGACTTAACTCCCATCCTACTAGACATGTATCCTTCCTCAGTCGATCTTTGCACCGAAGTTTGGGTCTTCTTACAGATTTTCCTCTACAAACATTTGCTGTGGTCTGTAAGAAACGCTGATTCCGTGCTCTCGAGCTAATGTTATCTACAGTTATTAAAGTGCAGCTAGATCTTCTGCATCTCATTGTTCTTCCTCCTGCTGTACTGTCCGTATCGAAAACTGAACTTTGACCCTGCATTTTAAAAATGAAATAAAATCATTTCTACTCGACTTTGCCTTCTACTCCATAGATGAATTTCTGTGTAGATAGCATGTATGTGGTTGGGTTGCATTTATCAATTTTTCCTGCAGATTAAGATTTAAGCAAAAAATCTGGTTATGTATATGGCCAGCAAGCAGCCATATTTCCCAGAGAAAATGTGTGTTATTTGTGAACCTGATGAAATCTGCGTTGGAAGCTCGCGACGTTTCGATCATCTTCAATGTAGGTCCAAGAAGTTTTTATCAGCACTATACGCCGGAAAAGTTTACATTCACATATTTGTAAACACATTAATACCCTCCAGATCATGACGAGCTGTCACGAACGATAGTTATGGAACATGCAAGCAATCAAACTAAGTCTGGAAGTTGCCTGTTAAATTGCTGCCAATTTTCGGTTATATTGTCATTCTATTTCGCGAAGTAGTTATCAGAACATAATGCTAAGATGATTCGATGCCTGTATTGACTATCGAGAGTCTCTGTCTTTGATGTTTTCTCCCTTCTAGATTTGACAGAAGCATGGTCACACGTTTGTTCAAATGTGTGTGAAATCGTATGGGACTTATCTGCTAAGGTCATCAGTCCCTAAGCTTGCACACTACTTAACCTAAATTATCCTAAGGACAAACACACACACCCGTGCCCGAAGGAGGACTCGAACCTCCGCCGGGACCAGCCAGTCACACGTTTGTGGGCGTGTTAGCCAATGAGTGATTTACCCAGCCGACCACACGGTATCGTAACTTTTCAATCCAACTCACTTGTTTCTGAAGCTTAGAGGCGTGCGGGTGGTTGTGTCAAATGAGGGCCGTTGGCGGTTTGCAGTTTTGGTGAGATAATTCTATTCATTGTGCTTGTCCGAAAGGAATGTTCATGTTCCAGGTTGTTCTGTTAAATAATTTGCGAGATACTCACATTCCACTATTAAGATTTCTCTATTTCGTGTAGCTAAACTTTCTATGATCTGCGGTTCAAAAATGATTCAGATGGCTCTGAACACTATGGGACTTAACATCTGAGGTCATCAGTCCCCTAGACTTAAAACTACTTAAACCTAACTAACCTAAGGACATCACACACAGCCATTCCCGAGGCAGGATTCGAACCTGCGACCGTAGCAGCTGCGCGGTGCCGGACTGAAGCGCCTAAACCGCTCGGTCATAACGGCCGGCTATGATCTGCGTAGGTGAATATATGTTTTTTTTTTTATAAAGACAGTACACACGAGGCTGTTTACAGTATTGGTCTTCAGTCACTTAATTCGAGGACCTGCACAATCAATTAAATACCCTTTCCCTTTGGTTTAACATGTCAATTATTCTTTGTCGTGTATGGAAACAGTGTTCACGTAATAAGTATGCATCTGTACTTTCTCTTACGCACACTGTACTGTGCCAAGAAAACGTATACTATTTTGGTCACTTGATTTTTCAAGCACAACACATGAAGTATTCCTAAAACTTAACCTCATATTTCGTTTCCTTAGTCATTTATTCATTACTAAACTGCTTTGATATAACTGGTATTCTGCCACCCTTACCCGTTACCACAATGTAGTATATGGCCATTGCTGATTAACTTGTTCCATTCAAATATTTTCAGATGATTTCCAACGACAAGATTTGATCCCTATTGTAAATATTACGTACTACCTTGTTCCATTCAGATATTTTCAGATGATTTCTAACGGCAAGATTTGATCCCTATTGTAAATATTACGTACTATCTTTCTATTGCATGCGCTTTACAGTCGATAAGGTAGATACTGACGCTTAATGCGAGTTGGAGAGATGCCGCACGTGATTCAACAGAAGTGAATATGGTTCAAATGGCTCTGAGCACTATGGGACTTAACATCTGTGGTTATCAGTCCCCTAGAACTTAGAACTACTTAAACCTAACTAACCTAAGGACATCACACACATCCATGACCGAGACAGGATTCGAACTGCGACCGTAGTAGTCGCGCGGTTCCGGACTGATGTGCCTAGAAGCGCTAGACCACCGCGTCCGGCAAGTGAATATGTTCGGTAGATTATGTTTGTCTGTTATAATCACAGCAACTGACTATAAGTCGGCTACCTAAACATATTCTTTCTTACTGGGATGTTGGAGATAATTCTTGTGGTCACTTGCGTTCAGTTCATTGATACTATGTCCACTAATTTTCACGATGGGCGACCAAATCAAGTGTGTTCTGCTCTCTTTATAACAAGATCGAGTTCAAAAAATGGTTCAAACGGCTCTGAGCACTATGGGACTTAACATCTGAGGTCATCAGTCTCTTAGAACTACTTAAACCTAACTTATCTAAGGACAGCACACACATCCATGCCCGAGGCAGGAGTCAAACCTGCGACCGTAGCGGTCGTGCGGTTCCAGACGGATGTGACTAGAACCGCTCGGTCACTGCGGCCGGCCAGATAGAGTTCATCAATTCGTTACTGGGGTCTTAACTTTACCTTTTAGATCTAAAACTTTATTTCGGCCTTCTTGTAATGGATGACAGTAGCGGCAAGTGGTGGAGCAGGTGCTAAGTCTTAACTGTCAGGCAGAAAGCTTAGGGATTTGTAAACATAACCCCATGAAAATGTTAGCCGATTTGTGATTGCATCAGAAATTTATTCTCGACTGAATATGTCAACTTACGAGCCAAGTTCTCGTGATTTGCGGAAAGTTTTAATTTTCTGCATTAACACGAAGAAATCTGTGGCTGAGCTCATAAAATGCTGTGTAAAAGCTATTGTGAGGCACTAAGTAGTGAAAGAACGTGCAGATAATGGTTTTAATGTTTCAAGAACTATGATTCTGACATTGAAGTCGGCCATAGCACAGGAAGGGAAAAGGTTTTCGAAACTACTGAAACCGAAGGAAACAATCACAGAAGATCGTTATCGAACGCAGTTGATGTGTTTGAACCGAGTACTGAAAAACAAACGGCTACGATACAGCGATAGAAAGGAAAAGATGATTCTGCAACATGCCGATGCTCGACCACGCATTGCAAAACCCATCAAAACATACTTGGAAAATTTGAATTGGAAAGTCCTACCCCAATCGCTACATTCTGCAGACATTGCTCCCTTTGATTACCGCGGTTTTCGACCAGTGGCTTACTAGCAGTTCCGATCATATGAATAAATGCACAATTGAATCGCTTCATGGATCTACTCAACAGACGACCAGTTCTTCCGCTGCCCGAAAGATAGGGGAAAGTGGTGGTTGGTTGGTTGATATGGTGGAAAGGGTCAACAGCTAGGTCATCGGTCCCATCGGATTAGTGAAGGATAGGGAAGGAAGTTGGCTGTGCTCTTTCAAGGAATCATCCTGCCATTTGCCTGAAATGATTTAGGGAAACCAGGAAAAAGCTGAATCAGGATGGCAGGACGCGAGTTAGAACCGTAGCCCTCCCGAATGTGAGTCCAGTGTGCTAACCACTGCGGCACCTCACTCAGAAAGTGGTGGCCAACGATGGCCAATACTTTGTATCGTACGTTTTTTGTAAGTTGAAACTTCCTGGCAGGTTAAAACTGTGTACTGGACCGAGACTCGAACTCGGAATCTTTGCTTTCTGGGAAAGTGTTGTACCAACTGAGCTATCCAAATACGACTCCCTACCCATCCTCACAGCTTTACTCCCGCTGGTACCTCGTTCCAAACCTTCTAAATTTCACAGAAGCTCTCCAGCGAAACTTGTAGAATTAGCACTCCTGGAAGAAAGGAAGTTTCTCCCAATAAAGCCTCTAAGTTAGAGAAAAACATGGCGGTAGCAAAGTTGTAGACCCAAAATGAAAGAGCATAGTTTCTTCATATTGGGTCAGGTTGGCTTTTGTTTATAATAATAAACATAATTTCAAAAAGAGCAGACCACTTACAAACTAAACTGAAAGAAGTGTCAAGTGCACGCTGTAAGGTGGCGGAATAAATGAAGGTCAGATTCGCACCTTAAATGAGAGCTTTATACATTGCAATGGGAAGGTGAATATGACACCTAACTTAATTCAGAGGTAATGAGCAAATCTACCTAGCAGTATATAATGCAAGAAGGGATGACACTCAATCAACAGTAATTAACACAACGTTCCTAAAATGCATGTTTGAGTGGAGGGTGAAACAAGCAGTGAGAGGCGTTTTAGTTTGGAATTCAGAGGGATGAGGGCACAGGCAAGGCTGCTCTACAGGGGTACCACGGAAGCCACTTAAAGGGGTGTCCCAGGCGGAAAGTCAACGACCGACCAGGTGACTCACATGGGGAAAGCGACTATAATGGCCCATCTGAGGGAGGACAGGAAAGAAAGCTTTTAGAAAACTGCAATTCAGAATTCCAAATGGGTATGAAACAAGACCAGTGACGAATTTTTGATCACGTGTCCAGCGAGTGGTACAGCTGTGAGAGAGTCAATGTACGCATATAGGTGTCTGGAACAGGCACAAAACGCCCGATTGACGGAAACGCGTTAAGAAGGAGAAAAGAGCCAAAGTTTCGAAGCAGTTTAATGGTGGGGACGTTGCGATTGGTAGAGAGAGTTTCCACTGAATGAGAGGAACGCTCCTATTGGTCAAAAATAACTGTGATTTGAAGAAAGAAAGAACCAAGGTGGGGAGACAGTTCGGCTATGAGTAAGACAAGATGGAAATTTTCGGGGGCCCTTCTCTAAACTGGCGTCAAGTGAAGAATGGAGCGCATAACGCTCTGTACGATGTGGAGGAATAATTTGTGTGAACATTGCGATCACAGCGGCTGATATCGAGCTAGAAATTAGCTGTAGCATCTTTTAGCTCCAACCGTGGAAATACGAACCAGCCAGTTATATAATTGTCCTTGTGGGAACTGAGAGGGCATTATAATATGCACACTGCTCCAGCCCTGCGCTTGTATATCGCTACATTCTAGGACTAGGGATGAGTACATGTTCTCTCACATAATGAGAAACATAGGGAAAGTTTCTGCTGGAAAATTCAGCAAAAGTGTAATTAGTTTTATAGCAATTTCAGAGGAAGAGAGCGGCCTAGCAGATGACAGCTCATCCCAGCCTAAGGTAAATACTGTATGCAGAGGCATAAACTTGTTGGTTCACCAGCTTGCGTCCACTGTAAACTCGAGCGACCTTGGGTAATCTTTTGCTCAGTTTGTCACATAACTAACCATCCACCGTAGATTTGATTGTCGTCCTAAAAATAGTACCGCACTTTGAACTGGAATCGGACGAGTTTTGTAGTACTGACCAACATCATAACGTAAGTGTAGGAACAATTTTGTAAAGAAGCTTCTAGTTAAACTTTAATATTGTCGTGTTTAGGGTAATTTACCCTACTGAGAGTTAATATTTAATATTATGGTGTTTAGGATTATTTCACTTTTTGATGTTGACGAGATGCATTATCCTGACAACTGTTTTTTTGTCGTCACATTGAAAACTGTGTAAAAATGTGTATTTGTTTGCTAATATTGCGATATTAAACATGTCATTTCAGCTTACACAGTTGTCTTCAATCCTAAGTAAACCACAAATATTGAACTTACAGCGCTACAGAAAAGTTCACGCTCTGTGATGCTGCAAAGCAACACTTTCCTTTTTTCATTGTGGCTACTTTCAAATGTATGAATGAAAGTACGCAAATGTAAATGCATTGTGTTGTATAGACGTCGGATGTAAGTTTCTGAGATACAGTTCCATGTACGTTGCATTTGGTCGATCGCAATACAGAGACCGTTAATGATGTTTGTAGATGACACTTGAGTTGTCGTCCGATGATGACCCATATGTACACGATTGGAGACAGATCGGGCGGTCGAGCAGGTGAAAGCAACATGTCGACACTCAGTATAACATGTTGGGTTACAGCAGAAGAATGTGGGTGAACGTTATCCTGTTGGAAAATAGACCCTCGAGTGCTGGTGATGAATGGCAGCACAACACATCGCATCACCGGATTGACATGTATTACAGTCATGGTAAGTGGGACAATCACGAGAGTGCTCCTGCGGCCATGCGATATCGCACCAAAGATGTAGGTCCAGTATGTGTAGCACGCAGACAAGGCTCTTTCTAAGCAACACACGACCATCACCGGCTGCGAGGTAGAGCCAGCTTTCGTCAGCTCCGATGAGCTCTCGCTTGGCACCATCGAACTCGCAAATGACGTTACTGTGGTGCCAACTGCTGCTCATAGTTCTGCTACAGACGAAGTACGATGTGCCAGAGCCATAGCCCGAGCACGTTAGCCTTACCTCTCGATAGTGCCAAGTGACTGCCCGGAACCCGATCTTCTTGCAGCCCTACATTCTCGTGACGATAGCTGCCAGCAGCTACGTGCGCTTAGAGCCATTTGAACCATTTTTGAAACTCAGTGAGGCAGTGATAATGGCTTTTGCGTTGCCTGAAAGGCATTCTTGATTAACATCAACTCACCACGCCCAGTCTCAAAGTTAGCTAACGCTCACGACCGTAACAGCTTGTATTTAAGACAAATCTGATTTGCCAGTTCATAGCGGCGATACTTTGCCACTCTTTTGCGATTGGTGCGAAATTTGAAATAAATCATCTTTCAGATGTAGAAACACGCCTGCCAACTTTTGTCTATGTCGCACATCTTCTTGATGTGATCTTTTTCAGTCAGTTTATTTGACTCATTGCAGGAGCCTCGGCACAGCCTCGATCCGTAAACGTCGGTCGCACCATGGCCTGCCTCGGTGATCCGACTCGCTGCCTCAGGCAGCCAGGCGAGTTTAATTACGAAGAGAGCGAGCCCTCGGGTGGGCAGTAAACGTCACCTCCTGCTGATACACTAACTGGCCGGCTCTGTTCGTCTGGGCTACCTCAGGGATGGCTTACTGCTTACTGCGCGACCGTCGTCAACGGCCATCTCCCAGTGTATTTCGTCCTGTATTCACAGGGTGTCTCACCCAACGAGCTCTGTGTGGCGGTACGCGGGAATCAGGCTATGGATAAGCCGTTTCACCAAAGTATTCCTTTTTCCAGATGTGCTAGTCCTTCAAGGTGTGGAGGAGAACTATGAAACTTGGAAGGTTGGAGGAGAGGTATTGGTGGAAACAAAGCGGTGAGGGCAGGATGTGCGTTGTGCTCGGATAGTTCAGTCGGCTGAGCACTTTCTTGCGGAAGGTTCGCATGTTCGAGTTCCAATGCAGCTTACGGTTTTAATCTGCCGAGAAGTTTCAATTCAGATATTCTTGCTCAACGTGTGTACTGCGATTGGCTATTTCAGTCTGTGCTTCATGTAGATTCTGATCATGAATGCCCTTTTTTATGAAAGATGGCTGCATTTGACTGACGACTAACGAAAATACTTACGGACTTGTCACACAGGTCAGTGCAAGAACACACACCACTCCTACGTCTGTGACAACAGATGTGATTTTTTCGACCACAGATTTATCCAGAAATCTAATATCAAGTGTTCTGCGATTTCACTAACACGCATAAAAGCAGCCAAGTTTTATCAATCAGAATTTCGTGTATCTACCTAGATTTCGTGCGCCTCTCTCATTTTGAGATGGTATTAACCGAAACTCGAATCGCTTTATTTCGGTACACCAACGCACGTCCACTTGCCATTTCATCTTTCCGCTTTCTGTGACGGCAGTGTGTTAGAGAAGCTACTTCATCTCCTAACAAAGTTAAGCTCCTTTACTTAACCCTCAATCAGTACACAGGGATACTGGCATATGATTTTCGTGTATCTCTCTAAATTCCTACGTGGCGGTGCTCTACAACTGCGCGTCTCTGGTTTGATGTCTGAAGTTACAGTCCACGACTACGTGTGAGAGACATGTGCGTGCTAGACTTTATACTCTTTTTAAAAGGATGGGGCCCCCTCCAACTGAAGCGCCTACAACAGTTCGGCCACAACGGCCGGTGCCTATAACAATTCCTTGGGGAACGCCAGATATTATTTCTATTTTACTCGATGACTTCCCACCAGTTATTACGAACTGTGACCTTTCTGGCAGAAAGTCACACAAATGAGACGATAATCCGTAGGCACCCAACTTGATTAGAAGTTGTTTGTGAGGAACAATGTCAAAAGCCTTCTGGAAATCTAAAACCGTGCAGTAAATTCGTCGTCCCCTGTTGATAGCACTCATTACTTCGTGAGAATAAAGAGCTAGTTGTGCTTCAACAAACGATGTTGTCTGAATCGGTGTTGACTATTTGTTAATAAACAGTTTTCCTCGATGTGCTTCACAGTGTTCGAGCACAGTATACGTTTGGACGAGCCTGTTGGTTTGGTACAGCACTCAACACAGCAGCAGGTAGCAGCTGTCATTTAGCAAGAGCCTGCTTACGTGGAGCGAGCGGTTGCCCACTTCCCGGAAAGGCGTGTATTTGAGGAGCTGGCGCCCAGCCGTTTGCGCGTGTTGCAACGCTGCCTGCCTCTAAAATAAAGATTCACTGCACGCCGGCTAGAGGGCAGAGGCTGCAGAGGACAGACGGTTCCCATAATGCTCTGGAGTCCACCTGGTACGCAACCTCGAAATATATTTGATCTCCCTCTGCAATAATAGAAGGTAACAATATGCCAAAAAGCAGAGGTACAGGGCTGTGCAGAAAATTGTACTTTGAAACTCACATAGGTGACAAAAACCATGGTATATCTCCTAATATCGTGTCGGTTCTCCTTTTGCCCGGCGTAGTGCAACAAATCGATGTGGGAGGGACTCAACAAGTCGTTGGAAGTCCCTTGCAGAAATATTTTGCCACGCTGCCTCTATAGTCATCCATAAATGCGAAAGTGTTGCCGGTACAGGATTTTGTGCACGAACTGACCTCTCGATTATGTTCCACAAATGTTCGATGGGATTCATGTCGGGCCATCTGGGTGCCCAGATCATTCGCTCGATTTGCCCAGATTGTTCTCCAAACAAGTCGGGATCATTTGTGTGTGTGACATGGCGCATAAAAAAGAAAACTCTGTCCGAACAAGTCATGAAGGCCCAACGGCACGGTTTGGCCGCCGTGTCATCCTCAGTCCACAGGCGTCACTGGATACGGGTATGCAGCGGCATGTGGTCAGCACATTTGCCGTATGTCAGTTCACGAGACTGGAGCCGCTACGTCTCAGTCAAGTAGCTCCTCAGTTCGCCTCACAAGGGCTGAGTGCACTCCGCTTGCCAACAGCGCTCGGCAGACGGATGGTCACCCATCCAAGTCCTAGCCCAGCACGACAGCGCTTAACTTCGGTGATCTGACGGGAGGGCCATTGGTGACATGGCACATTGCCATGCATAAAATTTCTTGTTTTTGACCATCAGGTCCATGAATGGCTTCAAATGGTCTCCAGGTAGCCGACCGTAACCGTTTCCAGTCAATAATTGGCTCAGTTACAAACTGACATCCGGCACCCGTACAACACAATGCATTCACGTTCGCACGCTTGTTTTCCACGTTCTGGTACACCGGGTATTAATGTACCAGGAGCCCACAGTTGCGGAGGCTTACCTCGCGCTTCAATTAAGCTGTGATCTCGCAATGTTCATCACTTGAGTATGTTACCTAGACAAATATATTCCCGAAATTTCATTACTCTATGTTTGTTATGTTTCGCTGTTGCAATTTTTTCCGTCAGTGTGTATGGAATGATAGTAGGTAGACTGACAATAAGTAGCAAAATGTATCAGGAAGTTATTGTCGAAAATATTTGTCGGAAGTGAAGTGTAGCCTTCTACGAAAGTGAAAGATGGATGATAAACGGTTAGAACAAGAGCACAGTAGGTTTTGAAATTTGGTGCTACAGAAGAAAGCCAAGATGAGATATGTAGATAGAATAACTAAGAAGAAGGTACTGAATCGAAATGGGAAAAAAATTGCGGTTCAACTTGACTAAAAGCAGGTATAGGTTGATAGGCATCATATTGAGACATCAAGGAACTCAGTTCCATAACGGAGGGAAGTGTGTGTGTAGGATGGGGGTGGAGGGATGGGGGGGGGGGGGGGAGAGAATTGTAGAGGTAGACCAAGGCTTGACTACAGTAAGCAGAGTCAAATGGTTGTAGACCGCAGTAATTATGCAGAGATGATCAAACTAGTCTTCGGCTTAAAGGACATAACACAAGCAGGTGTTATTTCATTTTGAAGCGTATGAAAGGTGTCTTTATCAAATTTAAGGATAATTTGACACTAGACGACGGGCGAATGCCGAAATGCGAATTTGACAGCCTCTGTGAGTAATAAAAACACGACACGCGAGTTAATAATGCAATTAGGCTGTTTAGGTTTTTATGCTGGTAACGTCACGTAGCGCTCTGTATGAAAATGACTGACTGTGCTGTGTGCAGTCTGTGGCTGGTTGGCATTGTTGGAATATTCGCTATTGTAGTGTTGGGCAGCTTCATGTGAACAGTGCGTAGCGTTGCGGAGTTGGAGGTGAGCCGCCGGCAGTGGTGGATGTGGGAAGAGAGATGGCAGAGTTTTGAGAGCGTGGACGTGTGTCCGTCAGAAAAATTTGTAAGAGTGGATGTCATGAACTGATATGTATATTATGACTTTTGAACACTATTAAGGTAAATGCATTGTTTGTTCTCTATCAAAATCTTTCATTTGCTAACTATGCCTATCAGTAGTTAGGGCCTTCAGTAGTTAGAATCCTTTATTTAGCTGGCAGTATTGGCGATCGCTGTATTGCAGTAGTTCGAGTAACAAAGATTTTTGTGAGGTATGTGATTCATGAAAGATATAGGTTATTGTCAGTCAGGGCCGTTCTTTTGTAGGGATTATTGAGAGTCAGATTACGTAGCACTAAAAATATTATTGATGATCAGAATAATTAAAGTGAGAAATGTCTGCGTACGTTCAGTTCTGCTCCGCTGTTTGAATATCAAATAACGTAAGAGGTTTATCAGCACAATAATTTATAATTTTCCAAAGGGGACGTTTCAATAACAACACGTGACACGTTGTGGTATATATGTAAAAGAAAATTTTCGACACAATCAAGAACTCATATTGCTCACAGTAATGCTGAATTTGCATGCGAGACGCATCTGAGTTTATAAAACGGTTTCCAATTAGAAAAATCCATCAGTGCAGGCAACACTGCGGGAAGTTTACAAGTGCGTCGACGTGCAAGGAAGGGGTCCACAGCAGCCGGTAGGAAGTCACCGCCGGTCAGGTCAACTGCGTTTCTGAGTCATCAAGACAGGAGTGACGCGCCAGTGATCATGCATGCGGCGCCTGATCCATATTCATGCGTGCATTAGTTAACAGCTGTCAGAGCGCGTCAGGAGCGCGCCGGCGCCGGCCCTGCATTGGTAGCCTCTCGATATACATAATGTCAGCGGAAGGGATTACGCCAGCGCCACTAACTACGCCGCACTTTCCGAGCGGCTCTGCTCCACCGTGAGGCCTCGCGTGGTCGCTGCACGCCACCGCACGCGGTGACTTTGCACTCTATGTGTTTCCTGCGTCAAATCAAAGACACTCTTTCTCTCCTTTCTCGTCCCGAAAAAAAAAACAGTGCACCAACGACATGTCACTTCTTACCAATGTAGGCATACATTTACTGTTATTACATTCATATTCGGAAATTGTGGAGGCAGCGAGTGAAGTACGTAGATTATCCCAATGTGGGAGTTGTTTGTCACCGATAAAAAATCAGCACCGTAAGTGCGGAAGAGGAAGATAACATTCCATCGATAAAAAATCAGCACTGTAATTGCAAAAGGGATAGATAACATCGGATCTTCCAAGATCATTGAGGGGTGGGGGGGGTGGCAACAAAACGGGTGTTCACGTTGATGAGTAGAAAGCAGGGGACTGGAGATATACAATGTGATATTTGCTTTAGTAAAGGTAAAGGAACCAGAAAGGCAGTTCTGACATTGTAGCTGATGCCAAATGGAGCAAGATGTTCGAAGTTCTGAGAAAAATTTGGGTAACCTATAGTGAAAGACAGGTGATACACAATACGTAAAAGACCCAAGGGGGAACGATAAGGGTGGAAGACCAAGAACCTCGTATTAAAATGGATGTAACACTGTGATATAGTCTTTCGCCCTACTATTCACCCAGTACTTCGAAGAAGCAATGACGGAAATAAAACAACGGTTCAAGACTGGGATTTAAATTCAGGGTGAAAGGATATCAGTGATGAAGTTCGCCGATGACATTGCCATCCGGCCTGAAAGTAAAGTATAGTTTCGGGATCTGATGGGTGAAATGAACAGTCTATTGAGCGCAGAACATCGGCTGAGAGTAAATCGAAGAAAGATAAAAGTAATGAGAAGTAGCAGAAATGAGAACAGCGAGAAACTTATAGCGCGGGAAAAAATGGCATTCCTGTCCAAGAGACGTCTGTTTGTATCAAACATAGGCCTCAATGTGCGGAAGCACCTTCTGACAATGTACGTTTGGAGTACAATATTATGTGGTAGTGAAACATGGATTGTGGGAAAACAGAAAAAGAAGCGAATCGAACCACTTGAGATGTGGTGCTATAGAAGAATGTTGAAAATTAGATGGACTGATAAGGTAAAGAATGGGGAGATTATCCTCGGAATCGACGAGGAAAGAAGTATATGGAAAGCACTGACAAGAAGAACGGACTGGATGGTAGGAATCTGTTAAGACATGTGCTGCTCTGAGATGAAGAGGTTGGCACATGAGAGGAATTCGTGGCAGACCGCCTCAAATTAATCATAAGACTGATGACTCAAATAAAAAGGAGGTTTCATGGCAAAGAAGTGGTCGCCTAAGGTGAACAATAACTGGGGTGCATATTGAAATGATTTTACACTTCTCCGGGGCATAAGAGATAATACTTCTACGTCTGGGTATTGTACCAATGAGTCTAAATCTGGAGCCTGCTTTAGCTGTAGCAGACACCACAAAAAGAGGCATTATGTGTTGCAAGCTGCTATCTATCCTTTGCTTTGAAGTGGAATTACGTGCAAGTAAGTATCTTGAAATATGCCCTGAACTGAAACGCCCTCTCATATATAAAGTTTAGGCCCACAATAGGCAACGGGATAACAATGGGCATAAAATAAGACACTTGACTGAATTCGATGTTCTGGCAAACACATGACTTAATATTAACAACGAGTAAGCAACTCAGCTTCAGTCACGTTATGTGCAAAATGATGAACTGTGAGTACGTTTTGTAACTCCAATTGCGGACTTACCTTCTGTTCCGTAAAATTATGCAAACAAAAGAAACGAAGCTTATTGCTCACAGCAGTGTGAGGTATATGTTCAGGTCAATAGCTACCTCTGCTGAAGAATGAACACCACTTCACGCCGATTGCGAAGTGCTGCTCTGCTTCAAACGTATCAATATTTTAAATTAGTGACAAGGGATCACGAATGAAGTTGAGCATCTTCTGATAAGAAATATGTAATTGCATTTAAAGCATAATTATGCTACCATGATGTATACACAACGTGTGTGGGGTACGTGGAACAAAGAGTCGCTTCAGGTAAAATGTTTCAACTCAGAGAAATCTACAGGCATCAGAAACTATTGAAAGAAGCTCACTAAAAGAGGAATCTAGTGAATATCCGGATGGATTCATTTAAACTTGTTTTTGTACGAAGAACGTATTGTCTGAGTATAGAAAGTGCTCGCTAAAGATCTGAAAACAATGGAAATACTTGCACAACGAACCAGAAAATAAGCACACATTCAGGGTGTACCAAGAAGAACAGTTAATATTCAGGAACGATCAGTGAAAGTAAAAACTTCATAAAGACATGTGCCCTGTTCCAAATGGTTTCAGAAATAGAAAGCATTTAATGTACATTTTTACATTAGTTAACACTTACGTAATAAGATGTTCTACTGTGTGCTGTGTTTCTGTGATGTAATAAGCACCTGTGAAAGAGATGTATTTGGACATGGCCTTTTGCACAAGGTGCTTTATGTTTTTAAATATTTTAAATATGTCAAACCTTTCATAATGTGCTGGTTTTTATCCACTTGAGAATTGGCTTGAAATTTAACGTAAAATGAACACTTTTACAACGTCTTCAATCATGTCATGAGACATATTCCATGTATACGTATTTCGCTACAGACCCCAAGATGCCAGCAATGTCTGTCGAAACCGTTTGTCTTGAATAAAGGAATATTTTTTACGGTCTAGGCTGCTGAATACATCGCGCCCGCATTACTCTCAAAATGAGAAAATTCAGTGTGCTGTGGGTACTTTCAATGAGCTGTCAGAATATCTGTGGAGGAATGGCAGTCATTCACGCTCGAGAGCCGAAACCACAGAAGTTAGCGATGTTGGACGCTGTGGACAGGAGTGAAGCAGACCTAACTTATCCCAGAGGTGTTCCATTAGGTCCAGGTCGGGACTTCGGGCAGGCCAGTCCATATAAGCAATGTTATTCTCCACAAACATTGATCCACAGATACTGCTTTATGAGAGTGCGTTGTCATGCTGATACAACCAGAGTCTCTGACCCGTTCCTCTACCTTACATAGTAGCCAGTACCGAACCACGAAAAACACCCGCAGGCCATCTTATCTTCTGCGTACTTCACTGTTGTCGCTACGCACGATGGCAGGTAACTTTCTCAAGGCGTTCCTCAAACCCAAACTCTCCCTCCGGATTGCCTCAGGATATAGCGTGATTCATCATTCCAAATAATTCGTTACAGTCATCCACTGTCAAATCGCGTCGCTCTATTAACCACCTCAAGTGTCACTTAGCTCTGCTGCAGAGGTGCCTGGATTATGAGGAGATGCACGACCAATGTACGCCATTATTTTTAACTCCTTGCGCACAGTTATTATGTTAGTTGGACTGTTCGTAGTACTTTGTAACTTACAAGTAACTATGTAGGCATATTTCATGCGATTTTTATAAAACCGCCGTACGCAATGCTTTACGATCCCTCTCCGTCAGTACATGAGGCCCGATCGCTGTCGGTTCAGCCGTCGTTGCTCCTTCCCGTGTCCACTTCACAATCAGATCACCAACAGTCGAATTGGGCACCGAGCGAGGTGGCGCAGTGCTTAGCACACTGGACTAGCATTCAGGCCATCCTCATTCAGGCTTGCTACCGTCGCATGTTCGAATCCTGCCTCGGGCATGGATTGTGTGATGTCCTTAGGTTAGTTTGGTTTCAGTAGTTCTAAGTTCTAGGGGACTGATGACATCAGAAGTTAAGTCCCATGTGCTCAGAGGCATTTGAACCATTTGATTCAGGTTTTCCGTGATTCCCCTAAACCGCTTCAGGTGAATGCCAGGATGGTTCCTTTGAATGGCCACGGTCGACTTCCTTCCCCATCCTTCCCTAATCAGATGGGGCCGACGATCTCGCTGTTTGTCCCCCCCCCCCCCCCTCCTCCCCTAATAAGCTGAAATGTCGACGATGGACTTGTTTGTCAGAAAACTTCCATTGATTAGTTCACGTTCGACTTTCGAACCATTCCGCTGTTACGATATTATACTCCCAGACCCGCCTCTCGTGACCGCCTCACATAAAGTCAGCACCTTTTACCCGCTCAGCAAACGAACTCCGGTACATGACGAAAACGATGTTGACCATCCGCGCATGAACTCCGCATCTCATCTGCAGACTCGTTCTTTTTCTCTTGGTCACCAGTAAGCCATTTACAACAAGTGTAGCAATTTTACTGCCGGTTACTACGAAATGTACAAGACGTTAAAACATTCTCTTAAATTTCGAAACTGAAAGAAATGTGACAGAATGAAGTGAATAATACGAACTTCAGCCGCAAATACTTTCATTCTGAAAATATTTTGAATTAAAGGAAACATTTACATTTTGTATGAAACACACTTCAGAAAGTGCAAACTGTCAATTCACCATTCTTCATTTTCACTACATTTTCCTTTTTTATATTTTTGATGAATATTTGCCTATCTTTGGTTTTCTTGTCCGGTTTTAGTATGGAACCAACCCGACACTATTTACTCGAGTGTAAAGACTGTTTGTACTCTTCTGAAAGTGCTCACATGATTGTAAATGTAAGGTGGCCCGCTTCACAGAAAGACTTGAAACGCGCATGCGTTTGTCGTTCTCGAAAGTGTAGAGGACTGGTCTGCCCAAAGAGAAGGCGAGAAAGATGCATTTTCCCCATCAATATAATTTTCCAACAGCATACATTAACTTTACACTGTTCTCTATCTTCAGTAGCAGTGTACGACAAGTCCAACAAAACTTTTCAGAAAAAATGCCTTGGCACTAGATCTACCACTATTATGCCTCTCAGTTGCAGCAGATGCAAGCTTACTGCATGTAAAGTCCGTCTCACACGGAGCAAGGTTCGCCGCAAGTTTGCGAGGTGGCGTGCATGCCTGTCGGCTTGCAGGGAAAGGAGCCGGCTATCTCCCATGCCGAAGCTCTCCGACGGTGCAAGATCGACAGATAGTTGTGTTATGATCGGCTGCATGTTGTATCGAACGAAGATGGCTGCTTCAGGTACAGATGTTCAGAGCAAACTGGCGTTATTAGCTGTTTTGGTGCTAAACGATGCAGAAATGCATGCTAATGAGAGAAGAAGAAAGAAAGAAAGGACGAAAAACTGGATTAAGAGGAGAAACGCTAGAAAAGGTGTGCTCTCCATGCTTCATAAAGAGTTGAGGCTAGTTCGCATAACACCTACTTTTGTTTGAAAAGTATCACCATTTCATTACTGTTTGACTTTATAAATATACAGGGTGTTTCAAAAATGACCGGTATATTTGAAACGGCAATAAAAACTAAACGAGCAGCGATAGAAATACACCATTTGTTGCAATATGCTTGGGACAACAGTACATTTTCAGGCGGACAAACTTTCGAAATTACAGTAGTTACAATTTTCAACAAGATATGGCACTGCAAGTGATGTGAAAGATGTAGAAGACAACGCAGTCTGTGGGTGCACCATTCTGTACGTCGTCTTTCTGCTGTAAGCGTGTGCTGTTCACAACGAGCAAGTGTGCTGAGGACAACATGGTTTATTCCTTAGAACAGAGGATTTTTCTGGTGTTGGAATTCCACCGCCTAGAACACAGTGTTGTTGCAACAAGACGAAGTTCTCAACGGAGGTTTAATGTAACCAAAGGACCGAAAAGCGATACAATAAAGGATCTGTTTGAAAATTTTCAACGGACTGGGAACGTGACGGAGGTTTAATGTAACCAAAGGACCGAAAAGCGATACAATAAAGGATCTGTTTGAAAATTTTCAACGGACTGGGAACGTGACGGATGAACGTGCTGAAAAGGTAGGGCGACCGCGTACGGCAACCACAGAGGGCAACGCGCAGCTAGTGGAGCAGGTGATCCAACAGCGGCCTCGGGTTTCCGTTCGCCGTGTTTGCAGCTGCGGTCCAAATGACGCCAACGTCCACGTATCGTCTCATGCGCCAGAATTTACACCTCTATCCATACAAAATTCAAACGCGGCAACCCCTCAGCGCCGCTACCATTGCTGCACGAGACATTCGCTAACGATATAGTGCACAGGATTGATGACGGCGATATGCATTTGGGCAGCATTTGGTTTACTGACGAACCTTTTTTTTACCTGGACGGCTTCGTCAATAAACAGAGCTGGCGCATATGGAGAACCGAAAAGCCCCATGTTGCAGTCCCATCGTCCCTGCATCCTCAAAAAGTACTGGTCTGGGCCGCCATTTCTTCCAAAGGAATCATTGGCCCATTTTTCAGATCCGAAACTATTACTGCATCACGCTATCTGGACATTCTTCGTGAATTTGTGGCGGTACAAACTGCCTTAGACGACACTGCGAACACCTCGTGGTTTATGCAAGATGGTGCCCGGCCACATCGCACGGCCGACGTCTTTAATTTCCTGAATGAATATTTCGATGATCGTGTGATTGCTTTGGGCTATCCGAAACATACAGGAGGCGGCGTGGATTGGCATCCCTATTCGCCAGACATAAACCCCTGTGACTTCTTTCTGTGGGGACACTTGAAAGACCAGGTGTACCGCCAGAATCCAGAAACAATTGAACAGCTCAAGCAGTACATCTCATCTGCATGTGAAGCCATTCCGCCAGACACGTTGTCAAAGGTTTCGGGTAATTTCATTCAGAGATTACGCCATATTATTGCTACGCATGGTGGATATTTCCCAGACGGCAGCGCCATTTGTTGTTGACAATTGTAACTACTGTAATTTCGAAAGTTTGTCTGCCTGAAAATGTACTGTTGTCCCAAGCATATTGCAACAAACAGAGTATTTCTATCGCTGCTCGTTTAGTTTGTATTGCCGTTTCAAATATACCCGTCATTTTTGAAACACCCTGTACCAATAATGACTGTTATATACGACTTTATTTTATAGGATAGAAGATCGTACATTCTTTTCAAATTTTATACGAATGGATGTATATGGTCGAACAAGACACACAGCATTTGCAACTATTTTGAGTGCTTCTGCACACAAGTGTTTATTATAAATAGTTTGCGCTTTTCACGACGTACAGACACTGTTCTTCCCTATAAGTACATATCAATGCCTCAATCGCTTCCTTGGACCAGTGCGGTGCCATTATTTAATAATTATAAGAACTTCCTACCGCACCTCACAATAGCAGAAATGCGCCTATCTACAAAGGCTTCCCGCCCAAGCTTTCCATGTTTGACGTCACAACGAAGCGTCGCATGATTGGCCAGCGCAGGTGGCATGCAGGGAACCTTACAAGAAAAATAGCACCGGACCTATCCTGGAAATCTTACAAGGTTCCCAGCAAGGTAGCCCGCTAGGAGGCGGACTTACGGAGACGCTACCGATCGCACCTGTCGGTTGGGAAGCCCCAGGTATCTGATCTTCTGCTTGAAGGGGAGGGTGCGGAATTCGTGCTCGGTGATTAGTGAGGCGTATCCCGACCTTATCTGTGTTGCGGAGTAAGTATCCGCCCCCTCGTGACATCTAGTGGTCAGTTCTGCATTACATAGGTATGTCCGGATACTTTTGATCCAATGATGTACGTCAATTTTATTTATAGTTTTACCATTATCACAGTGATCGAGTGACACGCCAGGTTAGTTACAACCATAACTAAGGAAGTTGGTGCCCGATTCACGATCAAAGACATCAGCTAGAGAAGATAGCCCCAGGTCTGTTACACAAGTAGTACCCTGCAACAAAGAAGCCAGCAGGCCGTGCGAGAATCATTTTCTGAAGGAACGCTGTACGCACAGGTTTCGCAGAGGAGAATATTGGAAACTCTCGCAGGGCGGAATCGAAGACGAGGCCGCGAGAGCCCAGTATAGGGCGGTATTGGACAGGCGGTGGCGGCCGGCCAGGGCAGCAGAGCTTTTGTGCGCCGGCCGGCTACCAATTTCCGCGGGGCGGATGGCCGCCGTTTGTATTATGTTGTTGGCCGCCTGGCCTCATATTTTATGTATTGCTAAATGACCCGTGGTCCGAAATATTGCCGGCTGTACGTCTGCGACTTTATCTGGCGAGTAGCCGCCTCTTATGAACAGAGCTGAGGGGACCGGGGCCACAGCCGTGAATCAGGGAGGTCGGCGCAATGAGTCGCCGCTTCATTTGGCGCGACGCGAGCGGGCTCTTCCGGCACACGGCGGAACTGCTCTGCCACCCTCTCCTCTTCTCCCCGTCTTCGGTGAAGTCTCAGGTCTGCGAGCTGTTCCTTCAGATGCTCGAATGTCCATTGTCAGATTCTCTTCTTCTTTGGACGTCCCTTCTGTGTCGATCCGAGGCACACGAAAAAAAAGTTACATTTATGTTTTATAAGAAAATTTTCTTCCGCTAGCAGGGGTGACAACCTTGTGGCGTTATGACTCTGCAGCCTGGTGTCGGTTAGGTGGCGTCCTACACTTGTCTCAGAAGTCACGGACCGAGTGCCCAAACTTCTGTCGGGAGTAAAGTATTCCGGATACCTGATGCGGTTCTGTCGTCGGGGAAATGCCGTGTCTGGTGCAAAGCAACTCTGTCAACTGAGTTTTGCACCATACGTAGGCGTTCGATATCTGTATCTGAGCGTTTCCTCAGACTACAACTCCATGCTCCAAAATTGGGCACAGTACCAGCTTGCACCAACCAGTCTGTCTTCAGGCCACAAGTGGCCCATCGGGACCATCCGACCGTCGTGTCATTCTCAGATGAGGATGCGGATAGGAGGCGTGTGTGGTTTTCTTTGACCGGAGCCGCTACTATTCGGTCGAGTAGCTCCTCAGTCGGCATCACGAGGCTGAGTGCACCCCGAAAAATGGCGGCCTGGATGGTCATCCATCCAAGTACCGGCCACGCCAGACAGTGCTTAACATCTTGCACTAACCTCTGTACAAATACTTTCAGAAAAGACTTCCCAACTGTTTCATTTCGATGTTAACAAATTTCTCATTTATAAGAGCCAAGCCATTAAGCTCGCTGCCCACCGTGAGACTGAATACCGTCTGATCACGTTGCTGGCACCTGACGTGGTGAGAAAAGAATGGAAGCGAATCAGAGACGAATGGGAATCCACTCTATTGACGACTTTGGCAAAGGTCAGATTGTTACGATGCCTGGGAACTATGATTCCGAGAGCGGCGAATCTGGTCAGCAACTGGCGTGCTACTGCCGTACCTACAGAAAAGGCCGGTGAATCTGCGACAACGTGTTAGAACGTAAGCGCCTTATCACAGAACGTGGAGGTAGGGGGCTTGTCTGCTGTGCAAAGAAAGCGGGGCGGCGATCTGTGGCAGATGTGACAAGAGAGTACAGTGCTGATGAAGGCGCCAGTGTTTCGGAGCATACCCTTCAGCATACGTTGTTGAACATGGAGCTCGGCAGCAGATGATACCCATTGCTGCCCTGACTGCGCCGTCGATTATAACGGTTCTGGACAATTGGTAAATGGGATTAGAGCTTGGATCATGGGAACGTGTCACCTAATCTATATTATCCGATGAAACGCATCTGGTACGATATCTAGCGCCAGCTTCATGCCCCTAATCAACGACCCACTTACGGGCACTGCGTGATTTGTGCTTTGGCATCTGCCGCAACTCATACCTCCAGAAAAAGGACTTGTCGAATCCGTGTTACGCAGAGTCGCGGCTCTATTGGTGGACGAACATGCTACTGAGTACGTGGCTCCGTTTTATACTGTATGTACCTTTTGGCAGTGTTACTCGTATAAAACTTTTTACGTTAAGGTTGCTAGCCACTAGTAAAAATTCTTTTCAGAAAAATTTGAAATCTGTAAATACTTTAAATTTTTCTGTAAACCCGAAAATTATGAATTTAAAAATTAAGAGCTAGTAAGTTTAGCAATAAAAACACGTTCAGAAATATGTGAAAACTGAAAACTGTCTAAAACTACTATTATGATTTTAATTTTCAGTATCACGGTTGAAATGGTTATCAGCCGAGAGACAGCATTCCAGCCGAAGATGATGAGTAAGAAACTCATTGAAATCCCTTCCAAATGAATGAACTGTTCGCCTGATATTCTTAGAATATTTCATCAGTGTCTTTTCACCTTTCCACTAAATATGTATACACTTTTTTTACTATTTTCAGTGCTACTCAAGAGTTTTCATTTCCAACATTTCTGTATTTTCTCCTGTGCTATCCAACATACTAGGCCTTATCTTTCTATTTAATTTTCTGCTGCCTTCACTACATCATCCTTCAAACTATCCATTCGTCATTTATTGTGTCCGTTTTCTCTGTTTCAGCCCAACGTTGCCTAATACTTCGTATGACACCCGCAACAACCTTGGGATCTTTTAATTGCTTTATGTCCGTTGTTAGTTTCAAATATTTGGTTTGTATGACTCAACTGATTCTAGTCTTGCACCTAAAGGATACCGAACTTTTCCGTTTCGTCATTCCGTGTCATTTCAGAACCGCGACTGTTTGCTCGTTTCTGTGGTTATTGTGTACGCCACGGAAAAAAGTTTCCTCCAGCCTGACGGTAATTGGCGGCATCTTTTCCTAATCCCCCTAAATGGGTGGAGGTCTGAGCATACGACACCGGCACCAGGTCAGCTGATTTCTTCATGGCGGCCTGTACTTCCAAACTTTGCAGAGAAACTACTCAAAATCCTGCCAGGAGGCAGTACTTCACAGAAGCGCAACAACCAGGAGCAGAAAATGGTCAACGAGAGAGCCTACAATCTGCTCCCGGTTCTCGGTGGGTGGAAGGGCTAGGGGTTAAATAACGAGTTTGTATTTTAATATGGGATCGTTTTGGAGTCCTGGATTAAGTGAATCTCGGTGACCAAAGAGATTATTTTTCCAGCACAGAAAACTGACAAAGCGTACAAAAGTATGTTTGCATGTTTTTTATTAGCGAGATTTGTGGACTGGTGAGCGTGAAATTGTTCAGTCAAAAGTGGTGCCAGAGCAGTTGGAGGAGCCATTAAGTAGCTAGAGGTGGACCCTAAAGCGTCAACCCTGGCTACCGTTAATTCATACCTACAAATTTCGTTTGTTTGCGAGCAGATGCGAATGTGGTGTCCTTTATTGACATTGAAATGGACTGCTATATTTTTGTTACGTTAGTTATTATCGCCAATTGTTAATAGCCAGTTGAAGATGGCGTGTTAAACTGTTTGAGGTGAACACATTGCAGTCCCGTTTTCGGTCCTAGGAATCTTTGCTGGAAGTGTTTAAACAGCTACAGGCCTTTTAATTGATGAACTAGACACTATTAAAGCAATTGCTTGTGATAATGGCTAAAGTTCAAAATTAAAAGATGGGCTAAGTATTAAAATAAGTTCCCACATCTACAGGCACATATTATAGTTTTCACATAGAATGTGAGTTCGTCCAATATACAATGAAGAGCCAAAGAAACTGGTACACCTGCCAAATGTCGTGCAGGGCCCCCACGAGCACACAGAGGTGCTGCAACACGACGTGGCCTGGACTCGATTAATGTCTGAAGCAGTGTTGTAGCAAACTGACACCATGAATCCTGCAGGACTGTCTCTAAATCGGTGAGGGTTTGAAGGCGTGGAGATCGCTTCTGAAGATCACGTTGCAAGGCATCCCCGGTAAGCTCAATAATGTTCATGTCTGGGAAGTTTGGTGGCAAGCGGAAGTGCTTAAACTTAGAAGGGTGTTTCTGGAACCTCTCTGTAACAGTTTTGGATGTGTGGGGCGTCGCATTGTCTTGCTGGAACTGCCCAAGTCCTTCGGAATGCACAATGGACATGATTAGATGCAGGTGATCAGACAGGATGCTTACGTACGTGTCCCCTGTTAAGAGTCTAGTTGGGACGCATCAGCGGTCCCATATCACTCCAACTGTACACGCCTCACAGCGTTACAGGGCCTCCACATCTTGAACAGTCCCCTGCTGACATGCAGGGCCCTTGGATTCATGATGTTGTGTCCATAGCCGTACACGGCCATCCGCTCGCTGCAATTTGAAACAAGACTCGTCCGGCCAGGCAACATGTTTCCAATCATCAACAGTCCAATGTCGGTGTTGACAGGCCCGGGTGAGGCGTAAAGCTTTGTGTCGTGCAGTCATGAAGGGTACACGAGTGGGTCTTCGGCTTCGAAAGCCCATATCGATAATGCTTCGCTGAATGGTTCGCACGTTGATACTTGTTGGCCCAGCACTGAAATTTGCAATAATTTGCGGAAGGGTTCTGTCACGTTGAAAGATTCTCTTCAGTCGTCGTTGGTCCCATTCTTGCAGGATCTTTTTCCGGCCGCAGCGATGTCGGAGATGTGATGTTTTACCAGATTCCTGATATTCACGGTACGCTAGTAAAATGGTGGTACGGGAAAATTCCCACTTCATCGCTACCTCGCAGATAGTGTGTCCCATCGCTCATGCGCCAACTATAACACCACGATCAAACTTACTTAAACCTTGATAATCTGCCATTGTAGCTGCAGTAACTGATCCAACAACTGCGCCAGAGACTTGTCTTATATAGGCGTTGCTGACTGCAGCTCCGTATTCTGCCTGTTTACATATCTCTGTATTTGAATACGGATCGCTATAGCTGTTTCTTTGGCACTTTAGTGTGTTTATTTGCTCTGTATCATGTAAGTGAGCTGTTCCATCATTATTAATTATAAATGACATTCCAACAAGTCAGATTTATTAACTGTGTAAATGAAATATGTAATATTAATTCATTTACATAAAATGTACTATATTTTTTGTAATATCCAATATACAGTTTAAGAAAAAAAGGAAACGCTGCACCACGAAGTAAACTTCAGATTGAGACGCAAATCAGTAGATGTGAAGTACAAGTACAGACAAACAAATGAGTACCATTTCCGAAAAATTGGATGATTTATTCAACAGAAAGAGCTTCACAAATTTACCAAGTCAGTAATACGTTGGTCCACATATGGCCTAAATGCAAATAGTTATTCGACATGGCACTGATTCACAGATTTATTGGATGTCCTAGTGAGGGATATCGTGCCAAATTCAGTCCAATTGGCGCGTTAGATCGTCAAAATCCCCAGCTTTTTGGAGGGCTCTGCATGTAATGGTTCAAACGTTCTCAAAGTGCAGAGAGGTATGGTTTCAGAATGAGATTTTCACTCTGCAGCGGAATGTGCACTGATATGAAACTTCCTGGCAGATTAAAACTGCGTGCCGGACCGAGACTCGAACTCGGGACTTTTGCCTTTCGCCAGCAAATGGTCTACCATATGAGCTACGCTAGCACGACTCACGTGGAAGGTAGGAGGCGAGATACTGGCAGAAGTGGGGCTGTGAGGACGGGGCTTGAGTCGTGCTTGGGTGGCTCAGATGGTTGAGCACTTGGCCGAGAAAGGAAAAGGTTCCGAGTTCCAGTCTCGGTCCGGCACAAAGTTTTAATATGCAAGGAAGTTTCAAGGTATGGCTTAGCAAGCATGAAGACTATCAGTAGAAATTCCCAGTGTGCGACGGCAAGCATTATTTTGTTAAAATGTAGGCCGAGGATGGTTCGCAGTGAAGGGCAACAAAACGGTTCAAAGAATATCGTCAACGCACCGCTGTGCTGTAAGAGTGCTGCAGCTAACGGCTAGTCTAGTCCTGCTATGAAAAGAAATGGCATTCCAGGACATTACGTCTGGCTGTCGGCCTGTACAGCGGGCGACAGTCAGGTTGGTTCAAACGGCTCTAAGCACTATGGGACTTAACAACGTCTGAGCTCATCAGTCCCCTAGACTTAGAACTACTTAAATCTAACTAACCTAAGGACATCACACACAT
Source organism: Schistocerca gregaria (assembly GCF_023897955.1). Classification (NCBI taxonomy): domain Eukaryota; kingdom Metazoa; phylum Arthropoda; class Insecta; order Orthoptera; family Acrididae; genus Schistocerca; species Schistocerca gregaria. The sequence continues at coordinate 432,953,833 of NC_064924.1, forward strand.
CCATGCCCGAGTCAGGATTCGAACCTGCGTCCGAAGCAGCAGCGCGGTTCCGGACGGAAGTGCCTAGAACCGCTCGGCCACAGCTGCCGGCGACAGTCAGGTTGGTATCCCACCGCTCTCCGAAGCGGATTCGTGTCTGCAAACGATTCTACTCAAGTAATGAGATTCCAGGCCCAAAACCTGCCTGGAGACTTCCCGGACTGGGGTGCGATGTCAACCCGACACTCGCCCACCATACTGAGTGACAACCAGGAGTGATGGCCGGAGCACCACTTCATCATAGGAGGCATCCGCGGCACCCTTATATCACAGCTGTACGTCGATACACTCTACGCCCCATTTTGTTGCCCTTCATTGCAAGTCATCTTAGGATTATCTTTCAGCAAGATAATACCCACCGGTACACAGTCCTTGTCTTTTCTAGTACTTGTCTTCGCGCTTGCCAAACTCTGCCTTGGCCAACAAGGTCGCAGGATATCTCCCCAACGACAAATGTTTGGAGCATTACGGCAGGATTTTCACGATTTGACGCGTCGGTGTCCCTCAGGAGGACATCCGACAATTCTGTCAATCAGTGCCGAGGCGAGTAACTGCTTGCATAAGGGCCAGAGGTGGACCAACGCGTTATTGACTTGCTCAGTTTGTGGAGCTCTTTCTTTTAAACAAATCGTCTTGTTCTTCTGATATTGTACTTCTTTGTTTGTGCGTACACGTAGTACATCACATTTACCGATTTCCGTCCTATTCGGATAACTCCTTCGTGTTGCGGCGTCGTTTTTTGTCTTAGAGTGTAGAACCAGTCAATACTGTACTTAGTATATAACTGTAGATACCATTCAGTACATCCACACTAAAAATTTCAGACGTTTAATCTTACCGAAGCTAAAATTAAAAAGAATGTATGTATAAACCGAACTGACTTCAAGAGTTGTTACCGAAACTAGAAACAAAACGTAGATCTGAACATAGACATAATTTGCACATGTAAACAAACATATTAGTTGGTAAAATGGCGGACACTGTGCTATTCTCGTGCAACACGCAATTACAAAAATTGGAGTACCAACAAACAGAATAGAAAGCAAGTACATCTAACAAGTACTACATCATTTTAGGTTAGGCTTTACCGTGACTTTTACTGGTTCAAATGGCTCTGAGCATCACACACATCCATGCCCGAGGTAGGATTCGGACTGAAGCGCCTAGAACCGCCCTGTCACAGCGGTCGGCTGACTGTTATTGACATTAAATGAAACAACAAGTTTACTGTTACCAGTCACTGTTTATTTATCTCCACGACGCGTTTCAAAGGTTTAAACCACGACGCGTTTCAAGGGTTTAAACCCCTATCGTCAGGTGGATTTGCATTTGTTAATATGACAGTTGTGTGTGTGCTTGTGTGTTGTGTTACTATTTTTTGGAGGAACTTGTGGCACTGTCTAGTGGAGAAACAAAACACTAGTTCAGAACATGGTTTTGGGTTTCTTTTGATAAAAAATTAAACGTGTATCTAATGGTAAACATAAAATAAGTAAAATAAAGTACCTCCAGTGGATCTAGTGGATCCATGCACCCAATAGATTCCGAAACTATATTTGTTTACAAAATATACACATGGATGTGTTATGACTGTGAAAGAAACCTGTGTCCACTGGAGGTACTTTATTTTACTTATTTTATGTTTACCCGTTAGATACACGTTTAATTTTTTGTCAAAAGAAACCCAAAAGTGTTTTGTTTCTCCACTAGACAGTGCCACAGGTTCCTCCAAAAAATCGTAACACAAAACACACACAAATGTCTTATATACAAATGTAAATCCACTTGATACTCGAGGTTTAAACCTTCGAAACACGTCGTGGAGATAAATAAACAGTGACTTGTAACAGTAAACTTGCTGTTTCATTTAAAGTACTATATCGTAAATATTCAAATCGTGAAGTGCAGTAGTTAAATGAATTGTAAATTTGCACATGGCAGCCGCATCATGCAGGTTGCAGCCGATGTTTTTAACGACATGTTATCTGCAGACTAAATATTACCCCAAATGAAGATGAATGGAAGACAGAAAGCTTATTTTCACAAATAAAAATACGTAAAAGAGTGGCTGATTGCTGCACTTCTTAAAATAATTTTTACTATTGACCTTGTGAACTTCTACCCTGTGTACAAGCTAATCAACAGCACTGATTTGACATCAGGCTCTATGAGAATTAATAATACAGCTGTGAAGAAAAGTCTTCCTGTCTGGTTCTTGTATTTTTGTTAGATGTAAGATACCTCTTAGCATATTTCATAAAGGTGTTTTGGACACGGTGATGGCTGGGTAACTGCTGCTGTGGTGATGTGTAATTCTGCTGCAATTGCTGGCCTTGAAAGGTTTAACGAGAGAGATATTAATGTGTACAAGACCTTTCATATTTCTGAATTTGCTATGAAGACTGGTGAATCTACGTTTATGGGCGATGCTTTACATCTAAATCTACATCCATATTCCGCAAGCCACCTGACGGTGTGTGGCGGAGCGTACCTTGAGTACGTATTGTTCATGGAAAGAAGGATTGTCGGTATGCCTCTGTGTGGGCTCTAATCTCTCTGATTTTATCCTCATGGTCTCTTCGCGAGATATACGTAGGAGGGAGCAATATACTACTTGACTCCTCAGTGAAGGTATGTTCTCGAAACTTCAACAAAAGCCCGCACCGAGCTACTGAGCGTCTCTTCTGCAGAGTCTTCCACTGGAGTTTATCTATCATCTCCGTAACGCTTTCGTGATTACTAAATGATCCCATAACGAAGCGCGTTGCTCTCCGTTGGATCTTCTCTATCTCTTCTATCAACCCTATCTGGTACGAATCCCACACTGCTTAGCAGTATTCAAGCAGTGGGCGAACAAGCGCACTGTAACGTACTTCCTTTGTTGTCGGATTGCATTTCCTGAGGATTCTTCCAATGAATCTCCGTCTGGCATCTGCTTTACCAACGATGAACTTTATATGATCATTCCATTTTAAATCACTCCTAATGCGTACTCCCTGATAATTTATGGAATTAACTGCTTCCAGTTGCTGGCCTTCTATATTGTAGCTAAATGATAAAGGATCTTTCTTTCTGTGTATTTGCAGCACATTACACTTGTCTACATTGAGATTCAATTGCCATTCGATGCACCATGCGTCAATTCGTTGCAGATCCTCCTGCGTTTCAGTACAATTTTCCATTGTTACAACCTCTCGATATACCACAGCATCATCCGCAAAAAGCCTTTATGGTGTTGTTCTCTCGTAACAGGAGGAGATTTTGTCCGGCACGGAGAGTTTCTTGTCGGGTGAAGGTACACGGGAAAGGAGGCGAATTGAGATTAATTGTCGATTAACTGGGGGCCCGTATTAGACTGATTTTACATGTGTGGCAGTGCCAACGAACGTTTCCGATTAAGTCTTTGAAGCAATACGTCGCGCGAATTGTCCCGCAGACCGCCAAGAGGACGTGGGTTCCTGCCGCGACAACCAATGTGATTTCACGTGACGCCACGGTATCTTCCAGTGCGGAGGAAAGGAACATTTCAAGCTTCGCATTTCTCTGGTTTAAACTGCTAGTTTCCGCTGCTTTCGCTTTCACATTTTCCACGGCCCCTGCTGCAGACTTCCTCTGGGGGGCACCGCACGGTCATCCCGCAGCGGCGTTCCCGGAACGCTCCTAATAAAGACCACCCAGCTAGCGGCTCCCGATTTGTATTTCCCCGCCGTCGGAGTTACGTGCGCGCCGGCGTTATGGGCGCTTTATGGCCGGCGTAAAGCAGGCAACAACACGAGCCCCCAGCCCGGCCCGGCGCGCCGGCGAGGGGGCGGCGGCCGCTCCACGCCACCTGTCCGTAAATTAATTTCCCCCGCAGCAGCACCACCTCTGTCTCGTCCGTCGTGGCTCTCCTAAACGACACATTCGCCTGTTTTGATACATCCGAGGAACACGTACGAATCGTTTATATTCGTTACTTGCAAGGTGTAAGAGAGGAATATAGCCTTTCGCTCCTACTGTTGAATTTATACATGGAAAACGGCAAAGGTTAAGGAATAGGGTTAAAACTGAAGGTGAAATGATATCAGTGATGCTATTCGCTGATGACTTTGATATCCTCTCTGAAAGTGAAGAAGAATTACAGATTATGCTGAATGAAATGAACAAAGTACAGAATATCCATCTTTAGATATGCAGCTCCTTGTACTGGCCGTGTTTGCAGTTAAAAAATTTTTGAATGTGAGGTCCGCCAGTTATGCAAAACACCGTTTTCTCAGTACCCAAACATAATTCGCGATGTTTTCGTGCCTATTTTCGTATTTACTTACCTTTTCGTGTGGCAAGCGCTTCCATTCTCTACATCATGCTGAGATGTTGTGATGCATACGTAACTATAACAAGTTACGAAATATCCATCTTTTGATATGCATTCCCCAGAAAGCTCTAAAAAGTATTTTACTACGTTATTTGTGGAAAATACTTGTTATAGTTACGTCACTGCTAAGCAACATAGTTCGGTGATACTTGAACCATACGCAGAAAGAACTGCTACAGAAGGTAAGCGAAAGAAAGATGCAATGTGACGACCAGAAATGACACTTTTATTCAAAGATAATAATCACACTCAAGTAACCGCTATTCATGATGGGCCTGTACATTACAACAAGCGGGGCATGGTTGTTAGCCGGCCGCTGTGGCCGAACGGTTCTAGGCGCTTCAGTCTGAAACTGTGCGACTGCTACGGTCGCAGGTTCGAATCTTGCCTCGGCCACGTTAGCTAGGTTTTAGTAGTTCTAAGTTCTAGGGGACTGATGACCTCAGATGTTAAGTCCCATAGTCCCCAGTGCCGTTTGAACTATTTTTTTCATTGTTGTTCTTAGGATGTCTGTTGAGCACGGACAGCAATGCATGCTCTGCAGCTTGCTTCCATGCTGAACACAAGGTTGGTAAGGGTGTTTTAGGCTATTCCACTTCTTCACCAGTGAGGTTAACAAATGCTTGACGGTCGTTGGTGCATGTGCTCGATGAGTCAATGTTATTCTGACACTGTACTCCTTCTCCATGGGCGTCTTTTCAGAGGTACATTCGGCCATGACTTAATTTTCGTGGATGACAATGCGCGACCGCATCGAACAGCGCAAGTGCAGAATTACAACGAGAGGTTATTCGACGAATGAATTGGGCTGCCCCCCCCCCCGATCCCCTCCCCCTCTGCCCCAATCCACGCCCAATTCCCCCCCCCCCCCCCCCCCGCCCGCCACACACACACCACGACTTGAAGTCCACCGAGCACGTGTGGGATGCTGCAGGGAGACACACTGCGGCACGTTCACATGCGCCAACAACCGTCCGGTAGCGCTCACCCACGGTGGTGGGCCAGGATGGGAGAGCGTTGCAGAACAGCCACTGACATCCCTGACGATGACACAGCCTATTGCGAACCGCGTGCCGCCGTTTTTAATGTCCACAGGACCATCATGCATCACGGTGACATCAGTCCAACTATTGTCTTTGAATAAAGTGTTATTCCTGTTCGTCTCATCCCGTATTTCTTTTAGTTACATTCTTCACTGTACTGCATAAGTTCTTTCTACACTGCAGCGCCAAAGAAACTGGGATAGGCATGCGTATCCAAATAAAGAGATATGTAAGGAGGTAGAATAGGGCGCTGCGGTCGGAAACGCATATATAAGACAATAAGCGTCTGGCGCAGTTGTTAGATCGGTTACTGTGGTACAAGGGCACATTATCAAGGTTTAAGTGAGTTTGAACGTAATGCCATAGTAGGGATTTTCCCGTACAACCGTTTATGAGTGTTCCATGAATATCAGGAATCCGGTAAAACATAAAATCTTCGACATCGGTGCAGCCTGAAAATGATACTGCAAGAACAGGACCAACGACGACTGAAGAGAACCGTTCAACGTGACATAAGTGCAACCCTTCAGCAAATTGCTGCAGATTTTAATGCTGAGCCATCAGCAAGTGTCAGCGTGCGAACCAATCAACGAAACATTATCGATATGGGCTTTCGGAGCCGAAGGCCCACTCGTGTACCCTTCATAACTGCACGATACAAACCTTTACGGCTCGCCTGAGCCCTTCGACCCTTGGACTGTTGAGGACTGAAAACATGTTGCCTGATCGGACGACTCTCGCATCAAAGTGTATCGAGCGGATGTACGTGTACGGGCATGAGGATAACCTTAAGAATCCATGGAGCCTGCATGTCAGCAGTGGACTGTTCAAGCTGGTGAAGGCTCTGTAATGGTGTGGGGCGTGTGCAGTTGGAGTGAAATGGAACTCATGATACGTCTAGATACGACTTTGACAGGTGACACGTTCGTAAGCATCCTGTCTGATCACCTGCCCCCATTCATGTCCATTGTGCATTCCGACGGACTTGGGCAATTCCAGCAGGACAATGCGACACCCCATAGGTCCAGGATTGCTGCAGAGTTGCTCCAGGAACACTCTTCTGAGTTTAAACACTTCCGCTGGCCACCAGACTCCACGGATATGAACATTTCTGAGCGTATCTGGGCTGCCTTGCAACGTGCTGTTCCGAAGGGATTTCCACCCCCTCGTACTCGTATGGATTTATGGATAGCCCTGCAGGATTTATGGTGTTAATTCCCTCCAGCATTGCTTCAGACATTCGAGTCATTGCACCCCCGTTGCGGCACTTCTCCATGGTCGCCGCAGCCCTACACGATATTAAGCAGGTGTATCCTGTGTCTTTGGCTCTCTCGTGTGTGTAAGGTCCAAGTTTCATCGAACTATGTTATTTGACAGTGACACATCGAGCGAAAACTAGTTTCATCCTTAAGTTTTGTACACCACTGTACTTCACTAATATTGTTGAAAGTGACGGGAAAACACACTACATTTGTGGTAAAGGCTTCAACCGTTTTTCACAAACATGCAGCACTCTGCAGCCGACACTTTCGGCACCATATGTAGCGTCCCCGGCTAAGGCTCACGCAGGACTAACAATTACGCCACGGACCGCGCTCTCGAGAGAGGCGGCACGGCGGACAACATCACAGTATGCTTGAGAGCTGTCTGCGGTTACGCTTCGCACGCTACCCGTTTGTCACTCGGCAGTAATCAGGCGCTTTTCCGCAGACCAGCGTTGCGCTCGTCTGTGTGTACCGGCCAGCAGCTGCGCGCTACTGATGGACACTCAGTACCCGGGAAATAGCTGCGCGACCGCGTCCGGGGCTCACTCATCACGGGGAATGCGCACCGTGATTAAAGCGTAATTGCGTTAGGCTGCTGCTGTGGCCGGAAGGCCACGACAGGTGGGACCGGGCACTGGCTGCCCCCAGCCCTGGTGCATCCCGTTACACGATTTGGTACGCATTAGCGCAGAACGCCATTCAAACTCGGGCTGACATCAAAACCTGTCAGAGGGGCTCCGCAAGGGCTGACCAATGACAGCTATTGCTGTTACTGCAGCTGTCTGAAAAGGTTGAACCCATTCACTTCATCTCCTCGAATTGTGCATTGCTTGATTACTCCAAAGCTTTCTACTTCTAATGCGAACATTTTAGTTGTGATTGAAACCACAAGTTCGCTGCTAGTAATAACATTTCTTTTTAATTTACACAACAGGTTTCAGAGATGAATTAATACGAGGGGTATGTTCGCGAGTACGACTTTGGGATTATTTGTGGCACTGCCTAGCAGCAGAATACAAGACACTATTGTACTACATTGTGGAGTATTTACCAATAACTTAGGTGCCCAACAAAAACTTGACGGGAAGCGAACCATAGCTACAGAGTTCTTTACATAGAGGGAAGCGGGTTAGTAACTCATGTCACAGAGCAACGTACGGGGTGAGCATTAATAAAACCGACAAACTGCAGGGAAAGACTGGAAATGGACCAATAAATGTATCCGGAAATGCAACGACAACAAATAGTCCGGGAACACAGTACAGAGCTGTATCGCATCCACGTCAAACCATATGTTCAAAATGGCGTGCATGGAATGCAATGCACCCATTCACGCATCGCATCATGGATTGCCGCCCTCTTTCGCACGTCTCGGCCTCTCTCCGAATAGCGTTAAAGGCATCGAGAACATGCTGTCGAAGTGTCTGCGCATCAGGATCTGAATCAGTATACACAATGCTTTACAGATGCTCCCGGGGGAAAACATCCAGAAGGTTTATATCCGACGATCTAGCAGGCTGTGCTACAGGGCCTCCGCGTCCTATCTATCGTCCTGGAATATGTTGGTGAGGTGTCGGCGAGCTGTCATGCGGAAGTTGAGTGGTGCTCCGCCATGCGGAAACTACATAACTTGTATTAAAGCCCATTCCCAAGCAGCCCCAGCAGGGTATTCCGCAGGAAGTACAGGTACATTCTTCCGTCGAGGTGTTGTGGAATAATAACGGGATTAAATTTGTGGTTGCAAGAATCCCTGCCCATACACTGATGCTGAATCGATGCTGCTGAGACACGTCAACCATTCCCCTAGGACTGTCTGTAGCCACAAATGATGATTATACAGACTGATAATGCCAGTTCTCGTAAAGGTCGATACGTCGGTAAAGAGGACTGAAGACAGAAATTCTATAATTATGATTGTCTGGTGCAAAAGCCATCGACAAAATCCTTCCCGTAGAGGGATACCCGCCGCTGATAACCCTTGCAGTTGACAGGGATATCAACGGCTGTCATGCAGAATACACATAATACTAGTTTTCCTTACACCATGTTGGCAGACCACTTGCCTAGAGCTCGTACTAGGGTTCGCCTTAATATCCTGTAGAAACCGGTCCTCCAGATCTGGTGTACGCCAAGTCCGCCGCCTCCCTGCACGTTCGTCTGTCTCAATGGACCCACGATCACACAAGCATCCAACAAGGGCTTGAAATGTTGTGTGATGTGGTTGGTGTCTGTGAGGGTACTCGTTTTGCTGTAGCCGTGTTGCCTCTCGACAGTTTTCATCTGCTTGGCTGTACACCAACACCATCTCAGCGTAATAAAGTATTCTCGGGTTTCAAGGTGCGTGAGGTGGTTACCTGCCCACAAGCTTCCGGCACACATCACCTCTGATATTGTTAGGTGGTTCACTGCCATCTGAAGGCCGCTACGGCGCTTATATAACCGCGCCGCTGTCAGTGAAGTCACTGGTGCCTAGTCTCGCGCCATATATGGCAATGTTTTAGTGCCACGACTGCCGCGCCAGTCTTAACTCTCCGATCACGGGATCCTAGCCTGTACTCAGCCACAATCCACCGCTTTTATTGAAGGTGTTGTCCGATATTTTGATCTCTTTTGCTTCGTATATTGCGCCATCCCAGAAGCCGTTGGTTCGTTTAATAATTGAAGTATTGTCGAATGCAGTTCGGTGTCCGTTTTCCTGTACATGCTCCGTTACACCTGATTTTTCGGGATAGCGTAGAACGAAGCACCTTTCATGTTTCACAAGCTGCGACATTGTCGCTAGAGAACAGTGACCCGCATAAGTATTAAGTTTCCTTTAATTTACGTCTATGGTCACAAACTTCTTGTTAACAGATTACCGGTTTCAGTCTTTCATGACCGTCATCAGATCTGTTTTATAAACACAAAATACATTAGGACTTTGTTTTTATAAAACAGATTTGATGATGGTCATTAAAGACCGAAACCGGTAATCTGTTAACAAAAAGTTTGTGAACTAAACGTAAATTAAAGGAAACTTATCACCTTTCATGTACTATGCGATACTATTCAATAGTACAGAGAGTCTGACAAACATAAAACTGCCCGCCCCCAACGGTATTTTGTACATTCCTGGTGTTCTGAGGCCTACATCGTCTTTCACAGGCTTCGTTAGTTGCCGGATCTTTGTTTGATGAATGAAGACTGTATCGATAATATATTTCATCAGTAGCTGGCTAATCTTCCCTGTTATTGAGCCCCAATACGGTAAAAACACAATCTACCTCGTGTCTTCTTTGGAGGGCTTCTGCTTTCGAGGCCTAGCTGAAGCCGCTTGCGAAATTTGTCTGTTGTTGTAACCGTTTGCCCTAAAAATTGTACGCAGGTGGCTTAGTTCCCTCGGTAGTTTTCCAGAGTCCGAGACGGTTTCAGCTCCATGAACCAAGGCACTCAGGAAAGATTGTTCCTGGGCTAGCAGTATATGCCGATCCTTGTGGGTGGACTTGTGGTAAACGCTGTGACCGAAACACCCATTGGGTTTCTTCTAAGGCGTTCATGACGACTTGAAGTAGAATGATCATATAAAAGTAATCGTAGGAAATGTAGACGCCAGACTGAAATTCATTGGAAGAGTTCTCAGGGAGTATAGCCCACAATAGTTGGTGACAACTTACAGAACCGCGGTTCGATCGATACTCGAATATTGTCACATGGAAGAAGGTGTAGGTTTATTCAGCACTTGCACATACAAGAGCGCGGTGCCAACTGCCTCCGGCCAGAACACATACGGTATATATACAGCTACAGAACATTCCACTACAATGATTCTTGACATTTGTGGATGCTTCTAGAATGTACTCTAATCGAATATAGAAATTAAAATTGTACACTTTACGTGCGGATTGAACTTACGACCCTCCATACAGCAGTTTAATATCATAACCACTACACCACGGTGCTTCTTGCCTTTGTCTGCGGCAGTGTTACTTTTTACGATGAGATTGTTACCTACTAGGATCTATAGAGGAAATAGAGAAGATACGAAGAAAAGTTACCGTTTCGTCAGGAAATTGTCACGGAAGAGCTCATCCAGTTCTACTGTAAGACACTACAAGAGAGGCGTTGTACATCACGTACGTTCGTTGATGAGTCAACTAATGTTCTCCTATCCCTATTATTATTGCGAGTGAAATACATGAACGTGATATGTGTGAGTTTCGAGATCACAGACAATCGCTTCTCCTGCGCTCCTTTTGCAACTGGAACAGTTGAGTGTGTAAAGTATTTAAATACACATCTAGTCTGACGAGGCTGGGACAGGCCATTGCTTAGTAATAGGGATCATTCTGGCACTTGCCTGAAGTAATTCAGGGAAACCACGGGTAACCTAAATCACGTTGGCCGTAATGAAGAATGGAGCATCCATCTTTCCGAATACAGAGCAAGTTCGTTTAAAACAGCGCTACTGCACTCATTTTATCCGTGGTGTACAATGCTATAATGGAAAGAAGTTATTAGATAATATAAAAGGCTTGAGCTACACTGATCATTCACTTCTAGCTGCCAGTCAGTGCACACACTACACACTCTAATGATTTCCCTAAATTACTCCAGGCAAATGCCTGGAGAAGGATCCAGAAGAGCAACGCAGACCCTACGTGACGTGGGACAAGGCGACGATAAAAAAGACGAAGAAAAGAAGACTCCAGGCAAATGCCTGTTTCCTTTGAAAAGTGCACGGCCAATTTCCTTCCTCATCATTTTTCAGTCCGAGCTTGCATTCCGTCTCTAATGACCGCGCGACGTTAAACTCGAATCCTCCTTTCTTCTAGACAGGATACACGTATTTTATACAATAGTAACGTATAAGACCATACACACTATCTCCTAATAGCAGAGCCATAACGACAATGTTTGGTTTCCATTTTGTGGCTGCTAGCCTGAGAAACCTCCCCCCATGAACCATGGACCTTGCCGTTGGTGGGGAGGCTTGCATGCCTCAGCGATACAGATAGCCGCACCGTAGGTACAACAACAACGGAGGGGTATCTGTTGAGAGGACAGACAAACGTGTGGTTCCTGAAGAGGGGCAGCAGCCTTTTCAGTAGTTGCAAGGGCAACAGTCTGGATGATTGACTGATCTGGCCTTGTAACAATAACCAAAACGGCCTTGCTGTGCTGGCGCTGCGAACGGCTGAAAGCAAGGGGAAACTACAGCCGTAATTTTTTCCGAGGGCAAGCAGCTTTACTGTATGATTAAATGATGATGGCGTCCTCTTGGGTAAAATATTCCGGAGGTAAAATAGTCCCCCATTCGGATCTCCGGGCGGGGACTACTCAAGAGGATGTCGTTATCAGGAGAAAGAAAACTGGCGTTCTACGGATCGGAGCGTGGAATGTCAGATCCCTTAATCGGGCAGGTAGGTTAGAAAATTTAAAAATAGAAATGGAGAGGTTAAAGTTAGATATAGTGGGAATTAGTGAAGGTTGGTGGCAGGAGGAACAAGACTTCTGGTCAAGTGACTACAGGGTTATAAACACAAAATCAAATAGGGGTAATGCAGGAGTAGGTTTAATAATGAATAAGAAAATAGGAATGCGGGTAAGCTACTACAAACAGCATAGTGAACGCATGATTGTGGCCAAGACAGATACGAAGCCCACATCTACTACAGTAGTATAAGTTTATATGCCAACTAGCTCTGCAGATGACGAAGAAATTGATGAAATGTATGATGAAATAAGTGTAGGAAAAGGGAGAGAAGAAAACATAGTAGGTGAATATGGATTGGGGCTAAGAAATGAAAGAGGAAGCCGCCTGGTAGAATTTTGCACAGAGCACAACTTAATCATAGCTGACACTTGGTTTAAGAATCATGAAAGAAGGTTGTATACATGGAAGAACCCTGGAGATGCTAAAAAGTATCAGATAGATTATATAATGGTAAGACAGAGATTTAGGAACCAGATTTTAAATTGTAAGACATTTCCAGGGGCAGATGTGGACTCTGACCACAATCTGTTGGTTATGACCTGTAGATGAAAACTAAAGAAACTGCAAAAAGGTGGGAATTTAAGGAGATGGGACCTGGATAAACTGAAAGAACCAGAGGTTGTACAGAGTTTCAGGGAGAGCATAAGGGAACAATTGACAGGAATGGGGGAAAGAAATACAGTAGAAGAAGAATGGGTAGCTTTGATGGATGAAGTAGTGAGGGCAGCAGAGGATCAAGTAGGTAAAAAGACGAGGACTGCTAGAAATCCTTGGGTAACAGAAGAAATATTGAATTTAATTGATGAAAGGAGAAAATATAAAAATTCAGTAAATGAAGCAGGCAAAAAGGAATACAAACGTCTCAAAAATGAGATCGACAGGAAGTGCAAAATGGCTAATCAGGGATGGCTAGAGGACAAATGTAAGGATGTAGAGGCTTATCTCACTAGTGGTAAGATAGAGACTGCCTACAGGAAAATTAAAGAGACCCTTGGAGAAAAGAGAACCACTTGTATCAACATCAAGAGCTCAGATGGAAACCCAGTTCTAAGCAAAGAAGGGAAAGCAGAAAGGTGGAAGGAGTATATACAGGGTCTGTACAAGGGCGATGTACTTGAGGACAATATTATGGAAATGGAAGAGGATGTAGATGAAGATGAACTGGGAGATATGATACTGCGTGAAGAGTTTGACAGAGCACGGAAAGACCCGGGTCGAAACAAGGCCCCTGGAGTAGACAACATTCCATTGGAACTACTGACGGCCATGGAAGAGCCAGTCCTGACAAAACGCTACCATCTGGTGAGCAAGATGTATGAAACAGGCGAAATACCCTCAGACTTCAAGAAGAATATAATAATTCCAATCCCAAAGAAAGCAGGTGTTGACAGATGTGAAAATTACCGAACAATCAGTTTAATAAGCCACAGCTGCAAAATACTAACACGACTTCTTTACAGACGAATGGAAAAACTAGTAGAAGCCGATCTCGGGGAAGATCAGTTTGGATTCCGTAGAAATACTGGAACACGTGAGGCAATACTGACCTTACGACTTCTCTTAGAAGAAAGATTAAGAAAAGGCAAACTTACGTTTCTAGCATTTGTAGACTTAGAGAAAGCTTTTGACAATGTTGAGTGGAATACTCTCTTTCAAATTCTAAAGGTGGCAGGGGTAAAATACAGGGAGCGAAAGGCTATTTACTATTTGTACAGAAACCAGATGGCAGTTATAAGAGTCGAGGGACATGAAAGGGAAGCAGTGGTTGGGAAGGGAGTAAGAACTGGTTGTAGCCTCTCCCCGATGTTATTCAATCTGTATATTGAGCAAGCAGTAAAGGAAACAAAAGAAAAATTCGGAGTAGGTATTAAAATCCATGGAGAAGAAATAAAAACTTTGAGGTTCGCCGATGACGTTGTAATTCTGTCAGAGACAGCAAACGACTTGGAAGAGCAGTTGAATGGAATGGACAGTGTCTTGAAAGGAGGATATAAGATGAACATCAACAAAAGCAAAACGAGGATAATGGAATGTAGTCGATTTAAGTCGGGTGATGCCAAGGGAATTACATCAGGAAATGAGACACCTAAAGTAGTAAAGGAGTTCTGCTATTTGGGGAGCAAAATAACTGATGATGGTTGACGTAGAGAGGATATAAAATGTAGACTGGCAATGGGAAGGAAACCGTTTCTGAAGAAGACAAATTTTTTAACATCGAGTTTAGATTTAAGTGTCAGGAAGTCATTTCTGAAAGTATTTGTATGGAGTGTAGTCATGTATGGAAGTGAATCATGGACGATAAATAGTTTGGACAAGAAGAGAATAGAAGCTTTCGAAATGTGGTGCTACAGAAGAATGCTGAAGATTAGATGGGTAGATCACATAACTAATGAGGAAGTATTCAATAGGATTGGGGAGAAGAGAAGTTTGTGGCACAACTTGACCAGAAGAAGGGATCGGTCGGTAGGACATGTTCTGAGGTATCAAGGGATCACCAATTTAGCATTGGAGGGCAGCGTGGAGGGTAAAAATCGTAGAGGGAGGCCAAGAGAAGCAGATTTAGACGGATGTAGGTTGCAGTAGGTACTGGGAGATGAAGAAGCTTGCACAGGATAGAGTAGCATGGAGAGCTGCATCAAACCAGTCTCAGGACTGAAGACCACAACAACAGTAGCCTGAGAAACTGAGTCAACCTCTCTCAATAATGTCAGGTGTTGCATTCAGAAGGAGAATATGGTGTTTTTTTATACATTGCACAGCTTTTGGAGTAGGGTTTTACAGAAGAAAAATGTGTAATGTGGAAACGATGAATGTTTTGTTATTGTTATTATTATTATAATTATTGACTTGTGTTACATTTTTTACCGAACCCCTTCTCTGTGTAATCTAACTAATTCTTCACTGTATTGAATTTATGCCCTAACAGGTACGTTTTAAGTGCCTCACTAAACACGTTCGTTTTAGTAATCTCTGTAATTACTGTTCAGGTTTATTCCTATGTAGAAACTACTTTCTCGAGTTTTTTTGTTTTGTTTAGATCTTATTCCATGGTGATGGAGAGAGCTGTTTATGCAGTAATCATCGATGTTACTTTTGGTGCATAACTGATTGGTAAATGTACTCTTATAGTAGTCTATAGTTAAAATTCCTTTAGTTTTGAACAAATCTTTGTAATGAGCCCAGTTACTTCTTTTGATTATTGTTACTATGGTCGTTTTCTGTAATTTGACCACTGTTTTCGGGTTTTACGCGTTTTTACCCAGAAAATTTTTTTTGTATCCAAGAACTGATTGTACATATGAGCAGTACTCGTATTTGACTAAAACACACTGGAGGTCGGCCGCGGTGGCCGAGCGGTTCTAGGCGCTTCACTCCGGAACCGCGCGACTGCTGCGGTCGCAGGTTCGAATCCTGCCTCGGGCATGGATGTGTGTGATGTCCTTAGGTTAGTTAGGTTTAAGTAGTTCTAAGTTTTAGGGGACTGATGACCATAGAAGTTAAGTCCCATAGTGCTCAGAGCCATCTGAACACACTTGATGTTACACGCTGATGAAGAATATAAGGACATAACATGCTGATGAGATTGATTCTGTAAGTATCTTAGTGTCTTCACACCACTTCAGGTGAGAACCATTACGTATTCCAAGAGATTTTGTGTCTGTTATGCGGGCTATATACCTGCTATTTACGTTTCATTTGCCGTTTCTTTCCTCTTTCTGAAATTTATGGCATTTGTTATTTTTATGGTCAGTGTCACTCCATTGCATGTTGACCAGTTGTGAAAGTTCCTGAGTGTTTCATTTTCTGTTTTCTTCAAAGAGATTACTATACTGCTGCCATCAGTTGGCAAAGTCACTTACGTATGTCAATAACAATACTGTTCCTAATACACTGGGGTGACAGAAGTCATGTGATACCTCTCAGTTTCATGTCGGACCTCATTTATGCCCTGCGTAGTGCAGCAGACAGACCTGTCATGGTCTCGACAACTCGTTGGAAGTCCCCTGCACAAATACGGAGCCATACTGTCTCTACAGCCGCCAGTAATTGCGAAATTGTTGCTGGTACAGGATTTTGTGCACAAACTAATCTCTAGATTATGTCCCACATATGTTCGATGGAATTCATGTCGAGTGATCTGGATGGTCAAATTATTCGCTCGGATTGTCGAGAATGTTCTTCAAGCAGTCGCAAACAACTATCTCACGGAGACGTAGAGCATTATCATCCATAAAAATTCAGTCGTTGTTTGGGAACATGAAGTCCATGAATGCCTGCAAATGGACTGCACGTATCTGAACAAAGCAATTTGAATCTATTATCGGTTCAGATGGACCAAATGACACTGCCCATTCCATATAAACACAGTCCGCACCAGTATGGAGCCACCACGAGCTTGCACAGTACCTTGTAGACAATTGGGGTCCATGGCTTCTTCGGGTGTGCATCGAACTTGAATCCTATCATCAGCCCAGAACGAAGTTGGGACTCATCTCACCAGCTGATGATTTTACAGCAGTCTACGTTCCAACCGACATGGTCACGGGCCAGGAAAAGTGCTACAGGTGATGCCGTGTTATAAAAAACATTCAAGTCGGTCATCTGTTGCCGTAGGCCACTAACGCCAAATTTTGCCGCACTGTCCTGAGGGATACGTTCGCCTTAGGTCCCGAACTGATTTCTGAGGTTATTTCACACACACACACACACACACACACACACACACACAGCGTTGCTTGTCTGTTAGCACTGACAGCTCTTTGCAAACATCGCCGCTCTCTGTCGTTGAGTGGTGAGCGTTAATGGTTGAAATTTAGTGTTCTCGGCACTCTCTCGACACTGTAGATCTCGGAATGTTGAATGCCCTAACTGTTTCCGAAATTGAATGTCCTATATGCTAACTCCAGCTACCATTCCGCGTTCAAAGTCTGTTAATTCCCATTGTACAGACATAATCACGTAGGAAACCTTTTCACATGAATAACGTGAGTACAAATGAGATCTACGCTATAGCATTGCCCTTTTATACCATGTGTACGCGACACTACCGCCATCTGTATATTTGCATATTGCTGTCCCATGACTTTGTCACCTCAGTCTATGTCACCCTGTGGATCTCATATATTAACACTTTGCCGTCCGCACGTCTGGTACAAATTTATTCGCTTGGCGCCGGCAGTGCTAATTAGGATTACTTGGCTTGTCGCCGGCCGCTTATCAACTTTCCGTTGATGACAAGCTGCAGACACATTGACTCTTGCGCACTTTAATTTTTACGGAATTCGTTCCACAAACTCGAATTTTCTTTTCAAGTAACTTCTCTGCAAGTTCTACACTGATATAGTAATTATCAAAAATGGTTCAAATGACTCTGAGCACTATGCGTCTTAACATCTGTGGTCATCAGTCGCCTAGAACTTAGAACTACTTAAACCTAACTAACCTAAGGACATCACACACATCCATGCCCGAGGCAGGATTCGAACCTGCGACCGTAGCAGTCGCGCGGTTCCAGACTGAGCGCCTAGATAGTAATTATCCTTGTAGATGTGATGCCACTTTTCATAAGTATTAATTGAAGCCAAGAAGAGGCGTATTACTGTTAATAATATAATGGAACTATGAAGTTCCAAGGCGTCGATAGTTCCAGCACTGTTTTTGCTAAAGGTTGTTCAGCGTCGGAACATATCTTGAATGAGGAAATGTATCCCGTACTCGAATCACACAGCATCCGATGAGTATGCGATGTTTCGTAATTTTCGACGGATTGTAAACTTTAAAATTTGATTGTCCACGCCACGGTATCATTCCTTCATCAATTGAGATGTTTTGACTTAGATTAAAAATTTCTTTAAACTTTTTCTAAAATTAATCAGTTATGAATTGCACTTTAAGAAGCCGGTCGGCGTTATCCGGTTTATTGTTGTTGTCATACAAATGGAAAAATGGTAGTATTTGTCTGAATCGGTCTGCGGGATATCTCTTTTGCGAAATATCGTTGTGTCAATCAACGAATTCGTCGACCGGTAATCATCGAACCTTGCTTTTTCTACAATTTGCATAAGCATAGCAAGCCCAAACCATCTTCTAAGTTCGGGTCCTGTAACGTTGATAAATTTGGCGTTTTTTATCCACTTTCCTTCTATTGCAATTTTTATTGTAATACTTGTTGGTTTCGTTGCTAATATATTTAAATAGATCGTTCCCAATATATAATTCTACGATATCCACGACGCTCTGAGTGTGTAAATATATGTGGACCCGGAGATCCTTCAAATTTATTATTGGTTCTCAGTCAATCATAGTCTGTCTTCTTCATCTGATTCATCCGAATCAGTTGGCAACCGTAGCGTACGCCGAATTCTTCTTGGACGCATTTCACTATCTTTCGACGATTCTGATTCACTTTCATTTTTTTGATATCGAATGTCTTCTTCCCAATTGGCTAAGTCGTCCAGAACGTCAGACAAGACGACCGCGCATTCATCGTAAATAATCGTATCGTCTTTTTCGTCTGCCATGATGAAAGTGCACAAGTACTTATAAAAACAAAAAAAGTTGTTGACTTGTGTAACTTATTGTTACCAAAATAAAACACTAACAGAATGGAAAAGATACTAAAGTGCTGATTTAATTGATGAAAGGAGAAAATATAAAAATGCAGTAACTGAAGCAGGCAAAAAGGAATACAGACGTCTCAAAAATGAGATCGACAGGAAGTGCAAAATGGCTAAGCAGGGATGGCTAGAGGACAAATGTAAGGATGTAGAGGCTTATCTCACTAGGGGTAAGATAGATACTGGCTACAGGAAAATTAAAGAGACCTTTGGAGATAGGAGAACCACTTGTATGAACATCAAGAGCTCGGATGGAAACCCAGTTCTAAGCAAAGAAGTTAAAGCAGAAAGGTGGAAGGAGTATATAGAGGGTCTATACAAGGGCGATATACTTGAGGACAATATTATGGAATTGGAAGAGGATGTAGATGAAGATGAAATGGGAGATATGACACTGCGTGTAGAGTTTGACAGAGCACTGAAAAACCTGAGTCGAAACAAGGCCCCCGGAGTAGACAACATTCCATTGGAACTACTGACGGCCTCGGGAGAGCCAGTCCTTACAAAACTCTACCATCTGGTGAGCAAGATGTATGAGACTGGCGAAATACCCTCAGACTTCAAGAAGAATATAATAATTCCAATCCCAAAGAAAGCAGGTGTTGACAGATGTGAAAATTACCGAACTATCAGTTTAATAAGTCACAGCTGCAAAATACTAACACGAATTCTTTACAGACGAATGGAAAAACTAGTAGAAGCTGAGCTCGGGGAAGATCAGTTTGGCTTCCATAGAAATGTTGGAACACGTGAGGCAATACTGACCTTACGACTTATCTTAGAAGAAAGATTAAGGAAAGGCAAACCTACGTTTCTAGCATTTGTAGACTTAGAGAAAACTTTTGACAATGTTGACTGGAATACTCTCCTTCAAATTCTGAAGGTGGCAGGGGTAAAATACAGAGAGCGAAAGGCTATTTACAATTTGTATAGAAACCTGATGGCAGTTACAAGAGTCGAGGGGCATGAAAGGGAAGCAGTGGTTGGGAAGGGAGTAAGACAGGGTTGTAGTCTCTCCCCGATGTTATTCAATCTGTATATTGAGGAAGCAGTAAAGGTAACAAAAGAAAAATTCGGAGTAGGTATTAAGATCCATGGAGAAGAAATAAAAACTTTGAGGTTCGCCGATGACATCGTAATTCTGTCAGAGACAGCAAAGGACTTGGAAGAGCAGTTGAATGGAATGGATAGTGTCTTGAAAGGAGGATACAAAATGAACATCAACAAAAGCAAAACGAGGATAATGGAATGTAGTCGAATTAAGTCGGGTCGTGGTTGAGGGTATTAGATTAGGAAATGAGACACTTAAAGTAGTAAAGGAGTTTGGCTATTTGGGGAGCAAAATAACTGATGATGGTCGAAGTAGAGAGGATATAAAATGTAGACCGGCAATGGCAAGGAAACCGTTTCTGAAGAAGAGAAATTTGTTAACATCGAGTATAGATTTAAGTGTCAGGAAGTCATTTCTGAAAGTATTTGTATGGAGTGTAGTCATGAATGGAAGTGAATCATGGACGATAAATAGTTTGGACAAGAAGAGAATAGAAGCTTTCGAAATGTGGTGCTACAGAAGAATGCTGAAGATTAGATGGGTAGATCACATAACTAATGAGGAAGTATTGAATAGGATTGGGGAGAAGAGAAGTTTGTGGCACAACTTGGGGACATGTTCTGAGGCATCAAGGGATCCTCAATTTAGTATTGGAGGGCACCGTGGAGGGTAAAAATCATAGAGGGAGACCAAGAGATGAATACAGTAAGCAGATTCAGAAGGACGTAGGTTGCAGTAGGTACTGGGAGATGAAGAAGCTTGCACAGGATAGAGTAGCATGGAGAGCTGCATCAAACCAGTCTCAGGACTGAAAACCACAACAACAACTAAAGTGCTGTCACCGGCCACTGAGGGATACTATGCACATGACACTACTGTGGTGCCGCCGGCCGGCAAAGTGTTAACTTATTTTGTTGATGATAAGTGTTTCACTAGAAATTTTGCCTTACGAGAGGTTTATGTTATCTCTACTCTTGTTAGTTGATTGTAACCATTTTGTAGCTGTCGATGTAGAAGGGTACAATGACTTACACACCTGACGCTTTATCTTTTTAATATTCAAATCAAAACACGGACACGCTAGGCATAAATCGCGTTTACAATGCGTTGGACACGGAACTGCAAAGACTGTGGCAGTATAGCCATTTGCAAATATACACCTGCTGCAACTTACTTGCGCTCAGAAAGCTGTGCGTGAGACGATCTGAACCCAGATTCCGGCAGGTTGGCGCATTCTGTTCTGTTCTTGGGAGGCCGCTTCCGCCTTCCTTATTTCGAATGCTGACACGCTGCACCACACACTTCCCGGATGAGCGAGGCGGCTGCCAGATCTCATAGGTAGATGTCTTGCCTGTCGAGCTGTTGGCCCCTTCCCAGAGAATTTCAAACACCAGCGCTCGCTTCAGATTCCAGATACTGCCTACCTTCCCAGTATCATTCCCCTTATTCGTCGAATTGAGTCATCGCGGCGTGTTGTGTTCGTCAGTCCGAAGGCTGATTTGATGCAGTTCCCCCCGATATTTTACCCCATTCTTCGTCTCTGCATAGCTACTACAACCTGTATCTGTTTGAGCCTGTAGTTAGTCCCTCTTCTCTCTCTATACTTTTTACTCTTCGCACTGCCTTAACAAGTTCTGATTTTATCCGTAATGGACACGAGGTGGTGGTTGTTACAATCACTGTTAAGACGTAGGCTCAACCACCATTCACAATTAAGAAGTGCTAAAATTGGCACTTTTCGAAACAGATGCCCTTATCATCAGAACTGCTATACAAGAATATATAAAAGCGATGAAGATAAAAGTATAAAATACTGTTTTAAAATTTCGTGTTCACTATCCTTGTAACCATGCCTTCGTAAAATTTGGGCAAATAAATTTTTGAAAACTTTGTTTATTCGTTATAATATGTCTTTGGTCAGCTACTTTAACTTTATGTTGACATTCTGTTCGTAACTGAACTTTCTACATATACATCTACATCCATACTCCGCAAGCCACCTGACGGTGTGTGGCGGAGGGTACCTTGAATACCTGTACCGGTTCTCCCTTCTATTCCAGTCTCGTATTGTTCGTGGAAAGAAGGATTGTCGGTATGCCTCTCTGTGGGCTCTAATCTCTCTGATTTCATCCTCATGGTCTCTTCGCGAGATAGACGTAGGAGGGGGCAATATACTGCGTGACTCCTCGGTGAAGGTATGTTCTCGAAACTTCAGCAAAAGCCCGTACCGACCTACTGTGCGTCTCTCCTGCAGAGTCTTCCATTAGAGTTTATCATCTCCCTAACGCTTTCGCGATTACTAAATGATTCTGTAACGAAGCGCGCTGCTCTCCGTAGGACTATTCATTGTCTTTGATTACTGGTGTCTCTTTGATTTCTTTTTTATCAACTCGACGTGTTCAGTGGGCTACTTACGCGTCTGCATTTCGGTTGTGTCTTTCCTGTAGGTATACAGACTATGCACGAGGTTAGATTTTGTTGTGACGCTGACGGTACTCAGGACTGCATACGCCGAATCAATTTAGTGTATTTTATCGAGTGGACAAATGATGCTCAAGCATATTTTAGAGAGAAACGGTTATAAGGAAAATGACCACGAAATTTTAGTATTTTTATTCATACTTTTATCTTTATGGCTTGTATACATTTATAACAATTTTGAAAGTGGAGGCTTTCTCCTCCGAAGCACGTCTGTTTTAGTGCTTTCGTATCGTGCATTTTAACATTAATTACCGCATGTTACCTTCTTTTTAGAAAAGCTTTTCTTGCTGTTGCCAGCCTGCCTTTTCTGTCCTCTTTACTTCTGTCGTCTTTTATTTTGCTCTCCAAATAGTAAAACTCGTCTACTACTCTGAAGTCTCATTTCCTAATATAACTTAAGCTGACTTCATTCGCCTTGCTTTTATTAATGTTCATCCTATAAGCTCTTTTCAAGATCCTATCCACTCCGTTGAACTGATCTTTCAATTTCCTAATCCTCTCTGATAGTATTATTGTATCATGCTAAAATCTTAGCTTATGGATGTTCTCCCCGAAAATGGTTCGTTTTCAAAATTTATAATTAGTGTTAAGTTTTATTAGCTTTATATATTGAGTGAATAACATGCTAGAAAGGTTATAACCCTGTGTCAATCATTTCGCAATTAGTGCCTCCCTCTCATGTCTTTAGACTCTTAGAACTGCAGTCTGAGTTGTGTACAAGTCGCAGATAATCTTTCGCTCCCTTTGTTTTACCCTTGATACCTGCAGTGTTTCAAAGTATGCATTGCAGACAACATGCTTCACATGTTCCTGCATTTTTCCTGAATCCACTCTTATCTTCTGCCAGGTCAGCTTCTACCGGTCGTTACATTCCGCTGCAGATAATTCCTGTTAGTAAACTGATACCACAATTTATTAAACTTGATACAGGTATCCAGTAATTTCACTAAAGATAACCTACACCGTCCAAGGTCCAACTACCCACCGTATGTGATGATGGGATGTAAAGTAGTACTTCCTATACATGTCGCTGTATTATCTATGGCTGCTGTTCTCTGAAGAAAAACCCATAACTAAGAGAACGAAATTTTTGTTCAAAATATCATATACGTAGTCGTGGAAAATAGTTTAAGTTAATGAGGAATAATATTAAGTAGATGAAGATTAAACAGAAACAGAGATTGTTTGTTAAGTGTGTGTAAAGTATCAATCCAGCTACTGTCACAATATATGGGATGTTTGGGGTGTCAGTGCAGATTATGCTATAATTGGTACCTTAATATGTAGCCATTCAGTGTGGTATTTGTTTTTCCTCTGTGCCTGTCTTCCCACAGACACGTGATATAATTTATTACACGATGTTTTCTACACGGCCGGAGCTGCACCACTACGTGGAATACACCTATCAGTACAGACTAGCCGTTTTGCATCCACACACTTCCACAATACAACTACTGCCCAGGGAAAAAATAAACATTAATTGCTTACTCTGGCCACATATACTCGGAGATACTTGCCAACCTGAATACATATACTTCCAAGAGCTCTAATTATTAGTTTGCAAATGAAGTAAATACTGATGTAATGTCTTTCAGTACACTGTCTTTAAACGCGAATAAAAATTTCTGCGTTTATATTCCTATCAGCCTACATAAATTGGTAACATTCTTAAAAATCTCAGACAAAAGAACAAGCTTGCTTTGCAAATAAGACACAACCGACCGACTGCATGTTGTGAACGTAAATATG
The DNA here is from genome assembly GCF_023897955.1 of Schistocerca gregaria. Taxonomy (NCBI): domain Eukaryota; kingdom Metazoa; phylum Arthropoda; class Insecta; order Orthoptera; family Acrididae; genus Schistocerca; species Schistocerca gregaria. The sequence continues at coordinate 432,977,905 of NC_064924.1, forward strand.
ACGAAAATAGGATAGAAATGTGACTACAAAGTTATCATGTTGCCTGAACTTCATGTTTTGAAAAAGCTTTTGAATCAAATTTAACATCTGGACTGCCAGTCCTTGAGAAACAAGGTATTCTTTCGACGTATCTTAGTATACGAGTGAACCTTGTGAGAAAGCTGGCAGGCAGTACATGGGGAGCAACCACATCAGTTCTCCGAGGAACATCCCTTGCCCTGGTATACTCTGCAGCAGAATGCTGTACACCAGTTTGGCTCCGAAGCACCCACGTAGCGAAAGTAGACGTCAAACTGGACTCAGTTATGAGAGTCACCTACTTGCTGCCTACCAGTGCTTTGAAACATCTGTCCTCCAGAACGCCGTCGAAAGGCTGCTCTTTACAACCTGTGTCAGCATGTTCCTGAAAACAACTTGATCCCTCTTCATGGCGATTTGCTATCACTGCCCCTGGAAATGGCTCAAATCTAGAAGACCAGCATGTGAAATGGGAGTCCAAATGCTATCCACAGGATTCGACCAGGACGCAGAGTGGAAACGTGACTGGCAAGCTACAAGAACCCGAAACCACGACCTTGTAGACAATCCAACACTGCCAGTTCCAGGCTTCCACCAACCAAGGGCGGTGTGGGTGCAGTTAAACAGATATCGGACCGAAGAGGTTAGGTGCAAATACAACATGCACAAGTGGGGCTTTTCAAGTGACTGTGTGTGTGACTGTGGTGACACCCAAACAATGAGCCACACTGTGAATGACTGTCTAATCAGACGATTCCCTGGTAACATTGAGAATGTCCATCAAGCATTCCACGAGGCACTCCGCTGGATCGAGTCCATCAACATCCGAGTGTAGTCTGAGCCGTTTTAAAACTTGTGTTCTATATATAATTTCACATGTTCATTTTTATATATATTTATTTGTTTTGCTAAATGTGTATTACTGTAATTGATGCATACGATAATAATAAGTATACTGAAGAGTATATTACAGTGATGGACCAGAAAAGTATGATCGCTGCCCACCGTGAGACGGAATGAAGCCTGGTGGGATTAGAACATGTGACGCAGCAAGGAAAATGTGAAAGTGGAGTAGGGACGACGATACTATACGGGCTGAAAATGTGGAAATCCACTGACATAAAAGATTCTAACAAAGGGCACGTTGCTGTGATCTGGCGCCTTTGAACTATCAATTCGGGAAGGGTGAAGCTGGTCCGCTGTGCCCGTGCTACTGTCATAAGTATCTATCAAAAGTGGATGAAACTAAGAAAAGGCGAGAAGATGTTGAACGTTCACACCTCATCTCAGAACGTGGAAGTCACAGGCTTGGCAGTCTCCAAAGAAGGATAGGCTACCACCAGTCGCATATCTGACGACTGAGTACAATACCAGTGCAACCACAAGTGTTTCAGAACACACCGTTCAGCGAAATTATTGAACGTAAAGCTCTGCAGGAGACATCTATATGTTCCCTTGTTGCCCCAACAACATGATCAGAATTGAAGTGGGCTCTGGATCACTGAGATTGCACCGTGGATCCGTGGAAATGGATGACGTGATCGAATGAACCACGTTCCTTGTTACTTCTGGTCGAAGACAGTGTTTGGATATGGCGACGTCAGTCGAGCAGCTGCTCGGAAACTGCACCGCACCATGGACGGACACCGAGCAAGGTGGTGCAGTGGTTACAGCACTGGATTCGCTTTCGGGAGGACTACTGTTCAACCCACATCCGGCCATCCTGATTTAGGTTTTCCTTGATTTCCCTGAATCGCTTTAGGCAAATGCTGGAATGATTCCTTTGAAAGGGTACGGGCGACTTCCTTCTCCATACTTCTATGATCCGATGAGACCGATGACCTCACTGTTTGGTCTCCTTTCCCAAATGAACCCAACCCAACTACACCGTCGGAGACGTTCGCATGGGCTTCCATGGGACCTGTGGTAGTAATTGAAGACACCATGACAGATGCGGATTACGTGAACATTATGTACCTGCTGAAAGCTTGATGCTTTCCTTGATGGCGATGGAATGTGTTCGTGCCATAAGACCGGAATCATCCTAGAGCGTTTCGAGGAGCACGGTAGTGAACTCGCATTGACGTCTTGAACAGAAAAGTCTCCTGATCTACACCTAATGGAACACATCAGGGACGCTATCGGTTGCCAGCACGTAATTTATATCTGGTGCCACATACCTCCGACAACTCAAGGATTTATCACGTACAATGTACGCTATCTCGCTGCTGTATTGCGTTCTAAAGACGGACAAACAGGTGGCCCTAATTTTGTGGCTTATCACTGTCTAAGTCGTGTTGTGTGTAACGTCGGAAGCGCCATGAAGCTGTTCGTGGGTGATGAACGCTGGCATGGGATGACCTCAACGGCCGGCGGTGAAACCGTTGCGCTGTCATCTCGCCTGGACTCCTTCGTCATCGCAGCCAACGCCCCCGTCGCGTCTCGTCGCATGCTAATTGCGCGGACTCGGATTTCATAAGCCGCTTACATAACACGCATCAGCAGCTGCTGGGAGGCGGGCCGTCAGATTCTCTGACACTCACCACTGTCACCCAGGGTCGCCGTTCCAAGCTCTACTCGCAACCGGTTATTCTCCAGGGGAGTTGAGAGGCAGGGGCAAACCGTCCGGGGCTCGTAACACGCCTTTAAAATAATGAATAACTACTTGTGCGTATCCACTTCACGGATTTTCGTCATTTTTAAGTGTAATCTGAAGGCGAGCCCACCATTATTTATTAAAATTTTTGTTCGTAATTGACTCTGCTGCTGGCCTCGTTGTCTTCTTTTCGGCGGCGTGGCTTTAGTCTCTGCATTTGGCTACAGAAAGAAATATGCTATTTCCATATTTTTTGACTTGACGGTTACTCACTATAAAATAAAACTGTTTCGTCTTTCAATTTTCCGTGTTCATAAATTAGCAGATGATTGATCCACAAAATATGTCTCACGAAAGGTTCCACGAGACTCTTCTTTCAACAACTACACATGACTGCTCTTTACAACTGTCTTTACAACACGCTATCATACAACAACTCTTCCTGCCAAGTGCTAGGAAAAACAAATATTCCGTTACAATGCAACTCAAAGAATTCGATCAATGTCACAAGTGCTCAGAAATATTTAAAATTGTTCTTACACAAGGACATTTTGAAGTTTTCCACCTCGGCTCTTTTCTGCAGCATTCAGTTTGTTATATCTTGAAGGACTGGCGAATTTCGGCCTTACATACCATCTTCAAGCTCAGTGGGTGTCTACGTGTTGTATTGTTATCCTGTTGTCCTGTAGTTAAACGGCGGATGTAACCTGCCCGAAAGCGAATACATTAAGTGCCAGTGTCAAATTTATAACAAGACATATTACTGCGTGCAGTAATAGTTATCTTCTAACTAAGACCACGTTGTAGGAAACTGTATGCGATCGCTTCGTTGTTGGACAGCCAACCAACTCTAAGGTTTCAGACCATAACAAGCTGCCCTTTGTCAAAGAAGCTTATCACAGTGAATATCCACATTTACGATCCGTAACGTCTCCAGGATAATTGCCCTTTCAACTCTGCTCCGCGTTCTGGCGTTTATTATATTTGGTGAGGATTAGCTCAAAACTTGCATCGAAATCTCCCGGAGAGCTTGAATAATAAAAAGTTCTGACTCAGATGAAACATCCATCAACAAGGGCTTAACACTCAAAATCCACAGAAACACTCAGCGAGTTTTTACTGAACTATTTGTGGCCCTAAAGATGCATCTGAATGCCTATAATAGAAACCTTATCCCACAGAGTAGAAATATCTCTGGAGTGAGCATTCAGATGCACAGAATTCATTTTGCTTTGTTAACATACAGTGCCAGCGTCGCCACATGATGTGGGGTGGCGTAGGTTTGTCCATATCGTGTTGTATAAATTTTGTATTTCATTGTATCGCTAGTACAGACGGATTTCCTTCGTAAGTGATGTGGATTTGCTACAGGGGTTTCGAAGACCCCATAATAATTTCTATTTGATACCTGGAATAAGCAGTGTTCTTAGGTTTTAAGAGGAAAATAAACTGGTACCAGGACACAGCATCGACACGTGAACACATATCTACTCTCTCTGACATGTCACGTCAAGTCACGTCGGTTCGCTTATCCCAGTACCGAACGGCGAAAGTGAGGTTATGAGTCCATCCGTGAAACAAAAACTCGGAGCATAGTATTGGGTTCAAGAAAATAACAACGACAAGTTTTTAAGTGGCCAAGGCAAACCTCATAACGTACGTTCTTGATCGGTTAGTAAATTGCTGAGAGATGAAACATTTCAAAACTTCGACTAGGAATAATAATACATACAGACATATCAAACAATAGATGTAAACAAATAATTGAGCTTGTTTACAGTACTCGTTATGTTTCTTTTTCCTTATGTATCAATAACGCCATAAAGAACTGTAATTTTCTCCTTCATTAAAGCTGACTTTTTCACTTAAAATATTATGTAATGGATATTGTGGGTGCCAGATCTGTTCTCTTATACTAAAAACTGTCTGTTTTTTTACTTTCAAATATCTGACCTCGCTTTTGTAAGAACACTCAGTGGAACAAATATTCAAGTCGTTTTAGTATATTGGCAGTTTCCCACGAAAACAAAGCACAATAATAGAACGATGATTACGAAGATACAAAAGTACAAACTCCACTACTTACCACAAGCGAGTGCGTCGAAAATAGGCCAACTTAACGATGTTAGAAGGCGACGATGCCGTCAAAACGATTCATCCCGAGAAACCTTGACGTGACGGTTCGTTTCCGACCTGCATGAATGCTGCCATTTGAAATGCACTGCGGAATGTTTCCTCGTGATGTGACGGTTGAAGTGAATTGGCCTTAAACAAATAGCATCCTCCCGAGACCACGATGTTGAGAATATGCGCCGAACATAATGCTCACTTCAGAGATATTTCTACTGTACGGCATTTCCCTGTATAAAAGTTTAAATTTCAAAGAATCTATATGTACTCCAAGGAATAAATGTCCTCCTCTAGTTGCATGTAATATTTATTCATAACTTCAATAAAAATACTGCACCTCATTTAACAAACAGAAAATTGACGCAGTCACTCATACTTCTTATAAATACCAAGAAAAGGGTAATTTCCAAGAATGATTGCCTATCGAAGTCACACTGTCCAAACGATACATATCGAACGTGCGATCCTAAATCGATCATATGACTCTAGTGGCGGGTGTTATGAGTATGTTTACGGTTGTCGCTACAGCAACGACAGAAGAAGAGCGTTACAAAGGAGATTACTTACCTCACTCGTCGTCTATGTTGTTATCATGTGAAAGTTCATTACTGTGGTCTGGATGGATAATTTGAAAGAGTCGAACCATGTATTCTTCTTGATACTGTCCGCTGTGAAATTGTAAACGGTATTTCAGCATCGAAACTGTTCTTACGAAGTTTTACACACTTCGCACCACCACAGTCTACACAGTCCCTTCTTTCCTCGTCCGGTAGTGATCCATAAATGCGACAAAAAGTCGAACAATTTTCTACGCTGCATAAACATGGAATTATATTTTCCATGTGAGAGAATCCGCGGAAGAAACATCAAGAACACCTGATTTCCCACTCACTAACGACATAAATCGTCTGGGATTCCCTAGCAACCCACAAATAATTCGCGGAGGTACGTATGTACTGTAGACCAACTAAGGGAACAACGGAAAACAGATAAAAATAACGATCATAAATAATTGATCACAACACCCGCCAACAGAGTCCCATCATCGATTTAGGATCGCACGTTCGATATGTGTCGTTTGGACAGCTCGAATTCGATAGGCAATCATTCTTGGAAGTTACCAAGAAAAGCGACATAATGTTGAAATAACACACTTCAATATACTTTCTTGAGAACAAATGTTGCAAACAATGCACCTTTTTAAGCGTTAGCTATCCTTTAGATATTTCAGTCAATATTAAGATCTAGTTCATTCAGATTGACTGGCCTGGCGCAACTAAATTCTTTACGTCAGTCCAGTCACATACAATTCAAATATGCTTGACTCATATCGGTTAAACGTACTCTGGACGCTCCATGTTAAGATTTTGCCACCGCGTACATTGCTACTGCCACCTAGTTTTTTTCTCATCGATTCGAATTACTGCTTGGCGGTGTCTTACTTTACTATGACATTTGTGAAAAAGATTAATAACAAGTTTATCCCTCCCCCCCCCCCCCTCTTGCAGTTTCATTCTGTGGTTCAGCAATATTTTTCCACACCTCCCTAGCCTTATTAGTGAGAGGACAAAAGTGGTGAGCTAACGATATGCACATATACAGATGGTGGAAGTATCGTGTACATAAGCTATCAAAGGGCAGCGAATTGACTGAGCTGTCATTTGTATTCAGGTAATTCATTTGAAGAGGTTTCCGATATGATTATGCCCGCACGACGGGAATTAACAGACTCTGTAAGCGGAATACGCTTGAAGCTAGACGCATGGAAAATTCCATTTCGAAAATCGTTAGGAAATTCAATTTTCCTAGAATCACAGAGTCAAGAGTGTGCTGAGAATTTCGGGAATTACTTTTCACCAAGGACAACCTATTGGCTGACGGCCTCCACTTAACGACTGAGAACAGCGGTGTTTGCATAGAGTTGTCTGTGCTGACAGATAAGGAACACTGCGGGAAACAACCGGTTGATTCAAAGTGGGAGGCAGGATGAACGTATCCGTTCAAGAGCTGTGCAGAGAAATTTGGCTGTAGTGAGTTATGACGGCAGACGAACGATGACAATGATGACAGTGTAGCAAGTCCATGAACCACTAATTGTGCACTCACTAATTTTTTTGCAATAACCTTAGAACCAGCAATGCTGTTAACCAGTCCCTTGCTGAATTAACACACATGCAAGCACTAACACAGTTGTATAACCTCTGACAACTTATACATATACTATGACCAACAAACAAAATGTGTGCAGTTAAATGAATCCCTACTATTTACTTAACTTGGAGAATTGGTGTATGTACACTTTCAGTTTAACATAATAAGAACACAAATACAAAGGTACAGGAACATAATTACAGTCAAGAACATGATAATGCAGTAACACAGACTTTACAAAAAGAATAGAAATAAACATATACATGAGTATTACAGGAATTATGACATAAGTAAATAAATGAAAAATGAGAATATCCTTAGAAATATTAACTTGCTACATGAGCATTAGAAGAAAACAGAAGAGAATAAATAATGTCTGAACATCTTTCCAAAGTAAAAAAACAGGTTAGATTTGAGGTTAACAGTATTCCTCATCATAGTGAATGCAGCTTAGTATTAGGAGGAAAAAAAATCTATCAAATTTATCTCATCAGGTAAACACTCAGAGACAGGAAGAACACAGACACAAATGTGTACACAAAAACATAACGGCGTAACACAAAAGGAAAGGACAGGGTCTGTTTTCAGTGTAACATTTGGTGCTGCAGTATTTGTGGTACTTCATTTCCAACCAAAAATTCATTTTATTCTCAGAAATCTCCCTTAGTTCAACACTGTTCCCAGAAAAAGTCCTATCTGTCTGTATTTATACTTTCATATATTTCTTACTTCATAATTTGTTTCCAAGAAAATCCTACCTAACAAAATAATTGTTCCTCATTATACAATACTCTTCGGCCAAACCTTTTTCTTATAGCTTCTCAGTGCCTTTCTCCCCAACTCATCACAACTCATTTTCTTATATAGCACACCCCCTCTCAAAGTAACTTAAAGCTACTGAGCTCAGATATATAAACTAGACAACGAGGCAATGCAGCAGCACAAAACATTTAACACAAAACACAACGGCAAAAAATGCAGATTAGCAAAGCAACTTACTCTACCAAAAAATTACCAAGTCCTCCAAATAGAAATTATGTATGCAATTCCTGTTACTGGTCTCTTCGCCTTTTATTGTTCTTTCCTTTCCAAGTTTTCTTTTTTAAGTATTTAGTTCGTAAAATTACCATTTAATCGATCTGTTGACAGAAAGTGTTTACATTATCACATGTACTGAATTTTATTTTATAAAACCAATGCCGCAGCAAGCTACAAACCAGATATCAAATAAAATAAGCAAATATGTACAAAGCAAAGCATAAAAACATCATTCACCAGCCTTATGGCATTTCATAAGTCAGTAAAAAATCTCTCAACTTTTGTAGAAAGATACTTGTCATAATCAGGTGTGAAGACGTAAGAATATTTCTCAGAACTTCGTAAGCATGTCAGTAAGTAGCACAAAGTACGGGCTCCAAAGTGTAATCATATGTTTTCAAATAATAGTGCGTCAGGTTTATGGTGCGTTCTGCAAAGAAATGTCAACAGTGAGGTCAACGGCCTATCTTTTCTGCAGCTATGCGAGCGCTTACGGGAGTAAAGCGAGTTTCAAAGTGACTAAAGTGGCACAAGTAAAGTTGTAAGTCCACACAACAATGGGTATATTTCAAAGTGGCTAGTGCGCAGCTGGGCGGAGCGTTACGTCAAGGTCACATACACACTTTGCCGAAATATTTATGACAGAAGTTCGAGCTACAAGAACAGTTTGATACCAATAAAAAAAATTCACAGATTAAAAATTTACAGGAGATGTGTTTAGAAAAGAAAACTCATTAATTCCAAAAATTTCTATCAGCATTGCGGTACTCACATTCACATATATCATATCTCTTAAGGTACGATACTTGGGGTCCAACATTCTTTTTCACAAACCAGATTCCCTAACCCCTACTCATTATTCATATACATATAAACAAGTTGCAAAATCACATTCCTCATACAGCATCGCCTTATTGATCGTATTCGTGTCTCAACATCATAATACACATCGTCGCCACAATAATGTCATCATAACACATGAATCAAATCTGAAAATCGTCACAGCATCCTTCGATAATCTCAAAACCTCTAAAGAAAATTCTCTCCTCTTTCTAGTAGTGTCATCTACCTCAAATGTACCTCAAAAATCATGATCCCATAGAAAATACATCTCTCAAAACTTTAACAGTATCACAATGGTTCCTAAAACATTTATGTGAACACTTCACAAAATACAGACAAAGTACAATTTCCTAAATGCGAAGTAATCGAACTGTGTAATTACGTAGGCACGTGTCACTGACGTAGTAAAAAAGTTTATTCCTTTCACAAGGGGAAGGCCTCAGACACGGCCAACGGATTCGGCTCAAATTTGGCAGGTCGCTTGTGTACAACCTAAAACGAAGGAATCTGAGTTATTTTGGGTCAACACCCCCTAGTTTTTGAGAAAACCACCCCTAAAGATTGTGAAGATCAGTCGACTGAAAACTGGAGGGATCGATAGATAACTGGAAATAGAACATTTTTCATCATCGGGTTTGGGTTCCGCAAACGCATATTTTTCCAGAAATCGAGGAAAGAAACTTACATAACTGCCGCTTCTGTACCCACATGGTAAACGCTATTCGGCAACAGCGCTTATAGCGCACCGGCCAAGGTAACTGGCTGGGACTCGAAGAATCCAGGTTCGAATCTCGAAAGATATGACACAACAAACAATAACTAGTTACTACAGCATAAAAAGACGAGCTAATTACTACAAACTACATACAGTACTCGACATATGTAACTTACGAAACGACACTGTATTCATTCACAAAACGTATTTTATTGGGTGCATTAACGATGGAAAAATCACTACATGTATCAGCGAGGTTCGCGGCAGCCTAATGACGGAAAGCAACTCTTTCCGACTGACTTCTATAAGGCTCGTACCTGTCTATCGCAGTTTGAAGGCTACTGATATTGACCTTGCTGGTCAATTTAATAAGCAGCAGTTAATTGGAGGTCCGAATGTATTTCGTGGACTCCATTTGAACTTTACCTGTGATGTACAAGCAGTGTTTGGAGGTAGTACTTGGCTCACACTTGCTGTTGTGTGGGGCAATCAAGCAGATTATGGTGGCCTTGAAGCTTTTCCTGATGCTAATATTCTTACTTTGAAGACATGGAGTATATCTGAGACTACAGGACTGTTGGCTAAACAGCCTTATGGTACACTAGTTCCAAGCATGCCATTTGTTTTGAGTACTAGAAAGAAGAAGAAATTAAATGCTGATGAGTACCTCTTTATATGGGCCAAAGTTGGTAATGGCAATTGTAAAATAAAGATCAACGGCGATTGTATGATTTATTATAGACCTTCACTCTTCCTGGTTCACAACTATGATATGACGAAGAGGCAACCGGGACAACTTAACTCTCCGCGCGTGCATTCTGTCCCGTGCATCGCTATAAACATCACATAATCTGTGATCCCTTGTGAAGAATTCGCAGCACTCTTACTCGGAGTTGTTTGCCTACCTTATTATTATCACTCCTTATTGATTTACTTACCTTATTAACCCTCCTATCCCTATCAATTGAGGTATGGAAAAATACAGACGAAAAGAATGACATCCGCTAGATTTCTTCGAGATTCGAACCCGGGTTCTCCCACGCCGAGCCAGTTACCTTGGCCATTGCGCTATCGGCGCTGTCAGCGAAATGCGTTTTGCATGTCGGTAGAGAAGCGGCAGTTGTAAAAGTTTCTTACTCCAATTTCTGGAAAAGTATGCGTTTTCGGACCCCATACCTGATGATGAAAAATTCTCTACATACAATTATCTATCAATCCCGCCAATTTTGAGTTGATTGCTCGTCATAACCTTTAGGGGTGATTTTCTCAAAAACGAGGGGGTGTTGACCCTAAATATCTTAGATTCCTTCGTTTTAGTTTGTACACAAGCGACCTACCAAATCCGAGACGAATCCGTTGGCCGTGTCTGAGGCCTTCCCCTTGTCAGTTCAATGACCAGATAGCTGTGTAATTCTGTGTTAGAGAAATATGGTACCGATGTGTAAAATAGTTAAAGCAAGTACCAAATTAGTTAGGGCTCCTTGCGCTTGCTAAATGCACAGTACACAAAGTAGGCCAACCCCAATGAGGGATAATGTAATTATACCCTCAGATGTTACAGATTAAAACTGTGGAATGAAATGTATCGCCGGAAACCTTCTCTGTATCATAGTTGTTCAAAAACATATCTTAAAAATGTTCCAAGTACAAAACGTAATCACTCAAATGCGTGTCATGTAGCGTTAAATCATAGTACTCGCTGAAAAATAAATGTCTGTCATCGCTTAACGGCAAAAATATGCCAAGTGTCGTAGTTATCGTCGTCCCTAAGCAAAGTTCTCCAAAATTCAGTGTACGTACCTTGTCATATACAAAAGTAAAGAGTTATGCGTACAAATGTTGTAGTTATTACGTTCATTGCTGTGGCCTTAAAAATACTATACTGTAAGGTATTGTTGTGTTACGAAAATAACTGTCTCACTGTAGCCATGCCACAACAGTCATTACCAAAGCATGTTTTACTTTCCAAAAGAATGCAGAAAAATGTGCAAACATAAAACAAATACAGTGTAAAAGCAATTACAAAAATTGTGTCATTCATAAGTAGCGTCGTAGTATAATCATGTAGCTGTCAAACAAACCAAATACTGTGTCGTCTGTGACCTCTCAGAAAGTACTTTAAATAAAAATGTCTTTTCAAGTAAATCAAAATGTTGCAGTAAAACCTCATTAACAGTGTATGTTACAAGAATGTGGACTTTATAGTCATGACATAATCGAGCAACGAACAAGCAAGACGTACACTCCATAAGACTGCGTCGTCTGCTCCCAATAAAAGTGAACTCGTAAAATCACTGTCTTTATAAATTCCATAGGTTCTTCACTAGATAATTAACTTCAAAATATCGCTGCATGCTAAATGTGACAAAGCTTAATAGTAACTTGAAGTGAATAATATAATGGCAAAGACTAAGTCATAAAGCAAACGATTTCTCAATAAACGGTTTTACACGAGGAATGTGGTATAGTCTTGTTTTGTGCTCTAATAACCAGTTAGGAGGAAATCAACAATAAAATTGATAAAGTCAAGCCAGTGGATGTATATCATTACTAGAATTCTTGAATGTTCTGAATTTACGCGTTGTGATGAGGAGCTTATAGTGAAAGTCATCACAATGCCGATTCGCAAATCGGTCATCCTTACGTCATGTCGGGTGTTCCATCTCAAGGTTCGGTGCTCCTTGCCGACTCCTTTCAAGATCTCCGAAATACCATGTATTATTGCTTTGTAACGTTTCCACATTTCTAAATACCACTTCCCGTGTCGGAGCGTGAGTCTCCTCCGAAATATGTAATTATTGTATTACGTGTGCCAACTGATCTTGTACTTCCCGCATTTCTCTTTTATGTTGGCCATTAATTTGTTTCTGATTTTGTTTGAATTTCCTAATTTCCTCGTATTCTTCTGCGTTAGTAAAAGCTACCGGTCTTGTATCATTCAGTTCATCATCTACCTTCGTAGATAAACTAGTTAGCTGATCCGAAAGTTCAACTACTTTTTCCGATAATGTGCTCATTTCTTCCGTGTGTTTTTCTGAACCAAATTTTAGAGTATCTACTGTGTCCTTGAAGTTTTCCTGATCTTTTACAAGTTGCGCAACCGCATCGGTAGACGCAACAGTCAATTTTAGCCTGCAAGGTGTTGTGATTTCCATGTACCATAATCTGCAGTTCTTTTATGTCAGCTTCATGATACTGTAGTGTGTTCTCGTGTCGCCAAAAGATAGGCTGAAAATGTTCACAAATTGGTGTTTTTACATCTTCAGAAACGGTTTGATATTTCGATTCGATTTCGGGTGTCTCTGGGGTTACATCTTCACGTGTTTGTTCAAGTAGTTGTTCAATTGTGTTAAATTTTTGGAGACGTTGCAGTAATACATAACAATGTATTAATAAATGAAACATGTTGCTTTGTGCTTTTCGGCAGTGCATTTGCACCGCCAATATTCGTATTTTGAAGAGCAAAGAATGAATCTTGACTTAATCGGGAAAAGGGTGATGACGCAAAACCTGATTCTACGATATTTACAAGATTTTGTTCTGTTATTCCGCATTCCTGAGGCGAACTGTTACTGATCGAACGATCGACAACAGTTCCGAGTTCAATGATTGTTTCCATTTCTTTCCCGTTATTTACTGCCTGGTCTATGTCCCTATGCACAATTATCAAATTACTATCTTGAACATTTGGCAATTCGTTACAAGGTGGTGCTAACAAACTACGCTTGCCGTCACTGTCATTTCTCAGTTTACTTTCAGCCTAGTGTTGCGCTTGTCACACGCCACGATTGTCACAGTATTTCAAACGATAACACAGAAATGCATGCCACAACTGTTTTGCTCATTACAATACCGTACGACAATAAGAAACTGTTGTACAGCTACATAGGAAATTCTCTATATACTATTAGGCGCTAGCAGTAGACAATAACTATTTTCTAATCATGCACTGATCATTCATACTACAAGAAATTTTTAATATTCCAGTGAGGTATTCGCGGCTAAGGGTCGATAGGTGAAACTTATTTATTATTTTTTTACTTAAACTGAAATAACTGAGAAGATGAAACTTTTACGTTATTTAATTCTAAAACTGCTGAGTGAAATTGTTTAATGCAACTGAACCATATGAAGCTGCTGAGTGAAACTGAACGAACTGTCTCTTTGCTTGTCTTTATCATTTCATTTCTGACCTACAGAAGTTTCCTGACAAATACAGCTCAAACTTGTTCTATACATTAATTCACCACAATATCCTAGCGCAACGAAATCTGGCTGCTAATAATTAACACAAAAGAATGGTTCTGAATTAGAAGAAATCCTAACAGCAATCCCTGTATTTCATAAGTCACTTACTTCACAGAAAATCTTCATTACACAAGCTACAGCAAAACAGCAAGCACCAATACAGCCAGCTAAATAAAAAGATTCTAACTACTGTAGGCTCTCACTACTAATAGACATGTGATTAGTAAAGGAAAGATTTTGTTGCAGAGCAGACAATGTATTTAGAAAATTTTATCTTAATAATGTGACATCCAGTTCAAAAAATTGTATAATCGTCAGTGACATCCAGTTTCAAAATTACATAACCGTCAACAACATTACATTAAATCTCCATGACGGACGCACGACCAGACCGTTCGTCCGCGCCAACACTTCAGACCTCTAACCTCCATCACTGCTAACTATTAACTTCCAACCTCCATCGCTGCTGGCTATTCATCTCCAACTTCCATCACTGCTAACTATTAACTTCCAACCTCCATCACTGCTGGCTATTCACCTCCAACTGCGAGTCCGACCAGGCATCCAGAGTCTCTCACAGAGGGCGTATAGCGCTGTCAGAGTTATTAATGCAGTCTATCGCGCTGCCAACATATAAACATGTAAAAAGCCTACTTACAGTAGAAATACGGAAAGCTTAGAGGAATTGTTGAATGGAACAGACAGCATGTTTGACACAGAATTGAGCTCGAAAAAAAAAAGAATGATTTCTCAAATGGTTCAAATGACTCTAAGCACTATGGGACTTAACATCTGAGGTCATCAGTCCCCTAGACTTAGAACTACTTAAACCTAACTAACCTAAGGACATCACATACATCCATGCCCGAGGCAGGATTCGAACCTGCTACCGTAGCAGCTGCGCGGTTCCGGACTGAAGCGCCTAGAACCACTCGACCACAAAGGCCGCAATGATTTCTCATTTAGTTCCGTTTGCTATAATATTTTGAGACTACACTAAGCTATAAAAGGATTCACCACGAAGGAATTATCCAAATGGGACGGATATCGGTTGATGTGATGTGTATGTACAGACAAAAAATTATTACAATTTCAGAAAAAATGAATGATTTATTCAAGAAAAAGAGTTTCACAAATTAGGCAAGTTAATAACGCGTTGGTCCATCTCCGGCCGTCATGCAAGCTGATGTTCGGTTTGGCATTGATTGAACGAGTTGTTGGAGTCAGCCTGAGGGATATAGTGCATAATTCTGTCCAATTAGATCGTTAAAATCCCGAACTGGTTGGAGGGCCATGTCCTTAATGCTACAAACGTGCTCGACTGGGGAGAGATCTGGTGACCTTGTTGGCTGAGGAAGGGTCTGGCAAACACGAAGACAAACAGTAGAAACTCTCGCCGTGTGGGGACGTGTATTATCTTGCTGAAACGTAAGCCAAGATTGGCTTGCTATGAAGGGCAACAAAACATGGCGTAGAATATCGTCGACGAAACGCTGTGCGTCGCGGATGAAACCATGCCTGCTGAAAAATGAAACGGCACTCCCTCCCTGGTCACCAGGCCGTACGGAGGGCAACAGTCAAGTTGGAATCCTACCGGTCCGAATCGTCTTTACCGGTCACTGGGGCTCAGTTCGAAGCAGGACTCATCACTGAAGACAATTATAGTCCATTCAATGAAATTCTATGCCGAATGTTCGCAACCCCGCTCCAAACGAGCTCTTTGGTGTCCAGAGGTCAACGGTAGTCTGCGTAAGTTGCGCCATGAGTTCAGCCCCTATCTGTGAGCCGCTGCTTAATGGTTCTTGTGGTCTTCGAAGCAGCAGTTGCACGTTGGATAGACGATACTGATAAATCTGGGTCTCTGACTGCCTCTCTGATGATTGTTCGGGCCTCGCGTTCTGTCGTAACTCTAGGTCGACCGCCTCCTTTTTGACGCTGTGTTCGGCCATTGTGCACCCATTCCTGTCAACATCATCGAATAGTGGCACCGCTTCTATACAAATGTTGAGTGATATGCAGATTACTCCAACTGGCTTCTTTGAGTCCAAATAAAAATCGTCTCTCAAATGCTGACATGTTTCTAAAGTGTGTCTGCGAAGCATAGCTGGGCCCTGTAGTCCAACCTAGCACATGAAATGAAATTTACAAGACTTTATGCTCTATCGACATGTCGCCTGTTTACTAACCTTGCCAGTTGCGCGGTGAAATTGCCCTGCAGCGACACACATTCACCCATCGGCCTCCAAAGTTTACAGTTTTGCTATTTCTGTCGACATCTTTCTGAATAGAAGCTGTACCTCGAGCTGCCAAAGTAAATTTATAGGTGTCACACTGCTTAAAAAGGTAGTTGTTATACGTAATTCATTATGTGTTGCAAACTCTATCAGCTTCCTTTACCCACTCGGACGCTTAAGCCCCCCATGAGAAGTGTATAACCATTTTTATTTATTTTCCTAAAGTATTCTGTAAGAGGTAATAAAATTCATTACCATTATGAGATCTTTGTTCTTCTGTTACACTGTTAGACTAAATGCGAAACGTCAAATGAAAACAAATGGAGAATGAAATAATATTAAAGAAATTATAAGGCACACAGTTGCTGAAGCATTAGGAATGACAAAAAAGAGATATTGTATAAGTGGTTAATTGGTTGGAATAACCATATGAGCAATCTAATAAAAGACAAAATGGAGGAGTATCCGAAGAACTTGGCATTACCTAGTAACATGAATTACAGAAAGGATTATAAAAGTAAATCTGCTTTATTAAAGACAGAAACCCGAAAAATCAAATGGGAAAGTTGAGACCGATATGTGAGTGAAACTGAACATTTTCATGGCAGACAAAACGAAGCATACAAAGTTATGAGGCTCTTGAATAAACAAGAATGAGATACTTTACAGTTAAATGTAATATCCGAAACGAGTGGTTAAAATACTTTAAATGTCAATGGACTGATAATGATGAGGAACCAGAAATAACTACCAATACCAGTGACTCTGTAGCTCTGATAACAATGAAAGAGATATAAAATGTGATCAAAGAAACACAAAACAAAAAGCCGGCCGGAACTGGTAATACAAACACGGAGCTGATTAAATATGCATCTGATTAACTAAAGCATAGACTCTTAAATTTTATGAATGTTTGCTGGCTGAGTGAACATCAGTCAGACGAATGGAATGAAGCTTTGGTAAGCCCTATTTGTAAGAAAGGTGATAAATCACTATATGCAAATTACCGAGGAATAAGACTGCTAAATACGTATTACGGACTGTGTGCTAAAACTATAAACACCATTTTAGTACCAATAGTGAAAGCACATATGATAGATATACATATACAACACGGTTTTAGAACAGGTACCTCATGTTCTGACTGTCTTTTCGCTTTGACGGAAGTAACCGATAAAAGAAGAGAGTTTATATTGTTAATATGCTTTTATCGATTATGAAAAGGCGCTGGACAATGTAAAGCGGAAAATACAATGAGAATCGCTTAAGGAAATGGGAGTTTTAGCTTATATGTTTGCGATTATACACAAATAACCAACCAAGAATCCATACTATAAGGAATGGTACAGCATATGCCGATGTTAACCAATCAATTTGACAAGGCTGCCCACTGCTATCACCCTGTCAATGTTTACAGTGACGATATCATTACGTAAATGGATGATTTTATTAAATGACACATTAAGATGCAATAATTTTTATTTTAAGACGATGTTGTTTGCCGATGATCAGATTATAACAGGACAATCTGAAGCAAAGCTTCAAATTGCAATATGTAAATAACAAATAAAAGAATTTAAATAATTGGGGTGCAATTTTAAATTTTCCAAGTCAGATGATGGGGAACTAAAACAGTTCAGATTCAGATGTTTCTCTGGACTGGAAGGACCATGTATTGCCCATGTCAATGACAGAATAACTAGTACTGCAGGCGGCAAGAGCAAACGTGGACGATCCTTAAAGAGATGGCGCGAACAATGAGACTGTGAGGCTTAGCCCTTAAAGACGACGACGACGAAGATGATGATGATGACGTAGAAGGATTAATAATAACAGGGTACTGAAGGGCCCTATAAAGTAAAAAAGTAAAGTAAATACCTAGCTGACAAACAAAAGCTAACGAAGTGAAAACGAGCGTTAGGAGGGCAATAAGAGAAGCGTTCAATAATTTTGAAAGTAAGACCTTGTCAACCGACCTGAGTAAAAACCCTAAGAGCTTTTGCTCGTATGTAAAATCAGTAAGTGGGTCAAAACCATGTATTCATTCTCTCAGGGACCACACCGGTACCGAAACGAAAGATAACAGAGAGAAGTCCGAAATACTGAATTCGGTCTTCCGAAGTTGTTTCAGCGAGGAAGATCGTAACACTGTCCCTCGTCATGCGAACGTCGAAATGGCGGCTACTGAGATAACCGATCGCTGATCTGAAAAGCAGCTACAATCGCTTAGTAGTACAAAGGCTTCAGGACCAGATGAGATACTTTTAAGATTCTATAAAGATTATGAGAAAAAACTTGCTCCTCTTCTATTAGTAATTTATCGTAGATCGCTTGAGCAACGAAAGTTACTAAACGACTGGAAAAAAGAACAGGTCATTCCCGTTTTTAAGAGAGGCCGTAAGACATATCCACACAATTATAGACCTATATCGTTGACGTCAATCTGTTGTAGAATTATGGAACATGTTTTGTGATAAAGAATAGTGACGTTGATGGAAATTGAATATCTGTTCTGTAAGAATCAACATGGATTCCGCAAACAGAGATCCTGCGAAATTCGGTTCGCTCTGTTTCTCCATGAGACCCACAGCGCAGTGGACAACGGCGCTCAGGTTGATGCCGTGTTCTCTGATTTCAGTAAGGCATTTGACACCGTCCTACAACGCTGTTTGATGAAAAAAATACGAGCTTACGGCGTATCGGAGCAGACCTGCGATTGGATTCAAGACTTTCTTGCAGATAGAATCCAAAACGTCGCTCATAACGGAACTAAATCGACAGATGTAAAGGTAATAGCCGGAGTACTACAGGGAAGTGTGATACATTGTTGCTGTTTACAAAACATGAAAATGATCTGGTAAAAAGCGTCGGATGCAATTTAAGGATATTCGCAGATGATACCAGAAGATTCTAAGAATTTACAGAACGATCTTCAGAGAACTGATGAATGGTGTAGCCTCTAGCAGTTGACCCTGAATGTAAATAAATGTAAAGTACTGTGCATACATAGGAAAACAAATCCATTACTTTACAGCTACACTATTGATGACAAAACACCTGGAGGCAACGTCTTCCGTAAAATATCTAGGCGTAACAATCCAGAGCGACCTTAAGTGGAATGAGCATATAAAACAGATAGTGGGAAAAGCAGGCACCAGACTCAGATTCATCGGAAAAATCTCTAGGAAACGTATGTCATCCACGAAAGAAGAGGCTTATAAGGCGCGTTGTTCGCCCGATTCTTGAGTACTGCTCATCTATCTTGGCCGGCCGGAGTGGCCGGGCGGTTCTAGAAGCTACAATCTGGAGCCGAGTGACCGCTACGGTCGCAGGTTCGAATCCTGCCTCGGGCATGGATGTGTGTGATGTCTTTAGGTTAGTTTGGTTTAATTAGTTCTAAATTCTAGGCGACTAATGACCTCAGAAGTTAAGTCGCATAGTGCTCAGAGCCATTTGAACCATCTATCTGGGATCCCTATCAGATAGGACTGATAGAGGAGATAGAGAAGATGCAACGAAGAGCGGCCTGTTTCATCACGGGATAGTTTAGATGGGGCGAGAGCGTTACGGAGATGCTAAACAAACTCCACTGGCAGATGGTACAAGAGAGACATTGTGCATCACGGAGAGATTTACTATTGAAATTTCGGGACAGCACTTTTCAGGAGGAGTCAGACAACATTTTACTTACCCCCACATACACCTCGCGTATTGATCACGAGGAAAAAATTCTAGAAATTAGAGCCAATACCGAGCTTACGGACAATTGTTCTTCCCACTCACTTTTCGCGAGTGGTTCAGGGTTGGAGGGATCTGATAGTGGTACCGAAATTACCCTCCGCCACACACAATTAGATGGCTTGCGGAGTATGATGTAGATGAAGATGAAAGTCGGGTGAAAAAGACGAAGCTGTGGAAGAAATGAGAGATTTTTGCTTTTTTGTATATTCATTTTTAAAGACTTTTTCAGAGCAATATGACCGAAGAAAGCAAAATACTTGAAGTAGATTAACGCAGACAGGGTACGTTTACCGATATAAATATTACTTAAATCCGAGGTAAAAGTCTTGCGCTTCAGCGTTAAGTAGAATTTTGCAACGTAGCACTATCCATAAATTGCTTTAGTTGTACTATCATATATTCTCCAGAAAAACCATCAACATTTGTGATTCGAAGTGGAGGTATTTACACGAAAATTTAATTATTAGTCTGATACTTTTATTGCAATCCACTGTCGCATTTGACTTCATAATAATTACCGGTTTCCTTTATATACTGAGCATCTTAAGGTCCACTGTAATTGCAAAGCATGCAGTCCGTTTTATGTACAGACTCCATAATTCACTATTTATTTGTAGCAGAGCAACTTAGTTAAATGGATTAGCGTTGGATCCCTTTAAGTTCAGTGACCAATACCCTAATAGAACAGTGACCAAAAGAACCAACACGACAATTTTTTCCATAGCCAATAAAACACCATAAAGCGACTGTTGTGAACCTGGCTACAATTTTGGTTTGCATGATCTTCGCTGTACATGTGCAGTGACAGCAGAACGGCATAGCTCGCCCATATAGGTGAGCAAAAGTCTCAAGGGTGTACTTCACTGTTAAGGTTCGTTTCATCACACGCTAGTCCCTTGCTCTTTTTCTTACTGGTTTGATGTGCCCCGCCACGAATTCATCTTTTGTGCCAAGCTCTTCATCTTAGAGTAGCAATTGTAAACTACGTCCTCAGTTATTTGCTGGATGTATTCCAATCTCTGTCTTCCTCTACCCTTTTTTTCCCTCTACAGCTCCCCCTAGTACCATGGACGTCATACCCTGATGTTGTAACAGATGTTGTATCGCCCTGTCCCTTCTCCTTGCGTTTTCCACGTATTCCTTTCCTCTCCGATTCTGTGCAGAACCTCCTCGTTCCTTATCCTACCAGTCCACATAGTTTTCAAATTTATCTGTAGCATCATATCTCAAATGCTTCGATTCACTTGTGTTCCGGTTTTCCAACAGTCCATGTTTCACTACCATACAATGCCGTGCTCCAAACGTATATTATCAAAAATTTCTTGCTCAAATTAATGCCTACGTTTGATACTAGTAGACTTCTCTTGGCCAGGAAAGCCCTTTTCGCCAGTGCTAGTCTGCTTTTCATGTCCTCCTTGCTCCGTTCACCATGGGTTATTCCGCTGCCTAAGTAGCAGAATTCCTTGACTTCGTCTACTTCTTTACCCGAATTCCGATGTTAAGTTTCTCGCTGTTCTCATTTCTGCTACTTCTCATTACTTTCGTCTTTCTTTGGTTTACTCTGAGTCCACATTCTGTACTCATTAGACTGCTCATTCCATTCAACAGATCCTGTAATTCTTCTCCACTTTCACTCAGGATAGCAATGTCATCAGCGAATCGTATCATTGCTGCCCTTTCACCTTGAATTTTAATTCTACTCTTGAAACTTTCTTTTACTTCAATCATTGCTTCCTCGATGTACAGAATGAACAGTAGGGGCGGAAGACTACATCTCTGTCTTACACCATTTTTAATAGGAGCACTTCGTTCTTGCTCGTCCATTCGTATTATTCCCTCTTGGCTCTAGTACATATTGTATATTACCTATCTGCTCCTATAGCTTACCCCTATTTTTCTCAGAATTTCGGACTTTTCCACGATTTGACATTGTCGAACGCTTTTTCCAAGTCGACAAATCCTATGAACGTGTCGTGATTTTGTTTAGTCTTGCTTCCATTATCAACCACAACGTCAGGATTGCTTCTCTGGTGCCTCTTCGCTTCCTAAAGCCAAACTGATCGTCATCTAATACATCCTCAACTTTCTTTTCTATTCTTCTGTATTTTATTCTTGTCAGCAAATTGCATGCATGACCTGTTAAGCTGATTGTGCGGTGATTCTCGCACTTCTCAGCTCTCGCAGTTTTCGGAATTGTGTGGATGATATTTTTCCGAAAGTCAGATGTTATATCGTCGGATTCCTTGCTCTAAATGTATCAAATTCCAGTCCGTTTTTGAATAGAAACCTGTTTTCTGGTACACTTGAAGGTTTGCTCTGTAGTGATCTCGAAAAGACCCTGAGGTACCTGAGTGTCATATAAGATTCCAGTTTTCGCTCTGCGCCTGGCCGTCGAAGCAATGTACCAGTCGGCCTCGTGAGGACCAGAAACGCAGAAAACTGCTGAACGGTACAGTGCTTTAAACTTCCCGCTGTCGTGCCAGGCATTTGATGGTTTGTGAAATACAGATTCAACCACCCCACGGATACCTCAACAGATACCGTATGAGGTGATACACATTTAACGATCGAGCAGAAATGAGTTTTGTCTCACTAGGCGAGTATCTTTCTGTTGAAAAGGAGTAAATATCGAAAATAATGGACAGATTCCCCTAAATCCGAGAAGTACCATTCACAGAGATGGTAGATAATAGTGCTTACGGGGAAAGAAACGGCGGTTTCGGCGGTGACAGATTTATAGGACGATTTTCTTGTACAAAAATAAAACTTCCCGTGTTCGAGAGCTGGGAGTATTATTTTTTTCCACGTTATCAGTGGACTTTCAGCATGGACATTACTGTTCACCAATTCAGAGTTTTCTGCACTACGCAACGCAGTTCAACGCCGATTCAGAGAAACCAGAATCAAAATATGGAAATGAGACTTCCCTAATAGTCCAGAAATTGCCAGCCTTGAAGACAAGTTCACCTCTGTCAGTCAAGAAAAGTAGACTACACGATAGTGGCTCAACAGGCTGCGAACAGGAAGCGGGCGGCCTATAGACAGACAGCCTGCAGAAACGGGGTACGGACATGTGTTGTGCAGGATTACTGAGCTGCAGTCGACAGCTTACAGTACAAGATAAAATACCCGTCACATCTTGCTAGTTGCACGTACTTTAACCTAGAGTTTGACGTGGGTAAGTTTTCGTTTGGTCTGAGTCTTTGTATTTAACTAGTAAATAATATAAAAAATACTTTTGCCTCTGTAAATATTTGTACTGACTCTGTAGTTTTACCGGTTGAATATTCATTTTTGTGTGCAATTCTGTTACTGTTGTGGTCTCTCTGACATGTGGTGACGTCTTCAGTGCAAAGATTGTGGTGATACAGCTTCCCACTCCATTGTATCCCCGAATCTACAGAAGTCGATATTGCTGTGAATCTGCTTACTGTATTTTTAATTCTAGGTCTCCCTCTCTCTCTCTCTCTCTCTCTCTCTCTCTCTCTCACACACACACACACACACACATACACACACACACACGCACTTCTCTACATTAGCTTATTGAATGTAGTATTAACTACATGTCTTAGAATCTCATGGTCCAGCTGTGCAATAAAGCCCCTGAGTAGGTCTTCATTAGTTATACGATCAGCTTATCAAATATTCGGTAATCGCCTGTAACACAAAGTTTCAAAGGCTTCTGTTCTCTTCTTACCTACACTATTTATCGATTCTATACAGGATTTTCCAGGAGGAATGGTCAGTATACAGGGATATAACAAGAACGATTATTCGAAGCAAAAATGTCTAATAAACATGGGCTCTAAAATGCATACCTTGAGAGGTATGAGCACTTCTTCATCTTCATACTGTGACACATATGTCTTCGACTGAAGATTTGGCCCTGTCTGAATACCCCCTGATGCAGACCTTAGGATCTCTTAATGATGATATCTGCTCCTTCTTGCTCTTTAACATATAAATTACAACATAAACATAAATGGCTGATTAAGGGAACTAGTAACTATAAAATGATAAATGCTGTTTATGCTTACACCTTTATTGTAGATTAAAGCCCCTTTATTATAACTATTTATATACCAATGCCCAATGGACATAAAGAGATACAAATGAAATTCCTAACTAATACGGTTGATAAATTGCCCGAATCTGTCTCTTTTTATGGTTATGCGATCTAATATAAATAATGCGAAGTGGCTGACGCCACCTACATACCAAACACTAGAAGATACCACTATCAAATTTGATCTACAGTGGTGTGCAACCTCTCTGGAAATAAAATTTACGTGATCACAGCTGTTCAGTTTTATAGCCCTAATAAACGAAGGCAATTAGCAATATCACCATATGTACGGCGTCCGGTGCGTCGGAATGATGGTTCTCGGTCTCGTCTGCGACGATGGAAGAACTCCAGCCATAAAACAAAAACTCTTTCAAACACTAGGACGGCTGAAGGCAGTCCTCTGACTAATATGCTCTAATACTGTATTCACCCCTCTGTGTTCTACAGACAAGAAACGCGAGTTCCCAGCCATAAGGACGGAATTCTGGTAAAGTCTCTATGTGAGCATAGACAAAGGAAGTGCCCTCAATCACTGAATGCTGCCCACTCATCGACGACTCCCTACCCGGAGACGAAGTCCAG
Organism: Schistocerca gregaria; assembly: GCF_023897955.1. Lineage (NCBI taxonomy): Eukaryota > Metazoa > Arthropoda > Insecta > Orthoptera > Acrididae > Schistocerca > Schistocerca gregaria. The sequence continues at coordinate 433,002,270 of NC_064924.1, forward strand.
AATCGTATAAGTTCGCAACAGTTGGTATGTAAGTGGCGTCAGCCACTTCGCATTATTTATAGAATTGGCCTCTTCTTCCCCTCTACAGATTCTTCCGACCGCCGGCCAACCATATTTTTTAATCTTCTGTCGTCCAGCGCGGAAATTTTGCGAGGAAATACCTATACTCATACAATGGTACGCTTCTCAGAGTAAAAGACCTCGGAAATAATCCAGCCTGCGATTTATGAGGTAATGCTTCCTCGTTCCTCTCTGCTGCGTCCAACATTTTCAGAGTTTCCGATGTATTATCCGGTTATCCTACCGGCCCCACTACAAAATTGGCCGGCCGGAGCTGTACTGTGCTTCCGCGCTCAGGTGCCCAGGCAGTCGTCTTGGCACTTCCTGTGTGAAGCAGGGACGACACACCTGTGCGGCCTTTGCCATCCAGGGCTTGAGCACGTTGGGTGGCACGGGATACATGCGGACGTGCATTGTCCTGTTGGAACAAAAAGTTCCCTTGCCGGTCTAGGAATGGTAGAACGATGGGTTCGATGACGGTTTGGATGTACCGTGCACTATTCAGTGTCCCCTCGACGATCACCAGAGGTGTACGGCCAGTGTAGGAGATCGCTCCCCACACCATGATGCCGGGTGTTGGCCCTGTGTGCCTCGGTCGTATGCAGTCCTGATTGTGGCGCTCACCTGCACGGCGCCAAACACGCATACGACCATCATTGGCACCAAGGCAGAAGCGACTCTCATCGCTGAAGACGACACGTCTCCATTCGTCCCTCCATTCACGCCTGTCGCGACACTACTGGAGGCGGGCTGCACGATGTTGGGGCGTGAGCGGAAGACGGCCTAACGGTGTGCGGGGCCGTAGCCCAGCTTCATGGAGACGGTTGCGAATGGTCCTCGCCGATACCCCAGGAGCAACAGTGTCCCTAATTTGCTGGGAAGTGGCGGTGCGGTCCCCTACGGCACTGCGTAGGATCCTACGGTCTTGGCGTGCATCCGTGCGTCGCTGTGGTCCGGTCCCAGGTCGACGGGCACGTGCACCTTCCGCCGACCACTGGCGACAACATCGATATACTGTGGAGACCTCATGCCCCACGTGTTGAGCAATTCGGCGGTACGTCCACCCGGCCTCCCGCATGCCCACTATACGCCCTCGCTCAAAGTCCGTCAACTGCACATACCATACGGTTCACGTCCACGCTCTCGCGGCATGCTACCAGTGTTAAAGACTGCGATGGAGCTCCGTATGCCACGGCAAACTGGCTGACACTGACGACGGCGGTGCACAAATGCTGCGCAGCTAGCGCCATTCGACGGCCAACACCGCGGTTCCTGGTGTGTCCGGTGTGCCGTGTGTGTGATCATTGCTTGTACAGCCCTCTCGCAGTGTCCGGAGCAAGTATGGTGGATCTGACACACCGGTGTCAATGTGTTCTTTTTTCCATTTCCAGGAGTGTATTTACAAGGTGTACGTGACAATGTCAGTCTTCTTTAAATATTCATATATACGATACACAACCTATCAAATGATACCTAATTACGGTTGTAATTCACAGCAAAGTGTGTACATTAGTGCTTGTAAGGTGCGATATTATAGCCACCTTACAATACTTTAAGAGTTTTTAGTACGACCCAAAAACATGAAAACGACGTCTAATAAACATGTGCTCTAAAGTGCTATGAGCACTTGCTCATGTTTGCTATTGTGAAACATATTTCTAACGAACAAGTGCTCATAACTCTTAAGACATGAATTTTAAATCCCATGTTTACTGCAGAATGTTTTCTTGTTTTGGTCCACACTACCTCCTCAAAAGCGAAGAGCTTGCAACAGAAGAGATTTGTTTCACAGTATCCAAGATGAAGCCGCGCGGGATTAGTCGAGCGATCTGAGGCGCTTCAGTCATGGACTGTGCGGCTGGTCCCGGCGGAGGTTCGAGTCCTCCCTCGGGCATGGGTGTCTGTGTTTGTTCTTAGGATAATTTAGGTTAAGTAGTGTGTAAGCTTAGAGACTGATGACCTTAGCAGTTAGGTCCCATAGGATTTCACACATATTTGAACATTTTCCAAGATGAAGAAGCAATCATAGCTCTTAAGGTATGGATTCTAGAACCGATGTTTAATTGACTTTTTTGGTTCGAATAACCGTTCCTGTCATATCCCCGAATATTGATCATTCCTACTGGAACACACCGTATAAGGTTGCAGCGTAGTGAAAAATTTTCAGAAAAGACTTCCTAAAAGCTGGCAATTTATCTGTACTACAGGCAAGTTGTAAAATGTCGACTGGCTACCTAAATAATCTTATCTTAATCCGTTAACGTTTGCTTGTTGGAGTCCTTTAATAGGAGCCTTCATGATAATTCGCTGTTATGATATTCTGACGCAGATATCGTCCAAAAAACATTATGGACTATTGGTAATGACTGAAACGTCAAAAGCTGTATAGCCAATATATGAAAACTGAGAGAGCACTGACTGATAAAGGCTTTATCTTAATCCCACAGAAAATGTCGGGATTATTTGGCGCAGCGTATGAAACGTTGCAGTCAACGTTCCCGCAATTTGGTAACTCTATGGATGTGGACGCAGGCGAAAGACAACCAACGTTCCTACGGTGTTCTCTGAGACCTAAATGGGTTGATTCGCAGAAAAAAAGAGAGCCAGTAGCATTCTGTCACTTTATTATTATGATTTGCTTGTTTGTATACTCTGTCTGAAGATGGGAGCTTAGTTAGAAAGCAGTTGGTCACTTGTTGTTGTTGTTGTGGTGTTCGGAGACTGGTTAGATGCAGCTCTCCATGCTACTATATCCAGTGCAAGCATCTTTATCTCCGAGTAACTACAACAAACTACATCCTTCTGAATTTGCTTTCTGTATTCGTCTCCTGGTCTCCCTCTACCATTGTTACCCTCCACGCTTCCCTCCAATACTAAAGTGGTGATGCCTTTGTGCCTCATAACGTGTCCTTCCAACCGATCCCTTCTTTTATTCAGGTTAAGAGGCAAATTTCTCTTCTCCCCAATTCTATTCAGTAACTCTTCATTACTTACGTGATCTATCCATCTAATCTTCAACATTGTCCTGTAACACCACATTTCGAAAGCTTCTGTTCTCTTCTTGTCTGCACTATTTATCGTCCATGTTTCACTTCCATACATGGCTACACTCCATACAAATACTTTCAGAAACGACTTCCTGACACTTAAATCTACACTTGATGTTAACAAATTTCCCTTCTACAGAAACGTTTTTCCTTGCCAGAGCTAGTCTACATTTTATATCCTCTCTAATTCGACGATCATCAGTTATTTTGCTCCCCAAATAGCAAAACTCATCTATTTTAAGTGTCTCATTTCCTACTCTAATTCCCTCAGCATCATCTGATTTAATTCGACTACATTACATTATCCTCGTTTTGTTTTTGTTGAAGTTCAACTTATATCCTCCTTTCAAGACACTGTCCATCCTGTTCAACTGCTCTTCCAGGTCCTTCGCTCTCTCTGACAGAATTATAATGTTATCGGCTAATCTCAATGTTTTTATTTCTTCCCCAAGGATTTTAATTCCCAGTCCAAATTTTTCTTTTGTTTCCTTTACTGCTTGCTCAATATACAGATTGAATAACATCGGGGATAGGCTACAACTCTCTCTAACTGCTTCCCTTTCGTTTCCTTCGACTCTTATGACTGCCACCTGATTTCTGTGCAAACTGTAAATAGCCTTTCGCTCCCCTTATTTTACCCCTGCCACCTTCAGAATTTGAAAGAGAGTATTCCAGCCAACATTGTCAAAAGCTTTCTCTGAGTCTACAAATGCCAGAAACATATGTTTATCTTTCCTTAATCCATCTTCTAAGATGATTCGAGGGGCAGTATTGCCTCACGTATTCCAACATCGCTACGGAATCCAAACTGACCTTCCTCGAGGTCGGCTTCTACCAGTTCTTCCATTCGTCTGTAAGGAATTCGTGTTAGTGTTCTGCAGCCGTGACTTATTAAACTGATAGTTCGGCAATTCCTTACACCTTTCTGCTTCCCCTTCTTTGCTTAGAACTGGGTTTCCATCTGAGCTCTTGATATTCATGCAAGAGGTTCTCTTTTCTCGAAAGGTCTTCTAATTTTCCTGTAGGCAGTATCTATGTTACCCCAAGTGATATACGGCTCTACATCCTTCCATTTGTCCTCTAGCCATCCCTGGTTAGCTATTTTGCAGTTCCTGTCGATCTCATTTTTGAGACGTTTGTATTCATTTTGCCTTCTTCATTTTCAGCATTTTTGTATTTTCTCCTTTCATCAATTAAATTCAGTATCCCTTCTGTTACCCAATGATTTCTATTAGCCCTCGTCTCTTTACCTACTTGATCCTCTGCTGCCTTCACTATTTCATCTCTCGAAGTACAGAGGATGAAAAATGTATACTGGCTATGGCAAGGAAACCATTCCTGAAGAAGAGAAACTTGATAATATCAAATATGGATTTAAGTATCAGTAATTCTTTTCTGACAGTATTTGTATAAAGTGTAGCCATGTATGGAAGTGGAACGTGGACGATAGATAGTTTAGACAAGAAGAGAATAGAGGCTTTCGAAATGTGGTGCTACAGTAGCATGCTGAAGATTAGATAGGTAGTCACTTAACTGATGAGGAGGTAGTGAATATAACTGGGGAGAAGATGAATTTGTGCCACAACTTGACTAGAAGATGGGATCGGTTGGTAGGACACGTTCTGAGACGTCAAGATATTACCAATTTAGTATTGGAAGGCAGCGTGGAGGGTAAAAATCGCAAAGGGAGACCAAGAGATAAATACACTAAGCAGATTCAGAAGGATGTAGGTTGCAGTAGTTACTCAGAGATAAAGAAGCTTGCACAGGATAGAGTAACACAGAGAGCTGCAACAAACCAGTAGCTGGACTGAAGACCACAACAACAACCAATCTGCAGAGCTCTCGGTGAACTGGTTTCACCTGGAGGCATTCGGGAAACTTGGTTACATTCTCCTCAAACCGACAGTCCCATAGATTTAAAACGGAGTGCTTACGAGACACATGCATCTTGCTAGTAAGCTCACACCGGCTTAAAACAACGACACTTAAGAACAAGCAGCACAAGGCGTCTCTGAACCCATCAAAGAACAGTAGAAATAAAGTGCAACGCCTGGAGTGAATATAAGAGACAGGAACAAGAACGAAAAGCTAAGGAGAACATCAGCGGATTATGACTTTGTCGAGTGGATAGCGAGATTGGAGTGGTCCTGGACGGGACATGTGTGCAGGAACAACTTGAAATGGACCAAAATACTGATTGAGTGGCTTCCGAGGAGTCAAATATTTTGTTGACGCCGATCTTTATAGGGAAAAACCACCATCAAAATAAAATAAGGGAAATCAGAGCTCGCACGGAAAGACAAGGTGTTTGTGTTGTTCGAGAGTGGAATAATAGAAAATTATTGAGAAGGTGGTTCAATGATTCCTCTGCCAGGCACTTAAGTGAATTTACAGAGTATCCGTGTAGATGTACGTGTAGAAAGAGAGGTGTCGGACTTCCTCTGACGAGAGGAAGAGACGACATCCAGCGATATGTGGTAAAATTAGGGGCCATATCTCACAGTGAAGATAGACATTAAAATTTTTGGACTACGCCTAACTCCAGGAGTGGATAGCTAGAGGCTGAAAAAGAAAAGATGATAAAGAAGAATAAGAAAAAGAAGAAGAGGAAGAAGTAGTTAACGGCAGCTACGTGTGGAGTGTCCGCTGCTAACGTCCGATTAATAGCGCGGGATGGCGCAGTATATTTCAGGGAATCCATTAGTGTTCTTGGATGGCAGACGCAGATGTGAAGGATTACGATATGCTTGGTGCACAATACGGCGATCCTTCTTTTTTGTGGTCAGATTTGGTCGAAGTCTTGACGGTGGTATGCCTGCACTCACGTTCCCGAGCAGTCCAACAGCAGGCCACTGTCATCCGAATGCCGCACACATCTGGATATGGCACTTGTTGACAGCACAGCCTCACAGGAGTATGCAGCATCTTCACAGCATCACACAGTGATTACTCCACAACCGGCGTTGTTCACGTCTCTTTGAACAACAATAAACATCGTCGCCCAAAGGTGTGTACGTATACGTAGTTCATTGGCATTCAACCATGTCCGCTGGGTGACCCACATTTTTTGTAAGGCAGTGTACTAGCAGACATAGAAATTTCCTATTTTTTCTAAATATTTTAAATAGCGCGGTAGAGCGATTTGCTGCATCCTCTAACTCCTATCAAACACAGTACTGAAATAATTTATTTTTAATGATCTTCTGATTTGTTTGATGCGGCCTGCCACGAATTCCTCTCCTGTGTCAACCTTCTCATCTCAGAGTAGCACTTGTGCGCTCCGTTATTTCCTGGATGCACTCCAATATCTTTCTTCCCCTGCAGTATTTGCCTTCCAAAACTCCCTATAGTACCATGGAAATTATTCCCTGATCTCTTAACGTATTTCGTTTAATCTAGTCCCTTTTTCTTGCCAGTGTTTTCTTTACATTCCTCTCCTCACCAATTCTGCGGAGAACCTCTTCATTCCATACCTTACCAGTCCACCTAATTTTCACCATTTCTCTGTAGCACAAATATCAAATACTTCGATTCTCTTCCATTCCCGTTTTCCCATTGTACATGTTTCCCTACCATACGATGCGGTGCACCAGACGAACGTTACGGCTTATGTTTAATACTGGGAGACTTTTCTTGACCAGGAAAGACGTTTTTACCAGCGCTAATCTGCTTCTTATGCCCTCCTTGCTCCTTCCATCATGTTTTACTTTGATGTCTAGGTAGTCCAATTCCTTAATTCATCTGCTTCGCGATCGCCAGTTCTGATGTTACGTTTCTCGATGTTCTCATTTCTGCTACTTCTCTTTACTTACGTCTTCCTTCGATTTGCTCTATATCCACACTCTGTACTTCTTAGACTTCTCATTCCACTCAGCTGATCCTAATTCTTCTTCACTTTCACTGAGGATAGTAATGTCATCAGCGAATCTAATCATTGGTATCCTTTCGCCTTGAATTTTAACTCCATTCTCCAACTTTTCTTTTACTTCCGTCATTACTTCTTACATTACTTACATTGAACAGTAGGGGCAAAAGACTGCAACCCTGTTTTACTCCTGTTTTAATCCGAGCGCTTAGTTCTTGTTCTCCCACTGTTACTGTTCCCTCTCGGTAGTTGTACGGATAATATATTACCCGTTTTTCTGTGTAACTTACCCCAATTTTCTCAGTATTTCGAACATCTTGCACAATTTGACATTGTCGAAAGATTTTTCCTGGTCGACATGTGCTCTGTGAGTGCCTTGAGTTTTCTTCAGTCTTGCTGCCATTATCTATCGCAACGTCATAACTACCTGTCTGGTGCCCATCCTTTCCTAACGCGCAACTAGTCTTCACCTAACACTCCACAATTTTCTTTTTCACTCCTTTGTATGTTATTCTTCACAGGATGCATGAGCTGTTAAGCCGATTGTAAGAAAGTTCTCGCACTTGACGACTCTTCCAATTTTCGGATTTGAGTGGTTGATGTTGTTCCGAAAGGCTGATGTTATATCGCCAGTGTCATACGTTCTACACTCCAAAGTGAATAGTCTTTCTGTTGCCGCTTCCCCCAATGATTTTAGAAATTCCGACGGAATGGTTCTGTCCCTTCGGCCTTTTTTGATCTTAAATGTTCCCACATAAATGCTGCAATATACTCTTTCCACCCATCTCTTCTCCACTGCATTTAACAGCAGTACTGCAATTGCACTTTAAATGTTACTGCCCTTGCTTAATTGCACCGAAGGTTGTTTTGACTTTTCTATATGCTGAGTCAGTCCTTCCGATAATTATTTCTTTTCAGAGTACTTCACATTTTTCATGCAGTCATTTGGCGTTAGCTTTCCCGTACACGTATTTCATTCATAAGTTATTTGTATCTCTATATTCCAGAATTTCCCTGAACATTTTTGTATTTCCGTTTTTCGTCAATAACTGAAGTATTTCTTCTGTTATCTGTGGTTTCCTCTCAATTACCTTCCTTGTAACTACGTTTCTCTCCATTTTCCATGACTGTTTTTTTTAGAGTCGTCCATTCCTCTTCAACTGAATTGCCTACTGAACTGTTCAGTATCGCATTATCTATAACCTCAGAGAACTTCAAGCGTCTCTCTTCATTCCTTAGTATTTCCGTATCCCACTTCTTTGACCATTGCTTTTTCCTGACTAGTCTCTTAAACTTCAGCCCACCCTTCATCATTACTAAATTGTGATCTGAGTCTACATCTGTTCCTTGGTACGCCTTACAATCCATTATCTGATTTCGTAATCGTTACGTGGCCATGATATTAGCTGAAATCTTCCCGAATCTCCCGGCCTTTTCCAGGTATATCTTTTCCTCTTGTGATACCACGAACAGTGTTCTCTACTGCTAGCTAAAATTTACTGCATAGCTCACGCAGTCTTTCTTCTTACTCATTCCTGTTACTAAGTCCATATTCTCCCGTAACAATTTCTTCTACTCCTTCTCCTACAACCGCATTCCAGTCCTCTATTACTTTATCAATTCCCTTTACAAACTGAATTACCCGTTCAATTGCCTCACATACTTTCTATATCTCTTCTTCTTCTGTATGCGACGTCGGCATGTATGCCTGAACTATTGTTGTCCGTGTTGGTTTGCAGTAAATTCTGATGAGAACAACCGTATCACTTAACTGTTCACAGTAACTCACTCTCTCCCCTACTTACCTATTAGGAACGAGTCCTACTCCCGTTATACCATTTTCTGTCGCTGTCCATATTATCCTATAGTCATCTGGCCAGAAATATTCGTCTTCTATCCCTTTCACTGCACTGACGCCCCCTATATATGGATTGGAACTTAGAATTCCCCGTTTCAGATTTTCTATCATCCGTATCACGTTCAAACTTCTGATACTTCACGCTCCCAGTCGTCGAACGTAATCCTTTCTTTGGTTATTCGATATTGTTCTCATGTTCACCTCCGCTCCCGAAGATCTGAAAGGGCGACTAGCCAGGAATATTTTGCCAACGGACGGATGGATAATCATGATGTTCTTTCAATCGCAGGCCACATGTCCTGTGGATACACATTATGTGTCTTTAACGCACAGCTTTCCGTTGACTTCAGCAGCCTCATGCCTTTGATCATTGCTGATTATTCCCTCTTATGGAGGCTGTTTTCCATCGAAAGGGCAAGAAAGTGCCTTGGACCTCTGTCCGTTACTTTGATCTCTTCGACAAAGCCGTTGGAAGAATGAGAATGACCACTAATACCTGGCCGAACGGTTCTAGGCGCTACATCTGGAACCGCACGACCGCTACGGTCGCAGGTTCGAATCCTGCCTCAGGCATGAATGACTACTACAGTAGTACAAGTTTATATGCCAACTAGCTCTGCAGATGACGAAGAAATTGAAGAAATGTATGATCAAATAAAAGACTATTCAGATAGTGAAGGGTGACGAAAATTTAATAGTCATGGGTGACTGGAATTCGGTAGTAGGGAAAGGGAGAGAAGGAAACGTAGTAGGTGAATGTGGACTGGGGCTAAGAAATGAAAGAGGAAGCCGCCTGGTAGAATTTTGCACAGAGCACAACTTAATCATAGCTAACACTTGGTTCAAGAATCATAAAAGAAGGCTCTAAACATGGAAGAAGCCTGGAGATACTGACAAGTTTCAGATAGATTATATAATGCTACGACAGAGATTTAGGAACCAGGTATTAAATTGTAAGACATTTCCAGGGGCAGATGTGGACTCTGACCACAATCTGTTGGTTATGACCTGTAGATTAAAACTAAAGAAACTGCAAAAAGGTGGGAATTTAAGGAGATGGGACCTGGATAAAGTGACTAAACCGGAGGTTGTACAGAGTTTCAGGGAGAGCATAAGGGAACAATTGACAGGAATGGGGGAAAGAAATACAGTAGAAGAAGAATGGGTAGCTTTGAGGGATGAAGTATTGAGGGCAGCAGAGGATCAAGTAGGTAAAAAGACGAGGGCTAGTAGAAATCCTTGGGGAACAGAAGAAATATTGAATTTAATTGATGAAAGGAGAAAATATAAAAATGCAGTAAATGAAGCAGGCAAAAAGGAATACAAACGTCTCAAAAATGAGATCGACAGGAAGTGCAAAATGGCTAAGCAGGGATGGCTAAAGGACAAATGTAAGGATGTAGAGGCTTATCTCACTAGGGGTAAGATAGAGACTGCCTACAGGAAAATTAAAGAGACCCTTGGAGAAAAGAGGACCACTTGTATGAATATTAAGAGCTCAGATGGACATCAAGTTCTAAGCAAAGAAGGGAAAGCAGAAAGGTGGAAGGAGTATATACAGGGTCTGTATAAGGGCGATGAACTTGAGGACAATATTATGGAAATGGAAGAGGATGTAGACGAAGATGAAATGGGAGATACGATACTGCGTGAAGAGTTTGACAGAGCACCGAAAGACCTGAGCCGAAACAAGGCCCCCGGAGTCGACAACATTCCATTGGAACTACTGACGGCCTTGGGAGAGCCAGTCCTGACAAAACTCTACCGTCTGGTGAGCAAGATGTATGAGACAGGCGAAATACCCTCAGACTGCAAGAAGAATATAATAATTCCAATCCCAAAGAAAGCAGGTGTTGACAGATGTGAAAATTACCGAACTATCAGTTTAATAAGTCACAGCTCCAAAATAGTAACGCGAATTCTTTACAGACGAATGCAAAAACTAGTAGAAGCGGACCTCGGGGAAGATCAGTTTGGATTCCCTAGAAATGTTGGAACACGTGAGGCAATACTGACCCTACGACTTAGCTTAGAAGCTAGATTAAGGAAGGGCAAACCTACGTTTCTAGCATTTGTAGTCTTAGAGAAAGCTTTTGACAATGTTGAGTGGAATACTCTCTTTCAAATTCTGAAGGTGGCAGGAGTAAAATACATGGAGCGAAAGGCTATTTACAATTTGTACAGAAACCAAATGGCAGTTATAAGAGTCGAGGGACATGAAAGGGAAGCAGTGGTTGGGAAGGCAGTGAGACAGGTTTGTAGTCTTTCCCCGATGTTTTCAATCTGTATATTGAGCAATCAGTGAAGGAAACAAAAGAAAAATTCGGATTAGGTATTAAAATACATGAAGAAGAAACAAAAACTTTGAGGTTCTCCGATGACATTGTAATTCTTTCAGATACAGCAAAGGACTTGGAAGAGCAGTTGAACGGAATTTACAGTGTCTTGAAAGGAGGATATAACATGAACATCAACAAAAGCAAAACGAGGATAATGGAATGTAGTCGAATTAAGTCGGGTGATGCTGAGGGAATTAGATTAGGAAGTGAGACACTTAAAGTAGTAAAGGAGTTTTGCTATTTGGGGAGCAAAATAACTGATGATGGTCGAAGTAGAGAGGATATAAAATGTAGACTGGCAATGGCCAGGAAAGCGTTTCTGAAGAAGAGAAATTTGTTAACATCGAGTTTAGATTTAAGTGTCAGGAAGTCATTTCTGAAAGTATTTGTATGGTGTGTAGCCATGTATGGAAGTGAATCATGGACGATAAATAGTTTGAACAAGAAGAGAATAGAAGCTTTCGAAGTGTGGTGCTACAGAAGAATGCTAAAGATTAGATGGGTAGATCACATAACTAATGAGGATGTATTGAATCGGATTGGGGAGAAGAGACGTTTGTGGCACAACTTGACCAGAAGAAGGGATAGGTTGGTAGGGCATGTTCTGAGGCATCAAGGAATCACCAATTTCGCATTGGAGGGCAGCGTGGAGGGTAAAAATCGTAGAGGGAGACCAAGAGATGACTACACTAAGCAGATTCAGAAGGATGTAGGTTGCAGTAGGTACTGGGTTATGAAGAGGCTTGCACAGGATAGAGTAGCATGGAGAGCTGCATCAAACCAGTCTCAGGACTGAAGACCACAACAGCAACAACATGATACCCCTTCAAGTTCATTCCCTAAAATGTCTATCGGTTTTATTTATTTGTTATTATTTTTATTCCGAGCGGTCTAAGGCGCTACAGTCATGGACTGTGCGGCTTGTCCAGGCGGAGGTTCGAGTCCTCCCCCGGGCATGTGTGTGTCGGGTTTGTCCTTAGGATAATTTAGGTTAAGTAGTGTGTAAGCTTAGGGACTGATGACCTTAGCAGTTAAGTCCCATAAGATTTCATGCACATTTTGAACATTTCACACACATTATTTTTATTACATATGGCAGGTAGCCCTGTGACCAAACAGGCTTGACCACGACTGCGAATCATAGCGTTTTGTTTCGTTTTTTCTTCCCATTCAAGATGCTTGACTTCTTTGTCAGGCAGTCTGCACGTCATACCCAGTTTAATATTGTGCTGTTGTCATCTACATGTCACCTAGCCGGGTGAGATTTTGACAAAAAGAAGCTGTTGCTTCGTCTGTTGCTGTTTGTCTTTATTTGGTGGCTTCATATTTACTGGATAAATTTGTATTGTTTAAAGAAAATAGTTAGCTACATTTGTATTTAATTTCTGTTGGTTCAATCAATGGTTCAATGGCTCTAAGCACTATGGGACTTAACATCTGAGGTCATTAGTCCCCTAGACTTAGAACTACTTAAACATAACTAACCTAAGGCATTACACATCCATGCCCGAGGCAGGATTCGAACCTGCGACCGTAGCAGCAGCGTAGTTCCCGACTGAAGTGCCTAGAACCGCTCGGCCACTGCGGCCGGTTTTCTGTTGGTATCGTGATGGAGATTGCTATCACGGTGACCGCCCTTGAACCGACAGTTACAGGTGAAAATGTTGTCCTTCAAGAGGCGACAATAGTGCGGTCTGTCGAACAGGCATTCCGACACGCCAGATATTATTCCAGCACTTATCAGTTTAATTGAAAACGCAATGGGGAGTCAGTTTGCGGTCGTGCCTTGGCGTGCAGTTCTCGTTACGTGGGGCCGACGGTTGCGACATCCAGCCTTCTGCCCGCTCGTTGCCGGAGAACCGGTGGGAAATCGATAGGCCGACGGTACATGTCTCGGAAGGAGCTAATCAGGTAAGCTAATTGAGTTCCCTGGTGGCGTTCCGTGGCGTATCCCGACAGACGGACGTTTTGTTACGTCTCTAACTACATGATTGCGTGTCCGATTGAAAATTTTATCTGGGACTGCCTGTCGGCTACTCGCCAGCGGAGCGAGGAGGCAGTAAAACTGGTCTCTGATAGCCGCTCCGTTGACCAGTCAGCGCCTCGTGTTACCACTGTGGGGGCGCCCAAATCCCTTGGAGTGGGGCACGCCTGCCGGCTGGGGAGACAGAAAAAAAGAGAAAATATCTTTGTTTAGGAGACTGCTATTTCGATTCGGGCTGTAGTTACGTAAGTGCGTAGGTACCTCGAAGAACATGATATCGTGCTGTGCCAGCACTGCGTGATACGCCGTGGTCCACGACCGCACATTTAAGTTTGGCCTTAGATGGAGTGAGAGAGAGAGAGAGAGAGAGATAGGCGGCTACTTGATTCTAGCAAGCTGAATCCGACCAGAACACCGCTGTACAACCCAATTACGGGCGATAAAATCGTAGGTTATGTGTTTCGCTCTCCAAGGTCACTCGCGGAATAAAAGAAAAAATATATAGATAAAAAAGACGCTTTGCGGGCGGAACCTCGTGTTGGCAACAATCGTAGCCTTTGCTTACGATCTCCTTTCTCTTTCTCCGTATCATTAGTGCTAATACAACGGGAAGCAGGGCAAATTCATGAATGTGATCAGCAATAAAGTTTACCAGTTGGTACGTGTGCTGCTGCGCACTGGACTCTAACTTGATTATGATTACCTATTTTATATATGAGGTCAATGCGTGCTACTAAATAAAAGGCTCTTTATTGGTGTGCCACGCGCGTTTCGCTTCCTTTATTCCAGTGCCTATTTTGTTTAGTTCCTTTGGCGTCTCGCTCAGTCCTGCCTGTATTATAATTATTATCGCTTACGCCAGTTGCCGTCGACTACGTTACACACACCGTACCACAAGTCATTATCTTCCCACTAAAACATGTATTAGCATTTCGTATTGTCCTAGAACTAAAGTAAAATTAAAAATAGGTCCATACCTTGGATCTGACAGAGGCTTTCGGGAGATTCCCTCTGCGCAAGCAAATTCCAGAATTGCAAACCCCATCGCACACTGGGAGTCTGCCGTGTTGACACCTTGTCTGGTGTGCGGCTGACAGTAATCTCACTCTACAGTACGTCAGAACTAGCTTTAGCTTCAGAGGTAGATAATGAAAAGTATCAAAGAAAATCAGAGAAAAAAAAAAGATCATGACTGTCGACGCACTCATTTGTAAATTTCCACTTCACTTCTCATCAGGTACTTTACGCGATTACAAACGCACTATTAAAGAGTGAAGTGGAATAACTGAAATAGGCTCGCAGTATTTCAAAATAGAACTTACTACACTGCATAGCACAAAAAAACTGACTACATTGCGACTAATATGTGAAGAAGATAGCATTGAGAATCCCTCATTGGGGGAAGTAGCAACCAAACGACCATTCAAGTTGGTATGTAACATTTATGAGACTGGAAACACCGTCGGAAAAATGTCATACACACAATCCCGATGACATCAGGGGCAGGTCAGCTTAGCATCTCATGCACCCAAGTAGCTGACAAGTACAACATACAGAAGAGTCTTCGAATGATGACGAGTTTGGCTTTCGGAAAAGTGAAGATACCAGAGAGACACTTCTGAAGTCGTGTTGCATAATGAAAGCAAGACTTATGTAATATTAACCCACGTTAACAGGATTTGTCCACATAGAAAAAAAGAGTTCCACAGTGTAAAGGGGTATAAGATGTTCGAAATTCTGAGAAAAATTGGAGTAACTTTTAGGAAGACATGGTTAATATAAGAGGGAACAAAAAGAATAAAAGACCGAGAACGAAGTAACGGGTTAAAAAGGGTAGTCTTTCGCTACTACTGTTTAACCTATACAGTCTAGAACAGTGACGGAAATTAAGGAAAAGTCCCACAGTGGAATTAAAATTCCCCCATGTCTAACAGTATTAGCAAAGCCATGGATGCATATCAGGAACAGTATTGGTCCTATATGCCATCCTGACGAACTCCTATATCAATATATTTTGGTTCTGGTAATTGTTTTACTTAACGTTTAGTCTTCCTTGAGCTATGTGTTGTATTGCTACTCTTTGTGCACTACCAGGTATGGTTGAAGCCAGTCATTAGCTACTGCTCTTATTCCTATTGCTCTAGCTAATATAGTAAAATGTTACGACCAGCAGTATTAAAAGCCTTAGAAAAATCTAAAAGTATGCCTGTGACACACTCATATTTGTCGAGAGCATCAAGTACAATTCTCTGAATTCTACTATGACTGATTCTGTACTTCTACCACTTTGGAAACCAAACTGTGATTCACTTAAAAGTTTGTATTTATTCAAGAAATTCATTAATCTGTCTTTCGTTAAGTCCTTCTATCATTTCGGAGAATGGTGACAGCAGGGAAATGAGCCGGTAGTTTTCTATATCTTCCACATGACCTTGCTTTAGCAGAGGTACAACTCTTGTGTGTTTTAAAACAATGATAAGAAGCAGGGACAGGTTGGTAGGATGTTTGTTAAGACAAGAGGACTTGGCGTCCATGCAACTGAGGTAGCTGTAGAGGGTAGAAAATGTAGGGGAGGACAGGTATTGGAATTCACGGAATACGTAATTGAGAACGTAGGTTGTAATTGCTACCCCGAGATGAATTCGGGTCAGACCGCACTAAAAGCAGTCAGAAAGACCGCATGCACAAAACTGAGTTTCGTATGTACAGCCTCCACATATTTCCAGTCTATATTTTCCTCGTGAAGTGTCTCACCGGTATATGTAAAGTCTGTAGAGATGTGCATCGACTTAGTACTGGAGGAACCTCTAAATTCACTGCACCTGTGTTTATGTCCGTTATACTCATTCTTCTTCTTACAACAATTTTGAGGATGTTATGGTTCTCGTTTTTTTTATCAGTTCTCACGTTCCGCCACTAAATGGATTGCTGTAGTATGAAACTTCACGTGGAAGATTTACTAGATAAGAACTGCTGCAGGCAGTACTGCGCAACTGTAGCCTACACGAGCCCGTGATGGAAACGTCCATTTATCTCCTCTAGCACCGGTACGCAAGCAGTAAACGCGAGCTGTTATCAGTAAATTCCCAGAATTAGTGTAATATAAGTGCAGCTCTTTCCCACTCACAGCCCCTTAGGAGGCTTATCCAAGGCATCCACAACGCGTCAGTGTACTTAATTTTGTATAGTTTCTACATCAGCTGGCCTTTATCAGAATTTAATCTATTTAGGTAAATTTTTCGTCGCTGCAAAATTTCTGTTAACACATACTGAAGAAATGTTGTTCACTCTGTTTAATATGTGAAGGAAGCTTAAAAATTTTGATAACGTCGTATGCTGTTAAAATCAAAATGTAAAGGATGTCATGGTTAAAAAGAACATCTCGTTTGAGACTGAGAATATTTATTTGAGCCCCACCACAGAATATTTTGTTACTCCTTTTTTGATAATCACTCGCTCTAGAATTTTTTGAAAAAATAAAAATGTGAGAGCCGGCTCCTTTCGCCCAGGGAACTTAAGTTTTGCACAATAATAGGAGAAATTCTTTCATTAGCTGCGACGAAGCTTTCCGAAAAATAGATCGCGCCGTTTGTAAACAAAATATGTACAGTCCAATTCGGAAATAATTCTGACTGATTAGGAATCAAGATCGAGGGACTGCGATAAACTAAAATGAGTAAGTATGTTGGTTCAAGATGACGTGCATGTGATGTTCAGTGAATATTGTGTACAAAATGCAGAGTAAGCTGATAAGTCTATCTTCATTAGATTTTGTCTGTTCACTTTCTTGTGAAGTAGAATAATTAAGGCATTCTTACAGATTTGGGGAACGTATTCTTCCGCAGTCTTACCATTGCTGTTGAAGCACCATATTGTTTCGGTCCTTTCCTGTTTTCATTGATTCACACACCTCATCTGGCACTGCTCCGAAGTGTCTATTTCCATTGTTGACTATCTCGGTTTCTGATTCATTTATTGAACTGCACAAAGATTTAAAAATGCCTTGAAATATATGGAAAGAAAATTAAAAGCCAGTATCAGTATTTTGTAATAGTTTACTTTTATTCATGCCATAACAGGTTCGAGGCATGTATGTCCGTTATCATATGACTGCATTCTCATACTAAGCACTGCATTTTGTTAGCAGCAAGTCGTCTGCTGTTGCACAATGTTAGAAATAATCGAACAGCCAAGCAAGTTTTCAAACTAAATATGGTGTAGCCAACTACAGTTTTCGAAGCAAAAATGAGAACAGGAGAGAGAGAGCGGGCGCTAATGACCGTAGCAGTTTTGCGCCCTAAAAAAAAGAGAGAGAGAGAGATGTAAGACAGCCGAGGAACATATCGCTTCACTGAAGACGGAATAGACTGTACATCTACATCATACACCGCAAGCCACCTAATAGTGTGTGGCGGAGGTACCACTATCGGTACCACTATCTGATCCCTCCAATCCCCTTCCACTCGCGAATAGTGAGTGGGAAGAATGATTGTCGGTAAGCCTCGGTATTGGCTCTAATTTCTCAGATTTCTCCTCGTGATCAATTCGCGAGATGTCTGTGGAAGGAAGTAATATGTTGTCTAACTCCTCATGAAAAGTGTTGTCTCGAAATTTCAGTAGTAAATCTCTCCGTGATGCACAACGCTTCTCTTGTACCGTCTGCCATTGGAGTTTGTTTAGCATCGCCGTAACGCTCTCTCGCCAGCTAAACGATACCGTGACAAAACGCGCCGCTCTTCGTTGTATCTTCTCTGTCTCCTCTATCAGTCCTACCTGATAGGGACACCAGACTGATGCACAATACTCAAGAATCGGGCGAACAAGCGCCTTATAAGCCACTTCTTTCCTTAAGATTCTTCCGATGAATCAGTCTGATGCCTGCTTTTCCCACTATCTGTTTTATACGGCCTTTCCACTTAAGGTCGCTCTGGATAGTTACACCCAGATATTTTACGGCAGATATTTTACGGCAGACATTGTCTCCAGGTGTTTGTCATCAATAGTGTAGCAGTACAGTAGTGGATTTGTTTTCCTATATAAGCGCAATGTTTTACATTTATCTACGTTCAGGGTCAACTGCCAGAGTCTGCACCATTCATCAGTTCACTGCAGGTCTTTCTGCAAATTCTTACAGCATTCTGGGGTTGCTACTTTGGTATAGACAACTGCACCATCTGCGAATAGCCTTAAAGAGGATCAATGTTCAAATGTGTGTGAAATATTGTGGGACTTAACTGCTAAGGTCATCAGTCCCTAAGCTTACACACTACTTAACCTAAATTATCCTAAGGACAAACACACACAACCATGCCAGAGGGAGGACTCGAACCTCCGCCGGGACCAGCGGCACTGCCGCGCCTTAGACCGTATTCAGTTGTTTCTCTTGCCAAATTTTCAGTACATCATCTTAGATCCTCATTAACCTACGGTATTACTTAAATGAATCGAAAGAATTTTGCAACTTTCATCAGACAACATGGTTTTGTCACTTGTCTTTTGCAACCCAATTGAATATACGCATGTGTTGGAAATAACTGTTCTCTTTTTTTTTTAACAGTATACGGGGATTAACTCGCACCATAAAGGTAGTTCTATTGTTTTGAATAAATGTTCATATTTCCTTCAAATAAGCCCTTAACAAAAGCAAATAGTCGCGTGTCGACGTCAAAGTAAAAATCTCCTTTTTGTTAAATGGGGGCATAAGTGAGGTTTGTGAATAATCTTTACGCGTGAAAGTCCTGTTTCACATGCGAGATGAAATGTTGATAAAGTATGCGCCGAATTGTCCAAACACGTTGTTCCACGTGACATCAAGGATGGGGAGCAAGTTCACGGCATCACATGGTGGTAACTGCGAATAATACTCTGGCGTAAAGGTAGCTGCGTTCATCTTGTGGTGTACAGCACGTATCAAACTGTGTCATGTGAATATGAGGCAACATTTACATCCATCAACAACATGGAAAAAAAACCTTAAGAGTACAAAACTTCGTTCAAATGGCTCTGAGCACTATGGGACTTAACATCTGTGGTCATCAGTCCCCTAGGACTTAGAACTACTTAAACCTAACTAACCTAGGGACATCACACACATCAATGCCCGAATCAGGATTCGAACCTGCGACCGTAGCGGTCACGCGGTTCCAGACTGAAGCGCCTTGAACCGCACGGCCACACCGGCCGGCTTAAGAGTGCAGTACATCCGCAAACATACCGTCTGAGCACCTGTATTGGATGAGCTGCCTTATGCCAGATGTGCTTAACATAGTTTCCTTCATTATGTGTCTGAACAGAACCACATGGCAGCTGAATTGATTGCATTTGGTGCGAAAAACAATAAATATATATATTTGGATATAGGAGTAGAAAGAGAATAAATATTATTTATTCTTCCCCTTGAGAAGGTATTATAGGTCCTAATATGATGCCTTGTGGCACTCCATTGCATCTAATAAGCAATCCTCTTCCAGGACAGGACATGTCCTTGCCACCTAGCTGCGTTACGCATTGGGAGGTAATTTATGGCCCACAATATTTAGTAAACAGGTGTGCGAACCGGAAAGAAGGCAGGCTGAGGTAACGGCCAGTGGTGGAGTGTGTGGCAGAGAGAGCATCGCGTGCCGGGCTAGGTCGGCGTGGCAGCGCCACGCGCCACTGCACTCCCGCAGGAAATTAGCTTACGGCCGCCATTTCCGCCCCGACACGCCACCTTCTTAATTTTCATTTGTTCGCCTGCCCCGCGTTATTGATATCGGTCACAGGATACGGGAGGTTCCATTTTATTGCCGCCGCACTAACCGACACAATCAGTATAAATAATGCCTTGCAACATAATTATGTCAAGTCTTCTGGATACAATTTCGTTTAGTTTTGAAACTGAAGACATGGCTGGAAATAAAAGATTAATGTATGTATACTCGTCTTCAGTGTGCGAAAACTTCAAGGGTTGCATTTATACAGACTGTAGACCACCCAAATCACTTGGGGAAGCGTCAACGAAACGACCGTTCACGTCGGTGTGTAGTATGTATTGAGAGGCACCCACATGCCTTGCTCATACTGTGGCATCTAGCAGTCAGGCCTGCGAGATGAGTGGCCTGCCAAGCGAGTGGACTTATTCTTATTTATCGAGTAACATGAGCTCTAGTACTCACAATTAAGTTTCAAATTACTCTCCTGTTTGAATACTAGGCAACGGAAACGGATAACGCACATCTGACTATTAGTAATTTACACAACTCTGACTGTTCACTACGCACTGGCAATACCACATTTTCTTTCTTACCCAGCGGCTTTGATCAACACGTGGCCATCGCACTGAATATGAATGGCGCACACATTATAAATTCTGGATATCATGACAACATACTGTACTGTTCGAAGGAAAAGGCCACCAGTCTTTTTCTTTTCACTATCTTTTTTATTCCAGTAAATTCTATAACCTAAACACACCATTACATTTTCTACAACAATTGCACATGAGAAACTCCGCCCAGTGGGTATGGCTTTACATTGGTGATTCTCTATCTTATGGTCTCGTAATTATCTAACACTACAGTGCACTTTCTGGATAGGATGGTGGATCTTTTATTATATCTCACATTCGACTCTCACACCCATCATCACGAAAATTTCCTCCAGACCGAGCGGTACAAAAAGGAACATGCGTAACCCACTGCCTCTGAAACTATCTTGCTACTCCCCCATGCAAACCACACATACTTAAATTACATGAAATACACCACACTGGCAACATGGAATACAACACAAGGAATAGTCATAACGTTATAATCACATCACTTTCAGCTTTCCCACTTCAATTAGTATTCATCCCAGTTTCACACGACACTGCCCCACTTCGCAACTTTTCTTTCCTACTACGAACTCGGGAGGATATATGCACGTCTTCCTGTGCAATGCAAGCCAAGTGGCGTTGCTGGATAGACGGCTGACTCACCTTGCTTCACTCTCAGAGTATTATAGTTTGAATCAAGCGTCACACGGAAGCATAACATGCAAAGTAATATTAAGAACATATTCGTCACACACGCGAGTCCTCAACTGATACCATGGACGAGTATTTCTCTTTATCCTTTGTCTCACACACAGATTGAGACTCACACAGTACTCACCACGTGGAAGTACTCGGTGCTAATTTCAAGTCCTGCACGAGCCATTTCTTTAATATTTCCAACTTATAGTACATACGCTAGTAATGCAGCTTAACTTTAGCACTCGGAAGTATTTCAACTTATTGCTACACGTGGTTTCATTGTGACAGTTGGCCACTTCCGAACATTACTACGATCCCCTTAATATTACCTGCCTGGCATTTAATTCTCCCCACAAAAGTTCGTGAAATAGAGAAATTATTATTCCAGACTACTCTTAAGTATTCCACATGCATACCATTCTCTCCACTCTTTTGTCTTTATGGAGCACACCAAAAACAGGTATTACCAACACAAGAGCCAGCGACAGAGTGCTGAAACATGGCCGTTCTTCAGGTCAGCTCGCACGTCCGTCGAGGTGGGGGCGCACCATGACATCGTATTGGTCAGCCACATTTCAGGCGCTCAAAGCTCAAGTAAATTTCATCTCTTTGGTTCCACCAGAGGTGACCACAGGACCGTCTCAAAGATGATCATATATTGTCCATTCACTATCTGCGGTTAGCAGACGGCGATACATTCATTCATTTTGCAGATCTCACCAAATCGGATTTAAGGATTTATTTTGTGGGAGTGCACATGTGGTCAGTTGAATAAATAAATTGCCCTTCTTTCCTACACTGGTATCCGGCTTCGGTGTATTAAGTGAAATTGAGTTATTATTACAAGAAATATGTTGCTCTGACAAGAATAACGAAGAATGTCGGGCGGTACTGTACCCTTTCAGTATAATATAGGGTGTCCGAAAAGTCTTTCCCTGATTAAATAAATTGATTAATCAGGCTAGAACTAAGATACAAATATGAAACTGGTGTCTAATTGTTTACAAACTATCAAAGTTTTTTTGACACATCAGTAAACTTCCACTGAGTCATGGAGTGCACCAGAGGCAGTCCAAAGGTGAATATTTGGTGCGCGCTATTGCACGATCGAATTATCGGGCCATTCTTCTTCGCTGAGGCTACCATCACATCTGCAGTGTATCTAGACATGTTGCAACTGTATGCTGTTCCTCAGCTGCTTCAGTATCACTCCGATGTCTTGTTTCAGCAAGACGGTGCACCGCCTCATTGGGATTTGGAAGTCCATGCCTATCTCGATATGACCTTTCTCGGGCGATGGATTGGTCGTGATGGGCCAACGGTTTGACCTCCACGCTCTCCTGACATAACCCCATTAGACTTCCTTTTATTGGGTTATTTCAAGGACGAGGTCTACTGAACACTTGTACCAGATTTTGAAACCCTGCGGCAACGGATAACCACAGTCGTTGAATCGATCCCTCCAGTGATGTTGGCTAATGTGTGGACGGAAACTGAATATCGCCTAGATGTACTACGTGCTACCAAGGGTGCTCATGTGGAAGTTTACTGATGTGTGAAAAATCTTTGATATTTTGTAAAAAATTAGGCACCAGTTTCATATTTGTATCTTACTTCTAGACTGAGTTATCAATTTATATAATCAGGGAAAGACTTTTCGGACAACCTGTACTGGCAATATACCGTCAGACTTTGGCTAAAACAACTTCCACACAGTTCCCGAGGTAGCAAGATCCTACAAGTTCGAGAATTTTCGCACGAACAGCTCAACAACTACTGCATCTAAGCTGCTGATAAGATTAATATGCATAATAATGGAAAAACTGAGGATCTGTTAGATAACGATCAGGAACTGTAAAGGCACCACTGAGGCAGTTCTGACGTTGCGGTTGATAATGGAAGAAAGATTAGTACACTTTTATAGGGTTTGCCGACCTGGAAAAAGCGTTCGACAATGTGAAATGGTGCTTTCTAAGGAAAGTTGTAGGGAAGACGGGTAATATGCAATACCAGCAAGAACCAAAAAGAGCAATAAGATTTGATGACCAAGAGCCGGCCGGTGTCGCCGAGCGGTTCTAGGCGCTTCAGTCTGAACCCGCGTGACCGCTACGGTCGCAGGTTCGAATCCTGCCTCGGGCATGGATGTGTGTGATGTCCTTAGGTTACTTAGGTTTAAGTAGTTCTAAGTTCTAGGGGACTGATGACCTCAGATGTTAAGTCCCATAGTGCTCAGAGGCATTTTTTTGTTTTGTTTTTTGAAGACCAAGAACCAAATGTTGGGATTAAAAAGAGTGTAAGACAGGGATGTAGTCTTCGGCCTCACAGTTCAATCTACACATCGAAGAAACAATGACGGAACTAAAAGAAGGGTTCGAGAGTGGATTTAAATTCAAAGTGAAGGGAAATCAATACTGAGATTCGCTGATGACACTGCTATCCTCAGTGAAAGTGAACAAAAATTGCAGAGTCTCTTGAATGGAATGAACAATGTAACCAGTACAGAATACGGACTGAGAGTAAATCGAAAGAAGACGAAAGTAATGAGAAGCAGCAGAAATGAGAACAGCGAGAATCGTTACATCAGACTTGCTGATCACGACTTATACAAGGGTAAAGAATTCTGTTACCTAGGTGGGAAATAACCCACGACGGACAGAGCAAGAAGGACATAGAACGTAGACTAGAAATGGCAAAGAGGATATTCTTGCCCGAGATAATTCGACTAGTATCAAACATAGACCTCAGTTTAGGGAAGAAATTTCTGAGAATGTACGTTTAGAGCACAGCTTTATATGGTAGTGATTCATGCACAGTGGGAAAACCGGAACGAACATACGGGAAACACTGGCAAGAAGAAAGGACATGATGATAGGACATGTGTTAAGACGATAGTGAACGACTTCTGTGATACTAGAGGGAGCTGTAGAGGGAAAAACTATAGGCTACGACAGACGTAGGAATAGTCCAGTAAATAACTGAGGACGTAGGTTGTAAGTGCTACACTGAGATGAAAATCTTAGCCACATCAAACCAGTCAGGAGACTGATAAATCAAAAAATAAATAAAAAAAGCCATTTTAAAGGTAAGAGGATTTTTTTTCTTGCCACAGACAGAGATTGCTTATGTGAACAATGAAAATCTGAGTAATCTGAAAGTGTTTAAGAGTCAAATATTTCAATGGTCAGTTTCTGTTGTTCTCCGCTACTGCGGCGGGTAGCAGTAACATCACTGAACAGAAATTCAAAACTTCCTCGCACTGTTATTCCCAAGCGAATATCAATTCTACACAGAAATTGGCAGAAGCGGTAAAGTAATTTGCATAGTCTTTCTTTAACTTAAGGTGGAATGACAATGGTAAATAATGTTTTAAAGTCAAAGAATACTCTCTTTTACATATCGTGTGCATACCTGCACCGATCAATTACTGCTTGGTGTTGTGTTTTCCTCGGAGAAACTGAGTCCGAATTGCAAGCTTTCGGAGCATAAGTACAATACCTTGTAAAAGGACTTAAATGGAACGTCGCACGCTCTCGGTTTCTTGTGATGTACATGCTACATTGCGTTGCCGTCATCATCATAGTGAAATGAAATGCATTGCACGCTCCTAGATAGGTAAGTCTGATTTAACTGCTCGTTCCTATGGAGTGTAACGTGTCCCTTACGCCTTATGGGACTGCAAGTCTTCCAAAGCTCTTTTAAACTCTGTCTCTCCTTTACTGCCTCCAGTTTCCTTCTTCTATCACGTCATCATACAATTTCTCCCCGTCGTAGAGGCCAAGAATGTACTCTTTACACCTATCCGCTCTACGGTTTACATTTAGCAGTGGAGTTTCCTCAGCATTCTTAATGACGCCCTTGTTTTAAATTTCACTTGAGGCTGTCTTGACTTTTCTATATGCTGAAGAAGTCCTTCCGATTAGCACTTGTTTTTAGAGTTCTTCGAATATTTCATCCTGCCATTTCGCCTTGGCTTTCCTGCACCTCCTATTTATTTCATTCCTAGATGACTTGCGTTGCTGTATTCCTGTCTTTCCATTAGCATTTTACGCTTATTCCTTTCGTCAATCAACTGGAGTATTTCTTCCGTTATTAAAGGTTTCTTCGCAGTAACCTTGTTTGTACCCATATTTATCTTGATTCTGTGAACCCCTTTTTAGAGCTCTCCATTCCTCTCCAGTTAACTGTCTAGTGTAATACTCAATATTGCAGTATCTGTAGCCTTAAAGAACTTCAAACATATCTCAAAATTCCTCAGAATTTTAGTATCCCACTTCTTTCCACATTCATTCTTCCGCACCATTCTCTTAAACTCCAATCTTCTCTTCATGATTTCTAAATTGTGATCTACGTTTATATCTCCTGTTGGAAACGCCTTACAATCCCATATCGGATTTCTGAATCTCTGCCTGACCATGATGTAATCTAAATAGAAAATTTGCATCTCCTTTGGTAGTCCCCTACCGGAGATCCGAACGGTACTAATCCAGAATCTTTTGCAAATAGGGAAATCATGAGACTTTTTCAATTACAGGTCACATGTCCTGTGAATATACATTATGTGTCTTTCAAGCAGTAGTTTCCATTGTCTTCTATATCCTCATGCCGTTAGTCATTGCAGATTATTCAGCCTTTTAATGGCAATATTCCACCCCAAGGAACAGTATTTATGTTTAAAGTATGTGTGTTCATTTAAAATTTCGCGCAAATATTTTCTTGTATGAGTATATGATTCCAGCTCTTAGAGAATGTTCATAGCACGTTCTTTCGGTATTTTGCGTAATATTTCCAACACAGTTTCTGTTTTCTCGATTTTGTGCTGTTTAGGTTTCAGATGTAAATAGAAGCCTGACGGATTACTATCACTGGTTTCTAGTGGGTTATTAAAAGCTGGTGTTGAAATTTCTTCCGGTTTGCCAAGTTCTACGAGTTTGGTTGTTCTTGAACGTAATTTCTTTATAAGATTGTTGTTGTTGTTGTTGTGGTTTTCAGTCCAGAAACTGGTTTGATGCAACTCTCCATGCAACTCTATTCTGTGCAAGCTTCTTCATTTCCAAATGACTATTGTACCCTACATCCTTCTGAATCTGCTCAGTGTATTCATCTCTTGGTCTCCCTCTACGATTTTTACCCTCACGCTGCCCTCCAATACTAAATTGGTGATCCCTTGCTGTCTCAGAACATTCCTACCAACCGATCCCTTCTTCTGGTCAATTTGTGCCACAAATTCCTTTTTTCCCCAATTCTGTTCAATACTTCCTCATTAGTTACGTGATCTACCCATCTAATTTTGAGCATTCTTCTGTAGCACCACATTTCGAAAGCTTCTATTCTCCTCTTGTCTAAACTATTTATCATCCATGTTTCACTTCCATACATGGATACACCCATACAAATACTTTCAGAAACGACTTCCTGACACTTAAATCTATACTCGATGTTAACAAATTTCTCTTATTAAGAAACGCATTCCTTGCGATTGCCAGCCTACATTTTATATCCTCTCTACTTCGACCATCATACGTTATTTTGCTCCCCAAACAGCAAAACTCATCTACTACTTTAAATGTCTCTTTCCCTAATCCAATTCCCTCAGCATCAGCTGACTTAATTCGACTACATTTTTTATTATCCTCGTTTTGCTTTTGTAGATGTTCATCTTATACCCTCCTTTCAAGACACTGTCCATTCCGTTCAACTGCAATTCCAAGTCCTTTGCTGTCTCTGGCAGAAATACAATTTCATCGGCGAACCTCAAAGTTTTTATTTCTTCTCCATGGATTTTAATGCCAACTTCGAACTTTTCTTTCGTTTCCTTTACTGCTCGGTCAAAATAAAGATTGAATAGCATCGGGGAGAAGCTACAACCCTATCCTCACTCCCTTCCCAAACACTGCTTATCTTTCATGTCCTTCGACTCTTATAACTGCCATCTGGTTTCTGTACAAATTGTAAACATCTTTTCGCTCCCTGTTTTTTACCCCTGCCACATTCAGAATTTGAAAGAGAGTATTCCAGTCAACATTGTCAATAGCTTTCTCTAAGTGTACAAATGCTAGAAACGTAGTTTTGCCTTTCCTTAATGTTTCTTCTAAGATAAGTCGTAAGGTTAGTGTTGCCTCACGTGTTCCAACATTTCTACTGATCATCCCCGAGGTCGGCTTCTACCAGTTTTTCCATTCGTCTGTAAAGAATTCGCGTTAGTATTTTGCAGCTGTGACTTATTAAACTGATAGTTCGGTAATTTTCACATCTGTCAACACCTGCATTCTTTGGGATTGGAATTATTATATTCTTCTTGAAGTCTGAGGGTATATCGCCTGTCTCATACATCTTGCTCACCAGATGCTAGAGTTTTGTCAGGACTGGTTCTCCCAAGGCTGTTAGTAGTTCTAATGGAATGTTTCTACTCCAGGGGCCTTGATGATAAGATTGTTATTTATACGATTTATGGCCGTCACTTCCAACTAAAAGTTTTCGCAGGTCAGTTGATAATGGTAATCAAGCCGAAGTGGGGCTGTCTTGTAAAATATTAAATATATTACATTATTGCGGCTGGTTTTGGCGCTTTCGTTTTCTTTACTTACTGAAGTCGATTCGTGTGCGGGAAGCGACTTAAAGAACACTAAGAAACCGTTCACTGTGGACGAATAGTGCAGTATTACCACATGTTATCTGTAGTTAAGAATGGGTGGAAGCTGCGGCAGAGTCCAGACGAGGCTGATTTCCATACGGGCGGCTATCCTCGCGAGGTGAGGGTCACCAGCGGCTGTCAGCCGCGGCCGAGCGCCCTTCCCACGTGCCGCGCCTCGGCCGAACTTCCGAACAGGCGCCAGCCGGCACCTGCCGTCACGCCCCGCTGCGTCGATGCTCGACTTTCACTGGCCGGGGCCGTCCTAACCTTGTAAAAATCGCTTACGAAACGCCGGACCGGTACGATGATGGCGAGCCGACTTTGGCGCCGGCGCCGTACATCTCGGCTTCCAGTAAAGGACACGAGACTTATTCCAGGGCCCGAAGCGTTGCGACGGGCTTGTCCGCCATATGTTCTGCGTCATGCACTGACACATATGAGATGCCACTCAAGGGTTTCCGGCAAAAAGCACGAAAGATGCCGTGCGCGGCGGTAACGGAAGCTCCGTTTCAAGGATGGCTGCACTCTGCCTGACTTCTCTGCAAGCCTCCGCGTTACACTGTCTCCCGAGATATGGCGCTTCGCACTTATGCATATGATACAGTCAATGAACTGAGTCCTCTGAGATAAAAAAAACTAGTTTTGAGAAATGGGTAATTTTTTACTGCCGCAACAACTTTTTTTATTTTGGTCATCACATTTTTACCTGGTTTAATGCGGGCCACCAAGACATCTCTCTTCGTCTCAGAGCAACGCCTACACCTAATGAAGTGTTATAGGGAGTGCTAAAGCGCCAATGTCCAACAAACAACATCTAAATCATAAAATACAAATTGCTTATTCATATTATCCTGCAGATTTTATGTATTTCTTCAGCACATCCTTAACATTTCTGAGAAAGTTCTATTAAAATGTTTCAATTGGCTCGGAGCACTATGGGACTTAACTTCTAAGGTCATCAGTCCCCTAGAACTTAGAACTGCTTAAACCTAACGAACCTTTGTACATCACACACTTTCATGCCCGAGGTAGGATTCGAACCTGCGACCGTTGCGGTCGCGCGGTTTCAGACTGTAGCGCTTAGAACCGCTCGGCCACCCCGGCCGGCAAAGTTCAATAAATGGTAACAAATGAAGAGTACAATTTTGAACTTGTAAACTGAGCACTAATTGCAGGTAGGAAAGTATTAAGATGCGCCAAATCCAAACAACTGAACAATACAGTTGCATTCAGTCCGGAACCGCGCTACTGCTACGGTCGCAGGTTCGAATCCTGCCTCGGGCATGAAAGTGTGTGATGTACTAAGGTTTGTTAGGTTTAAGCAGTTCTAAGTTCTAGGGGACTGATGACCTTAGAAGTTAAGTCCCATAGTGCTTAGAGCCATTTGAACCATTTGAATACAGTTGCAGAATTAGAAATTGAACATTTTAACCAAAGACAGCAAACTATTATTCTTCACATCATCCCGGTGGTCGTGTTTCAGTATAGATTAAAAAACCAGGTGTTAACTAAAACAGATAGAAAAAAACATTTCTATTGGCAGACGTTGCCACCAATGAACTAACACGAGTAGACATTTATACAGTAAGTTATCAGTTCTGAGCAGGCAATGGGCCACCTTAAAACAACACTGTGAAACAAATGGCCAAGAGATACAAGATTTAGAAATACATTTAGGTAACAACGCCCAGCTGCTTCAATTAACGATAATACATTTAACTGTCCGCACCCAAGCTAGCCAGAATAATATTCCTGAATTACAAATCTGACTCGAACGCAATAAATAGGAATATTTGTAATGTAAACAGACAGCAAACCTTGAAACGTCCCCTTAATGAATTACCGTACTGATAAACCTCTTACATTATTTGATTTTCAAACAGCTGAGCAAAACTGAACGTACCCAGACATTTCGCTCTTTACCTATTCTGATCAACACTAACTGACACATAATATTTTTTAGCTCAAAGCAATCTGACTTTCAATAATCCCTACAAAAGAATGGCCCTGACTAACATTAATCTATACTTTTCACAAATCACTTACCTCACATAAATCTTCGTTACTCGAACTACTGTAATACAGCGAGTGCCACTACTGCCAGCTAAATAAAAGATTCAAACTACTGAAGGCACTAACTACTGATAGGCATAGTTAGCAAATGAAAGGTTTTGATAGAGAACAAACAATGTATTTACCTTAATAGCGTTCAAAAGTCAGAATATATGTAGCAATTCATGACATCCAGTCTTACAAATTTACTCTGATGGACACACGTCCAGATCATCCGCTCTCAAAACTCCGCCATCTCTCTCCCCACATCCACCACTGCTGGCGGCTCACCTCCAACTGCGCAACACTGCGCGCTGTTAACATCCAGCTGCCCAACACTACAATAGCAAACAACAATGCAAATCAGCCATAGACAGCACACACCACAGCCAGTGATTTTCGTACATAGCTCTACGTAGCGTTACCAATAAAAAAAACCTAAACAGTCTACTTACACCCTCAACAGTGCACATAGTTTGGCCTTTTAAAATTCATAAAAGTATATGAATAGAACTTGAAGCAGAAGGTCGACGCAGCTTCAGTTAAGAAAGGAAAATTGAACTTGCCTATATACTGAGTACACATTACAAGCACAACACATATAACGTTAAATGCGAACATAATTTGTTTATAACATGTAGCAGATATAATCTTAATAATCGCTCTGAACTATTGTCAGTTCATATGAATTTCTACACTGTGTCGCTTTGCGATAGGTTCGCACTGATAGTACCAAGTCTCGTCATCCATAATGATTCGTTTCCCCACAAAAACAGTCCGTGTTTTACATTTTAATAAAGTCGCAGCATGCATCCAGGCGTTGTTGCATTCGTTTCGAATGAACGCTGTACTGGACAAATTTGGCACACACTTATCTCTTCTTCAAAACGTTCTGGAGAATATCTTGAACTCTTGATTTAGAGATAGTGCTTCATTGCTATTTGTGGCGCACGCTATTACTGCATGTCCGCTACTTGCCACTGGTTGCTCAGCACTTTTATTTATTCACTCGTGTCCAGAACATAATATATACAAATATAGCCGATAGACAGAAATCTACAAACGATATAAGTACGTGATTAAATTCCATATGACATCCACAATTCCACCGTTTGAACTGCTGTATCATTGGTGATAACCAGTTCGTCCATCGGGCATCGGACTGGGAGGTATCTACAGTTGAGCAGGTGTCGATGATCTTGCTGTTCGCCACATTCGCGTAGTTCATCTCCTGGAGATTTCTTCAAATTGACCTTGCATCATTATACAAAAGTTCTTAGCCTGTTGAGGGTCTTCCATATTTTATATGGGAGATGACGTCCTTTAGCAAGCTCTTCTTTAGGGTTGTTCCAGTAACTCTATGATGGTGAGTTACGGCAAAGCTGTATTCGACGATTTGCAGGTGACGTTAAAATTGGTTCTATTGAATGGAGGAAACTCTTCCATGCTGTTAATCTTCGATGTTGGTATTCACATCCGAACAAGGGGTGTCTTGAATCCGTCTCCTGTTTCCGCTTCTCGTTTTCTGCTACTGTTCTTCGTCTGATATGTGGAGGTGCTATGCCCATGAGTTGACATATTTCATTAATAGGAATTGCCCGCAAGCAGGCAGTGACAATGTGGCCTGTTTCATTAGGGGCAATGTTCATTTGTTTGGGATGGTTGGAGTTCTGCCACACGGGTGCTGCATATTCAGAAGCGGAGAAGCATAAGGACAATGCAAATGTGCGAAGAACATCTGATTGTGAGCCCCAATTGTTACCTGTCAATTTCCGAATAATGTTGTTCCTAGCAGATACTTGCAGTTACTGTGTTGCGTCGCTTAAACACTAAAATCACTGTCGAAACGTTTTGGAATGACCGTTTATATGTGGTTCGAAGTTTGTACCCATGGTGTGTGTGTGTGTGTGTAGATTGAATGGATAGGTGATCCTGGTGTTAGCGTGTTCTGATGAGTAACGTTAATCGGAATAGATAACAATGTGATCATTTGAGACAAACTGAAGTGTGTTGTAACCTTTCCTGGGTTCTGTTGAGAATAGTCTGAACCTTAGGCAGCAATGAGTTTATGAGATACCCTGACAATGTGCGGAGTTCTGCATTCGTCATACTTATTGTGCCGTTAAGGGTAACTATGGCCTGTGTACCCGCACGTAACTTTTTTTGGCTCATTACATTGGCGAGTGATCTACCGCTGAAACATGTCTCCTCCTGGACTATTATCCAGTTACCTATTATCCGCTCAGGTGTAAATCTTATCTGGCCTACAGCAACCTAAGGGCACCGTATTCTTCAGCAAGATAATGCACTACTTTCATCGCTCACGAACTATATCACAATCTTTTGAGATAGAATACAATAATGTGAGGTTCCTTATGCGGTATCTCACGCCAGCTCGATTCCATCACATGTCAGACCTCATAGAGTGAAATGTGCGCGCCATGAAACGAGCTCCGACGAATCTCATTGAGAGACTACTGGCTTCCTATCGCTTCGCTGTCTTGTGGAAAACGCGATTAGACGCGTCGCTTCCATTAGGGTGAATCAGTCTTATACACGATGCTAGTTACCCGCCTAATTCAGTGGCTAGCAGAACTATTAGTAAGCGTTTACTTCGCTGTATTTTGGAATATTAAATTTTACCACAAGGCATATTTTACTCTGATTATATTAGTGAAAAGTAAAAGATCTGTTGTCTCATAACTGATCTATCATTTCATATCCTTATTACTTTTTGTGATCAGTGTACGCATGTTGAGACACATTTGTAATTATTTGATTTGGAGTTTGAGTATTGAATCCCACAAACCAAGAAAAGTCATCAGATTTTTGAGGTCATACTTCCTCGACCAGGATCACGAATTTAGTATTGGAGGGCAGCGTGGAGGAAAAAATCGTAGAGGGAGACTAAGAGATGAATACAATAAGCAGATTCAGAAGGATGTAGGCTGTAGTAGGTACTGGGAGATGAAGAAGCTTGCACAGGATAGAGTAGCATGGAGAGCTGCATCAAATCAGTCTCAGGACTGAAGACCACAACAACAACAACAACATCCTCGAGAACCCTACTGTTCATCTGGCACATAGAACAATCGGTGGTGAAAGTTAACGTGACAGAAGTGGTATTAAACTACAGGGTGAAAGAATATCAGTGATAAGATACGCTGATTATATTTATATCCTCAGTGAAAATGAGGAAGAATAACTGGGCGCTGCTGAAGGAGATGAATATGTCTGGCACAGAATAGGGACAAAGTAAACTAAATACGAAAATAATAGGAGTAGGAAAAACGAGCTTAGAGACAAATATAACATCAAATCTGGGTCCCAGAAAGGAATTCTAGCTTGGAAGTAAAATAATGTTCATAGGAAAGAGCATTTCTGCAGCAGACTATTGCTACCATCATACGTAATTTGAGGATGGAGTTTTTCAAAATATATGTCTCGAGCATTGAATGGTATGCAGTTGAATCCTGGACTGTGGGAAAACTATCAAAGAGAGTACTGAAGCATTTGGGATGTGGCGCTATGGAAGGATATTGAAAAGAAGCCGGACTGGTAGATAAGAAATGAGGAGTTCCTCCGCAGGATTAGGTAGGAAAGGACTATGTGGAAAAATAAGCAAAAAGGAGGAAGAAGATTCTAGCACATAAGTTAAAACATCATGGAATAACTTCCATGCTAAAAGAAGGCGATGTAGAAGATAAAACTGTAGGGAAATGTAGTATATCCATCATATGACTGAGGATGATAAATGTAAGTGCTATTCTGAGATGGAGAATTAGGCGTAAGAGGCGAAGCCGTGGAAAGCATTGTCAGCCAATAATAAAACTGATGAAAAAAATGTCATTTTTAAAAATAATCCCAGACGTCCGAAGAGTACTTCTGCTTCCAGTTTCAAACCAGGTGTATTGATCTATCTGACGAAAAGTATCTCCGACGCGCAAGTCGCCCAATGTTGCGTCGAATGCAATAAGTACCTGCCCTCGGCGGCCGAATTTCCCCAAATGGGGGACTCCCGGCCCACAATGCCGTACGCTCATTTCCATTTTTTGACGAAAAGTCTTGCAGTGACCGACGCAAAAGCGAGGAGACGGTTTTACCGGAGAAAAGGCAATGGCAAATCGGTTTTCGTATAGTTCTCTTCTGCTTCCCATTCTACAATGCCAGTATATACGGTAGTTAGAAAAAATAACTGTGAAAAAACAGTGTTCCGAACAACTTCCTAATGTAGACTTCATTGAGACTTCTTCGTCGCATTAAACCCGCAATGTAAGAAGTTTAAACAAGGAAAAAAGACGAAACTTCCTGGCACATTAAAACTGTGTGCCGGACCGAGACTCTAACCCGGGACCTTTGCCTTTCTTCCAGGAGTGCTAGTTCTGCTAGGTTCGCAGAAGAGCTTCTGTGAAGTTTGGAAGGTAGGAGACGAGGTACTGGCAGAATTGAAGGTGTGAGGACGGGTCGTGAGTCGTGCTTGGATAGCTTAGGTGGTAGAGCACTTGCCCGCGAAAGGCAAAGATCACGAGTTCGAGTCTCGGTCCGGCACACAGTTTCAGTCTGCCAGGAAGAGTGATAATCTCATTAAGGAAAACAGACGATACAGCAAATGTTACCAATTCCTTAGTAAATCAATTACGTTCTGAAAACGATTCGTTCAAGTTTACGACGGCCAACTCTTCACAGTCAAGAATATTGTGTATAAAATTGAACACAAACTTTCCACTCTTGTGCAGGTCGTTAGTTACGGATTAACTGTCATCAGCGAAGTTCAGTCATTCTTTTTTGTCTTAAAGTGGATTCAGCAAACCAGAAAACTAACATAGATCAGTGTGTCATATGTAAAATAATCCAACTGTCACACGATAGTTCATACGGATAGTATTATAAAAAAGGCATTACACGAAGGCCTTCTTGCTCTGAAATGATCATTTAAAAGTGGGTTATGTCTGAATTACCTATACTAGAACAGCTTAAAGCCACACCACTTCATTAAATTCCTTATGTACAACACACAATAGAATTTTTAAACACCAAGAGGTAGATAACCTACATATTTTATACTAAATCTTGCATAGAATTCGTTTTTACCAGAATTAGTTATACTGTAACTAGAGGAAGGTCGATCTAATGAAATCACATGTAAAACTACACGTTTCTCCTGAATTTCGATTTCTACCTTAATTGCTCCTAGTCGTAAGAAACATCGGAAAATATCCAATAACTCCAGGAATATTTACTTCACCTTCATGGAAATTTGCCAGACGTTATCTTTTTTCAAATGGCTCTGAGCACTAAGGGACTTAACATCTATGGTCATCAGTCCCCTAGAACTTAGAACTACTTAAGCCTTACTAACCAAGGACATCACACATTACCCAGTCATCACGAGGCAGAGAAAATCCCTGACCCCTCCGGGAATCGAACCCGGAAACCCGGGCGCAGGAAGCGAGAACACTACCGCACGACCACGAGATGCGTACTACCTTTTTGCGTGTACTACAACGTAGGGATAGTGACGTCATTATACAAACAGTTATTATTATTATTATTATTATCTGCGAATGAAGCGGCCACATGGGAACAGCGAGGCCGGACAGTATTACTGAACGTTTGCTCTCGCAAGCAAAACCAGACAGCAACGCGTCGTCACTATTCCATCAACTCGTCAGGCCTTCCCCGACGCCAAGAGTGGAAAAGCCATGTACGAGTATGTTGGTTACACTGCGATCTTCAGTTAAAGCAGACGGCTGAAAACAATGCACAGACGACTCCAGGATGCATGTCCATACTTGGAAACATCGTCTTCCAAATGGAGAACAGACTTCATGGTATCTAAGAATCAAGTTATAATAATGACCAGGCGAAGAATACCACAGGTCCCGCAGGTACAACTGTTCGGAGCCCCTATCGTCTGGGCAACATCCGCAAATTATTTGAGACTCGTTGTGGACAGGAAATTAACATCGCAGAGACAAACAGCGGAAGTCTGCCAGAAGATAAACTAAAGACTGAGTGCTTTGTATCCTACCATAAATGAATTTTCCGAGCTCTCCATACAGAATGGACTCGTCTTACGTAGGCTTTCATGCGATTGGTTACTGACTGCGGAAGTTCAGAGTGGGCAACCGCAGCGAAGACATACTTGCAGTGACAGAGCAAAACTCTACGAAGAACATTCCATGCCCCATCAAACTTCCTGTCCAAATGCAAGCAATCTAAGAAAAAAAAAGAAAAAAAATAACACAACGCACTACGAAAGATATCCGAGTGGGACGGAATCGGTACGTAGATGTGATGTACATGTATACGCAAAAAAGAAAAAAATATTACAGTTTTGGAAAAACAGGATGATTTACTCAAGAGAAAAAGCTTCGCAAATTATGCATGTCAATTTACATCTACATCTACATACATACTCCGCAATCCACCATACGGTGCGTGGCGGAGGGTACCTCGTACCACAACTAGCATCTTCTCTCCCTGGTCCACTCTCAAACAGGACGAGGGAAAAATGACTGCCTATATGCCTCTGTACGAGCCCTAATCTCTCTTATCTTATCTTTGCGGTCTTCCTGCGAAATACAAGTTGGCGGCAGTAAAATTGTACTGAAGTCAGCCTCAAATGCTGGTTCTCTAAATTTCCTCAGTAGCGATTCACGAAAAGAATGGCACCTTTCCTCCAGAGACTCCCACCCGAGTTCCTGAAGTATTTCCGTATCACTCGCGTGATGATCAAACCTACCAGTAACAAATCTAGCAGCCCGCCTCTGAATCGCTTCTATGTCCTCCCTCAATCCGACCTGATAGGGATCCCAACCGCTCGAGCAGTACTGAAGAATAGGTCGTATTAGTGTTTTATAAGCGGTCTCCTTTACAGATGAACCACATCTTCCCAAAATTCTACCAATGAACCGAAGACGACTATCCGCCTTCTCCACAACTGCCATTACATGTTTGTCCCACTTCATATCGC
Organism: Schistocerca gregaria; assembly: GCF_023897955.1. NCBI lineage: Eukaryota > Metazoa > Arthropoda > Insecta > Orthoptera > Acrididae > Schistocerca > Schistocerca gregaria. The sequence continues at coordinate 433,039,078 of NC_064924.1, forward strand.
TCTGCAAAGTTCCGCCCAAATATTTAATCAACGTGACTGCGTCAAGCGCTACACTATTAATGGAGTATTCAAATAATGAGTTACTCCATCTCTGGCCCTTACGCAAGCAGTTATTCGTCTCGGAATTGAATGTCTTTCTGAGGGTTATCGTGCCAAATTCCGTTCAACTGTCGCGTTAGATCATCAAAATTCAGAGCTGGTTGGAGGGCCCTACCCATAATGCTCAAAACTTCCTGAACTGGTGAGTGATCCGGTGATCTTGCTGGCCAAGGTAGGGTTTGCCAAGCACGAAGACAAGCGGTAGAAATTCTCGCCGTGTGCAGACGGACATCATCTTCCTGAAATATATGCCCAGGTTGGCTTAGGGTGAAGGGCAACAAACCGGGGTGTAGAACAGCGTGTCGACTTACCGCTGTGCTGTAAGGGTTCCACGGATGATAAATAAAGGGGTCCTGCTCTGAAAAGAAATGGTAACCCCGACCATCACTTCCGGTAGTCGGGCCGTGCAGCGGGCGCCAGTCAGGTTGGCACCTTACCAGGTCGTCTCCAGACACCTCTTTGCTGGTCATCGGGACTTAGTTCGACGCGAGACTCATCGGTGCAGAACAAATCATCCAGTTGTTCTGCAACTGTAATCATTTGTTTGTCTGTACAGGTACATCACGTCTACAATCTGAAAAAAGAACTAAGTAACATCGCTGAGCTGTGGCGGGACTGGTGCCAGGGCTATCTTTGGTTAGGCACTATTGATTCCCTCTGGCAGAAGTTTGTCTTTGGAGCCTGGGCCGACTCAGGTTATAGCGGGTAGTAAGGGTGGAAATGGAGAACAACGTTGGGCACGGCACGCGGAAGTGCGCATATTAGTGAGACGTTGGAGAGACGACAGCGAGCACGGTGTGTCTGAGTTCTGGCGGAGTTAGCGCTTGATTGTACTGGGGTCAGTAACAGAGGGCCGGCGCTGTGGCTTCTTGGCGACCACGTAAAGCTATCCACGTGCTCTCTTCCGTGAAGGATCACGCTGTTACTGTCGGACTAAGCAACGTCTGGTGTCTTCGTCACATCGATCCAGCAGCTGGCATCAGGTTCAGTTATTCAAGTCCTACCAACGATTAGTGAAATACACTACTGGCCATTAAAATTGCTACATCAAGAAGAAATGCAGATGATAAACGGGTATTCATTCGACAAATATATTATACTAGAACTGACATGTGATTAAATCTTCACGCAGTTTGGGTGCATAGATCCTGAGAAATCAGTACCCACAGCAACCACCTCTAGCCGTAATAACGGTCTTGATACTCCTGGACATTGAGTCAAACAGAGCTTGCATAGAGTGTACAGGTACAGCTGCTCATGCAGCTTCAACACGATACCACAGTTCATCAAGAGTAGTGACTAGCGTATTGTGACGAGCCAGTTGCTGGGACACCATTGACCAGACGTTTTCAATTGGTGAGAGATCTGGAGAATGTGCTGGCCAGGGCAGTAGTCGAACGTTTTCTGTATCCAGAAAGGCCCGTACAGGAGCTACAACATGCGGTCGTGCATTATCCTGCTGAAATGTAGGGTTTCGCAGGGATCGAATGAAGGGTAGAGACACGGGTCGTAACACATCTGAAATGTAACGTCCACTGTTCAAAGTGCCGTCAATGCGAACAAGAGGTGACCGAGACGTGTAACCAATGGCAGGGGCACCCCATACCATCACGCCGGGTGATATGTCAGTATGGCTATGACGAATATACGCTTCCAATGTGCGTTAACGGTGATGTCGCGAAACACGGATACGACTATCATGATGCTGTAAACAGAACATGCGTTCATCCGAAACAATGACGTTTTGCCATTCGTGCACCCAAGTTTGTCGTTGAGTACACCATCGCAGGCACTCCTGTCTGTGATGCAGCGTCAAGGGTAACCGCAGCCATGGTCTCCGAGCTGATAGTCCGTGCTGCTGCAAGCATCGTCGAACTGTTCGTGCAGATGGTTGTTGTCTTTCAAACGTCCCCGTCTGTTGATTCAGGGATCGAGACGTGGCTGCACGATCCGTTACAGCCATGCGGATAAGATGCCTGTCACCTCGACTGTTAGTGATACGAGGCCGCTGGGATCCAGCAGGGCCTTCCGTATTACCCTCCTGTGGATGGATCTTGACCAACGCGAGCAGCAATGTCGCGATACGATAAACCGGAAACCTTTATCAAAGTCGGAAACGTGATGGTACGCATTTCTCCTCCTTACACGAGGCATCCCGACAACGTTTCTCCAGGCAACGGTGGTCAACTGCTGTTTGTGTATGAAAAATCGGTTGGAAACATTCCTCATGTCAGCACGTTGTAGGTGTTCTCACCGGCGCCAACCTTGTGTGAATGCTCTGAAGAGCTAATCATTTGCATATCACAGCATCTTCTTCCTGTCGGTTAAATTTCGCCTCTGTAGCACGTTATCTTCTTGGTGTAGCAATTTTAATGGCCAGTAGCGTATAATGATGATTGCTGTTGAGGCAGCACAGTGTTGCAAGGACTGTGATGTGATATTTCATGCTTCTTATTAAGTGTGTGCTTCGGTCCTTAATAGTATTGTTCTTACTTCAGCTGGCAAGAGTCTAAAACATTGATACGTGTACGCAGCCTTACTGAAAGATCTATATTCCGTGTCTAAAGATTGCCGTATGGTACCTTACAGGCCCACATAATGTGCCCACGTGATACTTCGGTTTTTATAAGCCAGTGCCGTTTGCATCATTCGTGTACGTGGTTCTGCTTAAAGGAATGAAATCAGTTTTATTATTGTCAATTTTATCGAAGTAGTTTTCTGTATAAGTTTGAGTATTAAGGTGAAGGAAGGGTTTTTGGTTCCCTGTTGTCGCTTCTGATTTATGTTTCAAAGATCGGAAGCAGTGAGCCACCGAAGTGCAGAGCCTCCGCTTTTAAATTACTAGCGGGCGTACGGGCGGTGGACTTCGCCTGAACTCGCGTGTGTGTTTGGTTCCGATTTCGGTGTTCTGAACGGGGTGGAAGTACAAACGGAGTCCACATCATAATTCGAATATAAGCACTCAGTCGCCTCCACCGTTCGTGGCCAAGTCGCGGCCTCACAATCTCGGGCCTCAGTTATTGTACAAGCTGCAGTTTTCTAAAACTTATGGTGGGTCTGCAAGATTGCCCGGATTAAATGTTTTAAATATTTGTCTTAAGAATGTTGAGGGATTTCTAGAAGAATGTGTCTTAATTGAAAGCGTTTTCTAAAATTGCGGTGCAATTCAGCCTTAGTGGCGTGTATCAATTTTGATGGGGAAATAACTGGTTCATTATTGATCAACTGTCTATAACCTTGTAAAGTTGTTTGGTAATATCTCGCCCTGGAGGGGCGGTTTTCAGTCTAAGTCGAAATGATAATTGATTTATTGATCAACTGTCTATAACCTTGTAAAGTTGTTTGGTAATATCTCGCCCTGGAGGGGCGGTTTTCAATCTAAGTCGAAATGATAATTGATTTCCTGGTTATTTGATGTAAAGTTTATTTTAAATGATTTACTTGGCTCGAGTGGCGGTTTTTTTAATGTTTGCAAACAGGTAAATTCGCTTGTGGTTTCATATAACCAGCACTTTGTAAAATTGGCCTGAGTGGCGGGTTTTTAAATGTTTTCAAAGAGATTAAATCATTTGAGGATTTATATAACAAGCAGTTTGTAAAGTTTTCCTGAATGACTTTTCTTAAAGAAATTATTATCTGATTTATGATTCTAATTCTGTTAATGATTTATCTATGATGCAAATAAATATGTTCAAATGGTGACTGTGTGGGTCAAGTCCTTTCACGCCTTTTATATTAAAGGTTAAGGAATTTGCAGTTCAAAAAAGAATTAACGTACCAACCTCAACCAGAAGGCGAACAAGGACATGACATCCCTTAAAATCCCCCACAAGAGAAAATAGTAGTAAATGCACCGTGAGTAAAGACTACAGCACAGCAATATCAAATGAGAGAAGATTGCGTACCGAATACAGGGCGCCTTACCACATTAGCGAGTGAGGTTGTGGAGGCCGTTTTCGCTTGACCATAAGCTAAAAAATTTCATTACGCCAGCATTGGCAGTCACGTCAAGTGCAAGACAGCTGACTAAGACGACGCCAGGAAATTCGTAGGAGGTCCGTCGCCGCCGCAGTTTGCTTAGCAGACTAACAGCTTACTGAGATGTCTCCAACGGCTTTTCCGCACTGGCACCGTTGCGCTAAGAACACAGTACTGGCCTACAACTCGTAGCATCGAGCAACGGACACTGTCTCTCACTTATTAACGAGCTCATACTATCTTGGTCATACGAGAACACTCTCTGATACACACATGAATGGTGTTCACATTTAACTGTGGTGTATTCGCTAAAGTTGAGACGCATTTCGAACAACTTTGTATTTAGTAATGTCTTCGATTGGCACTGCCACTTTGGGTATAGGAATCAAGAACGACATAAGTATTCAATGACACGCAAAATAGAGCGGTATTGGGTGTAAGTTTTTGTAGTGAGAACGTAATGGCACCACTAAAACTAGAGTAAAAGTACGTGACCATGCTTGGTGTACAGACAAGTAAGATGTGTACAAATGTGGAAATCATAGCCTTGCAAGGTCACTTATCTGAACGGTTTGTACTAACATCACTTCACGTCATTGCATCTTTCCTGATCTCATCCCGCTATAACATACTTTGTTTCGAGCTACTTTTCCCGCGAGTTCAATATCTTCGATAGTTAGTCGAGTTAGGTACCAGAGACGATTGCGAGTATTTCAAACATCGCTGTAGTCATTTTTTTTCTACTGGCTAACTATTAGAAAGTATAAAAGGTTCATCCTACATTTTAAGAAACTCACTTCTGCAGTAGATTTTGCGTGGGCCTTACTTCAGCATTAGAGCTTATTGAGTCGTCAGTTAGCATACACTTTGAAAAATATTTCATAGCCTAAGTTTAATTTCTCATTGTGAAGGTAGTTATCGGAATGCATTCTAAGGTCGTGTAAGTTTATGGTGAATAAAAGGCATCCATAATTTCTATTAACTATACGTGTCAATCATTTACATATCTTCATCACTGAATTATTTAAGAAAGGAAAATGATTATAATAAATAAAAGTTTTAAGTTAAAATATAAAGTGGAAGTTTTCGTAATCTCATCTGGGAGGTTAGCATATCGGAGCGAAATTCACAATTTTTTATTTTGTTGTCCGGTGTACTTGATACACGTATCAATGTTATTCACATTTGTTAATTTTGTTTTTTTGATGTATTTGTTACACGTGTCAGTTTCAAAGATTTAGGTTATTCAGTTTTAGAACCACAATAAACAAACAATTTATCCAGTGCAAACCGCCACTAGACAACACTGGTGCTGTTAACGTACTGAAACTAAAACACAACTACTTTTACTTTCGCAGAACTCGTGTATTTATAATAGAGACTGGCAAATGCTGTTACACCACATCTTTACGGTCTGCGGAGATATAAGACTGCAGTTACGAGAGTTGAAGGACATGAAAAGAAAGCTTTGGCCGGGAAAGGACTAAGACAGAGTTGTAGCCTCACTCCGATGTAATTTAATCTGTACATTGATCAAGTAGTGAAGGTAACTAAAGAGTTTGCGAGTGACACTGTAATTATGTCAGAGACTGCACAGACTTGGCAAAGCAGTTGAACTGAATGGAGAGAGTGTTCAAAATAAGACTGTAAGGTTAGCGTAAAAAAGGAAAAGAAAGGTAACGGAACGTTGTCGAATTAAATCAGGTGGTGGTGAGGGAATTAGCTTTGGAAATGAGACACTAAAACTAGTAGATAAGTTTTGCTAATCGGGCAGCAAAATAACTGATGATGGTCAAAGCAGAGAGGATGTAAAATGTAGATTGGCGACAACAACAAAAGCGTTTTCGAAAAAGGGTATCTGTAAAGATCTAATTTAAATTTGGGCTCCACGAAGCTTTTTGTGAAGGTATTTTCCTGAAATGTAACCTTGTACTGAGATGACTCATGAACGATAAGCTGTTCAGACAAGAACAGAATAGAAACTTCTGATGTTTAGGTTACAGAAGAATGCTGAAGATACGATGAATGCATCGAATAACTAATGAGGAAGTACTGAATCGAGTTGGAGAAAAAAGAAGTTTATGGCACAGCTTGGCTAAAAGAAGGGGTCCGTTGATACGACACATCCCGAGTCATCAAGAAATTGTTAAATGGTTATTGGTGGGAAATGGGGGGATAAAAATTGTAGAGGGGGGACCTAGTATAAATATAATAATCAATTTCAAATGGATGTAGGTTGCAGTAGCTAATCAGAGATGAATGGGCTTGCACAGGATAGACTAGTGTGGACAAGTGCATCAAACCAGTTTACGGCCAAAAGAACGTAACATAAATAACAACGCAAGAAGATGTATAAGTACGGTTAGTACACTTGACAATGGCGTATATTGCCCTAAATTGAACATTTTCTTCTGTGTCCATGCTGTCCTTGATATAAACATCTAATGAAAACTTTTGTCCGATTTACATTTTTGTGTTGTAATTCACCGCCAATAATATATTCAAATAAGCTTTCATTGCTGTTCGTATTTGCGTACCTCCCACTTGCCTTTGCACTGTGTGTGTCGTCATATAGCTTTTTCCGTTTTCACCATCTTATTATGATTCGACTGCAATAGCTTACACCTAATATTTAATGTTAGATATGTGTCGTTACTCTCTAATGAGAAGCCTTCTGTATTAATTTTAATAAATTTTGAGTTGATTCTCGGCAAGAAGTCGCCTTCTGTCGAACCATGCGATTTATATTCGTATACTTCATACATGCCGTTCCTTAATTTATTAAGCGACTAATGCAGTAATGTTAGTGATTAGAATACGCAGCTAAAATGACTCATCATTCAGATCACAAGTGTATGAATAAAACGGCGACCATAATTGGCATGTGGAGCGTTTGATTTCAGTAAATCTTTGCTGAAGGTCATCGACAGAGATTAAGTACGCTACTTGTGAGTTTGTGATCAAGTAAAGCACAGAATGTGTGCAGGGGGCCTCATGTGTGTTCGAGTGGTTTTCACATGGTTTAAATGGTTCAAATGGCTCTGAGTACTATGGGACTTAACATCTGAGGTCATCAGTCCCCTAGAACTTAGAACTACTTAAACCTAACTAACCTAAGGACATCACACACATCCATGCACGAGGCAGGATTCGAACCTGCTGCCGTAGGGGTCGAGCGGTTCCAGACTGAAGCGTCTAGAACCGCTCGGCCACACCGGCGGGCTCACATGGTTTAAACATTGTGTTTATATTTTCAATATATACTCGTACGTACGTATTTATCACTTCAGAATGGGTATTGGGGACCGAAATCAACTGATAGTATATGTCGACTTCCGTCTAATTTGTACAACCAATGAAACAACAATGTGTTCACATAATATATTCCGAATTAATTTACAGCTGCCATTCATTAGACACGTCGACCTGCGATATAAGTAATGTGCAGGATAATGTCAACTGTCAAGTGAGGTCAGTGGTTGGTTTCTTATTTTGTCCATACGAGAGCCTTTCAAGAATAAGGCATGAACTTCACGGCTCTGTCATGAAAAGAGGACGTTATAGTTCTAGTCAAAATTACCTCTTAACATTTAGATTCCTCTCTCCGCAAAAGATGTTGAGAACATAGTACTCCACAATAGGAACGTGTCTGCAGAGTCATATATTCCGTAAAACTTTCACGAATGAGGCACGAAGAGAAAATACGTACTGGTCCAGAGTGTCCCCTGCCCCAAACACTTGCACTATCTTGCCCAGCGTGCATGCACGTGTAGAGGTGCTACTGACATTAACTGGCCACGTGATGGAAACGTTTATGTGACCATCGTCACATCATCATGATTGCGACTCCTGTTTGGAAGATTGTCGTGGTTCGGAATAAACAAGCTGCTATTAATTTTTTTCTTGCTCTCCACCCACATAGGGGCCTCTCTCTGATAAAAGCGATGATACACCTATGCTGTTTTCTACTTTCCTCGCCGATAGTTAAAGCACCTGATAAGAACGGTTTCTCCGTAAACGTTTAGCAGAGGCTGTTGGAAAGAAATTACCTCGTTATCCAAATTAAATGCACACCTCTTCTTCCTGGATAGCAAGTGAAATGAGTAGCTTGCTTAGGACATTGTAAAATAAATAATAAACAAAACATATAAGGTGCAAAATATGGATAAAATTAAAAAATATGTATATATGGTTCAATCGCTTGCCCGAAGAGAACTTCCACACTACTAACGTTACATGACAATCAGCAATGTCTCCCCACAATACCTGAACATAGTAAGACGAAAATGAACTCGTATCTGCTGATGTTCTGTTCTTTCGTTACAGTATTCTCATCTTTAAACGCTACACAATTTTTGAGGACGCAAATTTGCTTAAAGCTTTTGATAAGCTTTGCTGGAATGCCAGCCTTGAAATTCTAAATTTGTAAGGGACAAATACAGGGAGCGAAAACTTATCTTTAATTTGTACTAGGAGGAGTCATAAAGTTTAAATTATCAGCTCGAAGAAAATCAATCTGCGACCATTAGTACAGTACCGGTATTTGTTTTTCACAAATCTTGCACACCTGGCCAATTTTGGCCTTCCAAGCCATTTTCAAGCAAAGTAAGTGTCGATGTGTTTTTTCTTTATTGTCAATCCCATTTGGCCCATATGGGCGGGGTGGGGGGAGGGGAGGGGGGTGGGTGGTGGGCTGTGAGGGGTTACTAATCGCTGTTCTTCGGCTACATGACATTAAAATTTTTAAAACATTATAAAACTGGACATGTCGGTTGACAAAACGAATACTTATCACAATAAAAAGACATATGGTAGCATAAGTTGAAATATAAAAGGCTAATTTGTTGATTAATTAATAAATCGCGCACAGATTAAATGGCAGATGGATGCTTCACAAAATATAAATGGCAGATCGACAACTGTTTAAGTTAGAAGGTAAAAGTCGATGCGTTGATTAAAGATTGAGTGAAGTGATTAGCGTTTATAGACAGCCAGGAAGAGGGGTACCATGGGAATGTAGCAGTCGGGGAAGTGCGTAAAAGAGTGTCTGTGTGGGCTAATGTTTGGAGCATGAGTTTTGGAAAGTAAAGAGGGATACTATTTCGGCCTTAAAATATGGGTGGAAAACAGTGGAGAGGCAGGGAGCCCTGAGCGGGGAAGGTGGGATGGCTTCTTTTAAATCTGGTGGACGGGTACGTATCAGGGCTGACTTCATGGTTGGGTAAGGGCAGGCGATCAAAGTTTCGTTAGGAGAGGACGTGAAGTGTGTGGAGGTGTAGTGATGTGGGAATGTTGTAGCAGAGGAGCGGCAGAGTACCAGGATCAGTGAACAGTGGGGAAACTAGGGGTGAGTAGAGTCGATCTTACTGGTGACGTAGGATATTTGGAGGTGTTCGAGATGAAAACGTAGGATAGAGAATTTTATAATGCGGGTGGGGGAGGGTAACCGCATCTGAAATGCTGGGCAGCATGCATGGCATTTGAGGATCAGTAGCGCGTGATGAAGGATTGAGGTGCGGAAGTCCGTGCCTCATTTGGGTAACAGGCGGAGGGTCGGATCAAGGGTTTGTAGCAGTGGAGGATTATGGAACGGTGCAGTCCCCTTGTTCTGTCGGATAGTAGATTTAGTACTCTTAGCCTATTGCGGACTCACTGTTGAATGGTTAGTAGATGGAGCTTCCATGTTAGTCTGTGATTAAGTGTTAGTCGAGGTATTTTACTCTGTTACTTAACTGGATAGGACGATCGTAAATGACAAGGTAAAATTAGTGGGGGCGGAAGCTGCGGGCAGTTCGGCCTATGTTATTGCCTGGGCTTTGGTAGGGTTGATTTTGAGGAGCCACTGGTTGCTCCAAGAGGTGAAATGATTGAGATGGAACTGGAGGGTAGGGCAGAGGCCATACTGGAGGAGACGAACAAGAGGAAGGGGCCTTGGCATAACGGTAGTGCACGAGAGGAGAAAGATCAGGATCTTAGGGGCACCTGGTTCGAAGACTTCTTGAGTAAAAGAACGCAGTATGTTGTTATCGATGGTGAGTGTCAGTGAGAGACGAGGTTATCGTCAGGTGTGCCGCAAGGAAGTTTGATAGGACCGCTGTTATTTTCTGTATAGGCAGGTGATCTGGTGGACGGGGTAAGCAGCAGTCTGCGACTGTTTGCTGATGGTACTGTGGTGTATGGGAAGCTGTTATCGTTGAATGGCTGTAGGAGGATACAAGATGACTGAGACAAAATTTCCAGTTACTGTGATGAATGGCATTTACAAATGTAGAAAAATGAAAGTTAATGCAGGTCAGTAGAAAAAACTAACCTATAATGTTCGAATAGTGTTAGTAGTGCGCTGCTTGATACAGATATTTCTATTAAATACTGGGCGTTTTGTTGCAAAGCAATATGAAATGGAATGAGCATGTAAGAAGTGTAGTAGGGAAGGCGAATGGTCGGTTCCGATTTCTTGGGAGGTATTTAGATAAGTCTGGTTCATCTGTAAAGGAGACTGCATACAGGACACTAGCATGACCCATTGTTGAGTACTGTTCGAGTGTTTGGGATTCGTACTGGGTCGCATTAAAGAAAGAAGCAACTAATAAGCGAGCTGTAACTTGTTAGCAGCACGAGATGGCAGTCCCAGAAACGCTCAATATCATCTTGCACATTGGTGGTTGGATGGAGGATTTCGCTAGTCTCGGGGTCGTAGCGCTCGCCCATGGTGATAGGCAACTGAAGAAATGGTTTAAAAATGGTTCAAATGGCTCTGAGCACTATAGGACTTAACTTCTGAGGTCATCGGTGCCTTAGGACATAACACACATCCAAGCCCGTGGCAGGATTCGAACCTGGGACTGTAGTGGTCGCGCGGTTCCAGACTGCAGCGCCTAGAACCGCTCGGTCACCATGGCCTGCGCAACTATAGAAGTCATCTGGACTGACCTGACACAATGCAACAATTCCGTTGCCGTCTCGATTCGGCGGTACTTTTGAATGGGTGTGAGCATTAACGGAACCCAAGGGGCGGGGTCCTGTGTCGCTTTCAGAATGTTTGCAAGATGTTGAAAACTAATCCAGCACTGATTTTCTCATGTTCCACTACCTTCTTCGGTTGCGAAGCGCTTGTCTTGGAGTACCAGCACTTCCATTCCACCTACGATTCCGGTTCTTCTCAGAGAGGCGGCGTGTCGCTTTCTTCTTTTTCTTCATTCAGACTTCTACACCACATAACCGTTATAATATATGATGGTGCATTACCGGCAAACACTTTTACGAGCTCAGCTTGGATTGTGACAACACTGATCCTTAAAACGGATTGCCGTACTCCACTTAAATAGTGTGCTGATCCATTTTGTTTTGTCGGCATGTTACGGTACTGTGGTGTTCGACTTTCACTGTGTATCAGTCTGAAGACATGTGCTTGCAAACAAACAAAAATTATCGCACACTAACGATTCCAATTGCAGTTAGAAACGTTGAAAGATACGAAAGGGAGGTAGCAGTCGGGAACGGAATAAGAGACAATTGTAGCCTATCACCTATATTATTCAACCTGTACAGGAAAGAGATAGCAACAAATGCAACCAAAATAAGAGAGAAAAGAAATTCAAATTCAAGGACAGAAACAATAACCTTAAGATTCTCCGTTGGCGATGGTATTATGCCAGAAACTGTAAAAGACTTGGAAGTTCAATTGGACACGATCGATGTTGTCGAATGAAAGTTATAAGGGCTTCAGCAATAGGAGAGCAATTGAGTGTAGTCGGATTAACTCGTGTTTTTTGGGGAAGCAGATTAGCAGGGTGTTTTAAAATTCCCAGTAAGACGGCTGAACAAATAAGGCGAGACAATCGCAGGGCCGTAACTAAGATACCCTGACCCAAGAACGTCATCACAGAGGAAAGAAAAGTGCTCCGATCTTTCAGATACAGGAATAGTAATTAAACTGCTGGCAAGGGAAACGCGAATGATCTTCCGTTCATAACAACTTACTTCGGAACGGTGATGAATTTTTTGCTGGACTCAGGGTATCGTAGGCTCCTGATGGCTCCTACGGATGCAGTGCAACAGAAGACATCCGTCCTTCTCATATCCAGCCAGTTTCTGACCACCTGAAAATGAGCTTCAGAGTAAAAGCGCCCGTTCCACCGAGACTTCAGGACATACCAAAGATACATGAAGAAGGAGCTCCGCTCCAGCCCATTATGAGCAATACTGTAGCCTTCAACATACCACCTAGCAAACCATAGGGCTCCTCTTTTGAACCCTATGATGGGGAAATGTGAACAACATATTCGAAATACAGATGATTTTATACAGCGATTAAACAACTTGCGCCTTGAACCAGCTTGAACAGAATGAGTTTAACCTGAATGCTTATTTGATGTATTCAGAAACTTACTAGTTTGAGCAGCTTCGAGCGTCACAGCAGCTTGACGTGCGATCGTGCGCGCAGGTCACCAGCAGGGAGGAGACTGGGACTTCTTCCGCTAGCATCGCCACAGGAAAACAAGTACTTCATACAGAGAAGCCACGAGGCGGCACCATTGAGATCCCGCTCCAGATGTGTTATCGTCTAAAGAGTTTTTAATTAATAATTTCTGGTTTGTTAATAACCATACACGTACGGTTATGGTTTAATTGTTTTGTTATTCTGGAAGGTTTTGATTTATAGATGTGATGTTATTTTTAAATTTTTATTCTGGCTTTTACACAACTTTTTGTTATTTACTTTGTCTGGATACAGCTTCTCATTATTATAATTTACACCTTTTATGTGGATTATAAGAATGGAACGTCTTCCACATACGACAGTTCATGTTTTATCGTCAGACGCTCATTTTGTCATGTGAATTAATTTTAATTAAAGAATACGCATGCTGCAGTTTAACCATTAGATATAAGAGATTAATTACTCATATACCCTAACTATGGTGCTCCCTGAAGGCCTCAGTTATTCCTATAAATACCTGATGCTTCCAGTCCATCACCAGCACTTACTTATATATCTATATGTATAGATTTTGACGTTGATACCTTCAACAGAACATTTTATGGTATGTATAGTTAATATGCATGACTATTAATCATGCAAATGCTTTTATGTATCACCAGACCTGTTACAGATTTTTCTTTAGCGAACTGTCCTTATCTGGTTCGCCACATTTTTATTTGTAACAGATCTGAAGATGGCAGCAGCCGTAGTCGGTATAGTGAAACGTAAAATTTCTGCTATCAAGACGGACCTTTACAAATAAGTTGAATCAGCTTACTTATTAGCGAATTTTTATGTGATTACTATCTTTATTCAAACGAGTCTCTTTGGTGGCTTCACTGCAACACATTGGAACTGAAGTGGTAGAGGAAATTTTACAATTTTCAAACAGTTGCTCATCATGACTAATTTTATTCAATGACCCTTGTTTTGGGCAAAATGATAGTGTTTCTAGGGGTAGCACTCTGTCTTATGTAGTAGCTAATCTTTATATGGTATACTTTAGGAAAAAGTTCTTCTTTAAGTGATTTTCAGATCTACGTATTTTTGGATATATTGTGAGTCGTCTGTTAAGCAATTCAGCATACACCTGAGATGCCGCAGAATCTATCCCCAGTGGCCTACAGTGATGGACAACTTCCCTTAAGATCATACTAATTCAACGAAAATAGTATTGCACAGTGGATAGTGGATTGTCTAATTAAATTACCAGGAGTGTCTCAGTTAAGAATGGAAATATGTTTATCACACCTCACGTGGACATGTTGATAAATAAATCCCTCAAGCTATAAAAAGAAACTAAGGGTCACTATTACAATCTGCTTTTTGTGGAAAGAAATCAAAAGTGTTGTATCCTTTGAATCAAGAAGACAATCAATTGTCAAATAAGCAAGGGTTTGATAACACGATAGGCGTGGCACAGGTGGATGGATACATGATAGAAATAATAAAAATCTGTGTTTACGATAGTGACCAATGACTGATGAATAAATTTATGAGGGAAAGAAAAGTCCCAGAATAGCATGAAGGAACACCAGTACTCCCGTCTAAGTGCACAGTCAGTGCTGGTAGTGAAAATTAGATCAGCAAAACACAACTTCGATTCAAGATAAATGACTTCGCACTCGCCTCGTCTCAGTGAATGCAAATACCTCTCTAATAATGTACGAGAGCAGAGGACGGTAGCAGTAAAGGCCGAGTATTCTAAGTTCAGCCTCAGCATCTGTGTCCGTTCTAAGTCGGAGACGTCTCGCTCTGCGGCCCTAAGATGAAGCGAACTGCATCAAGCCCTGAGAGGAAGTGCTTTCTTAATCTCCTCTATAAAACTGGTTCTGCCAACGTAAGAATCTCGTCAGCCAGTTGGAACAGACCTTGTAAGTTCCAACCAATGATACAAATGCTAAAAAATTCCCTGTTAGTACGGATTCTGCCACGGTTGGCCAAGGAAATATATTTCTCCTGTGGAAAAACAGATTTCTAGCTATGGCCTATGGTAAGGCGTCCATGATGTCTGGGAACTTGCCCCCACTACGAAAATAATTGCTATGAACCAATCAAGAATCTTCTTACTAAAATTTAAACACAAATTCCAACTGGCCTCCTTCAGACCTAACAGCTGGATCCCACGTCATTAGCATCATGTTTTCTCCTGTCGTTCAGATCTTATCTTTAGTAAAAGGCGTTCTTTCCGTTCCATGCATAATAAAGTCGCTCCAGCTGTTTTCAGTCAGCATACTGCTCTTCTATACAAATACGAGTACTTAGTTGAGACTTTGACTATCAGAAGAACATTTTTACGATCTGTGCATTTCCCCTAGTGACTGTCACATTTTTCCAACCAACTGAAAGACCCAGGCTGCAACACATTACAAACTCGTTCACTGCCTATAGGAAAACAGATAGAGCTGATTAGAATATCAATCACTGTCCCTTGTTATTGCCTGCAGATTTCATGAGGCATTAGTGACCTGATTTGATTTGCTTGTCAGATCTGCATATTGGATTATTAAAGATGTTATGGGACAATTTTGGGAAAAAAAACTGAGATGTAGCAATATGTAGATATATCTTTGTGCTATGGTTATATGGGCCAGCTATGGCTACTTCATTTTCAGAATCTCCCTACATCCTAGCATTTGCTCCATCATGAATGTGTAGAAAAATGGGGACTTCCCATTTCTAGATGTCACGCCACAGATAAGACGCCTGTTCGGGTCAGAGTCTGATTCGTAAACCAATCCACTCTGAACTGCCTTTACGAGCCACTGCTTGTCATCACTTACGTCACAGATTTGATGTATAACGGACACTTGTTCATAGAATTCATCTTAGATCCAGAGAACTTGCAAACAGAGCTTAACCAACTCCACTCTGTGCTCACACAGAGCGGGCACTCCGATAAGCAGATTCGCCACACATTTCGACCAGCACGCATTAAACCTCATGAGGAACCTACAAAAAATGGAGGATTGCACTAGAATGGTTTTCATGCCTCATGCCGGAGGTGTGGTCTTCAAGATCAGGCTCCTCAAGAAATAGGCAATAAAATGTCTTCTGTCCTCCGGCGCAAGTGCAAATGATGCTGGGTTCTGTAAAAGGCCACTTAAATGAAGTGAGACTAAGTATATAAGAGACTCGCAACATTATGGAAAATAATACATTACACTGAATTGTCGCATGGTTAAATACATATTAGGGACGTTCATCGCACTAGAACAGGTCTGCCAAAAACAGATATGCAGACAACTGTGTAGGTAGGGCAACCACAGCTACGAATAGTTATCCTGGGTTTTAATAAACCGTTTCAGCTGCATTTAGTCTACATCTACATCTACATCCATACTCCGCAAGCCACCTGACGGTGTGTGGCGGAGGGTACCCTGAGTACCTCTATCGGTTCTCCCTTCTATTCCAGTCTCGTATTGTACGTGGAAAGAAGGATTGTCGGTATGCTTCTGTGTGGGCTCTAATCTCTCTGATTTTATCCTCATGGTCTCTTCGCGAGATATACGTAGGAGGGAGCAATATACTGCTTGACTCTTCGGTGAAGGTATGTTCTCGAAACTTTAACAAAAGCCCGTACCGAGCTACTGAGCGTCTCTCCTGCAGAGTCTTCCACTGGAGTTTATCTATCATCTCCGTAACGCTTTCGCAATTACTAAATGATCCTGTAACGAAGCGCGCTGCTCTCCGTTGGATCTTCTCTATCTCTTCTATCAACCCTACCTGGTGTGGATCCCACACTGCTGAGCAGTATTCAAGCATTGGGCGAACAAGCGTACTGTAACCTACTTCCTTTGTTGTCGGATTGCATTTCCTTAAGATTCTTCCAATGAATCTCAGTCTGGCATCTGCTTTACCGACGATCAACTTTATATGATCATTCCATTTTAAATCACTCCTAATGAGTACTCCCAGATAATTTATGGAATTAACTACTTCCAGTTGCTGACCTGCTATTTTGTAGCTAAATGATAAGGGACCTATCTTTCTATGTATTCGCATCACATTACACTTGTCTACATTGAGATTCAATTGCCATTCCGTGCACCATGCGTCAATTCGCTGCAGATCCTCCTGCATTTCAGTACAATTTTCCATTGTTGCAACCTCTCGATACACCACAGCATCATCTGCAAAAAGCCTCAGTGAACTTCCGATGTCATCCACCAGGTCATTTATGTATATTGTGAATAGCAACGGTCCTATGACACTCCCCTGCGGCACACCTGAAATCACTCTTACTTCGGAAGACTTCTCTCCATTGAGAATGACATGCTGCGTTCTGTTATCTAGGAACTCCTCAATCCAATCACACAATTGATCTGATAGTCCGTATGCTCTTACTTTGTTCATTAAACGACTGTGGGGAACTGTGTCAAACGCCTTGCGGAAGTCAAGAAACACGGCATCTACCTGTGAACCCGTGTCTAAGGCCCTCTGAGTATCGTGGACGAATAGCGAGAGCTGGGTTTCACACGACCGTCTTTTTCGAAACCCATGCTGATTCCTACAGAGTAGATTTGTAGTCTCCAGAAAAGACATTATACTCGAACATAATACGTGTTCCAAAATTCTACAACTGATCGACGTTAGAGATATAGGTCTATAGTTCTGTACATCTGTTCGACGTTCCTTCTTGAAAACGGGGATGACCTGTGCCCTTTACCAGTAATATGGAACGCTACGCTCTTCTAGAGACCTACGGTACACCGCTGCAAGAAGGGGGGCAAGTTCCTTCGCGTACTCTGTGTAAAATCGAACTGGTATTCCATCAGGACCAGCGGCCTTTCCTCTTTTGAGCGATTTTAATTGTTTCTCTATCCCTCTGTCGTCTATTTCGATATCTACCATTTTGTCAACTGTGCGACAATCTAGAGAAGGAACTACAGTGCAGTCTTCCTCTGTGAAACAGCTTTGGAAGAAGACATTTAGTAATTCGGCCTTTAGTCTGTCATCCTCTGTTTCAGTACCATTTTGGTCACAGAGTGTCTGGACATTTTGTTTTGATCCACCTACCGCTTTGACATAGGACCAAAATTTCTTAGGATTTTCTGCCAAGTCAGTACATAGAACTTTACTTTCGAATTCATTGAAAGCCTCTCGCATAGCCCTCCTCACACTGCATTTCGCTTCGCGTAATTTTTGTTTGTCTGCAAGGCTTTGGCTATGTTTATGTTTGCTGTGAAGTTCCCTTTGCTTCCGCAGCAGTTTTCTAACTCGGTTGTTGTACCACGGTGGCTCTTTCCCATCTCTTGGCACATACTCATCTAACGCATATTGTACGATGGTTTTGAACTTTGTCCACTGATCCTCAACACTATCTGTACTTGAGACAAAACTTTTGTGTTGAGCCGTCAGGTACTCTGTAATCTGCTTTTTGTCACTTTTGCTAAACAGAAAAATCTTCCTACGTTTTTTAATATTTCTATTTACGGCTGAAATCATCGATGCAGTAACCGCTTTATGATCGCTGATTCCCTGTTCTGCATTAACTGATTCAAATAGTTCGGGTCTGTTTGTCACCAGAAGGTCTAATATGTTATCGCCACGAGTCGGTTCTCTGTTTAACTGCTCAAGGTAGTTTTCAGATAAAGCACTTAAAAATATTTCACTGGATTCTTTGTCCCTGCCACCCGTTATGAACGTTTGAGTCTCCCAGTCTATATCCGGCAAATTAAAATTTCCACCCAGAACTATAACATGGTGGGGAAATCTACTCGAAATATTTTCCAAATTATTCTTCTGGTGCTGAGCCACAACAGCTGCTGAGCCCTGGGGCCTATAGAGACATCCAATTACCATGTCTGAGCCTGCTTTAACCGTGACCTTCACCCAAATCATTTCACAATTCGAATCTCCGTCAATTTCCTTCGATACTATTGCACTTCTTATCGCTATAAACACGCCTCCCCCTTCACTGTCCAGCCTATCTCTGCGGTATACATTCCAATCCGAGTTTAGCATTTCATTACTGTTTACGTCTGGTTTCAGCCAACTTTCTGTTCCTAGTACTATATGGGCGTTGTGACCATTTATTAATGAGAGCAATTCTGGGACCTTTCTATAGACGCTCCTGCAGTTTACTATAAGCACATTAATATTGTTATTCCTTGTTGCATTTTGCCTACTGCCTTGCCGCGTCTCAGGAGGCGTCTTGTCGGGCCTAGGGAGGGAATTCTCTAACCTAAAAAAACCCCATGTGCACTCCACACGTACTCCGCTACCCTCGTAGCCGCTTCCGGCGTGTAGTGCACGCCTGACCTATTCAGGGGGACCCTACATTTCTCCACCCGATAGCGGAGGTCGAGAAATTTGCACCCCAGCTCTCCGCAGAATCGTCTGAGCCTCTGGTTTAAGCCTTCCACTCGGCTCCAAACCAGAGGACCGCGATCGGTTCTGGGAACGATACTACAAATAGTTAGCTCTGATTCCACCCCGCGAGCGAGGCTTTCCGCCTTCACCAACTCCGCCAGCCGCTTGTACGAACTGAGGATGACCTCTGAACCCAGACGGCAGGAGTCATTGGTGCCGACATGAGCAACAATGTGCAGTCGGGTGCACCCAGTGCTCTCTATCGCCGCCGGTAGGGCCTCCTCCACATCTCGGATGAGACCCCCCGGCAAGCAGACAGAGTGAACACTGGCCTTCTTCCCCGACCTTTCCGCTATTTCCCTAAGGGGCTCCATCCCCCGCCTAACGTTGGAGCTCCCAGTAACTAATAAACCCCTCCCCCCATGTGCCTGCTCGGACCTTGCTGAAGGAGCAGCCACATGTCCACTCACAGGCAGAGCGGGCGATGCCACACGGCCAGCCTCCACATTGACCCTCCGCCTCGTGCGCCGCGAACGCCGCTGAACCCGCCACTCCCCTTGGGGAGAGGGTGGCCCAACCGCGCCCGGTACCCGCGAAGATGTCTCGACAGCAGGGACAGTGTGTGAAGCATGTAACACCTGGGGTGTACCTTGCGAGGCATCAGACTCCCCACTGCCGCTACACTCCGAGGCAGCAGCCTGAAGACGGCTGACCGCGGCCATCAACACGCTCAGCAGTTTGCGAAGAGTGGCCAGCTCCTCCTGCGTCCGTACACAGCAGCCACACATCCTATCCATCCTAAGAAGTCAATTTACTATAGAGTGTTAATAAACTTTTAAATAGACTGCTAATTCACTAAAGGCGGTTGATTATTGACTAAAGTGTGATTGCTAACCACTCCTTGTAGAAAACAAGGAAAATAGCACTACCTGTCTCTGGACTGTATTCAAAACAAACACTAGCACTACTAGCACTATGGCTGACTAAAGGGACTCTCTGACTGTATTCAAAACAAACACGAGATCTATGGAACACTTAATAGCACTCGACTATTAAAGCTTCCTAAAAGCAAAAACAAGCAGAAGAAGAAGTGACAAGTAAGAAAAATACAGTTAATACTTAAATTAAGGTAGCTCGCTGCACAGCAGACGTGAAGCAGACGGCGGTTAGGATTATTGGATCACCACCTGTTTCCTGGCACTAAAAGCCACCTATTCTGGTGAACATATAACTAAAACAGTAGAGATGAAAAGCTCGAAACTTACATTGTAAGTAGGCTGTTAAGGTTTTTATGTTCGTGCCGCCACGTAGCGCTCTGTATGAAAATCGCTGACTGCGCTGTGTGCAGTCTGTGGCTGGTTGGACTCATTGTTGGAATATTCGCTTGTGTAGTGTTGGACAGTTGGATGTGAACAGCGCGTAGCGTTGGGCAGTTGGAGGTGAGCCGCCAACAGTGGTGGATGTGGGGATAGAGATGCCAGAATTTTGAGAGCGGACAGTCTGGACGTGTGTCCGTCAGAAAAAGGAAATTTGTAAGAGTGGATGTCATTGAACACTATTAAGGTAAATACATCGTTTGTTATCAAAATATTTCATTTGCTAACTGTGCGTATCAGTATTTAGAATCTTTTATTTAGTTGGCAGTATGGCGCTCGCTGTATTGCAGTAGTTCGAGTAACGAAGATTTTTGTGAGGTAAGCGATTCACGAAAGGTATAGGTTATTGTTAGTCAGGGCCATTCTTTTGTAGGGATTATTGAAAGTCAGACTGCGTTGCACTAAAAAATATTGTGTGTCAGTTTAGTGATGATCAGAATAAGTAACTGCCT
The DNA here is from genome assembly GCF_023897955.1 of Schistocerca gregaria. NCBI lineage: Eukaryota > Metazoa > Arthropoda > Insecta > Orthoptera > Acrididae > Schistocerca > Schistocerca gregaria. Next base: position 433,059,780 of record NC_064924.1, read on the forward strand.
GGGTACGTTGAGTTTTGTTCAGCTGTCTGAAAATCAAATAACGAAGAAGTTTACCAGCACAGTCATTCTTAATTTTCGAAGGGGAAGTTTCATGATACGTTCATCAGAAAATGTGACTTTTAGTGCACGAAACAGGTGTCGAACCAATAATAAAGAACTAAATACAACTGAAGCGGTTTATTAATACCCAAGGTGAAAAACAATTCCTGAATACTCTCTTGATTCGGGACACAGCATATACTACAAAGAGACCAAAGTCCTCTAGCCCACGTCTACATATCGGGGATCCGTCACTGAAGAAATTGTCGGAAAACATATAAGCCCAGCTAATAACAGAGACGAGATTTCAACACAGCAAAGCAAGGAAACCACTGTTGGCAGCACTAAGGTATCGTCGGCTGCAGAGAAACGAATTCATCGAGATGACACCGATGGGGACTCGAAGGCAGGACATCTCAGCCTGGCACCAATAACTTGCCTCCGCACTTGCGCTGGGTCCACAGCTTGTGGCCGGGCTTTCCCGCACGGCGCTTATCGATACTGCTTCTTCAGCAGGTACTAGATGTCGACGATGTGCCCTGCAATGGGATTACAGCCCCCGTCTCTTGGCGACTGCGCTTTTTAGCAAACCACAGAACATGTTAGCGAGCCAAATAAATAGGGGCAAACTGCCGATATTTCTTGGCATCATACACTTTCCTCTCGATATGGTTTCTTTTTCTAATTCGATACTATGCAGGTGATAGTTTTAGTCACAACAGTAAGCTACTTTATGTATCGATTGTTTTTGTGTTCTTGTTTAAAACAGTTCATGAGCAAGAAGTGTTGAATCAGCAGACAGCATGGCTCGCACCAAAAGTGAAATTTCATAGTATTTCTATATACTGAAGCTACGTGCAAAATCTGTTCCAAAAATTTTGAAGTCTTCGGAAAATGATTGACCCACAAAATTTTGGTAAGAAATTATTTATTTGTTTTCGAGTACTTTCTGTTAATCTGTTCTGTAATTTTATGTTCAAGTTCCAAATTTTAAAAAATTGCCTTCCATAAAAAATAATAATATTTTTTGATTTAATGTATGTACTTCTTGAAAGATACGAAAACTGGATGTCTCTATTACAGATAGATTTTAAAAAGAGAGGTGGAGAGAGTGTATCCGAGAGAGAGTATCTAATCTTCTTATCAAAATAAGTAATCGATAAGTTCTTTAGATACTTTTATGAGTGCGATACAATACTACTCATGACTAAATTATCTCCACTTTTCGTTCGATACAGTGTCCCTAGACACAGCCGTGTCGCACCTGAAGCTGATGAGCTGCTTTATCATAGAAATAGCATGCCGTTTCTATAGTAACATTTGACGCAACGCCCGACAGGCTTTCAAGCAGATTAGGAAATTGTACCACGCATGGATCCAAGTTTTGGTTCTAGGGAGGAGGGGTGGGGGAGGGGCTGGATGGCTCACGGATTTTTGCTGTCCCTCCGCCCCACCCCACTCCCTCCCGAAATATAATCAGGTATTATATGGATGCGTGGTGTCTGTTCTTTCGAATATGTCCGAAAGGACAGACATCAGCGGAACCTACAGCTGTGGTACATATTACGCAAATTGAAGGTGGACGGGCGAGGAAGGAAAGAAAAGGGAGGAAACTGGTGACATCATCTGCAACAGGACTTTAAGAGGAATAGGCGGCGACAAGTGGAAATGTATGCCGGACCGGACTCGAGCCCGCGATGCCCTGCTTAATAGGCGGTTGCGTTGGCCACAGCACCACCCAGGCACAAAGTTTATCCCAAATGCACGGACTATCTCGGCACACTTCCTGGCCATGTACGAAAGACCAGACGCTATGCATTCATATAACTGGTTCGCCTCATTGGGCAATAAATCTGAAGGTTGCTTCAGTGCGGATACACAGTATCGTTTGAGCTCCGGCGTGTATCTAAACGTTAGTGATCATGGAGGACATGAGTGGGCACTGTGGATAGGTTGTACCAAGTGGGTATGTGGGTTGGCCAGGGAGCATGCCAAGGTAGTCCGTGCATTTGCGATAAACACCGTGTCCGGATGGCGCAGTGGTTAACGCAGTTTCCTGTTAAAATGGAGATCCTGGGTTCGAGTCCTAGTCCGCTACATATTTTCACTCGTTGCCGCCGATTCCGCATAAAGTCCAGAAGCAGCTGATGTCATCAGTTCCTTCCCCTTCTTTTCCTTTCTCCCCTCTCCACCTTCAATTTACATAATATAATCTATTTCTAATGTGTCACCGAGAGCTATCATTTTAATAATAACAACAATAAATTATTAAAATATTGTGATAAAATAATAACAATAGTTTGCTGACACGAGTGCTTAGTGCATCTCCTTAGCATGGCTTCAACAAAATGCAATTTAAGAGCAATTGTCTAAAAGTTAGGGAAGTACATATGTATCAGACTTATATAACAAGTAAACTGCAACAGTCTCTCATAACTTAGATTATGTCACAATTTACAAAATATAAAATTGAAGCGTGCACCCACTATTATCAGTATTTCACGCATCACTGTGGCTGTGAACACAAGTCTGCAGACTATGGCTAGGCATGTGTGTAACTAAGGGAATGCTGCGTCTTTCTGCCTACATTTGGGTTGTCGACTTTGTATAGGTTTTTGTATTATGTTTCACTGGTGGTGCGTTTTTGGCTCTTTGTCTTATTTCACTCAGTTTCCCGTCGTTTGCCAATTCTACGACTCACGAACAGCCTCTTACTGGGCACCTTCACATCGCAAGAATGTTACTCATTAGGCTGCAGGTCCATACAGGGGGGGGTATCGGGTGGGGGGGGGGGGGCTCATGCAGACAAATGTATTGCTCATAGCTTGTAATTCCTCACCATTTTCGATATTGTTAGTTTTCATTCCACTCCGTTCTCCAAAACGTTCCTGAGAAATTAGGAAACTGACATACATGGTATTACAATACGATGCTGACAATAGAAACTGTAGAGGGTGTTGTGAGGAAAAAATGGAGGATAGGAACAAGTGTCTGGAACTGTCATCCAACTACGCTACAAATCGTCGATATCATAGGCGCCAGCGCCTGCTGCCAGGCCTCCCGTTCGGCAGCAAACGTCACTTTGTACACTCATGGACTGCAGGAGCGGGTTAGCCGAACGGTCAAGGGCGCACCAGTCATGGACTGTGCTGCTGGTCCCGGCGGAGTCCTCCCTCGGGCATGTGTGGGTGTGTTTGTCCTTAGGATAATTTAGGTTAAGTAGTGTGTAAGCTTAAGGACTGATGACCTTAGCAGTTAAGTCCCATAAGATTTCACACACATTTGGACATTTTTTTGGACCGCAGGCCTAACATCTCGCAATGTTGTTTGTTATTCAGTGATCGCGACTGACTGCCACGACTGTCATTGGAAAATATGGGGCTAGCTGCTGCGTAGGCAGGTTTTGAGCCGGCCTCGGCAGTCTCGCGGTTTCTAGGCGCGCAGTCCGGAACCGAGCGACTGCTACGGTCGCAGGTTCGAATCCTGCCTCGGGCATGGATGTGTGTGATGTCCTTAGGTTAGTTTCGTTTAAGTAGTTCTAAAATCTAGGGGACTTATGACCACAGCAGTTGAGTCCCATTGTGCTCAGAGCCATTTGAACCATTTTTTAGGCAGGTTTTGACTCCTATGAATGCGATGCTCGGTTGTCTCCGTAGATGACGGTTTCGGATACTAGCTTCCATCTGCAGTTCATTTTTCTCCTATATTTCGAAAAGCGCTGGAGATTTTAGAGGGTTACACTAGAAAAATAATCTGAGGATGGAAATCAGTGTCCGAAACCATCATCCACCGAGGCTACAGAGCATCACATTAATAGGAGACAAGGCTATCGTGGCAATCAGTCGCAATCGTTGAACAACAGACAACATTGCTAGACGTTTCACCTACGGTTCGTTAGCGTACAAAGTCACATTTCCTACTGTTAAATCCAGTCTAGTAGTAAAATATGGGGTGTCTAGGAAACCTGCTTTCTAGGATTGCTAGACAACATTCAAACAAATCGTATTAATGAGTTTTATTACAAAATGAAAAAATACAATACTTAACTTTGTGTTACACGGATGTGTCGCAAGCAAACTGTAGCGCCTTTGGAAGACGTTTCCAGACACCGACTCCTGTCCTCAATTTGTTCCTGACGCAACCCTATACAATCTCTCGAAGTTTGTCGCTGTCGTTTTGTAACATCCTGTAGATAAAAATATAAATGCGTTTACTGAAAATATTTTTTAAATGGATACTGCGTTACTGAAAAAATGAAAAATATATTTATATCTAACATAAATTTGTGAGGGAGTCTTTTGTGAACGTATTTGTTTGCAGTGTAGCCTTATGTAGAAGTGGAAGGTGGACCATAAGCAATACAAACAAGAAGAGATTAAAACCTACTGAAATTCAATTTAAAAAAAATACGGCTAAATATTATATCTGTAGGCTGAATTAGTAATGAGAAGGTACTAAGACATGATGAGAAATGAAATTTATGGATTAATACTTTAACAGAAGGGACCTTTCTGTAGGATACAACAAGAAATAGTTAACGTTATAATGAGAGGAAGTGAGGGGTTAAATATCGTAGAGGGAGACCAGTGCTTGAATATATTCCTCTCATGGACTACATTAATTGCAACTGCGCTATCACTGCACTGCTTGTCACGACATTCTCCGCTAGAAATAAAGAACATTTCATGTCACAATGTTATATTACATGTCCCGCTTCTGGTTTTGTTCGGCTATTTCATTTAATAGTACTACCTATACTGAAACATTATGAAGTTTTCTTACGAACGGTCTCTGTTTCATAGTTATGTCGTCTGCGGTAATCATAATTTCACATGGCTAATGTGCTCTACGCAAATGGTATGTAGCAACTTTAGAGCTTCTACTGGAACTCAGGTTTAACTTCTTTCTTTCTCTTTATCATTAATGTGTAGTAAAGCTTCCTTGGGGAATGGAACACTTTATTATAATTGAAGTACTAAATGACAGCCTGTTGAAGGCAGACGATAGAAAGTGAAGGTGATTAAGATCTGTTTCATTGCTATTGTGGAGGTTAACGACAAACGACAGAGAGCGGTACATTAATTCATTATTGCTTTGTTAAGTCTCCAGCAGTCCAAGAGGAAGTTTTCGCGTCCTTGACATGCAAAAACATAGACGGAGTACTTGTAAATGGAAAATATATCACCCACCTTGTCTTCACTGATTACGCTATACTGTTTGACTGTATTGCAAATAGAGTACACCAACGAATTAGAGACTGTAAAACACTCCGTTTGCAAGTAGGCATGAGGATCTGCTGCAATACGAATGGAATAATACGCATCAAATACAAAGAGAAAATTTTGCAAGTTAAAAACAAGGTTAACGAACCCGTTGTAGAGGATGGAGAAAATAAAAGGGGCGCGGACGAGTGGATACGATTGGACGTGAATGTATGCATTAACAGAGGAGGAAAAGACCTAAAATTACTCTCAACAGGATGGAGCAACTGCCCTTACAGTCGATCGAAGCTTGGAGCACATTTACACAATCTTCGCCCCTAACAGAGTCATTAGCAGAGGTCAGTCTGGTTGGGGCCCTAGTTCACCACCCAAGTGCGCGACTACTTTGTGCGCGGAGCCGTCAAGTCTAAGGTGTATCGCAACAACCCACATCAAGAACTGCAGCAGAACATTTCGGATGAGACTGCAGCAGTTCCAGTAGTCCAGCTTCGATTCCCCTTCCACAACTTGCTAGTAAGGGAGGGGCAAGAAGTGCCAAGACAGGACTGGTAGTCACTTTCAACATCTACTATAGTGAGGTTAGTACTGTATTACCTTTCCTCTGCTGTGTTTCTTTGTACCCTAGAACGCTGTTCTCCTTGCCAATGTTATCTGCCCCGCCACGTACTATGCAAGTTGAAGACGATGGTTGAATAGATAGGAAAAGTGGTAAACAAAAGAGGAGGGACGGTTCAAAAATGGCTCAAATGGCTCTGAGCACTATGGGACGTAACATCTGAGGTCATCAGTACCCTAAAACTTAGAGCTACTTAAACCTAACTAACCTAAGAGCACCACACATCCATGCCCAAGGCAGGATTCGAAGCTGCGATCGTAGCGGTCGCGCGGCTCGAGACTGAAGTGGAGAAGGGACGTCATGCATTGCTTTGGTTAACTATTTTGCGGTTTAAAACTGGGCTTTCGACGAGTCTGGATAATGAAGATTGCAACAAGTGTATATTATGAGTTACAGCTGTGAACAAGATTTTTTAATATGATAATCATTCGAAAAATGAGGGTTTCTCAACGAGCAATGGAGACATACGTGATGCAAATAACTAAGAGAGACAGGAATGCAAACGAGAAATCAGGGATCCGATAAATTAGATGTGAGTATATCCTTATTGATAATGAAATGGAACCGGCCACTGTGGGCGAGCGGTTCTAGGGGCTTCAGTCTGGAACCGCGCTGCTGCTACGGTCATAGGTTTGAATCCTGCCTCGGGCAGGGATGTGTGGGATGTCCTTAGGTTAGTTAGGTTTATGTAGTTCTAAGTTCTAGGGGACTGATGACCTCAGATGGGCTCTGAGCACTATGGGACTTAACTTCTGAGGTATCAGTCCCCTAGAACTTAGAACTACTTAAACCTAACTAACCTATGGAGGTCACACACATCCATGCCCGAGACAGGATGCGAACCTGCGACCGTAGCGGTCGCGCGGTTCCAGACTGTAGCGCCTGGAACCGCTCGGCCATCCCGGCCGGCGACCTCAGATGTTAAGTCCCATAGTGTTCAGAGCCGTTTGAACTATAATGAAATGGAGATGATTGGGATCACCTCGAGTTAAAACTGATAGAAAAGATGTGTAAAGGTTTTTTTTTTTTTTAATTACCGCTACCAGTCACAAACTTTGTTAACTATTGTATTACTTATTTATTTAGCGACATGTTTCAAGGGTTAAACCTCATCTTCAGGCTAAATGACATTTCAAAAACAACTTTACAATAAGGACAGACTGATATTACATATTCTTTTCGTAAATAGTGTGGTCATCCTGCGGAAGAGAAAACTCAGTAAGAGGCAATGTCACTTTGGAAGCTGGACTGATATTTGCATGAAAATGTTGTGTAACGGTCACTCACTTTGTTCTTCTGGAGTGGCAGTCTCGTTGTGATTTGTCACGGTGTAGCTATTTCCGTGGCTCTCTTGGTCACAAATTGTTAGTGACAAATGAGTACATCGCAACACATCACAACGAGACTGCCTCGGCAGAAGAACAAAGTTAGTGACCGTTACACAACATTTTCGTGCAAACATCAGTCCAGATTCCAAAGTGACATCACCTCTTACTGAGTTTTGTCTTTTTCTACAGGATGACCACAGCATTTACGAAAAGACTATGTAATATCAGTATGTCCTTATTGTAAAGTTGTTTTTGTAATGCCATTTAGCCTGAAGATGAGGTTTAATCCTCGAAACAAGTCGCTAAACAAATAAGTAATACAATAGTTATCAAAGTTTGTGACTGATAGCGGTAATTTAAAAAAAACCTTTACATATTTCTTGAGACATTCAGGGTCGAAAAGTAGTCAAAATGGCTGCATATTCTCTGATAGAAAAGAAACATACTACTGCAAACTAAGTTGGTTTTTTTGATAAGGAACATACAAAAGGAGAAGAAAGAAACGTGTTTCTTTTTTATTGTCTGACTGATTAGAAATGTTAGAGTGGCTTATATTTACCGTGTTGTAGTAGATGTAATAAGCGCTGGAAGGCTCCAGGTAATTTGTTATCTTAGTGAAATATTACGCACCCAATGAACAGAAGTTTATGTCTTTAATTAGTTGTGCTCCAATAAAAGCTACAAATACAAGTGCACAGTCAAATTCAATGACTCATATATTTTCAAGAACACGCGCACACACACGCAAGCACACATACACACACACACGCACACACACACACACACACACACACACACACACACACACACACACACACACACACACGTTCACATACACATAAAATGTGTGGCCGGAAAATTTCATAAATTTAGTTTGTTGGGCTGGTTGGCTGATTTGTTAAGTAAAGGGACTAAACTGGGTGGTCATCAGTCTCTTTGTTTGTTTGTTCAAGTATCCGTTAATAAACAATCTGATGTCAGGTAAGGTTCGTCAGATAAACGAATAAGAAGGAAACTCGTTCCTGAAAATACCAAAAAAGACCTCGCGAAGGTCTGAAGACCCGAGTTACAAATTGTGCCGTAGCGTAAAGTACCTGACTTGCAGTTGTAACGACAGCTGCGAACTGTAACTTTTACTCTTTTTCTTGAGAACGTTTCGTTACTGACAAAACAAAAAAAGTTTGTATGGGACTTGATTGTCAGACAGTGCTTCATTGTGCCTAGAATAATCTTCAAAATATCCGCTTCAACAATATTGCTGACAGAATGAAGTGCAAACGTCGCATTTTCATGTCATCTTTATCATGCCTCTGTCACACAAAACGATTAGAAATTTGAAGTAATTTAAACTCTTCGTTTTTCATGAAAAAATCGGAATATGCACAATAGGTGAATATATTCCCTAGCGAAACTGGCATTGTCTCGGGTAAACGCCTACAAATATTGAAATGACCTTGTTGGTGGTGACACGTGGAAAAACACCCATAGGCAGCGAGAAACTGCACCATTTATCTCCCCGAGGTGCTTCAGCCACACCCACATCATCCAGAGTAATTACCATTTGTTTGGAAGGCTCACGCTTGCCTGTGCGACTCTAGAATGTCGCGCCAGTTGATACGAAATTCACTGTAAGCAGTCACTAACAACTTTAATAAAATCGTTTGAGCACTAGCCCACGTCAAACCGTAAATCTGGATAGGATCTGTAAAAGAAAAACCTGACTTTTATCGGGTGTACAGAGTACAAGTGTCAACGGTAGGGTGACTGTTGGTTATTTTCCTCTGGAAGATGACTGGCTGGCAACATCAAATTAGCAACTTCCACCCAGGGACAGTGAAGGAAGACTTTCGAGTACCGACAACTCATATAGTGTGAGCGCTTGTTTATTCTGTTGCACCCGTAACGGAAAATAAGAGAGACTATAGCAGTTGCTAAACATTCTAACAACATGAAAGGAAAAGGTGGCTACCAGATACCGACGTCCTAGCGTCCAGTTCGTTTGCCGAGGCTGCGTACCCTATTTTCACTAATTTGAAGTAATTTTAACCATTTAGGCCTTTCGCGCTATTCTCATGCAGTCATGGGTTCCTTGATTTTTCAGTTTGGAGTTGTTATTAAGCGGTGGATTTTTATGTGACAGTCGACTGCATCATGTTGTCTTCCCGCCTGCCCATCAGGGCCATTGATAGTTTACGAGGCTTTTGCCAGAGCCGTAGGCTCCTCGCTAATATTTCCGTTTGGAAATCCTTTCCTACCACTCCCAATTCCCGGGGAACTGACTGTAAACTACAAACCCACTTGGGTCGGAAAAGAAAGATGCAAAGGAAAGAAGAAAAAAAAATTGAAACCTCGCAGTATTTCTAAAACCTTCATCGTCATCGTAATCTGAAGTTCATTTGAGCTCAATGTGAATTCGGTGATCTTCATCTCTTTAGATTCATGTAAAATACATAATAGTCGTCAATCTAGAAACATTTTCCACGCTTGGTGTGTGTATGTATTTCTCTCTCTCTCTCTCTCTCTCTCTGTGTGTGTGTGTGTGTGTGTGTGTGTGTCGTTTCTTGCTAACGAACAATATATTCTCTTGAATGTTTGATACACTGCTTTATTTCTTACATCTTTTGTATGGTTTTATAGTGCCCTTCTTGCCTTTTCAATGACTGAGCATAACATTTTTTTCAAGTTTTTCGGTTTTGCTGAACATTTTTCTTCAATAAGGTTGTTCAGTCTGTAAAATTAGTGTTCAGAATTTCTGCAGCCGTCGTAAAATACGTAATTGTTAGTTTTACAGTCTTGCTTTTGTCTCGATTCGCTGGTGAGAACTTCATTTCCAGCTTGCAACGATTTGCCTTTCACTCAGTGACATGATGCAGGCGAGTCAGCATTATCTGGCGGGACTTCCCCAACCTTTCTGCCTAATCCCATCAGCGTGACGATGAATCGCGTTGTTCTAATGCTGTTTAGAGATTAACAGCACGACACAGCTTTGCCCATATGACTCTGAATTACTTACGATTTCCTAAATTCCTATGAATTCCTATAGATTTAAATTCGCCACTGATTGACACAATACGCAGCGACAAGTGTACTGCTCCGTTTATACATTTCCGACGTCAGCTTGAGTTCAGAATATGAACTTATATATATTGGTTAGAATGCCAGAGTTATTCGTATTGGAAACAGGAGTGGATTAATAGAGATAATACTCGAGGAGGACTAACAACTGAGCACAGAGTTTAGATTAAGTGTAGAAAGAAACAAAAACGTAGAAAGTTGTACAGGGTGGAAATCAGTATTATGGAGGATGCAGTAGCTGTTTAGTTTCTTTTGACTTCATACAATGTGTATGAACTTTATCATACAGCCAATAACGCACCATCTTCAGCGACTTGCCATCTGCTGCAGGTTAATCGTCTCAAGACTTTGCAGCTTTCCGTGCCTCAGCTCTACACATCCTTGTTGCTCCCATATGTTTTTGACGTCACGCAGCCATCTTCTCCAACAATTTTTCCGTTTGTGTCACCGTTCACTATCTTGGATGATATTCCCTTATGTGTTAACACATACCCGACATACTGCCTCTTCTTCTAATCCTTCGTTTCCTCACCGATTCTGAGGAAAGCCTCCACAATACTTATCTGTCCACTTAATTCCAGCGTTTTCTGCTAATAACATACCTCAGACGCTTCACTTCTCTTTTCTGCTTCTCCCATAGTCTACGTAACACTTCCATACAATGGTGTGCTCACACTGAGAACTACACTCCTGGAAATTGAAATAAGAACACCGTGAATTCATTGTCCCACGAAGGGGAAACTTTATTGACACATTCCTGGGGTCAGATACATTACATGATCACACTGACAGAACCACAGGCACATAGACACAGGCAACAGAGCATGCACAATGTCGGCACTAGTACAGTGTATATCCACCTTTCGCAGCAATGCAGGCTGCTATTCTCCCATGGAGACGATCGTAGAGATGCTGGATGTAGTCCTGTGGAACGGCTTGCCATGCCATTTCCACCTGGCGCCTCAGTTGGACCAGCGTTCGTGCTGGACGTGCAGACCGCGTGAGACGACGCTTCATCCAGTCCCAAACATGCTCAATGGGGGACAGATCCGGAGATCTTGCTGGCCAGGGTAGTTGACTTACACCTTCTAGAGCACGTTGGGTGGCACGGGATACATGCGAACGTGCATTGTCCTGTTGGAACAGCAAGTTCCCTTGCCGGTCTAGGAATGGTAGAACGATGGGTTCGATGACGGTTTGGATGTACCGTGCACTATTCAGTGTCCCCTCGACGATCACCAGAGGTGTACGGCCAGTGTAGGAGATCGCACCCCACACCATGATGCCGGGTGTTGGCCCTGTGTGCCTCGGTCGTATGCAGTCCTGATTGTGGCGCTCACCTGCACGGCGCCAAACACGCATACGACTATCATTGGCACCAAGGCAGAAGCGACTCTCATCGCTGAAGACGACACGTCTCCATTCGTCCCTCCATTCACGCCTGTCGCGACACCACTGGAGGCGGGCTGCACGATGTTGGGGCGTGAGCGGAAGACGGCCTAACGGTGTGCGGGACCGTAGCCCATCTTCATGGAGACGGTTGCGAATGGTCCTCCGATACCCCAGGAGCAACAGTGTCCCTAATTTGCTGGGAAGTGGCGGTGCGGTCCCATACGGCACTGCGTAGGATCCTACGGTCTTGGCGTGCATCCGTGCGTTGCTGCGGTCCGGTCCCAGGTCGACGGGCACGTGCACCTTCCGCCGACCACTGGCGACAACATCGATGTACTGTGGAGACCTCACGCCCCACGTGTTGAGCAATTCGGCGGTACGTCCACCCGGCCACCCGCATGCCAACTATACGCCCTCGCTCAAAGTCCGTCAACTGCACATACGGTTCACGTCCACGCTGTCGCGGCATGCTACCAGTGTTAAAGACTGCGATGGAGCTCCGTATGCCACGGCAAACTGGCTGACACTGACGGCGGCGGTGCACAAATGCTGCGCAGCTAGCGCCATTCGACGGCCAACACCGCGGTTCCTGGTGTGTCCGGTGTGCCGTGTGTGTGATCATTGCTTGTACAGCCCTCTCGCAGTGTCCGGAGCAAGTATGTTGGGTCTGACACACCGGTGTCAATGTGTTCTTTTTTCCATTTCCAGGAGTGTATATGAACTGGCAAGCAGACTGAGCTATAGATTTTGCTTTTATCTGCCTTTGGTTTCTATAGCATTTTGTGGAAGCCATTCTGCAAGATCACGGAGTCCACACACTTTCTAATGACGCCGTATATTCAAGACACACACACAGATTCGAGACAGCTCCAAAATTTTCCTTCTTGTAGTTAGTAGTTTATTAAATAATTCATTTTGAGGGATTTTAATATATGCGCTAATGTTCTATAAACATAACGAACAGTGGCACTTGTTAGTGCCGTGGCAATTATGAGTGAAATGACCACTTAACTGTTACCAGGCCCCGTTCATTTATATCCACAAAGAATTTTAAAGGTTTAAACCTCCATCATCAGGTTATTTTATATGTCTTAATACGAAGTGTAGTGATGTGTTACGACTTCGGGGTAACCTCTGCCAGATTCAGAACATGGCTCTGTTGAGGTTTTTGAATAAACTCTAAACGTAAATCTAAATGTGAAAAGTAGACAACAAAAAAAGAATACTGTCAGGTGTCACAGGCTCCTTTCTCTGTCACAATGCACCAAATACAAACTGCCACATTTTATGAAGAAGGATGTTGTCCGGAAACTACTTGGTGCAAAGAGCATAAAGCAAAAAGAAAAACACATTTCAAAGCTCTGTACAAATAACATGTAGCAAAACAATACTATTGTTTCAAAGAAAATTTTAAAGCAGTGTGGAGATCTTTGGATGAGATGATGACTAATACGTTACGGTAAGTATTTCAAGTTTATATAGTTTAAATTTCATACTCGTTGATGTAATCAGGCTACACGTTACAAACCTCAAGTGCAGTAACTGTGTTACCAACTATGGTAAAACTATACATAAATATCAAGTTCGACTGGAATTCAGAGATGAAGGACGAAACGAGTGCAAGAAGAAGAATGTTCTGGGTGTGCTAGAGCTGTGGGTTTGTTAATTTTGTATCTCTTACGTGTTATGACTAAGTAATGTTGATGCAGAGAAACATATTCTTAATAATATAAACAGATATAAGTAATATCAGGCTGACATGAATTACATACTGTTCGGTTTATCTGGGTGAGTCTAACGAATTTTGTGAGTGACGAAAGTCATTGCTCATTTGGAAAATATCAAAGAAAACATGCCAACAACTAAATCAATTAACGGTAAATTTAGTTGACATCACTGAAGTATTTTTTCTGCATTTGCTAACTGGTCTTTGTCCTTAGTTGTTTCCAGACCCCATCTTTGTTTACAAAGTGTGATCGCTTATATTTAATGTATAACGACAGAGAAAGGAGCCTGTGAGCAATGAAGGTATTCTATTTTAATTGTTTCATTTTATAATAGTATTTTATTTCTCCACTAGACAGTGACACAGGTTACCCCAGAGTAGTAACACAACCCAAACGTATATTAACACATACAAATGACCTGATGATGGAGGCTTAACGCTTAAGAACCTTTTAAATGCATTGAGGGTATAAATATATAGTGACTGGTAACAGTAATCTTGTTATTCCATTCTATATCAATAAAAGTAACGGTAAAGCCTAACCTAAAATGTTCGCTTTTATTTAAATGCTTTCATTTCGTCTGTGAAAAGCTTTTAATTTAATTTCTTATTATTTTACGATAGATTTTTTTGAAGAATTAAATAATGTGCAAACAGCAGAGTGTTTAGTATAAAATGAAAATATATGTAATTATTTTTCCTGTTGTTTGGAAGATAACTGCACAGGCTAGACCGAATACCTTATTTGTCGTTGAAAAAGAGTCGAACAGCTGGAGTCTGTGGCTGGCGGTGCGTGCAAATGTTCTTCGAATATGACTGCGTGCGCTTGCGGTGTACGGGGAAAACAATGGTCTCTACATATGTGTGGTGGTGATGTTTTGAGATGGCGGAGGCAAATGGTTACCGCAATGGATTAGTTAACGCAAAAGACTCACGGAGACGTTGATAGAGAGAGAAAGACGCTAGTCCGCCAACACAGTCACGATACCCACTTCACCAATGCGTTCACAATAGAGTCTCTAAAGGGCAGTTGTCTAGAATTTCTTTTTGATCTTTTTTGACTGTCATTAATTAAAAATGATGTCAGCAAAGTTCTTATTTTTAAACATTTTTAAGCCCATGATAATAAAACAACATTAGTTATTACTTTGAAATGGAAAGATGAATTTGGTTCAGTAATTTGGCACCAAAGTTTATTTTATTTCTCTTCACAAACACTTACTGACAGCATTTAATGTTAATAAGTCATTATAGCTACGTCACACTACCTTACTAGCTGAAAAATATAATATTACTTCCAATATTCATCATTTGGTTTATTTACTCTTGGACTGCCCGTTTTTGCAGATCCCGTTAACGAATCTCAGTGTTATTTTCGTGTGTGATTAATATTGTAGTTCATATTAATGTGTGTATAAATGCTTTTCTACTGATGCGTAAAATTCTTATTACGTAAATACGGTTCTGGATGTAATATCCACGCATATATTTATTCAGAACATACGACATCATTGTGTGTGGAATCTGAGTGAACATTATCGTGTTATTGATAAAAAAGGACATCATCGTGACTAAAATAATAAATAATTATTGACAGTGACATAATTTAATATTCTGTGAAAACCACTATCTCAAACAATGCCTATGGAAAAAATAATTAAAATCTCCATATTTCGTTATCTATGATTCTTCTAGAATAATCCTTGTTCTAGTTCGAACTGTTATAATGATCGGACGTGACTGATGTCTTGTACCCTGAGGTCGGTAAACAAACTGTATTTTGTTGCTAATTTAATATTTGAAAAATAGAGTTTGTGTTATTGAAAAGAATCTACTTTGTGGGAGTTTTATTTCATTGTGATTCTCGTCACACACACACACACACACACACACACACACACACACACACACACACGTTAAGTTTTTCTGGTCAGCTACAAAGGAGCGCAGCCATTAGCACTATTGATCTACAGCACGTATTATTGGTAAACGCTGAATAACAAGTGATTTAAATGTTAATGCATATACTAAAGGTACGGAAAAGATTTAATATATATTATTTGTTGATAGTAAAACAATTCCAGAATCAGATTTGATAAGTGATTGTCTTATGTTAGCCGCCAACTTAGTGAAATATTGCAGCTGCAGTTTTAGATCAAACTTTTAAAGCGACATAAAGGTCGATGGTAAAATTTTACGATAATAATTGTGTATTGGTGGCCCAGAACCCACTCAGAAATAATAAATTTGACTTACATTGTGAATAATCTCTGAATATAGTGCAAAGAGCATCGTACGTGATAAAATTGTTCTCTGCTACTGTGACCCTGATTATTTCGTAAGACCTTTTTAAAAATATTTTTTGACAGGAAAGAGTACATTAGTGTTGTGCGCGAGTGGTATTACGTGTAAAAAATGTTCATTTTGCTTAAGGAAAAGTGTTGCCATCTTGAATAACAGTTCGGTAAATTGTATGAGATCACTCTTGTGCATGAATATAGTGACACTTACACTGATTGACAGACAACATTGCTACACGTTCCCAGGTGGAGATTTCCTTGACAGAGTAACTATTTTTAGCCGGGAGAGACAGCGATTAAATCAAATCTCATGTTACGCTAATAATAAGTAATTAGTTTTGTTGCCCTGCCCACGATTTGTAAAATACCACAATCTCACCGCACGAAAATGGAGGATACTTGCAGTTAACGTATGAACAAAATTGTTTTTTCTTTTAATTTTGATTTTAAAATTGTGCACAGGAAAGTAAAGTATTTACATTTCGTTGTAATATAGTGTGGGGGTTCGATATGGTCACGGTCGTCATTTCTAATTAAGAAAAATTTGATATAATAAATCTCGAGGGCTGTGTTACAACATAATTGAAAATTCTTTGGTTGCCTTTTTCCCCCAGTGATTCCCAAGGTACTTATCGATTCATAATGTCTTGGTAGATCACAATTATTTTTACAAAACTCTGTCAAATTCTAATTTACTCGGTACCCTTTTCTCTTTTATCATGACATTTAACGTCAGATAACTTGTATAAATTACGAACAAACGTCTATTCTTTACTTGCTGAGTAACCTACATTTTGCGAATGGTTTTCGTATTACTGTCCTAAGACTTAACTGATAATATACAGTAGTTATAACCTTACCTTTTAAGGCACATATGAAGCTTATTTTTTAAGAAACGCAATTAAGTTTATCAAAAGCTTTTAATACCATACTTCTGCTGTCTGTTCAGTCACTGATTTCAATGAGCTACATAAAAAAATTCATCAAGTGATTCTGTGGCTTCATTGTTAATCTTTACTGTTTTATTTTCGATACTTTGATTACGCAGTGCTCTACTTTATTATGATTGATTTTCTAACCTACTTCCCAATTTGCTCTATTAAGACCTCCCATTTGTTTAGCAGCAGCAAAGGTAGAAGGTATATTGCTGTCATTATAAATGCCGGGGGTACCGATGTACTCCATTAACACATGTAATTCCTCCTGTTCGCCGTCTGAAGATTTGAAATCTCCTTTCAAGGTATATCCTGATCGCAGTTCTGCTCCTTACTTACGTCAAACCATACAGAAAGTAAAGGATTAGTTCATCTGAGAGACAAGTACGGACCCACAAGCTGACTGTAGGAAACATGGAGAAGATTGAGCATAGAGAAGCGGTACCATACCGACTCATTCTACTTGCTGTTTGACGTCACTTGGGGCTTCAGTGTTGCCTAATCATCTGTCAACTGCCCTTCAGCTAAAACAGGGGAGGATCTACCATAGCTTGCCATACACAAGCCAGAGCTTTCGATACGACAACACTGCACAACTGTCAAATACCTGTAGACGGCTGGACTCGCAGAATGGATGTTTCGTTGCACATTACAAACAAAGCTATTTTACTCTCTAATACATGCAATTGCTCATTTAACACTTGCATACAAAAACTGATCACTGATATCTTCCTTTTTAAATGTCCACAAATGTAATTTTAACAAGTACCGAAATTTATGAAATACGAAAACAGAATATTGTGCACAATGCAGTAATCAAGTACCTTACATGACAGTACGCGTAATATGCTCATAAATCAAAGCTGTGGTACTATTAACGTGCACAAGACGAATCATAGTACTATTCCGACTTAAATGAGCAATAATAGAATTTTAAGAAATGACGAAAATTGCCATACACGAAAACTAAACATTGTGCAGCTGTCAAGTATAGTGCAGAATGTAGGTACACACATACATAATTCGTTACAAAACAATATTTCCAAGGCAAAAAATGTAAAAAATTATGACAAATTGCTAGCGTTTATTGATGCATATAGTCGTACGTAATGTTACTACGTAAACATGTAAGTCATTGGAAGTTCGTTATCTGTTTCGTCAGTGTAAACGGTAAGACATTGTGGTATGTCTTGTTTAACAGACATCATTCCACGTACTTGTACTCTTATATCCAGATGAAACTACTCACAGGGAAATCTAAAAAATTAGGGAAAGCAAGAAAACAAGCGCAGTGTGAACACAACCTATGTTTAAGTAACAGCTTTAAACGTTTTGTGATAGAATAAGGTTTTGTGTGGTGGCGTTTGAAATTGGTATACATAATACCTCGATTTATGCAGCTTCATCGCCACAGTTTCTTAATAAAAAAAAAAACAAATAAGTGAAAATTAGAGTAATATGTGTGAGAAAAAGGTATTTAATTACTTCAACATAGGTTTATCTGGCTTATTTGCAGCTGCTCTCTGTGAAACATCCCCTTGAAAAATTATGAATGACTGTGCTGGTAAACTTCTACGTTATTTGATTTTCAAACAGCTGAGCAAAACTCAACGTACTCTTTACTTATTCTGATCATCACTAAACTGACAAGCAATATTTTTAGCGGAACGAAATGTAACTTTCAAAAATCACTACAATAGAATGGCCCTATACATTTCATGAATCACTTACCTCACAAAAATCTTCGTTACTAGAACTACAGCAGTACAGCGAGCGCCAATACTGCCGGCTAAACAAAAGACTCTTAACTACTGAAATCACTAACTACTGATAGGCACAGTTAGCAAATGAAAGATTGTGATAGAGAACAAACAATGTGTTTACCTCAATAATGATCAAAAGTCATCATATACATCTATCAGTTCATGACAACCACCTTTACAAATTTCCTTTTTCTGGCGGACACGCGTCCAGATCGTCCGCTTATAGTAACCTCTCAAAACTCTGGCATCTCTCTCTACACATCCACCACTCCTTGTGGGTCACCACCAATTGCCCAACGCTACGCGCTGTTCACATCCAACTGCCCAACACCACACAAGTGAATATTCCAACAATGAGTCCAACCAGCACAGACTGCACACAGCACAGTCAGAGATTTTCATACAGAGCGCTACGTGGCGTTACCAACATAAAAACCTAAACAGCCTACTTATATCCGCAAGTAAGTAATAAGGTCACATATCCCAATCTTTAAAACAGTTTGAGTTTTTGGAATTTCTTCCATTGATAATCCGCAGAAACATAATGAATCGTTTATTACACTATGGTACAAGTTATTACTTCCTACAATATTATGCACATTTTCACATACATCGGCAAACTTTTTAAGTCAGCAAGTCACTTTTCATTTCCCTTATGAAGATTTTGCTCATGGTTCAGCTTTTTACCATTAGGATCTTTCCAGAGTCAGATTGTTGTTGGTTTAATTAAATAATCTGGCAGACTGGAGAAAAATCTTCGAATACCATCTTCACGTGCTTTTTGTCGAGTTCTTAGGTACTTCTGCTCATTTACTTGCAAACCTTTAAAAGTATTAATTGTTATTACCGGCCTCTTCTTCAAAATGCTTCACATAGACCACGAAACTCTTGGATATTATTTGACTTCTCCTCGGAATTGCTCTGTATGTGTCTGTATCCATTGAGAATCGGAATACTGCGGTGTAGCTCTTATCGCTTCCGTAACGACAACCGTTCGCACATCCAGGGACATATTTTTCCGTCGTTTGAAATACGCTGTTCAGTTAATAATGATAAACACCTTTACTGTAAGGAAGACACAACTTTTAACTAACATGTTATATATATGTAGTTTATTCTGTTGTTCATACTGTCACGCTGTCTTTTAATACCGTTCTTGTAACAACAATTAAGTAAGAACACTTGCCTTTACAAACAAATTAGCGGTCTTTGGATGTGTAAGGGAAACATTTTACCAGACGTTGTAAATTTTGCAACAACTGAAGTCAAAGTGGTCACAGCCCGGAATTTGCTGAATAAAGTACAGCATCGGTAGTAGGCGCTCCTCACAGTGATGGCACTTGTCATAACTCCGGCTTCCGGCCGGGGTGGGCGAGCGGTTCTAGGCGCTACAGTCTGGAACCGCGCGACCGCTACGGTCGCAGGTTCGAATACTACCTCGGGCGTTGATGTGTGTGATGTCCTTAGGTTAGTTAGGTTTAAGTTGTTCAAAGTTCTAGGGGACTGATGACCTCAGAAGTTAAGTCCCAAAGTGCTCAGAGCCATTTGAACCATGACTCCGGCTTCCGGCTGTTGGTGTACCAAAACAAGTAGAATGCGTTGTTGCCAGCTGCGGCAAAAATGCACACTCATCCAGTGCTTCTAAAACTACAAGTTATCTGTCGCTCTGTAGTGGACATTGTCAACGGCGGATAGTTCGTGAATGATACTGAGAGTTCTGATTGGAGGAACTAAGGTCCAAGGTGTGATGATCTCAAATATAAATAAATTAATAAAAATTAGCTCCATTGGGATTTCTCTGGTAGGAGATATTGAAATGACGTATAGAAAGCTTCAAGATCCAATGTACTGTTACAATGAATGAGGACCGATTGTTGCGATACGTTGGCCTACACGCAGTCAGCTGGGATGTTTACCAGCATTAAACCGTTCAAAATGCTGGCAAAACGACGGTTACGTACTGAAACACCAGTCCCCTTTCGTTGGAATGTTACATTTAACACAGCGCAAAAACTTTTCGAAAGGCGCTGCAAACTCTTACCAAGTGTTGGTTGTCGCAAAATAAATACTTAAGTACATTCTATCGAGTTGAAACAGATTCCAGTTCGTACCGACGTTTTATGGGTCACCCGCCATGTCCCTCTCAAGGAAAGGTGTGAAATCATTTCCCTCTCAAGAAAGGTGTGAAATAAAGGTGACGCATTCTGAAATTGTTGGTAGTAACAGCGAAGAACTGCCGTCTATGAAGGGTGTAGCAGCCAGTGAGCATAAAACATAACGAGGTTCGTCGTGTTGGCAACTAGCAGAAGAGCAGTAATTTCAGGATGTAATGTTATGGTAATTGTGCGGGAACTGGTGTGACAAGGCAACTCTCCAACTATCCATATGTGTGCGGCATATCTGCACCGACTTAAGTACTTGGCTGTATAAATCAGCAATTACGCGAACAGTTCGTAAGTTGGACGTCTTTATCTATAAGAAATAATTTGCATGCCACTTATCCCAGATGCTGGGATGGCATATTAAATCATAAAGATTGGACTGAAGTGCTTCTGTAAATATCCTACAAATTTTCTGGCTGCAAATGAATTCCCTCTCTCTGGCAATGTCCTTTACTAATAACTCTACAAGTTACGGAACATTAATCCTTTTTACTCAACTGCTTTTACCTGGACAGAATCAATGCTCTCAGAATAAAGGACACTGTGACAAAAGTGGAATTTTATGTAGGCAATTTAATGAAGCCGCGGATGCGTCACATAATAGACAAGCTTGTAATACAACACTTTTTTCTTAAAGCGTTGTCAGACGCTGTAGTGAGCTTGTTTTATTAGTATCCCAGATCGTAGTGACATACTAACAATCATCCGGAAAAATGTTCAGTTTTGAGACCACTATTCCACGACATTAATTTCTGGACTATCTGTATATTTGAAATTTTGAAAGGTGCCTCAGAATCGAGTTTGTTTTTAGCACTTTGCCTATTAATCGATCAATAGACTTCGGACGTCCGTATTTCGAGAACGAAGGCTGTGACATTACATTATATATCCATTTTTAAGCTAGGGAGATAAAGGCTATTTATCTAGGTTTTATTAAACGTTGATTGTGATAATTTGACGTAGAAAGGTAGTGTCATTACCATTTCACGAACTTGCTCCTGTTTCTGGGCATAACGTTTCGTCCTCTTAAACGTACAACAAATCACTAGACGCCAAACGACGCAACATCATTACAACTGTTGAAGGTCATGAAAAGGAACCATAAAATATTGAATCCTTAGATGTCATGAAAATGCAGCACACTAGGCACCGAGCTGCGAAGATAATACTTGAAAATATTACCATCTTTCCTTCACTGTGGTGTGAGTTTTCCTCAATTAGTTCTTTCACTGGTAACCTCTTTCTTGAGATAAACTAAAGAAAGAGGAGGGGCTGCCTCTGTTCAATAAAACGGCTGTAGAAACATTTCCCATCCACATCCTTAAGTGGCATCGATATGGATAGGCGCTCTGCGATGGTACGAATTTAATGGTTGCGAGAAACAGAACAAAGCGACAAATTGCTGTGAGCAAGTAGTCGCGATAGCCGTTGAGAGTAATTCCTGGAGGTCGCTATTGTTTTTATTTTCTACAAATGCATACCCTTGCGACCTCATAAGAAATTGCAAACTGTACCAGTATCAACCGCCTCATGCCGAGACTGAACAACTTTATCCCGCCAATTTCAATTCCACAGATTCCTTTTAGTCGTGTTACTGCCACTGAACCTTTTTCAATTCGTGTAGAACATTGATACGTTACACCGATTATCCTGCGCTTTCCAGTATCTAAGCAATATCAAACTTGCGTTAAGTGATTGTTTAATACTCCTAAGTGAGTGAAACTGCTTGTAATAACACTAAACGAGTGTACTCAAATGGTTCAAATGGCTCTGAGCACTATGGGACTTACCATCTCAGGTCATCAGTCCCCTAGAACTTAGAAATACTTAAACCTAACTAACCTAAGGACACCACACACATCCATCCCCGAGGAAGGATTCGAACCTGCGACCGCAGCAGTCCGGACTGAAGCGCCTAGAACCGCTCGGCCACCGTGGACGGCCGGTTGTACTCCAGAATGTCCCAAATGCAACATGTATCAGCATACACATGCTGCCCCACAAAATTATTTGAACAATGTATTACAGATATCCCCCACCGAGGCAGAGTGGTCAGTGCCTCTGACTGAGATGTGGACTATTGGAACTCAATTCCGGGCACTGCTAGGGATTTTTCATTGATGAGAACACGGGTACGGGCTAGACTCAGCCTAATAATGCTTTAATGAGAAATTGACAACTAGGAGAACAATGTGCTGAACCGAGGCCTACACGAAATGAGATCTGCGACTGGCCCTAGTAGTGACGTCACAGCTTCAGTGCCGAGGCCCTCGAGAAAGATAGGCCGCGAAGCGTACGTCACGAAGGTAGTCCGTAACTCGCTCGCTCGCTCAGCTCAGCAGACAAAATGCGTTTCTGAACCTGGTAACTTGCAGATGGGCATGTAAGTACTAACGAGAATTGCATCTTCCACTGGAATCTGCTATTAAGAAGTCTTAATGATTAACAGTACTACTGCAAAATTTAATTGAAGATTAATACTTAATATAAATGGTATAACGGCATGTTTATAGAATTTAGTCTCTTCTGCTTAACAGTACTCATTACATGCTGGAAGTGGCGCCTTATGCAACTGATAATCATTTTAGCATGATTTTATTTTATTGTACGTCAGTACAGCCCTAACAAATTATGGCCGGCCGGTGTGGGCGAGCAGTTCTAGGCGCTTCAGTCTAGAACCGCGCGACGGCAACGGTCGCAGGTTCGAATCTTGCCTCGGGTATGGATGTGTGTGACCTCCATAGGTTAGTTAGGTTTTAAGTAGTTCTAAGTTCTAGGGGACTGATGACCTCAGATGTTAAGTCCCATAGTGCTCAGAGCCATTTGAACCATTTCAATAAATTATAAGTAGGCCCATGGACTTCCCATTATTATAGGACTAATAACCGTAAGATTTCATAATAGCGGATACCAGTAGAAGATTCAGTTTTCGTTTGTACGGGCAGCCTAGTTACGAGATAACAGGTGTAGAAACGTAGTTTGTCTGCTGATTTAACGAGCGAGCGAGCGCAGGGCTACCTTCGTGACGTACGCGCTCCGGCCTGTCTTTCTCCTAGGCCTCGCTCAGTGCTGGTGCTGCGTAATGGAGCGATCTCGCTGACAGTTAACGGTGCAATTTCCAGTACGAATCTTGGTGCGAAGGTTTTGCATATTGTACATTTCACGCAGAGTATTTTACCCTGGATAGGAACCGAGAACGGGGAGGTACAAAACCATAAATACTCTTCAGCAATATTACTTTAAACACAACTCCAAGGCAATTAATTTCTTCATTTTCAAGCTTTTGTGAAATATGCAGCGATAGAATGTGATATAAATCAGAAAATACCGCTTTAACGTCAGATGGTAAAGAAAATCATCTAGATGGAAAATTAATATAGAAAAACACTACTGCACAGAAAATGCAAGTGTTCTAATAATACATATTACTTCCATCTACCGTTGTTTACAACACGGTTCGTTATTTTCAATAATGTTTTGCCGAAATATCCCAAAATGTGACATGTTTTGAAATGATTTCCGTAACATGTTGTCTATAAGTAGGGGAGACCGGAGCGGAACGGTCCGTCAAACGTTTGAAGCAAATTTTGGAGGTCTCAGTCATGAAAAAATTTTCAGAAAAAATATGTATATTTTATTCAAATATTTTTAATATAATTTGCAAGTGCAGTTAACGTAAAACAGTATCTCTCGTTTTTTATATCAATAAACTAAGTAAGTGTCTTTAAGTACTTTCCGCCCCCTGCACGGTGCAGAATACACACTGTTTCATTGATGACACGTCTTACAAGTATCTCAATATCTATGTCAGAGAGCAGGTTATCAACTTACCGTTTGCACTGCTTTCTGAACTTAAGTCAGGATGGCGAGCAAGAAATCCAAGGACCCAATTTCTACAGCTATTTTCGTATTGTTGTAGAATGGTCGCGGGCATCCTTTCTGTTCTGCAATCTGATCCTCTAATCTCCGCAGTTCTTTCACAGTCATTTCAAGACATCGCTTTTGCAGATGTTTAAGATATGTGAGAAGTTCTGACTCTTGCTCCTTAGTGAAAACACTTAGATTTTTCCCTAGTTTTTGTCAGTTTGAGAGTTGGTAATACTCTATTAGGATTTAAAGGTTGGCTACAGCACGCATACACAAGCTCTGGAATCTAAGATATTGTTGTCGCGCTTCGCAGCGCAAGGATTACCGAGTGGCAGTTTTGAAGCCAGAGTAGGAGCCTGCCTGCTGTGGTGCGCGCGTGTGTTGGGCGAGGGGTCGCCGCCGAGCTGCCGTACTGTTGTGTCCGCCAGCTGCGACGCAGGATTTGGTCTTGAGTTGATATTTTTTATAATTTGCAGCACGCTTATTAATTTAAAGAAAAGGGTTTGTGTGTGTTCGTAGCAGCAGACGGTAATTTTGATAGTCATAGGAGTTGAATTCTTAAGGGAAACCAATGTTAGGCGAATAGATAAAGTATTGATTTTTGTCATTGATTTCTTTTGTAATTGTCAGAGAATCGTTTCGCTATGTATTTAACTGAGCAGTATTTCAGTCTGTCTCAAGAGTTTGATTAATTTGTAATATTGCTTTAATGCCACTGGAGGCAGATTTACATACGAAGCGATTGTTAAAGAGCTTTTAGCGTTTTGTTAATTGAATGAGAATGAATCGCTTTCAGAATATAGCTTTTTTTTTAAAAAAAAAGGAATTTCGTGTTTGAGTTATCATTTATCGAGTTTAGATTTGACCAAACCCTTTCTCTTGAATTATATGTAGTTGCAGTAAGCAGCAGTAGCCGCAGCAACAGCAGGAGTCGCCATACAGAACATGCATTGCACTCAGCATGAGTAATAGGTTTCTTTTATGTTTTTGTTAAATAATGGAATGCAGCTGATCAAGCAGTGGCAGCAGAAAGTAAGCTATTTGTTGCGCACAGGACCAATAAAAAAAAATAAAGTTTAGGCGATCTCTGTAATAGTAAAGTTAACAAGAGTACAAACACTAGATTTTCAGTAGAAAACACGAGATAAGAAGATAGAGCTCGCGACTTTCAAGTTGTTGAAAGGTAACTGTCTTTTATCATTATTACGTATGTTTTTAAAGTAGCCATTTCTGAAAGTATTTGTATGGAGTGTAGCCATGTATGGAAGTGAAACATGGACGATAAATAGTTTAGACAAGAAGAGAATAGAAGCTTTCGAAATGTGGTGCTACAGAAGAATGCTGAAGATTAGATCGGTAGATCACATAACTAATGAGGAGGTGTTGAATAGGTTTGGAGAGAAGAGGAGTTTGTGGCACAACTTGACAAAAAGAAGGGACCGGTTGATAGGATATGTTTTGGGCCATCAAGGGATCACAAATTTAGCATTGGAGGGCAGCGTGGAGGGTAAAAATCATAGAGGGAGACCAAGAGATGAATACACTAAGCAGATTCAGAAGGATGTAGGTTGCAGTAGTTACTGGGAGATGAAGAAGCTTGCACAGGGTAGAGTAGCATGGAGAGCTGCATCAAACCAGTATCAGGACTGAAGACCACAACAACAACAACAACAACAAGTTTAGTTAATTAGTTACTTTCATGTTCCATGGATCATTTTGCACGATGAATCGTCTTGATTTGAAACGAGTCATTTTACCTTCATATTTCAAATTAATTTGTACATCTATTTGTACTTTAAGCATCACCATGTAATTATTATTTTCTTTCCGGAAACGAAAACAAGGTATACAGATTGAGTTATCAATTCCTACCCGCCACCTTTTACGCATTACAAACACAGAAATTCTTCTACGGGAGAGAAGAAGTTGTCAAGCAGAATCTTTTTCAATTTATTTTCAAATTTTACCTTGCTGTCTGTTAGACATTTTATATCACTGGGTAAGTGGTCAAAAATTTTTGTTGCAGCATATGCACCACTTTCTGCACTAAAGACAACCTTAATTTTGAGTTAAGAATGCCATTTTTTCTTCTATTATTGTAATTATATACATAATTGTGGGAATTACAATAAATATTTGCAGTCAGTGGCACAATTGTTGTTCAAAAAATATGAAATGATTTTATGTCGAACAAAGTAGGTACAGCATCCGATATGACATCAGGATTTTTCACTCGAATAGCTAATATAGAACAGTTTTGCTCTGCTCATTTTATCTTGAGTAACAATTTCTTCGGCGAAATGTTTAGTATTCTTTTCAAGAACGAACTGTGCGACGTGAAATGCTCGTAAACACTTAGCACTAATCTTTTTAGCTTTTGAAATTAAAACTCTGAAATATAGTTTCCTGTGATTTGCAAATTAATTTGATTCACAACAGTTACGCTCCACTTCAAATACAGGGTTATTCTAAATGATGGACACGTTTTCAAAAATTTCTATATATATTCAAGTACAAGTCCAATATGAAAAAGTTTCATACGAATAAACAGAGGAAGTTACAATTTTTTTTCATAATGTTTGATGTCAATTTAATAAATTTCATAATTTGTAATAATTTGTAACTAATTAGTTTTTAATAATTATTTAATAGTTAAAAATATTATAAAAGTTATAAACGTTCTATGTGGCCACTATTGGCTACACGGCGAACGCCGACGCGGTAGCCAAACTCGTCCCAAACACATGAAAGTGAATGTGCTGTTACTGAGTACACGGCAGCAGTGATCCGGTTCCGCAGATAGTTCAGATTAATTACAAATTATAAAAAATTATTAAATTGATTAAACTGATATCAACCACTATGAAAAAAACTTTGAAAATTCCTCTTTTCGTTCATTTTGCATTTGCACTTGAATAAATACGAAGTCTTGAAATTGGGTCCATCATGTAGAATTTCCCTGTACTTAGGACAAACAGCAGGCCGATATATCCTTTCCTAAAACAAGAAACATTATGTTGTACGAGAAGAGACAGTAGCTTACGGGATTTCCAAGTGCGGGATTCCACGCAGGAACCGTCCTGGCACGCCAGTTATCGCAGGCTGTGCTCTGTATCCTGTAGATCCTACTGCATATTGCATAGGCTACGACTGATTCCCCCCTCCTATCGCAGCAAATTGACCTCAGATGATAACTCGGAAAGCGGTTTGCTTTTCATTGTCCATCACGAGCAGGACGGATGGTTGAACATGAGAGAAATCATGAACTAACACACGAGGGTGAGTCAAATGAAAACCTTAAATTTGTAATAAAAAATCGAAATTTCCCGCCGTTAGGCTGTAAGTTGGTAAGCGTGCTGCATACAGCGTGCAGAATGGCCTGTAGGTGGCAGCATAGTGCAGATGCACACATGCCGTCGCAGTATCAGTATAAAGATGACCGCCCCACTTGCGACTTGTACCAGTGAAGAACAGCGTTCTGTTATTCGGTTTTTGCGTAGTGAAGGTGTGAAGTCAATTGAAATTCATCGACGAATGAAGGTTCAGTACGGTGATGCATGTTTGTCACAGCAGGAAGTCTACGAATGGAGTAGGAAGTTCGCAAATATACGTGACCAGTGGAAGATGCTCCTCGTCCAGGTCAGGCACAACGAGTTGTGACTCCACAGAACATTGCATCAGTTGAAGCCAGAAATGAGAGGACGACGTGTTGATGCTTGTGAAGAACGTCTTCGGCGCGTTGAAAGAGTAGGTGATGGCTTCCTTGCAAGAATCGTCACTGGGGACGAAACTTGGGTCCACTTCCACCAACCGGAAAAGAAGGGAGCGAGCCATTCCTCATCACCAGAACCAAAGAAGTTGCGAACAGAACCATCAGGAGGGAGGGTTATGCTGACTGTCTTTTGGGACGAAAAAGGCGTCATTTTGGAGCATTAGATGCCTAGAGGGACCACTGTCACCAGTGCATCATACACAGATCTCCTAAAAAATCATCTGCGGCCTGCAATCAAATCAAAGCGACGTGGATTGCTGTCAGCAGGTGTCCTTTTACAACATGACAATGCAAGACCCCACAATGCCCGTGCAACAGTAGCAAACAATCACAGACCTGCATTTTGAGTGTATTCCTCGTCCACCATACTCATCAAACCTTCAAACCTTGCCGCAAGTCATTTTCATATGTTTGGACCACTCAAATACTCAGTGGGAGAAAAGAAGTTCCGTGCACGAGTGCTTGCGCGGACTACCAAAAGAATTTTTTTTCTAAAGGGATTTATGCACTTTGTAAGCGCTGGAGGACTTGCATTACGCGAGGGGGGCGGGGAGGAGATGATGTTGAAAAGTGATACAGCTTTGTACCACTTGTGCACAATAAATAATATTTAAAAAATATTTAAGGTTTTCATTTGACTGACCCTCGTATTACTGCAGGGCGGAAAAAGTGTGGCGCTCTTTGTACCGATAAAATTTTTTAAACACTGTCTACGTTGAGCTGTGTATCGGATTTCGGAAGGAGTGGGGTGAAATATGGAGCATACGGCAGTCACCGACCCGGCAACACGGAACTGTTTGAGACAATGTTTGGCGAGCGCAGCGAACATCTGGACGGCGACCTGAAACTGGATCCCGCGGCTGGTGAATGACACTGCGGAGGTTTATGCCCGGCACAGCTGCAGGTCATCACGAGGAAGGCCGCTCAGACGGAGTCGTGCTCCTCTCGCAGCCGCCAAGAGGACGTTGCACGGCAGTGACACAATGGGGGCTCAGCAGTACTCCGAGCGCGCGACGCTCACACGGAAGGACCGCTCTTTCTCACGGCGCGGCAATTTGGAGGAACAAACGGCGACCTTCACCTCTGCTCGAAACGCCTTTTCGCGTGGCGAATGGAGCTAGAAGGCACCGTTCCACGGTAGCGTCGCTGCCTCCTGAAGCACAGCCCGAAAGTTCGAGTACTTCGTCGATGTTGGCGTCGATTTTAGATTTGCCTTACTGCTTGCGTCCCTCCGAAGAAATAGGTAATTTTGTTGTAATACAGGGAGGGTGTACGAAAATTCAGATCAGTAACTTCTGAGATTTACAAAACGGACAGGGTACATATTATTTTATATCAGGAGACGTGAATGAGATAACCGCCTGATTTAAAATTGTTGTAGTGCAGAAACAGCACTTTTCCATAGTGATCAAAATACTGTGTACTCATTCCCCTCTACATGTTTTACAAGACTTTAACCGTAATTTCCGAACACCAGCCCGAAAGATAAATTGTTGCAGAACAAAAATGATATGTTTCCAGACATAGGTTCCTGTTCAAAATACTGTGTACTTACTCCCCTTTACAAGTCGTAGAAGTTTGCAACGGTAATTTCCGAATATCAACCCGATAGTTGGTGGGCTCAACCCTTCTTGCTCCTCTCGCATCATCTGCCACTTATAATTTCATCCATCTCCAGTCTTTGTCGTCTTCTCTGTCTTCTCCCGTCCGTCATTCCTTCGATCAGACTAGTGAACTGGCAGTGTATGTGGCTAACCATGTTCATTTCTCCTAGTGGTGACTATTCTGAGTACAGATCTTGGCTCTCCTCTTCTTCTCACACTTTCCCGTTTGAGACTCTGTCAGTTCAAGATATTTTCAACGTCCTTCTCTGTCATCACGTCTCGAGTGGAATAGATCGCGGATGATGCTGTCGTATAAAGAGAAATCGCAACTGTGGAAGACTGTAGGGAAATGCAGGGTTATCTGAAAAGGATCGACGGTTGGCGCAGGAGTTGGCAGTTGACCCCCAACGTAAATAAGTGAAGTGCACTGCGCATAAACAGCCGATACCGGTTATTATACTATCACACGTTTGCCGAACAATGTTTGGAAGCAGTCATATTCACAATGTCTCTGAAAATATGAGAGCGGAGAGATCTGAAATGGAATGACCACGGAAAATTACTCATAGGAAGGCAAGTGCCAGACTGACATTCACTGGAAGAATCGTAATGAAGTGTAGTCAAACAATGAAGTACGTATCTTACGAAACACTCGTTGGACCGTTGCTTGACTGTAGCTCGGCAGGCGGGACCGTTACGAGAGAGGATTGACAGAGGAAATAGAGAAGATCCAAAGAAAAGGAAAGTGTTTCGTCGAATTTTCGTTTATAAAGCGCCACGGAGATGCTAATCCAATTCCAGTGGCAAGAGAGGCAATGTGTGTCAGGGTGAAGTTTGCTGTCAAATTTCTGAGAGCGTGTGTTTCTGGAAGTGTTCACCAATATGTTACTTCCCTTCAAAGTATAGCTCGAGAAAAGGCCCTGAAGGCAAAACAAGACTGAAAGGATATGTAAAATGAACTGTACACAGGACAATGGACGGGAAACAACACATAACCTCGAAAGCTTCGTGTATAAATTAACGAAGCCCATTATTAATTAAGATCAGTTGCGAGAATGAAACATCCAGCCAATGACTGTACAGGGGAAGTGTACGTTTGCTACGCGACTACTTGCACCCAAGAGCAATCGAAGTTCCATTGTAATGTCACAATTGAATATGAACAATTTGGTGAAATGACGGACACTGAGCGATGTCTCTAGGAATCAAAGACGCAATAATCTTGCAAAAAGATATGAACAATGCTATCATTTCTGATTTATATGGCATTTTTGTTGTTATCTGGAATGTTAGTTATACTGACTATTGTTCTTGTTAAGATTATCTCGAAACTACCACAGCTCTATAGATGTATTATATTGTATCAGAAGAAATCAAAGAGCTCAACCCAGCTGATTAATAGGTAAGACTGGACATTAATTGTTCTCATAAATATCCAGGGAGTTCCAGATACCTACGTTGACGTGCATTTGGGGAGACGTGGCGAACGAACGTGCAATCACACAGCGACTTTTTACAGACTCAAGTACTCGTAATTAAACAGCGTTAACAGGGCTATACCAAGATTTCGTCACCCAGCACACTAGGAAAACGACGAGTTTAGTTAACAGTACATCACTTGAAAGCGAACAATATGAACCAAAATCTCGTCCAAGTAGTATTCCAAGACAAGATAAACCAGTATAAAACACTACAACAAATAAAATAGTATAACACTAGGGCAAATACCTAGAGTTCATACATTATTTCCTATCTCCATTGGTAACCAATAAAGGAAATAAGAGACCGACATGTTTGCAGCAAACGTTGCTACCTGATGAAGGTGGTAATACAGAAGACAAAGGACACCTTTGCGATCAGAAATGTGATGAAAATGACGCAATGTTAAGTAGCATGGAAAACATTAAGCTTTTTGAGGACAAATAGGGCGGAACAACTTACGATTGATCCAATAGACGACCAACATTGAAAGTAGTACTAAGAATATATTAATGGAAAAAATAGAGTTCGAAGATCTCATTAACAATTAAATACCTTGAATTTTGAGTGCCCACATCGCTCACCCTTTCAGTTTATCGCTCAGTCGTACAAAACATGAGTCTGAATTTTAATAACATGTTATTTAGATGAATGATATGAAAATTACAGTGTGACATAAGTTTTTTTTAAGTAAGCAACTGTCTGTGCGATTTAATTGTGAAAACAGTAATAGCTCAACAACAGAAAATTACCAATATATCGGAATTTGAGAGAAGTGAGTAATTGTAGAAATGATATTGTTTAACCTGTGAGTACGATGTGCAAGTATGGTGATCACATTACTGATAAACTGTTTTTCCCTGTTTATGCCGCTAGCAATAATTTGGACATTAAGTCTGAAGACTAGATGTTACCAGGAGTCACTAAATGTACTCCAAAGTTCTTTTACAGCTTGTACCCATGAAAAGATTGAAGACCCTTTCAGATGAAAAAAAAAAAATCGGCATTCTTACGCAATTTCGACGAGGAAAATGTGTCTCGAGGGTGTTAGGAAGTATCATTCATCGGAGAGTCAAATGTACCTACATGAATGATTTTGGTGCATTTCTAATGAGCTGCAGTTCGAGAATCCCTCTTACTTAGGTTTTCGTCAACATAAAAGTATGATACGATGTAGCATCAATACCAAAGTCGTAATGTTAATTCTCACAAGCGCCGTTTAGGATCTTTTGCGTTAGTAATCTGAAACCGCCCTTAACTCTAAACCGTTCCTGCTGTGTCCAGAGCCTGTTTGAAAAAAATTTCCACCACATAAGCGACATGTCATTTGGTTCCCCTCTGTCTGTACTGCAGAAGAGTTTGTGCTGTTTGCATTATTTCGCACTAAGGTCCACAGTTTGCCTAGTAGTAGTCATTCCTGTTTTAAGTGAAAGTTGTTTTGTGTTTTTTATTAACTTCAACGACCTCGTGTACTTCCTGGCATAATAATGAATGGTCTCCGACAACAACACCAAACCTTGTGCAGTACACTTTGCACAATAGGCAGGTCCGATTCCGCGATCGTTGTCGGATGACGTAACCTCCTGAGCGTAGCTTGGTTACTTGTAGTCTGTTCGGCTTGCTGAACACGTCTGAGTTCGAAAACCATCTACTGAAATTTTCATTGCCTCTCAATATGCCTCCAGCATTGTGAGTCGAAACGTTAAGTACCGAAACTTGCCTTAACCCATATCCCAATGCTCATATAAGTGAGTAGCTTAGTGGCCGCTTAGACTGTATTGTCTGCACAGAATTTCTTCTTGTTTTTCGTTTGTCTTTAAGCGAACTTTTATGTTGTTCACAAATTGCAACATCATCTAAACTTTTTACGCCAGTTGAGGCCTTGGAAGCACGGTCTTTTTCGAATGTGTTTCTGGACAAAAATCTCTTCTGGTTGCTGGAGCCCACGGTTTTTGTTAATCAGGCCTTTTGTGTTCTTGTCATGATATTTCCACAGAAACTTTCCTCCAGTAACACATACTTCTTTATATCGAACCGGGAAGTCAAGTACCAATTTTCATAGAAGTAGCTTTAAAAATACTTTAGTACAGTAGTTCTTTAATAATGGTTTAATCTAAAAAAAGAAAAAAACCTTTCCTTCACTGCTTCACCCTGATGGTCGTTAAATTTCCTAAAAGGCCCAAACATAGATTTCTTTATTTCTGACCGAGAAACCAAATACCAGTTTTCGTAGAGATGCCCTGGGGTGGGGGTGGAATTTCGAAAAATCTCTTCTTAAACGACGCCTGCAATACAAGATCAACGCACTCTCCAAATTTAAAGTTTCTGTCCTTAGCGGTTTGGTTTAGGCTGGGCGAGATCGTATATATAGCTATGAATCAAGGATGTAAACGTGCATTACGTACCTGCATAAGTTCACTCATATAACAACCAGATTTCTAATCATACGTCCGCACCTCAGTTTTCGTAAACAAAATTATGTACAAATTAGTAGACTAACAGCACACATGTCAGGTTTATCAATAGAAGAACAATGCATGGCGTGACGCATCCAGCACGGAGGGAGCGGACAGAAAACAGTGTCGGAGTATAGGCACTTCCAGAAATTCGTTCTCGCATTTCGGTTATTCTACTTCTGTAATTGTTACATTCTAAGTACGGGGCGTCATTGTAGATTATCCACTGTAGCCAGTACATGCGTATGATTGCTCTTAGATGAGTTCGCACTACGTGAGACTTGCCTTCCGAAACAGTTGTGAGAGGTTGTTTCGTGCTGTAGCTTTAGTGTACTGCTGATGCGCCTCCGTTTTCGTCAAAAAGCTCAAATGTGTGTAAAATAGTATGGGACTTAACTGCTAAGGTCATCATTCCCTAAGCTTACACACCACTTAACCTAAATTATCACAAGGACAAACACACACACCCATGCCCGAGGGAGGACTCGAACCTCCACCGGGACCAGCCGCACAGTCCATGACTGCAGCGCCTTAAACTGCACGGCTAATCCTGCGCGGCCCGTTTTCGTCGAGCCGTGCCGTACCTGAATAGTGCTTTTGGTGCCTTGAACAGAACACACACTTTGTTGAATATTCAAGATTTATTTCCAAAACTAGCGTCCCCGAAATTTTCCGTGCTGGCCTGCAGTTTAATTCGTCTGTACTACAGAGCCGGCCGTGATTAAACGTGAGTAAGCTCCCGCGGTTACGTCAGACCTCTGTCGCAAGACGAGAATTTAGCGTAAACACAGGAAAGGTTAAAAATCCACCTGCACGTCAATACAATCTGCTTTCTAGGATGCAGCATTTCTGATAACGGGAGCTAAAGGTCACATGAAAACCCGCCGACCTTGGACGACCCTGGAATCACATGCTGACGGACTGTCAAGGGGAAAAAATGACCCATGCTAACTTGTACATCAACGTCGGTCACACTCTTGTCGACCTGGAAAAAAAGTGAAGTATGTTAATATCTAATAAAAATTTCAGATGTTTGGAAGTCTCTTCTGAAAGAACCTGTCTAGACTGTAACTGTATATGGATGCGAAACGTGCACCAAGTGCAGCACTGATCAGGGTCGCGATTACGTGCACGCTATCTAGGACGCCGTACCACAAAGGTGGCCGCAGAACAACAAATTGAAACAAAAAAAAAAAAAAAACTCTGGTCCAATACTGTAGTGCGACTCCTTTTACAACAGAAAATACATAGGTGTTGTGCAGACTTGTTCAGCTGAATTTTCCAGTGCACAGCTGATATCACTTACGTCAGCACTCACCTCTCGAACTTCGCATTCCTCGCGTCAGATTCTCAGTGGCGCCCAGTGTGGCATGTGACACTTCAGTTGGAAAAATCGTGAAGACTTTTCAAATAATGGTTAACGGACTTCTGGCAGTTTCGAATGTGTTCGACTGCGCAGAAACCCGATTTCTTCTGTAACTCATTCATCCAAACCAACGAGGGAGGTGGTGCAGTGGTTAGCACACTGGATCCGGATTCGGGGGAACGACGGTTCAAACCCCCGTCCGGCCATCCTTACTTAGGTTTCCCGTAATTTCCCTAAATTGCTTCAGGCAAATGCCGGGCTGGTTCCTTTGAAAGGGCACAGCCTATTTCCTTCCCCATCCTTCCTTCATACGATGGGACTGATGACCTCACTGTTTGGTCCCCTCCCCCCAAATGAGACAACTAGCCAACCAGTCAATCAAACCAGATCACAGAAAACGTTCTGCTCCTGTCAGCAGAAGCGGATACTGTTTCTCTTGGAGATGGGGAAAAACAAGTTTGGATAACTACATTCATTAATGATAAATTGCGGGAAATTGTTGTATAAATGTCATATTCCTTTCACTGTCATGCTTTTGTTTAATAAACAAGTTTGCTTGTAGGTACATCAAGTTACTTCTAAAAGTGATATATTGATTTCTGCGTGCGTATGTACCTCAAAATTTTGTTCTTTCTTCAAAAGAATGTATTGTTGCTCGTAACAACGTTAATAAATCGTTTTGAATATCTTAATGATTTCAATTATTAATTTTTTAATCTCATCAATTCATTAAATCAAATGCTGTATATTAAAATTTTATGTAATTGAGAAATCTTGAAATGCTTCGTTCGTAGTTTGATGCAGCTCTCCATTCTAATCTATCCCATGCAATCTTCTTCATCTTTGCATAACTGTCTCAGCCTACATCCATTTGACCAACGGTATCCAAGCATACATCACCCTCTACAATTATTACCTTCTCTTACCCCCTACCTCTCATTCTTCCTACTATTACCAAATTTATTTCCTGATGACGACGTCTTCTTGAGTTGTTCCCTTCCGGAAATTCGAAAGGCGGAATCTCTTACCTTCGGATTATTTTACCCAAGAGGATGCTATCATAATTAAGCCGTATTGTAGACCTGTATGTCCTCGGGAAATATAATGGCTGTAGTTTCTCCTTGCTTTCAGCCGTTCGCATTAACAGCACTAGAAAGGCCAGGTTAATCAATTATCCAGAGTGTTGCCCCTGCAACTACTGAAAAGGTTGCTACCCATCTTCAGGAGCTCCGGATTAATCTGACCCGCCCACACACGCTGTGGCTCCACGTACAGGGCGTCTACTGTATCCGCGATTTGAGGCCTAAAGGCCTGCTGCGTTAAACAGATATAGTCTGGGGCCATTGGTCAGACTGTAGGCAGAGTACAGCTTTTCCTCGCCCTGGCACTCGGAGGGGCCGGGTGGTGAGGCCAGCGCCGCGGCCGCCTTCCACCGTGGTACTCATTTAATGGCAGATGAGTGGATCTGTAACCGTCTTGGACTGGAACGGGGAAAATATCCCCGCCGCTATCCACGACTGTGCCCAATACTTCCAGGGCCGGAGTCCAGTTTGCTACCAAATGTTCAAATGTGTGTGAATTCTAAGGGACCAAAGTGCTAAGGTCATTGGTCCCTAGACTTACACACTACTTAAACTAATTTAAACTAACTTACACTAAAGACAGCACACACACCGATGCCCGAGGGAGGGTTCGAACCTCCAGCGGGAGGGGAGTTTTCTACCGGCTACAGCGCACTGCGTGGAAGCCTTTTAATACTAAATCGCTATCTTGGCGATTTAATTTTCACAAAATTTCCCCTCGTAGGTGCTACAGGGCAAGTTCAGCCCTAGAGCCTTGCAAGATCAGAGTTTAAGGACCCGCCGCCATCGAAGTTCTTAGAGACGGAGCACAAACTAAGTTTGTTTCAAGGATGGGAAAGGAAATCGGCGGTGCCCTTTCAAAGGAATCGTCCCAGCAATTGTAAGGGGCGATTTAGGGTAGTCGCAGGTAACCTAAATCTGGATGGCCAGATACGGATTTGAACCGTCTTCTCTCGAATGTCAAATGAGAAGCGGCTAGGTATCCTAGACACGGGTTTAGAGGCTTTTAAAATCTGGTGCTGCAAAAGAATACGGAGCAACTAATGAAGAGGTATCGTATTGAACTGGAAAGTGAAGAACTGGAGCACAAAGATGAATAGATTCTTTCTGCACATCCTGAGCCATCAGGGAATAGTTACGAAATTTTGTGATGGAGGACGTATAGGGGCGACGCTTGTAGAGGGAGACTAATGCTTGAACACAGGAGTAACGTTCGACTGGAACTATTTAGAGACCAAGATACTCGAACAGGATCATGGAGAGCTGCATCAAACCACTCTTCGGACTGAAGACTGCCCCAGCAACATCAACAAAAACCGAATGAAGTTGATGACGTGTCGACATACATCTTGAACGTACGCTTCCAACCGCTGTTTTGTTTGCTGGGGTTGGTCATAAAGTTTTATCACCTGGGAAAAATAACGTTGCGTAATTAACTTTTTGTTTGTTTTTAGGTATACACCACGCAGTCCGAGTGTGGACTGAAATCTGCGCTACACAGTGCCGTAGCACGCCACTAGACGAGGCTAAACAAAATGTAAAGTGCAGTAGGGTAAAGTAAGACGTTTCGGGCAAAAGAGACAATATTTCAGATGTGTTAGGGTCTTGCAGGAGGCCGTATTTTAAACACGAATATTTTGGGAAACACGAGAACGATTTGTGTCAAAAAGATGTTCTTTGATCGATTTTGTAGAAACTTGCATTTACACGAGGAATAGAAAAACGGATTGTACTGAACTGTGTCCTGTACTTGCTTATGAATCACCGATAGAAGCCTGATAAAGTGGTGTCTCGTAACTTACAGTGGATGGCTGGCCACCTGCCAGCTTCAGTTTATCTAGCTAGATTTGTCGTTGTTGCGTCAGGTGGATGGAGCGGCCGTGCGCCATATGATTTTGCCTGTCCAGACTTGCTGACCGTCTGTCCCATCAGACCCAGAAGACGGAGCAGCGTGCCTTGCGGTAGGCTTGCATCAGCTCGCTACCGCGACCTCGCCGCTGTCGTCACAGCACGGCTCCCTCAAAAAACCCGTTAACGTAGTTTGCCTCCAGGTCGCTAGTTGGCACAAAATGCTTCCCTCTTGCACAATGGACTGAAATGCCGCGGAATGTGCCGACGTATTCGTCCGTATCTACAGATTTCAGGAAGTACAGAATAGATAAGCAGTATTTATGGATGGTCATCTCTGGGGAAAACACACGAGTAGAAAAGTGTCTAATTTTGCAATCGCCTGGACTACAGTGCAATGATTGCATCATTTATTTCGTTTTTAGTTGTTGAAAATGAATATGAGCACGGGAAAACTATACAGTGACGACTTTTAACTGACTCTTTGGTTAGTCGGTAATGGCATGAACAACAAAAAATGCAAGATAACTTGAACTGCAGTGTGATAAATGCCAGCAGCTTGGAGCTAAAAGGGACTTGCTAACAAATCCACATTTGAATTACCTTGCCTAAAACGAATATATGGACGGATGATTTTTAAAATTTTTGCCTATAAAATATTCTGCACATCGAACCTCTAAGTATTTTGTCCTATTTGAGTAATTTTTCCCTAGAAAAGCTCTTGCTTTTTCTACTCATCTGAAGCTGAGATAAAGAGAAAGGGCTGAGACTTTCTAGGGTCTGAACGTAATTACAATCCGATACGGAAAGTCGTCAGCGCTGGTTTTGGGCGATATCTACACTCTCGTAATTGAGAAGTCGAGATCATTAGGAGATACGCAGTGCGTTGACCTGACTGCCGCCCACGATATAGCGTCACACTTTCTCTGAGAATGCCTTTGAGAAAGCTTTTGAATGATTATGATATTCTAGTAAGTTTTCACTCGCCTTCCTCTGTCTGATCGGCTACGGCTCATTTAGGTTACGTTTGGTGGGGAATTAAGGAACCTATTTCGACATGTGTTGACTTCCACTTACTTTTTTTCAATCGCCAGTACTACGAGCAGACAGATGGAGTTGCAACGGAATGGCTGTTGTCACCTATTATTGCCGATTCGTTTATGGAAGGCTTCGAGGCAAGTAACTGGGTGTCGGCGACTTTGAAACCTGCGATATATGTAGACGATAGTTTTGTTGTTTGCCCTCATGGCAGTTAGAATTTGAACGACTTTTTAGAACACCTGAAATCAATCCACCACGATATTTCTTTCACGATCAAGGTGGAAAAGGATGGTTCTCTTCCTTTCGTTAATGTGTTGGTCAGGAGGAAATTTGATGGTTCTTTGGGACATGCCGTTTGAAATAAACCTGCTCACACTGACTTGCAAATGCAGGCTGGCAGTTGTCACCACACGGCTCAATGTGAAGCGGTGGCTGGCTCCGAGCACTACGGAACTTAACTTCTGAGGTCATCAGTCCCCTAGAACGTAGAACTACTTAAACCTAACTAACCCAAGGACATCGCACACATCCATGTCCGAGGCAGGATTCGAACCTGCGACCGTAGTGGTCGCGCGCTTCCAGACTGTAGTGCCTAGAACCGCTTGGCCGTGAAGGGGTACTTCGTTCTTTGATCACGGGATCCATATCATCTCTGACCCTAAGATTCTGTCAGCTGAGTTGGTACATCTAGAAGTCACCTTTCGTCAGAATGGTTATAGTGCGTTGCGCTATCGACTGCTTATGTACCGGGTGAGTGATGATGATACCGAGGTGGCACCAAAGTCTAAAGCCTTTTTGCCTTATGCAGGGAGCATTTCGTATTGGTGGTATTATGCGGAAATATGATGTGAAGTTTGTTTTTCGACCACCATCTGAGATCAGAGTCGTTTTAGATTCCGTAAATGCTGATATTGGTTTGCTTAAGGCGGGTGCCTACCATATTGGAATAGCTCTAAGCACTATGGGACTATCTGAGGTCATCAGTCCCCTAAACTTAGAACGACTTAACGTAAGTAACCTAAGGACACCACAAACATCCATGCCCGAGGCAGTATTCGAATCTATGACCGTAGCAGCAGCGCGGCTTCGGACCGAAGCGTCTAGAACCGCTCGGCCACAAATGCTGTCTGTACCGCTTTCCTTGCAGTTGCGACATGTCGTATACTGGTCAGGCTATCGGAACTATGGAGGACTGTTCTACTGAGCGTGTTATACACGTTTACAACATCTGA
The DNA here is from genome assembly GCF_023897955.1 of Schistocerca gregaria. Taxonomy (NCBI): domain Eukaryota; kingdom Metazoa; phylum Arthropoda; class Insecta; order Orthoptera; family Acrididae; genus Schistocerca; species Schistocerca gregaria. Next base: position 433,100,085 of record NC_064924.1, read on the forward strand.
GCAAATCCGCCTTTGCAGAACATTGCCTTGGCACCAGTCATCCTATGGAGGACAACAACACGGAGATTCTGGCATGCACTTCCAACTACTGGGATACTGTTATTAAGGAAGCTGTTGAAATTAAATTAGCAAGTAACCTAATAACTGGATTGTGGTTTATGTTTAAAATCTGCATCGGATCGTGTCTCGCCGTTGTCAAAAAACAGAGAGACAGAGCTAATGTTACCTCACACGTTGTTTACTAATTTAATTATCGACAGCGTGTGACGTCAATCACCTCTGGTTTGTGACGGCGTTTACAGTATGTGTGTGTCAGTGTGTCATCTTTCCGGAGTTTCGCTGGAAACCGAGGTTTTCAATTCCCTTGCTGCGTTAATGTCTTGAAAATAGCAAAATGGTTCAAATGGCTCTGAGCACTATGGGACTTAACGTCTGAGGTCATTAGTCCCCTAGAACTTAGAACTACTTACACCTAACTAACCTAAGGACATCACACACATCCATGCCCGAGGCAGGATTCGAACCTGCGACGGTAGCAGTCGCGCGGTTCCAATCTGTAGCGCCTAGAACCCCTAGACCACCCCGGCCGGCTGAAAATAGCAGGGTGTGCTCCTGTCGAAATACTAGCCGTTGTCGACGACATCAACCAGCTGCACTCCCGTAAGATATCTGAACATCGATTTCGCCGGTAGAAGTCAGATTTCACATGCTTTCCGTCGTTTTCGGGAAGAATTTACTTTTGCTGCTCGTCATGACGCAGTGCACAATGTAAGTTATCTAGACCACGGTAAGAAGGATTAATTTGGCGTAGGGTTGACGCTGTTCTTTTATGTGTTTCAGTTTACTGGTAGAACGAAGTGGACGAGACTGAAAAACAATGAGTGCTATCACACAACAGAATATAACGATACACACCATCTGATCAAAAGTATTCGGACACACCTACGTTATGCAGAACTGGCCACCAGATGCCAGTGTGAAAGGAGTCGCGGGAGTTGTGTTGCTAGTAGAGGATTAGTAACAGTAGAATGCCACGGTCAGGACAGCTCATTTGAACCACTCGGACGTGAACTAAGCATTGGATGTCATCTGTTTAATACACTACTGGCCATTAAACTTGCTACACCACGAAAATGACGTGCTACAGACGCGAAATTTAACCGACACGAAGAAATGCTGTGATATGCAAATGATTAGCTTTTCAGACCATTCACACAAGGTTGGCGCCGGTGGCGACACCTACAAAGTGCTGGCATGAGGAAACTGTCCAACCGATTTCTCATACACAAACAGTACTTGACCGACGTTGCCTGGTGAAACGGTTGTGATGCCTCGTGTAAGGAGGAGAAATGCGTGCCATCACGTTTCCGACTTTGATAAAGGTCGGATTGCAGCATATCGCGATTGCGGTTTATCGTATCGCGACATTGCTGCTCGCGTTGGTCAAGATCCATCCACAGGAGGGTAATACGGAAGTCGTGCTGGATCCCAACGGCCTCGTATCACTAGCAGTCGAGATGACAGGCATCTTATCCGCATGGCTGTAACGGATCGTGCAGCCACGTCTCGATCCCTGAATCAACAGATATGGATGTGTGCAAGACAACAACTATCTGCACGAACAGTTCGACGACATTTGCAGCTGCATGGACTATCAGGTAGGAGACCATGGCTGCGGTTACCCTTGACGCTGCATCACAGACAGGAGCGCCAGAGATGGTGAATTCAACGACGAACCTGGGTGCACGAATGGCACAACGTTATTTTTTCGGATGAATCCAGGTTCTGTTTACAGCATCATGATGGTCGCATCCGTGTTTGGCGACATCGTGGTAAACGCACGTTGCAAGCGTGTATTCGTCAGCGCCATATTGGCGTTTCACCTGGCGTGATGGTATTTGGTGCTATTGGTTACACGTCTCGGTCACCTCTTGTTCACATTCCCGGCGCTTTGAACAGTGGACGTTACATTTCAGATGTGTTACGACGCTTCATTCGATCGCTGCGAAACCCTACATTTCATCAGGATAATGCACGACCGCATGTTGCAGGTCCTGTACAGGTCTCTCTGGATACAGAAAATGTTCAACTGCTGCCTTGGCCAGCACATTCTCCAGCTCTCTCACCAACTGAAAACGTGTGGTCAATGGTGGCCGAGCAGCTGGCTAGTCACAATACGCCAGTCACTACTCTTGATGAACTGTGGTATCGTGTTGAAGCTGCATGGGACACTGTACCTGTACACGCCATCCAAGCTCTGTTTGACTCAATGCCCAGGCGTATCAAGGCCGTTATTTCGGCCAGAGGTGGTTGTTCTGGTACTGATTTCTCAGGATCTATGCACCCAAATTGCATGAAAATGTAATCACATGTCAATTTGATTATAATATATTTGTCCAGTGAATACCCGTTTATCATCTGCATTTCTTCTTGGTGTTGCAGTTTTGATGGCCAGTAGTGTAGATTTATATTGTATGCTAACAGAAGTGCTTAGATGTACATTTCTAGGTTTCTGTTTTATCGAGAATATACTTGCAGCTATACTGTTAAAGTTATTGGCAGTTTTCTTTTCAAAAGAGGAAATAATAATTGTAGTGGCGAAGATATGAAAGGCTGGTTAAAGTAAGGTGCAAACAAATGTAACTAGGGCCGGAGTTACAAATGGTTCATATGGCTCTGAGCACTATGGGACTCAACTTCTGAGGTCATCAGTCCCATAGAACTTAGAACTACTTAAACCTAACTAACCTAGGGACATCACACACATCCATACCAGAGGCGAGATTCGAACCTGCGACCGGAGTTAAAACTCGAAAGACAAGGTTGAGGGAGGCTTTTAGCATAGTCCTTCCCGGAGAAACTGTTCCAGAATTCGTTTCTATTGATTTAAAGGAACGACTGGGATCCTATTTCAGGAAGGCTGACGATGGGTCAGTGTCCCTCCCCTTCCGATAGCGCCTTCTGTACGTAAACCATAGTGCCACTACACCTGGTTTGGTACTTAAGTCTGCATCCTCAGGAAGTGTGCTTAGTACCTCCGTTACCGATGTATTGTGCCTAGAGCGAGTGACTCGACCAGTGTTCGATACAATGTCGCTCTACTTTGCCCCTTTGCAGATCTTTTCATGGTAGAAGTGATAGAGCGTCTGATGGTACTGCTTTCATTCTCTGAGGATTATTAAGCTGTTCTTGTTCGTTTCAATATCTCGCTTACCCGGATTTCTAGTCTATTCAGCTGCATTCCGAATAAAACAAATGGAGACGTGACCATTTGTGGTTGGCCTTCTCCAGAACCACTGATGCGCTCCATTATCTGCGGTCGAGTGTCCGCTCCACTGCCTGTCTGGATAACCATTTCTTCGAAAAGGTGTGTGCAGGTGTTTCGGTTCACAAATTTCACGGGCTCCGTCTGTCAAGGTGCTCATTGTGCTTTTTTTTGTTTTCGGTAGTGAATTTTTATATCATGAACAGGTTTCATTGCACTTCCTCTTCGCATTTAACTCAATGTCGTATTTAGTATGTAGATCTTTCTTTCGCTTTGAACTTTGCTAGATAACATGCATTTCAGCTATAGTTTGTTGAAATAATGAATCTGTATGTAACTAAAACACGGTTTAAGTGTGCAAAGGGCAACGGCGTTGACGCAATGGATATGCAAGTTCCCGTGAGATCACCGAAGTTAAGTGCTGTTGGGCGTGGTCGCCACTTGGATGGGTGACCATCCAGGTCGCGATGCGCTGTTGCCATTTTTCGGGGTGCACTCAGCCTCGTGATATCAATTGAGGAGCTACTCGACCGAATAGTAGCGGCTTCGGTCAAGAATACCATTATAACGACCGAGAGAGCGGTGTGTTGACCCCTAGCCTCACCTATCCGTATCCTCCTCTGAGGATGACACGGTGGTCGGATGGTCCCGGTAGGCCACTCGTGGCCTGAAGATGGAGTGCCTTTTTTTTTAAGTGTGTAAAGTGCTAATATCTGTCCAGAGAGGCGTAAGTTATACCCAATACAATAGGAAGAGAAAAGAAAATATTCGATCGATGGACAAATAATAATGTCTATAATTATGAAGTAGGACAATGAAGAAATTGCTGGGCAATGAAGAAAGTATAGCTGATCTAATGAGGTAGGTTTGTTGGAAATGCACTGGACAAGAGTTACGTTAAAATCACTTGGGAACACAATTCTAAATGGGCTTCTAGCATAATTTGTAACAGAATGCGTAAAATTTTGTGGAATAAAACCACCGAGATCGCTTAATGTACGTGTTTGTTATGTATGTATTATTTTTTCGAGTGCTGCCATCATCAGTTCTATTATTAATTAAAGACATATATTGAACGACGCAAACGATTTTATTCACAAACTATTCACATCATGGACTCATGCAGGAAATTTATTTCCCTTTTCAGTAAAGATTGCGCAAAATGCAGACAGAAGGCGGAGGTAGTGGAGTAAAGTGACCAACTTAGCGATTATGTCTGATTACTCACTGCGAGAAACATTCAAAGAAGTTTCACAACTACAGTATCTACAGAGATAAGACCGTCAACACTTCTCTCTGCCATGAAGTTTCAGTTTTCACGGACTGTTTCAAAGTGGGCGGGAAGCTATGACTCAGGAAAGAACCGCACCGTTCCACGTATTTCGGATAATTACTGACAATAAGACTTTTCTGATCCTATACGCTCAAAAGCTGGTAACATATGTCTTAGTTGAGTGAATCAGTACTACGTAATAGAGGAAAACATTGGAGATGATCAGAATCTCGTTTTGGAGGATGGGTAGGGGACTACCCGTTTTCTGCAAAGGCGGCACTGGGAGGCAGTTCAAGGAAAACCGTTGAAGACCGCCTACACAAAGAAGATAACACAAAAGAAAAATTAATCCGAGCGCTTCGGAAGGAATCCCAAGTACGAAGAAGAGTTTCACTAATATTCTTCCTAGTGTGTTAACGTGTCAGAATGGGCATTGACCCAAAGTTTCGGCCACTATGACCGGTTACCTTCGTCCAAAAGAATGTTGATGGAAATGAAAGTTTATGTAGAAACGAAACGATATGTCTCACATAGCATGTTTCCACAGTTTTTCCAGTTAAAGCTACTGGGTAATGTGCTTTTCGTATTTAGTTATATAACTGCTGAACTTATCCATGTTGATTGGTACTGGCTGTGGTCTGCAATGTGAAAGTGAGAGAGCGTTGTGACTTGAGAGGCAATAGCAAATTGACTCATTGGTCATTATTTGGATGTAATTACCAATATGAACCTTCACAACACTTGTATCAAAACCTCGCAGTCACTTCTTCCCTGGATCTGACCCATGTGTAGTTTTAATTTCAATCACACATCGTTAAATAACTTACTTGTAGCCGTATGATCGTGTAACGATATATACGCAACAAATACTCTTGAAATCATGAGTGTGCAATAATTTTTACCTAATTCCGATTCTGTTCTTCACCTCACACTTCAACAGTATTGCTACCTACATAACTAAAAGCTGAAACCCACAGGTAGAATTAATAAACAAATAAAAAAGAGGAATCTCTTACGACAAAGTAAGAAGAGTCTATGGGATTCAGTAAAGGAACAATGAAATGTCATCATCGTGAAAATCAGGGTCGAGAACATTGAGTTTTCTTGTTCAGTGGTAAGGATGTATAAAATCTGAAAAGAAAATTTGACTTACAATATTCCTCGAATTTGTGGTGAACAAGTGAAGTATCGCTATCGAATGTGTGGCGATACCACCAAGTGCATAAAAGAGAGGCGAAGGCTCAATACATATTTATCCTGTAAGTGAATGAGACACAAAATATTGACAACAAAGGTATCCTTATACTTAGTCCCCCCCCGTACATTCCAAAGTCATTACGCAAGTAAAGCTTCTCATTCTAGCCTAGGCGAAACAATCGGGACGGGCCAACCGCCGTGTCACCTTTTGTCAACAGAGTCATTCTGATTCAACATGGAGGCCTTGGCAGAGTACAGCGCTCTCCCGGGAGTTGTCGGCTTTCTTGTAATTAGAGTTGCTACTTATCACTCAACTAGCCCCTCAGTAATTGGCATCACGAGGCTTTATGCGCCCTATTCCAGTCCTCCCACCATGTGGCAGTAGTGAGAATCGAACCTGGGTACTCCGCGCCAGACACTGGACTATGAAGTCGGACTTCTTAGTCACTTCATGGCTTGAAACACCTATGCCAGCCAAAGGAACAAGATAGCAATGTAAGGATGACATAAGCCAAGCACTATACGAATCAAGACCACTGAACGACATGTCTCACCATCGAGAGTCATGCCCCGCCACACGTAGCTACAAGTTCAAATCGGACAAATCTCTCGCCTGGCATAGAAGTGGGAATAATCTTCAGAGATTACAGGAATAAGGAATTCCAGTTAACTGTCACACACGTAGTCTAGAAAACATCGCCACAGTGCGAAATGTTCCTTGGCACATGTGTGCAATGACATTTTACTACAAAAATTATAAATTTTATGAATTAATCGGACAACGAAATCCCGGCAACGAGAAGTGAATGTTGCATTTTTTTCTGCATGATAAGTAGCTTGTAAGTTGATGGAAACAGATTACATTTGTGGGTGTATCAGTGACGTTAGGTGGCAAAATTTTGTTGGTTGTCTCGTGAGAACATAAATTCCATTCCTCACAACCAATGAATTTTTGCCACCTAATCTGAGTGGTTTACCACCGACACAACCACTACCACCACCAACAGCAACTACAATAACACCGACAGCAAAAAATGGTTCAGATGTCTCTAAGCACAATGGGCCTTAACATCTGAGGTCATCAGACTTAGAACTACTTAAACCTATCTAACCTAAGGACATTACACACATCCATGTCCGAGGCAGGATTCGAACCTGAGACCGTAGCAGCAGCTTGGTTCCGGACTAAAGCGCCTAGAACCGCTCGGCCACAGTGGCCGCCCAACGACAACAAAAACGTCGTTCCTATGCACTCATGTAGAACAACATGTGATTACTTAGTGGGAAGCTGATGATGACACCAATCTGACGAATGTGTCGTCTCAAAGTAAACACTGATTTACACCCGTGATTGAAATACAAAATGCGTGCGCTATTTTAAAATAAATGTTAATATTGAATACGCAGTGACAGCTGTAGTGCTTTGCGACCTGCTTACAAGAATGACTTTTTTTCTTTGTCAGGAAGGGCTAGATAAACAAAGAATGATAAGCAGATGAGAATGCTACAAAGCAGACATTCCACCAAATAGAGCTTTCGCTGTTGTGTAAACCGGCCTAGTATCTCGAAAACTAAAGCGCAACTGATGTGCCTATTGCACCAACGAGTACTGCACCAGTGGCCTATTGGAACACGCTAAAAAATTGTAACATGTTAATTTCCCCAAGATGTCGCCGCGCCCGATGGAGGCAGACAAGGTTATTCAGTTCACTAAAAGCACTCAGTGCTATAAACTGAAGGTAACTATCTGTAACAAAATTATAGGTGGAAGTGAGGCGCCATATTCCTCGGCGAAAACACGTACATGTTACTGTACACGATGAATCACTCACAAGATGACCCTTCATACCGTAAATCACGGATTTTGCTGCGCTTCAAATACGTTGTAGGGGCACTTACCCTGAGTACCTGGCTATCCGGTTTTTTAGCGACGGGCCTTGGTTTTTGAGAAAATCGATTTTGAAGTTCATTGCGCGCTTTGTATACCTATAACATTACACATATAGCTAATAATTCAGTGTAGCATAGTGGTGAAGGTTGACGGCTACCGCGCTGGGGCACCGTGTTCGAGTCCTGGTTATGTACTTTTTTTTCCAATATCGACCGTTGTACGAACACTTGGCACTCCAACTTGCGAACCACAAACGGAATGAATATTTGAAAAAATTTACAATTGAATATATCTTTATAATTTCGCACAGCTTACAATGTTTGTTGGTATACTCTGAAATAAAATTCAAAAAATCGGTCGAATTTGAAAAAAAAAAGAAACGAAGTATGCAAACAATATTCGAACACGGTACCCCCAGCGCGGTAGCCGTCAACCTTTACCGCTGTTTTTTTTTTTGTGTTTGATCGTTGCGGACGTCACATGACATCCATTCAAGTTCATTTGTTGATCCTTCTATTTAGTTTTTTATTACAGAGGCCAACCGGCTCTTCGACCGAACACGCTGAGGTACCGTGCCGGCAGCTCCGCTACACTGACTTGCTCGAAATGTATGTAATGTTACAGGTATACACAGCGCACGATGAAATTTAAAATCGATTTTCTCAAGAACCAAGGCCCGTCGCTAAAAATCCGGATAGCCAGGCACTCAGGGTAAGTGCCTCTACAACGTATTTCAAGCGCAGCAAAATCCGTGATTTACAGTATGGATGGTCCGCTTGTCAGTATACAGGTTGAAGAAAACTACATTAATTATGGAGTTTAGTGCTAGGCTTAATACCAATGAATGATCAGTACAGGAGTATTATTGAAATGCTCTGTCCAATTTGCGACTGGCTTGCAATGGTACAAAGCACTCTCCGCCGAGAACTATTCTTCTCGGCCGATTTCGGTTGAAAAAATGCGGAATTGGTTGTGGGACATCGTAGATGTCAGGCAGCGGAGCTACACGTACCCTTCAAAATGTTGACTGTAATGTAGGCACATTCCTAGCACAGAGCGGTCGTTGAGTTTCTTTTGGCGGAAAACATGAGCATTGCAGACATTCATAGGCGTTTGCAGAATGTCTACAGAGGCATGCAAGTGAACAAAAGCACAGCGAGTCGTTGGGCGACCTTTCGCTTCTCGGTCGACCGCACACAGGTCTGACTCCTGCAATATTGGAACGTGCGGACACACTGATCTGAGGTGGTCAACGGATCATAAACACATCGCTGCTTAACCTGGACGTCTCTTTTGGTAGTGCTGACACAATCGTCCACCAGTTGCAGTACTCAAAGGTGTGTGCTCGCTGGGTTCCTAAAAGAAGACCATCGACAGCAACGAAGGATCATCTGTGGGGAATTGTGTGTGCGTTACAGGGCTGATCGCGACAGTTTTTTGTCGAATATCGTCACAGACGATAGAACATGGGTTCATCTCTCCTAACCGGAAAAAATGGTAATCCTTGGAGCGGCAGCACACCACCTCTCCTCCAAAGAATAAATTCAAAGCTGTACCCTCATTCAGTAAAGTGATGGCGATGGTCTTCAGGGACTCTGAAGGGGATGTTGTGTTTGATGTCTGTCTTCAGGGTGCAATGATCAACTCTGTACTGTACTCTGGTATCCTCAGGAAACTAAAGTAACAACCTGTGCGTATTCGTCACCACAAAAATGCAAACAAACTTTCCCTTTTCCATGGCAACGCAAGGCGACACACAAGTCTTCGCACCCGAGAGGAGCTCACAAAACTTCATTCGATCGTTCTTTCTCATCCACACTACAGCCCGAATCTCGCACCTGCCGACTAGCATCTGTTTATCCCAATGAAGGATGCATTCCGCGGGAAGCAGTGCGTGGATGATGGGGAGGTTATTGTTGCAGCCAGATGCAGGCTCCGATGTCGCCCAGTAAAGTGGTACGATGCGTAAACATAGGCCCTTCCAAAAAAACTAGCGTTAAACCGTCGCACTGAACAGAGATAATGTTGAAAAATAGGGTTTTGTGGCCAAAAGAGTGGGGACTAAAATGGTGTATAGAGCTAGTGGATACAACCAATCTGCTTTGGAAAGAAAAAAAAAGAAAAAGAAAAAAGGTAATGCATTACTTACTGAACGCCCCTCGTATATACAGTTCTGGCCATTAAAACTGCAACATCATGAAGAGTGTCAAATTGGCACATACTAGGACACATAAATGATTAGCTATTCTGCGGTATCCATAATGCCTACATAAGGATTTGTAATTCAGAATTCGCAACTGCATGTTTTACGAGACGATCGTCATGTAGACTGTCGAGACTGCAGTTTATCGTTCCACTCGCGTTGATCAGGATCCTTCGTCTGCTATGCTAATGCGGAGTCTGTGGTCTCAGGAGGGCCATACACAACAGTGTGATATATCGGAGCACCACTTAAATAATTTGACAATTCAGAGGCTTCCTTTACCAGCATACAGATTAGCTGGCTGTTTTTCAAGGAGAGTCTTGCGTGATGGGGGAGAGGCTATGTATGTAATAAACAGTATTCCATATGAATCCATGTACATATCACGGCACTGCACTGAACAAATATTTGAATGTTGCGCAGAGGCAGTTGAATTTAGTAAAACTAAACTTCTAATTGTTGTTGTTTATAGGTCCCCTAACTCTAACTTCAGAGAATTTCTGCTCAAGCTAGAGAGGGTTCTCGATTCAGTTTGTAGGAAGTACCAGAAATTAGTTGTATGTGGTGACTTCAATATAAATTTGGTATATGATGGAGTAAGAAGAAGGATGTTGGTAGATCTCCTAAATTCATATGATCTTTCCGCAGCTCGTGGTCGTGCGGTAGCGTTCTCGCTTCCCGCGCCCGGGTTCTCGGGTTCGATTCCCGGCGGGGTCAGGGATTTTCTCTGCCTCGTGATGACTGGGTGTTGTGTGATGTCCTTAGGTGAGTTAGGTTTAAGTAGTTCTAAGTTCTAGGGGACTGATGACCATAGATGTTAAGTCACATAGGGCTCAGAGCCATTTGAACCATTTTCATATGATCTGATGCAGACTGTGTTTTTTCCAACTAGTGTGCAAGGGAACAGTAGCACAGCCATAGACAATATTTTTATTCATTCTTCATTACTAGAAGAGCATTCTGTTAGTAAAAGGGTGAATGGCCTTTTAGACCATGATGCGCAGATTTTAAGGTTTTTTTACTCAAACTAATGTCACATATAATTACAAATTATCTAGGAAAGTTAATAGAACAGCAATAGATAGTTTTTAAACCTTGGCAAGGAACAAGAGTGGCTGGACGTTTATAGTGCCGATACCATAGATGATAAATAAATACTTTCTTTAACACATTTCTCATGCCTTGGAGAGTTGCTTTCCATTAGAACGTTCTAAGTGGGGTACTAGCAGTAATAAACATCGCAGATGGCTGACTAGTGGGATAAGGATATCATATAGAACAAAGAGCGAATTATGTCAAAATGTTAGAAGTAGTCACAATAAAGCTACAGTAGCGCATTACAAACAGTATTGTAAGGTGCTTAAAATGTTATTAGGAAGGCATAGAGTATGTGGTATGCAAATAGAATAGCTGCTTCACAGGATAAAATTAAAACCATGTGGTCAGTTGTGAAGGAAGTGTCTGGTCAGCAGCACAAAGTCGACGATATAAAGTCAGCCCATAGTAAAAATATTTCTGTTACTGATGAATCAGATATATGTACAGTATTTAACAACCGTTTTCTGAGCATTGCTGCTGAATTAAATAAAAATTTAGATTCTACAGGGAATTATATAACTTTCTTGGGAAATGTCTTTCAGCGATTGATATCTGAAATACTCCTCTGTGAGACAGACAAAGAGGAATTTGAGCTAATAAAGACTAAGGACTCTCATGGATATGATGGAGTGCCTAGCAAAATATTAAAATACTGTGCTGCACATGTTAGCCCTGTATTTAGCCATATTTGTAATTTTTCCTTTAGGAATGGTCAGTTTCCTGAACGATTAATGTACTCAGTAGTAAACCCGCTTTATAAAAAGGGAGAAAAGGATAATGTAGACACCTTCAGACATATTTTTATGCCATCAGTGTTTGCTAAAGATATTGAAAAGCAGTGTATGTAAGGTTAATTGATCATTTTATATCACAAGATTTGCTATCAAATGTACAGTTCGGTTTTAGAAGCCGTTTAACAATTGATAATGCTATATTCTCTCTCCGGTGTGAGGTATTGGATAGGTTAAACGAAAGGTTTCGAAGGCTTGGCATAATTTTTTAATTAATTAAGGCATTTGATTGTGTTGATCACAAAATATTGCTCCAGCAGTTGGACCATTATGGAATACAGGGAGTAGCTCACAATTGGTTCACCTCTTACATTAGCAACAGACAGCAAAAGGTCATTATTCACAATGGGTGAGAATGGTTGTGACGTGGGGTCTGAGTGGGATGTGGTCAAGTGGGGGGTGGGGGGTGGGGGGTGTCCCAGGGATCAGTGTTGGGGCCACTCCTGTTCCTTATTTATATAAATGATATATCCTCTAATATTACGGGTAATTCAAAAATATTTCTGTTTGTTGATAACACTAGCTTGGTAGTAAAGGATGTTGTGTGCATCATTGACTCGGTTTGAAATAGTGCAGTTCATGACCTGAGTTCATGGCTTGTAAAATAAAATAATGCTAAATCACAGCAAGGCTCAGTTTTTACAGTTTCTAACACACAATTCAACAAAACCTGACGTTTTAATTTCACAGAATCGGCATATGATTAGTGAAACTGAACAGTTCGTATTTCTAGGTGTTCAGATAGATAACTGTCGTGGAAAGTTCACGTTCAGGATCTTGTTCAAAGACTTAATGCTGCCATTTGTACTATTCGAACGGTTTCTGTGAGTGATCGTTCGACACGAAAATTAGTCCACTTTGCTTATTTTCGTTCGCTTATGTCGTATAGTATTATATTTTGCGGTAAGTCTTCCCATTCTAAAAGGATATTTTTGGCTCAGAGACGGGCGGTTCAGGCAATAAGTTGTGTAAGTTCACAAACCTCTTGTCGCCCCTGTTCACGAGTCTGGGTGTTTTGACATTGGTCTCTCAATATATATATTCCTTACTGACATTTCTTGTCACCAATATTAGCTTATTCCGTTGAATAAACAGCTTTCACTCAGTTAATACCAGAAAGAAATCAAACCTGCATTTCGATCGAACTTCCTTAACTCTTGTGCAGAAAGGTGTGCAGTATACTGGTGCATCCATTTTCAGTCATCTACCGCTCGAATTCAGAAATCTTAGCACGAATACACGCGCTTTCAAATCGAAACTGAAGAGTTTCCTCAAGGGTCACTCCTGTTCTATCGAGGAGTTCCTAGAAAAATTAAGCTGATTTTTGATGTATTATTGACTGCGTTTACTTAAACTTATGTATTGACTTTTTTCGGGTTCATAAACATTTTATTTTTATCTGTTATTACTTTTGTGTTGTAATTTCATGTACTGACATGTTCCATGACCTTGGAGATTTGCTCTTCAGTTTCGTCCTATGGAACTTGAAATGTAATTAAATAAATAAAGTACAGGAATTTCCCAAGTGACTACCGCCGGAGAGAATAGAAATGTAGTTCACTCAGCTGTGCAGGATCGTACATTGTAACATAACCTGAATCAGAAAATGAAATTGTTTGGCGCGGGACGAGTATCCACAAGGACTGTGTGACAACATCTGGAGCACAGTGATAAGTCAGCACGACAACCATACTTACGGCTTAGGTTGGCGAGCCAACAAAGAGGAGCAGAGGGGTCACAAATAATGGTGCGCCCAACCACAGCACTGGACACAAGAGTGAGAACACGTCGTCCTTCCAGAAAAGACCCAGCTCTGAGCCATCACGGCGGATGTACTGTAGCTGAGTACGGAGACGGAGAGGAAAACGAAGGCTTCAAAATGGTTCAAATGGCTCTGAGCACTATGGGACTTAACTTGTGAGGTCATCAGTCTCCTAGAACTTAGAACTACTAAAACCGAACTAACGGAGGACATCACACACTTCCATGCCCGAGGCAGGATTCGAACCTGCGATCGTAGCGGTCGCGCGGTTCCAGACTGTAGCGCCTAGAACCGCTCAGCCACTCCGGCCGACGAAGGCTTCCAAATTGCGTATGTCGCATGGGGCCAGCCACTGGCGTCATGGTATGCTGTGTCTTTAGGCACACAACACAATCGCGTTTCAGTAGCCACACAACACAATCATGTCTGCTTCCCACAGTCGCTAATTTGGATAACAGCCATTATATGTCTGACGTATTAAGGGAAGCAGTTGCTTCCCATCTTCGAGGTATCTGTGACATCTTTCAACATGGTAACGCAAAACCACATGGTGCCCGGAAGTACCTCGATACAGTGTTCGATTGTTGTTCTGTGCAGTACGTTGTCTTCCCACTGAAAACATCTCATCTTTGAATGCCGAGATACTTGCCAGTCACTAAGACAGATCAACTCCGCGCTGACTCGATGCAGCATGGAATGACGTACCAGTATCTGGTCACCAAAGAGAAGTCGATGCATAACTGGATTGGCACCACTGTTGCTGTTGCTGCTCTGTATCCTAAATTTCGCACCCTGTATGTCGGCCAATCACCTATAAATTGAATCATGTGTTCTTCGTACTATTCTGCACATATAAAATTAGTGAAATTTTGTTATTTGCTATCCTTCCTGCACTTCCAGATTTAATGGCCAGAAGTGCGTATAGTCAATGAACCAACTCTGGATAATAAATGGAACTTGCCTACCATTGCAGCTCAATTACTACATTCAGCACTTTACAACAAAAATATTAGGGTGCTCTAGCGCTCATTTCAGTGAGAGCCACTTGGCTATTTTAGAACGTTAAGAAGACAAAAACTAGATGTGCGTGGAGCGGTCTCGCGCCGTCTGATAATTACACGGGCATCGCCTCGCTCCGACAGCCGGCCCTCCGACGCCGTCGTAAAGCAGTTTTACGAGTCTCCAGATGCAGAACTGTGTAATCGCAGCCGTCGGTCGCGGACCGCACGATGGCCGCCGGTCAAGGTGAGTCGTCCTGCGGCGGTTCGTGTCCGGCGCGTGACCGTCCAGGCAGCAGCCTGAGTGCGGGGTCTTCACGCCTCTCTTTTGCTGATGAATGCTGGGCGAACGGTTCGCGGAAGAACTCTCCGTGATCAGTGAACAGCTGTGAGGCAAGTAATGTGATGCAAACGAAAGTTGCAGACCTGACGTAGACGAGCATTCATAGCTAGTTCTAACAGTGAAGAGTTTTCACCACTCGTGCCGTGCTGGATTACAAGGAGGTGGAGGAAGTTTGGCACAAATAGTGACTGTACTGGTGTCTTTCGAAACTTCTGGAGCGGAGAGGGGGAAGCCTCTCTTCCTATGTGGACAGGGTTCTGCCAAGCTGAGGTGCTCGTCGAAGTTACACCTACATCTACATGTAAGTGACTACTCTGCTGTTCACAAGTAAGTGCCTGGCAGAGAGTTCATCAAACCACCTTTAAGTTTGAAAACGTCCCCTTAGAAAAATTTATGAATGACTGTGCAGGTAAACATGACGTTATTTGATTTTCAAACAGCTGAGCAGAAATGAACGTACTCAGACAGTTCGCTCTGTATCTACTCTGATCAACACTAAACTGACACACAAATTACCGCAACACAATCTGACTTTTAATAATCCCTTTCATGAATCACTTACCTCACAAAAATCTTCGTTACTCAAACTACTGCAATACAGTGAGCGCCAATACTACCAGCTAAATAAAAGATTCTAGCTACTGAAGGCACTAATTACTGATAGGCATAGTTAGCAAATGAAAGATTTTGATAAAGAACAAACAATGTATTTACCTTAACACTATTCAAAAGTCATAATGTATACCTGTTCATGACAACCAGTCTTACAAATTTGCTGTCTCTGATGGGCATACGTCCAGATCATCCGCTCTCAAAACTCCGCCATCTCTCTCCCCACATCCATCACTGCTGGCGGCTCACCTCCAACAGCGCAACGCTACGCGCTGTTAACAGCCAACTGCCCAACACTACAATAGCGAACAACAATGCAAACCAGCCACAGACTGCACGCAGCACAGCCAGTGATTTTCATACAGAGCGCTACGTGGCGTTACCAGTATAAAAACCTGAACAGCCTACTTACAAGTTCCATTAAATTTCGGGCATGCTGCCGTGGAAATAATATTTCCTCCACTGATATTTCGGCCGCGTGTCGTCCGGCCATCCTCAGAGTGAGTCACAAGACTGACGACAAGGTGCCAAGCGCGGCCTTATATGCTCCACCGCGACGGTACTGTGCATGAAGGTCACAGAGTGAGCGGAGGAAATTTTATTTGCGTGGCTGCATGCCCGAAATTTAATGGACTATTCATTAATCCGGGAGAAGTTGAAAATGCACACCTGTAACCTCTTCCGTTACCGTGATTTGCCTCATTTTGTTATGATGATCATTAGACTCTTTGTAGGTGGGAGTCAATACAATATTTTCACACTCTGAGAAGGAAGTTAGTGATCGAAATTTCATGAGTAGGTCCGGCCGCAGCGAAAAACACCTTTGTTTTAATGACTAAAACCCCAATTCGTGTATCATATCCGTGGTGCTCCCTCCCCTATTTCGAAAGTTTTTCACAACATTCAGGTATGGAAGTGCTGTGAAATCGAGGATAATACGTGGCTTTTTGCTGTATTCTGCACCAAATAATTCGTGATGAGATATTAAAATTACATGGGACTTCTTCGTATTAAGTTTAAGTCCCTGAATTTACGCCCACATGGACGCAGAAGACTGGTCTTCATTCACCTGGACGGTGCCAGTATCGATATCATCAGGTCTGGCACTTAAGTAAAGGTAGAGGTCATTGACATAGAGATGATTTTCACAGGAGGACAGAAACGACCGGATGTCGTTGACATGCAAGGAGAACAAAAGATATCCAAAGCGAGGTGGCGCAGTGGCTAGCACACTGGAGTCGTATTCGGGAGAACGACGGTTCAATCCCGCGTCCGGCTGTCCTGATTTAGGTTTTCCGTGATTTCCCTAAATCGCTCCAGGCAAATGCCGGGATGGTTCCTGTGAAAGGGCACGGCCGGCTTCCTTCCCCGTCCTTCCCTAATCCGATGAGACCGATGACCTGTCTTTCTCGTCTCCTCCCCCAAACAACCCAGCCCAATCCAGGACTGAGCAATATGGACCTCTAGAGAGAACTTACTTCCAGGACGAATTCTAATTTACATTGACAACACGCTCCTATTTTTAATAACTTTTCTTATGTCTTGACCATACATTTATTTTTCCAACAACCTTACGCATTTCGACTTTATGGAATTTTCAAAGGCAGCGTTATATCAGTAATATTAAATTGTTCATTAGATACAGCGTATCACGTCAACATTCTCGATCACGAGGACAGGTTGTTAGAAAATAAATGCGTGGTCAAGACATAAGAAAATATATTGAAAGTGCGTCCACATGGCCGCATCGCCTCATAGCATTTTCATCCAAACTGCTGCATGCTGCTATTTGGTTCTCAAGTAATTATCACACCACTTCAGCGCCCTGTCTGAAAATTTTAGCTGTTTCATTTTTGGGAGCAATGGGTCAACATTGTTTGAAATGATAATCTTTGCAAACATCGTGGGAACAGAAGCGATCGCAATGAACTAGTAATAAAATTTTATGTAGAATAGTCTTGACCGTATAAAAACTAGTTCATCAGTAAGTGGCGACCGGTTTCGAACCGATATGGCTCTTCTTCGGATCCACTCCAGCGACGACTTGTGGAGACGACGTGCATACCACAACGATCACCACTTATGAATAAAGTTCACGTGGTCAACAGTGTTCTATACAATATTTTATTGCTTATTTCAAATGCTTACCTCAAGTCTAGCAATGTCATTATCGTTGTTATCTTTGGCATATTATGATTATCTTTAGCATATTTTGGTTATCGTTGACATATTTCACGTTATCAGTTACTGTTTGTGCTATGGTGTTAGCGAAAACTGGACTGATATTTGTCATACAAGATGAATGTGGTTAAGAATAAAGTCAGTTATTGCGTAAGACCATCTATGCGCCTCCATTGCATCTTACTTATTTTAAAGCACAGACCAAGTTTGCTTCCATTTCAACTGTCTCGACTGCGAAAGCAAAGAATGTGAATCACAGTACATCGGCATACTATAACACGTGAGCCGGTAGTTAGGGGAAAAAAAATTATGGATAGTTTGTGGGACTATAAGCAAGGGTCCGGATTTCGATCCCCAGGGTCATTTTTCTGTTGCTTATCACTCCCTTCCCCTCTGGCAATGTTTTCTGAATGTGAAAAAAGCCGAATGGACCTGTTGATTGCAGTCCACTTTGAAATGTAGGCCCTATTATAACTGGCTGGGTAAGGCAGTTCAAAGATCGGCGGAAGACAACGGTGTTCCCCCTGCAACAGAGGCGTGCCTCGTGAAGCACTGTTGAGCCGTACCCAACCTCTGGGTTGATGACTGCTTTACTCTTACCAAAATATACGGACAGGCATAATTATTTACAGCCTTTTATACATGCACGTGTATATACAAAAAAGAAGGGTGGACAACTGACACACAAATATATATCCAATATAGCATTGCCACCAGCCCTCTTCTAATGCGTACACGAAGGAGAATCGAGAATGTTGAAAATGGGCGCAAAGTCTGTCAATAAGTTTCAACGAAGGCGCAAGCTGTTATTCATTTTAATAGATTCAACTGCGGGTTCTTGGTAAAACACAGTCGTATTAATCTGACCACCTGACTGAGAATATGTGCTACTCAAGTAGCGAAGTATACTGCTGAAGGAGTGCACAAATCGTCACTACCCTACTCTTTGATCACGATCATATGAAACCTTATACTTCAGAGACTCCATTACGATCGGTTTCCGTTCTATTCATCTCCAGCGCCAGCGTCTCATGCTCTTCGCTTAAAATGGTTTTGTAAGAAATCTGTGTAATTGGTGATGTGAAAGGATTTCTCATTCTTTTAACCATCAGAATAGAAGAAATTTTTATTGAAGAGTTTTGCGTATCTATGTAACTTCCGTAGTATTTTTCTCTCTAATTCAGTGAATTTATAACAACCTTCTGGTTGCTTTGCTTATGCACGATCCAGTCACATTAATGTGAGCACCACCTACGTTCGATGTCAACGTGCAATAACCGCTCACAGACGTCAGGTGGCATCACTAGCGGTGGAAGGTATACAAAGCTTGTTGGGTGACGCGAAAAACAGTGCTGTCCTTGTCATAATGCGGAGCGGAGCAATTTGCCTGACGTCCAAAAGAGTACGATCTTTGGCTTTCGAGCCAAGGGAGGAGGCGTTTGCGAAACAGCTAAGTTTCTAAACTGTTCGCGTGCCGTCTTGATTAAAGTGTACAGTGCATGGCAAAATGGGGCTCTCCAAAACTGGAGCCGAGACAACTGTGATTCACCACGAGCTATAGGTGACATTGGTGAACGACGGCTGCGGGGATGTGTACAGGCGAGTAGACGTGCGACTGTTGAGCAACTGACCGCCCAGATGAACCAAGGGACTACCAACAGTGTCTCCTCAACTTCCACCATAAATATAATAGACTGGCCCTGACTCCATTTTCGTGGCTCCAGCATCTCTGGGCTGAAGTCACGTGAATGTTGGCAAAACATCGTTGTTGCGTTTATGGCTGTACTTAACGTTTTGTCGGGGGGAAATGGCATTACATTTCACGTGTAAGTGTTTTCATGATAGTGCAGATGCGTTCATTGAAATTTGCTGAAGCGACTTTTATATGTTTTTTACACCTGAAATACGGTATCACGTAAATTAAAGTGTTGAAAGTGATGCCTGTAAAGTCAGACTCATATTACATTTTGGAAAGTATCTGTGATAATTCGATCACAGAAGTAAGTATAACTGTTTCTTGTTCCTACTCATAGGTTCCCTAAGGATGAAAACCGAAGGCAGCTTTGGAAACAGGCCCTGAAACGGAAAAGAAACTTTAAGCCATCTGCACAAACGCGTCTTTGCTCGAAGCACTTCGAGGAGAATTGTTTTGATAGATTAGTTATTATTTACAATGTATATTTATAATTTACATTTACTGTGTCTGTCATTTTTAAACCTCATGTTTTTATAGGGCTACGGCTGGACGGAACTGGCTAAATAGTGATGCTATCCCGAGACTTTTTGATCATCCGGAGCATATGAAACCGAAGAGGCCTAAGCTCCGTAAATCACTCACTAGAATGTGTTCGTTAGATGAAGCCTTATCTTCTGAAATCTGTGCTTCCAATGCTTGTAAGTCTGAATGTTCTTAGAATGTGTGTGATAATTGCGAGTTAAGAAAATATTGTATTAGAATAGAACTGTAGCACATTACGTTAAGTGCCATTTCGGACATGCTTCGCCCACAAATTATACATTTTTGTTTTGCTTACAGTGACGTTATGCGATATGGAAACGAACAGTCCGAAAAACAAAAGTTTCATTTATATTGGGGACTTTTGGAATAGCGATTTATGTACTCCTGGCATAGCAGAAAAAGTGGTAGATGTAGCAAGACGGCAGATTAGCATCAAAGCTAGAAAGTTACAGAACTTGCAGCGGTCATCTCTTGGAATGAAGAAGGAAGTCTTCTCTTTGAAATTTTTGATAAATAATCTTGAAAATAATCGTGTTATATATGAATCCCTGGCTAATTTACTAAAGGCAAGTACATTTACAATGCCTGTCATTTTTAAAATGTACAAATGATAGCAGGTTGCAATAACTTTCAGATGCTGCCACCTGGTACTTCAGAGTTGCTCCAACGTGTCAGTAAAGGTAAAGAAGCAAATGTGTGTCCAGCAACTCTTCGGACCTTTGCTCTAACACTAAATTTTTACAGTAGCAAGACATATAGCTACGTAAGGAAAAATTTTGAAACATCACTGCCACATCCACGAACACTAATAATGTGGTACATTGTTGTTGATGGGGATCCTGGTTTCAGTAAAGAAGCAGGGTTAGCGCTTGGAATGAAGAGCCAGGAACTCATTAGCAAAGGTAAGGAATTGCTTTGCGCCATGTCATTTGATGAGATTGCCATACGGAAGCATTTTGAATTTCGTGGAAATAAGTTTATTGGTTACATAGATTATGGTACAGATCTTGACAGTGAGAATCTGCCTGTTGCAAACGAAGCATTAACATTCGTGTTGACTGCTCTTAATGGTTCATGGAAAATTCCAATTGGCTACTTTATAGTCAATGGAGTAGGTGCTGTTGAAGAATCAAATCTACTAAAGGATACATTGAAGTTTACATACGACGCTGAATTAGAAGTGATTTCTGTGACTTTTGATGGTGGACACATAAACACTGCAATGGTAGACAAGCTAGGGGCCTGTCTTTCAACATGCAGAATGAAATCTTTTTTTTAAACACCCTCTATGTAAGGATGATGTTTGTATATTCCTTGATCCATCTCACATGTTCAAGTTAATACGCAATACATTAGCTGGTAAAGGTGTCGTTTTTTGATGGAAATAGAAATCCAACAAAATGCGATTACGCATTAAAATTACATGAGCTGCAAAAAGGTGGAGAACCTTGTGGCTGCTACAAAAATAAGAACAAATCACGTTTAGTGGTATCGTCATAAAATGAATGCAAGGACTGCTGTGCAAACATTTAGTGTAGTGTAGCTAATGTTCTACAATTACTCAACAAAGATTTGCATCTAGCTGACTTTAAAGGCTGTGAACATACAGTTAAATTTATAAGGACAATGAACAACCTTTTTGATTGTTTCAGTAGTAGGAATCTCCTGTCCAAAGGGTATAAATCACCTCTGTCAATGCAGACAGCTGTACATATTTTACCAATTCTTGATGAAGTGGAAAAATATATTCAGGAGCTGAGATTTGACGGTAATGGACCATCTATTTTGTATACTAACAGAACGACTGGTTTCTTTGGCTTTCTTGTATGTATACAGAGCCTAAGAAAATTATATGTTTCCCTCATAAACAGCTCTCAACCGAAACTAAATTTCTTGCTTATAAATAAATTGCTACAGAACCACATAGAAACAAAATTCAGAAAAGTTAGGCCTAGATGTTGCATCAGTCTCTCATGATCACTCATACAGCATTCCTCTGATAGTTGAAACTTTTATAAAAATAGTGGGAACTGAACCTTTGAAGTGCACCTAAAATTGATACCCTAAAATGGACCGGCTCCTGAAGTCGACAATTTTGGCACCTATAGTTGACATAATTCCCACATCCCATTTTCTTTTATAAGTGTCTATAGCTCAAAACGCGGCGAATCCAATCTTTTAAGTTTCGGCACGAGCCCACTCTTACTTTTTAAAGAAATTTAACGACATTTTACTGTAGTTGATAGTTTGTAGTAATTCGTCCCACTGCCCACTAGAGTGACGTTCGATGTATTTGTTAGATTTTATAAATGGTACTGTGAACAAATCCAGGTCAAATTCAGTTCTGGCATAATTTTTCGCAAATGAAAAAGGAATTTTCATTTGAAGCATTCGGCAGTCAATTGAGAAATATGGGGAAACCACGATATAAACATAGGATGATGACCGCCGATTTGAAATCCCGCCACATTTTGCCAACAGTAACGTGGTTAATGGTGGAGGCACACCAGCCCTATAGCTTCTGCAAAACAAGGCCAGTCTGCTAGTATCTATGGTCGCGAACGTCGCTGCGTATGGGCCTCCGTAGTAGAAGCCTGCTGTTCTTGCGCGATGAAAGCTGTAGTCTACACGCCAATACCGCAACTGGACG
This sequence comes from Schistocerca gregaria, assembly GCF_023897955.1. NCBI lineage: Eukaryota > Metazoa > Arthropoda > Insecta > Orthoptera > Acrididae > Schistocerca > Schistocerca gregaria. The sequence goes on from NC_064924.1 coordinate 433,122,588, forward strand.
GCCACTGAGCGGAAAAAGGTGACCTTGTCTGATGAATAATGTTTAATACTCCAATTGGACAGATGGCGTCTGTGGCTCTGCAACAATCGTCTTAAAATTCCAGGGCGAAGGAGCGTTATGGTCTGCGGAATGTTCTCGTGGCATTCCCTGGGACATCTCGCCGTTCTCCAAGATCAATACTAGTATGTATCTATCCTTGGCGACCATGTACACCCCTATATTTAGTTTCCTTTTCTCTCAAAACGTTGACATCTACCAGCAGGACAATGCAACGTGTCACGCAGCTCGCAGCATACGTGCGTGTCTCGAAGAGCACCACGATGAGTTTACCGTAGGCCCCTGGCCACCGAAATCCCCGTATATAACACTGATCGATAATCTGTGGGACCACTGGCCAGGCCACTGGAGTCTTCTAGGCTCCACGTCCCTGTCGGTACATTCTAAAACATCACTGACACTCTTCCTGCACGGCCACGCTGCAAAAGATGTTTGTTAAGGCTTTTGACAGGAGGTCACATTAATGTGACTGGACCATGTATGTTGTCTTAACTAAACGAAACACTTGTTTAGCCTTCTTTCAAAAACATTATCATTACTGTACAACCTAGGTTTGGTCTTCTAAACCCATTTGTTTTGTACTAGAAAAAGGTTTTATAGCCTAGGTCGTACAGTAATAATGAAATTTGTGTAACAAGGCTAAAAAAGTATTTCGTTTAGTTAAGACAAGATATTATTCAGTAAGTTTTTTTGTTTCAAAGCATGCAACATACAAATGTTTTCAACTGATCTCGGACAGTGTTTCGTTTCCTTTTAAGGGTATGTATCCCATTTAAAGGGTAAAATGTCTGAGACGAGTAGCACTAAACTCTTGCCAACATACGTGATCATGGTTATTTTAATTTCATCATTAGTTGTCGCAACGGCAGAGAATGCTTCCCTTCCCTTCTTGTGTTTCTTCTAGCATGTTTTAGGAATAAAGTGTGCTAGATAATGTTATGGCGATAGTTTAATGCAGCATGGAGGGTAACTGGTGCTGGAAAGCATCATTGTGCCCATCACTTCAGATGTGAGGTGTGGAACAGTGTTTCCTTTCGTTAAATTCAGGCACAGGATTTCATTTAATTTGCCCGGAATTTGACGTATCTCACAATCACAATCACCCGTGGAAAGTAATGAGTAATATTAGCAAGTTACTTACGAAAACATACTGTCACTTAATCTGAAAGTAAAGCCTTTGCTTACAGTTTCTGACACAGATCTCGTGTAAGAATTCGTTATCACAAAATGATCAAGTAAGACGTGAGTAGCAACACTTTTAATTTTCAATCAACAAGCCTTTCTCCTGAGAAACACATCTAGAAACTTATATAGAAACTGAATCAAGCACTTTTAACAAACTGAGTACTCTCCGTTGTGACTACGAGTACTCTCCGTCTAACTATAACTCAAACGCGAAAGCTAGTTTACTTTTTTCCCAATGTTATGGGGAAATGTGGTTCCTGAAACAAAATGAAATTCTGGCGTCAGATTAATATCTTTGTTCAGTGCGCTTAACGCCATGTATTCGTTCAAACATACCATTAACATTACACTAAACAAAACAAAACAAAATAACGGGTTAAACCTACTTGAACATTGTACAGAAGATGCTCATTATTATGTAGGCCATAGGCTTTAACAGCAACGAAGAAAATGAGCGTTAAACTTACACGTTTTCCAACGTATGTGGGAGCACCTGTTTGCTACACACTCTTGTAATCTAGTACGCATGTTTCCACCTTACGATAAATCTGTTTTCATTAGATTTTAATCTACAGTGTGTTAACTACAAGCTCGCCTACGTAACACATTAAAAATAATAAACCTCTACAGCAGATGTGTACAGACTAGTTAGTACCTCGAACCACAAATCCCTCACTAATACTAAAAATATTATAATACAAAACAAACAGATGATTTTTGTTTCACAAATATTGTTTTCATTTAACGAGTGTATCAGAAAATACGTATTTTAACAAATACCAGGCCGGATAGCATTGCGTGTTAAAGCGCCGCCTCTGGGGCAGCGAGATACGTCTGCCCTGGATCGAATACTCGGCAGACTGACTACGGGGGTCAGTGTGCTGCCCAGTCTGGATGTGGTTTTTAGGCAGTTTCCCAAATCCCTCTAAGTGAATACTGGGCTGGCACCCAAGCCCCGCCTCACTTATACGATTCGCAAACATTTAGAAAATTTTCGCTGTCTTTCACATGAATACCACTACTCGCAGACAGTTTGGGGTTCACATTTTGCGTCCCATGCAGTAATGAGAAGACGGCAGGAAGTGCATTTGGGCACCCCTTCAATTAACCATTCTGAAACCGCTAATAACCTTTTGGGCCTGTGCCAATACAGGACAAAGGAAGCAGAAGAAGGAAAATGAAGAGTAATGTGTTTTTACATGAACGCAATTTACACATTTTTAAGCGTGACACTCCGTCGCTTTGACATTTGGCTCGGTTTTCGGCATAGACAATCGCTAAACTGACACTAAATTATCATTCGTCAAGCGGTTCCTATTTTTTGGTTTGTTAAGTTTTATTATGTAAAAATGTTTACAAATATTAAAATAAGTAGCTCAATTAGAGTCTGTCAGTTAACTGAATATATTGAACTTCTGCTGAAAAGCTGAAAAGTGATCCAAGCCACAACACTTTATATCTGCATCTACACTATGTGATCAAAATTATCTGAAAACCCCCAAAAAATACGTTTTTCATATTAGGTGCATTGTGCTGCCACCTACTGCCAGGTACTTCATATCAGCGATCTCAGTAGTCATTAGACTTAGTGAGAGATAGAATGGGGCGCTCCCCGAAAGTCACGGACATCGGATGTGGTCAGGTGATGGGGTGTCACTTATGCCCGGTGAAGGTCATCTACCAGCTTGTGTAGTGCCAACAGTAAAATTCGGAGGTTGTGGTGTTATAGTGTGGTCGTGTTTCTCATGGAGGGAGCTTGCACAACTTGTTGTTTTTATAGCACTATCACACCACTGTTGAAGAGCATTTCGAGGATGGCGACTGCATCTTTCAACACGATCGAGCAACTGTTCATAATGCACGCCCTGTGGTGGAGTCGTTGCACGAAAGTAACATCCCTGTAATGGACTGGCCTGCACAGAGTCCTGACCTGAATCCTGTGGAACACCCTTGGGATTTTTTGGAACGCCGACTTTGTGCCAGGCCTCACCGACCGATATAGCTCTCCTCAGTACAGCACTCCGCGAAGAATGGGCTGCCATTCCCCAAGATACCTTCCAGCACCTGACTGAACGTATGCCTGCGAGAGTGGAAGCTGTCAGCAACCCTAAGGTTGGGCCAACACGATATTGAGTCCCAGCATTACCGATGGGGGGCGAGGGGAGGGGGGGGGGGGGGGCGCCACGAACTTGCAAGTCATTTCCAACCAGCTGTCTGGATACTTTTGATCACGTAGTGTACATTCAAGCTGCCCTTTACAGATAAATCAGACTTTCCTCAAACTCTCCCCATAAACCGAAGTCGACCATCGCCTTCCGCACTACAGTCCTTTCATTCTCACTCAATTTCATATTGCTTTGCAACGCTACGCCCAGATATTTAATCGACGTGACTGTGGCAAGCATCACGTTACTAGTACTGTGTTCGAACATTATGAGTTTGTTTTTCCTACTCATCTGCATTAACTTGCATTTTTCTACATTTGGAGTTAGCTGCCACTCTTCACATCAGCTAGAAATTTTGTCTAAGTCATCCTGTATCTCCTACAATCACTTAACGACAACACTTTCCCGCACAACACAGCATCCTCAGCAAACAGCCACAGATTGCTGCCCACCCACTCTGCCCGCCAGATCAAGTGTGTGCATAGAAAATAGCAGCGGTCCTATCACATTTCCCTTGGGCACTCCTGCCGATACACTCGTCTCTGATGAAAACTTCTCGTCGAGGACAACATGCTGGGTTCTCTTAATTAAGAAGTCTTCGAGCCACACACATAACTTGGGAATCTACACTCCTGGAAATGGAAAAAAGAACACATTGACACCGGTATGGCAGACCCACCATACTTGCTCCGGACACTGCGAGAGGGCTGTACAAGCAATGATCACACGCACGGCACAGCGGACACACCAGGAACCGCGGTGTTGGCCGTCAAATGGCGCTAGCTGCGCAGCATTTGTGCACCGCCGCCGTCAGTGTCAGTGTCAGCCAGTTTGCCGTGGCATACGGAGCTCCATCGCAGTCTTTAACACTGGTAGCATGCCGCGACAGCGTGGACGTGAACCGTATGTGCAGTTGACGGACTTTGAGCGAGGGCGTATAGTGGGCATGCGGGAGGCCGAGTGGACGTACCGCCGAATCGCTCAACACGTGGGGCATGAGGTCTCCACAGTACATCGATGTTGTCGCCAGTGGTCGGCGGAAGGTGCAAGTGCCCGTCGACCTGGGACCGGACCGCAGCGACGCACGGATGCACGCCAAGACCGTAGGATCCTACGCAGTGCCGTAGGGGACCGCACCGCCACTTCCCAGCAAATTACAGACACTGTTGCTCCTGGGGTATCGGCGAGGACCATTCGCAACCGTCTCCATGAAGCTGGGCTACGGTCCCGCACACCGTTAGGCCGTCTTCCGCTCACGCCCCAACATCGTGCAGCCCGCCTCCAGTGGTGTCGCGACAGGCGTGAATGGAGGGACGAATGGAGACGTGTCGTCTTCAGCGATGAGAGTCGCTTCTGCCTTGGTGCCAATGATGGTCGTATGCGTGTTTGGCGCCGTGCAGGTGAGCGCCACAATCAGGACTGCATACGACCGAGGCACACAGGGCCAACACCCGGCATCATGGTGGGGGGAGCGATCTCCTACACTGGCCGTATACCTCTGGTGATCGTCGAGGGGACACTGAATAATGCACGGTACATCCAAACCGTCATCGAGCCCATCGTTCTACCATTCCTAGACCGGCAAGGGAACTTTTTGTTCCAACAGGACAATGCACGTCCGCATGTATCCCGTGCCACCCAACGTGCTCTAGAAGGTGTAAGTCAACTACCCTGGCCAACAAGATCTCCGGATCTGTCCCCCATTGAGCATGTTTGGGACTGGATGAAGCGTCGTCTCACGCGGTCTGCACGTCCAGAATGAACGCTGGTCCAACTGAGTCGCCAGGTGGAAATGGCATGGCAAGCCGTTCCACAGGACTACATCCAGCATCTCTACGATCGTCTCCATGGGAGAATAGCAGCCTGCATTGCTGCGAAAGGTGGATATACACTGTACTAGTGCCGACATTGTGCATGCTCTGTTGGCTGTGTCTATGTGCCTGTGGTTCTGTCAGTGTGATCATGTGATGTATCTGACCCCAGGAATGTGTCAATAAATTTTCCCCTTCCTGGGACAACGAATTCACGTTGTTCTTATTTCAATTTCCAGGAGTGTATTCCACATCCTTGCGCCTTTATTAATAGTCGACAGTTTGGCACCGTGTCAAATGCTACCGGAAATCTAGGAATATGGAATCTGCCTGCTGCCCTTCATCCGTGGTTCGCAGGAGCTCATGTGAGAAAAGGGCAAGCCGAGTTTTGCTAGAGCGATGCTTTCTAAAACTGTTCTGATTTGTGGACGGAAGCTTTTTCCTCTCTAGGAAATATATTATTTTCGAACTGGGAATATGTTTAAGGATTGTGAAGCAAACCGATGTAATTTTGAGGGTCCGTTCTTTCACCCTTGTTATATACAGGAGTCACCTGCGCTTTTCTTCAGTCATTAGGGACTTCAAGCTAGGCGAGAAATTCCCGATAACTGCAAGCCAAGTAACAGCCAATGCTGCAGAATACTCCTCAGAAAACAAAACTGGAATTCCATCGGGATCTGGCGACTTATTTGCTTTCAAATCTTTCTGTTATTTCTCCACGCGAGCGATGCACATTACTGCGTCTTCCACGCAGGAGTCTGCGCAATGTTCAGATGGTGGCATTTTTGTAGGATTCTCCTGCGCAATCGATTTCTTAAATTCAAAATTTAAAACTTCAGCTTTGCTTTTGCTATCCTCTACTGCCACACCAGACTGCTCAACGAGTGACTGGATAGAAAGATGACTGGACAGAAACCATAGATGCATACAGCGATTTTACATAGAACCAGAATTTTCTCGGGTTCTCGACAAGTTCTGTTGCTTGGGTATTACGGCGGTAGTTGTAACCTGCGCGCTTCGATTCTTTTACAGATGTACGAATTTCTGATAATGTTTGTCATCATTTGCGCGTTCCCTTTTGAACAAAGACTGAAGCAGCGTTTGCTTCGTCAGCATTTTTCGATTTTCGTTATTAAACCACGGTGGGTCTTTCCCGTGACTAATCCACTTACTCGGCACGTACTTCTCCAAAGCATGATTTGCAATCCGTTTAAACGTCGATTGTACTGAAACTAAATGACGTCAGTCCTTTGTCTAAGTGGGATAATAACAACTATCTGTTTGCCCTTCCTAGCAGAAATACTACACTATATTTACGTATTTGGTATATTAAGCAGTGTAGGCACTAGAGGCAAACAGCACAACTGGCAGTACAACTGCATTAGCAGAACGAAGGTGTCTAACGTATGTTTCATTAACATATGCTTCTTGTTTGCACTTTCTGTGACCGGTGCTCCACAACTCTTATTTGATTATCATCAGGTCGGCAATATAAATATTATTAATATACACGGAACAGGCAAAGGAACTGGTAAACCTGTCTAATATCGCCTAGGGCCCCAGCGAGCACGCAGAAGTGTTGCAACACACGGTGGCATGGACACAATTAATGTCTGAAGTAGTGCTGGAGGGAACTGACACCATGGATCCTGCAGGACTGTCCATAAATCCGTAAGAGTACGAGGGGTTGGAGATATCTTCTGAACAGCACGTTGCAAGTCATCCCAGATATGCTCAATAATGTTCATGTCTGTGGAGTTTCGTGGCCAGCGGAAGTGTTCAAACTCAGAAGAGTTTTCCTGGAGCCACTCTGTAGCAATTATGGATGTTTGGAGTGCTACACTGTCCTGCTGGAATTGGCTAAGTCCGTCGGAATGCACAATGGACATGAATGGATGCATATGATCACACAGGGCGCTTACGTACGTGTCACCTGTCAGACTCGTATCTAGACGTATCAGGGGTCCCATATCACTCCAACTGCCCACGCCCCACACCGTTATAGAGCCCCCACGAGCTTGAACAATCCAGTGCTGACATGCAAGGTCCTTAGATTCATGAGGTTGTCTCCATATCCGTACACGTACATCCGCTCGATACAATTTTAAACGACTCGCCCGACTAGGCAATATATATCTAGCCATCAACAGTCTAATGTCGGTGTAGACGGGACCATGCGAGGCGTAAGGCTTTCTGCGTGCAATCGTCAAGGATACACGAGTGAGCCTTCGGCTCCGAAAGCCAGTATCAATGATGTTTCGTTGAATGGTTTGCGCGCTGACACTTGTTGGTGGTACAGCACTGAAATCTGCAGCAGTTTGCGGAAGGGTTGCAGCTGTGTGACTAGAACGATTCTCTTCAGTCGTCGTTGGTCCCGTTCTTGCAGGATATATTTCCGTCCCCACCGATGTTGGAGATTTGATGTTATACCGGATTCCTGATGTTTACGGTACACTCCTGAAATGTCAGTACGGGAAAATTCGCACTTCATTGCTACCTCGGTGACAGTGTCCCATCGTTCGTGCGGCGACTATAACACCAAGCTAAAACTCACTTAAATATTGATAACCTGCCATTGTGGCAGCAGTCATTTATTTAACGCCAGCCGGTGTGACCGAGCAGTTCTAGGCACTTGTCTGGAACCGCGCGAGCGCTACGGTCGCAGGTTCGAATTCTGCCTCGGGCATGGATGTGTGTGATGTAATTAGGTTAGTTAGGTTTAAGTAGTTCTAAGTCTAGGGGACTGATGACCTCAGAGGTTAAGTCCCATAGTGCTCAGAGCCATTTTGAACTTATTTAACAACTGCGCCCTACACTTGTCTTAAACAGGCGCTGCCGACCGCAACGTCGTATTCCGCCTGTTTACGTACCTTTTACTAGTTTCTTTAACCTTTCAGAGTAAAGAACAGGCGGAACACAGGAAACCACAGGATCAATGTGTGTGTCCTCTGACGTTCTATTATCTTCTTTTGTCTCACTTGACACAAACCTGAGACACCTCTCGCTCTATCAGGTTACGTAATGCATCCAGGTACATTGTCAAACATGAACGTTTCGGTGGTCCAGGTGTTGTGGTGTGAGGGTCATAATGTTGCATGGGTATACTGACCTCCAAATCTTTGACCATGGTACTCTTACGGTTCATGCCTCCCTCGAGACCCACATTCTCACCTTGTTTGTCCACAGACTGCAGAACTCCTGAAGATAGATACACTCCTGGAAACGGAAAAAAGAACACATTGACACCGGTGTGTCAGACCCACCATACTTGCTCCAGACACTGCGAGAGGGCTGTACAAGCAATGATCACACGCACGGCACAGCGGACACACCAGGAACCGCGGTGTTGGCCGTCGAATGGCGCTAGCTGCGCAGCATTTGTGCACCGCCGCCGTCAGTGTCAGTGTCAGCCAGTTTGCCGTGGCATACGGAGCTCCATCGCAGTCTTTAACACTGGTAGCATGCCGCGACAGCGTGGACGTGAACCGTATGTGCAGTTGACGGACTTTGAGCGAGGGCGTATAGTGGGCATGCGGGAGGCCGGGTGGACGTACCGCCGAATTGCTCAACACGTGGGGCGTGAGGTCTCCACAGTACATCGATGTTGTCGCCAGTGGTCGGCGGAAGGTGCACGTGCCCGTCCACCTGGGACCGGACCGCAGCGACGCACGGATGCACGCCAAGATCGTAGGATCCTACGCAGTGCCGTAGGGGTCCGCACCGCCACTTCCCAGCAAATTAGGGACACTGTTGGTCCTGGGGTATCGGCAAGGACCATTCGCAACCGTCTCCATGAAGCTGGGCTACGGTCCCGCACACCGTTAGGCCGTCTTCCTCTCACGCCCCAACATCGTGCAGCCCGCCTCCAGTGGTGTCGCTACAGGCGTGAATGGAGGGACGAATGGAGACGTGTCGTCTTCAGCGATGAGAGTCGCTTCTGCCTTGGTGCCAATGATGGTCGTATGCGTGTTTGGCGCCGTGCAGGTGAGCGCCACAATCAGGACTGCATACGACCAAGGCACACAGGGCCAACACCCGGCATCATGGTGTAGGGAGCGATCTCCTACACTGGCCGTACACCTCTGGTTATCGTCGAAGGAACACTGAATAGTGCACGGTACATCCAAACCGTCATCGAACCCATCGTTCTACCATTCCTAGACCGGCAAGGGAACTTTTTGTTCCAACAGGACAATGCACGTCCGCATATATCCCGTGCCACCCAACGTGCTCTAGAAGGTGTAAGTCAACTACCCTGGCCAACAAGATCTCCGGATCTGTCCCCCATTGAGCATGTTTGGGACTGGATGAAGCGTCGTCTCACGCGGTCTGCACGTCCAGCACGAACGCTGGTCCAACTGAGGCGCCAGGTGGAAATGGCGTGGCAAGCCGTTCCACAGTACTACATCCAGCATCTCTACGATCGTCTCCATGGGAGAATAGCAGCCTGCATTGCTGCGAAAGGCGGATATACACTGTACTAGTGCCGACATTGTGCATGCTCTGTTGCCTGTGTCTATGTGCCTGTGGTTCTGTTAGTGTGATCATGTGATGTATCTGACCCCAGGAATGTGTCAATAAAGTTTCCCCTTCCTGGGACAATGAATTCACGGTGTTCTTATATCAATTTCCAGGAGTGTATATGGATATGGTGTCTGTTTTTTCGGACATGTGTGAAAGAACAGACACCATATCCTTATAGGTATATAGTTCTGGCAGTACCGGCCATTACCTTCTTCTTATGTGCGGATGCACACGTATCCCCCGACTTGGTAAGAATATCTTCCACTTGTAATGAATGTGTTTGGGTGAGACACTACGAATTTAGTGTGTGGACATACAAGGTGAGAATGTGGGTCTAGCGGGAGGCGTGCGTGAGATAGTCCCTGCAATTGAACTATCCTCTGTGTCCTCGGTGCCTCAGATGGATAGGGTTGGCTGCCTTCTGTAATAAAAAAAACTGAGTGAATGGATCAGTAATGAACTTCAACGGGCGTCAGGGGACGTACACCACGAACAATTGCAGCAAACTAAAGTAAAAAAAATAAAAAAAGTGGATAAAGCGTCTTCCATGTAAGCAGGAGACCCCGGGTTCGAGTCCCGGTCGGGGCACACATTTTCACCGGTCCCCGTTGATATATATCCACGCCAGTCAGCAGCTAAAGGTATTAATTTTAATTTCGTTCTAGACGGCTGCAGGTCATTTCGGACATATCCGAAAGAACAGATACTATATCCTTAGAGGTATTAAGAATCATGTCCTGTCTCTTTTTATGTCCATTTGACCATCATAAATCGCGCTGACTTCAATGTAATTACTGTCGTTTCTGTTCGTCTCATTGAGCGTATTTTCCATTTATCTTCTGTACTATACGGTACATATTGTTTCACCGAGCTATGGTACTTGGCAGTCACACGCGGAAGTTACTTACGTCCTTAAGTTTTGCACATCAGAGTATAAATACATTTTTTGTAGAGTTTGTACACCAACTATAGTAACCTTACATTTTGTCCTGTAGTGAATCTGAAATGTCACTAAATAACACAAAATCATTATACGTGTCGATGACTTTTTTGTCCATATCACAGTAATTTTGAGCGTTGATCGCTTCTCTACATATTTTTGTTAACAATACACTAATCTGCCTGCATCGTATTTCGCAAGCCACCTAACGCTGTGTGGCGGAGTGAACTTCTGGTACCACGAAATAAACACCTCTTACCTGTTTCAATCGCGAATGGCGCGTGGAGAGAACGATTGTCAGTAAGCCTCTATATTAGCTCTATTTTCTCGATGTTTCTTGCCGTGGTCATATCCCGAGATGTATGTGGGAGGAATTAGTATGTTGCCCGACTGAAGTTCGCTCTGGACAATTAGTCGTAGATACTTTGCGGTAGATACCTTCCTAGCGGATTGTCATCAATAGTGTAGTTGTACAAACGTGGATGTCCTGTCACACTTCCTTGAAATGCTCCGGAAATTACGTTTATATCTGTCGATTTTGTTCCGTTGAGGGCGGCGTGTTGCGTTCTATACGAAAGGAAGTCTTGAATCCAGTGACAAATGTGGTGAGATATTCGATAAGCTCGTTTCACTAACCGACAGTGCGGGGCGGTGTCAACTGCCTTTGTGAAGTCAAAAACCGTGGCACCAACCTGAGCGCCGTTGTTTACAGCGCTATGAATCCCATGGAGACCAGCGCGAGCTGAGTTTCACAAGATCTCTGGTCGCGGAAGCGATCCTGATTTTTATAGATTTTTGTTCTCCAATAACATCATGATGCTTGAGCATAAAGTATGTTCCGTAATTCTGTAACAGATTGACGTCGGCGATACAGGCCTGTAATTATATCTCGGGTTAAGAGATCGACATTAAAAGGACTTGGCTATAATGCACCACGTCATATTCACATGTGTAACCATACCAGTACATGGATAGACTTATATGGAAATCTAACTACAGTACTGGCCATTAAAATTGCTACACCAAGAAGAAATGCAGATGATAAACGAGTATTCATTGGACAAATATATTATGCTAGAACTGACATGTAATTACATTTTCACGCAATTTGGGTGCATAGATACTGAGAAATCAGTACCCAGAACAAGCACCTCTGGCCGTAATAACGGCCTTGATACGCCTGGGCATTGAGTCAAACAGTGGTTGAATGGCGTGTACAGGTACAGCTGCCCATGCAGCTTCAACACGATACCACAGTTTATCAAGAGTAGTGACTGGCGTATTGTGACTAGCCAGCTGCTCGGTCACCATTGACCAGACGTTTCAATTGGTGAGAGATCTGGAGAATGTGCTTGCCATGGCAGTAGTCGCTCATTCTCTGTATCCAGAAAGGCCCGTACAGGAGCTGCAACATGCGGTCGTGCATCATCCTGCTGAAATGTAGGGTTTGGCAGGGATCGAATGAAGGGTAGAGCCATGGGTCGTAACACAGCTGAACTGTAACGTCCACTGTTCAAAGTGCCGGGAATGTGAACAAGAGGTGACCGAGACGCGTAACCAATGGCACCCCATACACCACGCCGGGTGATACGCCAGTATGGCGATGACAAATGCACGCTTCCAATATGTGTTCACCGCGATGTCGCCAAATACGGATTTTACCATCATGATGCTGTGAACAGAAGCTGAATTCTTCTGAAAAAAATGACGTTTTACCATTCATGCACCCAGGTTTGTCGTTGAGTACACCATCACACGCGCTCCTGTTTGTGATGCAGCGTCAAGGCTAACCGCAGCCATGGTCTCCGAGCTGATAGTCCATGCTGCTGCAAACGTCGTCGAACTGTTAGTGCAGATGGTTGTTGTTTTGCAAACGTCCCCATCTGTTGACTCAGGGATCGAGACGTGGCTGCACGATCCGCTACAGCCATGCGGATAAGATTACTGTCATCTCGACTGCTAGTGATACGAGGCCGTTGGGATCCAGCACGGCGTACCCTCCTGAACCCACCTATTCCATATTCTGCTAACAGTCATTGGATCTCGACCAACGCGAGCAGTGTCGCTATACGATAAACCGCAATCGCGATAGGCTACAATCGAACCTTTATCAAAGTCGGAAACGTGATGGTACGCATTTCTCGTCCTTACACGAGGCATCACAATAACGGTTCACCAGGCAACGCCGGTCAGATGCTATATGTGTTTGAGAAATCGGTTGGAAACTTTCCTCATGTCAGCAAGTTGTAGGTGTCGCCACCGGCGCCAACTTTGTGTGAATGGTCTGAAGAGCATATCATTTGCATATGACAGCATCTTCTTCCTGTCGGTTAAATTTCGCGTCTGTAGCACTTCATCTTCGTGGTGTAGCAATTTTAATGGCCAGTAGTGTAAATGGTTGACATCCGAACCTGCTCGTTTACTAAATTTTACTGTGCAAGTAGCACTGTGTACTAAGTGCCTTATCATAACCAACCCACACAAAAATATGTAGGTACATCTTCAGGTTATTCTTTGACGCCACTTACCGGAGAGCCCTGGGTGTGGACGGAAGCTGGTGGGATACTTTCTTTCCTTTTTCTTATTTCTTATTCCTTTTTCTTTAGGACTTAAAAATAGGAGTGAGAGGGAGAGACGGCACATTTGTCGCCGAGCGGAGAGTAATTAACTTCTGACCGCGTCCGGTCGAGCGCTCATGCGCGCCAACGTCGCCGTCGACTCCTACGCAATAGAGGGAGTGGATGAGGGGGAAGGGGGGGGGGGGGGGAGAGCGCGTTGCTAGCGCTGCTTCACGGCTGCTTAGAGGGCGTAATCACTTTGAGAGCCGGTAATTACGGAGCCGTTGTTCTCGCCGGCTCGCACCGGCCGCGGCGCGGAGCGGATGCCGTGTAGTGTAGTAGAGCGGCGTGGAGTATGTGTGAGGGCGGGGGGGGAGGGGGGGGGGGGAGACGGCGCAGGAGGTGCGTGTCGATGGGCGGGCCTCGGCCGTCACGAGGCGTTACCTGAGACCCGGCCGCTTCGTGGAAGTATCAAGTAGACCGTGAACCATTTTACACCAATGAACGAGATTCGACTCGTCTGGAAACTGGATAAAATTGGGACTTGGAGCGGGCCGCTGCGTCGCCGGGCGGCCACCCGATCTGTGCGCGCCGTGGCGGGACACAGGCGGCGGGTTTCACTGGACGCACGGTGGCCACTGCGTCCTCCGCCGCTGGACGCTCTCACGGCCGCATCGGGTTACCGGCGCAGGCTGCAGGCCCGAGCTGGAGTCTGCAGGCTGACGCCAGGCGGGGCGCCTGTCTCTGCGTCTGGAACTCCAAACCGACCGTGCAGTTTAAGGGGAAAGGAAAATGAACTGTAGCACTCAAAAGGACTTTCCAAACCAAATGACACTAGTGATACGTCGTGGTATGGGAAAACTTAGCCAAAACGTAAGGTAAGCAGACCTCAAAGGCTGCAGGGAGTAAAAGCGAGATTCAACATAAGGAGATAATCACGGTCTGAAGGACCCAACACTTTTGATTAATTATTGACCAATACTACAAGTTACTGAAAGGAATGACTTTAATCATTCGGCCAGAAGGGCCGATCAAATATAACCACAAACGCTGTTTTGATAATGCTACAAGAATGCAAAACCAACAGTTAATTTACTTCGTCCAAAGGAGCAGTAAAGACCAAAAGACAAATTCATATACCAAAGGTTTTACTTTGATGAAACAAGCCAACAAGATGAAATTAATAACCAAAAAGGGGTAGTGACGTCGCCACTCGGCCTGAAGGGCCTGAATATCAGTAGTAACAAATATTGAGAATGGTTGAAGTTAGTGAGTTAGCACTTAAAACCAACCCATGCTCCTCACTACCACGAAAAATTCACAATCAGCTGTGCTAGGACTGCCAGCTTTAGCAATATGGCACAGACCAGCAGAACAAGTAGAAACTTTACCAACATGGCGAATCGTCCACATAGCGCACGACAGCAACTCTCTATAACATACAAATAAAAATTACTAAACACTGAAACACATGGTTCAAAATATAACGCCTATCTAGGCAGGAACTGTTAATGACGTCTACTGGCCTTAGTAAATCTTCGACTTACGAAATGTGACGGCCAGTACTAAATAATAATACCACTCAACAAATCATAAAATACAAGATTGTTATTGCACTTGGGTCGGAATAAAATTTCAACCACAAATAATATTTCAGGTTAAGTTATTAAGGCACAGAGAGTTAACACTCTTTTCTAGTAATAGTTACACTTGAATCCCGCGTTCGATTCCCGGAGGGGTCAGGGATTTTCCCTGCCTCATGATGACTGGGTTTTGTGTGATGAGCTTAGGTTAGTTAGGTTTAAGTAGTTCTAAGTTCTAGGGGACTGATGACCATAGATGTTAAGTCCCATAGTGCTCAGAGCCATTTGAACAAAGCCAGTTACACTTGAAAATATAACAGCAGATCACTGAATCGGGATTTCGGGCACGCCTGAGCGTACTACAATTGCGAAACAGCATGGCACACGACCTTAGAGCGGAACACACCCGACCACACGGGCAGAAATTGAGTGACACACATCAAGACAAGAAATTTTCACCGTTAGTCCAGAAGGCAGACAAGCATTCGGCGACAGGTTGCAACCAGCACCAACTCGAGTTATGTCAATCGCCCCTGTTCCGCCATAGCAACGCGGACACTCCGCGTCAACAGTTGCCACGCCGAGCTCCCTTATCACACAGCCCGTGCAGAACGACTGCCGCCGCCCCTAGCACACACGCTCGTAGCAATCACGTGAGTTCACAGGAATTTATACCACCTTTCCCGCAACATTGCGCTGCCACACAAGCGGAAACTAACTCCCCGTCTCACTCCGGCAGCAGCACTCGATACTCTCGTCGTCAGCAGGTCTCTCCACAGACCGCAGCGCCCTCCGAAATTTAAAAGCAAACGGACCAATCGCGGCAGAGCAAAGCCAAGGCTCCGGAAGACGACACACCACACCTAGGCAAAGATGAAGATGATATGGTTCAACTAGCATACGTGAATGGTGTGTCGATGATGTGCAGTTATCGCCAGTTATCTCAGATACCTTCTGATGCAAAATTCTTTTCATTCTGAGAATGTGCCTTTCGCTCACGAAAAGAACCCGGCAAGTGCCATACCTCGAGCTCTCAGCAATTTCGCTCAGTTGAAGACGAGCCAAAATAGGAGAACACATGTCTCGCCTTATCCACAGATATTCGAGCGTTTCTGAGGGAACGTCGGTTAAAGTTTCCGTGATGGTTTACTTGCCCTTTAGCGAGCTAGTGATGCAGTAGAAGTCGGACACAATGCCTAGCATCGCGGCTTCACACCTGTGCGTCCCGGGTTCGAACCCCCATCATTGAATGTTCAATGTGTGTGAAATCTTATGGAACTTAACTGCTAAGGTCATCTATGCCTAAGCTTACACATTACTTAACCTAAATTATCCTAAGGGCAAACATACACACCCGTGCCCGAGGGTGGACTCGAACCTCCGCCGGGACCAGCCGCACAGTCCATGACTGCAGCGCCTTAGACTGCTCGGAACCCCCATTATTATTTTTATAGCCGGCCGTAGTGGCCGAGCGGTTTTAGGCGCGACAGTCTGGAACTGCGAGGCAGCTACGGTCGCAGGTTCGAATCCTACCTCAGTCATGGATGTGTGTGATGTCCTTAGGTTAGTTAGGTTTAAGGAATTCTACGTTCTAGGGGACTGATGACCTCAAATGTTAAGTCCCATAGTGCTCAGAACCATTTGAATCATTTTTATTATTTTTATTTTCCATTTATCTAAACATGTCGGTATATTGAAATAGTCTGTATCCGTCTACTAATTGCATGTCTGGTGAACGAATTAAGAAAAAGAGCAATAAAAGAATGAGAAAATCTTTTGTAATAGTTTTCGGTGAAATTCCTGTAGGTATCTTGATTCAAAATGAATTTCAAGCGCCAGTTATCAGTAAAGTGATCCGTTATGCATGGTTTGCCGCGAAATTATTGTCAACGCTTGGAATCTTAAGCAATGTTAACGATGTTTCCTTCTCGAGGGAGATTTATATGAAGAACTGTCACTGTGATAAATCAGCCTTTTCGCAATGCTCGTGGTGTTCGGAATTTCCGTGTTTCGAATGTTTCTCCTACCGATATCATCTAAGGGATTGCACCAAACCTCCCTGCAGAATAATCACAACAATAAAATACAAGAAAGAAATTTAAGAACATGAGAGTTTAAAAGAGTGTAACCGTTGAAACTTTCGTCACACATGTATTATATGTTGTTATTGTTGTGGTCTTCAGTCCTGAGACTGGTTTGATGCAGCTCTCCATGCTACTCTATCCTGTGCAAGCTTCTTCATCTCTCAGTACCTACTGCAGCCTACATCCTTCTGAATCTGCTTAGTATATTCATCTCTTGGTCTCCCTCTACGATTTTTATCTTCCACGCTGCCCTCCAGTACTAAATTGGTGATCCCTCGATGTCTCAGAACGTGTCCTGCCAATCGATCCCTTCTTCTATTCAAGTTGTGCCACAAACTGCTCTTTTCCCCGATCCTATTCAATACTTCCTCATTAGTTATGTGATCTACCCATATAATTTTCAGCATTCTTCTGTAGCACCACATTTCGAAAGCTTCTATTCTCTTCTTGTCTAAAGTATTTATCGTCCACGTTTCACTTCCATGCATGGCTACACTCCATACAAATACTTTCAGAAACGACTTCCTGACACAAATCAATACTCGATGTTAACAAATGTTTCTTCTTCGGAAATGCTTTCCTTGCCATTGCCAGTCTACATTTTATATACTCATCATCAGTTATTTTGCTCCCCAAATAGCAAAACTTCTTTACTACTTTAAGTGTCTCATTTCCTAATCTAATTCCCTCAGCATCACTCGAGTTAATTCGACTACATTCTATTAACATCGTTTTGCTTTTGTTGATGTTAATCTTATACCCTCCTTTCAAGACACTGTCCATTACGTTCAGCTACTGTTCCAAGTCCTTTGCTGTCTCTGACACAATTACAATGTCATCGGCGAACCTCAAAGCTTTAATTTCTTCTCCAATGTATTATATAATAAACGTGAAACATTTACTGTGAAACCCAGGTGTAATTTCACAATTAATATAACGTCCTTGTATCCTCTGACATGGTTAGCAACATTTTACGGACATGGGTAGATATATGAAAAAATAAATAAAACTTCACATAAAATAAAATAAATAAAAACAATAAACGGATTCCGAACACGGAGGGGCAAAAATGATAGGACGCGGCGCTAGGCACTGCGCCATTACTTCGGATGAGACTAGCGCGGTCAAAAACGCTTCGTCGAAATCTTTGACCGTCATTTTCTCGGAAACGGTCGAGTACCTGCTGGTTAAGTCGAGACAGCTTTTATTCCTCTTGCACTGAGCGAAGTTTCGGGTTATAATTTGGAAATTTGTGGTAAGGACTATTGTACGGGGTTCACCACCCTGCTGGAGCAAATGTAATCTCGATGTATTGCTCTCTTGCTTGAACGACGATTTACTGGCACTGCCTGGGACATTTTTATCTTTTCCACTGCAATAGAGTCACAAGTCAGAACTCTCTGCGGCAGTTGTAGTCGCTCGCTGCTACAGTGATGTTGTAGTCTGTCGCCGGTACTGCGCAGTTTATAGTTAGTAGTTGTGAAAGTCACAGTGCAGAAGAAATTGTAAAATTTTGTTATATGGAACTGAACAATAACTGTGACCACACGCACAGCTAAATGATACCATGGAATGAGATAATGATGAACAAATGAATAATTATTAATATAATGAAAATCAACAGTGTAATTAAGTCAACCATCTATTGCAAAGTAAATTTTATTATATTTATTGGCATGCGCGTAGTTAAGTCACTTGTCTGAGATGTTAATACTAATTTGTTTCACTCTTCCTTGTGATTCGTCAGCACAAGTTGACCCAGATTTGTAATATATTCGACTTACCCGTGTAATGGATTGTAGATCTTTATCAATAACGTAAAAAATTTCAGAATATAATTGTTTTTACCAGTCAACTATGAAAGTATAATTTCCCCTTAAGTCATTGCCAGTCCCGATCCAGTCATTTATCTAAATTAAAATATTCCAGAGTTTTTGGTCAGATCATAGTCATGTGTTCTCTAGTAATCAGACGAGCAGCTGTGCAGCTGTCTCACTAAGTAAAGTCAGTTTTTCTAGTATTTCAGGCCTCAGACAAATGTTATCCAGTATTAGTAGATAGGCCAGGATTGCAGTAAGCTGTGCCATTTACGAGGAGATATAGAGACAGCGTTATTCGGCGACACCATCACGAGGTAAGAATTTTTCAACTTATTTCTCACTGAGAGATTTCACAGGGCCATGGCGTAGCACTGCTTACGTCAAAATTTATCAGTTTGTCATGAGTTAAGATTTATCAGTTTTCATACGTAAGAATTTAATTATCCAAATTTAATTATTTTCATTTTTTGTTTTCTGTTCGGGAAGGTTACACATCATTATTTTATATATTTTTTTGTTTATACGGGAAGGTTACACTATGGGACGAAACTGCTGAAGCCAGCAGCGCGGGATTAGCCAAGCGGTCCCAGGCACTGCAGTCATGGACTGTGCGGCTGGTCCCGGCGGAGGTTCGAGTCCTCCCTCGGGCATGGATGTGTGTGTTTGTCCTTAGGATAATATAGGTTAAATAGTGTGTAAGCTTAGGGACTGATGACCTTAGCAGTTGAATCCCATAAGATTTCAGACACTTTTTTTTTTTTTTTTTTTTTTTTTTTTTTGCTGGGGCCATCGGTCCCTAATCTTACACACTACTTAATCCAACTTATACTAACTTACGCTAAGGACAACACACACACCCGTGGCCGAGGGAGGACTCGAACCTCCAACGGGATAAGCTGCGCGAACCGCGGCAAGGCGCCCCAGACCACGCGGCTGCCCTGCGTGGCTGGGTTATGGTACTTCCTGTGCTATCCTCGTCAATAGCGAATTGCGCAATGTTTTGAAACTACCTTATCTGTCAAAACTACGTTCCAGACCAAAATTTGGAGAAAATTTCTCGCCTATAACCTTTCTTCTGTAAATATACATCTCTTAAATCATTGTACAGCGTGTTAAGTAAGAGTATTTTGTGCCACTATTAGTGATTTTCTGTCCTATCCCATTTATGTAATGCGAGAGGGAAAAATGAGTCTCTGTCTACCCCTGCGGGTATCAGAACTGTCGCACTGTCTTCGATTCACCGAACGCCATCTTTCTTCCAAATATTCCCATTTATTTTCTCCGAGCATCTGTCATATACTTTCATGTAGGCTATACTGACCCGTTAGAGTCCTAGCAACACTGCTTTGGATTTATTAGACTTCAACAGTCACGCCTACTTCGCATGGACTCCAAACACGGGAGCAATATTCCAAATGTAGATCCGTCAGCGCTTGCGTGCGATTTCCTTTGCTCATGCATTGTAGTTACCAAAAACCTTCCGCACAACTCAATGATCCATTCGACGCATCCTTTCGTGTCTTCGTTTGATGTAGCTTCTTAGTATTAACCGCAAATATTTAAATGGTGTGACTTGCTTCATATATTTACCACTAACCTCGTAATCGGACACCAGCTGGTTCTTTTTCTTTGTTATGGCCGTCATTTATCCATATTTAAAGATATCTGATCACTCGTTACACAAGTGAAAATTCCATCCAAGTTTTTCTTCATTTTCCTTTATTTTCCCATTGACAACAGCATGGTCAGCAAGACGTCTGACAGTGCCGCTGAGTGTGACATTCGTAAATAAATATTATCTGATCAAACGTATCCAGATACCCCTACGTAATGTGGAATTGACCACTCGCGAGTATAAAAGGAGTCGAGGAGTACTGTGTTGTCATTAGAATGGATCGGTTAGAAGAGATGACTGACTTCGAACGTGAACTACTCATTAAATTTCAGCTGAGTAACAAACCCATAAAGGACATTTCAGCCCTTCTAAGACTGCACAAATCCAGCATTGGTGATGTGACTGTGAAGTCGAAACGAGTAGGAACAACCACAGCTAAACTAAGACCAAGACAACCTCGTGTTCTTAAGGAAAGGAGGAATGCGCAGGGTGGCTGTAAAATATCCCTTGAAATCAACGGAAGGTAATAGTTGTGACTTCCAAAGTTCTACCTGCAGTCCAATCAGCACAATGACTGTGCGTAGGAAGTTAATTAGAGCAGGGTGCAACGGTCGTGAAGCTCCCCTTTAAGCCACAGAGTATGTAGTCTGCTGTAAAGGTGGTGCACAATGGATGACTGGAAACGACTGATTTGGATGATGATGATGACTGGTTTGTGGGGCGCTCAACTGCACGGTTATCAACGCCCGTACAACTTCCCAACCTTGTCTCAGCCCAGTCTCGCCACTTTCATGAATGATGATGAAATGGTGAGGACAACACAAACACCCAGTCATACCGAGGCAGGTGAAAATCCCTGATCCCGCGGAGAATCGAACACGGGACCCCGTGCTCGGGAAGCGAGAACGCGACCGCGAGACCACGAGCTGCGGAGGACTGATTTGGATTGATGGATCACTCTGTACTCCGCGACAGTACGACGTAACGACGAATGTATGGAGAACGTTACCTGTCACCTTGTGTAGTGCCATCAGTGAAGTATGGACGAGGTAGTATTACATGTGCGATGTTTATCGTGGTCAAGGTGTGTTCCTCTTATTATTTTTAAGAAAATCCCTAATCTCGGAGAGAAATGAGCACATTTCACAGTACTGCGTGCTGTGCAGTAGAGGAACAGTTCGGAGATGATGATTGTACCAATTGTACCAATATGACAATGCATCTTGTCAGCATATGTGAGGCTACAATTTGTAGCCAATAACGTTCCTGAAATGTACTGACCGTCAGAGATTTTCGACCTGGACCCAGTGGAATACCTCTGAAATGAGCTAGAGCGTCGACATCGCTCCAGATCTCAGCGTCCTACACGAATACCTTCCTGTTGATGAGGAGCGGCGTGCCATTGCTCCACAGACAGGCATCTCATTGGAAGTGTCACCAGCAGATGCCAGGCCGCACAAAGGCGAAGGGTGCAGACACACACACCACACACACACACACACACACACACACACACACACACACACACTACATTAATGTCCAGATACCTTTAATTAGATGGGTGTACCGAGAACCATACAATTATACCTCCTTGGGGGTGCAAGGTTTTAATGAGGGTTTTTGTGTGACTGGGAAGTAGGAGAGAGGTACTGTTGGTACTGAAGTTGAGGACGAGCAGTTAGTCGTGCCTGGATAATTCAGTCGGCAAGGGAAGTGGCCGCGAAAGGCATTTCGTGATTCCGATCTGATACAAGCTTTAATTTGCAACAGAGTTAAATACAGTGCACATGCCGGTGCAGTGTGAAAGATTCCATCAGCACCTCAGAAACTGTTGAGAAAAAGTACCACCACAGCTGTATCTAAAGAATGTGTTTATTCTATGAAGCGACTACTTATTGAGCCGTGACTGGCTCGTGTTATGCTTTGCATTAAACTGTGTTTGCTATTCTGTGATTAGCCTCCCGTAGTTATCGCGATTATGCTGCTATCCTCTCCCTACCAATGTCGCAGCAGCAGTGTGTATCGATATTTGCACCCTTGTATTATCTTTGGCCTTGCGCTTACAATTTCCGGCTGTGCCGTGTGCGGGCAGTTGGTGGGTTGGCCTGGAGCAGCGAGGAAGTCTCCGTGGCGCGTGTCTGGCCCGGGCCGCTGGCGGCGTCCACGTGCCGTCGGAGTATGAGGGGCTGTTCCCTACGAGGTCCGTGACTCACTGATCCCGGACACGAAAGTTGAGTCTTTACATAATCTACCAGCCAGCCCCAACTGCTCACATAGTGTTGTTTGAATTTCGTTGTGGGCTGTTGGGACTTTCCCACGAGCAATAACGTGTGTTTCCAAGTTGGCGAAATTCTAGCCACCCTCCTGTGGAATTGAAGTGCATCAACGGAATGTTCTGCCTTGTGGCCGTTGACGTTCTGGTTACCTGCCCTGGCTGTTTACGTAAATTCAGGCAGTGTATTTTCCTCGTCATGTTGTGGCTGTCCAGCATGGCGTGTAGTTTGACAGCTGAATGTGTAAATCGTTGTGGGCTCCGATGCTTCTGCGTTGTTCCATTGGACTCCCTTTTGCGTGCTGGTTAGGTGTTGTGGAAGTTATCCTGTCGCTTGGTCCATTGACTGTCTGTCGGTTTGGTAGGCCTTGGATTGAGAATTTGTTGGGATGACTACCTGTCCCACCTAAGCGACCGTTAGCGTTTGAATTCCAGGTCGACTCTTGGAAACTTCTGAGCGCCGGTTGATGTGCTGCCTTACCTCATTTGTCCTTGTTGTTTATTTACCTATGGCTTCTAGCCGATTTTAAATTAAAGTTGTTTTGCCCTTAAGGCGTGAGATTGTTTGGGGCCTTCAGCCTAATTTAGAGAAATGTTTTAAGATAAGGACTTCTGTCTTTTAAAATTCAAATTCTTGTTTAGAGTCTTAAGTTATTGGCCTTCAGCCAGTTTTAAAATAAAGTAGTTTTGCTCTTGAGGCGTGAGATAGTTTGGGGCATCTCACTATAGTTGTCTAATTCGTTACCTGTGTTGCACATTTTTTCAGTTAAGTATTTTCAGGCTCTCGTAAATATAAATATTTATTGGCTCAAACAAAACACAAAAACGAAGTAATGGAAGATATTACCATCTATAGGCTCAAGTTTGCTACTCGTGTTTTCAAAGAAATTCAAAAAGGCAGTGTACGATAGAGCTGTTGCGTATTTCTCTCAGCATGATATACTATAATATTTACAGTTCCGTTTCAGAAGTGCCTCTTCAGTTGACCAGGCAATATATTCCTTCTTGGACGAAATAGTTCAAGGCACTGACAAAAAAAAAGAAGGAAACGATACTATCAAGATTTGGTATCGTCCATGACATCTCAGAGACTACCGACTGTAAACTGATAAATAGATTAGGGTGTCTTAGAGTGAAGAGTAATGACTCAACTGTTTCCAGTCTTATCTCAGTCTTAGGCTGCAGAAAGTTAGTTTACATGCTCTTGTCTCAGAAATTCAGATAGCGTCCTGGATGTTAACATGACTTACCACTGACAGTTTCGTGCGACAGGACGTTCATTTGTAACGGTCCAGAGTTGGTGATGATACGCTTTCTGCTCTTCACCAGACACGCCGATGGGAATTGTTAGAAGTTCTTCTGTTACGACTGGAGCCATAGTCGCGTTGTTATCAGGAGGCCGAGCAGAGAGCGGGGGTGAGCGATCCTGTAACGCGCCGGGGCATGAATTTTGAAATCACTCCGTCCTCTTTCAGCCGACCGTGCTGAATCCTAGATGCCTGAAAGCGCGAGATGGCAATTCTGCGTCCGGCTAGAAACTCGGTCAGCGCGAGGCCTGCTTCGCCTCGGTCGTTACTACGGCCAGTCGCAGAAGGATGCGGAGGCAGTGCGCCTCCCCAGCCTGTCGCGGCTGTGGACGTCCGTCAGAGCCGCAGGGCTCTCGATGAATCAAGCTGTGTGCCCCTGTTGTCGGCTGTAGAGATGGTGTGTAGGCGAAGGACCCAGTATCAACATGAAGGACAGCCCGAGTTGCAGTCCCAGAATAAAAGCGGTAAGGCGGTATTTGCACTGCCCCAGTAATAGCGCCATAGGCGCCCAGCCTGTTGACGCTTCCAGACGCGCAGATCGGTTGTTCATCCACGGAAGATCGGCCTGACTTCATCCTCAGTCACCGTTGTGAACGTCAGGAATGCGTCTGGCAGATGACCTCTCCACGGTTGGACGGAGCAATGGACTCCAAGCTCACGGCAGCTTGTAGACACTTCCTGAGTTGGGCAGAGCATCCTGTAATTTAATAGAGCTGTTCTTCTTTCGGTGTTCTTAAAGCAGGTGGAATGGCTTAATTGTGAAAGTGAGCTTGAAGAGAGCTGAGGCGGTGACGTGATTTCCATTCCGCCTCTCCCCCTCTCACAATACTGATGACCAAATGTGCTCTCCTTTTCCGAACGTGTCAGCTCTCTCGGCTGCTCTAGTGGTTAACTTTAGGGCCAGAGCGTTCCTTTACGCGAATTTTGCATCTTGAAAGGTATTCTTATGAAGTCTCGAACTGAAGTTACAGCATTTAGCCTCATCACAGTAACACGTCGTGTTTATTCCACACTGATGTCGAAGTGCTGAACCAGTTGTTCCTGGACTCCCACTCACATAGTCTGATGAAATGAGCCCACACCTTGTTTGTATTTCGGGTCACTCCTCTTGACATTCACTCAGGACACCGCTGCGTAGCCGGCAGAGACGCCCCACTTAGCCGGCTCCGTTGGTTCCTAATTTACTATTCTACTGTGCAATACATCTAACTCTGAACGTGTTCTTCATGTTTGAAACAATGCCATGAACTTCTTGTTTCTTAGATCATCGCGTGAGGAAGCGGTTTGCTGCTATTATACGAACATTCATCAGCATTTGACCTCCATTAGTCTCCATTACCCTTGAGGCAGCTTTCGTCCACAGCCACAGGACTCTCCAGAGTTTTCCGTCCTTGGAACATTACACGGAGTGTAGAGATGGAAGAACTGTGAAGAGAAAGGTTTAAAAAGATTGTACTGTCATGTTATGGAGGCCATGAATGTGACTGACAGTAATAAAAAAGTGAGAGTAGCACACACCTTTATGCCTCTTTAGCCGTATATCGACCCGTGCTACACCTTGTGTTTGGATTGCATTAGTTTTCCTTTTCTTCCCCTGACATGTTTGTTTGATATGTTGTCTTTCCCCTCTGCTATCGATATCTGCGGTTTTGCTTCCGGGAAACTGCTATGGAGTAAGTGAGATCTTTGACCAGTGGTAACCTCGTGTGGTGGCGCGGAAGTAAGATGGTAGCAGAGCGTGGTTTCGATCCATGGACCTATGGGTTATGGGCCCTGCTCTCTTCCACCCACCTTACTTCCGCGGCACCACACGAGGTATTCAGTATGAACAAAATATGTTTTAACGAACCTCACAAATCTCATTTACTGCTGAGCTTACAATAGTTTCAGAGTGCTTAAACGTGTGTGAGAAACTCTGAGCAGTTGGTACGTTTATTTTGAAGTCCGTTGAGAATGAACTTCGAATGAATGAAAGAATTTGTTCACCATAGATAAATTCGGTATAATCATAGGAACGCTTTGGAAGAATAGCTTCTGGTCGTGGGGATCATGGTGTAAGATGACTTCGTGTTGCATGGGCCTCCAGCATCTTCGTTGTTGGTCGGAAGAATGTAGACGTCCCAGCGGTTATGAGTAAGGTACTGCAGCTACATTTAAAACTTTTCAGATACAAAAAAAAGTCAAACTGTATTGTAACACTCCTGCACATTTTTCTTTGTGGCGCTATTGTAATGTAGCTCTAAAAATTCTATAGCTCACTCACGTATGTCTCAATTCACATTTCAGAATGGAAACATCAACATTGGAACAGTGTTTGTTGATCGTGATGGCATTTAAAGCAAATTCTGGACGTATCGATGTCGTCAGCATTCAACGGCACATTTGGTCGAAGAATGTGTCTTGGGGAGATTACAGTTCAGAACTGAAGTCAAACTGTGATGACAAAATTTATGCATCCCCTAATACAGATTTTGTGTAATGTTTCCCCTTTTTTTCTTTTTCTTTTTTACGGGTATTAAATGAAAAAACTGGATCCCTTCGTGATTCTAGGTAGGGCTACTCATTACCGTCAGCCTCAGTTGTAACCCTGTGTAATGTGGAACGAGCGCGAACCTTATTCAGTCAGGAGCCGACTACAGCGAGAAATCGTGCAACACAGCAATTCACGACGTCACGACGGTCTCTCCAGAGGATATTCAAATAGAAACTTAACCTTTTTCCTCATAAGATTCAATGGTGCCAACCTTTGAAGAGCACGAGTGTGGAGCGGCGACCTTCTTTTGGAAATGAGATGGGTCAAGCCTTTGAAAATGAAACAGTCGATATGGATCAGATCTGGTTCAGTGATGAGGCACGCTTCCATTTCCATGGCAATGTCAACAAACAGAAATTGTGCCTCTGGTGTTTAGAGAATCCACACGTTGAACATAGTACTCCAACTCATCAAGAAAAAGTCATGTTTAGTGCATAATCAGTACACAATGCATTATTAGGTCCGTTTTTATTGAGGGATGTGTCACAGAAGACAAATACAGGTGGATACTGGAACATGAATTTGATCGCTTGCACGACGCAGCCGAAAAGTTCTGTTTCATGCAGGATGGAGAATTTGCAAACCTCACTGCAGCATCTTCGATTTCTATCAGGAGACGTTGAAAGATCAGATAGTTGCCCTAAACACGTTAGTATCACTGGATATGGAATGGAACGGCCCGTTATCGTCCCTATTTCAACCCGTCTGATTATTTCTTGTGAGGTTATCTGAAGGACAGAGTCTTCAAAGATGCACCTGTAACATTCGACGATGTTTGTACTGCAATTTCCAGAAAGATTCGTCTAAAATGATTCAGGAAGTCATCATGGAATTCAGTTCAAGGCTTTACACACTCACTGCTGCAGAACGAAAGCACTCTGAAAACATTCTGTCTTAAATTTCATGTTGTCTGTTGTAATATAAATATGACGTCAGAAATCTGTCACCTCATATTATGACATTGTAGACAAAAAATTCTAAAGCCTGTGAGTATTTTGCCCCACCATTTAGTTGTGACTATGTCGATAACGTTTTAAATGCAGTTATTAATTTTTGAATAATCAGGAATGATACCTAAAGAAAGGACTATTTACCTGAATCAGACTAAGTGTCCATTGCACATACTTACCAACGCACGCCAGTTTTCTAAATCACACTGATTTAACAAATAATGATTTGCCATTGTTACACACTTTTCTATGATCTACTAGCATCGTGAGTAACTAATAGGGCTCTTTGCGTATCTATAATTTCGGATTGATAGCGAAATCTGAAATAACCTGCTTCCTGGATAAACCAAGCGTCATTCCCTAGACGCGACGCTTCCCGTATTTGGACTCGTCATTTGCCTTACTGTCGGCGGGTTATATGTATACGGATGTTAACTTTAAACCTTTTCTTTCACTTTGTTGGAGCTACCTGAAAGTAACTCTACGTTCTGTTACGACAGCGGAGCGGTCGCCAGTACACCTCACAGCATGTAATGAGGTACCCACACTGTTAGCAGCACCACCACAATACCCCCAGTCTGTGAAAACGCGCTTGCAGCGCTCTACCTTCTAGCAAATCAGAGACGTTGTCGCTTAAGGGTATGATTCGATATGTGTACAAAAATCGAAGTCGGTACCGTTACAGTATCTTGCTATTCCAGTGTACGAATTTCTGGTACATGAAGATATCCATTTCCATCAGTTGTAACGTAGAACCAAACCTTGCGCTGAAAAGCCTCGAAAAATTTTAAACGTCCTAAATAAAAGGCGTACGTGTGCTGCAGATCCTATAGTCGATCTCTTGTAAGATACGTCCGTAACGTGATTTACAATGCTCCATAATGATGTGATGGATAAAACCGATTAGGAAAATTTGGAAACAAATATATAAGTATGAAAGTAGTTCTACATAATATTATTAATTCCAAACAAGTGGGTTACCCACTGGCAAGAAAGCGAGTAACGAAACGCTTTCTGCGTACATCGTCTTTAGCATATACGTACATTCAGTTCGGTATCAAATTAACTGTGCATGAAAAGCAAGGCAACATGATGCTTAAATTAGTTAATAATTAATTACTAAATCTTATTAATTACGGCACCCCTTCCTATTCCCACTGTTTTTTCTTTTTTATTGTATTAAAACAAAAACAAAATGTATCCATTTCTAAGTTGTCTTCCAAGAATTATCATCTCTAAATTCTCTTTACATATAGACCTACATGTTGATACACAAGAGCTCTGTAATGTTACACTGTGTAATATATTGTCAGTGGTTTGACTGTAACAGTTAAAATCAAAAGAAATTATCGTTATATGTATACTCATAATCTCAATGTAGATATCTATTGTTATTGGTTAATTTATTCTAACTGCAAGGCTTTGCAAATGACAATTAGTAGCGGTCTCCTCGCAACGTTAAGTTGAATTTCTTCTTTCCAGTTTTTATCTCAACAGCAATATATTATTTCATCATCGTGGATGAGTGATTTTGAACCGTTTAGTTCTCAGATCACACAAAAACATATTTACATCAACTTTTTCGTTTAAGAGAAGCTCTTAGAATTCTCATTAGCGAACTGTTTATATTTTCAGCGCTTATCGCCAAAAAATTTGATAACATTGCTTCAGTAAACACTGGAATCTATTGTGATACGACGATGTGCACCCGATGAGTTCTGCTTACATCTCAGAAACGTTGTGCGTAAGCTAAACGAGTGAGTTATGCCTAAGTGCTATTTAGGGTTCTATTTGTACAATCATCTAAAAATTTTGTCTGCGTGTACTTAGTTTGTCATGTTATTTCACACGAGAACCCAATTTTCACTTTTGTTCAATATACTTGTTGCATTCATTGGATTCTCAGAATAAAACTCTACGATCGTTTACATTTTGCTTGGACCCACTACAATCCAACAAATTAAAACAAGTTCCCCTCAGGCGATATACTATTAGAATAACAAACTTCATTATAAAGACGGTAAAATCTTCTGGGTTGTTAGGTTTCCTCATATTTCTTTAAACAATTGACGTTTCGATCGCTCTGCTGGTACCTTCTTCAGGCTCTTGTGCTGTCGACTGTAGACTGAACGCTGTCAGAGGCCAATGTCGCTTTCTCTTATAAAGATGAGTTTTGCCACACTTGTGTTGAAGAAAGGGAATTATTGCGTGGAAACCTTGGCTACTGTTGGTGGGCCATCGTCATTGGCTAGTAAGACAGGTTTTCCCTCGCAAATGCCGAAGAAGGGGCTTACTGGCTAAACCTGTTGTGGTTACCATCAGCAGGCCAACGACATTGGTTGGAGAGGGATTCTTCCCAAACCGTTGCTGGAGTAGAGTTATTGGTTAAAATTCCTCCTGCTGCTGTTGGTGGGCTCACAGCATTGGCTAGAAGCGAAACGGGCAGAGCGTGAGAGGAGGAATATTTATCCAAAATATTATTGTCCGTAGAGGTGGCTTCCAGGGCGCTGTTTGTATCGCTCGCACGCAGCGGGCATATATTCCCTCTCTTGACGGCGAGGGAAAATTTCAGTCGCTTCTCGTACTTTTTTTCTATGAATGATGGTTTTCTTACGAAACACGCGTTCATTATGGAAATCTCGTGATGTTCTGCTATCGCCCATTTCATACGTAGTTTTAGCAGCGTGTGGCGTTCGTATTCGTTAAAATAGTCTGCTACAGCCACCCGTCATTTCATGGACGCCCGTAATGTTGAATCAGGTGCATCTGTTTTCCGTCGAAAAAAGTCTATTACTTCGGACAAAGTCTTATACTTCGTTTTGTCTGAAGAGAGTGGTCTGAATACCGTCTTACCTTACAATTCTGCTTATGCGGTCAGTGACTCCAGAGACTATTCCACAGAAGGAGAAGACGGTTCCTCGTCCTACCCATTACCGTAATTAATGTATCACTTAAAAGCCCTGTCTATGGACAGGCCCTTGACCTGCACTGTCTTCTATAAAAATTACGCCTTTCATTATAGTCTGCTGTCGTACTTCTGCAGCTTTAACAACCGTTCTCTTACAGAATGTCCTCAGACTATGGTGAAATTAGTTACTCACGGACACTGTGTAGGTCTGCAGCAACGGAAACTAAGAGGTTACTCTGCAACTGCTAGTGACTCGAAGTTGTTGGAGTGCGACAGTATAAGAGTATAAAAGACGTTACAAAAATGTAGTTGACTTGGGTTTCTCCTCCGCACGGGCGGAGGATAACGTAACGAGTCATCCTGGTCCTTCTGGCCTCACGCTATTACAGGCTTATGTGTCTGTGGTATTTAATTCTAATGACAGTAAGTGTGAGCGCAGTTGCGCTGTATTATGTTCTGCAGTGTGATGTACATTCCTGTGGACAGACTAAGAATTTGGAAAATACATCTGTATTTTCCCTTTGTTATTGTCTTTATGGATAATCTTCTAACAGCATATGTTCATTTACATTGTACATATTCTCTTGAAAATAGCCTTTAGTTTGAAATTGGCCAATACTTGTGGATAAATCATTTTAAGACTTAAATATTGCCGGCATAAGTGGCCGTGCGGTTCTAGGCGCTGCAGTCTGGAACCGCGAGACAGCTACAGTCGCAGGTTCGAATCCTGCCTCGGGCATGGATGTGTCTGCTGTCCTTATGTTAGTTAGGTTTAACTAGTTCTAAGTTCTAGGGGACTAATGACCTCAGAAGTTGAGTCCCATAGTGCTCAGAGCCATTTGAACCATTTTTAACTCCGGCCCTAGTTACATTTGTTTGCACCGTACTTTAACCAGCCTTTCATATCTTCGCCACTACAACTATTATTTCCTCTTTTGAAAAGAAAACTGCCAATAACTTTAACACTATAGCCGCAAGTTTATTCTCGATAGAACAGAAACCTAGAAATGTACATCTAAGCACTTCTGTTAACATAGAATATAAATGTACTCTATTGGCAATTAAAATTGCAACACCAAGAAGAAATGCAGATAATAAACGGGTATTCACTGGACAAATATATTATAATAAAATTGACATGTGATTACATTTTCATGCAATTTGGGTGCATAGATCCTGAGAAATCAGTACCAGAACAACCACCTCTGGCCGAAATAGCGGCCTTGATACGCCTGGGCATTGAGTCAAACAGAGCTTGGATGGCGTGTACAGGTACAGTGTCCCATGCAGCTTCAACATGATACCACAGTTCATCAAGAGTAGTGACTGGCGTATTGTGACTAGCCAGCTGCTCGGCCACCATTGACCACACGTTTTCAGTTGGTGAGATAGCTGGAGAATGTGCTGGCCAAGGCAGCAGTCGAACATTTTCTGTATCCAGAGAGACCTGTACAGGACCTGCAACATGCGGTCGTGCATTATCCTGATGAAATGTAGGGTTTCGCAGGGATCGAATGAAGGGTCGTAACACATCTGAAATGTAACGTCCACTGTTCAAAGCGCCGGGAATGTGAACAAGAGGTGACCGAGACGTGTAACCAATAGCACCAAATACCATCACGCCAGGTGAAACGCCAATATGGCGCTGACGAATACACGCTTGCAACATGCGTTCACCACGATGTCGCCAAACTCGTGTGGCGCAGTGTTTAGCACAGTGGTCGCGCATTCGGGAGGACGAATGTTCAAATCCGCGTCCGGCCATCCTGATTTTAGTTTTTCGTGCGTGGTTTCCCTAAATCGCTTCAGGCAAACGCGGGATGGTTCCTATGAAAGGGCACGGGCGACGTTCTTTGCCATCCTTCCCTAATCCAATGGGACCGATGATCTTGCTGTTTGGTTCCCTCCCCCAAATCAGCAACCAACCAACATTACTCCTTGCCATGCGTAAAGGGCGCCACATACGTTAGGAACAGATGCGCAGCAGAGCTTCACGAATCGGGAGCACAAACATGTATGAGCGGCCCCGGCGCCGCTCATACATGTTGTGCTCCCGATTCGTGAAGCTCTGCTGCGCATCTGTTCCTAACGTATGTGGCGCCCTTTACGCATGGCAAGGAGTTAGTAACCCACTTGAAACGCAGTGGGGATTTTCAAATTTTTTATATCCAAATCGCATTTTGTCGACGTATTCGTTTTGTGTAATCATTTTATGGACGCCGTACGCCTGACCAGTTATTATAGTCCGAAGATGTCTACCACATCCGAAACGCGTCACTGAAATTTGAAACTAAAAACCTCCGCAACTTGGACTGTATTTTTTCCCCTCAGTTCTTACACTGGATGCTGTATCAGCCACAACGATGAAATGAAAGAAATCTTTAATCATTTTGTTAAAAAATTATACCGATTCTGTGCAATCCTGACATTTTAACAATAGTATGGTACAATTGATACAGGATATTCGGAAATTCCCGTAACAAAGTTCTAGGGCTTGTAGAGAGGAGTAAGTACGTAATATTTTGAATAGGAACCCACGTCCGAAAACGTACCGCTTCCGTCCGACAACCGTTTGAAAATATGTTTGCAATAGAATAATCATGGCGGTGGCGGGTTGTTTACTTCAGACTGGCTGACGTTATTGGACGACTATCCTACCTCTGATCTGGTCCCAGTCTCATTCACGTGCCTGTGAGTGTTAGAACAGCATGGTTGATTACACGCTTGCAGAATACAACATGATCCCCGTGCAGGGCATAACTCACTGTAATGGAGGTGCTGCTCGTCGCCTTTATTAGGATCGTTATGCACGATGTTCGGCTTCATAGCATACCCTTTTCGCTGCTATTACGCGACGGCTTCGAGAAAGGGCAGCCGTGATCGTGATGCTCCAAGGAGGCGCCGCACGTCTGAATTGGAAGAGGCCGTACTGCTACATTTTGAAGTTCAAATGGCTCTGAGCAAAATGGGACAACGTCTGAGGTCATCAGTCCCCTAGAACTTACAACTACTTAAACCTAACTAACCTAAGGATATCACACACATCCATGCCCAAGGCAAGATTCGAACCTGCGACCGTAGCGGTCGCGCGGCTCCAGACTGTAGCGCCTAGAACCGCACGGCCACCCCGGCCGGCCATTTCGAAGACAATCTGTCAATGAGTACAAGAGCAATTGCACGTGCAATGGATGTTGCTCCTAGCAACATCTGGTATGTTGTGGATGACCAACAACTACATCCGCATCACCTCTAACACTCACAGAACCGTCAATGAGGCTCGAACCTTGTAAAGCAAGTAGAATGGGCGATAAATGACATCAGCCTATTCGAGGTAAACACCCCCCCTCCCATGACTATCCTGTTGCATAAGTACCTAGCAAACATGTTTTCAAACGGTTGTAGCACTGAAGCGGTACGTTTCTGAACATGGGTTCCTATCCAAAATATTATGTACTCACTCTCTTCTACAAATCCTAGAAGTTTGTAACGGGAATTTCTCAACACCCTGTGTAGAGGCCTCAGAAGCTTTATAAATAACGACGCAGAGGCAGAAGAGTATAGTTGGTTACGCCCATTGGAAAAGACGTCAGCTAGAGGCTGTAACTAAACGTACGACACTGAAAAACCAATTTGGTTACTACCATTAATTCCTTATTCGCAGATGCACGGTGTACATTTTCTTCACGAAAGCTGGGTCTCATCTGATGTTCTGGAGAAAGAAACAGAGTAACGATTGCTCAACTCATGCTCCATAGTTTTTGTGACCATTAAATAATTGGTACTTCCTAATTCTACGATCTCGTTAAAAACAGAATGCAAATTCATCTCGCTGACTAGTTTTTCGACAGTAACTGTAGCGATGGACAACATAACATTTAAATTAACAGTACAGTTGCTAACTCACAAAATGTGCTAAGTTAACATTTATCTATAGATTGTGGTTCATGATGCTCCCTGCCAGTTTTTCCGTGAGTTAGAGATGGGTGTCGATATCGCCATGTTATCACTGATATGCAGATCAGATAGCGAAAAGAAATTATCAGTATCGGGTACTTAGCAACGTGCTGTCACGTACCACATACTGCATGAAGCTGAAAACATATTACAAAATATTCGATAAATCAAGGAATTTATGCAGCCACGTGTATATCTCAGTAATTTTTTTAAGAAAAAAAGACCTAGAAATAACTATATTGTATAACACTTTTACGAAGCTAAGATGATTATGTAACTACATGTAGCTGACTGATATGTATTTCGGAATGGGTACAAAATTTGCCTTAGCGTTCCAATTCTGGGCTTTCAGAATCTACTCTGAAATTAGTATTCCTTGATTTCCATTGGCTAGAGGCCACCGAATTAAATACATGGTCATCCACATTCGTACTTCGAAAATAAATTAATTCCACGATATAAGCAGTATCTGCAGACGTGGTGTATATTACGGAGTATTTCACCATTATAGAGTATCATAAAAAAATAGTTAACTATATGAACTTTGAAACTGCTGAAAAATTATTTTGTAGTAAAAAAAGTTCTGCTGAATGTTTCGACGACTACGTTCATCATTATCAGGATTAACCTTCTATGTTAATGATGTGATGATGCCTTGTAGCATAAACAGCAAAAACTAATAAACTTTTTCTCTTCTTCGCATTGTGGTGGGTAAAATTTCTTAAGGATTTGAAATTACGTGTCATAAAGTTTGTTGGAAGTCGCTAAGTGCTCTCATTCCCAAATACTTGATGAATACAATCCGAGTAATTTGCACGTCGTTAAGCTACAGTGCCTCACAATATATACGCAGTTTCATATACATAGTTTCTTACCGTTACGAGTACTTAATATTGGCTCTATACATCGCACTATGCTGAAACATTGTAAGTACTTTCATTAATCGGTGTGCTCTCGGAGTATGCAGAAAACAATAACAGTTCCACTTCCTGCCACCAGATGAAAATATGGCGCTGTAAGCAGTCAGAATGGAAAATGGTTCCTTTTTTGCCAGCAGTATGCTGTTTGTTGCTTGGTGACGCGTGTTGATTTCTTTTGTGAAGTGTCTTTTGGTGTAAAGGGCTAAGAAGGCTGAAGTTTTCCGTATGAAACGCAGTGGCTATTAAGAAGAAAGACTGTGCACTCATGGTGTAGTTGTTTCATCAAAACGGCAGCAACAGCAGCTCTACACTGCGGGAACATCGCAGACAGAGGCAGCAGAAACAGTACATGGGCTAATGAATATTATCAATAACTTTGAAGAAACAGGTGAATTAGATAATGCAGCAGGAAGAGGTAGGGTTCATCTCCATGATAGTTGTTGATGAAGTTGCTGTAACTGACTGTGCAGCACATGCCTCAAATTCTACAGCTACTGCCGGAGCCTTGCCATGGGTATTTTTTCTTCCCTGATCAACAGATCAAAAATGTGTGTGCTGTATCCATCGCGATGATCAATTAACTTCGGCTGTATATGTGTCGTCCAAGCAAACAGTTGTTTCTTGGAAACGGTACTACCGAGTGCTGTGTTCAAGATTACAAGCTACGTATGTTCAACTTTAAGACATCGAGGCGAGAGTATAATAACGATTGACGTCATCTTATTCACATTTTACAGTTAGATTATTAGCGATGTTCATTTTACTTTGGAGGTTATAGTCTCAGAATTGAGCAGTTGGTTTTTAATAATATACAGTATTCATGCATGGATGTTATTATTTCGTTAACTTCATCAACGTACAGTTTTGTACGTTACTTAAGAAAATTTATTTACCTCTAGACGTACCTACAGTGTTACTAGGGAATTTTACGTTATTTAAAAAGCCGATGACGCATTTTTTTTGCACGTGTGTTCTGATACTTCAGTTAACGGTTCCACCTCATACTTGAGCGCTGTATGTTACAGAATAACAGCAGAAATGCTAAGATTAGTATGACAAGATTTTCACTTGTCAGGTTCGTTATGTAAGCAGTTGGACAACGTCGATCCTAATCCAACATACACGACGTTAAGATTTTAATTTTGTGTATAGATAAAGGCTTCACAGCTATCAACTGCAATGATGTTGCATCTTTGCCATTACTACATAACGAAGTTTAATTTCACATGATAAATTCACAGTGTTGTTTCCTATGACAAAGGTCTTGCTGTTAGATGTTACTTATATTTCAGGTTCTCGTAATTAATAGCAGACTTATTTCATACTTCTTACATTGGATAATGATAACTGAGCTTCACCGAAACTAGTCATCTGTAACTTACAGTGACTATGGCTTGACTATTGCAATGAAGTCAAATACATTTGAAAAAAGTTCAAAACACTTGAGACGCCTTTTATCCTGGTATATGCATCAAATGAAGCCCTAAGATAGACTACACCACCGTTACTTAGTCTTTCGCTTTTTTTTTTTTGGGGGGGGGGGAGATACCTGGAAATGGATGTGAACAGGAATGTCGTTTGGACGGACGAGTCACATTTTACTCTGCATGCTGCTGTGAATTCACAGAACTGTCGCATAAGCAGGAACATCCACCACACCACCTTATGTGACTAAGTGGTGCTCTTTCACGAACTCCACCGTTCTCAGTCCGTTTTTCTTCTAGGAGATGATTACCTCGAATGCGTGTTACGTGAGCAGTGACATTTTCACGTTACAAGGACTTCCATGTGCAACATGTGATCCCAGATTTGCAAGAATGCAAGTGTGCCCACACCACCATTTTATGCAAGATGGGTTGACATCACATGTCGCTTGCCAGGTTAGAGATTTTTCCGAGAAACACTCAGTCATGGTCGCATCGTCTCTAGGCAATTTCCGATCCCCCAACGTAAACCCATGTGACTTCTGGTTATGGGGATATCTACAAGATCGTGTCTATCAAAGATGTATCAAGACTCTTCCTGATCTGAAGGACAGCACACGATGACATGTCACTCTGACTAGAGTGAATATGCTGTGAACAACTGCCAGCCACATTGTGCTATGGCTGCAGCATGTTTCTGAATCGGGAGACCATACTCAACCCACGTCGTAACTTATAACCATATTCTAATAAACGTGTCAGAACAAGTCACTATACGTTTGATCGTTTATCTCCTTTTCCTGCTCCCACACCGCATTCTGACTGCTTACAGATCCATATTTTCACCTGGTGCCAGAAGGAAGATCTATTATTTTATCCCTCGTACTCCAAGAGTCCTGCAATTTGTACAGCATTTAGAACACAGGCAGTTTACTGACACCCAGTACATGCAAGGATAGGCAAATTACTGAAATTTCAACTCCATCACGCTAAGTTGGTTTCCAGTAACACCATCTAGATTCATTTCCTGTCTCATGAAAAAAGGATAACTGTCTAGTAGTAAGGTCATTATGCATGGAGGCTGCGGTTTATCTATTGTTTGATAATACTGGTGCCTGCATTTCTCGGGATTGCGCAGTTATCATGGGGATATGGGAATTGGTGGTTAACTTCGTTTCCTTGTAATCAACAATTTTGAATCTCGCTATTCTCATTTCTGCTAATTTCATTGCTCACTAATCCGTTGCAAACATCTTGTCATAGAATGCCCAGAAACTGGCGCGAAATCACTCGCCACACACTGCAACTGATGAAGCAACATGTAACTTCGTAACCTGTCTGTCATTCAAGCTCGATGACATTGATAGATCGATTGTTAATGCTAGACGTGGTGGTTCAGGCTTGGTAACTCTGTGTACTAAACTTCACGAGCAATACACTCCTAAATCAGCTGCAGCAGTCTTTTTCTAACTACATTGTAAACGGCCAATAACTAAAAATCGTTATTTTCTACTGTTCATGGTACTGCCATTTTCACGTCCAGTAGTATATTGAGCCGAGAACTTGGTTGGCGAATGCTTGTAATTGTAGTCTTTCTTTCCAAAGTTTCGGCAAACCATATAATATTGGGAGGGTAGCAGGAGGAATGTGAACTGTGAAATATGTCTTGTCAGAGAACTCTTTTTCACAAAGAAAGAGATTTCGGTTGATTTTTTCAACCTTCAACAAGCCCATTATTAAATGTTAGGCATTTAATTCTAGAAGAATTACAGATTTAATATGTTTGACGCAATGTTATTTATTTATTTTCAACTTCAGCGTATTGAGTACCCACCGATTACCTCAAATTTCTTTCACTTGTGTACCTCACGATCACAGCCTTGCAAAGCTCAGAAGGCTTTGTGTTGCGTATCGAGAGCGTTTTAATCACGTAGCGTATTTGCCGTCATTATTCTAGTTTTTGCTTCTTGGCCTTGGGGACGAGCATGCAATGTAACACGATCCGAACAGCCTCATTCGCCGGCTTCTAATCTTATCTGCTCTTCACAGCCGGTTCTTACCGCCTTAGATGCGCTTACGCAGATGTGTTCTTTTTCAGACTCACGTGCTGTCAATTTTGCTGCAGAGCCATTCATGTCAATATTTTTTTTCAAAATTTTTGGCATTGTGAACAAATAATTAGAAATAATTCTGTTTGCCTCAAATTTATTCTGGAGTTTCAGGGTGCGGCTTATAGACATTTCATGGAAGTGGTGAACCTGAAAGAGCACAAAATTAATTTATTCTTGGTCGTTAGCGCTATTTTCTAGCCACTGAAAAGACGTAATTACTGTCATCATTACTTTTTTCTTTCCTGTAAAAGAAAGTAAGAATTTGTATTGTTCGTACTAATATCTTTGACGCTGAGGTAATTTATCTCTTCCGCTTTGTGCAGTGGACCGAAATTAAATACAGAATTTTCATTCATGATAGGATACTAATACATCACATCAAGACAGCTACAGGAAAACAGGAGTTTCAATTCAAGCCCTTCCCATTTATATGACCCCTTTTTAACGTTTAAATACGACGTACACCAAAACTCGTACGTTCTGTCCTGTCATAAAGAATATTTATGAATAGGATCGCTCTCTGCTCGAATGAGACGACAGCAAAACATTTTTCTAACAGGTGTATTTTGACAGTGTTAGCTGAGGAATTATTCACGGTATTATTGAGAGAGAAGTGGTGACGTGCGCCATTTTTAAGATAAGCTTGTTATGGCATTTCATTTGGTCATCATTTTATGTAAGCTGTTTTGTTTGGGATCTCTTATAAGCGAGTCGAAATTATCTAATAAAAGTCTTCCTGAAAAGTTGAGTAACGGACACTTGAGCAGTTATTTTGGAACTATTGTAAGTGGTGATCAAAAAATTGTCGTTTGCGGGCATTGCTGCAACGTATATGCAAAGTAACACGGCTCCGATGCGGGTATATAAGCACCGACGTGTAGGGAAGGGATGAGTGTGGCCTTTGCGTCTTTCCTATGTGCGTGCGGTAATTGGCGAAACGTTAACTATGGCGACGATATTACCATATGGGTACGAACAGGGCCAGCTTGCTGTTTTCTTTTCTTGGCTGCTGAAAGACAAATATCGGAGAATGAAGAATATGTATGAGGCAGTATGTCAGTTGAAAATCATCGTTGCCGAAAGGCGTGCTGCTGCTTCATGATAACACACGTCCCCATATAGCAAATGTCTTAACGCAGAACTTGTGCCGTCTCAAGTGGGAGACACTTCAACACTCTCCCTATAGTCCTAATCTCTCGCCATGCGATTATCACGACGTCGGTCCCTTATAAAAGGCCTTGAAGGGTCGAGGATTCCTGTCGGACGAGGGTGTCCAGCAGGCAGTTACTAACTTCTTCATGCATCAGGACACCGTGTTTTGCCAAACGCATATCTTCAATTTGGTGCGTCGATGGGATGATTACGTCAGTGCTCACGGTGATTTTGCCAGATTGGTATACCGATTCTGGACCGCACGGCTACCGTTCAATCTCCCTTATAATTTTTCCACGTTACGCGAGCGCTGCTGCTAGCAGAATTGTGTACTGAATTGACGAATAACCTCCCCAGTTGCTGAAAAGTATTTTATTTTAGTGCATGACCTGTTTACATTGAAGCCATTTTGTAGTAGAATCTGAGAACTTTGCTGCGGTGAAGTGACGAATGCCAGTTCTTTCTGCTACTTTATTTCTAGCAGTCTTCAGTCTACAGCATGCCGACGGTATGCTAGAACTATAACGTAATTGTAATGCAAACGATTCTTGATTTTTATCTTCGCTTCGAGTTTCCTTATTTCAAGTATCGGGTCTGTTTTTCCCAGTGCTTAACAGAGGAATAGTATTTTCATCCATTAGAACGTTTTTGAAACACACTGATAATGTTCATTGTAAGCGCTTTTCCCTGCATATTTAAATTAATTAATCGGTTGTGGCGTGGGAAAGAAGTGAAACCCTGTGAATCACTTTTGTAGAAATCTATCATTGACGGTTTCTGTCATAATACTCACAGACATGATGTACCCTTCTCTTTATAAAGGTGCAGATTTGAGTGTGCTGCGAACGAGTTGGCTCGCTGGTTGATCCCTGCACTTACATTCGAGAGGGTAGCGGTTCAAATCGTGATCAGGACATTGATTTCAGCCCCTAGATCTCTTAAGGGAAGTGCTCAGATGGTTCCTTTTGAATGTGCTTTATCATACTTTCTCCGATGTCAGAATATGACCCTATTCTAAAAACCGCGTTATGAGCTGCATTTCAGTACCTAATCTGCCTTCTTCATAGTTGACACTATTTCTATTGCCTACCTGACAGGCAATATTAACGGATTAGTGCAAGCGTGTAAAATAATAGCGTTAACGTTATGTGCCATTCAAGACTTATAAAATTCCATAATATAATATATCTCGTGGCTAGTACCGCTCACATAATGAGATTTTAAAAAAATGTTCAAATGTGTGTGAAATCTTATGGGACTTAACTTCTAAGGTCATCAGTCCCTAAGCTTACACACTACGTAACCTAAATTATCCTAAGGACAAACACACACAGCCATGCCCGAAGGAGGACTCGAACCTCCGCCGGGATCAGCCGCACAGTCCATGACTGCAGCTCCGTAGATCGTTCGGCTGATCCCGTGCGGCCATGAGATTTTCACTCTGCAGCGGAGTGTTCGCTGATATGAAACTTCCTGCCAGATTAAAACTCTGTGCCAGACCGAGACTCAAACTCGGGACCTTTGTTTTACGAGGGCAAGTATCCTTTCTTCCAGGAGTGCTAGTTCTGCAAGATTCGCAGAAGAGCTTCTGTGAAGTTTGGGAAGGAGGAGACGAGGTACTATCAGAACTGAAGCTGTGCGAACGGGTCGCGAGTCGTGCTTGGCTAGCTCAGTTTGTGGAGCACTTGCCCGCGAAAGGAAAAGGACCCTAGTTCGAGACTCGGTCCGGCACACACTTTTAATCTGCCAGGAAGTTTCGTACCTTCCACATCTTCAGCGATACGGTATTGTCGACGAACCAATAAAATCGAGAAGGGCGCTAGGATGCGCCCGAAACTGTTACGGATTGTTTGAACTGGTTGTTGGTGGTTCTTATTTTCGCTCGCACTTTGGATTGCGAATTGAGACTGATAAAATTGGATAGTAATGGCTTTGCTTTAGAACTGTGTACTTAATACTTGTTTTCGCGAATACGATAACCTACCTGGTGTTGAGTTCTGCTGAAGGAATATACTAGTGCTAGAAGTTGAAAAGGATCAGATTGATAGAAATAATGTCAGTTTCACTATTTCTTTTATCAAGTCACTTATGATTTTGCCTCACGAGGCTGAGTGGACCACATTCTTTCCAACACATAAAGGGTTTAGGTGGTCACCGGGACTCAAACCCAGAACATCCTCGTCAATATCCACGAATGATAACTACTCGTCCAGGGAGCCGGACATAGGAGCTGATGAAAGTAATTGTTAATGGACAGGAGTGGTGTTCACCAAAAGGAACGGAACTCACATGGATTATCATCCAGAGTGGCACTAAAATGCTGAAGACATTTGGGTTTTGACCTGTGCAGTAGGTGAAGTCTGTTGACAGGAACAAGTCATCTCATATATCACTATGAAGGCCGACATGTGCAGTCGGTCAGTTAGAAACAGCGGAGGGGTCTGAAATTTACTTGGGAACGTTGACGCAAATACTTGTGACCAACACACCAGCAGTTCCCCTTACATGCAGACTCAATAGGAGGTGATGAAAATTCCTTCCACTGTGAGGCCTGGAAACGGCTACCTCTAGTTGAAGTTCCACCACAGATACATGCAATAATTTCCTCCGCTTTCCAATGCGAAGAAGTCCTGCCAATTCTGCCGCACCGAGATTCGCTGTTGTTTTCTGAACAAATGAAATATTTTGGTGCGATGCTCGTGGTGTTTGATGAGAGGCAAGACATTGCTAGAATATCTTGTTGAGATAGACGTCATCTTGTCAAAACTGACCCAACCCAGGCTAAGTGGGACTGTGCAACATTACAATACGAGCAACTGCAGCCACTGAAACAACATGGTAAACTGAACTTGAATAAAACCGCAAACAACTGTTATTTATCGACCAGTTTCACTGCGCCAAACAGTATTCTCGGGCGAGAAGTAGTGTTACATAGATTAACACACTGTAAGTAGTGTGTCAGAACTGTCCATTACATTAAGTAAGGCCATTCTTTGCATTGTGCAAGACTGGAAATAAGCACTCAGATATCGATAGTAACAATCTGAGGGCCGTCCGGAGTAGCCGAGCGGTTCTAGGCGCTTTAGTCTGGAACCACGCAACCGCTACGGTCGCAGATTCGAATCCTGCATCGGGCATGGATGTGTGTGATGTCCTTAGATTAATTAGGCTTAAGTAGATGACCTCAGATGTTAAGTCTCTTAGTGCTCAGAGCCATTTGAACCATTTTGAACAATCTGAGGGCGAAACATGTTAGCGAGATTCTCAGCATTGTTGTGAGACGAGTCAGTTGGGTTGGTCGAGAACTGAGTCGTGTCACACTGTCCTCACGTCGGTGATGGCAGATCGTACCACACTCAAGGCCTGATTTCGTTTACATGGCCAGGTGGGATTTAGGTGGGTTAACTACGCTTGAAGGTGGAATTCAAGGTAAAATTCGCAAGCATAGCGTCAAGCGTAATTGCTGGGTGAGGCTCGTGATTGTTCGTCCGAGTTTGCAATAACTCTGTTTTGCTTGTCAGTTAAATCCTCCAAATAAATATGCTGCAGTTATTAAATCTTATTGCAACTTTGAAACTGAAATAATTTGTTAATCTGGCACTCAGTATTTCTTGATACTTACGTCAATGTCAGGCATTTCACTCTTGTTAATAGTTGTCAAACTACGAGTATTATTGGTCATGATGATTTCTGAAGTTTTTAAGTAGACTTAATTTAAGAAATAGCAAACTCCTTTTTATTAAAGTCATTCTTAGTAACAATAAACTTTTGCCACTGCTGCTGCATGCTGCTGCGACTAGCTGTAAAACACATGGAATAAGGTAGTTACCTAAAGAGGTGAGTGCAAAACGTAGGGCCAAAAGAGGGACACTGACACACCACAACATGTCATGTACTCTAATCCAGTGAATTCCGTTGCGTAAGTCAGATCTGTATCACTTGTAAACGCGGTCAGATAGCTTATCGGAATGTTAGTTTTAAGTTTTTCATGTGACGATCTTTTGAGGGCCTAAATGACAGTGACACTGACACTCACACAACACCCATACAGTGTTAAATTCCGTTTACTGATAGCTCAGGTTGCTTATCGAGTCCATTTTCAGAGACGAACATAAGCTTTATTTGTTGTAAGTATGTTACACATATTTGTTGTAGGCACGTTACACCATGGAGATGCTCCGTACGTTCAAAGTCACAGAAAGCAACAACTTGAAGAGGGGAAATAGTCAATAAATAGTGCCCGGCAGAGCACTGGTGCGAATAGTGCGGGGGATGAAGCAGCTGTAGTTGGTTGTCGTGAGGGTAAAGTACTGGAGGCGGTCGGCTGTGTTGTGTACTAAACTGGTGGGGGTCGCCATCCGATTCCCGCTGGTTTAGTATGCAGCTCATCGCATGCAGTGCTTTACCCTCACGACAACCCACTGTCTACAGGTGCTTCATCCCCGGCACCAACCGCCCAAGTTCTCTGCTGGGTATTACTTCCCCTCTTCATGAAGTGACATTCTATGACTATGAACGTCTGACGTCTCCGTGTGCTAATCTGTGTGACCCTACTTTCTTTCTTTTGCTGGTGCCTTGTCCCGCAGTTTCGCAGGATCGGCACGGTTAGGAACGGATTTGGCAAGGTTAGTTTAAGGGGTGGTCAGATGCACCCTTCGTGCCGCCAACCCGTACTCCCTCCCCCCCCCCCCCCCCCTCCCAGGACAGAATTAGTGTACCCAGCTGTCTGTGTCTAGTGTAATCCATGGAATGGTGCGAACGTGTTCAGATGTCTGCGAGTCGTGTAACTGAGGCGGAACGTGGGGACCAGCCCGGTAGTCACCTAGCGGGATGTGGAAAACCGCCTAAAAACCACATCCAGG
Source organism: Schistocerca gregaria (assembly GCF_023897955.1). NCBI lineage: Eukaryota > Metazoa > Arthropoda > Insecta > Orthoptera > Acrididae > Schistocerca > Schistocerca gregaria. The sequence continues at coordinate 433,167,323 of NC_064924.1, forward strand.
CTGGCCGACATCCCGGCCTACGTCGGTAATCCGCCGGGCTGATTCGGTCTGGGGCCGGTGCACATACCTGAGTCCAGGAAGCAGCGCGTTAGCGCTCCTGGCAAACCTGTCGTGTCTGTGTGACACTACTTATTACCTGAGAATACTACTTTCACTACTTTCACGTAGTGAAACCGATGTTGTGAATAAATCATCAATTAACAGCTGTTTGTATACGTACTGAAGTTCAGTTTATCGTAAGCGCTCTACCGACTGGGCTGCCGCGGCAGATGTGCTGGCAGAGACGCCAGAAAGCATGGGACGCATTACAGCCTCCCGCATCTCGCATCAACCGGAGTGTGGCGACTCTGCCGTCAGAGCGGCCACCACGAGGTTACACAGGCAGGCCTGTGAGTGAACCTGGCGGCGCTGCTGCTGGTGGAACACAGGACGGCTTATGGCGCTCTCCCACCAGGACCCTAGCAGAGCCGTCAAGCCGCTCACTCGAGTACGTCGTTTTTTCGCCCACGTGAACGCATGAATAGTTCTGGCAGCGAATCTTTTGTCTCCGAGATTCGGATGAGATCAGGAACTTGTGACATTCAGAACTATTCAAAACACGAACTGGGAATTACGAGGGTCATGAAGCTCAGGTCGAAGAGTAATCACGTTCACTTAATAACGCATTTTATGGACACTGGCTGGCTGTAGATTGTGGAAATTATCGATCCTCAGTTTCCTCACAGCCTGTTGCTGAGGCTCCGCTCCAGCCACAGGAACTTTACACCACAAAGTACGTTTACTATCCGGGCTATACAAGTGTTCCTCGAAACCTACTTCCAGACCGAAATAGTACAGCTACATCTCCTGCTGCAGCAAGTGATGCTAATGGGCCAGATACACCAGACAGGCCAGATTTATTTTAAGAAAAAATATATGTAAACAAGAGAGACAGGTTTCCGTCTTGTCTAAAAAAATGGCTCTGAGCACTATGGGACTTAACTTCTGTGGTCATCAGTCCCCTAGAACTTAGAACTACTTAAACCTAACTAACCTAAGGACATCACACACATCCAAGTCCGAGGCAGGATTCGAACCTGCGACCGTAGCGGTCGCGCGGTTCCAGACTGTAGCGCCTAGAACCGCACGGCCATGCCGGCCGGCTCTTGTCTAAAGCATTTGTAAATTTAATTTCAGTATTTTTCAAGTAAAAACTGAAGAACGATTCTACATATAGTTTACAGTTACAACTAAAACCGTAAATATTACTACAGACAAGAAGTAATTAGCTACCGCCAACCGGGGTGGCCGAGCGGTTTTATGCGCTATAGTCTGGAACAGCGCGACCGCTACGGTCGCAGGTTCGAATCCTGCCTCGGGCATGGATGTGTCTGCTGTCCTTAGGTTAGTAAGGTTTAAGTAGTTCTAAGTTCTAGGGGACTAATGACCTCAGCAGTTGAGTACCATAGTGCTCAGAGCCATTTGAACCAATTAGCTATCGAGTACACAGGTTGCGAAAATCATCCTCTGGTGAGATTACTTTCCTTAAAACAGTGACATTCGTCAGTTAATAACGGGAGATCTCCACTACCTCGTCAAATGAACAGAATGACATTCTCGGGATACTGCAAGATTTAGCACTGTAATTTGTTAAATCATTATAAAGCGTGTCAAATAAAGCGTTAATATCACCATCAACAGTGAAGGGATGAGCTCAGAACTTTTTTCTGCATTTCCTTTTTATTTCAAACTTGCACACAAAGCTTGTAGCACGCCTACTGAGCGGTGACTGAAGGCATTTCTCTGGCGTCTCTGCTGGCCTACTGTCAGACCTGAGCGCTGCGAGTAGAGCCGCTAGCAGACCTGCCGTGGCGCCCAGTGCGACAGGGCCCTAAATGGTAATGGGCAGTCGGACTTGTCGACGGCCTGTGATGCACTACGTGATCTGTCTTGCTTATGGTGGAAACATCAGTCATTTATAACTTCTTGTAGAAGAGGCCTGATAGAGCAACACAGGCGAAGAATCTACTTTTTTTCGGGTGTGACTCATCGGAGACTGGGACCGCCTTGGCGTCGGCTGTCGCGAGGGTGCGGAGGTGTGGGCCGGTGCCAGCTTGCGTGTGTGTGTGACCAGGGAGTGGCCAGGACACCAACAGGAAATGACGGCAGCCGCAGCGGCTATCGGCCTGTTGGCCTTACAGGCGAGAGAGAGGGAGAGAGAGAGAGAGAGAGAGAGAGAGAGAGAGAGAGAGAGAGAGAGAGAGACCAACCAGTGCGCCGAAAAAGAGCAGGAGTCGGCAGCGGCTGTGGCGGTGGCGCCCAAGGCCAGCCTGATCACATCAGCTGCGAGGCCCGATCTCTGAGTCACTGGAGGCGAGGCGAGGCGAGGCGAAGAGAGGCGGTCGTCCAGGTTCAAGGGCTCCGTGTCAAGTGGCGCTGCCTGCGGCTGGATCTGGCCGTGCCCTCGCCCGTTCTTACTCAACGTCCGCTCTCCTTTCCACCAGCGTGATCGTAGTGCAGTGGCGGAGCTGTCTGTAACACCCTTTTCGTGTAGTTTTCCAGAACACTTTGCGATGTAACCACATTCTACAGAATATTTACTTTTCACATTCCACTTTAAATGCAAAGGAAGCAGCTCACAATGACTCTAGTTTATTCAGCTCACTTGCCGATACATCTCCGTTTTTTTTTTAAACTTATCAACTAAGACGCAGTCGATTTTCGGATACTCTGATGCAATCCTCAGGTGTTTTCTACAGGTCGTCAACCACGAGATGGCAAGCACAGTGCCAAGTAGGAAACTAAGTCTCCATGGGCAATGTAACCTACCCACAGTAAAAAATATAATAACCTTCCAACAGTAAAAAATATAATTATATCATTCACATTTAGTGTAACCTCCCAACAGATAGATTCCGTAACCTGCCAATACTACAATGTGACTAATCTCGTAATAAAATTGTGGCTCGCTTATAACATTTCAATAATTGACTGAGATTTTAAATTGGTAAATTTTGGACGTCAGCAGTGCTTCGTCATGGCCCTGAAAATTCATTCTGAATAAATTGAAAATTCTTACTTCAATAAGGTCGCTGGGTAACGCATATATATCTGGTCCTGTAAGAAATTTTACTGGCACAGCCCAGTGCAATGCTGGCCGATAGATTTGTCATGTATAAAAAGAAACAACAGATTTTTCTTTACAATATTTGGGATGATGGAGAAGTTAGTAAATTCTTTAAATTGAGATGAATTAATTTCAAAAGTAAAATTTTATAAGAAAGATTATTATTAAGAGATTTTTTAAACATTTACATGGGACTATATAACAGTACATATGCGCGAGCCCGGGTTCGATTCCCGGCAGGGTCAGGGATTTTCTCTGCCTCGTGATGGCTGGGTGTTGTGTGATGTCCTTAGGTTAGTTAGGTTTAAGTAGTTCTAAGTTCTAGGGGACTGATGATCACAGATGTTATGTCCCATAGTGCTCAGAGCCATTTGAACCATTTTCAACCTTAGCCATGGACCTCTTACAACAACAAGACTGCTGTAGCCAACAGGCTAACCAGATGGTGGAGATAAAATCTTCTGAATTGTTAGGCCGCGTCATATTTCTTCAGATAATCGATGTTTCGATTCCTCTGCTGGGATCTTCTCCAGGATCTCCTTGTGTCCACTGTAGAATGAGCACTGTAAGAGAATAGTGTCCCTCTCTCTTATAAAGGGCAGTTTTCTGTAGCCTGTGCTGGAGAAATGGGATTATTGGTAAAAAAAACTTGGCCTGCCATTGGTGGCCATCATCATAGAATAGTAAGAGTAGTTTTCCTACACTAATGCCGAAGAGGGGGGTTGTTGGCTAAAACTCCAGCGGCTACCATTGATGGGCCAACGTCGTTAGTTAGGAAGGGATTTTTCCACACTTGTGCTAGAGAAGAGTTATTGGTTAAAATTCTATCTCCTGCTATTGGCGGTGCCACGTCATTGGCTGGAAGCGAAACGGGCAGAGCATGAGACGAGGAATGTTTAGCCAAAATATTGTCCTCAGAGGTAGCTTCTAGTGCGTTGTTTGTATTTTTCGCACGCCGTGGCCGCATATTCACATCCTAGATGGCGTGGAGCCACCATGGCGGAAGCCTATAGCCACCGTCTCTATTGAAGATACACGCGTTCTTCACTTATTGTCCAGTGACTACGGCCCAAAAACGGCAGTCCAAGGGTTTTTACCCAATAATTTCACTTCTCCGGCACAAGCACGGGATAAACTCCCCTTTATAAGAGAGAGCGACACTATTCTCTGACAGTGCTCAACCTACAGTGGCCACCCGAAGACCCTGAAATGTCAGCGGGGCGGTCGAATCGTCGATTGTTTGGAGCAACATGAGCAGTGTAACAACCCAGAAGGTTTTAATTTCAGTGTAAACGGCCACCAAACCCTGTAGACTCATATAACTAGATTGTTGTTTGGCTCTCTGCTTACCAGCTCGATTATTCGCGCCCTCTAAAAGCCACCTCAGAAATGGAGCATCTTGAAGTCGACTACATGCAAGTCAATGCTTACTGTTCTTCAAAGAACTCTGTATGGGCAAACGCTGATATTTTGTCTTTTGTGTCTACTTTATCATATCTGCTGTTGGTACCTTTATGTGCTTGATTTTCGTTGTGGCATTGCGCGAGTTACATGGAGCTAGTGGAACCTAGTTCCTGTGATGCAGCATGCCACTGGAATTTAGTTGCCCTCTCTCATCTATGAGAAATCTGGTCATTCAGTAAACTGTTAACCAACGCCCATTAGTCAGCTCTGATTTTAATGATTTACTAAAACATCTTTTACATACAGCCTAGCTTCTGTGTCTTATAAAAATGTTTTAAAAGTTTTCTTTTTCTTTTGTAACTTTGTTTGTCGCTTACTTGGCATGTTGTCAAAAAAGATACTTGCAGTTTTGTAATGATAAGCGCAAGTGTCGTAAATATAGTGTACAGCATAACTGCGTAGGCTTCCGCGGCCAGAGTCAGTCGACCAGTAGACCCAAAAGAGGGCTGCTGCAACCGTGGCCGAAACATTGGTTTTTCTGCAGCAGCAGCAGTTATATACGTTATGAAGCGGTACCATACACAGAAAACTTTTATGTCGATAGCGTACAGCGTCTCTTAGCAGTATTCTATCAAGAAGAAATCATGAAAATATTTCAGATTTCTTATATATGAATATTTGGCATCGTGGTTGTTTTTAAATTACATATTTCACTTTTGCTGATAGGATATATGTAGTGCGGCGACACTTTTTGTGATTGTGTCAGTTCTTCTCACGCTTGGATGTTGCCAGTCTTGTAGGGCCTTGGTATGACGTATTACGTTACGGGAACGACGTTTTGTCGAATTGTGATGTACACAGTAATTTTAATTTTGAAGTACTAACGCATCGTTCATTTCTAGTTTTATGAACCTGGAAATTCAATGGAAAGGTTTGTGTGAAGCTGGCCCAAGATGTTTGTAATAACCTTAATGAAGATATGTTGTCGTTTGGTTCGTCTAGGATTAATGTTTCGCAATTTGTGCAACAGTTCGTAGCACTTTTTGTAACTTTATTACACATCTGAAGATGGCAACTTAATTTTCCCCAAACTGGTTATCTACAATAAAGCATTTTATAGCCATCTCGGCAAAGAAGTCCTTCTTCTCCTAAGTAATTATCCAGTGTGACAGACGTGCCTAGAGATGCGAGGGATGGTCACCACACACCGCTGTAGCGTAGGTTGCTACAGTGATTGTCTGAAATCATCCTCACCAAATAAGTGGACTGATCCATCCTTGCCTCTGCATTTTCATTTTAGGATAGACTAGATTGGCTGTGAGGTTAACTTATGGTTAGATTTTACATGGTGGGTGATACACATCTACATAAATCAATAATAATACATACACGAACGATTTTTTCCGTTTCCTGTGAGTGTAACTTTCTTCCTTGACGACTCGTTTCTAAGTATATCTTTTTTTTTAAAAAAAATTTAATAGTGTGGGGCCACAATCATAATATATTTCTTTCCAGTCAGTACCGCCATTGGTCTGTTTTTTGCATGATTACATTTGCACGATTACGATTTCGGCTTTACAATGTCATTATCAAATGTTTTAATGTTATACAGTGCCTAAGATGGCATATTGCCATGACAGTATGCCATGGAGATGTACCATGAACATGTAATACAGTGACCTTAGATGTATTATGTGGATGTAATGTTCCACAGTAGGTTATGAGCTACATCTCAGTGTTTTTATTTTGACCTATAACTATTATGCCTGTTTGAAACTTCAAGGCAGACAGAATATTCCATCTCCATCATAAAAATATACAACTGCCTAGATTATGTAATGTGATAGCTCTCAGCGCTTGTGTGAGGACTTGGCTGCGTGCAGACAAGAGAAGTACATGCCTGTTCCAACTTGCGCGGTGGCTGGTTAACACAATTGCTGACGCAACTGGATGAGAATGATAACATTTCACCTTCTCTTATTCTTGTCGTAGGAAGGTGTAGAGTTGGCTGTTTCGTTTTAACGGCAGTAAAATACTCAACTGTGACTAGGAGAGCTAAACAGGGGTGACACAATTGGCTCAGAACGTCTCTGATTAACAAATTTACAAGAAGGGGGAAGGGCGGCTTAGAAAAGGCTTAAGAAATGTAATTGGGCAATAAACTATTGAGCATTCTGGGAGAACTAAATAAGAGTGTTCTAATAGACGCGCACTGTTCGGCCTATTTTCAAGAAAGGGGGATGGCTCAGAAAGAAGAAATGTGATTGGACAGGAAAATACTGGACTCCAAATGGGAGAGATAACTATGTCTTGGGGTAAATGCTGTCTAATTGGTCTTTTCTCCAAAAAGAGGTATGGCTTCTGAAGGTGTTGAGAAATATTGTTGGCTATTTCATTTTTACGGCAGAAAATAATGTGTTGTGATTGGGTGAGCTCAATATGTGTATTGGCAAGAAGCTCTCTTATTGGGCTATAGGGCTTGGCTTAGGAAAGGGGTGTGAAGGTGTGTGTGTGTGTGTGTGTGTGTGTGTGTGTGTGTGTGTGTGTGTGTGTGTGTGTGTGTGGCTTAGGGGTGATGTAGAGGAGTGGAGGAAGAGGGTAAGATGAAGGGATGGAGGGTAGGGACGGGGGGGAAATGAGTGACAGGGAAAGTCCTCTCCGGCGGCAGACACGTGGATATGACCTCATTGGACTTTGCTCTGCTGATCATGATTTCAATGCTGTAACAATACGAATTTTAGTGCAGCGGAGCGGTGGGCCCTACATGCATCGGACATAGACTGTAATGAAGTTGAGATGGGGCCTCCACAAGGCCGAGATTACTCAGTGTTATTTAGGTGATGTAATGATGCTGATCATTCAAATGTTCAATTTCAAATGACAGTTATGTAATGTATTTGATCCGAATGTGATATGTTGACATTTTAACCATGAACGATAGGTTCTTAGAAATGTTATTACGTCTCCTTACGTTTTTTAAAATTCTGAAGATCCTATGATATGGGACTTTTTTTTTTGTAGAGTTACTTGCCTTCTTTGTGTGTTCCAAAAGGTGAGCAATGTGGCTGAGTTTTGCTGTTGCTATTAGCGTCAAATTTCTTGTTCAAGTTGCTTCTTATATAAATGCAGGTCACTGCTTGATGATTATTGCTGGTACAACCAGTTTGTGTTCGAACTGAGTTTAACACATGCATGGTAGGTTAGGTTTAAAAACATAAAAATATTTTGTCGGTGTAACACTGTAAAGTTGGTTCAAATGGCTCTGAGCACTATGGGACTTAACTGCTGTGGTCATCAGTCCCCTAGAACTTACAACTACTTAAACCTAACTAACCTAAGGACATCACACACATCCATGTCAGAGGCAGGATTCGAACCTGCGACCGTAACGGACGCGCGGCTCCAGACTGGAGCGCCTAGAACCGCTCGGCCTTTCCGGCCGGCTTTGCTGTAAAGTTGACCTTGTTAAGTTCATATGGAACCAAACTGCTGAAGTCACCGGTCCCTAGGCTCACACACTACTTAATCTAACTCAAGGACAACGCAAACACCTGTGCCCGAGGGAGGACTCAAACCTCCGACGAGGATGAGCCGTGCGAAGGCGCCCCTTTCTAGACATCATATTTCAATTGTCCTACGTAAATGCGACCTAGACATTAAAAGATTTTAACGAAACGACCATTATGTTATTTACAAAATTGTACATGACTTTACACGAAAAGTTAATAAATAAGGAAGTATGCTGTACTAAGCGTGGTAGTAAAGCTACTTGTTCAACAGAAGACATTCTTGTACACTATTTGAAAGCAACAGGTCACACAGTCACGATACATAAACAGCTCGGTACGTGACAGCAAACATTGTAGCTTCGGCAGGAAGTGTCAATAGGTTACCTAAATAATGCAGACTGCCCTCTTATCCATCAGTCGGTTGTTGGAGCGTAAGTAATTTATTGGCATCGAGTGATAGAAGTAGCAAGTAATCTTGCTATACCACGCACCAAGAAAATTCACCAGGATCCACGACAGCCAGTCGGTCAATTCTTCATTGTATGATCAGTATCGATAGAGATAGAACAGCTCCAAACCATCCGAGAGACTTTTTGTATGTCCATTCTTCTGAATGATGGTCTGCGGGACTTCGGCAGTTCACTTACGTAATAAAATGAAACAACTGCAGCCGGCGTTTTGATGTTATTTTATTGTATCGTAATCAGTTGCGGTGGCTCAAGACACCTTCTCCAGGCCTCAACTGACGTTGGGGATGGGGGGAGTGAGCAGCCGGAGTGAACAATCGTATACACTCTTCCGTCAGTGGCCAACATCTATGACCTGGGTTGTGTTTATCTTATTTTTATTTTATTTTATCGTATGGGTAGGGCCCTCCGTGTGGCCGACCGTTCGCCGGGTGCCGCCACTTCTGCGACCTGCAGTCGATGAGGATGATAGGATGATGATGAGGAAAGCACAACACCCAGTCCCTGGGCGGAGAAAATTCCCCGACGCAGCCGGGAATCGAACCCGGGCCCAGAGGATTGACAATCCATCACGCTGACCACTCAGCTACCTGGCTTCTGTAGAATACTGTAACACGGATGTTATGTCTGCAACCCTTATGGCTGCAGAAACGTTATCGATTTTATAGTATTCCTACGGGAGCCAGTTAGTAGATATTGGTCACTGATGGAATCGTGTATACGCCTGAAACCCCCCCACCCATCCCTCTCCCCGGCGTCAGTAAGTCCCGAAGAAAACGTATTGAGTCACCGAAACCGGTAGCAATAAATGTTTCATTTTATTACACATTTGAGACACTGCAGACATAAAAAAGGAATATCTTCCGTTGGAGCGTCGAGCAGTCCCCACCCCACCAGCGCCCAGAGCTCTGTCCAGCGTTAGGAAGCACGTGGACGTAGCGGGTACAGCGGAGCGCGGCGCCCAGCTGACTCCAGCGGAGCCTGGAGAAACGGCGCCGCGCTGGACCAGAGCCGCCCGCGGAGAAGAGCCAGTGGCGGCGGCGGCGGCGGCGGGAAAGCGTGGCGGGCGCGTCCCCGGCGCCAGCAGACGCCACCAGAGAGGCTTTCGGGAGCCGCCGGCGGTTTCACTCCGGACGTGACGTGCGGGCGTATTTTCACCGCGGGTGCCAACTCCCGTAACGGTTCCTGGCGAAAACACGGCCGTGCTGCAGGTTACAGATTGCGCCAGGGTGTAGATACAGCACATTCAAATCCCGTAAAACACTGACTTTGTGGGCAATGTTACACCTTGACACAACAATCAGACATTTAACACGGAATACTATTTAGGTTTTGTTCATGAATTTATCAGTTTTTCACCTTAAGCAAACAAAATATCCGTAGCAGATACTTTAGGATTCATTTTAATGCGTTCCGTATCATGGAATACATAATGTGTTAGGAACATTTTTACTAGTAACTTTGTCATTTTTAGTTCTTCAGATGTGAAATATAAATAGGAAATAGTCTACTAATTTTAACGTTGTTAGAAAAAAACCACGGAAAATCTAATAATTCATTGCCAAAGGAAACGCTGTGAAACATAACACAATATAAAAATACACGAAATATACCTTTTTCAGTTATTGAATTCCTTACTCAAACTAATTTCACCTGCAGAAGTCATACACTTTTAGTCCTTTATCGTAACCTGCACGTTCAGTGTGCGCCCACATTTCGCACATAACCGAATCTTCCCCTGCTTTCTCCTGAGCAAAAGAGACAATCGGCATCTTCGTTAGTGGGTGCACTATTGTCTGGAGCGCTACTAAAGTTGGACGAATCATCTATCAGACTAAAAAAATTAGCCTCAGAATCAGATGATTCTTTGTACTTATATGGATATTGTGTCTGTTCTTTCGGACATGTCCGAAAGAACAGACACCATTGATGACCTGCAGCCGTCTAGAACGAAATTAGAACTGTATTAATACCGTCAGCTGCGCACAGGCGTTGATACAGATCTACGGGGAGAAGTGAAAATGTGTGCCCCGACCGGGACTCGACCGCGGGATCTCCTGCTTACATGGCAGACGTTCTATCCTTTTTTTTTTTAGTCTCATTTTGTTCGCTTTTGTTCGTTGTATCTGCTCGGGGCGGACGTCGTAAGACATCCGTTTAAGTTCGTTGTTGATCAATTAACTCACTATTTTATTAACGAGAGCCGCTAACCCTATGACCGAACTTGCTGAGCTACCGCACTGGCGTCCATCTGAGCCACCGAGGGCATAGATGATAGTGCGACCGGAGGGACTATCTCGCGCACGCCTCCCTCGAGACTCATATTCTCACCTTGTATGTCCACACACTACATTCTTTGTTCCTAGGCTCTGGTGGCCTCTGCTTCTTTGTCTCTATTTATTGCTCTCGTCGGGACTTCAAGAGGTATCTTGTACGGAGACGAGATTAGCACTGCTGGAAAACCTGCTTTTCTTCCCCTGGTGCATGGCCTCTTCTTTATTTATGGAACGTGTGGGGTCTGCCAAGATATAATTTCCGATTTGGCAGGAAATGTTTTCTGCCTCGACTTCAACGTTAGCCTTTCCATTTTTAGACGCCACCACTCCTGCAGATGATTCGATGACTGGACCACAGGGTAAATCGTCAATTATTCCTGTATTGCTGGCAATAAAATCTGCGTCCGTGAAATTCTGAGGGTTTAATGGGTATGTTCCTGTCATCCTTCATCCACGTGTGCCACGTGAGGTAATCCTTTCGGTACAAATGATGTTCATTTGATGGTGTTTGTTTTGTGGGGCACACAACTGCGCGGTCATTAGTACCCATACAAAGTCCCAATTTTTACACAATAAAATCTACCCATTGCCGCGAATGATGCTGACGATGATGAAATGCTGAGGACAACACGAACACCCAGTCTCCGGGCAGAGAAATTCCCCAACCCGGGAGGGAATCGAACCCGGGATCCCATGATCCAGAGGCAGCAACGCTAGCCACTAGACCACAAGTTGCAGACTCTTTACGAAACAGTTCGGCGATATTCATGTTTGTTAGTGGACGTGCTTTTTCCTTCATCCATACGCTTATGCGGCCGGTGTGGCCGAGCGGTTCTAAACGCTTCAGTCTGGGACCGCACGACCGCTACGATCGCAGGTTCGAATCCTGCCTCGGGCATGGATGTGTGTGATGTCCTTAGGTTAGTTAGGTTTAACTAGTTCTAAGTTCTAGGGGACTGATGACCTCAGATATTAAGTGCCATAGTGCTCAGAGCCACTTGAAGCCAAGCTATACGCTTATGCGCTTAGAGTAGTACGCTTTCAAAGGACTCGTCTAGCGGTTGCATCTTGTGGGAGGCATGAGGAGGCTGAAATGCTTTCCGCGTATGAGATATATAGCATCCAGATTTCAGAACTGGCTATGATGCCCATCCAGTATACTGTTGACATTGCCTTTGAAAACAATCATGGAAGATCTGGCTTTGAATCCATCCAGTGGCATGGCATGCATCCGTGTGAGGCACCTCTTATTGACTGCTGCGGTTCTTACTAGAGAATATCATGTACGTGAGAAAATTTCTTGAGGCATTACAACAGATGACGACGGTCGCAAATGATTCACTCTCTTCAGACGAGATGGCTGCTGTTTGTCGCTTTCCCTTTCTATCAACGACATGGAGAACTTTGCTCTGTACAATACGTAGACCAGTTTCGTCGAGAGCGTATATTCTGCCCCGTGGATAGTCTTTTTTGTTTTCCATGTCTCGTGAAAGCAGAGAGTAAAATATTGTAACATTTTCTCTTGTAGAGCATAGACATCTGTTAAATAAGTTGCTATGGGTTTGTGAATCGGTATATCCTTCTTTTGGCGCTTCAGGAATAGGCGTAACCACCCTCTTCCAGCCTGTTTACACAAAATGGATTCTGGGGATTAGCTTCGGCAAAATGAAATGCCATCTGTTGGAGATGCTTTCACGGAAGTTCAAAATATTTAATTTCCATTATCATACTATATTTAATCAGCTGTTGTCGTTGTTCTGAGGACAGAACAGTTTTTCGTCTAAGTTTGCTCTTTGTGGCTAAATTAGCTGGTAAATCTGAATTTAATAGCCTAAACAGAGTAGCCCTGGGAACTTGCAAAATTTTTTCCACCTTCAGTAAGCCCTTCTTCTTTTCTCCAACATTTTTAATTCCTGTTTGCTTAGCTTACTGACCCCGCCCCACTGCTTTTGAGCTCGTAAAGTCATTTCTTAAGCAACACCCATGAATAAAACAGGCTGCGAAAATACGATACAGATATCGAATACTAGGGTAAAAATATGGAATACTAGATTCTCATGTAGCACTCTCCAAACAGTCATGTTGCCCAAACGTTCTCCGGTCGACGCACCATCGTTCTGGAAATCTCTCCCGATAGAAATGCTGTGTGCCACGGCCATTACCATTTGCTAATCAATAGAGCAAATGGTCATCTGCTTACTCCGTATCTGAGTTCATCTACTTTGCACTATACCGAAAATCAAGTGACGAACACTAAACAGTTGATCCTTCGTGCTTCACAGTCCCTGATGAAAGCTAACCAGTGGATGCTACGTCCTTGATGCTAGTTAGTCGCGTGTTAACACAAGCAGTGAAATGAGTCATACACTGTGTGATCAAAAGTGTCCGGATACCTCCGAAAACATACGCTTTTCATATTAGGTGCATTATACTGCCACCTACTGCAACGTACTCCATATCAGCGGCCTCAGTAGTCATCGTGAGAGAGCAAAATGTGGCACTCCGCGGAACTCGTGGTCATGTGATTGAGTGTGACTTCTGTTATACGTCTGAACGCGAGATTTCCACACTCCTAAACATCGCTAGATCCACTGTTTCCGATGTGATAGTGAAGTGGAAACGTGAAGGGACACGTACAGCACAAAAGCGTACAGACCACCTCGTCTATTGACTGACAGAGACCGACGACAGTTGAAGAGGTTCGTAATGAGTAACAGGCAGACATCTACCCAGACCATCACATAGGAGCTCCAAACTGCATCAAAGCCCACTGCAAGAACTATGACAGTTAGGCGGGAGGTGAGAAAACTCTGATTTCATGGCCGAGCGGCTGCTCATAAGCCACACATAACGCCGGTAAATGCCAAATGACGCCTCGCTTGGTGTAAGGAGCGTAAACACTGGAACATTGAACAGTGGACAAACGTTGTGCAGAGTGACGAATCACAGTACACAATGTGGCGATCTGATGGCAGGGTGTGGGTATGCAGAATGCCCGTTGAAGGTCACTGTTCAAATGGTTCAAATGGCTCTGAGAACTATGGGACTTAACTTCTTAGGTCATCAGTCCCCTAGAACGTAGAATTACTTAAACCTAACTAACCTAAGGACATCACACACATCCATGCCCGAGGCAGGATTTGAACCTGCGACCGTAGCAGTTGCGCGGTTCCAGACTGTAGCGTCTAGAACCGGTCGGCCACTTCTGCCGGCCCAGCGTTTGTAGTGCCAATAGCAAAATCGGAGATTGTGGTGTTACGGTCTGGTCATGTTTCTTGTGGAGGGAGCTTACATGCCTTGTTGTTTTGCATAGCACTATCACACTACTGTGGAAGAGCAATTAGGGAATAACGACTGCATCTTTCAACACGATGGTGTACGTGTTCACAATGCATGGCCTGTGGCGAGTGGTTGCAGGACAATAACTTCCCTATAATTGACTGGTCTGCACAGAGTTATGACCTGAACCCTGTAGAACACCTCTGGGATTTTTTGGAGCACCGACCTCGTGCCAGGCCACACACACACACACACACACACACACACACACACACACACACACACACACACAGGCGCAGTATCCGGTTATGGGTATTGCTGGCCGGAGGCTAGTATCCACACATACTTTGAGTTACAAATCAACGGATAGCGTCGGCCAGTAGAGTATCCTTACATAACTCTAGGCGTTTCTGGTAAGAACTGGATTTTCATTATCCTAGTCGAATATGTCATTTGGTACCATGACCATTAAGAGAATTGCAACAAGGATACTATTCTTGTCACATAATGAAGAGCATTGAGCCTCACTTGAACAATATCGAATCACTTGTGTCGACGTATCTAAATCCTTTCCGCACCATTATTTCAGGAGTTGGGAAGCTGTGGCCCCAATAAGGCTACACAAAAGCCGTCGCTTTCGCAGACAGGAACCTGAATGCAAGCGGTAGATCCCTTCTACGGTATGCTTTATCAAGGTTCCCGTGGGCACAAAAGCATTCGTGAGGCGCTTCAGGAATCCAATAGCGCTTCCCGGTGACGCTGGGCAGATTCAGACGAAACTGCTAAATGGATTCGATCGTGTCACTGGATACAATAGGTTGGATGATTGATTTGGGGGGAGGTGACCAGCGAGGTCATCGTTCCCGTCAGATTAGGAAAGGTGGGGAAGTAAGTCAGCCGTGCCCTTTCAAAGGAACCAACCCGTCATTTACCTGAATCGGTTTAGGGAAATCACAGGGAACCTAAATCAGGATGACCGCACGCGGTTTGAACCGTCGTCCTCCCGAATGCGAGTACATTGTGCCAACCACTGCGACACCTCACTCGGTGAATACTATGGGTGGGATGACGTGATTTGTCTGGTCAAAATCTACTCTCTATTGGACGGTAGAGCCCAGAAGTTGTTTGGGGGCTACGAGAAAAGCTGAGCAGTCTTTTGAATGTATAGGTCCACAGCCCCTGTGAGCTTCATGAGAGAACTTCCCCGCACGCACTATTTTATTTTGGAATAATCAGTTTATTATAACTTATTTCAATAAACACAGTCGTGACCGCATTTAAGTTGTTTATTTTATTTTCAGATGACTCTAAGAACCGTTGGCGTGGAACAGGTTCATCTGCTCAGGCGTGTGCAGTCATCATGGAATGTAAGATCTGAAAATGACCTCTTCGAAGATCGAAACAGGGCGTCTGAAAATAAAAATAAACAACATTAATGAAATCACGATTGTATACATTGAAATACGTTATAATATTATAAAAAATCACTGTTTTTCCTAAAACAACAGTGCAAAAAAATTGTATTTCTTACACAACGATTAGTTTATTTCTCCCTCGTGGCCTTTGTCAAGCTACAGCACAGTAAAAAATCTGTGATGAGTATTGCATGATGTATTCCGTTCTTCTATGTGGATGCATGATGTATTCCATGCAGATGAATGCAATATACGAAGCTGTATGGACTACAAATTTTTTACGGTTATGTAACTTGATAATGCCATAGGGAGCAAAATTAGCTAATCGCTAAATAATGAAGTCTTTATTCAAAATATAACAGACTCCGCAGGGAAATGAGTTTTGTCAAGAGAACGTCAAGCAGGAATCGGGACAAATGCAGGCTCCAAATTTAGGAAACAGTCGTCGA
This sequence comes from Schistocerca gregaria, assembly GCF_023897955.1. NCBI lineage: Eukaryota > Metazoa > Arthropoda > Insecta > Orthoptera > Acrididae > Schistocerca > Schistocerca gregaria. The sequence goes on from NC_064924.1 coordinate 433,183,228, forward strand.
CAACAGGTAAGAGGTCAGGACAACCGAAGGACAATTGAAGTAAAGAGCACAACGCTAAAGTGAGACGTGGAAGTCGTTTATGAAGTTATTCAGGAAACCATTAGACTATTTACATCTTCCAGAATGAAATTTTCACTCTGCAGCGGAGTGGGCGCTGATTTGAAACATCCTGTGTGTCGGACCGAGACTCGAACTCGGAACCTTTTCCTTTCGCGGGCAAGATGTTATTTACATCTTGGCCGAAATCTATCAAATGGATATTACAGTATTTCCAAGCCATGCCATATTTTTATTAAATTTTAATTCCCATATGCGCATATTTTCAATATTTCGGTACAAACAAAAGCCATTTCCGAAGATAAAGAACGGCCTAATCACATAATGTCTATTAGAGGTACCTAATTTACTGGGACGTATTACATGGAGATCGTAACACAGCTCCTAGAGGTTCTGGGCTCTTCAGTCTGGAACCGCGTTACCGCTACGGTCGCAGGTTCGAATCCTGCATCGGGCATGGATGTGTGTGGTGTCCTTAAGTTAGGTTTAAGTAGTTCTAAGTTCTAGGGGACTGATGACCTCAGATGTTAAGTCCCATAGTGCTCAGAGCCATTTTTCGTAACATAGCTTGACCAGATAACGACCACGTTCATCCACCTTTAGGACTTAGAGAAAGATCGAATGACTGGAATTAGAGGTAAATCATAAAGCGTACTGAAGCATTGGCATTAGGGCAGATTATACATTATATAGAGAGAGCACAGGTTGTCTGTGGTTGAGTGGCTGCAGAACTGGTTGTGAGGAGAATGACTCAAGACAGCAGGGTGGCAGAATGAGTAGGCTTCGAGATGGCCTACACCACAAGAAGATCGCAGGACTGTTCGGTTGGACCTGGTGAATAGGCGGAGGGGAACAGCTGACACGCAGGAAGAGTACCAACCCGAACCGTCGGGAACAGAATACTGGAAGCTGGGATCAGATCACGAACTACATTGCATCGTTTACCGCTGACACCGTACCACACAAAACAGTCAGCTGCGACCTTGGATGGCATTCTGTGCTGTTCAGAGATGAACCTCGTTTCTCTCTCTGGCGGTCACATCGACGGCAGTGTGTCCGTAGACGACAGGACAGAGGTAACAGCGATTCTAGAAACCTATACCTCTCCAACTTCCAAAGTCGTGGTGTAGGACGCTATTGGTTATGACAAAAGGTCGGATTCGATAATTGTTGCAAAGAGACTGAATGCTCGCCAGCATATGACAAAGATGATAAACCCTATTAACGTACCTCTCACGTGATGGTACAAAATGGCTTATTCCGATGTTGCAGTTCGCACCAGAAACATTTCAGGGAATTCACGTATGCTAGACAGGACTACACAGTCACGTGGTCTGTCATTCGTACAGCCATCTTCAGGTGTGGCAAGAAATTCCTCAAGATATTATTTATAGGCTTTTTGCTTCCTCGTCACAATCACTACAACCACGAGTTCGTAAAAAAAGTGCAAGAGAGGTCACACCTCATACTGAAGATGGACATCAGTCCATAATGGAATGAAAGTTTAATCAAATAATTCCGTTTTTCGGTAAACGTTTTTTAACACTCTGATAAATATCGTAGTGGCGATTCTTACTGCAACGCTTTGAATTTCCATCAGTACGAATCACAAAATCTTCTAATACTGCTCACGTAGACCCCTCTCCGTATGATTCATGAAATACAACTGATATACACTCCTGGAAATTAAAATAAGAACACCGTGAATTCATTGTCCCAGGAAGGGGAAACTTTATTGACACATTCCTGGGGTCAGATACATCACATGATCACACTGACAGAACCACAGGCACATAGACACAGCCAACAGAGCATGCACAATGTCGGCACTAGTACAGTGTATATCCACATTTCGCAGCAATGCAGGCTGCTATTCTCCCATGGAGACGATCGTAGAGATGCTGGATGTAGTCCTGTGGAACGGCTTGCCATGCCATTTCTACCTGGCGCCTCAGTTGGACGAGCGTTCGTGCTTGACGTGCAGACCGCGTGAGACGACGCTTCATCCAGTCCCAAACATGCTCAATGGGGGACAGATCCGGAGATCTTGCTGGCCAGGGTAGTTGACTTACACCTTCTAGAGCACGTTGGGTGGCACGGGATACATGCGGACGTGCATTGTCCTGTTGGAACAGCAAGTTCCCTTGCCGGTCTAGGAATGGTAGAACGATGGGTTCGATGACGGTTTGGATGTACCGTGCACTATTCAGTGTTCCCTCGACGATCACCAGAGGTGTACGGCCAGTGTAGGAGATCGCTCCCCACACCATGATGCCGGGTGTTGGCCCTGTGTGCCTCGGTCATATGCAGTCCTGATTGTGGCGCTCACCTTCACGGCGCCAAACACGCATACGACCATCATTGGCACCAAGGCAGAAGCGACTCTCATCGCTGAAGACGACACGTCTCCATTCGTCCCTCCATTCACGCCTGTCGCGACACCATTGGAGGCGGGCTGCACGATGTTGGGGCGTGAGCGGAAGACGGCCTAACGGTGTGCGGGACCGTAGCCCAGCTTCATGGAGACGGTTGCGAATGGTCCTCGCCGATACCCCAGGAGCAACAGTGTCCCTGATTTGCTGGGAAGTGGCGATGTGGTCCCCTATGGCACTGCGTAGGATCCTACGGTCTTGGCGTGCATCCGTGTGTCGCTGCGGTCCGGTCCCAGGTGGACGGGCACGTGCACCTTCCGCCGACCACTGGCGACAACATCGATGTACTGTGGAGACCTCACGCCCCACGTGTTGAGCAATTCGGCGGTACGTCCACCCGGCCTCCCGCATGCCCACTATACGCCCTCGCTCAAAGTCCGTCAACTGCACATACGGTTCACGTCCACGCTGTCGCGGCATGCTACCAGTGTTAAAGACTACGATGGAGTTCCGTATGCCACTGCAATCTGGCAGACACTGACGGCGGCGGTGCACAAATGCTGCGCAGCTAGCGCCATTCGACGGCCAACACCGCCGTTCCTGGTGTGTCCGCTGTGCCGTGCGTGTGATCATTGCTTGTACAGCCCTCTCGCAGTGTTCGGAGCAAGTATGGTGGGTCTGACACACCGGTGTCAATGTGATCTTTTTTCCATTTCCAGGAGTGTATATGTACAGTGAAAATATATTTTTTAACTATAGGGTTTTCAATAAATATTTCGAGATTGCTGAAACTAGAGCTTGTAGGAGATCTTCCACGATGCTACTATGTTGCCACTAGAATTAAAACCTCTCGGTCCTATTCCTGAGATTCTCGTACGTTATACAATTCTCCATGATGTTTACAAACTATCTGAATAGCTTTGCGCGCGTTCTGTAGTTCGCATTGCCTTAATCGGTTTATGTCTCTTCCAGCAAAAATCTGGTGTACGCAGACAGGTGCCGTGAACCGTGAGGTAATCCTGTATTATCGTTGTGAACAAAGTCCTCGGCGAGTACACTTACTGCTATCAACCTCCGATCCTTAGGTATTGCAACACATGCATCAATAAGATGAATGACTGTGAAGAGCGCATATTACGTACAGTGAGCCGTCTGCGTTGAAACTGTAGAGAAAGTAAATAGTGATACAATGATCGAAAGAAAAATGTCTGTATCGCTCTCTGCGTACCCTAACCTCGCTCTACGATGGATATGCTATGGTCGCTCTGTTTCCTTAGTAAACAGGATCTCTATATACAACAGGGTTTCGCGCGAAATACATCGGTTTTATTTTCAGGATTCTATTTTAAGTTCCTCGTCCATTTATGTTACACTTTCAGTTGGGTGCGCGCCTCTGTATGTGTGCGATGTGTCTGTTCGTGCCTAACTGATAAGGAGCCCAAACGCTGCAACGATACTCGTATAATCGGTCGTAATCATGTAATCGGAGACTATCGGATTTTTTCGCTGGGTTATAAGCTTTACCTTGCAGTTACCCACAGTTAAACAGAGCTACCATTAATTACATCAACCGGCAATTTTGTCCAAGTATTTCTGCATTTCCTAACTCCCGTGACACTATCTTAGTTGCAGCCTATAACTTGCTTCCGTGTTAAATAGCTCTTGGTAATTCACGGTAATTATGGGTGAAATATTTATCACGAGTAGAAAGGTTTTTCACCTGTGGTTAATGTCTGGTGTAACAACTTTGATTTTTGTGATGCCACTGTTTTCCTCTGGTGCTGATCAAGCCCAGCAACTAATGAAAGAGTAAATGCGTCATCACACTTCAGGAGGCCACTAAAACCAGTGACCGGAATGTTTGTTTTATGAACAACATGACGACGATTTTATCTACTCTGAATGGTTATAATGAGAAACAAAAAAGTGAAAGAAAAGCTGAAATAATTTGAAAAGAAACAAAGAAGAATTTGAGAAGATAAATTGCCTAGAGTGAGCATGGGAACACTACATAAAATTTTCAAAACTAACCTTCTCAAAGTTTATGTTAGAATCAATGTATCCTTCCAATTTTGAGTTGGGGTAGCGAGGCACGCATTTTCAATGCGATAACCTTCCTGATATGTGAAACGTCCTCTTTGAACAATTATACAAGATTGTGCTTAAACTGACACTTAATATTTTTAGCGCAGCGCAATCTGACTTTCAATAACCCCACAAAAGAATAGCCCTGACTAACATTAACCTACACCTTTCACAAATCACTTACCTCACCAAAAATCTTCGTTACTCGAACTACTGCAATACAGCGAGCACCACTACTGCCAGCTAAATAAAAGATTCAAACTACGGAAGGCACTAACTACTGATAGGTATAGTTAGCAAATCAAAGATTTTAATAGAGAACAAACAATGTATTTACCTTAATAGTCATAATATATATAGCAGTTCATGACATCCATTCTTACAAATTTCAAAACTCCGCCATCTCTCCTCCAACTGCGCAACGCTATGCGCTGTTAGCATCCAGCTGCTGCTGCCCAACACTACAATGGCAGACAACAATGCAAACCTGCCACAGACTTTACACGGCACAGCCAGTGATTTTCATACAGAGCGCTACGTGGCGTTACCAATAAAAAAAAACCTAAACAGCCTACTTACACATGAACTCATTTGAAGCAAAACAAAGGTTTGCAAAACATGTAACACTTTCGTTCCTTGTATTTAGCGGCCTGACTCATCCCTCAGGAGCCCGAGTTAGATAACTTCAAGCTACTTCTTCGCGATCTTTGCTCAGGACAGTACAGTTTGCGATGTTTGCCGAGAGTGTGGGGAATTTTTCTCATGAGGGCATATTACTAAAAGTTACTGCAGTAGAGGGCAATGGGCACATACGCACTCTCTTTACTTTCCGTTGATACCTTAGGTGATGAAACGTAATCCATCAGCTTTTTGTGCGCACAGAAAACATTAACCAGAGAAGAGCTGAGTCATCCATACTAATCGGTTCCTCTTCCATTCTGAGGACATTCATCTTAGTGGGACGGGGCGGATTCTGCTGACGTGCACAGTAACATGTGATGACGTCATGACACAATGAACTGATGTTACGACTACCGCTCAAGAAGCCTTAATGACAGATTTTTTAAAAATTCTTTTTTAGTTCGATTCACCAAGTGGGGACGGGCCGACGGTGGATAAAACCACTCTTTAGCTATTACGGTTCTCATAAAGTTGTGCAAATACAGAACGAAAAACTCGATGACCGTTTACAAATTTTCGATACATCCAGGCTTTTTTTTTTTTTACGTCAGCTAGACGTAGTGATAGCGCCGCTGGTGTGATATGGTGGTGATGTACCAAAATGAATTGCGTTCAAAGATCAGTTACGTTCATGATCGTAATAAAGAATGTTTACATTAATGAGACCACAATGAAATGAAGGAGGCATAATATAACTGGGGACAGGGTTGGAGAGGGGGGAGGCTAGGAAGAGGAAATTAGAACGAGGGAGGAACTAAATTATACCATAAGACGTTCCTGGGGTAGAACATTGTAGGTTATGGGAAAAAAGGAAATGTATCAATCGGGATGAACTTCATATTTGGGAACTGGCAGTTGAAGAGAGGACATACAAGGCATAGAGGTGCAGGGGAGGTGGAATATGGGTGTAATGATGCAGCAGGGTATTAAGATAGGACGTTCGGCTTATTGAGAATGGGTTTTCTGGTTTATTTAGTAAACTTCATAGTGCTCCACGAAGGAAAGTAGGTATGGAAACTGGATGAGGTAGTAGAGGATGTGAATAGTTGAAGGTAGAGCGATGCGAGTCAATAACACGAATATGGCAGTAAGAGTCTACTTATCCGTATGACGATGCACCCCGTCTGGCCTGCACGCAAACACTGATTTGGTTGGGAAGGTGTCATCAAGCTGCTGTATCCTCTCATGAGGCAAGATAGCCCACAAATGTTGTAAATGGTCCTTGATATCTTGCGTACTGGCGCTTGGGCAGAGTTGACAGCTAGTCCCACACATATATCCCTGACGCACCATTTGATAACCTTGGCCATGGGAGTATCTCAACATCACACAGAGAGTTCATAGAGGTATCTGCCATGTGTGAACAAATATTTTCCTGTTAAAAAATGGCACCGCGATACTGTCGCAAGAGGACGCAGAATGATCGTGACGTATTGTTTTGCCGTCAGAGTTGCATCAGTCAACATCAGCCGTGACCTAGATCCATACCAGATGGCTCCCAATTCCATGGAACTAAGAGTAACTGGGAGTTGAAGAAAAGGCGGAGAAAGCATCGAGGTGCAGAGCGTCTCTCCAAAATATTGGAATAATGGACCTTCTCCCCAGGTGGCCGCCATATTCACCTACGACGACCATCTGGACTAGTTCAGGCAACAGTCCACCGCCGAATACGATGCAATGCTATTCATCAGCAGTGATTTCTTAATCCAGTTGCTGCGGGTCTCCGACTAATGCCAAGGGACCACACAGAGTGTTGCGGCGATTCCTTCACATGTTGTCAGACGGCAGGCAGGGATGTGGAGGGTTGGTGCACAGCATGGTGATCCTCCCTTGCGATGGGCAGACGTGTCCGACCAGAATCTTGACGACGATGCCTGTCCTCACCTTCCCATACGGTCGAACATCGGGCCACTGTTACATCCGAATGCCCCAGAAATCTGGATATTGCACGATTCGAGCAGCTGGCCAAATGGAGACGCACATTGAGGCCCCATTCAAACTTCGTCAAATGCTGATTACGCTGTCTCATACGACTATGCAGCTTCTCTGTGTCCTTCACTGTGATCATTCAACATCCGACGCCGTTACCTCCTCTTATGCACACATCAAAAAAAGTTTTGCATCCTCCCCCGGTTCCCAGAACTCCTGAAGACAGACATTGACTGTGGATATTGTGTCAAGACAGTCCCTTTGACTGTTCAGAGATGTAAACAACCATGCATGAGCAGCGCCTATTAGACGGAGGGGGTCCTGCAGCCGATCAGTTCCAGTCATTCCATCAGGAAGGAAGTGCACGGCTCGTGTCGTCTGCAGTTCAACCATGCCTAGACGGTCAATACCGCGGTTAGATCGCGCCCGCATTGTTACGTTGTGACAGGAAGGGCTCTCAACAAGGGAATTGTCCAGACGCCTCGGAGTGAACCAAAGCGATGTTGTTCGGACATGGAGGAGATACAGAGAGACAGGAACTGTCGATGACATGACTTGCTCAGGCCGCCCAAGGGCTAGTATTGCAGTGAATGACCGCTGCCTACGGATTATGGCTCAGAGGAACACTGACAGCAACGCCACCATGTTGAATAATGTTATTCGTGTAGCCACAGGACATCTTGTTACGACTCAAACTGTGCGTAATAGGCTGCATGGTGCGCAACTTCACTCGCGACGTACATGGTGTCCATCTTTGCAACCACGATACCGTGCAGCGCGGTACAGATGGGCCCAACAACATGCCGAATGGACCGCTCGGGATTGGTATCACGTTTTCTTCACCGAAGAGTGTCGCATATGCCTTTAACCAGACAATCGTCGGAGACGTGTTTGGAGGCAACTCTCAGACTGAACGCCTTAGACACAATGTCCAGCGAGTGCAGCGATGTGGAGATAACCTGATGTTTTGTGGTGGCCTTATGTGGGGCCGTCGTACGCCGCTGGTGGTCATGGAAGGCACCGTAACGGCTGTACGATACGTGAATGCCATCCCCCGACCGATAGAGCAACCATATCGGCAACATATGGCCGAGGCATTCGTCTTCATGGACGACAATTCGCGCCCCCATCGCGGACACCTTGTGAATGACTTCCTGCAGGATAACGGCATCGCTCGACTAGAGTGGCCAGCATGTTCTCCAGGCATGAATCCTATCGAACATGCCTGGGATAGATCGAAAAGGGCTGTTTATGGACGACGTGACCCACCAACCACTCTGAGGGATGTACGCCGAATCGCCGTCGAGGAGTGGAACAATCTGGACCAACAGTGCCTTGATAAACTTGTGGATATTATGCCACGACGAATACAGGCATGCATCAATGCAAGAGGATGTGCTACTGGCTATTAAAAGTACCGGTGTGTACAGCAATCTGGACCATCACCATTGAAAGTCTCGCTGTATGGTGGTACAACATGCAATGTGTGGTTTTCATGAGCCATAAAAAGGCTGGAAATGATGTTTATGTCAATCTCTATTCCAATTTTCTGAAGAGGTTCCGGAAGTCTCGGAACCGAGGTGACGCAAAACATTTTTGGATGTGTGTACATACTGCCAGGTCTGGTAACAACACTAAACACGAACAACACTAACGGCCATGGTAACTGTCACAGACAACTGGAACTCTAATTTACGTACAAGTTGATGATGTCTATGGGTACGAAGTTACATTAACATCCGACCACGTCTTCTGGGTGCTTCACTCTTTTCATCAGGCAGTGCAAATCGACAGAGCTCAGCATAAACCAGGAGATACAAAAAGGCACTGAAAAGTTTCCCTCTCGCGTGGTCTGACTCTCCAGATGGCGCAGTTTGACAGTAATCCACTTTGTAATAAGTGTGTGATAATGTGTTATGTTGATGTGTTTCTTTCTTGCATATCTTATCGTCGCTTGAGTACATCCCCTCTTAATCCCTTAGCAAATACATGTCACAATTCACAGCGCTAAGTGAACTTACACTTTCTCGAGTTCTAAAAATGCTTGCGCAATAATAAAACTGCGAGCTACTTTCAGACGGGTCTCTTTTACTGCCTGTTAACTTCCATTTACGTTGGTCCATTAGCTGCTCGTCTAGTATAGGGTTCACATTCCTTGTTTCGCTGCAACAGAGGCCACGCCAACTCCGCCATATTAAAATACTGTATACAGGCTGTTTTAGCAAGTTACGGACTTACGTTAGAAAGTCATACTGTGGTCTGTTTTGAATGGAATACATCAGTATGATTTTCCTCCAAAGGTTTCTGAGAAACAGCTAACTGAAACTCACGAAGTGCGGCATCTATGTCACCTGAATGAGCACCGTGCTAGCGCAAAGGCAAGGAGTAAAGGAAATCACTGTTCAGCGCTGTCCGAATAGAAGGTTTGGAGGACTAATTCAACCTGCGTAGTTGCCAGGTACGATGTTCTTATGTTCACTTACATTGTGCTTGTGTGTTCCTTGGGTGCAATACAACTTGCACATTGTGTGACAGTCCAAGCAGCAGCTCGTGAGTGGTCGTTGGGACTTACCAACGTAGAAAAAGCCGACATGCTCCCGTTGTATAAGAGTATAGGAAGAATGCAGTGCGTTGTTCTTCTGCGGTGTATGCGGCAATATATCCCATTAGACGTCAACCATCTCGGCGGTTATTTATCAACCTCTTTATCTAGTTAAATGAAAGTGGTAGGGTAAGACCTAGACAACGCAAGAGAAGGAAACAAGTGACAATAGAAGATGGGGAAATTAATGCTCCTGCCGCACGTTAGCTCCCGCGCAATCACACGAGGAAGAGGCATGCGTCAGACAAGTGCCTACGCGTTGTCAACCGACGTAGGTTCCATCCCTGTCACATCTCTCTCCATCAAGAGTTGCATGGAAATGATTATGAGAAACATGTTAACTTCTGTACCTGGGAATTAAGACAGGATACTCCAAATGTATCACGTATCTTGTTTAATGATGAAAGCCACTTTTACCAGTCATGGCCAGGTACACCGACGAAACATGGACTGTTGGTTTGTTGACAGTCCCCGTTGAATACGTCAGGCAGAAGGTCAGCGTCCATGGAGAGTAAACGTCTGGTCTGGAATAGTGAATCATCAGCTCATGGACCCGTTTATCATAGATGGAACACTGAACATGCACAAATATCAAAGCCTCCTAACAGGCCATCTTCCACGGATGCTGGAACACGTTCCTCTACAGACTAGGAGGAACCTGCGGTACCAGCATGATGGCTTTCCAGCACGTAGTGCACGAAATAATACAGCATATCTTCACGAACTTTTTCCACATCGTTTGTTTGGACGTAGAAGACCTGTACTCTGACCGGCCCGTTCCCCGAATTTTACGCCCATATGCTTTTTTTCTGTGGTGAATGCTGAAAGACCCTGTGTACAATGACATACCAACTACACCCGGTGATATGCAACTTCGTGTTACTGCAGCCTGCTGGGACAACTCTGTTAAAAAGCTAGTTCTCTTGCAGCAATTGTTCCATACCGGACAGGAAACGTGTGTTGCCGCTTTGCCGCCGCCGTCGGTAATTTTGAACACAATCTGTGATGGTCAGTTGTCTCATTACTGGTCTGAATCCACATAACTAGTGTATGCGCCTGTGTTGTTCTTTAGTATGTACTACCACAGGTATTGTACTGGTGTCAGTGTGGGAACTTTCCAAATGTGATATCTCGGAAACGATTCTCTTTACAATTCTTTCACTAACACCACTGACATTTTAATTAACTTACTTTTAGTCTATTAATGCCAATCGGCATTGTTCCATGTAAAAACGTTTATGTTTGCACAAAATATACACTTTCTAAGAATTATTACAATCCGTTAATTGGCTAACAATATGAGCCCCTGACAATCAACTCATTTTGTGAAACCCGCACGTCAATAGAACTTCCCATTTCCGTAATATCTGTGGTGCAAGTTTTAGATTATTCACACTCTATAGCGGCAGGAGATTTCGGAATCTGATTTTAAATTGTAAGACACGTCCACGTGTCGATTTGGACTCTGGCTACAATGTATTGGTTACGAACTACAGATTAAAATTGAAGAAATTGCAAAAAGATAGGAAAATAAGGAGATGGGATCTGAATAAGCTGAAAGAACCAGAGGCTGTTGACAGTGGCAGAAGGAACATTAGGGAACGACTGACAATTAGAGGGTAAATGAATACAATAGAAGACGAATGTGTAGTTTTGAGAAACAAAATAGTGAAGACAACAGGGGATCAAATAGATACAAAGACGAGGCCTCATTGAAAGCCTTGTGTAACACAAAGTATATTAAATTTCATTGATGAAAGCAGGAAATATATAAAAGCAGTAAATGAAGCAGGCGAAAAAGGAATACGAACATCTAAAAATGAAATTGATAGGCAGTGCAAGTTGGCTAAGCAGGAACGGCTAGAGGACAAATGTAAGGCTTTAGAAGCATACATCACTAGGGTGAAGGTAGATACTGCCTACAAGAAGATTAAAGAGGCCTTTGGAGAAAAGACAAGCAGTTGTATGAATATCAGCAGCTGAGAAAGAAAACCAGCCTTGAGCAAAGATGGTAAAACTGAAAGGTGGAAAGAGTATATAGAGGGTCTGAGGAAGGGAGATGTGCTTGAAGGCAATCTTATAAAAATGGTAGAGGACGTGGATGAAGATGAAGTGGGTAGATATTATAATGCGAGAAAAAATTGACACCGCACTGAAAGACATAAGTCGAAACAAGGCCTAGGGAATGTATGACTTTTCGTCACAACTACCGATAGCTTTGGGAGAGGCACCCGTGGCAAAACTCGTCCATTTGGAGAGCAAAATGCTTGAGAGAGGTGAAATACCCTCAGACTTCGAGAAGAATACAGGAATTCCAAGTCTAAAGAAAGCAGATGCTGACAGGTGTGAATTTACCGAATTATCAGTTCATATCAGTTTAATAATGTTGGAACACGTGAGGCAATACTGACCTTACGACTTATCTTAGAAGAAAGATTAAGAAAAGGCAAACCTACGTTTCTAGCATTTGTAGACTTAGAGAAAGCTTTTGACAATGTTGACTGGAATACTCTCTTTCAAATTCTAAAGGTGGTAGGGGTAAAATACAGGGAGCGAAAGGCTATTTATAATTTGTACAGAAACCAGATGGCAGTAATAAGAGTCGAGGGGCATGAAAGGGAAGCAGTGGTTGGGAAAGGAGTGAGACAGGGTTGTAGCCTCTCCCCGATGTTATTCAATCTGTATATTGAGCAAGCAGTAAAGGAAACAAAAGAAAAATTTGGAGTAGGTATTAAAATTCATGGAGACGAAGTAAAAACTTTGAGGTTCGCCGATGACATTGTAATTCTGTCAGAGACGGCAAAGGACTTGGAAGAGCAGTTGAACGGAATGGACAGTGTCTTGAAAGGAGGATATAAGATGAACATTAACAAAAGCAAAACGAGGATAATGGAATGTAGTCAAATTAAATCGGGTGATGCTGAGGGAATTAGATTAGGAAATGAGACACTTCAAGTAGTAAAGGAGTTTTGCTATTTAGGAAGTAAAATAACTGATGATGGTCGAAGTAGAGAGGATATAAAATGTAGACTAGCAATGGCAAGGAAAGCGTTTTTGAAGAAGAGAAATTTGTTAACATCGAATATAGATTTATGTATCAGGAAGTCGTTTCTGAAAGTATTTGTTTGGAGTGTAGCCATGTATGGAAGTGAAACATGGACGATAACTAGTTTGGACAAGAAGAGAATAGAAGCTTTCGAAATGTGGTGCTACAGAAGAATACTGAAGATAAGGTGGATAGATCACGTAACTAATGAGGAGGTATTGAATAGGATTGGGGAGAAGAGAAGTTTGTGGCACAACTTGACTAGAAGAAGGGATCGGTTGGTAGGACATGTTTTGAGGCATCAAGGGATCACAAATTTAGCATTGGAGGGCAGCGTGGAGGGTAAAAATCGTAGAGGGAGACCGAGAGATGAGTACACTAAGCAGATTCAGAAGGATGTAGGTTGCAGTAGGTACTGGGAGATGAAGCAGCTTGCACAGGATAGAGTAGCATGGAGAGCTGCATCAAACCAGTCTCAGGACTGAAGACAACAACAACAATAACATCAGTTTAATAAGTCATAGTTGTGAAATGCTGAAAAGAAAAACTGGTAGAACCAGACCTTGGGGAAAATCATTTTGGCTTCCGGAGAGACGCAGGAACCCGCGATACAGCACTAACATTAGGGCATCTATTAGAAGATTGAGGAAAGGCAAAGCTACATTTATAGCATTCGTACTCTTAGACAATTTTTCTGGCAATGTTGACTGGAATACTCAACTTGTGCAGAGACCGTCTGGTTATAAAAGTCGAGGAACATGAAAGGGAAGAACTGGTTGGGGAAGGAGTGGGATAGGATTGTAGCCTATCCCCGATGTTACTCAATCTGTACATCGAGCAGGCAATGAAGGAAACCCAAGAACAATTTCGAACAGCATTTAAAGTTCAGGGAGCAAAACTAAAAACCTAGAGGTTTGCCGATGACTGTGTAATTCTGTCAGAGACAACAAAAGACTTGGAAGAGCAGTTGGACGGAAGGTCAATGTCTTGAAAGGAGGATATAAAATGATTGTTATCTGGACAGCAAAATAACTGAAGATGGCCGAAACAGAGAAGAAATAAAAAGTAGACTGACAATGCTAAGAAAAGAGTCTCTGAAAAGACAAATTTGCTAACATCGAGTCAGGAAGTTTTTTCTGGAAGATATTGTATGGAATGAAGCCGTGTGAAGAAGCGAAACACAGACGATAAACAGCTTAGACAACAAGGGAATAAATTTGAACTGTGGTGCTATAGACAATTCTGAAAATAAGGTCGTAGATCGTGTAACTATTGCAGAGGTATTGAACAGAATTGGGGAGAAAAGGAATTTGTGGCACAATTTAACTAGAAGATATTGGTTGATAGTACGCATTCTGAGACATTAATGTATTGCCAGTTTAGTGTGGGAGGGAAATGAGGGGAATAAAAATCTTAGAGGGAGATTAAGCGATGAATACATTAAGCAGATTCTGAAGGATGTAGGTTGTAGTAATTATTCGGGGATGAAGAGACTTCCACAGGAGAGAGTAGCTTGGAGAGCTGCATCTAAGCAGTCCTCAAACTGAAGACCACAACAACAACAACAACAACTCCTTTTGCAGTAACACCAGAAAAGAAGAAAGTTATCTGTCTGACGAAAGACCCAATTGTCTCTAGATTCTGGAGTTTGTTGGGCTGTGATCGAAAATGTATGTAAACCGCATAGATGCACATGTCACCTAGAAACGGGCTAAGGGTGTGTTCATCGCACGATCTCAGCAGCTGTCTCGATAGACTACTACGAGAAGTTCTTGATAGAGGGCACTGGCGCTGTCCTATGTACGGTACGCCAAGTAGTCTTTCTATCGAGAGGCCATAAGGTACGTACTGCGTTGCAGCTGAAAGTAAGGCTGTCGCGTTATGACGGCAAACGGTTCATCTGTAGTGACCTTGTCGGTACCTTCCCGTACTCACACTGTTCACTGTGTGACTGAGTGCAAAGCTGGTTAATTTACTTGCAAATAGTGGATGTGTGTACAAAATGGTTGGATGAACCGCTTGGCATAGCTGTGTGTGTGAGTATGCAAGCCTGAATGCATTCTACGTGTGCACAGATACGTGTGCATGGAAAATACTGTTCTTATTCGTGTGTGTGGGTGTGTGGGTGTGTGGGTGTGGTTTCTTTATCTGCTGCTGCTAGTTCTCATTTTCCAATATAGTGCACATAGGAAAAAATGATCAGAGAAGTATGATTGAAATATAAATATCATAGAATCAGTGTAGTTTCTCCCATTGAGAAAATGGAATGGACAATCTATACTGGACTTGCAGAATCTTTTTATAGCCAACATCGCATTAATTATTATCTATTATTGACGATCAATTTTGACAGCTGAAACTGTCATTTTCTGATCTTCAAAATGTTTTTTGGTTATAAATGGATTTATATTAAGAGTTTTCACTCATGCCATGACATCACTATGGTTGAGAATGTAATACAGTTTTCGAAGAGCAGAAGATGACAGTTTCAATTGTCAAAACTAGTCATCAATAGTAATTTTTCTTAACACGATTTTGACTATAAAAAGTGTTTTCAGGTATATATATATATATATTTTGTATACACACAATGAAAAAGGAACAAATGAAAGCGTGAAATATAGTATTTAAATTTATAGTGTATATGACAGCATTAGTAATGAACGAGGTCGTCCTGAAGTAACGAATCCGATTCTTAAAGCTCTTTAAACACAACAAACGTCACTAACATCTTCATTCTCCATATCTACATATTTACACTACTGGCTATTAAAATTGCTGCACCACGTAGATGACATGCTACAGACGATAAATTTAACCGACAGGAAGAAGACGCTGTGACATGAGGAAAGTTTCCAACCGATTTCTCAAACACAAACAGCAGTTGACCGTCGATGCCAGGTGAAACGTAGTTGTGATGTGTCGTGTAAGGAGGAGAAATGCATACCATCACGTTTCCGACTTTGATAAATGTCGGATTGTAGCGTATCTCGATTGCGGTTTACCGTATCGCGACATTGCTGCTCCCGTTGGTCGAGATCCAATTGCTGTTAGCAGAATATGGAATCGGTGCGTTCAGGAGGCTAATACAGAACGCCGTGTTGCATCCCAACGGCCTCGTATCACTAGCAGTCGAGATGGCAGGCACCTTATCCGCATGGATGTAACGGACCGTGCAACCACGTCTCGATCCCTGGGTCAACAGGTGGGGACGTTTGCAAGACAACAACCATCTGCACGAACAGTTCGACGACGTTTGCAGCAGCATGGACTATCAGCTCGGATACCATGGCTGCGGTTACCCTCGACGCTACATCACAGACAGGAGCGCCTGCGATGGTCTACTCAACGACGAACCTGAGTGCACAAATGGCAAAATGACATTTTTTCGGATGAATCCAGATTCTGTTTACAGCATCATGATGGTGGCATCCGTGTTTGGCGACTTCGCGTTGAACGCACATTGTAAGCGTGAATTCGTCATCGCCAAACTGGAGTATCATCTGGCGTGATTGTATGGGCTGCCATTGGTTACACGTCTCGGTCACCTCTTGTTCGCACTGATGACACTTTGAACAGTGGACGTTACATTTCAGATGTGTTACGACCCGTGGCTCTACCCTGCGA
This sequence comes from Schistocerca gregaria, assembly GCF_023897955.1. Lineage (NCBI taxonomy): Eukaryota > Metazoa > Arthropoda > Insecta > Orthoptera > Acrididae > Schistocerca > Schistocerca gregaria. The sequence continues at coordinate 433,199,627 of NC_064924.1, forward strand.
AACCCTTCATTTCAGCAGGATAATGCACGACTGCATATTTCAGGTCCTGAACTTGCCTTTCTGGATACAGAAAATGTTCGAATGCTGCCCTGGCCAGCACGTTCTCCAGATCTCTCACCAATTGAAAACGTCTGGTCATTGGTGGCCGAGCAACTGGTTCGTCACAATACGCCAATCACTACTCTTGATGAACAGTGATATCGTGTTGAAGCTGCATGGGCAACTGTACCTGTACACTGACTCAATGCCCAGGCGTATAAAGGCCGTTATTACGGCCAGAGGTGGTGGTTCTGGGTACTGATTTCTCAGGATCTTTACACCCAAATTGCATTAAAATGTAATCACATGTCAGTTCTAATATAATATATTTGTCCAATGAATACCCGTTTACCATCTGCATTTCTTCTAGGAGCTAGCTATTTTATGACAAGTAGTGCATTTCTCGACATAGTCACCTTCCCGACGAACACGTTTCTCCCACCCAAAGGCCAATTTCTTGATACCATAACTGTTGAAAGACTGGCTAAATTGATGGAGCAGTATCACCTCTACTTGCACCTATTAATCACTATCAAAGTGAAGTCCACGCCGATCTTTGTGTTTCGAATCAGATGAAAATTGGGTGGGGCCAAGTCGGTTCTATATGGAGGATGATTGGTGACAGCGAACCCAAGATGGCAGACTGCTCGAGATGTCAAAGCGTCCTTTTGTGGTCTGGCATTGTCATACTGAAGGAGAGTGTGCTCCAAGTGTGGACGAACTGTTAGGAATCGAAACTCAATCACAGCAATCCGTTTATCAAGCATTGACAAAGTTAAGTTACAGAACTCCATGTTACAATCTACATTCAAAGCCCTCTAGCGGCACAGAGCTGCCAATATATAGACGTGAAGAATAAGGATAGAGAATATTAATAACGTTTGTTTTATTTATAACGCTTTACGAGTTTCTACATAAAAAAATTCGGAAGCATTACTTTTCAGCACAGCCTTGTATATAAGTCTTCAGATAAGAAAATAACTTTGTGAATAAAACCATGTGGAAGAAAAAGATGTGGCTATGTAAATACAGTCATAAAGTTGTAAATATTATTACCTTTGCAAGATATAGTATGTAAAACAACCAATTTTGTAAAAAAGCTATTGTGTATCTGTGTTTGTGTGCCATGAGAAACATGTATCTTTATAAATGATAGAAGAAAATGTTGATAAAAAGCAAAAATAAGTAAAAAATTGTATAGCAACAAAGAAATTGTTGGTAATAATAAACCAAAAGTCAATTTTTTATTGTATCATTGCTAACAATTTCTACCTCTCTCACTATAGAATTACTGTTAATTTGTTTATAACAAAGCTGAACCCCCTCCTCTTGATGCCCAGAATCGTGCACAGTTGAATGAAGAATCCTGCACAACTGAACTAGTTATCATGAATGAGGAAGGGGATGGGAGCCCGAATCTGAGGGATCCAGTGGGATGAGGAGAGATTTCGATCATATCAAGGTACTCCCATTGGCCAGGGTTTCTGACAAATTTTACATCACGTGATCAATATTGAGTTACATGATCACCTAGTCCACTTGCCTAAGGTGCCTGGGTAAGGCAAGGGTTCCCCCGGATGAGGTTGAATACAGCTCACAGTTGGCTAAGGTGTTCAGGGGCTCTTCTGGATGACCTCGAATGTACAACGTGCTTGTCCGATTGATTCCCTGGGTGAAGTCCCCCAAATGTGTAACCTGACACCGGAAGTCATTACCAGAGATTTTGCGATAAGATCGTTATCTTGACTTAAATGGTCCCTTTAAATCGTGTCTTTTTAAATCCCGCTCTCATGAGATATGTATCAAATGGCTCTGGGCACTATGGGACTTAACATTTGAGGTCAACAGTCCCCTAGAACGTAGACCTACTCAAACCTACCTAAGGACATCACACACATCCATGCCCGAAGCAGGAGTTCAACCTGCGACTGTAGCGGTTGCGTGGTTCCAGACTGAAGCGCCTAGAACCGCTCGGCCACACCGGCTAGAAGATATGTATCCCTTTAAATCTAGAATCCGCCCTGCTATTCTGATTTGTGCTATTGCAGACTTTCTTACAGACTCGGTCGCCACTGTGTGCTTGCCTCCTGGCTGGACCTGACACGGCGAAACAGTCGCAGAGCTGCTGACAACGGAACTTCTTCACCACTGCAGCCTGTCTGGCGTAGTGGGCGTGTGCTGGCTACCTCCGAAGACTACCTTATGAATTAAGCACATATTCTCGTCCAGGGCCAGCCTGCGTTGACCAAAGCAAGACAATATTTCGACTGCTGTACTGTATGCCATGACTAGACTACTGACTACTGTTTTGCCGGCCGCGGTGACCGAGCGGTTCTAGGCGCTTCAGTCCGGAACCGAGCGACTGCTACGGTCGCAGGTTCGAATCCTGCTTCGGGCATAGATGTGTGTGTTGTCCTTAGGTTAGTTAGGTTTAAGTAGTTCTAAGTTCTAGGGGACTGATGACCTCAGAAGTTGAGTTCCATAGTGCTCAGAGCCATTTGAACCATTTTTTATTATATCATTGCTAACAATTCCAATGACCGTTCAACAGGCTCTATATACCTGCTCCCCCGCTAACCAGCCATCGTGACCTGCAATGGGATAAGTAAACACTCCAGCCATCCTGAACACGTTTCAAAATGGCTCTAAGCACTATGGGACTTAACATCTGAGGTCATCAGTTCCCTCGACTTAGAATTACTTAAACCTAACTAACCTAAGGACATCACACACATCCACGTCCGAGGCAGGATTCGAATCTGCAACCGTAGCACCAGCGCGGTAGTGGAGTGAAGTGCCTAGAACAGCTCGATCACAGTGGACGGCGAACCCGTTTCACATTGCGCCCTCGATATCTGTTACATTCTTTCCCAAATGTCAGTACTACGCAGCCTACTCAATTTAACTTTTCCTTGATCGCATTTTAATGTCTTCTTCGTTATATACTCTTATTAACTTAGTTTTCATTTTGTTTATTTTTGTTCTGTACTCCAGGTATCATTCTTCAAATCAACGTGCTTCTTTGAAGAGATATTGTTTTATTCACAAACAGTACAACGTCATAAACTGACCTGATGCAGCTGTTCTTCCAGCCTTCAGTACTTGCTCCTTCGTTCTGTGTTCCTATTGTCAAGTGTACGATACATATGGTAAACAGAGTTCGTGAAAGACAACGAGATTGACTTATTCCTCGCCCATTTCAAACCAGTCAGTCATACCATTTCTTAACTCCACGATTGCTTTTCGCCTTGTATTTAACTCCATAATCAGCCTCCTATCTATCGTATCACCTTCTTCAGTTTCATAATTTCCATCATCTTTCCCCATTTCAGTCAGTCAAAGGCTTTTTCTAGATCCATGAAGCACGAACTCATTTCTTCTCCTCTGTCTATACAGATTTTCATCAATCTTTCTGATTAGTCCAATAGCATCTCCAGTACCTCTCCCTTTCCTAAAATGAGACTGCTTTTTCCTACATTTTCTTCCATTATAATACCAATCTACGATTCGATACTCTCAACGTAATTCTGGGAGCATGAGTGATTATGCTCATTGTTTCATGCTTTTCTTGGTACCTGATTGTCTTGCAAATTGGAACCATCACTGTATTAACAAGGTCTTCTGGATATGCAGCATTTTCGTATGCCTTGAATCCAGCGAATTTACCTCTCTTTTTTATTTTAAAAGTCAGAACTGAAGCTCCTCTTTGCACTGCGTCTAGCTCACCTTCCATTTCAATGGCTATATATGGTTTTTCCTTGCCTCTGTACAAATTCACCTCTTTCTTACTTGTTTCTCGTACAGTATCTTACAATTTGCATCTTCAGTTTCTCTTCCCTTCAGTTCATTGTCTATTTACGTGAAGTTGCTCTCTCCACCTTCATATGAAGTAAGTCATATTGCCCTTTTCTCTCCAAATTCTTCTTTTAATCACTGCTCCTTGCTTTTTCTATTTTCCCATTTCATTTGAATATTTTGTCTTTCGTACAATTTGTTCTCGTTTCCTTTTTATAAATACTTTCTTCATCTCTGTTGTTACCCATGGTTTCTTTGTTCTGTTTCATTGCACATATTCTATTTCTATTTCTGCTGCTTTGACTATAGCACTTTTTACTTTTCTTCATTTTTCCTCTACGTCTTTCTTTCTTCTTTTGTCCTCTTTTTATGATTTGAGGTATCTTCATCGTTGTTTTCACTACTTATTTTCTTATTCTTTCTATGTTCCATGTACGCTTTCTTCACTTTTTCAGTGTCACACTACTTTTCATAACGACTAACACATGGTTGTTGTTAATGGCACCTCCTGATGGTCAGTGAGATTTTTTCATGCATTCTTGTAGTGTTTTCAACCATAGTTAAACAAGTTTATCTCCGTACAAAACTGTAGATTCAAATCAAATGTTTAGATATCACGTAGTATTTTAGAGTAGGGTATTTTGAATGAATTTCAGTACAGAATACGAAATTTTCCGAATACACCGGTGAAGCTGCTTTGATGTACGTGACGCTTAAGTAGTGCATTTTCAACGTATTTCAGTACCGATACAGTATTTTCCGAACACACCGATGAAGTTGCTTTGATAAGGTTCGCGATGCTTAACTGGTGCTTGTATATTGGTGCTGCATTTTCAGTAAGTAAAGAAATTAGCTTGAAATATTACATGCTAAGTTATCTGTTTCTCATGTTTGCTCAAACGTGATACGGTACGTAAGATCAGTATTGCCGTCTCCGGAGATGACCTCGTCATCACCATTTGAACTGAGAAGTATTCATGGAAATGGTTTTGTTATAGTTCAAATATTCTGCCTGGGCACAACGGAAAGCAGCCTAGAAAGATATCAGCTCGGCTTTCCCGAAGACCATATCTCGATACGGCGCTTATCTCCCATCATTCATTACGGACTCTATCTTATCATCAGCTGTTACCTGATATATATCGACTAATTCCGTACTGCTGTAGCTGACTGTTTGTGTCATCAGTTTGACAATTCTTTGGCAATACTTCTTTCAAAACAATACTTAGTTACTAATCAGTGCAAAATATTGTCCAGGGATACTCACTTTTCACCTGAACCTGTTCTATAGTTCTCAGTACTAAAAAAGACCTTGGCGAAGACTGTTTCTCGTTTGAAAATGCTGCAAGTGTGCTGGTATCTTAGAGGAATATATTTTTTACTGAAATAGAGATGTGGCAGAAACCAATTGCTTAACTGTATTCTATGAAATTACCTTAACTGGTTTGGCGTTAGTAAAATTGAAACAAGGTAAGTAACTTTCTTTGATCGACGTCAGCTTCCATAGTTCAAGACAAATTATCTAACGACATGATGATAATCATCGAAAACTCCAGTTTTCTTAACGAAGCAAGAAGATAGAGAACTTTTTACAGAAGGATGTCATCATGGGAAACTTCGTGACTAAGCTCTCACGACTGCTAATTCCCTATTCTAATACATTTGATTAGTTTTGATTTCGATACTCAGCTGAGAAGAATCATTAACAACTTCCAAAAAAACTAGCGCCTTCACGTTACAGTTGCCAAATTCCAAAAACACCACGAATATTTTCTGCAGCGACGACAGACTTTTGAAGTACAGGTTAGATTAAGGTAAAAAAGAGGCTTCTGATATTGGAATCTAAGCGGTAGGATGATAGGTAGTAGTCTCTAATGCCAACCTATTCTGGATGACGACGGTTCACACCCACGTCCGGTCATCCATTTAGGTTTCCCGTTATTTTCGTAAATCGCTCCAGGCGAATGTCGGGATGGTTCCTTTGAAAGCGCACGGCCGATTTCCTTCCCCATCCTTCCCTAATCATCCACATCTAACGACCTCGTTGTAGACGGACTTTGAACTCTTATCCTCTCCTCCATCTCTGACGCCAGTAAGAGTGTCAACATGAAACCAACAACAACTGCCCCTACTGAGGATCCACTGAGATCAAAATTTTGCTCCCGTATAATCCAACAGAGATACGCCACCGTACTTCAAGGTATCCCTAACCTCTCGTACCATACCGAGATGTTCCGATCCTAGCACCACCTCTTTGAATTCGTTCGATATCTACTGCCAGTCCAAATGAATAACAACTCCAAATGCCGAGATAATGTGCTAGAATCGTTGTAGTCTTGTATGTAGTTCACTTCATACGCGCTCTACACTCTCAGAGAATCCTTCCAACAAATATAAATCTTCGCTTCACCAACTCTATTACTAATTGTATGAATCGGCTCAGTTCCACATCACTTCTTAGTATTTCTCTTAAATATTAAGCAGATGTGGTGGGGTACGGAAATTTTCTACTCATTTGTATACTATTGGGTCTTTTCTGTTTTTTTTTTACGAGCATTGTCTTGACGTCATTTAGCATACGTAATCAACTGTGTCTGATTTTTTTCGCATTCCAAATGTATGAAATACAACAAATACAAATACTTAAGAAGACAAATCGGGAGTTGTAAACAATGATGATATTGACACTACAGAAATTTGATAGTCGCTATTTCAATGTTCCTGACAGTTGTATGCCAAGAAATGAGTAATTAAATGCATCTGTAGATCTCGTTGTATTTCGCTTTGGAAGTGTGCTTAGGTATGTGTGTGTGTATTTTCAATCAGACGTCACAATCAAAGGTACTGAATTCTAAGCAGAATCATACGATCACTACATTTTTTGGACTTCAAAGAGGTACTTTAAAACTAAACTGTTTGTGAAAAGGACTTAAGGTGCAATGCTTCAGTTTTTGCAATAATAAAATTTCTTTTTTTAATTATCTCAACTCTTCGTGTTCAGTTCTGGTACGAACACGTCGTTCTACAACAATCTGGAAGTACCCTGTCAGATACTTGATTCCATTGATCCTTAGGCCTGTTTCAAGCAAGACGTGACTGCAATATGTGACTCTGCTACGAGTCCACGGTAATTATTATCAGCTGGTCGTAAGTCGTGTTCCAAAAATGAACAGCATGGAGACACAAGTGATGAGACATTCTGCAGGACCTGACCTTCATTTTGCAGGACAATGCTCAAGCACGTACAGTGCAAGCTATTACTGATTTGTTTGACTGAAGGGGTTGCTATGTGCTGTACCACCTACTGAACTCCACGGACTTAAGCCCTCGTAAGTTCAACTCGATTTCTAAACTGAAGGAAACACTTCACGGCATTCGCTTCAGAACTGCTACAATTTCGTCTGGCAATAGACCGCGCCGCTCGAACTGTCAACACAACAGGCACTGCTAAGAGTGTGATACGACTTCCACATTGCTGGCAGCGGATTATAGGTAATGTTGGTGACTACCCTGAAGGTCAGTAAAACTTTGAAACACGTATGTATTTTGTACGAGCTGTAAATAAATAGTTGTCACTTTTAAAATTCCATCCCTCGTACTTGCTAATGAAAACCTAAAGGGAGACAACCTTGAATAAAAATTACCTGGTCCCCCAGGTTGAGGTTTGATGCCGCGGGTCAACAGCACATTGATTGCAAAGAAACAAAGGTTAAATGACGGAAGAGAATACCAAGAAAGGAGTGTTTCGATTAAAAAGCGCGTGAGGTAAGCAATCTTTCAACCGTACTGTTCAGTCTACCCTTTGAGGAAGCAATGACGGAAATAAAAGAAAGGTTCAAGATTGGGATTAAAAATGAGGATGAAATTGTATCGATGATAAGATTCGCTGATGACGTTACTATCCTCAGTAAAAGTGAAAAAGAATTACAGGATTTTTTAATGAAATGAACATTCTAATGAGTACAAAATGGTTCAAATGGCTCTGAGCACTACGGGACTTAACTCTTGAGATCATCAGTCCCATAGAACTTAGAACTACTTAAACCTAACTAACCTAAGGACATCACACACATCCATGCCGGAGGCATGATTCGAACCTGCGACCGTAGCGGTCGCGTGGTTCCAGACTGTAGCGCCTAGAGCCGCTCGGCCACCTCGGCCGGCCTAATGAGTACAGAATACGGATTGAGAGTAAACCGAAAAAGACAAAAGTAATGAGAAGCATAAGTAATGAGAATAGGGAGTAACTTAAAATCAAAATTGATGATCACGAAATAATTGAAGTTACGGAATTCTGCAACCTTCAAAATAATCTATGACGGTCGAAGAAAGGAGGACATGGGAAGTAGACTAGTACAAGCAAAGAGGGAATTCCCGACCTAGGTAGGTGTACTGGTATCAAGATAGATCTTTATTTGAGGAAGAAATTTTTGAGAAAGAACCTCTGGAACACGACATTGTATGGTTGTGAAACATGGACTCAGGGAAAAACTGAACAGAAGAGAATCGAAGCATTGAGATGTGGTGGTACAGAAGAGTGTTGAAAATTAGGTGGACTGATAAGTTATGAGGAGGTTCTCCGCAGAATCAGCGAAGAAGAAGACGTATGGGAATCACTGACAAGAAGAAAGGACAGGATAATAGGACATGTATTGAGGCAACAGGGAGTAACCTACTTTGTACTAGAGGTATATCTAGAAAATAAAATATGTAGGGGCGGACAGACATCGGAATACATCTCGCAGATAATTGAGGACGTAGGGTGCAAGTACTGTTCTGAAAGGAAGCGGTTATCGTAGGAGAATAATCCGTGTGGGCCGCATCAAACCAAAGAAAACATGACGCTGAAGACGTTGAAGTTCCGTAGAATGTCAGAAAGCGCATCTGATGCCATGAGCTACACTACTGGCCAATGAAATTGCTACACCACGAAGATGACGTGCTACAAACGCGAAATTTAATCGACAGGAAGAAGATGCTGTGATGTGCAAATGATTAACTTTTCAGAGCATTCACACAAGGCTGGCGCCGATGGCGACACCTACAACGTGCTGACATGAGGATTGTCTCCAACCGATATCTCATACACAAACAGCAGTTGACAGGCGTTGCCAGGTGAAATGTTGTTATGATGCCTCGTGTAAGGAGGAGAAATGCGTACCATCACGTTTCCGACTTTGATAAAGGTCGGATTGTAGATTATCGCGATTGCGATTTATCGTATCGCGACATTGATGCTCGCGTTGATCGAGAATCAATGACTGTTAGCAGAATATGGAATCGGAGGGTTCAGGAGGGTAATACGGAACGCCGTGCTGGATCCCAACGGCCTCGTATCACTACTAGTCGAGATGACTGTAACGGATCGTGCACCCACGTCTCGATCCCTGAGTCAATAGATGGGGACGTTTGCAAGACAACAACCATTTGCACGAACAGTTCGACGACGTTTGCAGCAGCATTGACTAACAGCTCGGAGACCATGGCTGCGGTTACCCTTGACGCTGCATCACAGATAGGAGCGCCGTCGATGGTGTACTCAACGTCGAACCTGGGTGCACGAATGGCAAAACGTCATTTTTCGGATGAATGCAAGTTCTGTTTACAGAATCATGATGGTCGCTTCCGTGTTTGGCGACATCGCGGTGAACGCACATTGGAAGCGTGTATTCGTCATCGCCATACTTTCGTATCACCCGGAGTGATGGTATGGGGTACCATTGGTTACACGTCTCGGTCACCTCTTGTTCGCATTGACCGCGCTTTGAACAGTGGACGTTACATTTCAGATGTGTTACGACCCGTGGCTCTACCCCTCATTCGATCCCTGCGAAACCCTACATTGCAGCAGGATAATGAACAACCGCATGTTGCAGATCCTGTACGGGCCTTTCTGGATACAGAAAATGTTCGACTGCTGCTCTGGTCAGCACATTCTCCAGATCTCTCACCAGTTGAAAACATCTGGTCAATGGTGACCGAGCAACTGGCTCGTCAGAATACGCCAGTCACTACTCTTGATGAACTGTGGTATCGTGTTAAAGCTGCATGGGCAGCTGTACCTGTACACGCGATCCAAGCTCTGTTTGACTCAATGCCCAGGCATATCAAGGCCGTTATTACGGCTAGAGGTGGTTGTTCTGGGTATTGATTTCTCAGGATCTACGCACCCAAATTGCGTGAAAATGTAATCACATGTCAGGTCTAGTATAATATATTTGTCCAATGAATACCGTTTAATATCTGCATTTCTTCTTGGTTTTACTATTTTAATGGCCAGTATTGTAGGTAGACCTTATATCGTCAGCGACAATGTCACAACACTCGAAAGCATGAACGGTCAACAGCACTCTCGAGAGATCAATGACATCGAGATATCTCAACAGGCTCTCGCGCAGTTTATTTGGGGGCGCCTTACACGCGCTCGGGAGATGGAGCGCTGGTAATCAGGACGGAGAGCAATCGCTTATCGCCGGTGTGATACGCCCGCGCAGCTCAACCGTCTATCAGCTTTTACTTCGTGCGTGATCTCCGCGCTCGCAGGGCGCGTGGGTGCCGCCCGCTGTTGATCAACCGGGCTGTCGTTGCTACCGCTGGGAGGCGGCCCAGAGGTCGGCGAAGGTGACGAGTGGGCCAGCGGGCAGCTGACGGCGGCGGCCGAGCGTGACCTCGACACGTGGCCTGCTATCGGCGGCCGCCGACTATCAGGTGCCGCAGATAAGGCGGCAGACTGCGCGTCTTGCGTTTCGGATGAACGCAGCACCGGCAAGCCAGGGCAGAACACACTAACTGCTGCTGCCCGGGGCCACGGTGCAAATCAGATCGATACGTCGATCACAGCACAGAGAGCGCACCGACGATCTGACAACGAGACGACACGGTAGTCGGAATTTTTTAACGTTTTGCGTGCATTGTACGTTAAGTTCAGTTCTCAAATATCAATTTCCCAAAGCAGTTCCATGCAACTTTCAAAAATTCTACCGAAAATCGACTTTGACGTTTTCCGAGCGTTTTACATAATGTAAAGTAAGACCACTATCTCTATATCTACATTTACACTCCGCAAACCACCCAACGGTGTGTGGCAGAGGGCACTTTACGTGCCACGGTCATTACCACGCCGGCCGGTGTGGCCGAGCGGTTCTAGGCGCTACAGTCTGGAACCGCGCGACCGCTACGGTCGCAGGTTCGAATCCTGCCTCGGGCATGCATGTGTGTGATGTCCTTAGGTTAGTTAGGCTTAAGTAGTTCTAAGTTCTAGGGGACTGATGACCTCAGAAGTTAAGTCCCATAGTACACAGAGCCATTTTTTTATTTTTTTGATAAGTTATTAGCTCCCTTTCCTGTTCCAGTTACGTATGACTCGTAGGAAGAACGACTGCCGGAAGCCTCCGTGCGTGCTCGAATCTCTCTAATTTTACATTCGTGGTTTACTCTGGAGGTATAAGTAGGGGAAAGCAATATATTCGATACCTCATCCAGAAACGCACCCTTTCGAAACCTGGACAGCAAGCTACACCACGATGCAAAGTGCCTCTCTTGAAGAATCTGCCACTTGAGTTTGCTAAACGTCTCGGTAACGCTATCACGCTTACAAATAACCATGTGACGAAACGCGCCGCTCATCTTTGGATCTTCTCTATCTCCTCCGTCAACTCGACCTGGTACGGATCCCACATTGATGAGCAATGCTCAAGTATAGTTAGAACGAGTGTTTGTAAGCCACCTTCTTTGTTGATGGACTACATTTTCTAAGAAGTCTCCTAATGAATCTCAACGTGGCACTCGCCTTACCAACAATTAATTTTATATGATCAGTCCACTTCAAATCGTTCCGTAGGCTTACTCCCAGATGTTTTACAGAAGTAACTGCTACCAGTGTTTGTTCCGCTATTCAATAAAGGATCCTTCTTTCTATGTATTCGCAATACACTACATTTGTCTATGTTAAGGGTCATATGCTACTCCATGCACCGAGTGCCTATCCGCTGCAGATCTTCCTGCTTTTCGCTGCAGTTTTCTAATGCTGCAACTTCTCTGTATACTACAGCATCATCCGCAAAAACCTGCATGGAACTTCCGACACTATCTACTAGGTCATTTATATATATTGTGAAAAGCAATGGTCCCATAACAGTCCCCTGTGGCACACCAGAGGTTACTTTAAAGTCTGTAGACGTCTCTCCATTGAGAACAACATGCTGTGTTCTGTTTGCTAAAAATTCTTCAATCCAGCCACTAACTGGTCTGATGTACGGTAGGCCCTTACTTTATCAGGGGACAGTGCGGAACTGTATCGAACGCCTTTCGGAAGTCAAGGAAAATGCAGTATAGCGCTATGCTAGAATGCTGACTTGCACCGTGGTGGAGTTCGATTCTCAGCCGACGCAGCTACTGAACAAAGATGGATGGTCTACCAGTATTTCCGTGAAGGGTAAAATGCAAGAAAACAAAGCTGGTTCTGGTCTTCCTTCGGTCATAATTTTTTTCGTGCTTTGCGTTGTTCTAATACCTACATCATTTAAATACCAAGTCCTTCAAATACAGGCTAATTAACGAGTATCTAATTTTTGAATTAACTTGTAGCTGGGATTCAAAGTCATGAAAATTTTTTTTGAAGTACATCATCTTTACGCCAGTGACTGTTATAAGTTTTTATTACACTATAGCAATTTCAGCCTTAGGCCATTATCAAGTGCTGATACTATGGCTTTAAGCCATATCAACGTAATGTAAGCTGACACATTTGTATTTAACGGTATTGACAACGACATACAAATCTGACAGCTTACATTACGTTGACATGGCTTAAAGCCATAATATCAGCACTTGACAATGGCCTGAGGCCGAAACTGCAATAGTGTAATAAAAACTTATAACAGTCTCTGGCGTAAAGATGATATTCTTCAAAAAATATCTAATTTTTATTTTCGTGAATAATGCACATCTTCTTATTTATAATTACAAATGGCACTAAAAATCCAGTTTTCATTTTCAATATAAATTCTTAATTACCCATGATTTACAAAAGATTGTTAATAAAGCTTGTTTGAATTCAAAAAATTACAAATTGAACTTCTTCTTCCATCTTTATGTATTTCAAGTTTCGCAGTAATGCTCGTGGAAGATGCGTCTTTCTTTAAAAGTTTACCATAGCCAGGAACTGAATCCATGCCGCTTACATGATAGTGAACATTCTAAAACAGCGCTACGCTACCATTCAGAGTACTGCCTTTACTCCAGGGTATTGAGGGCACTCGGAAAATTTCGAAGTCGATGTTTTCTAGAATTTTTGAGAATTGGATCGAACGGATTCAAGTGGTTGATATTTGAATGATGAATATCACGTACTTTAAATGTGTGCCATGTATCGATACCACCAATTCATCAACGGAACTGCAAATTTCTGTGAGACCTGATAGCGGCCGTGCGGGATCCGCCGAACGCAATGGAGCACGCCCACTGAGCCATACCTCTAGCTGCTCGGTACCACGAGAGCTCCCTGCTGCTGTTATATAGGATGGCCGGTGGCTCCTACATCATCATTGTGGCCACTGTATCAGCTAGACTTGGTTTCTTGTTGTGTCTTTTGTAATGAGTCTTCATGCATTTGGAAAAGTACAAGTTAAATAAATCTTCTCTTTGTTCTATTAACTTGTTCACTAATCATTTCTGCTCCTGTCCAGCTTTCTTACAACAGTTGTTCCATTCTGTAGCCCACATCTCCTTACTGTTGTATATAACTCGGTATACGACAGTAAATATAAAAAAAGAATTGCAAAAATCCGAGTGCCATATGGTCACTTTTTGACCTAAGAGTGGATGGAGGGAGGGAGCAGCTCGTGGTAGTTTCTTATGGGCAGATGAAGCAGACGGTTCAGAAACCGTAATGTTTTCTTATGATACAGGCATACTGTTGAGAGGTCCAAAGTCAGCCTTATCGGACCTAGCTTAGATGATTAATAAGTTGGCCTGAAGGAGCGTGGGTCACAGCCGGCCTTTTACGTTTTGCACGGGAAGCATAAATTGAGTGGATGTACGATTTCGTTTGCTTTTCGTACAATTGCAGTACATGGTTACATTTGACAAGTATTCACAAACTCTCTTACTGATGCTTTCGACATTCTCCTGGAGAGGTCGGATAGCTTGTCCTTTACCGCTGCTTAATGAACTCTGCGAAGAACTGCTTCTGCTGTTCGGTTGATGAGCCAATGTGTGCGGCTGCCAGCAGATCCAGTATATGGTTCGACTGCGTGTACTGCTGTTGTCCATTTAGCATTATCTGGGAGACATGTGTAGTTTAAAGACTGGGACGGACGTGAACAACTTTATCTCGCAAGCGGATCTCATGTACCGTGCGAGACCTAGACTCACGTGAATCGAATCCAAATGGGCCACAGAGGCACTCAACGGGTGGAAAAAGGGGTACCCAACCCAGATTGTGGCTGTGGAGCTTCAAGCCAGATTATAGATTACAGTGTCAGCGACTGTCGGGAGTATATCACGATACTGAAGAAGGTACCGTGCTAGCAACCCCAGAGGCTTTGCGCTGATTCCAAAACATGGAAATTCAATTATGAAGCGCGTGACGAAACACGTGTAACCTACGCAAGTTGTCATTACTGACAGACAAGCTACTACCTGGAGCAGATAAACAGCGAACCGACTCGTGGCGATAACATATTAGACCTTCTGGTGACAAACAGACTCGAACTATTTGAAACAGTTAATGCAGAACAGGGAATCAGCGATCATAAAGCGGTTACTGCATCGATGATTTCAGCCGTAAATAGAAATATTAAAAAAGGTAGGAAGATTTTTCTGTTTAGCAAAAGTGACAAAAAGCAGATTACAGAGTACCTGACGGCTCAACACAAAAGTTTTGTCTCAAGTAGATAGTGCTGAGGATCAGTGGACAAAGCTCAAAACCATCGTACAATATGCGTTGGATGAGTATGCGCTAAGCAAGATCGTAAGAGATGGAAAAGAACCACCGTGGTACAACAACCGAGTTAGAAAACTGCTGCGGAAGCAAAGGGAACTTCACAGCAAACATAAACATAGCCAAAGCCTTGTACACTAACAAAAATTACTCGAAGCGAAATGTAGTGTGAGGAGGGCTATGCGACAAGCGTTCAATGAATTCGAAAGTAAAGTTCTATGTACTGACTTGGCAGAAAATCCTAAGAAATTTAGGTCTTATGTCAAAGCGGTAGGTGGATCAAAACAAAATGTCCAGACACTCTGTGACCAAAATGGTACTGAAACAGAGGATGACAGACTAAAGGCTAAAATACTAAATGTCTTCTTCCAAAGCTGTTTCACAGAGGAAGACTGCGCTGTAGTTCCTTCTCTAGATTGTAGCACCGATGACAAATTTGTAGATATCGAAATAGACGACAGAGGGATCGAGAAACAATTAAAATCCCTCAAAAGAGGAAAGGCCGCTGGACTTGATGGGATACCAGTTTGATTTTACACAGAGTACGCGAAGGAACTTGCCCCCCTTCTTGCAGCGGTGTACCGTAGGTCTCTAGAAGAGCGAAGCGTTCCAAAGGATTGGAAAAGGGCACAGGTCAACCCCGTTTTCAAGAAGGGACGTCGAACAGATGTGCAGAACTATAGACCTATATCTCTAACGTCGATCAGTTGTAGAATTTTGGAACACGTATTATGTTCGAGTATAATGTCTTTTCTGGAGACTAGAAATCTACTCTGTAGGAATCAGCATGGGTTTCGAAAAAGACGGTCGTGTGAAACCCAGCTCTCGCTATTCGTCCACGAGACTCAGAGGGCCATAGACACGGGTTCACAGCTAGATGCCGTGTTTCTTGACTTCCGGCCCGCATCTCGCTTCCCACGCCCGGGTTCCCGGGTTCGATTCCCGGCGGGGTCAGGGATTTTCTCTTCCTCGTGATGGCTGGGTGTTGTGTGATGTCCTTAGGTTAATTAGGTTTAAGTAGTTCTAAGTTCTAGGGGACTGATGACCTGAGATGTTAAGTCCCATAGTGCTCAGAGCCATTTGAACCATCTTGACTCCCGCAAGGCGTTCGATACAGTTCCCCACAATCGTTTATTGAACAAAGTAAGAGCATATGGACTATCAGATCAATTGTGTGATTTTATTGAGGAGTTCCTAGATAACAGAACGCAGCATGTCATTCTCAGTGGAGGGAAGTCTTCCGAAGTAAGAGTGATTTCAGGTGTGCCGCAGGGGAGTGTCATAGGACCGTTGCTATTCAAAATATACATAAATGACCTGGTGGATGACATCGGAAGTTCACTGAGGCTTTTTGCGGATGATGCTGTGGGGTATCGAGAGATTGTAACAATGGAAAATTGTACTGAAATGCAGGAGGATCTGCAGCGAATTGACGCATGGTGCAGGGAATGGCAATTGAATCTCAATGTAGACAAGTGTAATGTGCTGCGAATGCATATCATTTAGCTACAAAATAGCAGGTCAGCAACTGGAAGCAGTTAATTCCATAAATTATCTGGGAGTACGCATTAGGAGTGATTTAAAATGGAATGATCATATAAAGTTGATCGTCGGTAAAGCAGATGCCAGACTGAGATTCATTGGAAGAATCCTAAGGAAATGCAATCCGAAAACAAAGGAAGTAGGTTACAGTATGCTTGTTCGCCCACTGCTTGAATACCGCTCAGCAGTGTGGGATCCGTACCAGATAGGGTTGATAGAAGAGATAGAGAAGATCCAACGGAGAGCAGCGCGCTTCGTTAAAGGATCATTTAGTAGTCGCGAAAGCGTTACGGAGATGATAGATAAACTCCAGTGGAAGACTCTGCAGGAGAGACGCTCAGTAGCTCGGTACGGGCTTTTGTTTCGAGAACATACCTTCACCGAAGAGTCAAGCAGTATATTGCTCCCTCCAACGTATATCTCGCGAAGAGACCATGAGGATAAAATCAGAGAGATTAGAGCGCACACAGAAGCATACCGAGAATCCTTCTTTCCACGAACAATACGAGACTGGAATAGAAGGGAGAACCGATAGAGGTACTCAGGGTACTGTAAAATGTAAACTTTCACGGCCGGAACTGTCATGATTAATAAAATTCTTTTCCGGGCTATTATGCCGTGGTCTGATGGATTTCGCATTGTAGCCCAACGTTTCGTCCCCATCTGCGGAGGACATCTTCAAGGGGGTTTGTGGCTTCTGTTAACTTCCGAAACACACACTGTCTCACTACTGACTGCAGCAAATTTTTGTTTTCGCGTGCTCCCGCGCATAGGCGTGACGTCACATGTTTTGAATACGCGAGCGCAATTGGCCGTTGTCGGTTGCCGCCGTCCGCTGTTGCTATCATCCCATGGCGAAAGACTGGTACACATCTTCTTCAGCACCGGCATCCAGATGTCATTCAATTTCACGCCCTCCTCCTTCCTATTAAAATTCCTGGGGTGTTTCATAATCTCTATAGCCTCTCTGTAAAGCCTTTCATGATATCCGCTTGTGGCTGCCAGTACTTGAGTTCTATCAAAATAAATGTGGTGGTCTCCTGACTGCAAAGCGTGTTCCGCAACAGCTGATCTATCAATCTCTCCCCTTCTACAATTGCCCTTGTGCTCTTCTAGTCGTTTTTTGACCGTTCTTTTTGTGGTACCCACATATACCTCCCCACAACTACACGGGATCCTGTAAATTCCTGCTTTTTCCAGCGGTTTACGAGCATCCTTAGCCAATCTCAGGTGTTCTTGTATCTTCCGGGTAGGTTTGTAAATCACCGCGATATTCCGTTTTTTCAATATTTTCCCTATGCGGTCAGTGACGTCCTTAATAAAAGGCAGGAAAACTTTCGATTTTGCAAGCGCATAGGGAAAATATTGAAAAAACGGAATATCGCGGTGATTTACAAACCTACCCGGAAGATACAAGAACACCTGAGATTGGCTAAGGATGCTCGTAAACCGCTGGAAAAAGCAGGAATTTACAGGATCCCGTGTAGTTGTGGGGAGGTATATGTGGGTACCACAAAAAGAACGGTCAAAAAACGACTAGAAGAGCACAAGGGCAATTGTAGAAGGGGAGAGATTGATAGATCAGCTGTTGCGGAACACGCTTTGCAGTCAGGAGACCACCACATTTATTTTGATAGAACTCAAGTACTGGCAGCCACAAGCGGATATCATGAAAGGCTTTACAGAGAGGCTATAGAGATTATGAAACACCCCAGGAATTTTAATAGGAAGGAGGAGGGCGTGAAATTGAATGACATCTGGATGCCGGTGCTGAAGAAGATGTGTACCAGTCTTTCGCCATGGGATGATAGCAACAGCGGACGGCGGCAACCGACAACGGCCAATTGCGCTCGCGTATTCAAAACATGTGACGTCACGCCTATGCGCGGGAGCATGCGAAAACAAAAATTTGCTGCAGTCAGTAGTGAGACAGTGTGTGTTTCGGAAGTTAACAGAAGCCACGAACCCCCTTGAAGATGTCCTCCGCAGATGGGGACGAAACGTTGGGCTACAATGCGAAATCCATCAGACCACGGCATAATAGCCCGGAAAAGAATTTTATTAATCATGACTCAGGGTACTCTCCGCCACACACCGTCAGGTGGCTTGCGGAGTATGGATGTAGATGTAGATGTAAATCAATGTGGGACGTGCGACGTGCTCCGAAATTTGGCGTTGATAGGCTATGGCAGCAGATGACTGACCCTAGACGACTGGAAAACCGTGGTCTGGTCACATGAGTCTTGATTGGTAAGAGCTGATAATGGAGTTTGAGTGTGGCTCAGACCCCACGAAGCCATGCACCCGAGCTGTCAGCAAGGCAATGAGCAAGCTGGTGGTGGCTCCACAACGGTGTGGGCTACATTTACATGGTATGGACTGGGTCCTTTGGTCCAACTGAAACGATCATTGGCTGGAAATAGTTATGCTCGGCCACATGGAGACCATTTGCAGCAATTCACGGACTTAATGGACCCAAATAAAGTTTGTGTTTTTTGGATGAAATTGCCCATGTCACCAGGCCGCAGTTGTTCACTATTGGTTTAAAGATAATTCTGAACAGATCGCCCGACACGAATCCCATCGAACATTTATAGTACATTATCGAGAGGTCAGTCCGCGCACAAACTCCTACACAGGGCAACAGTTCCACAATTGTGGACAGGTATAGAGGCAGGCAGCATGGTTGAATATTTCTGCAGAGGACGACCGACGACATGTTAAGTCCATGCCATGTCGTGATGCTACACTACGCCTGGCAAAAGGAGGACCCATACGATATTAGGAGTTACCCCATGACTTTTGTCACCTCAGTGCAGGTACAGTATCTAGTATTGCTGTCATCCAATTCCAGAAACACAGTTGATATATCAATAGCTAAAATTGCTAAGGGAAAAATGTAATACAACTCTACTTTGATCTCTGTAATAGGAACATAAAAAAGACGGTACTTACCGACTATAAATACATTGTTCAGAATAGCTCTGCATATAGTGCAGAGACGTAGGAGCCGAATAAGATTACAGAGAGAGAGAGAGATTATTGGCATTTATGGCGTAGCGATATTCTTTGGCACTATCTCTTGCTGTTGCAGATCTAGGCTGGCGACGTACGCTTTGCAGATTGTTTACATTACACATCAGCTTGGGAATGAATACAGTCTTTTCTCACACCAACCGACATAAAATTTTATGGAGTCTTTCAGAACAACAATAATCAACTATTTTACAACTATTTGAAGAAATTTAGGAAATATTTCAAATTACCTGAAAAACTAAAGGTTATAACTTACCGTTACATTCAACATTCATACGCTTCAATGATTTTATAAATATATCATACAACAACTTAAATTCAATATCTGTTGACAATAATTAATGAAACACCATTTTGTTTAACAGTGTAGAGAAAAGATTTCACTTACCAAAAAGTAATTACTTTTTCAACATGTTTGATAATATTATATTGGATTTATTACTGCGTGAGTGAATTAGGGAAAAGTTTTAGCATGTATGTTCTTTGAAACTGCGAGTGAATCAGGGAAAAGTTTTAGCATACATGTTCTTTGAAACTGCGAATAACTAAATGTGAGTCAGAATGGGAATTTGTGCAGCCTGGTGTGAGTCACATACATGGAATATGCTTATTGTAAAGCAGCCAGATTTCGATACTGTAGATACACAAAAGGTACTTCAGTCCTTTAGACGATTAAAGATAGGGGTATACATGTTACAGAATGTGAGGAGGAGGTTCATTTAAGGGGGAGTCTTCTTTGAACGCATGAAAAATAGATGAGTTTCTTAATTTTTTTCAAGTAAAATAAAAATTAACGCCAAATCTCATTTCTTGCAGTTTGCTCTTAAATAATAATTTCGGAGTCCACACTCTCCCTTTAAGTGCTGCACTAGGTGGAAGGACCCCTTCGAGTCGGAACATTGCCCAACCCGAAGCCCTGCCATTTGACCTGTAAGAAAACAATTTTTGCAGAAGTCAGCTTCAACATACTTTCAATCAGCATACATAGGATAACTGAAAAATATTGTTCTAACTATGAAATAAACGTCATTTTCTGCGCTCACAACATCCAGACCAAAGAATGCACCGGAAATAGGCTTTTGAAGTCATCGCTTATAGAGATTTCAGTTTACAACATCGGCATCGAATTCCGATCAAAATCATGTGTACCGTTCTGAAGTTGTTTCCCGCCAGCGTGAAAAATACGGCTTCGAGACAAATGTGTTTCAAATCTTGGGTCACTTAATTTGTAGTTAAATATACCTCCGTTCAGCGCTCCTTGGACCACATAGCAGTCCTTCCATGTCCGAAAGGAGTTCCCCTCCCCCCCCCCCCCCCATCTTCTTCATGGCCATGGTGATCCTGTGGGTCACTTGGCAGCTTTTGTCATCCGATGCTCCGCTCGCTGCTCGATAACGGAATTTCTGGCGTACTTGGAAATAAAGCAGACATACCAGAGAACGTATTAAGTCAAAAACACGGTATTTTGAAATTTCAAAGACGACTATCCTCTTACGTTTTTTTGCAACATATGTAACCACATCTTTTTCGTAGTTTTTTATGTTAAGAGTATGAAGTTGCTTAGTTAACAAGTCTGAGACTACTTATTTTCTTTAAAAATTTTATTTTAGATCTATATTATTGTGATAAAAGTCAGATGTGTTATTCGGTATTTTTTGTCTTCCTCCCTCTCCGCAGCCCTCTACGCATAGTGGGAAAATTTGTCTTTTCTGCCTCCTTTGGCTTCGGTACCACTGCAGTCACTCGTAACCGAACCGTCCTTGAAGACTTGTCCGTTTTGTTTATGATGTTAAAATTCACCGTAGCTATTTTGTCAAATAGATAATAAACATTTTACAAGCAGCTAGTTGTGAGATAGCGCCTACGCCCAATGAAACAGCTTTCACGTCTCAAACTTTTCCCGACACTTCATTCAAAAGTTACTCATCAGTGTTACGTCTGTCACATCAACTTCATCTAGTTGTTCCCTCTGGTTGCGCTCGTGTTCTTTGACATGACGCTACAAAAAATTGTGTTATAAACGGTCATGTGACAACGTTGGGAACATTTCTCATTTGACGTGACTCCAGCTGCACAAGCGCTAGTATCAAGAAGTTCACATCCGTGACGCTAAAGCCAGATATGAGTGACAGTGCAAAAGAATTTGACGTGAAATGCAGTCGTATATAACGTGGTATTCACCGACCTTATCTGGCGTAATCTCATAGACTGGAACATAAATGCTAACACATCAGAGACTGATCTGTGCTTTGCTTCCACCCTTTCGAGATTTTTAACTTTTTACGAAGTTCCCGATAAGTGTGTCTCAAGCGCACATTGTAGCTGAACTTTTCTGCGGAAGCTGTATTTTAGGAAAGTGAATAAGGATTAACGTTCAACGTCTCGTCACGATGAAGTCGTTAGTGACTTGGCATCAGTATGGATTAGACAATGATCTCCTCTTGTTCAAAGGTGCTCTCTCTGCATCTAATGTAACTCGTTTAGAGGAATCTTAAAGCTGGATGCCTAGAAGGGAGATTCAACCACAGTTCTCCTGAGAGCAAGTCCGGTGCCTTTGTATTGCGTCACCTCGCTCAGTGTTAAAGGAGGAGGAGGAGGAGGAGGAGGAGGAGGAGGAGGAGGAGGAGGAGAGAGAGAGAGAGAGAGAGAGATAATGTTTATTGTGGTTTTAGATTTTTCGAACGATATATGCACTTGGGTTGCTGAGAATTCTCCGGGAACGATGTATAGGATGATACTTATTAAGAGTTAAAAACGCGTGAAGCGACGTAGATGACACTGAAACAAGTAATTTAATACAAGGCTCATGGAACTGCAAATGTCGGGAAATACCCAAAACCTTGGCAGCAAATGTTGAACATGTGACGTCAGCGGGTGACATACACCACCGCACGTGCAGCGACTGGGTTTGCTGATCGTACCCTCGCCGGTACGGGGCAGTGCTACACATCCCTTCGCTAGGCTACTCTGTTTCCAAGCATCTTTTTTAAATGTGATCTGTCATAAACGTTACTATAACCAAGGAAAATCTGTTTCTTATTTTGTGTTTCTTTGCTTTTGTTTCTTCTTTTTTTTTGTCTACATACTTTTTTTTTAGTAAAAGATACATAGGTTATTTACTGGTAGCGATGCAATTAACGTATGACGCATTATAGCAGCTTTTTGTTGCACTGTACATTGCAATTAGCCGGTGGAGACCGGGAGCCGCTAAATAAAATAATAAATATTACCTCCGTGTGAAGGCATAATTACCTAACGCAATCTAAAAAAATACTGCCTGCCAGACGCAAGCCTCGAAACCTGAGCCTCACGTGCTGATGTTGCTCTCTTACGGCCGGAGCCACACATCGACGTGAATACTTACTTGACCTGGGTTGGGATGATCAGGTGTGACAGACGGATAGGCTCAACCGCTGCACCTGCAGCGAGGTACATCATCTGGTGACGTCACATGCTCTTTGGGGTACATTATTTCCAGACATTTGCGGTTCCATGAGTCCTCTATTAAATTACTTCGCTTCGGGAGTTCTTAAACGTCTAAGTAAGATTCATCCTATCTAATACGAGGGCGTGCTGACAAGTAATGCCTTCAAATTTTTTGTACTACAACTCTTAAAGCTTTTTAAGTAAAACGAACGCTATTAACATTCTACATCTTTATTCTTCGTGTCTACGTATTTATTTCTCATGATAGTCACCCTGGTGACAAACGCATTTCTCCTGACGAGAGACGAGTTTGTTGTTACCGTCACTGTAGGAATGTCTGACTTAATGTCGGGTCACAAGCCGATGTCTGCTTGTGCCGCTTCGTCACTATCAAAGGTGTTCTTTAAAGTTTGTAAACAAATGAAAATCGGATGGGGCCAAGTGGCGACTGTATAGAGGATGATCGATGACAATGAACACAAGACGTCCGATTGTCATAGATGTCACACCGCTCGTGTGTGGTCTGGCAGTCCGGCATTGTCATGCTGGAGGAGAACTCTTCTAATTCGAAACTCGATTACAGCTCGCCGACATAGTTACGTTACACATCGCAATGTTACACGCTACAATTCGGAGACCTCTAGAAGCAGAAGGTTGCAAACATGTAGCCATGAAGGAGAAAGATGTAGTATGTTAATAACGTTTGTTTTGTTTTAAAAAAATTGAAGAGTTTCCATGTGAAAAATTGACAGGTATTTCTTCTTAGCAGACACTTGTGCAATCAGTCGTGCAGACAACAACAAATACTGACCATTAAAATTGCTACTCCAGGAAGAAATGCAGATGATAAGCGGGTATTCATTGGACAAATGTACTGTACTAGAACCGACATGTGATTACATTTTCACCCAATTTGGGTGCATAGGTGCTGAGAAATCAGTACCCAGAACAACCACCTCTGGCCGTAATAACGGCCTCGATACACTTGGACATTGAGTCAAACAGAGTTTGGATGGCGTGTAGAGGTACAGCTGCCCATGCAGCTTCAATGCGATACCATAGTTCATCACGAGTAGAGACTGGCGTATTGTGACGTGCCAGTTCCTCGGCCACCACTGACCAGACGCTTTCAGTTGTGAGAGATCTGGAGAATGTGCTGGCCAGGGCAGCAGTCGAACATTTTCTGTTCCAGAAAGGCCCGTACAGGACCTGCAACATGCGGTCGTGCATTATCCTGTTGAAATGAAGGGGTTCCACAGAGATCGAATGAAGGGTAGACCCACGGGTCATAACACATCTGAAATGTAACGTCCACTGTTCAAAGTGCGGTCAATGCGAACAAGAGATGACCGAGACGTGTAACCAATGACAGCCCATACCAACACGCCGGGTAATACACCAGTATGGCGATGACGAATACACGCTTCCAATGTGCGTTCACTGCGATGTGGCCAAACACGTATTCGACCATCATGATGCTGTAAACAGAACCTTGATTCATCCGAAAAAATGACGTTTCGCCATTCACGCACCCAGGTTCGTCGTTGAGTACACCATCGCAGGCGCTCCTATCTGTGATGCAGCGTCAAAGGTAACCGCAGCCATGGTCTTCGAGCTGATAGTCGATGCTGCTGCTGCAAACGTCGTCGAACTGTTCGTGCAGATGGTTGTTGTCTTGCAAACGTACCCATCTGTTGTCTCAGGGATCGAGACGTGGCTGCACGATGCGTTACAGCAATGCGGATAAGATTACTGTCATCTCGACTGCTAGTGATACGAGGCCGTATTACCCTCCTGAACCCACCGATTCCATATTCTGCTAACAGTCGTTGGATCTCGACCAACGCGAGCAGCGATGCCGCGATACGATAAAATCGCGATAGGCTACTCGTACAATCCGACGTTTATCAAAATCGGAAACGTGAGGGTACGCATTTCTCCTCCTTACACGAGGCATCACAACAACGTTTCACCAGGCAACGCCGGTCAACTGCTGTTTGTGTATGGGAAATTGGTTGGAAAGTTTCCTCATGTTAGCACGTTGTAGGTGTTGTCACCGGCAACAACCTTGTGTGAATGCTCTGAAAAGCTAATCATTTGCATATCACAGCATTTTCTTCCTGTCGGTTAAATTTCGCGTCTGTAGCACATCATCTTCGTGGTATAGCAATTTTAATGGCCAGTAGTGTATTCTTGCACGAGATTTTTGAAGGTATTGAAAAACCTGTGTCAGCCTCCTATGTTCTGTGACAAAACGGCTTTAGAATTTGTATGCCACTATATGTTCTTAAACTGACTAGGAGTTACGGAATCAAGGGAATGCCATACAGTCGATTTCAGTCTTACCTGAGCTGTATGTTAACTTACATTCTCACATTTCAGGAAGTCACCTACTACCCGACAAGAGCACTGCAATGTGATGTATTCTGCAGGATTCAGTACTAAAACTATTCATTTTCTTCTTATACACCAATCACTTCCACCCCTATTGTTCTACCAATCTTTATCTCCCAAATTACTATTAATGTTTGTTGTGGTTTTCCTTTTAGGAAACCCATTCAATTCTCCTGCTTCATATTACCTGTTACGTACGGCTCATTGTGCAGTGCATGGATTTCTGTGTCTCTTCTTCGTTTCAAGTTTCCACGCTCATAGACTGGTCCAAAAATACTTTTAAGCATGTACTTTTCACAGGTAATACTTTTTTTCATGTTCTTGCTCGGTGCCCATGTCTCGGCCCCATATATTACGACTGGTTGCACAATTGTCTTGTAAAGACGGAGTTTCAATATTCTTGTCAGCGGTCAACCGGTGAATAGTTTACTCTTCACCACTCTTTGTACGGTTTATTATCTTTTCCTTGATGTGATGCTTCCTCTAAGTATTTAATAAATCGAGTCTTCTTAAAATGTAATGAATATCCTCTCTGTGGTAGAATAAGCTACATAAATCCTGATCCTCATTCTCTATTCCTCTTTATTTTAACGGTGTTCATTTTGTAGGTTAGAATAATAATTTATTCACCTTTTGTAGCTGTGTTATTATTATTATTATTCCAACCAAAAGCGTTTCACATACCTGTTGAAGCATCTTCCGAGCTCTACAGAAAATAGAATAAATAATTTGTGCTAAGCTAGAGATTCATTTTTTGTGGACTACATACTGTTTCAAGGAAACACTTTGTAGCTCAAAAACAAGGTATTTACAGTGAAACAAATATTTCTTTTATTTCTTTGCAGACGACTGAAGATGACTAAAACGTCTTTTGTTAGAAACAAGAACAAAAATTCAGTTTAAAAGCAAATGACAACAGGTATCGTTATGCTCAGGCAAAACTATGGCCTGTCGGACGATATTACACGTGCCTTCAGCCAGTTGCTGCACAGTTTTTGTGTTGTTTGGCCCATTGAAGACGTATAGCTTTATGAGCTGTTCGGTTAGTAACTCCCTGTTGTAACTACCTGCGTGTACTTCCCGATGTTTATGTGCTATTAAACACCTACAACAGCACGCGCCCGATAATGAAACATTTCAGCTGAACACGTGGGGCGTGTGGGCGAGGTGATAACAGTTTTTGCGCTGTAACAGTTTTGACATACAAGGGCCTCGTGCCTCCTTCCATGTGTTAGCCATCTTTGCTTCACAAATACGAGTCGGATTTTGTTACGAGTGGGTAAGAGGTCGTTGCCTCAGCGGTAAACTGCTGTATCTTCTTCAAATAGCCCGGTGTTTGTGGGACGCAGGATAGGAACAGAAAGCGTGCGCGTTGTTTATCAAGATAACCGTCTGTCACGTTTCAAACCGAAAATAGTTGCTGCGAGGAAGGTGACTTCGAAAGACTCTGTACAACTACCAGCTGGCCTGGTGATTTGGTGAAAAAAACCGCAAGTCTGCATTGGGCCGGATCTCAAATAGCCCGCTGTATTCTTTGGAGTAGAGCATGGGAAACAAAAAACAAAGTGACTGCAAAACATCGACTGCCGTTGGTAGCGACATAAACCCACTGTATGTATCGCGTAACTCGTCGACCTTACTCTGTATACTTGTAAAGAAATACTCTTTCGCAAATTCTAGATTTATAGGGCATATTGTTCCAGAATTAAAGATAGTTCCCATCCCCTATCAAGGTTTTCAGGAGTTTTCCCGCGATTCTAATGCAAATGCCGGAACTAGGAACCCGCTTCTAAGTATCCTCAACTGAGACTCGCTCTGCCCCACTACCAGATCGCATGGTATCTACTCAAAAGTCCCTCGCTCTACAGGAAAAAAGTGGAAATGAGCGTTTGGAGTTATTGGCCAAGGGGCACCTTGCGGGTCAGGTCCGGCGGCCGCGGCGCCAGATGGGGATGAAATGATGATAGAAACAGCACAACATCCAGTCGCTGAGCGGAGAAAATCCCCGACCCAGCCGGGAATCGAACCCGGGCCCTTAGGACGTCAATCCGTCATGCTGACCAGTCAGCTATCGGGGCGGGCTCTTGCTCTACTTGGTTCGTTGCTAGAGCATTAATTGAAAAGAAATGCATCGTGGTCACATAAGTTAAACAGAGCAAATAATTTAAATAACGATTTTGTAATGTAACGGTATCTACAGTAGACTCCGATGTCTCGTTACATTACTATTTTTTGCATCGAAAACAAAAAACAGAGCTCCGCGTAAGCAAAATATGATACAAACGAACCTGATTTCAAACCACACAAGAGGCAGAAGCTGATCTAGAATAATGCACCAACCCGGAACGACAATTGCTAACAATAAGTACTGAATACGACGTTAGATAGAATGGACATGTATTATGCAGGCTGTGGCAAGTGACGTGGATCGTGTCAGGACCTGCCCAGATGCATCAAATGGAATATGTATACGCCAAAGGCCTACGCCAATCAGGACAGGCAGCGACAACTGATGCGTTGGATTAGGATTGTTTAATTTTATTTGAACGAATGAGTCCATTGACAAGGGGATGCGAATATAAGGAAATTATAAGAAGAACCGACATGTGACTACAGCAGTGTTAACAAGTTTATTCTGAGCGAACAAAAATAGTCCTTTGAGGTAACAAAGCGTTGGTGATGGTGTCACAACTAAAAGACAAATCTGTACGAGAATAATAAAATGAAGTAAGTGTAGACAAAACGCCAGGTCATCACAAGGTTATGAAAGAACAGACTAATTACTTTACAGGAGGTACCACGGACTTCTCCAGACGAGGAAAACAACGCTACATGGAACTTAGACTATGTAAAAGTTCCGCGGAAGACAAAGGTCCCGAGTTCGTGTCTCGGTCCGGCACACAGTTTTAATCTGCCAGGAAGTTTCATATCAGCGCACACACCGCTGCAGAGTGAAAAATCTCATTCTGGAAACATCCCCAAAGCTGTGGCTGTGAAATGTCTCCGCAACATCTTGTCTTCTCTGTAAGGTTCGCAGAAGAGCTTCTGTGAAGTTTGGAAGGCAGGAGACGATGTACTGGCAGAATTAAAGCTGTGAGGACGGGTCGTGAGTCGTGCTTGGGTAGCTCAAATGAAGCCGGCACGGTAGCTCAGCGTGTTCGGACAGAGGGCTGCGTGCTCTCTGTAATTAAAAATAATTAAAAAAACTGAGTCAAGGAACCAACGATCAATTTGATCGGATGTCTTATGACGTTCGCCCAGACCAAACGCAACGAACAAAAATGAGAAAAAATAGATGGTAGAGCACTTGCCCGTAAAAAGCGAAGGTCCCGACTTCGAGTCTCGGTCAGGCAAACAGTTTTAATCTTCCAGGAAGTTTCATCTCAAAGTTGTTTCCATTTGAATTCACAGTCGAAACGCAGTCATATTTCGTATAAAACGTAGTCAGATAACATAATATAAACAGTTATAAAATTTCCACTGAGCACAGATATTGATAATTTTGAGACTGGTCTACAAGAAGGTTATAGAGACTTGGTTTAGAAGGGAAGAATGTTAGGAAAGGTAATCGTAAGCAGATTATGTAGTTAGTTTAAAGCGAAAGAATATAAGAACGATAATAGCGAACACCTTATGTTTGGGCTACTAGATTCAACAGTGGTATAACGGAGGGGCTTGTTATATTTTCTACAGAAGGCATATCAAGTGACAGTAAGTGTGTTATAATTTAATCTAAAGCACTTACAAACAATGAGTTCGAAGTCCTGATCTCTGCTTCGGCTGTTCATGGTCATTCACTGACTACGTTATCATAACCACTCAGTGACGAAATTACACTGCACCTGCAAGGATTAGTAATTTGTTGAGTATGCAGGGTGCTAGAGATGTAAGTGGAGTCTTCCTATTGATGGTGAAGGACAGTGTACTGAACAACGTTACATCATAAATAATTTGCAGAGTAATAATCAAAAGTATGTTTTTAGGTTGGCTGGTTAGTACACGTGGCACAAGCATGCTATTAGTGTTTATTTTCCCCTGGGCAGCATGTCCGGTACAGAAGTGTGGACGTGAGGCCGCAATATGGATACTCTAAACTTACAAGCAGTTACGACGTTGTAGAAAAAATCAGGTAGTAAATTACGTGATGTGTTGGTGTGAAGAAAGATTCAGAGAGAAAACAACTAACTCTCATGTAAATACATATTACGGTACTAAGTATCACAATATCTACACCTGTACACCATCCACCCTGTATGTCATGCCATTTGCACGATTCGCCCACAGATGTCTGTCACTGGTTTCGTCTAACAAGATTCTTCGACGATCAGTCTTGGTAAAGCTATGTTTCCTAAAATACAGGGTGATTCTAAAGTCACTATACATTTCAGTGATACAGTATTTGTTTGTTGCAGGTACTACCAAAGAATGACGTAGGAACAGGTGCGGACAGACTTTGCCCGTCGATTCCGGAAAACAGGGCCCACCAGGCTTGCTATCGAGACCCTCGTCAATAAATTCCAGCTTACCGGTAGTGTTGCAGATGAAGAACGTCCAGGGATGATGGCCATGACGCCAGACACCGTGCAAAGTGTGCAGGATGCGATCAAACGTAGCCCTGCCGCATCTACCAGGAGACTTAGTAGGGAACTTGGTATTCCTCAAATCACTGTATGGAGAGTTGTCCGTTATGAGTTGCACAAGCGTGCGTACCATATCCAGGTAGTACATAAACTTGAAGCGGAGGACTACGCAGCCAGACAAACTATGTGTCATGACCTGCTACAAGCTGTGGAAAATGATAATTTGATGCAGAATGTCTTGTTAAGTAACGAAGCTACATTTCATACCTGTGGACGTGTGAACAGTCACAACTGCAGGATCTGGGAAAACGAACAACCAAGTGTACTGCAAGAGTGGCTACGGGACACAGCAAAAGTGAACGTGTGGTTCGGCATAACGAAAGTCAACAGTGTACGGGCCCTTCTTCTTCGCAGAACAAACCGTTACTGGAACCACATGCGTTGATATGTTGGAATAGTTTTTGGATCCCCAGTTGATATCTGATGGGATTATGGTTACTGTTGTTTTTCGACATGAAGGTGCACCACCCCATTTTGCCCTCGTGGTTGGGGATTATCTGAATCAAGCATTTCCCGGCCGATGGATTGGTCGTGCCTCTCCAAGGATGTGGGCAGCCCGCAACGCCGATCAAGTGCTGTTTGTGAATGAGAAATCGGTTGGAAACTTTCCTCATGTCATCACGTTGTAGGTGTCGCCACCGGCGCCAACCTTGTGTGAATGCTCTGAAAAGCTAATCATTTGCATATGATAGCATCTTCTTTTTGTCGGTTAAATTTCGCGTCTGTAGCACGTCATCTTCGTGGTGTAGCAATTTTAATGGCCAGTAGTGTACATGCACAATAAATACGAAGGGTTTCAATGAGCAATGCAACACTTTTTTTTTCGTTCAGTTCTGGTTGAAGAAATGCGGAACTTGTTGTGGGATACTGTGGAATATTCCCGCTTCGGCCCCTATAGTTTAAGGAAGTTCCAATAGGTGGCGGCGAAATACGTAGCCTTCAAAATGGTATCTGTAACGGAGATGAGTTACAAGCAGAGAGATGTCATTGAGTTTAATCTGCTGATAAACCAGAGCTTCGCAGACATTCATAGCCGCTTGTAGATTATCTACGGGTATCTGTCAGAGAACAAAAGCGCAGTGAGTCTTTGAGCGAGGTGTCTATCATCACCGCGACAATGTCGCGTAAATCTGTCTTGTCTGCCGTGTGCCGGTCGGCCGCACACAGCTGTGACTCGTGCAGTGTTGGAACGTGCGGACACTCTCGTTCGA
The DNA here is from genome assembly GCF_023897955.1 of Schistocerca gregaria. Taxonomy (NCBI): domain Eukaryota; kingdom Metazoa; phylum Arthropoda; class Insecta; order Orthoptera; family Acrididae; genus Schistocerca; species Schistocerca gregaria. The sequence continues at coordinate 433,230,652 of NC_064924.1, forward strand.
GATGAAGGGCGGATCACAATCAAACACCTCGCTGCTCAACTGGATGTCTCTGTTGGTAGTGCTGACACACTCATCCACCAGTTGGGGTACTCAGAGGTGTGTGTCAGCTGGGTTCCTTGACGCCCAACAGAAGACCACAAAGAGCAACAAGGATCATCTATACGGAATTGCTGGCACGTTGTGAGGCTGAGAGTGACAATTTTTGTATAGCGCTATCGCTAGCGATGAAACATGGGTTCATAACTTCGAACCGCAAATAAAACGGCAATCCATGGAGTGGCACCACGGCACCTCGCCACGGAAGAATAACTTGCAAGCCACACCCTCAATCGGTAAAGTCATGGCGGCGGTCTTTTCGGACTCTGAAGAGGTTATTCTGTTTGATGTCCTTCCTCGTGGTGCAACGATTACTATGAATTGTATTGTACTAGCATATATATATATATATATATATATATATATATATATATATATATATATATATATATATATATATATATATATATATATAATGTTTCGGTCTGCAGATTATTTTCTTGTACAGAGTCAATATGAAATTTCAGTACAAAAGCAAAATGTAGCTTTGTTTTCATGTCCAGCCACCTGTGAGGAATATTTAAAATTCAACGGAAGAAATACCCTGAATGATAGTACTTTATTCTTATTTTATAGTTACTTCGCATGAAAAGTATCACTCATATTCATACGTTTACTCGACATTCATGATATAGTTCATAAATTCTTTACTAACCTTCGGCAAGCCAGGGCACCTACCCGGCTTCAGCGCTCGACAGAGATGAATCAGTCATGTTTGTTTCCGTTTCATAATCCGTAACGACTGCTCTCGTTCGAAGTAGGTAGAGGCAATGTATTTACTTTCGTCAAGTTATGTAAAGGCTTGTTAAGTAACTGTTCCGTATGCTTTTGAAAACAATTCGATGTTTTAAGTGTTCCTCTTTTCATTTTTTTCTCCCCATTACCTCCATTTCTTCGGTATGAGATTTTAAATGAATTTTTTTCCGCCCTTTGCGCCCTGTAATATTTTGCCCCCCCCCCCCCCCCCCCCTAGGCGGCCGCCTAGTCTTACCTAAGGCAGAAACGGCCATAGGCATGCAGTTTAGAGCCCATGTTTAGCATAATTTTTTTTCTCATTTGATCCGTACTAGCAGCACTGAAATTTTGTCGGTGGAACTCTGATTCGCCCTGTCTATTCATATATATCGAAGCATTCGTGACGTCATAAATTATTATAGAAACGTTTACAAATGTCGTGTAATTTCAACAGGCAATAGGTCAGTTAAAAAGAAAATGGCCTGTATATTCTTATAATTACGTAGTAAAGGCTTGTAGAATGTCGTGACGTGGTGCAACGGCGTTACGTGCCAACGGCATTCTTGATAATCAGCGTGTGTGAAATTACAAAAGAAGAGAGACAACCTCGGTAAAAGACATTCTCTGGGACTCCTTACTTGGTGGGCACGTATAAGTCTTTCTGTCATTCGAGAAGTTCCTGTATGCAATTTCCCGTGCGATGCAGGCATTAACACGTAACGCGTAGCATTTAGCAGCCTGTAAACTTCGCCTCGTCCACTTTAGGACTGTATTCTTCATTAACGTCACTGCGGCTCGAACGAAGAGATACACTGCTTGGAATGTCTATTGGAATGCTGGGCTGTGACGGAGCCTGGGAGACTTTAAAGGAATGGGAATCGGATGCTTAGAATGAGAGGTCGGAGAGGAGTGAAGACGGTGGAGCACAAGGCAAGGCTCTGTCGTTCCCTCTCTCTCGTCTTCGTCTTTCCTTGACCTACCGACCACCTCCAAGTGCGTACAGTCTTAATATCACACTCTCTCAGTAGCATACTGCTCACTATACGCTGGGAAGTGCGTGGCGGAGGGTTCTTCGCACTGTACTACACATTAGGGATTCTAGGACTTCTGTTCACGTATGGAGAGCGGGAATAATGACCGTTACGGCAAGAAATAAGGAATAAAAGTGAGATAGTGTTAATAGTTTCATTCTTCTTTACCTCCTCTGCAATACTGCAGATGACGTGTCACTGAGCACATTTGTACTGTGCATGCAGTACACGTGAGGTGCCTAGTTGTTTCTACTGCCCTGTGTGCAATACATAATTTCTTGTATGCTTCACTAACCTGCCGTCATCATGATGATGATGTCCCCAGCGCAGAAAACAGTACACAGGTCGTGGATTCTTTTTCTTGAGGCTGAAATTAGCTTCGCAAGGAACTGCTGCTACGAATAAACTATAACTCATTTGGGATGCCACTCGCGTTTTTATTGATATAGACACGAGAAACTATTCTTGATCACAACGTATTGAACACAGTAATTATATCTGGCTAAAATAACATGAAATTCATCCTGCCACAGACAACATGTCTGTCTACTGGAACAGTCAGAACAGGAGAATAAAATTACATGAATCAAATACTACTATTACAGACAACATGTCTGTACCTAGCGACGGTCGGAAATGTAGTAAATAAAATTGCATGAAAGAAATACTGCTATAACAGATAACATGTCTGTCTACTGCAACGGTCTGAACTGGAGAGCCGGACTGCCCGAGACACTGCGCGCGCCGAGTCAGCAAGGCGTGACCCGAACGCCACCGAAGTGCTTCGGCAGTAATATCGTCAGTCTTTTGTTTTAGTAATACTTTAATTTTAATAATTTTGAAATGACTGATTGATAGCTGGCTGTTGAGAGATGCTTATTTAAAAAATGAAGTAATTTGGATGACAGGTTTAATTAATAATAGCAACTAAAGTTTAACGTTTTGGCGCACTGCCGCCGAACACAGAGCAGCAGCATCATGCATGCGGTCTTTCTCGCGGGAATGGTACCAAATTTAACATCTGTCACCGGTACCTCATCCCACATTGCGTCATCTCTATGCTTCGTGCATCTCCACTGCCCTGGGAATAGCTTCCTGGAGCCTTATATGATGGCTGAATAAGCCAGAAATATTACACCGTCTGGATATCTATGTAATTAGTTCACGGCCCCTACGGGGTATACAGGTAGGAGTTCGAAGTGTATGCCTAGTTTTCCACTTAATAATTGATCTTGAAAGTTTATAACTAGGTTTTTGCGGGATAACTGAGGCACTGACATGGGAGAGACCGTAACTGCCAAAAAATTCAGTTTTGAGGTTTTGTATCGGGGAGGTAGTATGTGGCCATACCAGTGGCACAGAGAAGGAATTATGTCTAGGTAAAATCAAACTTAGCTGAAAACTTAGTCGCTAAACTGCGTAAGATGCATGTGGAGAGCAGTCGGCACGGACAAGGTAGTGTTTCCTTTTGCAGTGTCTTGGCAACAGAGCGTGTCTAGACATATTGGTAACAAGTAGCAGTGTTTATAGTGACACAGATCTTTGTTTATAAATCATTATGCCTCTGAAACCTCTTCCACATTTACACTCCTGGAAAAGGAAAAAAGAACACATTGACACCGGTGTGTCAGACCCACCATACTTGCTCCGGACACTGCGAGAGGGCTGTACAAGCAATGATCACACGTACGGCACAGCGGACACACCAGGAACCGCAGTGTTGGCCGCCGAATGGCGCTAGCTGCGCAGCATTTGTGCACCGCCGCCGTCAGTGTCAGCCAGTTTGCCGTGGTATACGGAGCTCCATCGCAGTCTTTAACACTGGTAGCATGCCGCGACAGCGTGGACGTGAACCGTATGTGCAGTTGACGGACTTTGAGCGAGGGCGTATAGTGGGCATGCGGGAGGCCGGGTGGACGTAGCGTCGAATTACTCAACACGTGGGGCGTGAGGTCTCCACAGTACATCGATGTTATCGCCAGTGGTTGGCGGAAGGTGCACGTGCCCGTCGACCTGGGACCGGACCGCAGCGACGCACGGATGTACGCCAAGACCGTAGGATCCTACGCAGTGCCGTAGAGGACCGCACCGCCACTTCCCAGCAAATTAGGGACACTGTTGCTCCTGGGGTATCGGCGAGGACCATTCGCAACCGTCTCCATGAAGCTGGGCTACGGTCCCGCACACCGTTAGGCCGTCTTCCGCTCACGCCCCAACATCGTGCAGCCCGCCTCCAGTGGTGTCGCGACAGGCGTGAATGGAGGGACGAATGGAGACGTGTCGTCTTCAGCGATGAGAGTCGCTTCTGCCTTGGTGCCAATGATGGTCGTATGCGTGTTTGGCGCAGAGCAGGTGAGCGCCACAACCAGGACAGCATACGACCGAGGCACACAGGGCCAACACCCGGCATCATGGTATGGGGAGCGATCTCCTACACTGGCCGTACACCTCTTGTGATCGTCGAGGGGACACTGAATAGTGCACGGTACATCCAAACCGTCATCGAACCCATCGTTCTACCATACCTAGACCGGCAAGGGAACTTGCTGTTCCAACAGGACAATGCACGTCCGCATGTATCCCGTGCCACCCAACGTGCTCTAGAAGGTGTAAGTCAACTACCCTGGCCAGCAAGATCTCCGGATCTGTCCCCCATTGAGCATGTTTGAGACTGGATGAAGCGTCGTCTCACGCGGTCTGCACGTCCAGCACGAACGCTGGTCCAACTGAGGCGCCAGGTGGAAATGGCATGGCAAGCCGTTCCACAGGACTACATCCAGCATCTCTACGATCGTCTCCATGGGAGAATAGCAGCCTGCATTGCTGCGAAAGGTGGATATACACTGTACTAGTGCCGACATTGTGCATGCTCTGTTGCCTGTGTCTATGTGCCTGTGGTTCTGTCAGTGTGATCATGTGATGTATCTGACCCCAGGAATGTGTCTATAAAGTTTCCCCTTCCTGGGACAATGAATTCACGGTGTTCTTATTTCAATTTCCAGGAATGTAGAATCGCAAGTTGAAATTTGTAGGTTCAGGACATTGTTACACGATTTGTGATAGGGAATTTGGCATTAATGAGTAAAGAAAAAAGAGATGCAAGACACTGGTTTCAGAAGAGGTAGCAGAGACGACACAAAGTCTAAAGATGTAAGGCCTAATAATTTAACAATGATGACGGATGAGGACTTCTTTAAATTTTCTGCAGAACATGGCAAGTTTTTGAAAACCTTTAAAAATCGGCTCCCTCAACTTGTTTGTAGTGTAAAGAATTGATTTTCCCGTCGTAAAAACAAGACAGTCATTTAATGACACTGAAACGTGGATTGAGCACAAAATTTTTAAGGAAGGACTGTTATTCAGGTCAATCACTAAATTGCGGTGCCTGCAACGTTGAAAGACGACCAGTCATACAAATGCAAAAAAAAAGTCCTTGATGAGAAGCATTATGCATTTTACAGCAAAATCTGTGCATAAAATACAAATAACTGTAATACTGATTTTGAATAAGGTGTGATTGTTAACGTTATATATAGAGCAAGTGAGGTATCACAGACAAAAACATGTCAAATTTTTCAGATGTCTTGTGTAACATTCATAAATTTGTTTTTTCCTTCCCCTGAAAAGTTCTCTTGTTGGCAGTTACTACTTTTCCACTGTCAGTGCTTCATTTTCTGTCTAACTTACAGCGTACACAGGTGTTTTATTCCTCAAAGGAACGCTGCACCACAAGCATCGCCCTTCTCCACATTTCTCAAGACGAGGTGAACGAACAAAGAAATCTTGGGAAAAGACTACGCAGTGAAATAGGGAGTCCTAAGTTACGAATTATTAGTGCAGTGAACGGTCTGAAGTAATGAGGATTTGCTTTGAAAAAAAAGTTAAAAAAAAGAGGATGATGTTAAAGGGAGTTTATTGGAAGTGCACTTGAATGAGAACCCAAGTTTGGAAGTTTATGTAGTCTGCTGCCATTAATTTACTTTTTAATATTTGTAAGATGTTTTTATCAGTATATGGTAATAAACTAAATTAAATGTCAATAAACGTTTACTGTCCGTCATGACAGGAGAGAATCGTAACTTGTCGGTAAGTGTTCTAAACCTCCTGCAGTTGTTACGAAAGTAGATTTGTTGTCCTGACTTAGGCATAAAGAGGAGCAGTACTTAAATTCATTTTTTTCTAAGCAGTTAAGCCTAGAGGCGATCCTTACAACATTTAATTTATTTATTTCATATTCCAGAGTTATCAGTTGACTTGAGGGCCTTACAACCGGAATGTAACTAGCCTTCCAACCGTAATGTGGGACAGTATGGAATAAAAATAAAAGTACTAACATAATAAAGGGGCTGTTACAGAGAGAGCCGTACGTAACCACCCCACATACACAAAACGCCAGGCGAGCATGCAAATGTGTCTAGGGAGAGTCAGCAGCAGAAACAGTGACACAATGAGGCTAACTCAGCAATGCCTGTTAAGGGAACGTCTGGGCAGTGAGTTATGGATCAGATTAACGAGCTCCTTGTCCAGAAATTGAAGGCCCAAGGGATGTCGACCGGCCGCAGTGTCATCATCTGCCTTGTGGCATCACTCAGGTGCGGTATGAAGGGGCATGTGGCCAGTAAAACGTTCTTGTGACATTTTTGCTGACTTTCCGGACCGTGGAGTCGTTACTTCTCATTAGCTAGCTACTCACCTTGCATTAGGAGGCTCAGTGCACCCGTTACAGCCCACCCAAGAAGGAAAACGTCTTTGCAGTACCGGGAATCGAACTCGGGTTCTGCATGGCTACCATCTGCGCTGCGTGGTGCACATACCGATGTAAGGTATTCTCCGCCCAGAAGGTGTAATAGACAGCGAACCAGTTGGAATAAATGGTGGTTTTCAAGTAATCTTCATCTACATCTTCATATACATGATTACTCTGCAATTCACATTTATTTATTTTGTGCTTGGCAGAGGGTTCATCGAACCACAATCATACTATCTCCCTAGCATTCCACTCCCGAACAGCGCGCGGGTAAAACGAACACCTAAACCTTTCTGTTCGAGCTCTGATTTCTCTTATTTTATGTTGATGATCATTACTACCGATGTAGGTTGGGCTCAACAAAGTATTTTCGCATTCGGAAGAGAAAGTTGGTGACTGAAATTTCGTAAATAGATCTCGCCGCGACGAAAAACGTCTTTGCTTTAATGACTTCCATCCCAACTCGCGTATCATATCTGCAACACTCTCTCCCCTATTACGCGATAATACAAAACGAGCTGCCCTTTTTTGCACCCTTTCGATGTCCTCGGTCGATCCCACCTGGTAAGGATCCCACACCGCGCAGCAATATTCTAACAGAGGACGAACGAGTGTAGTGTAAGCTGTGTCTTTAGTGGACGTGTTGCATCTTCCGAGTGTCCTGCCAATGAAACGCAACCTTTGGCTCGCCTTCCCCTCAATATTATCTATGTGGTCTTTCCAATTGAAGTTGTTCGTAATTTTTGCACCCAGGTACTTAGTTGAATTGACAGCCTTGAGAATTGTACTATTTATCGAGTAATCGAATTCCAATGGATTTCTTTTGGAACTCATGTGGATCACCTCACACTTTTCGTTATTTAGCGTCAACTGCCACCTGACTCACCATACAGCAATCTTTTCTAAATTGCTTTGCAACTGATACTGGTCTTCGGATGACCTTACTAGACGGTAAATTACAGCATCATCTGCGAACAGCCTAAGAGAGCTGCTCAGATTGTCACCCAGGTCATTTATATAGATCAGGAACAGCAGAGGTCCCAGGACGCTTCCCTGGGGAACACCTGATTTCACTTCAGTTTTACTCGATGATTTGCCATCTATTACAACGAACTGCGACCTTCCTGACAGGAAATCAAGAATCCAGTCGCACAACTGAGACGATTCCCCATAGGCTCGTAGACTGATTAGAAGTCGCTTGTGAGGAACGGTGTCAAAAGCTTTCCGGAAATCTAGAAATACGGAATCAACTTGAGATCCCCTGTCGATAGCGGCCATTACTTCTTGCGTTGCACAAGAACGATGTTTTCTGAAACCATGCTGATAACGCATCAGTAGATCGTTCTCTTCGAAGTGATTCATAATGTTTGAATGCAGTATATGCTCCAAAACGCTACTGCAAACCGACGTCAATGATATAGGTCTGTAGTTAAATGGATTACTCCTACTACCCTTCTTGAACACTTGCGCGTCCTGCGCAATTTTCCAATCTGTAGGTACAGATCTATCGGTGAGCGAGCGGTTGTATATGAGTGCTAAGTAGGGAGCTATAGTATCAGCGTAATCTGAAAGGAACCTAATCGGTGTACAATCTGGACCTGAAGACTTGCCCGTATCAATCGATTTGAGTTGCTTCGCAACCCCGAAGGTATCTACTTCTAAGAAACTCATGCTAGCAGCTGTTCGTGTTTCAAATTCTGGAATATTCCATTCGTCTTCCGTGGTGAAGGAATTTCGAAAAACTGCGTTCAATAACTCCGCTTTAGCGGCACAGTCGTCGGTAACAGTACCATTGGCACTGCGCAGCGAAGGTATTGACTGCGTCTTGCCGCTTGTGTACTTTACATACGACTAGAATTTTTTTGGGTTTTCGACAGGTTTAAACCTGTCTCACTCAGATGGACAAACAAACTTCATATTAGCAGTCAGTCAGTAAAACTGTCTCCACATGACATGTGTTGGCAGCGGCCTGTATTTCGATATGTAAAAGTTAAGGTCCCTAGAATCAAGCACTTGTCACACCAGTAAAACCAATGTCGCTTTGTCTGTTATTTTAAGAGACTGGTTTTACTTGATTCTAGGGGCCTTAATTTTTACATATGGACAAACATGCCGTTGCCGACACATGTCATGTGGAGACAGCTTTACTTACTGACTGCTAATATGGAGTTTTGCAAATGGTTCAAATGGCTCTGAGCACTATGGGACTTAACATCTATGATCATCAGTCCCCTAGAACTTAGAACTACTTAAACCTAACTAACCTAAGGACAACACACAACACCCAGCCATCACGAGGCACAGAAAATCCCTGACCCCGCCGGGAATCGAACCCGGGAACCCGGGCGCGGGAAGCGACAACGCTACCGCACAACCACGAGATGCGGGCTATGAAGTTTGTAATTCTAAGGAAGACGGGTTTAAACCTGTCTAAGCCATCACAAAGGTTATTTGAAAACCACCATTCATGGCAACTGGTTGGCTGTGAATGTTAAAAAATATATCGGCCCAACCACTTGTTTAGAGTGTAAAATACTAAGAACAGCAGGAAATTACGATACATAGCTTGGATAATCAGAACACACTAAATGAACAGGTAACTGCTGATACAAATAACTTTTTCAAACATTTCACTGGTTTCTTTTTGTAACTAAATTGGCAGGATACCATCATTTCATGAGGTCCTTGGAACATGTATATGTTATCTGTTTGTATAGACATTTCTGTGACTTCCTTATTTACTTGTGCGTGAGCTCACTCGCGTTTCAGTGTGGTGTTTATCTACGTGGTGTGTTGTATCAACGAAGACGCACGGGCAGTTTACGACGATAGAGGAGAAAGCCATGTGGTTAGATGTTGAACACCATTGTGGTGTGCGTACTGTAAGACCTTCGGGAAACACACCATCAGATTATTTGACTTGTCGCTCTAGCGAAGTAGGTGAGTGTCAGCAATATGTCTCGTGGTCTTATCGTGGCGTGGTTATCTTCTGCCGTTAGGTCAGACGATAGAAATGCCACTTCCACGCTTAGAGTAGCAGATTGACGGTGACCAACTTTAAACAGAACTTGATTAATTTTGACACACATTTATTAAAATAATAAAAAAAACATAGACATTACGTAACTTGGTTCTGGATGCTGTTCACAATTGACAATCTGAAGTTCCTTTGGTCTTGGTACGTTAATCTTATTCTCACATATCTCTGATACTTGACAAAATGTCTATACATTTCTCTTCATGGCTATGTACAGGAATATGATAATATTATTAGGCGCAGACTGAAACTTGAGTACAGACTAATGCAAAATAATGCAGACTAAAGCAGACTAATGCAGACTGACTAATCGGAGGTCTGTACACTCGTTATAATACCTCGAGCGTTCAGGTATCACTGCGCGAGTGTGATCCTCGAGGAGAAAAGGTTCTACGTCAGCAGCTATCTCATTGGCTGCGTTACATATTAATACGCGGATCGGCGGAAGCAGAATTTGGTCCGTGTCTAAGACAGCGCCATCTCGTAGTGCGGAGACGGACGAGCGCTGCGCCTGCGCTGTTGTGCTTAGCGGGGCGCGCTCTAGTGGGAAAGTTGTGTACGCGCTGACTGCGCGGAACTATGTACACGACAACCATAAGCGACACCATTGTAGAGTTTTTTATATTTTGACGACTATGTGGAGATGCACCTTGGAAGACACGGCTGCAACAAGGGAAATGGCCACGATGTTTTAATTTTACTATCAATTTTGTTGTGCCTGGTGCATGTTCCATTTTAGCGATGGAAGCTTGACTTCAGAAACGCGTCAGTCTTAGTGTTTTGCACTATAAACAAGTGGTTGAGCCGACATATTTTTTAACTTTGACATTCACAACCACGACGTCTCATCCAGTATGCATAAAATCAAAATGGTTGGCTGTGTATTGCACCTGCTGTTCTGTAACAGTTGCTGCAGTGCAGCCCATATTCAAAATATTCCCCGGCCATTGTGGAGGACGAATCACACTGATGCCCTCTTTTGCGCACTACTATGGCGTGTTACCAGCGCAGCTGCTGGTTGCCGCTCGTGACACGCGCTCTGCGGGGACGCACGTGCCTGATGCGAGGTTCGGTGCAGGACGGGAGTCGGGCTGCCGCGTGGCAGATGGGCGGCCGGGCGCCTGGAGTGTCTCTCATCTCCAGAAGTAAGTGGGCCAGCCAGCGGCGGCACAACAAGAGCACCAGGAGGGCCGGCCCGATGTGGCCGGCACGTGCTGTGCTGCGCTGCGCTGGCTGCTGGCTGCGCGTGTCCACTGGCCGGCTCTCTCCAGCTCCCGTAGGCACAGCTGGGACCCGCCCACTTGTTCCTGAACCACTGGCCACCAGGCTGGGACGAGCTTACTAGACCGACAGTACCTGGGAGGACTCGTTCCACTTAAACCAGGAAGGAAATTCTCATTCTCTCCGAGACATGGCCTTTAACGCTACTGTCGTTTGTGATCGTGCCAAAATCTTTCTATCTGCCTACCCTCAGTCTCAGCATCCTCCTCGAAAATGCCGTTAAAATTGCTACACCTCCAAGACGACGTGCTACAGACGCGAAATTTAACCGACAGGAAGAAGATGCTGTGATATGCAAATGATTAGCTTTTCAGAGCATTCGCAGCAGGTTGGCGCCGGTGGCGACACCTACAACGTGCTGACAAGAGGAAAGTTTCCAACCGATTTCTCATACACAGACAGCAGTTGACCGGCGTTGCCTGGTGAAACGTTGTTGTGATGGCTTCTGTAAGCAGGAGAAATGCGTACCATCACGTTTCCGACTATCGTAAAGGTCGGATTGTAACCTATCGCGATTGCGGTTTATCGTATCGCGACATTGCTGCTCGCGTTGGTCGAGATCCAATGACTGTTAGCAGAATAATGAATCGGTGGGTTCAGAAGGGTAATACGGAACGCCGTGCCGCATCCCAACGGCCTCGTATCACTAGCCCTCGGGATGACAAGCATCTTATCCGCATGGCTGTAACGGATCGTGCAGCCACGTCACGATCCCTGGTCAACAGATGGGGACGTTTGCAAGACAACAACCATCTGCACCAACAGTTTGATGACGTTTGCAGCAGCATGGACTATCAGCTCGGAGACCATGGCTGCGGTTAGCCTTGACGCTGCATCACAAACAGGAGAGCGTGTGATGGTGTACTCAACGACGAACCTGGGTGCACGAATGCTAAAACGTCATTTTCTTTGGATGAATCCGGGTTCTGTTTACAGCTTCATGATGATCGCATCCGTGTTTGGCGACACCGCGATGAACGCACGTTGGAAGCGTGTCTACGGCATCGCCATACTGGCGTATCACCCGGCGTGATAGTATGGGTTGCCATTGGTTACATGTCTCAGTCACCTCTTGTTCGCACTGACGGCACTTTGAACAGTGGATTTTGCACTTCAGATGTGTTACGACCCGTGGCTCTGCCCTTCATTCGATCCCTGCGAAACCCTACATTTCAGCAGGATAATGCACGACTGCATGTTGCAGGTCTTGTACGGGCTTTTCTGGATAGAGAAAATGTTCGACTGCTGCCCTGGCCAGCACATTCTCCAGATCTCTCACCGATTGAAAACGTCTGGTCAATCGTGGCCGAGCAACTGGTTCGTCACAATACGCCAGTCACTACTCTTGATGAACTGTAGGTATCGTGTTGAAGCTTCATGGGCAGCTGTACCTGTACACACCATCCAAGGTCTGTTTGACTCAATGCCCAGGTGTATCAAGGCTGTTATTACGTCCAGAGGTGGTTGTTCTGGTTACTGATTTCTCAGGATCTCTGCACCCAAATAGCGTGAAAATGTAGTCACTTGTCAGTTCTAGTATATTTGTCCAATGAATACCCGTTTATCATCTGCATTTCTTCTTGTTGTAGAAATTTTAATGGCCAGTAGTGTACTTGTTAACAGCTCTAAAATATGCACGCTGTTACTTTATACACTGAAGCGCCAGAGAAACTGGTATAAGCAAGCGTATTCCAGTGTAAAGATATCTAAACAGGCAGAACACGGCGCTGCTTTTGGCAATGCCTATATAAGACCACAGGTATCTGTCACAGTTGTTAGATCGGTTACTGCTGCTACAATGGCAGGTTATCAATATTTAAATCAGTTCGAATGTTGTGTTATAGTCGGTGCACAAACGATGGGACAGTGCACCTCTGAGGTAGCGTTGAAATGGGGATTTCTTCTTATGATCATTTCACGAGTGTGCTGTGTGAATATCAGGAATCCGGTAAAACATCAAATTTCCGACTTCGCTGCGGCCGCAAAAAGATCCTACAAGAACGGAACCAACGACGACTGAAGGGACAGAAGTGCAACCCTTACGCAAATTGCTGCAGATTTCAATGCTGGGCCTTCAGCAAGTGTCAGCGCGCGAACCATTCAACGTAACATCATCGATATGAGCTTTCGAAGCAGAAGGGCAACTCGTGTGCCCTCGATGGCGCCACCATAAAAAGCTTTACTCTTCGCCTGGGCCCGTCAACACTGACGTTGGACTGTTGATGATTGAAAACATGTAGCCTGGTCAGCCGAGTCGCGTTGCAGAGAGTATCGAGCGCATAGACTTGTAAGATTATGGAGACAACCTCATGAATCCATGGACCCTGCAAGTCAGCAGCGAACTGTTGAAGCTGATGGAGTCTCTGTAACGGTGTCAGGCGTGTGCAGTTGGAGTGTTATGGGACTCCTGATACGATTCAGACAATGGACACGTACGTAAGCAACCTGTCTGATCACCTGCATTCATTCATGTCCATTGTGCAGTCCTACGGAATTCGGTAGTTTCAGCAGGACAATGCAACACCCTAAATGTCCAGAATTGCTACAGCCTTTCTACAGGAAAACTCTTCTGAATTTAAACACTTCCGCTGGCCACGGAAATCCGCAAACATGAACATTGTTGAGAATATATGGAATGCCTTGCAACGTGATGTTCTGAAGAGATCTCCACCTCCTCATACTCTTAGGGATTTATGAACAGCCGTGCAGTATTCGTGGTGTCAATTCCCTACAGCACTACTTCGGACATTAGTCGAGTCCATGCAACGTCGTGTTGCAACACTTGTGCGCGCTCGCGGGGCCCTGCACGGTATTAGGCAGGTGTACCAGTTTCTTTGGCTCTTCATTGTATACTCCAAGGGGTATAAATGTAATTTTCCCTGATTTTTAGCTATTCATTGCAGAATGCAGTTTTTTTAACGTAGCCGAAGAAACAGCGAACTTGAATATGCAATTGATGGTTTTAACCCTAGCAGAACCAACGCATTTTCCATAACGTGTAATACCTAGGGAGGAATTTTACGCCCAAATAAAGAAGAAAAAAAACAACAAATTTTGTTAATTATTGTGAAATTTTTTGATAAAACATTTTTGAATAGGTACTGATGTATAACAAGGGTGCAGAATTTGAAAATATCTTTTAGCACAATATTAGAAATACCAATTAATTTCCCATAACGTGCACACTAACAGGAAGATTACTTTATAGCCACAACAAAAAATGTAAAAAATACCAATTTTGTTAATTGTCATTAGTCTTTATTCAAGCATAGTTTCAAAGATACACATTAGCGTTAGAAGTATCTCGAACTTGAAAAAATGAACACATTTGTTGTAAAAAGTCACATTCACTACTGAGACATACATGTTTGGATTGAGTTTTACATAAAGGTTTAAAATAACTGGGCGATCTGGAATAAGAAATCGTTAAAAGCAATTTATATTTTCTTTAAATGTTAAGATAAGAAGTAAATGACTACATTACCGTATTTTCAAAGGGTAGGCATAAAGTTCCTCCCCTCCCCCCTCCTCATCCCTCCCTCCCCTGGTACTGCGAAGGTTAATCAGTGGGTAATACTAAGCATTATTGAAGACTTTCATAAATTTTTAAAAATTCTTCCCAGACGCCTACCAACTCTGAAGATGCAGATAAACTGGAGATGGAATGCTAGGTCCTTGAGAATTGTATTTCAGACAACGGGAATCAAATGGAGAATGGTCCAAAACAAACGCCATTTGCTTATAAAATGTGCTAACATAGTGTACCAGGGGACTCATTTTTTTGTTGGAAGTCTGCAATACCAGGGTCCACATTTTTTTGTCTTTACGGTACCTAGATCGATAATCTTATCTGTGGTAAATGCTGGAAGATATAAGAAGGTTGGCTGGCGTTACAGCAAGGAAGGGCATCCGGAAGATTCATAATAGCAAGTACTGGCTAAAAAAATAGAAGAGGAAACACAGCTCCAGGTTTGCGGAAGGAGGACCTGTACGATTTAGTCTGTCCGAACTGACCTAACTCGTATGGAGTCGACCAGCCGGCTACATGTAAAGATCAAAGAATGAAAATTAGAGGGAAAAACTCGTGAACAGCATACTAAAAATACTGACCATGGGGTATGAGAGTACGGGTGAGGCGAAGAGGTTGGTGAGAAGAAACTTTGAAGATCCCTTTCTGGTTAATTTTTTTTTAACCCCTCGAAAACCGCGGCTTCTAGTGAAAACGTTTCCCAGTACAAAATTAAAGTACTTAAATTTTCTACAAAGAAGGTCCTAGTCATATTTTTATCTAGGACAGAGGGTTTCCGCATTGGAGAGGTTGGAAAGTCACAGATTTAAGAAATAGTGTTGTAATAGAGTAATAATAATGTTATTTTTAATTGAAGTGGTTTAATAGCAACTATTTAATGTGAGTGCCACATCTAACTGCGTAGAACCAATGCAAGAAGAAACTACAAGTTCCTATACAATGTCATACCCAAATTTTTTCAGCTCGTCTGACGAATTAGTGGCTACACAGTGTGCAAACACGCCTAGAGGAGGAGGTGTTTATTTTACACACCTTGCATTGACTTACTAATAATTCTAAATTAAAGAACAGATATGGTTAGATTCTACGTAAATCTCCGCACACTGTTCTAAACTGTTCCGGGGAAAATTGATTGTTGATCATTCCGATCAACAGCTGTAGTGTCCTTCTTCTGAACACAACTTTCCCGCCACGAGGGTTAATGACTTTTCAGTTTAGGGACAGATTATACATCCCCATCATTTCCGGTCCAGTTCTCTTATGTGAGTAGACAAAATAACATCGCTGAGCTTGCGTTTATACGGTGGAGTTATTTTCAGTTCATTAAATGAGTACATATTTGGAAGCTCAACATCTGGAGCTGTCACCTGTGTACCTCACTGAACAGCCTGCCCCAAAAGTAACATGTTGTCAATATGTATTCGACAAATGGCTATCTCATCGGCTTCACTATCAATGGCTGGAATACTTTCCACAGCATGAGAGATGCCAAATGTGTCACCCCAGTCTCAGCTCTTCCAGCATATAGAGGCTCAGAGGCATGAACTGGCTGCCTCTGCAACAGAAGCAGTTCATCAGTGAACTTGTGTGTAGATATTGCAGCATAAGCAATTTATTACCTCGGGTTACTGTTCTATACTTGAAGATGATCAGTCCCTTTCCATCAGGCATAGTTCACACCTGCCTTGCAAGATACACTATGAAAATGTAGTAAGTGGTTCCACTCAGTCCAGATATTTCTACAACAACCAGCAATTCTTGAATGAAAGAGATTTATGCACGCTGCCAGTAACACATTTAATGGCGAAAAATGTGGAGTAACTTTCTGGGCTTGATTTATTCGCTAGCAAGTGACAGTAACATGGTTAAATAGTTCTACAATATGCTGTCAACGACAGGCAGCAGGAAGGTACCACACTTACCAATCGAATACTTTACTCACCAATACTACATATGTCACTGACAGTGCGCTTACAAATTAAACATTTTTACTAGAGTAGCGTATATTTTGGGAGGAGAGGTATCTGAGCTGGGAATTGCGCAGATGTCGGGTTCAGTTCGAAAACTAGTTCATTAAACATAAAACGAACAGGAATACCATTTCAGTAAAGCGATACACCATTCTGTAGGCCACAAAGATCCTTCAGCCGGCCTCAATCAACAAAATAAAATATTTTTCATACAATGAGCAGAATTAAAGTTTTACCTTTGTCCTAAATAAATAACTGAGGAAGAAAATTAAAACTTTACAACATACGAATCTTCATAAAAGGTAATAATAACTGCGTTAACTTATGCAATTAAACACATGATCCCAAACACCTATTAGACTTACCTAGGATCAGTTACATCACACATAACTACAAATTAGTCTTCTCCTTCTTCTACTGCTACTACTACTACCACTACATTACTACTGTCACCTACAGCTCCACCAAAAGCTACCCACAACGCTCTAGAAAACTACCTACGCATACATCCTAATAAATTCTCATACAATAACACACGAAACTGTTCATTCACATGGACTAAGTAACTCTATAAATTATTAGTACAAACTGCGCTGACAACTCTGTTACACTTACAGTGTAGTTCTGACAGAAGCACTTCCGATTACGTTCAATTAATCACGGTCACAGAATGCAGTATAACAAACTGAACTGCTCTTGTTCACAGTGCACACGACCGCACGCCCTTCGTACAGTCAAGTAACGATTACAACCTGTCACACGATAACCACAAACTTAGGTGCAGAATGTGCGCCACTGGATACAACCAGTGCACCGCTGACACACAACACAGTGCACACTATATAACAAAAAATCGCCACTCAGGTAATGCTCTTTTTGACATACAGAAGCCTCTTGCTTTGTTGCACTGAATCGTTACCCATCTGGCCAAGGACAGATACTGACAGCTCCACCAGGCGTTTGTATTCACACAGGACCATGCCCTGTGCTGATCGTGGTGACGTCACGTTGTGAACATAACATTACAGAACGATATAGATTTTTTCTTTCTTACTACTCTTTATTTTACTTGTTTGCTGCCTTATTTTCTTTACATCATTAATTCAGGGTAAGTTTTATAAATTTATTTCTGCGTAAAATTATGTTTCTGTTTATGTAAGGCAGTCGTTATGAATGTGATTGCTGTTTTCATTTATTTTGACACTATATGTTCTCTCATTTATTAACACGTCGTTTGAGTTCATTCCCTATGAACAGAATAATATGAAGTTTCGTATAAAATTCAAATAGATGTAATCAGATTCTTTGAAAGTAATACGTGAAGTGAGGTGTATGAGCGATGTAGAATCATATCGATTGATCAGCAGAGAAAACATCAACAAACAGTCAGAAGCGAGAGTGGAAGTGATTGACGTGCTGCACATGTACTGTTAGGCACTGTGCTCATGGCTAGTGGAAAAAAATCAATGTTTGGACAGTGCCACACTTACGATTCTGGTCTGTACAGCGATTAAAGAATTGAAAATTTTATGGATGCATCTCCCATTAGCCGGAACTACAGTTTGACTAATTAAGCTTGAAACATTCATGTGCAGTGTTGTAACGGCGACCGGAACAGTCGCGGGGTTGAAGTGACGGAAACGTGGCGGGACCCGCGGAGCGGCCTGCGAACAACAACACAACGGGAGAGGACGGACACGAACAACGAAGGACCTTACGACAATAACAAGAACGGACAACAGAGTCAAGAAAACCAAACAAGACAACCACGTCCACTCGTAAAGAAAACACGAAAGTAAATACGCTAAATACGCTGTCTACTGCGACGCGTTATGTCCTGAGACGCACCTATGCAAGGTTAGACTGGCAGGCTAAACTTTTTTTTTGCCTTTATTGAGTTTCGTTTCACTACAAAGGGGGCGGGCTGGTAGCAGCTTAGTATGCCGCTCTTCAGCTTACAGAATTTGTTTTAAAAAGATGAAGATAATAAACAATAAAAACAGGCGATAAAATCGGAGACTTAAATGGGAATATGGCGTAAAAAATCGTGGAACTTAAAACAAAGAAACAAAGGGATGATGATGCTAATAAAATACATATGAAGCAGACAGGTAAAATAATAGACAATTAAAAAAACACGGCGACAGTCTTGTTTTTGTTCGCAAGAGACATAAAATTCACACCCAGCGACAGCATGATTTCTGTTCGCAACACTTTGGAAAGATGAACAACACTGAACATTTACTTGGACACTGCACTAAAAAGTTGGCAAATATGACAGACCACAGCCGAGGGCAGGTGGGGGGAACCTGGACAGATGATGGGAAAATAAAAAAGGGTGGAAGGAGCCGATGGAGGACGAGGACCCATAACAGGGGGGGGGGGGGGGTTGCTGTGCTGGGCAGATGCGACAGGGAGTGGGGAAAGGCAGAGGAGGGGAATACAAAAGGACTCGGGGGGGGGGGGGCAAGAAGGGAGGTAGGGAGAGGGTAAGTGGGGAGAAAACAGGATAGAAGAGGGGGAGAGGGAGCAGGATGAGCTTTTTTTCTTTATTGTGGTTTTGACACCTTATACAAAAGATGGGCAGGCAGTGGCAATATTACGCCGCTCTTCAGCCACAGTCAGTACAAAGAGAAAACAATGAAGGTGCAGGAAAACATAACATAACAGTGGACAAAAAACAGTAGACATATTAATTAAAAAACACAGAGCCGTTTACAGGTGGAGTAAAAGATAAAAAACGGTCATCACTGTACACAAATACTGACGACTAAGACAACACACTTGAACGATGGAGCATGGTTCGGTGAAAACATTGAAGCACTAACATGACGGCACACATACACATCCGATGGCGATGATCTCCGGTGCCCGAATGTTCACTGTGATGTGTGCGAGACCGGGAACCCGCCAAAAGGGTAAAGGTGGGGGAGTAGGAAGAGGGGAGATTGTAGATGCTAGTAGCAGTGGAGATAGGAGGGAGAGGAAAGAAGGTATGGGGGTAGGGGAAGCAAGGGGGAGGAGGGAGAGAGGAAGGGAGAAGGGAGAGAAGGGAGACGGGGTACCCTAAGGAACCACAGGGAGGGGATAGGGAGGATCAAAGTTGGTAGGAGGGGTAGATGGACGGGATGAGGGCATCATTAGGGAGAGGGAGTTGGTGGAAGCCACCTTGGGCGAGGATATGGAGAGTGGAAAGCTGGAGAGCAGGTGGGATGTGGGATGTGGGAATACAGGCACGGCAGCAGATGGGGTTGAGAGAGGATGGGAGAGACAAGCGGGTAAGAGGATCATGTTTACGGGAGGTGTAGAGGATCCGTATCCATTAGAGGAAAAGGAGGAGGTGTGGGAACGGTATGAGGTCATACAGGATCCGTGTGGGGGAAGGGAGACGGATGTGATAGGTAAGGCGGAGAGCTGGCGTTCTAGGATTTGAAGAGATTTATAAAAGGTAGGAGGGGCGGAGATACAGGCAGGGTGGACGTAGCAGAGGATAGGGTGGATGAGGGATTTATAGGTATGGAGGATGGTGGAGGGATCCAGATCCCACGTGCAGCCAGAAAGGAGCTTGAGGAGGAGTTGGGAGCATGCCTTGGCTTGGATAGTCGAGAGATGGGGGTCCAGGAGAGGCGACAGTCAAGGGTGACGCCAAGGTACTTGATGGTGAGAGTGAGGGCGATAGGACGGCCGTAAATAGTGAGATAGAAATCAAGGAGATGGAAGGAAGGGGTGGTTTTGCCTACAATGATCGGCTGGATTTTAGAAGGATTGACCTTGAGCAACCACTGGTTACACCAAGTGGTGAACTGGTCAAGATGGGATTGGAGAAGGTGTTGGGAGTGTTACAGGGTGGGGGTGAGGGTGAGGTAGACGGTGTCATCGGCATACTGGAGAAGTTGGATGGGGGGTGTAGGTGGCGGCATGTCCGCTGTGTACAGAAGGTAGAGAAGAGGGGAGAAGACAGAACCTTGGGGCACACCGACGGAGGGGCGGACATAGGAAGGAAGATGGGAAAGAAAGGACTCGATCAGACGGACGTAATTGATAGGAAGGGCGAGGGTTTGGAGCTTGAAGAGGAGACCAGAATGCCATACATCGTCGTAAGCTCGCTCAAGGTCGAAGGAGAGGAAGATGGCAGACTGATGGGAGTTGAGCTGTTCGAAGAGGAGATAAGTATGGTGAAGGAGAAGGTCATCAGTAGAAAAGGACGGTCGAAAGCCACACCGGGTAGCAGGAAGGAGGCAATGCTGGCGGAGATGCAGGTGGATGCGTTGGTTACAGATGGATTCCAGGCCCTTGCTGAAGACCGAGGTAAGGCTGATAGGATGGTAGGAGGAGACAGCAGATGGCGGTTTGTCGAGTTTGAGGAACATCAGGATATGGGACGTTTTCCACATGTTGGGGTAGTACCCGGTGGACAAGACCACATTATAAGGCCTGGCCAGGGTGGAGAGGAATGAGGCGGGAGCTTCACAGAGGTGGCGATAGGTAACACGATCGTGACCGGGAGCAGTGTTGCATTTCGTGCAGAGTGTAGTAATGATATCCTGAGGAGTGACATCTTGGATATTCGGGAATCCAGCCGGATGTTCGCGTCGTTCTCGCACGATATTTCAACAGCGTACCTCGCTGTCTTCTTCAGGTGCTACCTGAGACTGGTCCTTGGGTCGATCGAGTCCAGTATTTATGCCTGGGAGGAGCTGGGCGTTCCCTAATCGGTCCGCGCCCAGTCGAGTGTTCCATCTGTGGTCCGCGCCCGCCAGACTCGGCTTCAACGGACCCCTCCAGTCGCGGATGTTCCGACTGCCGTCGGCGCCGGTTTTGGCCGTCCTCAACGGTTGTGGTTGTCATTTGAGGTGTGTCAGGCCCGATCTGAGATGTTAGGTACTCTATCTCATGACTGTTACTACGGTTTCCACTTCTGTTGCGTGCTGGGCGCTCCCTAATCGGTCCGCGCCGCGTCGTGTGTTCCATCTGAGGTCCGCGCCCGCCAGACGCGGCTACATTGTCCCTCTCTGGTGGCCGGTGTTCCCTCCGCCGTCCGCGCCCGGCCTGGCCGTCTTCTGAAGTCGAGTTCATGACCTGGGGTGTGTCAGATCTGGTCTCTAATGTCCAACACCTTGTCTCACAGCTGTTCCCTCGGTCTCCACTTATATTTCCTTCTGAATCCTGGAGTGTCCTGCGTTGAGTTTTCACAAGCTCAAGCGCAGGATTCCAGGCAGTGCTGATTTGGTATCCCGAGTCACGGTTGATTAGATTGTCTGTGACCTTAATCTCAATTGCTTCTTTAATGACACTGTCCCAATATCTTGAGGTCTGTGTCACAATCTTGGTGTCATTGTAATCCATTGAATGACCAAGTTCCAGACAATGCTCTGCTATGGCTGATTTAGTTGCCTGTCTGAGTCTGGTATGTCTCTGGTGTTCTTTACACCTGATGTCCACAGTTCTGGTGGTCTGGCCAATGTATGACATCCCACACTGGCATGGTATGTTGTAAATACCTGGCTTGCGTAGCCCCAGGTCATCTTTCACAGTCCCCAGCATAGCCCCAATTTTTGTGGGTGGGCAAAATATGCTCCTGATGTCATATTGAAATATCGTGCGAGAACGACGCGAACATCCGGCTGGATTCCCGAATATCCAAGATGTCAACAGATCGCCGGGAAAGCATGAAGAATTACATCCTGAGGAGTGATGGGAGCATGAGTTCATTGTGTGTAACGTTTTCCAAGTACTGGAAGCTAGATGCGGGAGCGAGAGAGGTGTCAGTTCATTTGTGGCCATCTGAGAAGGGAGAGTAATCGAACTGGGGATCGTCGGGGAGGGTAAAGTTATCAGAAAGGTAGGAAGCAAAGTGATTGGCCTTACTAAGGTTGTCAGGGAAGGGTTGGTCATCATGAAGGAGAGGGTAGTAGGGGGGGAGGTTTAGGCCCGGTAAGGTGGCAGAAGGCGGACCAGTATTTGGACGAGTAGATAGGATGTGTAGCATTAAGATGGGTGCATGTCTGTCGCCAGTCCCAGCATTTCTTAGCTGCGAGCAAGTTCCTGATGTGTCGTTGTAGTTGCCGGTGGTGGCGTAGTGTGTCCGGGTCACACGTGTGAAGGAAGGTACGTTAGTGACAGTAGGATTCACGGAGGAGGAGTACGGCCTATGGCGGTAACATAGGATGAAGCCGCTGGATGGCGACGGAAGGGACGTGGGCTCCCACAGCCTCAGACAAGGTCTTCTGGATAAAGGAGGTGGCACGGGTAACATCATCAGGGTGGCAGTAGGTAAGGGGGTGGCTATCGACCTGGGGAGAGAGGGTATTCTGGTAGGCATTCCAGTCGACACGGGAATAATCATGGACACATTTCGGAGGAGGGTCGATGCAAGGATCGGGCCGGGGGCGACGACCATCTGAAACAGTGAGGAGGACAGGGAGATGGTCACAACCAATGGGGTCCAGGACATCCACCGCCATGCGGCCAAGGAGGTTGGGGAGGAGAGGACAACATCTGGAGTGGTACTGGATTCAGGGTGGGTGTGCTGCGGAATGGGAATGAGGTCGCCTTGGAGGGAGGAGAGGAACCGATGCCACCACCACAACTGGGTGGCGGAATGACTATGGATGTTGAGGTCGGCTGCGATCATGTAGGAGGATAAGGTATGTTCGATGTGGGAAAGGACGTCAAAAAGAAGAGGGGCGTTAGGGCAGACATAGATGGTGGCACAGGTGATGGTAAGGCCAGGGAAGAAGAGACTAAGGATCAGGTGTTCTATGGGGTCAGGAAAGAGGGGTTGGAGCCGAACAGAGATCTGGGGGTGGTGGCGAATGGCTACTCTGACACACGTTATCAGGAGGTGATTATCGCAGCGGTAAACGAGGTAGTGCGAGCTACCAGTGTCGGCCCTTGAAACACCTATCGCTTCGATAAGTGGCTATGCCACTATCGAAGGGCGGTACTCTTTATAGGTACCGCCAGAGATGCAGGCTGAGCGACAGGCAGGCGCTGAAGTACTCTATCGGGGACGCCGCTATTGGCCGCTGCAACCACGTGTTTCACTGTGGCACCCTCACTCTAAATGCGGGCCAGGAGGCGCGCGCCTCCACAGCTTACAGCGCGATGGTGCAGAGACCTCTACGGGTCTTCGACGTCTGGCGGGGATTCAAATTCGGTGGCAGGTGCAGATTGGTAAGCTGTGTGCACGCCTAAAAGATACCTATTACAGTGGCACTCACCTGAAGAAGGCCAGAAGACTGCGCCGAAATATCGTGGCAGGACGTTACTGATATCCGGCAGTTCTCCCGTGTTTTTATGGAACAATCAGTACGCCGGGAAAGCTTTAAACATAACATCGAGCATTACTGTCAGATTTCTAGCAGGTACCCATGATCAAGAAACTCAGAAAAATGCTAATTATTGGATAACATTCTCATGGATTATGAAGTAATGAGGTGCACGTCGACGACTTGCCAAGAGCATCAGCTACGTGGAAACTGTTTTCAAGAAACGTCGGCTAAGAGACACGGGGAATAATATTTTTCTGAGTAGTGATGTAAAAATTAATTGTATAAATACAACGTTACTTCTTTTGCTCCTTCATTTTACAAGCACTTAGTTGTAATTCATCATACTTTGAACGATTACAATAATTTTCCAATCTCATTAACTTACGACACAGTTATTATTACAAACAACTGCTCTCAGTACCAATGAGATAACAGTAAACAGGCATTATTTCTTTTCATTCGTCTTTAATTACCATTTATAATTATTTATAGAGCTTTTAAGTGTTTATCTGCGTTTCCATTTTTTACTGTTTCGCGTTTAATCCCTTTTGGATTTTTGTGTGGTGCCGTTGAAGTATGAGCACTATGCGTTATCCGCCATTACGTTAACAGGCAGTAGCAGCCCACGAGCTGTTCACTTTGTTCAGGAGAGTATCTTACCAGTGGTAAATTGATTTGGGATAATGGATGGTGAGTCTTAATGTCATAATTTTTGGCTAATTACTTACTTGCATGAGTGTAATGTTCAGATAAACTGCGAAAAAAGTACACTCCTGGAAATGGAAAAAAGAACACATTGACACCGGTGTGTCGGACCCACCATACTTGCTCCGGACACTGCGAGAGGGCTGTACAAGCAATGATCAGACGCACGGCACAGCGGACACACCAGGAATCGCGGTGTTGGCCGTCGAATGGCGCTAGCTGCGCAGCATTTGTGCACCGCCGCCGTCAGTGTCAGCCAGTTTGCCGTGGCATACGGAGCTCCATCGCAGTCTTTAACACTGGTATCATGCCGCGACAGCGTGGACGTGAACCGTATGTGCAGTTGATGGACTTTGAGCGAGGGCGTATAGTGGGCATGCGGGAGGCCGGGTGGACGTACCGCCGAATTGCTCAACACGTGGGGCGTGAGGTGTCCACAGTACATCGATGTTGTCGCCAGTGGTCGGCGGAAGGTGCACGTGCCCGTCGACCTGGGACCGGACCGCAGCGACGCATGGATGCACGCCAAGACCGTAGGATCCTACGCAGTGCCGTACGGGACCGCACCGCCACTTCCCAGCAAATTAGGGACACTGTTGCTCCTGGGGTATCGGCGAGGACCATTCGCAACCGTCTCCATGAAGCTTGGCTACGGTCCCGCACACCGTTAGGCCGTCTTCCGCTCACGTCCCAACATCGTGCAGCCCGCTTCCAGTGGTGTCGCGACAGGTGTGAATGGAGGGACGAATGGAGACGTGTCGTCTTCAGCGATGAGAGTCGCTTCTGCCTTGGTGCCAATGATGGTCGTATGCGTGTTTGGCGCCGTGCAGGTGAGCGCCACAATCAGGACTGCATACGACCGAGGCACACAGGGCCAACACCCGGAATCATGGTGTGGGGAGCGATCTCCTACACTGGCCGTACACCTCTTGTGATCGTCGAGGGGACACTGAATAGTGCACGGTACATCCAAACCGTCATCGAACCCATCGTTCTACCATACCTAGACCGGCAAGGGAACTTGCTGTTCCAACAGGACAATGCACGTCCGCATGTATCCCGTGCCACCCAACGTGCTCTAGAAGGTGTAAGTCATCTACCCTGGCCAGCAAGATCTCCGTATCTGTCCCCCCTTAAGCATGTTTGGGACTGGATGAATCGTCGTCTCACGCGGTCTGCACGTCCAGCACGAACGCTGGTCCAACTGAGGCGTCAGGTGGAAATGGCATGGCGAGCCGTTCCACAGGACTACATCCAGCATCTCTACGATCGTCTCCATGGGAGAATAGCAGCCTGCATTGCTGCGAAAGGTGGATATACACTGTACTAGTGCCGACATTGTGCATGCTCTGTTGCCTGTGTCTATGTGCCTGTGGTTCTGTCAGTGTGATCATGTGATGTATCTGACCCCAGGAATGTGTCTATAAAGTTTCCCCTTCCTGGGACAATGAATTCACGGTGTTCTTATTTCAATTTCCAGGAGTGTAGAATATGTTGGTTACAGTCCCCTAAAATTTCCTGCGCGAGAAACTAGAGAAGAAATATTGGGGTATAGTTAGACCAAGTAACTAAACGTAGTTGGTTGTAGCTCAGTCGATGCTCGGAATGATGTTTCAGATGATACAGCTGCATTTTGTGATACCACTGGTCCGTTATTTTCACAAATATCGAACGTTTTTGACAGGGTGACATGACAGTGTTGTTTTAATGCTGCCATGGAGGAATCTATTAATTTTTGGATCGAGTTTTCACATTTGGTGGGTTGTGTTAATTGTTTCGGTTTGCTAGTTTTCACTAAGTCCACAAAATGACGATTAAAGAGGATGATCAGTTGCCTAACTTTCAGACATGGGGAAGTGAAAAGGCCGGAGACAAAGATTTATAACCAGTTATGTTGAATTTAGAGAAAGCTCTAGCCATTAAAGAGCAACAGTATGTCAGAAAACAAGTAAATGAGGAGGACAGGATAGAAAGCATATCACAGTTGGTATTGGGAAGCGTACAAGCTGTTATCAGAGAACAGAAAGAAGGGTAGAATAAACTAACAGAATTGAAAGAACTAAGTGGGAAGATAGAAGCTGTAAGAAAATCCCATCAGAAAATGAAAGAAGGGCAAAAGGAAATGAAAGAAGAGATGAAAAAAGATAGATAAAAAAATCTGAGCTCAGCAAAACTTAGAGGACTTTAAAAAGGTATTGGAAGCTAGTTTTGAAGAGAAAATTTCCGAGTTCAAGTTAATGATAAATAAAGATTCTGATAAATTCAAAGAAGGTATTAAAGAGACATATAAGGAAAAGCAGCTTCAATTAAATGAAAAACAAAAGACATTTGAGAGCAGTTTAAAGGATAGAGTAGAATGCTTCGATAATGGCATGAAGCCCAAGCTAGACAGTGTAAACAAGAGACGAATGAAATGAAAGGCTATTGTGATCAAATTTTCCAGGAGCAGAGGGAAAAATACTGAAGAATTTAAGAAGGTCGCTTCTGGGATTGAGAACGGGGTTAACAATTTGGAAAAATCTGTACATAGTAAATGTGTTACAGCATCTCCTGTATCAGTGTAGATAAGAGATGGTAGTACTTTTGATAATAAAGTAATTGCTACTGCTTATTTGAGAAGTCATTTTAATGCAGATCGGATAAAAAAACGATAAGCTAAGGAGGGCAAGCTTTTACCTAAAGAAACGAAGTTTGGACTGGGGAATGGAAGCACCACATCAATTAGAAAGTTTCAAAAAATTTGTAGCATCATTTCTGGAAGAATGCTGATTCAAAGAATAACAAAGTGATGTTATAGAAGTTTCAAGAAAGCTCCATGGTATGACTGAATAAAGAGGGAGACTGTGAAAGAGTACTGTGAAAGACCGATCAATTAGTTGAAACATCTGGATAGACCATGGAGTGAAAGGTATACTGTAGAGGTACTAATGGGGAAATTGTCTTCTAGCAAGAGATATAGACCGACAGGCGATAATAACAAAGTTCAAGATTTGTCTGATTAGAGTGACAGATGTAGATAGGCAACAAAAAAATTGTTCACTTAATGATGACGAAGATTCTGGGTGCTGTATGAGAACAGGGATCAGACAAACAGAATGAATCAAATAAATGTAAGAGGTGAAGTAGGAAGAGGTGGAATGAGTTTTAGAGTAATAAAAGAGGTCGTTACAGAGGGGGAGGGGCCTGTGAATGTTACAATTTGCCATTGTGAAACAGGATGCTTAGTAATTTATGATGACAATAATATTGATTATGGTGATAGAATGCATGGAAGTCACGATGTTGATTCAGTGGGGTCAAGTATGAAAATGTTTTTCCAGATGCATGATGGAGTTAAAAATTTGAGGAGCAGCAAAGAGATGGAATGAAATAAAGATGTTGCAAAATGAAAATGATTATAGTGATGAAGGACATATTAGTGATACTAGTAGTAGTAGTAGTAGTAGTAGTAGTAGTAGTAGTGCAGAGAAACAATTATTTCACATAACAATTTGCAAGAGAGAAAGAAGAAGGAAAACCATTTTCCCAAGTTTTTGAAGACTACCACAGACTCTTTGAACCATGACATGGAGAAAGTTAATGTTCTCATATTTAGTGAAGACAGGAGTGTCAACTTGTGATGACAAAGACTTCAGTTTAAGTGCAATTCAAAAAGAGTTAGAGGAATCTGTCAATTCAAAATTAAGTTTTGATGACTGGACATGTAGTTAATATTGAACAGGAGTTGTTATATGAGACAGGTGACATTGGTGATATTTGGATTTGGCGGACTTCTGTGAGAACTGGGCTCTATGGGAGAGGAGAGAAAGCCGTTTTGGACATTGGTGGTGAAATTACTGTGGTTGCTGAGAGAGATTTTAATAGTCTAAGCGAACATAATGATGTGATAGATGTGTCAGAGATGGTACTAAGAATACTGCGTGCTGTGGGCAAAGAAACTTAAGTTGGTAAGTGACGAATAATGTTAGAATTTGAAGTTTGGAGATTTTTTAGTTACTGCTACATCTGGAAATAAAGGTGGTGTTGATAGGAACTGATTATTGAGCCTCAATTATGGTTGTCCTAAAGGTGAGAGTGGGATTATAGAAGAAACATTGGACAAGTGCAAGTAGGAGTCATGCACTGTGGGTTCTGTACAAACTTAATTATGTATATAGATAGCTCATCCAGTCCAAGAATCGAGAATATCGATCATTTTTGCTTGTTATTGAAGTTGATAATGGCAAGATATCAGTCCCAGTGATTCCAAGACAGTTCATCCATTCCAGGAATGGAGAATCTCGACGAGTTTTGCTTGTTATGGAAGTTGATAGTGGCAAGATATCAGTCTCAGTTGTTCCAAGACTTTTGAGAATGTTTTAATTTCATGTCTGACAATGGACAATGGACAATGGATAAAAAGTTTTTCGTGTAATATAATTGCAAATTAACGATGTTGGGATTTTTTCTTTTGTTAGTAATATTAAATGTTGCTTTGTGCCAGATCTGATGATTCTAAAACAATGAGAAGTAACCTATAGGTTTTGATGAGTTAGTCTTTGAGTATCAAAATATGTGACATAAATGGCCGTACCTTTTGACTGCACTGACCTAGAAGTTTCAATTTTTTACGCTGCAGTCGTATTGCATACTTTGCATGTGACATAAATTTCAACCTGATATGTCGACCTGTTCCTGAGATAAAGTGTTATTAACAGTTGGACAGAGAGACAGACAACAAATTGATCCTCTAAGGGTTCCATTTTTAGTGATTAAGGTACGGAACTCTAATTAAAGAGCCAAATGACTTGAGCTGAAGGATTAAATGAGCAACAGAAAGAGGAATTAAGGAAAGTTTTATATGTAAGTAAGGAAGTTTTATCTAACAACCAGTGTGAGGTTCTGAACTTTGAATGTAAGCTGGATGTAAAGTGCATGAGCGTTTTGTAAGAATATCTCTTGTTATACCACTTGCAATATGAAACACATTGTACAAATAAACTGAAGGAATGGTAGAATATGGTTTTGTAAAAAGGAGCATGAGCAAGTACAATAGTCATATATTCATTGTGCATAAAAAGGGCATAAGTGTGAGAGTTGTAACAGCTGCCTAAGAAAGTGTGAACATGATAGTGAAGGGAAAACGTACAGCCAGAAACCATGGATGGGCTATTGCTCAACTACTACAAAATGTCTTATATGGCCAGCCTTGTCTTGACAAGTAGTTATTGGCAAGTGCCACTTACTAAGGAATGTGAATTTTTGGTGAATGGCAAGTGTTACAAATATACTGTTGTATATTAGTGTTGAATATTAGTATTTCAGTATTCGTACAAACAGTCGACCAAGTCATAGGATCAAAGCTGAGTTAAAAATAGCGATATAGGTGGATGACCTGTTAATTAAAAACTGAATCACATGAAGAATGTTGTAACATGTTGAATGAGGTGAGGGGAGGCATGTCCTTCATCTTTAAGATATGTGAATTGACAGGATAAATATAATTTTTTTTGGTAGAATCCTGTCCACTAGTGGTATGAGAGTTTATCCAGAAAAGATGAACATATTAAAGCAGAAACAGCTGAAGTCACCTCTAGGCTCATGTAGCTTTTGTAGAAGTTTTGTGACTGGATAAATCTTAAACAGCCCATGTTTGATTAAGTTATTGAGTCTTGAGGTAGCTATTGTATGGACAAATAAGTGTCAAGTGTCTTTTAACGAACTTAAGGAAGCTTTGATAGACAAGAGGATCTTACATCATCCTGAAACCAATTGGGCCATTTTATTTAGGAACTGGCTAATGTGGGTATGTCACTGGAGTGCAGTTGATCCAGAAATTTGGAGATGACAGAAAGGAAGATCACTGGATAATAGCTTTTCTGAGAAGATCATTAACTAGGTAGTAGAAAATTACAATATGAGTAAGTGAGAATTGTTGACAATAGTTTGGGGGTTTTAAAAGTTCCAAGATTACCTATGGAGAAATAAAGTCTTCATTTATAATGAACACAGAGCTCTTAATTTTTTCAAAAAAAAAATGGTCTGATCATACACTATTAACAAGGTGGATGCTGTTATTCGAGCAGTTTCAGTTTGAAATCAAATATGTCAAGGATATTGAGAAAAAGATGGTAGATTCTTTAACAAGACTGCCAATATGAGAGAGTGATGAGGTAGGACATGGTATGGATGAGGAGCATGTAAAAGTGTGTTATATAAAGGAAGTTCAAAGGGAGAAGAAAACTGGAAGCATGTATAAAAATCAGTAATGGTATCAGAATCAGAATGAGATAGGGAAGATGATGAAAAGGGACATGGGCAAGAAGATTGTGGAAATAAGCTGCTAAAAATATTGAAAGTGTATGGTAGGATACTGTTCAGGTGAACTAATGAAAATTCAGAACACTGGAAATTTTGTTGGCCCAATAAGTACGGAGATGTGGTGATTAATTACATGCATTTGAGTTTTGGACATTCAGGTGCAAAATGTGTGTACAAAATTTAAGAGAGTGTGTAATGACTGACAGCATGACAGCATAACTGTAATAAGAAATGTGACAAATGTCAGGGAGCCAAAGTTACCAGCCAAATATGCAGAATTGGCATATCTGAATGATATGATAGGATTGTTAGCTGTGTATTTCAATGGCCCTTTTACCAAAGACAAAATGCGGTTTTTGCTTTTATTTTTGTAGTATCAGAGGTGTTCTCTAAATTTATAAGGCTGTATCGTTTACAGAAAGCAAATGTTACAACAGTCTCGACTAAGCTAAAAAGTGATTGTTTTATAGAATTTGGGAAACCTAAAATCATACTTTATGATAACAGATTACAGTTAACTTATCATCCAGCAGGAAACCCTGCTGCATGTTACATGAAGGAAAGTAACAGGCTATGCCTTACATACTATAGCAAACAACCATAGCTCATGGAATGATGTTGTTGAGAACACTGAAGATGTAGTGGACAATGGTGATCATAATGTAAAAGAGATGACTCCACATGAGATTATGAAAGTGATAGGTCTTTAAATTTGGTGAAGGAGAAAATCCCTTTTCCTCCCAGGAATGTGTTTAGGTGGGTTGAGATAAAGAAGACGGTGAGAGAATTGGTGGAGAAGAAACTGTTAGAGAGGAAGAACAGGCATGATGATAAAATTATATGTGTTGATATTAAGGTTGGGGATCTAGTATTACTGGCGACGTTTGAGAAATTAAAAGAAATAAACAAATACTAAAGTTATTTGATGTATAAAAAGGCCCATTTTAAGCAGGAAGTATACCTCACCTGAACACATTCTGTTTGATTTCTCCAAAATCTAAGCAGTAGTTAGCCCTTAAGAATATAGCAGATCTGAAGTCATACTATGCAAAAACTTTACTAGCCAAAACTGTGAATGTAATGAGTGCAATGAATCGTCTTTGTGAAGCCTGGGTCCAGGAGGAGAGATGACAGGAGGTGTAGAGGTTGCAACTTTGTTTTTGAAAGATAGATACGAGAGTTTTAATCCTCTGAGTTTGCAAAGCCGTTTAAGGCAGAGATTGGTTCTTAGCATGCTGAATGTTAATTTACTCATAGTTCAACGTTTTCTCTTTAAATTGACAAATGAAGAAATGACACTAGGAAAGGTAGCAACAAGTTATGTTATGTTGTGAACAGGACTGGAATTTGTAAAAGTCCGCAACTTTCATTGATAGGTTAGTATTAAGAAATAAGTTGAAAGACTATTTCTATCATAAAACAAAGTAACAATCATAAATTTCATGGCACATATAACTGAAGGTATGAGTGTACAGAAATGGGAACTTCGTGTTGTAGGGTTGAAACCCTACATATTACGACTAAACATAGTAAGAGACAAAAATATAATATCTGAGATTCTATGTAAAAATCAGTTGTATCACATTCTGTCGTGTCTCAATGATGACAGATAAAACAAGTTGTTTTGTAGACTGCGTCATATTATTTCGATTTACTGGTATGATAATTTAGAAATTTAGGAGAAATGAAAAGGTTAGCCTTATGTTAACATGCTGTAATGACAATTTGTATGTAATTCTGTGTGTACTCAAAAGATGACTATAGTATTTCATGTTATGTTAGCTTACCTGAATACAACTAGTGCACCAACAAAATACTTCATTTGTGTTTGAGATACTCAATCAGGAGAAGTCTGAAGGAAATCAAATGATATTATGGGGGGGGGGGGGGGGGGGGGCGGGAGGGGCACATGTGAAGATAAAACCACAGAACGATTTTGTCCTTTTTGTTAAACTCTTGTTACACATTTCTGCCTTATTTTCGTTCAGTCATATTTCTTTGTACAATTATGTTTCTGTTTACATAATGGAGTTGTTATGAGTATTATTACTAATTTCATCTACTCTGATGTTGTATTTTTTCTGACTTATTACACATCATTTGAATTCATTCTCTATGAACAGAATAATATGAAGCTGTAATATTTTATAAAAGGCAAATCGATGTAATCAGTCTTTGAAAGTATTATGTGAAGTGAGATGTATGAGCAATGTAGAACCATATCGATAGGCCAGCAGAGGAAACATCAACAAAGAGTCAAGAGCGAGATTGGGGGTGATTGTCATACCGCGCTTATACTGCTAGGAATTGTGCTCAAGGCTGGTGGAAAAGTAGCAGTGTCTGGACGGTGCTACAGTTATGATTCTGGAATATGCAGCCATTAAAGAATTAGTAACTTTATGGGTGTATCGCTCTTTAGCCGCAATTGCAGTTTGGCTCATTAAGCATAAAACTTTGATGTGCAGATAGGTAAGCTGTGTGCAAGCCTGGAAGACACCGTTTATGACACAGAGAACTTCGTTTCTACGGTGTGCCGATCACCGAGTAGCTGAAGTGATTATGGAGACAACTGGGTACACCATAAATTGTTCGTTGTAAACCGCGGACTAACGTTTTACGGACATTTAAGCTAATTTACTTTCTTAGTGCAGACGGATGGACTGTGATAAGTGTCAAACTGCGGTCGAATAATAAAGCATAACCCCCCCCCCCCCAAAAAAAATGTCGAGTGACTAGCGCCTCCCGTCGGGTAGACCGTTTGCCGGGTGCAAGTCTTTCTATTTTACGCCACTTCGGCGACTTGCGCGTCGATGGAGATGAAGTAAGGATGTTTAGGACAACACAACACCTAGTCCCTGAGCGGAGAAAAGTCTCCGACTCATCCGGGAATCGAACCCGGGCCCTTAGGATTGACATTCT
Organism: Schistocerca gregaria; assembly: GCF_023897955.1. Classification (NCBI taxonomy): domain Eukaryota; kingdom Metazoa; phylum Arthropoda; class Insecta; order Orthoptera; family Acrididae; genus Schistocerca; species Schistocerca gregaria. The sequence goes on from NC_064924.1 coordinate 433,264,276, forward strand.
GTTGCGATGAACACTTTTTTTTTGCGCTTCAGTGTAGTACTGTACTTAACAGGAAAGAAAACGAACACGGGATTGCCTCATCGGAAAGTTTAAACAGAAGTAAATATTTCAAATCTATACTTCTGTTTAAACTTTCTGTTTAAATTTTCTTTTGTTAATATTTCAAATCTAAACAAAAGAAAATTTTCGGTAATGCTCAGTGGTATTGCTTCTTTAGGGTTGCAGTTTTTGAGAGCTATTGTTGAATTGAGTGTATCTGCCAATCAGAATATGTTTATATGCTGACGAAACGTGGGTAAACTAGAGTCTTAGTGAGTTTTCCCGAGTCAGTTGTCTCGGCGGGCATTGGATAACAGCGAGTTAGAAGAACAGAACATCATGACTGTACGGAGAGCCAAGAGGGGATTGGTGGTAGCAGGACGAGGGGCTTATTTTGCTCTTGCCTTGGAGCTCCATGGTCGATAGCAGCCAACAACTTGCAGCTCGAAGCAGATTTCGCTGGAGCCTTCTTTTAAAAGGCCGAGTGAGCAGCTTCTCTAACATTACGTTAGAGTTTAGTCCCCATGTGACTTACTTCCTAGAGTAGTTTTCGAGTTACGCAATCCTTCTTGTGCGTCTTCGCCACTGTGTTTCTCTAAGTGCGAGCTTGCTAATGTACGGTGTTTGGGAAGTGAGCTTTTCTGACGGCACGCTGTTATTAGAGCGACTGAGAGCTGTCGTGTTCGGCTAAGCAGGCTCCCATGGGAAAAATTCTGGTTTTCATCTGATATGTATTACAGATTCAGTGTTTCTCATTGGATGTTTTAGCATCTAGCGCTGAAATTCAAATGTTTCGTTCTTAGCGCTCGTGCGGCAATTCTTAACTGATTATTAAATTTCCTTTTGTTGGCTCCTTATACGAAAAGCACTCAGCTGGTCATCGACCAGTAACTGCAATTTCTGATCGTATGTTTTGGGTACTCTCATAGTTGTTGAATTCTTACTCAAGAGTGTGAGTCTTTATTGAAGTGTGGACGTTGTATTTAGTGTACATAATGGATGTTCTTTCTGAACTGTCGAAAAAAGTTGCTTGGCTTAGCCTGTGGGTCACTGAGTTGGCATATTTCTGCAGTATGATAATATGTATCTGCTCTTTGTTTTAAAATTTGTACTTTGTGTGTTTTAATAGCAGATAATTTGGGTTTCTCGGCTAAATTATGGTGAGGAGTCCAGGTACCCAGTGACGTCAGGACAATCTTGTTTACGCTCCTCGACTTCTGAGTCAGTCTGAGAGTTTAGTACTTCATTTGAGAAATCTGTTACACTTTATTAATGTTGTAGTGTTCATTGTTTATTCAGAATAGTGAAATTACTTTCTGCTCTGTTGAAAATAGACTGCTTGTATTGCTGTTTGACAGGAGAAATGAGATTAGAAATTTTGATTGTGCTGCAATTTTCCCATTTAATACTTCACAGTTGATTTAAGGCTAATCCCTGTTCAGTTTACAATTTAAAGCATTAATCTTAAATAAGAAATTTGTTTCTTGGTATTTAAATATTCACTATTCAGTTTGAAGTTTAACTGGCTGTTCCTGTAATTTTAAAAAAATACTGCGTTGCCTCTTGGCTGCTTGTTTAGAAATTGGCTTTTTTTATAAATAAATGTTATTCAGTCTTCTAATCCATAACTAATGATGTACAGTTCGTCACCCTTGCAGTCCATCCACGTCCTGTCCCATAAGTGCACAGCTATCACGCTTGCCAAATTTGGTAGCAGAGTGTGGTTACCTTTGGGAGATTCGGTTAATTGACTAAACAACAATCTTCAGCTATGTTGTAACAATTTTGATGCTAGTAATTTTGGTAATATTACCTAATTTTATCAGAATATTCTTGTTTGTCGACTTTCTCTTCAGGCGAACTATGTGGTGATATGTGGTCTTGCCTGGTAATGGGAGTTGGCTGCCTGAGGGAGGAGCAACTCAAGTAACAGCTGCGTATTCATGGCCAATTGGAGGACGGAGACATTGGGGAAATTTGTTCACATTTCCGTCTAGCAGCGATGCCTCCAGGGCAGGTTATTGGGGAACATATTGGTCAGATTAGTGCCGCACTGGAGTGATGCACCGCTTCTCTTTCCGATCTTAAGAAAAATCTCACAGTTCTAGAAGGTAGCTGCTGTGTCGTCCGAACAAGACACAGCCAGGGCAAAAGCGCTACAGGCGCAAAGATGCCAACTGGTGCCTGTGCCATAGAGACTCACCACTTGCGCGAGTTCCACCATTGCCACGGACGGTGCTGAGGATGAAGATACCGACTTCGCCTGGGCCAGTTGCCGGCCGAGTAAATCCGTCAATAACCGGACGACAACGGACAGAAGTCTACTCGGAATCTTTTTTTTTTAATGGTTCAAATGGCTCTGAACACTATGGGACTTAACATCTTAGGTCATCAGTCCCCTAAACGGAGAACTAATTAAACCTAACTAACCTAAGGACATCACACAACACCGAGTCATCACGAGGCAGAGAAAATTCCTGACCCAGCCGGGAATCGAACCCGGGCGTGAGAAGCGAGAACGCTGCCGCACGACCACGAGATGCGGGCGACACTCAGCTATCGTGGGTGGACAAGCAAAAGCCTGAAATATGTGGTAAGCTGTGTAACAAACATTATGACATGAAGTTACATCAGATGTTAATGGAAGGAAGCATGTAAAATGATTTTTTTCCCTGCAGATGTGCAAATTGGAATTAATTTTGTAAACGCATTCGCGTCAGATTCACAATAGGCGCCCACGATCAAGGAGCTTAGCAAAAGAACGTAATTACTGGATTACATGCTCAAGGATCATGGATTAACGATGGTGACATCAACGACGCTCCGACAGCATCAGCTCAGTAGAAACTGTTTTGAAGGAACTTTGGCTAAGAGACACCGTGAACAATATTTTTCTAAGTAGTAAGTTAAAAACTCATTAAATAGTAACAGAAGTAACTTTGTAAATGTTTTATTTAAATTACCGCTACCAGTCACAGACTATTGTATTATTGTCTATTGTATTATTTATTTATTTTGTGACATGTTTCGAGGGAATACACCATCTTCTGGCTAAACGGCACTACAAAAACTGCTTGACAATAAGATCATACTGATGTTATATAATCTTTTCTTAAATGCTGTGGTTATCCTGTGGAGGAAGAAGAAACTTAGTAAGAGGCGAAGTCACTTTGGAAGCTGGACTGACGTTTGCATGAAAATGTTTTGAAACAGTCTCTCACTTTATTTTTCTGGCGTGGCAGTCTCGTTGTGATCAGCTGAGGTCTTTCCATTCCGTGGCTCTCTTGGATTCCTTGGCTCTGCAACATTTGTTTGCCGATACTAGACAGCGGCTTTCAACAAAAAGGGTCGTTCCCCTGTCACGTGTCATCCTCCTCTAACATTACTTTTCCTCAACAGCGGTTGCCATTTTTCAAATTGTGGACAGGTCAGTATTATCTCAGCTGTTTTTCTGGAAGCTTTCATATGATTATATACAACATATGTTATATTTCAAGCTAAAATTTATGAAAAGGAATTACTTTATTTTCGATGTTACAATACATACATACTGTAGTAAATTATGTTTTAGAGTCATTTGAAATTACGAATTCTTTGGGACAAGTAAAATTTCTATTATTAATAACGCAATCTAGTACTGTTTACTATATTTGTTTCTGGATTCATTTACGAAAGCATAAAGGAAGTTAATAGAAATTCATTAGTCAAGAAAAATTGTAAACCTTTTGGAATATGGCTATTACCGCAAAGTGAAGTAGCAATAAGCATACCTCTGATGTGATCGGACGTATTTTTGTATTTTGGGCGAACAATGTCATTTCTGCTTAGTTAATATGAAAATTCGGAAAACTGTTTGATATAATAAAATGTGACAAAATATATCAACCCAACAACAAAAATTCTGCAACAGCAAAATTCAAATTTATTTAGATCAGTTAAACGATTAGGACCTAAAATGCGAGAATTTCAGCTTCAAGAATCAGACCCCTAGACAAGAAGGAGTCAACTCTACACGATAAGCTAAGTGAACTATAAAATGTATTGTAATATTCGCTCCTCTCAAATTTTTCATAAAAGACTTTGCTTATTGTGGACAACAACTGGAATTGGGAAGGAGCAGGGACGCTACATACCGTACTGGAATTATGCGATGTGCAGGTTGTGACGCAGGAACGACAATGTGGAAAGTTTGGCTTGGCTAGTGAGTCGCACAGGGGTAGGGAAAGTATTTAAGGCGACCGCTGGCTTAAAGAGGGAAATCCGGGGTCGAGTGTAGGTCCGGTACAAATTTTCACTGTCATTTCCTCATAAACGCACATCCGAGAGAACATTGCATCGTTCTTCTTAACAACACAGGCACCGTAATATCGACATGGGTTCAGTTCCGGTTAACGTCGGGGGCTTTTTTCTACACGAGAGGACTGCAAGGGGGTGCACAAAACCTCATAGGGCTAATTGGGGTTACCACAAGAATGAGAAGTAGCGGCTCTGAGAGCTGGAAAACTTACATGCCGCTCCATACCACATACAAATGAGGTCATAGCGCAGAGGGAAACACCGCGGATGGTCGGCAGGTCCTATGCATCTCAATGCATTCTTTTCACAGGAGTAATAATTGTAAAACGAGATCCCGCAGCGGTAACTGCCGCAAAGTGAAGTAATCCTTGGATATATGACGATACTGAATTTACCTACACCCGAAAAAAAACAAAAAAAAAAAACCATGAAGCAGCGAAATGTGGTCTGTCAAAATATTTCTCTGATACTGAGCAACATAACGCAACAGTCAAGATAGGAGCTTTATTTCACTCGAAGAAGTAATTATGAACCATCACTATTTTTTACAAACAGGATGCTTTCAGAATCGAAATGGCGTCGCGGCTTCTCGTTTATGGCGAGTAATAGCGTGATACAGTTTACAGTTGCTATTCGTTAAAATTAACAGTCCATACATTTACTTCCACACTTTTAATTCCGGTTTTCCGCAGTAAAGACAGCATTTCACCTCTAATGGTTCCTTATTTCAGTTTTATATGCAGTGTGAACCCAAAGACACGTACATGAGAGGTAACTCTTCAAACACTCTCGGCATCTGGCCGCACGTACTCAAGTAAGCTCTATAACTTTAAAACGCGAGCTGCTATTAAATTTCTACACCGCTCTGAAATATTGAAAAATAAAGTTACTCCTGGGGACTACATCGTAACGCGAAAAATAAACAGCGTTTCCTTGTTCTTGTTGCTTCTGTTGCTGTGGGCTGTTAGGAAACTGGCGCAGGATATGTCCTCACAACCGATGCCTTCTTTTTCTCAAGTTGTGGCATAAATTCTTTCCTCCCCATTTCAATTCAGTCCTCCTCATTAGTTATCCAACCTAATCATTTAAAATTAAGCATTCTCCTGCGTAACGCAGTTTCAAAAGCCTCTGGCTTGTTCTTGTACGAACTGCTTATCGATCACATTTCTCAAATAGCAGAATGTTAACAATGGTTTAGAGTTCAACGTTGACTTGGTAGGCTGAAGTAAGGCACCTCCATGAAGTAGAAGGCAGCATCCAGCAAGTATGTTTCCATGCATACGCTCTGGAACGGTTCAGAAATGTGTATAAGTAAGTGTACACCCATTCCCATATAATGACATGCATACTCCCTTAAGCTAGAGATTTTAAACATCTACTAGACACACACTGCGTGCCCATACTCCACATCTGATATGGCAGTGACTGAAAGTTCGCTGGAGAGTGCACTTTTGCTGGGCAATGTGGTTTCATTGAGCTTCTCCACAAGTCGAGATACTCATATGGGAAAACCCCCTTCTTCGTTAATAGTTGAAACTTAGCATCTTTGGAATGTGCAGCTGGAGTGAATAACATATCCCCTTCACCCATTGTATCAGCGAGTTTCTGCAGTGGTGCTCTGCATGAATTGTAGCGGAGCCAGGAAACACAGCGCAATGTTCTCTTTGAAAAATAATTGTATTTCTCAGTACTATCAGACAGGATACTAACCTGACTACTGCACAGACCAAAATCAGATCTACTTAAGTTGAGGATGGAAATGGGTATATTTCAATGGAGTTTGTAATTCAGGTTGTATAAATTGTGTGCAACAACGTGGAATTTGTCGTTTAAAGGGTGATGAACCCTACACAGTACATCAACATTATTAGTAATAGCTGCCCACAAATATAGCAAACAACTTGATTCTGGTTCAGTGATAAACCTTATTTCAAGTCGGTCATAGGTGTGTTGGTGTGATTAAGCTTCCTTGTAAGAACTTCAAGCTCAGAGAACAACCGTCTCACAGGATGTCCCTCAGTGTATGGTCCAGAATCATTAGAACTCGAGCTGCAAGCACATACACTTGATATGCTGGCGCAAATGGCACATGGCATTCTGTGAGAGCAGTACATTAGACTCTGGGGTACCCTCACAGTGGGTTACAAAAGCGTGAAGGCAACCAAATTTAGCCCATGCATCAAAGAGTACTCACTCCTTCGGAGAAAATTCTCAAACATTAAGAACTTATTCGCTCTAGCAGGCATTTCTACACCTACCAGGTCCTGTGTAGACCAATCCAATAGATGTTGTGTTAACAGTTCACTCTTAGTAAATGTGTTCAGACATCTAGGGGAAATATGGTATGCACACCTATGTCTAAACAATCAGAACAACATATTTTTGATCCAGTGGTAGTGTTATTTCTCCGCCGCAGTGTTATGAACAAATCTACCTGCTGCTGATAATGACCAAGCAATGTGGAGAAGTGAAGAGATCCAACGGCTTTATACTGACTTGAATTCTTTCAGGCTGTATAGATGAACAGATGTATGGAGATTATGCCTCTCAAATTTACAAACATCCTGAAGACTTCAGTAACATCATATCAATAATAGGTACGAAGATTCACATGCCATTTGCTTGTATGGTCGCGATTTTTTGAAAATTGTTCTTTCGCAAGCCAGAAGTGACCACGCAAAACGTACACCATCATCATAAATTTGGACATTAATGACGCCATTTTTATCATTTGTATGCCTTGGAAGAGGGGTCTAAGGGGACACCTATGTTTTGGATCCAACAGATACACAAGAATGCCCAAATATAGATTCTGCTAAGAGCTTCCCCAGAATCCCTTTCTTTGAATTAAATGTATTCTGTCACGATTTGAGGTGGTAAAAAGATAGTTTACTAGCGGTAAGATGCTGCGTTTACAAAACTGTATATAGTTCAATAGTAATTCACCATCAAAAAACAGTTGAACACTTTACGATTTGAAAATTATACAATTTGATAGTGGGAGCACTGATGACTAGTAACTAAGGCAGTTAAACACAAGCCTCACCACATCAATAAATACTATTCTTAAAATGCATTGGTGCAGAAGGTGAATTTAAAAAAGGAAAAAGAAAGATCACCAAACATTGGTGGACCACAAGCAAAATGTGCCTTTCCTTATCAATATAATCAAGAGTAATACGTAATTATAGGAAGAATTATTAATTGTCATATAGTGTTGTTCGTCAACAGACAGTTATAGATCAAGGATTCCAATTAATCAATAATAAGTTCACTTAGCAACTACGCTAAATTTGTTAAGAATACAAGATGCCCATTAGTAATTGTTTTAAGGAGTCTTAAGCTTACGTTTAAACAAACCTGCATGGACAGGCAGGTTATCAGACGTGTTAACACAGAGTGCCTTAGGGCAAAATGGCTGATCAGAAACGCTTGGTACAAGGCGTGAAATATATGAGACAATCACTGCAAATTGGTAGCAAATTAAGGGTGCCACAAACAGCCGAAGCAAACTTATACTAAAGGCCACTCCCTAGACAGTGCTGCTTAGACATACTTAAGTGGGATTTAGCAGGAATCAGCTATAGTAACTCCTCAGGGAAACTAATTATAAATATAAAGGCCCATGGTAGGTATCACATACAGTTGAAATATAGAACACCAGAGTAAGGCAAACACTTATCTCAGGGCATTACAGGCAAGCAAGCAACAGCAATAGCCGATCAGATATACAGAAAGAATTACCTTAGCCTAGCGGGTGGAAACGGGAAACAAACAAATCAAAATATACTTGCTGCACAGGTGGATAGTTCGAAAAACAGCTAATAACAAGTAATACGGATTTAACACAAGCAGCTGGCCAGTTGCCTTACCGAAACAGATACCTTTTCCACAGCTGTACAAGGAATATACGTCATTAAAAATGATCCGATGATAACCACAAGACCAACTAACGCATAGAGGCCCCTTGCCGGGTTTTCTCTTAATTTCAGTACAAAAAATTTAAACAATGACTGATCTGTTCTGTAACATGTTCCGGCGTAATGTCTAGCACCGGCACGCCTGTTGGGAACATTAGAGCAGAGAGGGCTGTACAGATGATGTCAACCAATTGCAGGCAGACCGACTCCTCTCTAGGACGACAACCGGACGCCAGCGTCCTCTACACAAAAAGAACATGAGCGCTGCGCCGCCTGGCTGCGGCCCAGCTGAAGACCCTAGGTTTATGACTTCTACAGCAGTGAGTTCAAGAACAGCATCAAGACTAGTCATTTCACTTGTCCTATGCAGCACTGTCTATATGAAAGAAATTTCTTATTTGCATGTCGCCCTTTGATTGCGACACATCATTGAAATTTCTCGAAGTTAAGTATTGTCATTTATCTCATTAAAATAAAAACTCATTAACACGATTTGCTGGAATTGTTGTCTAGCGATCCGAGAAAGCAGGTTTCCTAGACTCCCCATATTCGACGACTAGGCAGGATAAAACATAATACGAGGGTTGTTCAGAAAGTAAGTTCCTATCAGTCGCGAAATGAACACCACTGCGAAAACAAGATGAAGCTTTGCACAGATGTGTTGGGTAGTGTCTCTAGTATGACCGTCGATCGCATCAAGACGTTCTTTTCAGTTGTGATCGCGTTGTGAGCGAGTAAAGGTGCCTAGAAAAAGTGTCTCCCGCCAAGTAGGAGGGTCCGCTGAGAGGCTTCACCTTAACGAATGCAGTCCACCTAACACAACTGCCATGTGCTTTCTTCTTCATGGCAATTCTCAGCCGCACTCCGCAGGGGCAGTGAAGACGCTCGTGCACGCTTTTCGATGGGAATTGTTCGATCACCCACAACACAGCCCTAATTGGCTCGTCCTGAGTATCATCTATGTTCACATGAAACGCTGGATACGAAGACAACACTTGGGCGCAGGCTACGAGCTATAGACCAGAGTAGAGAATTATCGGAAAATACATGCGGCTGCCTTCTATGATGATGGTGCTGGACAAAAGTCTAAGTCGGAGCGGCGACTATGTAGAGAAGTATCTGTTAAGTGTAGCTTACTTTCTGGACAAGCCTCGTACACACAAATAAATAGAATTAAACACCGTTCCTAATGAAATACAAATCACTAGTAAATGAAACAAGGCTGGCAAGCACTGAATAGATAATATGGCAGGCAAACAGCTTACAGAAAACTTTAAGAGTAAGTATGGGCTTTCATACATAGTCAACCAAGCCACGCTACCCAGTAAGAGGGTAAGGAGGAATCAAAATGCAAATTACAGTTCACCTTCACCACAAACGGTGAATAGGCATGCGTGTCCAGAAACTTGGCTGAGCACAGCCTATTAGAAAAGAGAAAATGAGGGAGTGACCACAAATACCAGCTAGTTCCGAAAGTGACCAGGATGACTAGGTCAAAAGTCAATTAAAACAAAATCACTGGCAGTTACAGCAGATAGGATCTTCATAAAGTTGACATATAGGCCAGCAACTGTTTTGTGAGCAGACACTTTTTCCAATGGCTGAGTATCTGACAGTACAACTCCAACTGGGGTGATGGCGCTAATAACACTACACAGGCTAGTCCACTGCCTTCCACCTAGGTTCTGCCAAAAGGAGCTCTAACACATCCTAAGTGAAACCAGGCCTCTAGTTCTCCACACTATTGCCAGATAGTCCCTTCGATTCTGCTCGCCGTTTATGCTCCTATTCCTCACCTGCCATTGACTGTGTGCGCTCTTGTGGGCTGGACTCCTCCAACTTTCCAGCAAAGGGGCAGAAACATACACAGAACAGATACTACCGATAAAAGAGTGAAAAATTTGTCGCTCATGCACAACAGGGAGTTGGCAGTTGAAGTGTCACGCCTGTATCACTTCGCTTGTATATGACAGTGTCTTTAGAGAATTCCTTAGGTGGCAGACTGGAGCCACAGCACAGCATAGTGCTGTACTTAATAGTGAGATACCATGGATGGTTTAAGGGTTTGAAAAGTTCCCTTACCAAAACAGGTAAGCACACATTTAGGAAAAAGATAATGTCACGGTACCTGACTGTATTACTCAAAAATGGTTCAAATGGCTCTGAGCACTATGCGACTTCTGAGGTCATCAGTCGCCTAGAACTTAGAACCAATTAAATCTAACTAACCTCAGGACATAACACACATCCATGCCCGAGGCAGGATTCGAACCTGCAACCGTAGCGGTCGCTCGGATCCAGACTATAGCGCCTAGAACCGCACGGCCACTCCGGCCGGCCGACTGCATTACTGATCCATGCAAAGGTATCGTATCTCCAAGTGTACGTCAAAACAATGATTGAGGTAAGTCTGTGTGACATACCTGATCATCGTCATCCTCACTATCAGAATAGCAAGAGAGGCTGCTGTAGCCAATGTTGTTGTTGTGGTCTTCAGTCCTGAGACTGGTTTGATGCAGCTCTCCATGCTACTCTATCCTGTGCAAGATTCTTCATCTCCCAGTACCTACTGCAACCTATATCCTTCTGAATCTGCTTAGTGTATTCATCTCTTGGTCTCCCTCTACGATTTTTACCCTCCATGCTGCACCTCCAGTGCTAAACTGGTGATCCCTTGATGCCTCAGAACATGTCCTACAAACCGATCCCTTCTTCTGGTCAAGTTGTGCCACAAACTTCTCTTCTCCCCAATCCTATTCAATATTTCCTCATTAGTTATGTGATCTACCCATATAATCTTCAGCATTCTTCTGTAGCACCACATTTCGAAAGCTTCTATTCGTTTCTTGTCCAAACTATTTATCGTCCATGTTTCACTTCCATACATGGCTACACTCCATACAAATACTTTCAGAAATGACTTCCTGACACTTAAATCTATACTCGATGTTAACAAATTTCTCTTCTTCAGAAATGCTTTCCTTCCCATTGCCAGTCTACGTTTTATATCCTCTCTACTTCGACCATCATCAGTTATTTTGCTCCCCAAATAGCAAAACTCCTTTACTACTTTAAGTGTCTCATTTCCTAATCTAATTCCCTCAGCATCGCCCGACATAAATCGACCACATTCCATTATCCTCGTTTTGATTTTGTTGATACTGTAGCCAATAGATAATCGTTATTAATAGTACAAAGATCGGATCTAGATGTCGATGCTGCTGGTGACGGTGCATGTTTCGAGTTTGAGGTCCAAGTGTTAGTGATGCAATGGTCGAATTGCGAGTGAAGACATCGGAGGAGGTGTAGGTGTCTACGATGGTCAAGGTGTGGGCTACGGTGTCGATGCTGGTGCTACTGATAGCGGTGACCCAGGCACGGGTGACAACGACTGCAGTGGTGTGATGGCGCTCGCAGAGCAGGTGTAGGTGGGGTTGGCAGGCAAAAACCATTAACCATTTCTGATATCACGTGAAAATTAATACGCACACATGTTTTGGCTCCTGAGCCATTGCAGATGTTCTCATCAGAGGATGGCTGAGCATTTCTCTCTCTCTTTTTTTAATTCCATGCACAATATGTGCCTGTGCTACTTGGAGTGAGTCGGTTCTGGCTTTCTTAATTTGGGACTGTCAATGCCCATAGTCTGCAGGGGTGGCAGAAAGGTGTGGCGGAGTTCATTCGGAGGAGGCTTCCACAAGTGGGCTCTCTCACCATTTTGAACTGGATTCCCACTATTTGTACTTAGCGTGAGTGACATTTTAAACTTAGGATATGAGGCAAGTGATGTCAGGGGAAAATTCTGTACCCATCTTGAACTGTAAACTTAAGACACAAGAAATCTCTGTCTCTGCTCACCTCTCTTGGTCCACCATCTTCGGTTTAAGTGATCCGTAAATGGGCTCAAAACTCTCCCAGTATCCTTAAGCCCACCACCTCGGATTCTGACATCATAGAGGCTGCCATAGTCTGCTCGTCTCGCCATCTTGATTTCACAGACCTGACGACACTTTCGACCGTTCAGTACGTCAAGATCACCATTTTGAATCGCCATTTTCAATTTTTAAGTGATAGAGGCTGTCCTAATACGCCCAGATCGCAATCTTGTATCGCCATCTTGGATATGATATCATTGAGGCTGTCCTAGGACTCCCAAAGTCGCAGTCTTGAATTCCATGCCATTTTCCACTTCGGAAAAGTGGCCTACTACCGCACTGAAATCAGATGGGAGGGGGAGATCTGTTGTATGACTGGGCTTTTTTTAATTTCCTGGCATTTTAAACCTAAGTAGGCTGAGATAGGGGGATGGGGGATATGGGGATATTTCACATGATGCCATCAAGGAAGGGGGGGGGGGGGGGAATCAGGCAACATTGCAGAGTCTCTCAGATATTCCATTGTTTGAATATCCCACCACTCTGTACTTACGACAGTTGGGGTATGTCTGGTGCGATTTGGTAGAGGAGAGCTAGGAGGTACTGATCACTGAAACTAAACCATCCAACACATTTAGTTGCCTCTCATCGTACTATCATTTTCCAGAAAACTCTTTTCAGTATTCTGAACCGTTCACCACCTAAATGAGCCGTTAAGGTCAGGTTCTCATTCAAAATTCGATTTTTTAAATTGCATTTTTTAAAAGATATATGTATCTAGAATGTTGCGTCGAACAGGACTTTTAATCTGTGCGTTACTAAAGTTTCTACAGCCTATTGCTCGAAGCAGTGTCACGGCCGTCGTGGAACGCTCTCAGCCGGAGACGGCTGGCTCAGGCAGAAAACATGTGCCGTGGCGCACGTACACAAAATGATTTATGTTGCAGTATGTATGCTAAAATATTCGCCGAAAAAGCTGGCGAACAATGTGTGCACGCTGGCAAACGCAGCTTGTCCAGCTCAGATAGATCGGATTTTCTCGCCAAGAAGGACGAAGAAATCGCTCTTCAGGAATAATTAGAGTTAGAGGAAGGATGGCACGCGGTCCTGGAATTGCAAACTAAACATAAGTAACGAAAACACTTTTTTTGGTCAAATTTTGGTCACGATTGGTCAATACGTAATTCATGGGCATCCATATTGGATTAGCCATTTTGAATTTTGAAGATCTAACTTCAGATTTGTGTTCAACGACGTCAAAAATATATAATAACAAGTAATTTTATGCAAATTGAACTAATCATACATATAAAAGCGTTCACTAAACTTTAAACAGGTTTTTCTCCAGTAACGATTTGACAAAACTAAGTGCAGCTTAAAACAAAAACGGTTCAACATACTATAGTCTACCTTGGACTCCCGAAAAGTAACCACTTCCCTTGGGAGCATATACCTACAGTATACGGAAGTTGTTAATATCAACTACTTGTTCTAAAGCCATAAAGAGTGAACAAAACTGAAAAATCGAACTCAATATTCGAGTTAGCACCACATCGTAAAATTCAACCATATTTCATTCCGGTTAATTATAAGCTACTGAAAATTTAATACATTATCGACTGACGTTACAAATTTTTGATTTCAGATAACTCCTGAAGGGCTAAACTACACGCAATCTGCGTACTTCACACTTGTAGGTCCTTGACCAAACCGTAGTTACCTGCGCTATTTTGCCGGCCGGAGTGGCCGAGCGGTTCTAGGCGCTTCAGCCTGGAACCGCGCTGCCGCTACGGTCGCAGGTTCGAATCCTGCCTCGGGCATGAATGTGTGTGATGTTCCTAGGTTAGTTAGGTTTAAGCAGTTCTTAGTTCTAGGGGACTGATGACCTCAGATGTTAAGTCCCATAGTGCACAGAGCCATTTTTTTTTTGGTACTGAAAACGAAAAATGAAGTTGAAACAGTATGATCAGTTATAATCCCCAAACAGACACTTTCTAAGCCTTTTCATTAGCTCAATAACAATAATAAATAAATAAAAAATTCCATATTTTGCCTATTTTTTGTTCATCCGAATGAGAACCTGGCCGTTAGCCTTAAAGCGAATCACCGTGTATACTCCGCAACTGCTCGGCGCTGGATGGTGGAGGCTCTTCCCCCCTCCCCTTCCCCCCTTGTGCAAACTTTCACTTTACTCTGCCGCCTCTCGGATTGTAACAAAATAGGAATGAAGCTTTCACAGAGGTAGCGTGATTTATTGTCGCGAGTGTGGGATTTACATTCTTTACAGAGCGGCGGGGGTGTGAATGAAGAATGTGCGGCGAGCTCGTTTATCGTCAGACTGTTCACACGGAAGAGATAAGTTGGGACCGGCGGGCGAGCCGCGGCCGTGGCAGACGCTGACAAAGTGATGTGCGGCCGAAACCCCGCGCCGGAAGCGGGCCGGGGACGGAGCCGGCCTCCAGAGGACCGCTAGCTCCGATTCCGGCTTCGTGAGCTCCGCTTCCGAGCATCGTGGTACGCCAGCAGACGGTAATAGGCAAACTGGCAGTTACGCTGTCGGGAGAGGTAGCACAGTACTTGAGGAAGACAGTTACAGTTCGCTGTTAATCATTATTAACATATCATCATCATCCAGGTCGAGCTGATTTCGGCTGCAGCGACTGCAATCGTAGTTAGTTCAGGGGACTTCTCTGGTTTGCCCGCTTGTGTGCTCTCGCAGTACCCAATTTCGGTCTTGAATGCACAGGTACCCACAGGACACGACAACACTTCATTAGCGCAACTGTAATGATGTAGGTTCACCTTGGTCAATAGAGTCCTGTCGTGCTCTTTAAGTACCAGTGCATTCGAGACCAAAATTAGGTACTGCAACATCAGTACACCGCAAGCTTACGGTGCGTGGAAAGAGGTATTTTGTGCATCGCTGTCACTTCCTCCGTTTTGCTGTTCCATTCACGAGCTGTCCATGGGAAGAACTGTTGGTCAGCTCGAATCCCTCCAATTTTACCCTACTGGCCACCAAGAAGAAATGAAAATGATAAACAAGTATTCATTGAACAAATATATTATACTAGAACTGACATGTGATTACATTTTCACGCAGTTTGGGTGCATATATCCTGAGAAATCAGTAACCAGAACAACCTACTCTGGACGAAATAACGGCCTTGATACGCCTGGGCATTGAGTCAAACAGAGCTTGGATGGCGTGTTCAGGTACAGCTACCCATACAGCTTCAAAAGGATACCACATTGTGACGAGCCAGTTGCTCGTCTACCATTGACCGGACGTTTTCAATTGGTGAGAGATCTGGAGAATGTGCTGGCCAGGGCAGCAATCGAACATTTTCGGTGTCCAGAAAGACCCGTACAGGACCTACAACATGCGGTTGTGCATTATCCTGCTGAAATGTAGGGTTTCGCAGGGATCGAATGAAGGGTAGAGCCACGGGTCGTAATACATCTGAAAAGTAACGTCCATTGTTCAAAGTGCCGTCAATGCGAACAAGAGGTGACCAAGACGTGTAAGCAATGGTACCCCATACCATCACGCCGGGTGATACGCCAATATGGCGATGACGAATACACGCTTCCAATGTGAGTTCACCGCGATGTGGCCAAACAAGGATGCGACCATCATGATGCTGTAAACAGAACCTGGATTGATCCGAAAAAATGACGTTTTGTCATTCGTGTACCCAGGTTCGTCCTTGAGTACACCATCGCAGACGCTCCTGCCTGTGATGCAGCGTCAAGGGTAACCGCAGCCATGGTCTCCGAGCTGATAGTCGATGCTGCTGCAAACGTCGTCGAACTGTTCGTGCAGATGGTTGTTGTCTCTCAAACGTCCCCATCTGCTGACTCAGGGATCGAGGCGTTGCTGCACGATCCGTTACAGCCATGTGGATAAGATGCCTGTCATCACGACTGCTAGTCATACGAGGCCGTTGGGATCCTGCACGGCGTTCCGTATTACCCTCCTGAACCGACCAGTTCCATATCAACGCGAGCATCAATGTCGCGATACGATAAATCGCAATCGCGATAATCTACAATCCGACCTTTATCGAAGTCGGAAACGTGATGGTACGCATTTCTCCTCCTTACAGGAGGCATCACAACAACGTTTCACCAGGCAACGCCGGTCAACTGCTGTTTGTGTATGAGAAATCGGTTGGAAACTTTCCTCATGTGAGCGCGTTGTAGGTGTCGCCACCGGCGCCAACCTTGTGTGAATGCTCAGAAAAGCTAATCATCTGCATATCACAGCAAAGTCTTCCTGTCGGTTAAATTTCGCGTCTGTAGCACGTCATCTTCGTGGTGTAGCTATTTTAATAGCCAGTAGTGCAGTATGTAGCGGTCAGTGAAAATTTGTATCAAGGCCAGGAATTGAACCCAGGTCTCCTGCTCGTTGAGCAGGTGCATCAACCACTAACCTACCTTGACACAGCAGTTCAGAAAACTGCGCGGATTACCCTACCATGCCTCACTCCAGTCTACTTTAAATTCACTCTTACACTCAAACAGAACTGCCTAGGCTCTTCATATTTTGACCCAGCTCCTCAGCTTAGAGCATAAGTGGGGGATCCAGCCTGAAACCCATTCTTGTACAAATGAAGTGATAGAATTTCAGAAACTTTACTAGGTTCATACAGCTATTCCTTGATCCCTGCATATTTGGTGGTAAATAGCCCATCAAATTGATTGACTGTGTAGAATATTGTAATTTAAGAGAAAAACACTCACCACATATGTAAAATCATGTATGCAAAGACACATGATTACACAAGCAGACTCTTCCAGCACCACAACACACATCTGGTGATAAAAAGCTTACATGCTGACTACTCTGACACTCTCAGTCACCGTGACCGTGATGCAGTCAACCGATCATTTTACATGGGGACAAATAATTGTCCAGCATAAACACTCAAGTCTCCTCTAATTTACACGTAAATACTTGCAACACACAGAATCAGGAAGGCTGCACAATACATAATGAGTATTCCATCTATCCACTCATCCAGAGGATGACATGGTTAAGTCAACTGCACCCTCATACCCCACCCAAGCAGTCTGGAATGCTCAGTGGCAGCTCGCTTCTTAAATGGTTCAAATGGCTCTGAGTACTATGGGACGTAACGTCTGAGGTAATCAGTTCCATAGAACTTAGAACTACTTAAACCTAACTAACCTAAGGACTTCAAACAAATCCATGCTCGAGGCAGGATTCGAAGCTGCAATCGTAGTGGTCACGCGGTTCCAGACTGAAGCGCCTAGAACCGTTTGGCCACAGCGGCTGGCAGTTCGCTTCTGAAGCCGTATAAGTCCATTCATTCCAAATACTGGCTGCCTCTGCCGTGCATATGGACGCCACACAGAGCCGTCCTAGGAATTCAACCACGTATTTATCAGTGTAATTACAATTAAACATTACGATCAGAGCACCAATCTGGTGACATTCGACAATGAGTCAAGGATCGGAAATCCCTCCTCACAGTGACTGTGGCTCTGGAAACATCAATTTCCCACATAAATGTATATCCTCCTTACGGGTGGACATAATTTTCCGACTAAAGCTTTCATATACATCTTCCTTGACATGCACTGAAATGCCAATTTTCCATGTAAAAATCAGAGAATCTATATCTTCATTACTGCCAGATGTACTACTTTCTATGCCCATGACTCCAACACGTATGTACCCATTTCAGCCAAGCAGCACAATTATCGTCTATTTTGTGTAGCACCCAAAAAAATTATGGTATATTCACGCTCTGACAAGGTAGGAGCCTCTTTTCTTCACATTTCTAGGAAATTATTTAACATTTATATTTTACAGCCAATCATATTCGAGACAAGAGTGCAGGTATTTTTTCAGTCAGTGTTGTAAAGCATAGTTGTCCAGCACAGCATTATGTTATAATAAACAGTGCTCATACGGATGGAAAGACTGACTAGCAGTCATTGATATAGGAGAGGACATTCTGTGTACCCAACCTTATTATCTGCCCTTTGTATATTATAGAGATCCAGCTGAACCCCTGCGGTACTAAACTGTGCTACTGTTTACAAAATGAATCTATCATCCCTTACAGTCGGATATAATCGTCCATGTATTGAAATCACAGTTCCTCACTTTAAATCTACCCTTCCCTTATAGAAAGACTTACGTATTTTTTACAGAAATAATAGTCTGATCACTTCCCACACACATTGTGACACTAGCCACAGTAACTTCATTCCAGGTTGCTGCTCCAACTCTTGAATCACATCTGTGATAGTCTAGCCGTGACTTCCACCTGCCTGGTGGCACTTCATCGATATCAAGTTGATTGACAAATTAATGAAATTGATCATGAGTGTCACTTTGCACCTTGAGTAATTTTTTTCCTGCTGTCGGATTACACTTGCCAGGTAGCTCAAATGGGAATCCCGGGAGGGAACGCAATATTCTTTTTGAGGAATGCTATTGAGAACCTGCGTTTGAAGTCGACTGCAGAAAGACTCTACCGCTTCCAGCATATATTTCATGTAAGGTCCACAAAAATAAGATACCAGAAATTAACGCTCTTATGGAAGCATGTAGACAAGCTTCTTTCCTCGCTCTGTTTGGGAGTGAAATAGGAAAGAAAATGGTTAGTAGTGGTACAAGGTAAGAACCACCACACACTGTATGGTGACTTGCGAAGTAAGCCTATAGATGTATATGTCAATTTAGTTTATCTATTAAGATGTCACTCCATCCATTTATAGGCATACAAACCTCAAGGAAGAATGTTGTCTCTTATTTCTAGAGAAAACAAAAGATGGAACTTCTGTTGCTGATTGTCTCCTGGTGAAAATGTTTGTGTTATCCCCCAATTTTCGGGTTGCAGTAATCTTGCGAGACGTATGTGAAAGGTTGTACAACACTTAGAAGCAGTATGGAGCTCACCTTTCAACTACTCTCTTGTCAAAGTATTGCTTGCATGCTTTATTCTCGTGAATCTTCCAGTCTTCGATATATAGCAATTGAATCCCATGATTTCGATATCTCACACCAATTCACATACCCCTGCTAATTCCATCACGTTCCAACAGCACTGTTCCATTAGTTAGATGGTTGTGTAGTCCTCCACCCATCACTGACTAGGTAAAGAGCTACCACAACGAGGGAAACAGCACATTAACATACACAAGGAAATTCAAAACTACGCAGAGTATATGCAGACTGCACAAAGAAATTCAGAAGCATAAAACCTACAATTTATCGATACCGAATGATGGTCGATATATATCACCCTGGAAGTGTCCTAATCTCCTTAACTGTATTCCTATGATTACTATTCTTCAAATACGACAGTGTAATGGCGTCAGGGTCTACATTGAAAGAACAATGTCGTTCTCTCTCATCATTATTTTTATAACATCCAACTGGGTAAAACTACAAACTATAAAAACTTCATGAGTCATGAAATTTTCCCATTGTAAAGAGCATTTCATGAGGTTTCGGGATTGCAGCCAGATAATATCGACTTACTGCCATGATATTGCAGGTGACAGCATTGTGATAGTCCCAGCGAAATGCAGTAAATGAGTTATATTTCTAGCACTGTGCATCTGCTTGGAGCTGTTAGTGGGTGGAGGATTTAAAAAGTTAGATTGGGTTTTCCGAGACTTTTGTGGAATGCTTAGTACTTTCTTAGCGATTTTTTTTGTGATATGTCATTCGCACCTCTAATCTGTAGCACTGAGATCAGAGCACTGCATCACATCTGATGATGTTTTTGACAACATAAAAGTTAGTGCTTCCTCCCACTTCTTACCTTTGGGCACAATCGCACAAAGGGTTGCCGTCACCTGACGCTTTGTTTACAGATTAGTGCGACTCCTGGTCTACGAGCCACATGAGCCAACATGTGTTCGGGTATCTCTTCTGACATGTGTGCATGGGAATAAGGGAGGTGGCTGGTACAGCTGCAGTTCCCTGCATATTTGCCCCGAGGTCGATGTAAAGACGTTATCGGAGGAATTTTTTTGGCGTCTATGGATTGTGGTGATGGAGAAGGGTGCCTGTGTAACCACGTGTTGGTGAATACAAGACGTAGGATATGTGACAAGTGTTTTTCCCACAGACTGCAACATGTCACACTGTCAATCAATTTGATATTTCCTGCCAAATATGCAAGTGAGCAATCAAAAGTGCCTCAATATTTCTGAGAAAACGATAGGTTTTGAGATTGATACAGTATGAATTTGGACCTAAATGCAGCAGTATCAACCAATAGGATTGAGGTGACATCAGAAGAGTGAAGGTACCACCCAACCAGGCACGAGACTTGTCTTTGGCAAACTGATTAAATGAGAATAGGCACCAATATATTATTGTTACCGATCGGAAGTTCATGTTGTGAGATCCTTCCTCGCCAGCACAGACTGAGTCAATTTCCTACCAATTTTCGAAGTGGGGGGTGGGAGAGGGTAGTGAAAGAGGGGGGAGGATGGGTGTGGAATTTCCCAGGAGGGGTGACAGGTGCCTCAGAACTGAACAAGTGCCCGTTATCCCAGAGGGGGGGGGGGGAGGGGAAAGTGGAGTGGGGTGGGTTGCTCAGAAGGACTGAGTGTCTCCAGAGGATAATAAATCAACCCCCAGGTGTCATAAACCACTTAGCAGAACAATACGTTACCCTTTAACTGCTCTGGACGTGTTAACACGCACTCCTTTGTACCTGTCTCTGTGTGCTCTGAACGTGTTTTCGCGCACCACCACTCCTTCTACCCAGTACTCTGAAAGTGTTTACGCATAGACACCTTCAGAGTACCACATAGAAAGAGTGGTGGCGCGCGTAAACACGTTCAGAGCACACGTGGACAGGTACAAAGGCACTTGTGTTAACGCATCAAAACAGTTAAAGGATTAAGGGGACAGAGGGGTGGTTTAATTGGTCAATATAATTAAGTGGCATGTAAGTTTGATGTCAAAAATGTTTCAGAACTCTCTTGTCCTACTATTCTCGTTACACTTTTTGGCTAGCTGCCACTTTGTAGTCCCCGGTGCTGTCTATCACAAGAGCCGTCTGTTCCATGGTCTCTGCCTCATTGCCAGAGCGAGTTCTACCAGTGCAGAGTAAGATAGAAAATTAGAGAAACACAGTTCCATACAGATCAGTAGCGACAGCCACCTTTCTCTCTGTTTATTATCTGCGACTGGAATAGGAAGGGGGCAACAGGGGAGGAGATTGGATGAAGGAAAACTGATACACTGTTACTCTCGCCATACTCTATGGCTAGTTTAAAGCCCAAGCGACGCAAGTGGCCACTTGGGGCACCAACCTGAAAGTGGTTCCAGAGGGGCCACACGGGATTAGCCGAGCGGTCTAGGCCATGCATTCTTGGGCTGCGCGGCTGTTCCTGGCGGATGTTCGAGTCCTCCTTCGGGCATGGATGTGTGTGTTTGTTCTTAGGGTAATTTAGGTTAAGCAGTGTGTAAACTTAGGGGATAATGGCCTTAGCAGTTAAGTCCCATAAGATTTCACACATTTGAACATTTTTTTTTGGTGCCAGAGGTGTCCTACTGCAGACTGTGCACAGCGTTTGTCATAGTTAATGGGTGAAACTATCCGACAGCAGAAGCACAAACGTTCTGGTAAACATGCATCTGCAAAGAAGCCAGTTGAGAAACAACTGTGTATATTTGTAGTCACTGAATACAGTATGAAAGTTTGTCCTGGTTACTACAAACTATGTGAACTGTAGGAATGTTTTCACGAAAATATAAATTTCTTGGAGTCCGAAATCTATTGTCTATCGACAACACAGAACTGTACTGTATGCCTCGTGAATGTCAAGGAACACGGCATCAACCTGGGCGCCTTTGTCTACAGTGAAGTACTGAATTCAGCCTTTCTGTACTGTTTCAGCGCGTAAGGCAGTAATGAACTTCACATTTGTCATTTTCATCCTCTTAATATCGACATGTTGTCTACCATCTACTAATTTAAGGGTAAGAATTCTTCGGTATAATGATTTTAGCCAATTGAAAACTCGGAAGCACACACACTAGACACTTGTACTTACCATAGGGCTACGTGGTATTATTAACAGAATATTTCTCCTTGATATCAGGCACGAAGTTTTGTTTTGCGTTTCAGTTATTTACATAGAAATACTGACTTTGTTTATTAATGTTCATTTGTTTCAATCGCACATTTTCTAAAATGTAACTATTTATTGATGGGCTTCTTCACTAGTAACATGCAAATTAAGCAGTTGAACGGTATCTTACGTTTAACACATCAATACAAAATTTCTCTCCCACTTATAGAGACGGAACCGAAATAATTTTTAAATTATACCGTTTAAAAGATCCATTATTAAACTAAAATTTAACAGAAATGCTTTATATTTTCATCAAGCCCACTCAGCTTAACATATTATTGCTGCTAGAACAGTAACAGGTCTAGTTCTTCTGCTTTCACTAAAAGATTTTAAATACCTCAGGCGTTCCTCTAAACGAAAGTGAATTGTTTCTTCTTTTTACATATATATTACATATACAATATTCTGAAATTTATGTTACAGAGGAATCTCTATATAGTACCTATTTAAGACATAAAATAACTTTTTTTTTAACATCACTAGATTTACCAAGAGCCCAAGAAGCCCCATGGGTTTTATAACCTTCATTGCGGTAGGATCAGCAGTTGCGATGAATTTTTTTAATGATTTCGTGATGCCTTCAGCTATCAGTCTCTTTATTTGAGGTACGATTGTACAATTTCGGCTGTACGCCATTTTGAAGTATCTAAAACGGAATCCCGATACAACGCATGCAATAGTATCACATGTTAATTTGGCATAGAAGTAAGTCGAATCTCAAGATATACTAGGTGGATTATAACTTACTTTCCGGACAATTCTTAATGGTATACTATGCCACGTACGTCCTTTCTCCAAAGACTGAATTGAATTGTCACAAAATAAACTAGAAATAGTTTTTCGTTATTTTAGGAGCACGTTGCTTGTGAGAATTCGTTGCTATAAGGTCGATGAGGTGATTATTTTACAGGAATTCATTAATTAAGATATAGAAGTCTTCGTTTGCAATTACATTTAACTGCCGTTCATCGGCTGTGTAGTTATTACTTACGTAATTTCTTTAAAATAACTAGTAAATATTTGTTTTGTTACTGCGGGAGCAAGTCATTTTTGGATCGTTATTACAAAGATCTTATATATAATTTCGATCACAGTATTCTAATCAAACATGAGAATCGAGTGAGACCTTTCATGAGGAGCTTTATGGTAGCGTGATCTTTCACATCATAGTCATATTTATGAACGAGGAAAGCTATAATTATACATACTGTGTTTCTATAATGCTTCGTCATAGAACCGGTAGAAAGCTGTCTAGGAATTTTCCATTTTGCAGTGTTTTTGTTGATTTAAAACCCTGTCTGGTTGATCTTTTAGATGCCTGTCAATTTTAATTTCTTCCATCACATTCATGGTTTTACCATTCTGCAAGTTACGTAATGTTTGTAATGATTCATTTATATTGGGTATTAGCTGGCGTCTTCTAACACTGCAGCAGAGGTGGATGGGCTGTTGTCGCTTAATGGCGTGTGTTCTTTAAATCGTGTGCTAACTTTCCTTGCTGTTTGTCCAGTATAAAATTTTGAGCATTCTTCACAGTTAATTTTGTAGATTCCTGATTTAGAAAAAACCTATGATTTCTGTAGCTTGTGAATAATTTTGTATTCTTAAAGCACCGAGTGATTTTATCTGATAAAATACCTTCATACGGCCACACAAAAAATCTGTTTTTCTGTTGTTCGTTTGTATCTCTGGTTAAAGTTACTTCAGCAGTGGGATTGGTGTGTCTCTCTGTACGTGTGTGTGTGTGTGGGGGGGGGGGGGGAGGGAGGGGATGTTTTCTTTTTGAAGAGTGGGGAGTGGGGACGCCAAATGACCTGTCGCTTGTATGGGAACACGTTGTCTAACTATCCCTGCATTTACCGTACGGCGATATTCGAGTTACCGATGTAGATGCAGAAACTCCAAACAAATAAGAAGTTAAAGTTCAAGAACGGTGTGTATTCTCCCCTAGTTGACTTCGGCAACGAGTGAAATATGGAGAAAAAAGATGAAACACGCAATTTTTATTACCGCGAATCAGTACTGAACACAGAAAACAACTTAACTCGTGTGAAATTGAGGGTGTTTTTACATAGTACTAAACATTAAAAAGCGAAGAGCACTCAACCGAAGTACATGGCGAAGCCATTCCTGCGTTCACCAATTGCACTGCAAGTTTTATCACCGACACAAGCCTTTAGCTGGATATCCAGTTGATTCCTCGACCGGTTCTCCGCCGCCTCCTACTCGCACCTCTCAGCCTTAGTACCGCAGCGTGAGCTCAGCTCGTAGCAGGCGTCGTGTCGAGTCCACGGCAGGTCAAGACTGTCGGCGGCCCGTCAGATAAAAATACTCGTCCGCTAATTGGCAGCGAGAGGTCCGGCGTGGCGATACCGCTGCCACCCCCGCCACGATTCACAGCGCGCCGCTCGCTTGTCTTATTTCACCCCGCCGTTGTAGTCACAAGAAATTAAGGGATGCCTTGTTATTATAAAGCTAACGGAATGGGCGTCAGCGGCGCTGAAGTACGGTTTTGTTTTCTTTTGTAAGAGAAACGGGCCGTCTCTGCCCTCGGCTCGGGTCAGCAGGGTCCTATCGACGAGTATCTTTTACTGAAGGGCAACACTTCGTCAGGAATTTCCAGTCAACAACAAGAGCAAAGTAAACAGAAGAACAGTCTGCTAGCTGTTCGTACTACTATATCTTTAACAAGTACTTCTGTAGAGTAGAAATCAAGCACACTGAAACTAATTTGTTTTACCACCTGATTTCGTAATCTGTTATAAAATTTGCGAGTGTCACGACATTTTAACACGATTTTCATTATTTGGCCACTGTAGGCGACAATCTCATGGGGCCATATCTTCTACCTGCCGTCTGAATAGCCACCTGTGCTTAAGGTTCGTGCAAAGAGCTCTACGCCGGCCGCGGTGGTCTAGTGGTTCTAGGCGCGCAGTCCGGAACCGCGGGACTGCTAAGGTCGCAGGTTCGAATACTGCCTCGGGCGTGGATGTGTGTGAAGGCCTTGGGTTAGTTAGGTTTAAGTAGTTCTAAGTTTTAGGGGACTCATGACCACAGAAGTTAAGTCCCATAGTGTTCAGAGCCATTTGAACCATTTGAAAGAGCTCTACCTCTGAGAACGCACCCTTCACTGTTTGTG
This sequence comes from Schistocerca gregaria, assembly GCF_023897955.1. Lineage (NCBI taxonomy): Eukaryota > Metazoa > Arthropoda > Insecta > Orthoptera > Acrididae > Schistocerca > Schistocerca gregaria. The sequence continues at coordinate 433,289,685 of NC_064924.1, forward strand.
AGAGGATGTGGGTACAACATGGCGGTGCAGCGCCTCATTTCAGTGTGGATGACCGCAACCACCTCAATGCTCTATTTCCTGGTCGCTGGATTTGAAGAGGAGGTCCTGTTCCATGGCCTGCGACATCACCTGACCTGGATCCCCTGGATTATTTCCTTTTGGGATAGCTTAAGTCACCTGTGTGTGAGACACCAGTGGATACGCAGATGAAATTAGTTGCCAGAATTGTAGCTGCCTGTGATGTGATTCAAAACACACTAGGGATATTTGTCACTTGCGTCAGAAACTTGTTGTTCAAACTGAGGTTGACGGCCGTCAGTCTCAGCACATTTTGTAAGACAAAGATCAAATGTTACGTTCATTGTGCCAGTGATGATATTTGCAGTTAACTGTAGCTAATGTAAATAAGAAAGCATGCATTAATGAGATTTTATTCCTATTATCTCCTCAAGTTGGCCTTTACGACCCCACGTTTCCTGCCTCAAATTGTTCGGTGGAGCATCTTATATGTCCTGTTAAATTTTTGCACCGTTTTAGGGAAACACCCTTTAGATAGCCATCGGCCACTTTAGAGAACAAGGACTGCAAATGTGATGTGTTAGCCTCGTGAGCTCTCGCTCTTAATTTCAAAGCCAGAGGCTCGAAAACGCTTGATTGGTGTATTAGAGTGTGACGCCACGAGGACAGTGCGGATTTTTTTTATTTTGTAGTGGGTGAGTTTTGCTATAGTAATCAGGGTTTAGACGCGGTGGAGGTGGCATCGAGTCCGGGTCGAGATGCGGAGGAGGCGAAATAGACTTCAGATGAGACGTGGGCTGACCACAGCATATTCAAAACACACTAGGGATATTTGTCGCTTGCGTCAGAAACTTGTTGTTCAAACTGAGGTTGACGGCCGTCAGTCTCAGCACATTTTGTAAGACAAAGATCAAATGTTACGTTCATTGTGCCAGTGATGATATTTGCAGTTAACTGTAGCTAATGTAAATAAGAAAGCATTCATTAATGTGATTTTATTCCTATTATCTCCTTAAGTTGGCCTTTACGACCCCACGTTTCCTGCCTCAAATTGTTCGGTGGAGCATCTTATATGTCCTGTTAAATTTTTGCACCGTTTTAGGGAAACACCCTTTAGATAGCCATCGGCCACTTTAGAGAACAAGGACTGCAAATGTGATGTGTTAGCCTCGTGAGCTCTCGCTCTTAATTTCAAAGCCAGAGGCTCGGAAACGCTTGATTGGTGTATTAGAGTGTGACGCCACGAGGACAGTGCGGATTTTTTTTATTTTGTAGTGGGTGAGTTTTGCTATAGTAATCAGGGTTTAGACGCGGTGGAGGTGGCATCGAGTCCGGGTCGAGATGCGGAGGAGGCGAAATAGACTTCAGATGAGACGTGGGCTGACCACAGCATCTTCTGGATTTGAAGACGTATAGGGAACGGTTTTGCAGTTGTAGCAACGCGCCCTCGTCTTCTCGAGAGAGCCTACACGGCAGCGGTGGTAATCTCGGCGCACGGCAATTAAATTACGACGAGCATTCTGAGCAGCATCGGCGAACTAAGTCATTCTTTTTCCGCACTTGTGAAATTATATACGATCGTTTGTCTCACGTGCAACGTACATTTGTTGAATGTATGAACCTTTCAGTCAGTCACCAAGCTTTCAGTCAGTATTTTCTATCAGGAAATAGCTTGTACTGACACTGAATTTCAGACCGTCATCTTTGAGTTAACAGGGTGTAATTTGTCATGCAGTCCAGTAACACTGGTATCCCTATAACCACTAAAAAGAATTTTCATACACAGAGCGTTATTCAACCGTCTGACTGTCTCTTTTTCTCTAGCTGTGATCATCAGTGTTATAATCAGTAACAAGGATGGTTTTTGTCAGACAGTTCCTGTGACATTAAATCAGTGTGTAAATTCCTCATTTTAGAATCCACTCCTAGGGCTTAAAAATCACGTTATCCATTCATTTTTATTAAACGGGAGGAGGAGGAGATAGTGTTTCACGTCCAGTTGACAACGAGGTTATTACATACGGAGCACATGAGTTATTAAATTCATAGGATAGGTCTTAAAGGAGTGGCCTGCAAACGAACATGAAACAACTTATATGAAACATTGAAGGTTATTATATGGGACTTTGATTGAAATCATACCATTAGAAGATTGGAAGAAGGAAAAAAATAGTTCCCCATTTGGCTAGCTCGCATTTTCAAAATGACAGAAGAAAAACACAGTGAACCCTGTAGTCTAGATGCACAAATGAACAAGTTAAATGCGAACTGCTCAAAATACGGAAGCCTTTATCAATACAGAACATTAAAATTAACGTCGTGTATATTGGATTAGGATCAACGTTATCCAACTACTTGCATAGCGAACCTGACAAGTGAAAAATCTTGTCTTATTAATCTTAGCAATTCTGCTGTTATTCTGAAACATACATCGCTCGAATATGAGGTCGAACCGTTAACTGAAGTATCAGAACGCACCTGCAAAAATTAACACTCATCAGTTGTTTAAAAGTGGTAAATTCACTAATAACATGACAGATACATCTTGAGGTAAATAAATTTCCTTATGTAATCTACAAAACCGTACGTTTATAACGTTAATGAAATAACAACACCCAAGGATGAACACTGCATATTCTAATCTGTATATATTGTTTCCAAACCAGTTGGTCAACTCTGAGAAAGAAATCTTCACACCTGCAAAATAAAATGAACATCACTGATGATCTACCCGTAAAATGTGAAGAGAAAAACATCGTTATTATAATTTCACCTCAAAGTCTTAAATTTGAAAATACATAGTCTGTAACCTTGAACACAGCTCTCAATAGCACTGTGTCTAAGAAACAACTATTTACTTGGGTAATACATAACCAGGTTACCATATGACTGACCAACAACGATGGATGCTGCCTCTTTACTAATTCTCAACTGATGAGTGTTAATTTTTGAAGGTGCGTTCTGATACTTCGATTAACATTTCGACCTCATACTTGAGCGCTGTATGTTTCAGACTAATAGCAGAACTGCTAAAATTAATAAGGCAAGATTTTCACTTGTCAGGTTCGTTATGCAAGTAGTTGGATTAGACGTACTTAAACCAAACTAACCTAAGGACATCACACACATCCATGCCCGAGGCAGGATTCGAAACTGCGACCGCAGTAGGTGCGTGGTTCCAGGCTGAAGCGCCCGCTGCTCCGTATTCTGCCTGTTTACATGTCTCTATATTTAAATACGCGTGCCTATACAAGTTTCTTTGGCGCTGTAGTATATAAATATTTTTGGAGTTGCACCCAGTGCTAAAATACAGATTTATTTTCTTCTTACTGAGAAAATTTGTCACCAGTGGATTATCTTCGGTGGTTAGTTACTGGCGCCAAAGGCATAGCCGCTAAATCTACTATATCCATGGTCTTTGATCTCAACATTTCACCCGTGGAAATGAAATATGTAAGATTCTCATATCATAGCATCAATGTATACTGCTCCACGGGTGCCTGGAGAATGGAATAGCGTACTGGTGTCTTCAGAAATGAGAAAAGAAGCAGTAGGCATGCAAGTGATGGTCTCCCGCAGGTACGACATAAACGATGAGCCCTGTCTCGACAGTTTATTCGTGCAGAAGACCCACCGTTCCCACTCTAGGCCTTATAGTCTAGGACGAGAGAGGCTGCAACTGTCTTTCACCCATGACGTCCTTGAAGGTAGCACTGATCAGTAATTGTACTTGCCGAACGTTGTTAGACCAACTCTTGTTCCGTCCACGCATCAGGAAGGTGATGCGTTGTCTCGGTAGGACAATGATCGCCACCTACGTTGCCTCTGTGAACCATGCAGCACTTCCTTGGCCAGCGCGATTGGCTGACCTGTCTCCAATTGAGCACAGGCAGGACGCGTTGGGACAAGTTGCTCGTGTGGGTCGTCCACCTGCACCTCTTACAGAATTACGCGAACAGGTCGAGCAGGTGTGGCTTAACGAGTCCCATGCTGGACCGCATGTCAGAGCCAGTACCTGCCTTGCCGCTCAAGGTGGTTACACCAGCTATGAATACGACTCCGTGCCTTGTATCAGGGTCGAGACGTCCATCCATGTCATGGGCACCGACAGGTTATGTCTGCAATTCTAATTTAACTTAGGGCACATTTTAATTGTTAGAGTGGTTAATTTCCAGGGGGTTACTTCGTGCAAAAAGATTCAGTGATTCAATTTACCTATTCAGCTGGGCGTTAGGCGCTTTACTGCAAGCCACTTAAAACGTGCTGCAGTACACATACAAATATGTTGGAGATATGAAAGGACTCTGATACCCAAATACGGGATACCATGCAACGAGACATTAACGTTGCTTGTATTGAACCTTTGAAACTAATCCCTATAATCGTTTGACTGGCTAAGAAAATAAATATTTGCTCGCTGCTGAAAGTTGCTACTTCAGTTAACGCCCACTTAGGTACACGTTTTATTTATACTGACACCGAACGCTGTCTCACAAGTTCTAAGTTTTGATCTGGTGATGGCAGTATTCTATATCTACGTCTACATCGATACTCAGCAGACACATTTAAGGGGGGTAGGACGTCAAACGGGCCGACTTAGAGCAGGAGAGGCATCACAGCACATTTTAATTTCCATTTCTATACTTTTACAAATAAATTCATAAAACTTTGTCACCATCATCAGAAAGGATTTAGGATTCACACTCACTGCAGTGGAAGTTCTAAAACATAACAAAATAATTTTTTTTACGTGTGAAACTTCATCATTTTTTCATTTACTAATGGCTGCATTTGTTGCTACAGGTACACTTTTCTTCATAAGTTACAGAGATTCTTCGATGAATTTTGCACAGCATACATACCATACTTACAGGTGTATGAAACTATAGAATGTATTTAATTTATGAAAAAACGAATGATCTGTTGTATTTTAAACTTCATGTTTAGAAAAAACACAAATTTTTTAGTTAATTACCTCACTCTTTACCACAGCTTTTAATAGATTTCGAAAATTCTAGAGTTCATGCACTTTTAAGTATGGTTTGTATGCTGTGCAAAATTCATCGAACCATCTCTCTTACTTACGAAGAAAAGTGTACCTATAGCAACAAATGCTGCCAATAGTAAGTGAAAAAAATTGATGACATTTTACATGTAAAAAAAAAAACTTCATTATGTTTTCGAACTTCCACTGCTATGAGTGTGAATCCTGATTCCTTCCTGGTCATGCTGACAATGTTTTGTGAATTTATTTGTAAAAGTATAGACAGTGGAAATTAAAATGTCCTGTGGTGACTCTCCTGCTCCAAGTCGGCCCGTTTGACGTCCTACCCCCTTTAAGTGCCTGGCAGAGGCGTCTTCGGACTGCAAAAACGGACACCTATACCTTTCCGTGTGAACACTGATTTCCCTTAATTTATTATGATGATCGTTTCTCCCTATGTAGATCGGCGTCAACAAAATATTTTCTCTTTCGGAGAAGAAAGTGAGTGAAATTTCATGAGATGATCCCACCGCAACGAGAAACGCCTTTGTTATAATGATGTCCACCCCAAATCCTGTATCATGTACGTGACACTCTCTCCCCTGTTTCTCGATGGTACGAAACGTGCTGCCCTTCTTTAAACTTTCTCGGTGTACTCCGTTAATCCCATCTAGTAACGATCTCACACAGCACAGTACTCCAAAAAAGGACGGACAGGCGTAGTGTAGGCTCTTCTTTAGTAGATTTATTGCATCTTCTAAGTGTCGAAATGACGTTATAAAAGAAGAATAGATCTAGACGGCTTTATTTACGAAAAAATTCTCAACGTCTTCCGCAGCGCTTTAGCTACGCAACTAATGATGTTTGTTATATGCGAGTCCACGCCGCGCAGAAACAAGGGACCGCGTGCTGTCGGCTGACGGATGGAGAGATAAGAGATGGAGATAGACTCAGCAGCGGCGACCGGGATAGCTTGTGTCTCACGTCTCACATCATCAGGATGAAAAAACCCTCGTCGATGTCAACAACAGAGCGGAGACGAAGTGGCAATGACTGATACTGCCAGTGTTTCCATCTCGAAGCAGCAGTGGCCGCTCTGGCATCGTGACTCCTTCAGGACGCCAATGGAGAGTTTTCTTCGTCAGGTGTTCATCTACAGTAATCCAAATCAAAATAAAAGCATGGTTCTTACGACAGTAACAGTACAATGTCTCAAGCATACATGTATCGAATTTATTATGAATGTAGTAGATACGTACAACATATAAACACTCATGACTGAATTAAATAGTGTTGTTTTACAACACGAGCAACAAAATACGGCTTTTGCATTTTTCGAGTGGAAATTGGTATGAAACAACTCACTCCCATGTTGTGTTATTGCATTTTTGGTACTTTGTCCAACCTCCGTTCTTCCTAATTACCTCGGAAATTCTCTTCGGCATTGATTTTGTTAGGGTTTGCAGTCCTTGCAGTGAAATTGTCCTCCAATCTTCTCGCATCGCTCTTTTGAGCTCACATACGGCATAATTGCCTTCCATTGTAACAAACACATCTTGCAAGTACTCCCCAGGGATTTATCATGGGGTTCGAATCCTGGCTAAATGTAGGTCAGGGCTAGACATCGATATCTTTGTCCTTAAACCACCTTTTGGTTGTATCAGAAACAAGCATAGCTGCATTATCTTTTTGAAACCTTTGACTCTCTGCCCTAGGTCCTCATACGTTCTAATCAACCTCTTCTCTAGCATCTCAGAGTACATGCTAGATTTAATTCTAGTGTTCAGCCAAGCAATGCGTAATTTACCTTCAGTGCTGCCCAATCCGTAACACTTCCACCACCAAAAGGTCTGCTCATTCTTACCTGCTGCTCTGTTCTCAGATCATGCCAATAATATTGAAATCCATCCGGCCCCCCTAAATTAAACTTCTCGTCATCACTAACGATCACTTCACACCATTCTGAAGTCCATGGCATACGTTTTTCAGCAAACTCCAGTCTAGCCTGTTTATGTTTGGGTGTTACAGCAGATTTCCGCTGCCGTGTCTTGATTGCAATATATTTGTCATGTGAGAAAATTTGTTGTAGATGTCTGGCAGTTACTGGCACCTGTAAATCAGCAGCAGCTTGAGAAGAATATCTGTTTATGGTCATTTCGTTGTGTAAAAGTAACCCTTATGATGGCTCAGATAATTTTCTGCTTTGCCCATATTTTTTATTGTCTATATCGTGAGCCCAGCCTAACGAAATTATCAATTGCTGTACTTGAACGGTTCAAGTTCTTGTCGATTAGAGTGTCCCATTTTCTTGGAAGCACCGATTTTCATTTCCTTGAAAGCACCGATTTTTGCTTTTTCATCTGATGATAACTGTTTTCCACGTGGAATTGTCACAGTCGCAGTTTATGTCCACAACACGTACTGTGAGTAATAGTAACTGTTTCCTATTTGCAGTAAAAGCACGTGCGCCGACACTAACTTCGTACAGAGCTGCCTTTATACCGAATTCCACTCTCTATTACTTGAATCGTTGATGTCTTATTACATGCTGCTTCTGACATCAAATGCGATAACAATTGACTGCGCCTGTCGTTATACTGGATCTAATTCTATGGCATATACAATGTGCACGTTATTCCTATTTAATATGTTAATTTTCCTGTAAATATCCATGGATTTACACTGATTTCCACTGCTGTATAACACCCTAAAGGAGGTGAAGCTTCTACCGCAAGGTATTCTCCTCCCGTTACTCTTCATTTACCAGGATTACTCCCATTGGTTTGTCTGACGTACGATTTCCCGCCGACGGAATGTGACGTTCCAAATTCGTGGCTTGCACTAACTCTCCTAGGTACCAGTCTGACAATCCACCAAACAAATTCTCAAAGAAACACGTTTACGGTCGCAGTTTCCATATATGGCTGCCATGCGTTTCTGACAAGTTTAAAGTTCCCATGGACTCGCATCTTTGGGGTGCTTATTCCACATAGTCGCATTGCTGCAGCCTTTCTTCAGACCCGTCGTTTCGGGTGTCCAAGTGGACGGGCTAGAGCTTATGTATGCCAGGCAATCTGCCTAATTACAAACAACAAATTGCATGTTCCCAGGGAGACCTCGTCTAGTGACGGCAGTATGCCTTCTTTATCCACAAACTACCGCTGCAGATTGAGTTGTACGCAGGGATTACATCAGTACTGTATATGGAATCATATCAAACAGAATCAAGAGTAAATCAGATTACTTCACTATTATATTTGCCACCACACGAAGATCGAAATTTCCTAAAAGATTGGTATTGTGTCCGGACCCGGACACGAATCCAAAACCTTTCTCTTAGTGGATGAGTTGTAGAGGCAAGTCAAACGACCCACCCTCACAGCTGCACTGCCCCCTTTCATATAATTTTTGTGTCTGTTCTTTCGAATATGTCCGAAAGAATAGACGTCACACACACACACACACACACACACACACACACACACACACACACACACACACACACACACAGAGAGAGAGAGAGAGAGAGAGAGAGAGAGAGAGAGAGAGCGAGACAGGTTCGCCAGTTATGAAAAACACCGTTTTTCTCAGTACTCAAACACGTTTCGGCACCACTGTGCCATCATCAGTGGGTTTTCGTTTTTATTTATTCTATACATTTGGTGTGCATGAATTTTCTGGATCTCTTTTGTGTTAATTACTAGAGGTAGCTTGTCATGTTTTTGTGTGGCAACCACTTCCATTCTCCGCATCATGCTGAGATGTTGTGATATTACGTAACCATAACAAGTATTTTCCACAAATAACGTAGCGAAACACTTTTTCACTACACCAGAACACGTGTTTTGTATAACTGGCGGACCTCACATCCAAAAATTTTAACTGCAAACACGGCCAATACAAGAAGCTGCAAATAAAAAAGATGGAGATGTCACATATATAGTTAAGGCGACGACGGCCAATGATCCCATAGGTGCAGATGCACACCAAGCTCGAACCCTTACGGGGATCGGCGAGATTAGTGTGTAGTGTGAGTGATGAAAGTTAAGAATTTCGGTGTGACGGGAGCGATGCTAGAGCAGTCTGGGCAGTTCTGCAAACGATTGGGTCCCCTGGTGCAGTGGTTAGCGCGTCTGCCTACCAAGCAAGACACTGGGGTTCGAATCCCGATTCGACAACAGATTTTTCAGTTTGACTTTTAACAACCACTTCAGCTGTATTTATTCCCTCATTACTTACCGTTTTAGTGGCACTAAAAGTCACATCTCCAGGCAAACATATGACTAAAAAATTAGAGCAGAAAAGCTCGGAAATCTTTTTACCCGACATTCGTTGTCCATCAAAACAAAACACGGCATATCATAGAATAAAAACAACCAGGTTCCTAAATAAATCTTACCATAGTGATCGCTTCTACGATCTATACAGAACAGCGTACAGGAGACGCGGCCTCCTGTTCTGTCATGCTGAGCTTTACCACTCTAATGTTTTAGACACATGTTCACCTGAAGAGCCTATAATAACGGACTAAATACAGCTGAATCGGTTTATTAATACCCAAGATAACTACTCATAACTCATAACCCTGGATGCCCCCCCCCCACCCCTATGCAAGGTAGTCTACAGATTTTCCAGATTTACAAATTTCCTCATTGATAAAAATAAAAAAATAAATGCTTACTGGAACCCCATGTCTTTAACTGCTTCGTGTGTTCAGTACCTCTCTCCTGCCTTTCAAACCACCTCCAGGTGCATCACACAGTTTCAATCTATCAGGAACAGTGAACAGTCATCTGCGGAGTCAAATGTTACGCTACTGGCCATTAAAATGGCTATACCCAAAAGAAATGCACATGATAAATGGGTATTCATTGGAAAAATACATTATACTAGAACTGACATGTGATTACATTTTAACGCAATTTGGGTGCATAGATCCTGAGAAATCAGTAACCAGAACAACAACCTCAGCCGTAATAACGGCCTTGATATGCCTGGGCATTGAGTCAAACAGACCTTGGATCGCGTGTACAGGTACAGCTGCTCATGCAGCGTTAACTCGATACCACACTTCATCAAGAGAAGTGACTGGCGTATTGTGACGAGCCAGTTGCTCGGCCACCATTGACCAGACGTTTTCAATTGGGGAGAGATCTGGATAATGTGCTGGCCAGGGCAACAGTCGAACATTTTCTGTATCCAAAAACGCCCGTACAGGACCTGCATCATGCGGTCGTGCATTATCCTGCTGAAATGTACGGTTTCGCAGGGATAGAATGAAGGGTAGAGCCACGGGTCGAAACACATCGGGAATGTACGTCCATTGTTCAAAGTGCCGTCAATGCGAACAAGAGGTGACCGAGAAGTGTAACCAATGGCACCCCATAGCATCACGCCGGGTGATACGCTAGTATGGCGATGACGAATACACGCTTCCAAAGTGCGTTCACCACGATGTCGCCAAACGCTGATGCGACCATCATGATGCTGTAAACAGAACCTGGATTCATCCGAAAAAATGACTTTTTGCCATTCGTGCACCGAGGTTCGTCGCTGAGTACACCATCGCCGGCGCTCCTGTCTGTGATGCAGCGTCAAGGATAACCGCAGCCATGGGCTCCGAGCTGATAGTCCGTGCTGCTGCAAACGTCGTCGAACTGTTCGTGCAGATGGTTGTTGTCTTGCAAACGTCCCCACTTGTTGACTCAGGGATCGATACGTGGCTGCACGATCCGTTACAGGCATGCGGATAAGATGCCTGTCATCTCGACTGCTAGTGACACAAAGCGGTTGGGACCCAGCACGGCATTCCGTATTACCCTCCTGAACCCACCGATTCCGTATTCTGCTAACAGTCATTGGATATCGACCAACGAGTGCAGCACTGTCGCGATACGATAAACCGCAATCGCGATAGGCTACAATCCGATGTTTATCAAAGTCGGAAATGTGACGGTACGCATTTCTCCTCCTTTCACGAAGCATCACAACTACGTTTCACCAGGCAACGCCGGTCAACTGCTGTCTGTGTATGAGAAATCGGTTGGATGCTTTCCTCATGTGAGCACGTTGTAGGTGTCGCCACCGGCGGCAACCTTGTATGAATGCTCTGAAAAGCTGATCATTTGCATATCACAGCATCTTCTTCCTGTCGGTTAGATTTAGCGTGTGTAGCACGTCACCTTCGTGGTGTAGCAATTTTAATGGGCAGTAGTGTAATTCTCGCAATATAATCACAGAATTCCTAAATCCTGTTACCTCAAAACAGCGTGAACCATCGTTGCCTAAATGTAATTATTTCATTTATTGCACACGCATATTTCTACAGCAAATCTTGAGTTTATTGTAAAACCCTCAGACGGTAACATAACTGGTTGTTTTCCAACTGTGCAGCATTCAGTTGTGAGGTGTAAGCTGCCTGAGCTGAGCTCGTACTGGTATTATCGTCGATCGTTTCCTGGCCACAAGTGTGCTAGAAAGTTTGGAGGATGTCTAAAAAAAGAAGTCGGGTCCTCAGCAGGCGGTGGAGCCGAGTAGAGAAACGAGACGAGACGAGACGCGCCGGCCAAGTGAACGAGGCGAGCGTGAGTCACGAGTGGCCGCGAGTCAACAAGAAACATTTACTTCCATTATAGGTCCTAATAAAAACTGTGCCCCTCCGGAGGCCGGGGGCCGGCGCGGCCACAATAAACACATGTGGGGCCGCGCGACCTCTGCTACCAGCACGCAGGCGCACGCAGGCGCAGACGCACGCAGCGCCCACGCGATGACACGCCGAGACGGCGCCGGCCCGGCGCGCGGGCGGGGCCCTGGAAGGCCCTGGAAGGCGCCACCCAGGGGCGCAGCCGGCCTCCATGTCCGCCGTGGCGTGCAGCGCGTAGTGGAGAGGCACGGCCACGCTTTCAGGGCACATTCCACACGTGCAGAAGAAGAAGAAGATACCGTATATGGACACGGGACGAAAACGCTTCATTTGCTTGCAATAATGCGTTTAAGGTCAAGACCGGTGACAAAGCTGGATCCTCACCAGTTGGAAGCTGGATCCTTACCAGATGGAACACCTGGTCAAACGCTGGAGAGCAATAAACGCCGAAATGGGAATAGCAAAGCCGCCCTTAGTGACGCAAAAGGACAACAGCGCACAAAGCTGACTGCTTAAAAAAAAAAAAAAAAAAAAAAAATTAAATGAAATCAAATGGCTCTGAGCACTATGGGACTTAACATCTGAGGGTATCAGTCCCCTAGTACTTAAACCTAACTAACCTAAGGATAGCACACACATCCATGCCCGAGGCAGGATTTAAACCTGCAACAGTAGCAGCAGCGCGGTTCCGGACTGACGCGCCTAGAACCACTCGGCTTCAACGGCCGGCCGCCTGCCTAGCCTTTGCGGTAGTCAAGAACGACAGTGAGACGGAAGAAGACGTAAAGAAAAACTCGACATCTGAAGAAACAGAACCACCAGAAGAGTGGGACCAAGAACTGACTGCAACAAGTCAAAGACATACAATAGCACTGGTTAGAAAATATTAAAAGACACCTTGGGAAAATAATACCTAAGACTCTGCCTACTGTCTTTTTTGGATCATAGCCGCAGGGGAGGGAGGGGGACGCTGTCCTCACTATATCCAAAGGCACCTTGGGAAAAAAGAGCTAAGACTCTGTCTCTGTCGGATCATAGTGGAGAGTGGGGAGGGGGGGGGGGGGGACACTGTGTCAACACTGTTCCATCTGGTCACACTACCAGACCTTGGAGTCGATATTTTTCACCCAAGTAACTCCTTAGTTAGCATCACGATGCTGAGTAAACAGAAATGGTTCAAATAGCTCTGAGCACTACGGGACTTAACTTCTGAGGTCATCAGTCCCCTAGCACTTACAACTACTTAAGCCTAACTAACCTAAGGACATCACAAACATCCAGGCCCGAGGCAGGATTCGAACCTGCGACCGTAGCGGTCGCACGGTTCCAGACTGTAGCGCCTAGAACCACAGTCCACTCCGACAGGCCCAAGAGGCTTGTATACTGAAGATCTCGGAAGAAGAGCGGAAGATGAGGAAGGAAGAAGTTGAGGAATTAGAAGAAAATGTAGTCGATGATGGTCCTTTAGGCTCCTGTGGAGGCCGGACAAAGGAACAAGAATTAATTTTATACACTTATTCATGGTACATCAATCATAGGAGGGCAGAACATAATCGTACATTTTAAGAAACTTTTGTCTTAAATCAAAAATTCGGAATGGTCCGTTGAATACATCGATATTGCATGTCTGCTATAGCCCGTGGCGTAATGGCTTTCTAATGTCTGACGTCATATGTGCGCAAATACAGGCACAACAGAACACTGACTTCTTGTGGGTGGGTACCATAGCCTCAGTAATTGTAAATAATGACATCGTTCCCATCAGGCTGTTAGTTAATGTGAGTTCTTTGTTAATCAAAGTATCCTTTGTATACAAATGGGACTGCAAACAGTTGCATATACGTGGTTGTGGCTACCTATTTTTTTTTTTTTGTTATGGTTTTAGGGCGCAAAACTGCTACGGTCATTAGCGCCCGATGTAGTTACCTATTCTGAGGTGCACTTTCGAATGAGCGTATTCTCGAAACTAGCTAGTAATATGAGCTTTCCGGCTTTCTCTCCGTTGTAGATTCACGGTGTGCTTCGTGTATGCAGCCGAGTTGTTGGAAACCAGGCTGTGACTATACATGATGACGCAGCTCTCAGCACATGAAGAACACGAAAGGGTCGATCGGCGAAATATTGTGCAGAAAAATGGAATCAGCAACTCGAATGCATACCAAAAATCTCACCATCATTACCTAGTAGCGCTTAATAAAGTACTGGTTTAAACAAACAACCTTGCGGGAACTGTGGTGCTCTTTGAATATTAAATTTACTTATTTTTGTACGGAGGTCGTTGTGACACTTACCTGTAGTGTAGTCCGAGGTCTAGGTTAGTTCTGAGCGCAAGAGCTCAGTTGTGGGTTGGTGCAGCCAACGAATATGAATATGAAAATCTTACATCTGATGATACACTTATAGCGTAGCCTTAGATCTAATTTAGGTTCAAAGGTGATTGGTGTGAATCGTCAAAGCCATAAAATGTAATGTGATAATAATTCTTGTTATGTGCGTTGTTTTATTCAGAGATTGAAGTCCTTGTCTCTTAGTCCCTGCGATTTGCTTGTGAGCTTTGATGTCGTGTCGCTTTTTACCCGGGTTCCTCTGAAAGAATCCTTGCAATTAATTGGCGAGAAACTGGATGATGAAACAACCAGGCTTTGTCGCCACGTGCTGACGTCGACGTACTTTTTATTCAATGACAAATATTTTGAACAGACTGACGGAGTGGCTGTGGGGAGCCCATTGTCCCCAATAGTCGCCAACCTTTTTATGGAAGATTTGGAGGACATGGCGCTGAAGACTGCGTCCTTTAAACCAATCAGTTTCTGGAGGTACGTTGACGATACGTTTATGGTGTGGCCTCATGGGAGAGAAGCTCTTGACCGCCTCCTAGATCATTTTAATTCCCTGCATCCTAGCATCAAGTTTACCATGGAGGTGGAAAGTGATGGAAAGCTTCCGTTTCTGGTGTACAGAAAGGATGGTGGGAGACTGGGACACAATGTTTATCGAAAGCCTACGCACACGGACCGTTACCTGCATGCTTCTAGCTGTCATCCATTGTTCCAGCGTACGAGGGTCCTGCGGACGTTGGCGAGAAGAGCTTATGCCATTTCAGATGGAGAAAGCTTGACACAAGAATTGGATCATCTTAAGGTTGTGTTCAAGCAGAATGGCTGTACAGATAAACAGATCTGTCGTGCTTTCCAGTTTGGACCATCACCTGAACCACCAGAAGATACCTGCAAATCGATGGCTCTTCTGCCTTTTGCTGGGAGCATTTCCTCGAAGAGAGGAAGAATTCTGTAAAGATATCAGAAGTATCTTTCGTCCGCCAGCCAAGATTAGAGCGCTTCTTGGCTCTGTTAAGGATGACTTGGGTTTGAGGAAGCCCGGTGTGTACAAGATCCCTTGCCACTGTGGGAAGGCTTATATTGGTCAGACAGTCCGGACCATTCAGGACCGATGTGTTGAGCATCAGCGGCACACAAGGCTGCTTCAACCTGAAAAATCCGCAGTGGTGGAGCACTGTCTCACCAAGGGACACAGAATGCTATATGACGCAACACAAATGGTTGCTCCTGCATCTCGCTATTGGGACTGTGTTTTAAAAGAATCCATAGAGATTCGTTTATCTGACAATCTTATTAATAGAGACAAGGGTTATCTTTTAAGTATGACTTGGGACCCGGTGTTATCTGACATTAAAAAACAACGGTCGGTGTTTCGATCGTCGGAATAAAAATTTTTAATTTTTTAAAATTTTTGACAGCGATATCTCGATTTCGCCTGTTCTCACCACTGGCGGCTCGGTATGTTTACTGCCCTAGAGGGCAGTTTCGCACCTTCTCGCGCACGCGTTGTGGGTTTCTGCGGCCTATATAACGGGCCGCCGCTTGCGGTGGGAAGTCAGTTCAGGCGAGATAGTGCACCAGCACTCACATGAAGATGGCGGCCAGTTGGCCCGCGGAAATATTGTGTCATGAAGACGTTATGATCCGATTGCCTACCCGAGAAGAATATTATCATTCAAATGATTTCATTTTTATGGATGACGGCGCTCTGAGGTACGGTCTTATCTTCAGCGCTATCTCATGACTTTGGATTGGAAGGTGGACAACAAGATCTTGTTCATTGCTTTTGGCCTTCCGGGTCACCAGATCTCGTACCTTACGAATTTTTTCTGTGAGGATACGTAAGATACAGTCTTTGTCCCACCTATGGAGCTGAGAAATCGAATTATTCGAGCTGTTGATTCTATAAGGAGTGACCTTTTTTTCGTATGTGGAATGAAATGGACTTCCGTTTCGATGCTTCTCGAGTAGCGCATGGTGCTCAAGTTGAGAGTATGGTACCGTGTCTGTGTGAACGCAAAACTTTGATCCTTCCTCTATCCAGTGACAAGCGTAGTGCGTTCCTATCTTTCATAGTTTTTCTGTAATAGGCAAATGAAATCTGTCATTTCCTTTTGAATCACCTTGTATATTACAGCCCTTGGTAGTTACCTATTAAAAATGTTCAAGTATAATTAGGAAAGAAGCAGGAATACAAATAAATGAATCAGGGAACGAACTCGATTGAAGGATGTAATTGTAACTATAGCAAAAATTCCTCACGCAGTTTACTACGACCCTAAACTCACCAAGATGAACAACTGCTACCTGTAATGTTGACAGCATGACTGTGTGGCAGATGTTACATGATAACGTGCGGTATGCATACCATTTACAGGTTTTGCATGGAGCTGATTTCCCTGATCGGGTTTACTTCTGCGAGGTCCAACTGTGCTGACCGCGGATGATCAGCTGTCTCAACAAGATCGCATTGTAAATTCATACAGTGATCAATTACTGACTGAACTGGATCCTTACGCAGCTTAGGAAGCACATGACCAGCAAACATTTACGTCAATGTTCGAGCTGCTAGTGCTTTTGACTGTTACCATCTCCTGTTCCTACACACAAGTTCTACAGACGAACTTAACAAAGCTTTGTTTGGGAACACTTGAAGATGCTAGAAGATCAGACCTTAAATTAGTGCGATGGGACATGTGCTTTACGTCCGATAGATGTCACTCTCATTTCAATTTTAATGACTCGCAGTTTATAAACAACTGAATCTGTGACAAATGGATAGGAAGAGGTGGACCATTTACTTGACCTGCACTTTTGCGGATAAACCCGTCATACTTTTCTTTGTAGGGATATCTGAAAGATCTTCTGTTTCGAATTCCGTTACAAGAAGTATACCTCCTTTGTACCAGTACTGTGGAAGGGTTCGAAACCAAACACAATACTCCAAGGATACATCAGCATATTCGAGAATCAACGTAACGGTGGGATGACATTCGTATGAAAGCTAAGGGAAGGCATTCTGTTTATAAATACTACAATCTATTGGCAACACCAGCATACTTTGATGCATGTCTTTACGAAAATAGCGAATATAAACCACTCACAAAAATCCAATGTACGCAAACAACGCACATAACAAGAATTATTATCACATTCTAGTTCGGATGTCACAAGAGCAGTTGAATTCCATCGTTATGGGGAGTGGTGGATATTTGCGTCTTACAGTGACTTCGTTGATGAGTAGAGGGAGCAGTGAAA